>NC_064412.1:30106666-31468333 GCF_023375975.1 Astyanax mexicanus
ACTTTTTCATCCGGACTGCAATTGAAAAAACAGGAGGAACAGTGAGTTTTTAGGCGGCATCGCGTTCAGAAGCTCCTCCATTTCCACTCACCAAAGTGTAATTACATTGTGTGGCAGTGGACAAATAGCTATTTTATTAAAAACGAGGTGATGAAACTAAGAGATCCGGACAGGACTAAAATTACCCGAGGACCAGTGAAAGTGAAGTTCAGTGAAAAACAGTAGATAATTCTGCCTGGAATTTTCTCAGACGAAGTTCCGGACGGGAATAAAATCTAAATAAATTTCCAGAAGCCAATCCTGTCCGGACAGGGCTTTAGAATGTATTAGATGTAAATAAATTATTAAAATTATTATCAGTACACAATCTTACTAATGAAGTGCAAACAGTATCATTTACCCAGAAGTTAGTTCATAGTGACTGTGAAGCTGTGCTGATTTGTCCTGTACTTGTTTGTAGACTCTATAAAGCTCTGTGATGTCAGCTCTGTGATTTTACAGCTTTAGACTGGCCCAACACTGAGGAAACAGAAGCAGGGCCGCCGCTCTGCATACGCAGACAACGCAGCCAGCGTTAGGCCTCAACCATTTTGCAGTTGCAGGGAGCCAAATTGACTGAGAATGAAATGTGTTGAAATTATGACATTATTAAATTTAAAACCCAATGTGAATTATTTATGATACGCTCATCTTTTTTGTCTTTAAACATTGCATGGGGCACCTACTCCACTACTTAAAAGCGGCACGTTATTATTTTTGTGCATAATATAATGCCCCCACCCCTATTGCCTGAAATGGCACGGCTCGGTTTGCTCTGTTGGTTGTTGCCAGATGTGACATTTTCCAGTCAAATAAATAATCAAAAAATGCATGGAGGCGCTAAATCTTGCGCATGTTTAACCATTTTTAAAGTGTATGTGGCCATTCTATACAAAAACTTGTCCAGTGCAATATTTGTGTAAGTTAAAAACTTAAAATAAAATAAACAAATAGGATGAAAAATCGTAACTTATCTGGCAACCTTAGTCCTAACTAAAGTAGCAACGCTACTTGAGTTTGGCAGGAGACAAGTTCACCGCGCGAAGTTGCTACTAAATGGTAATTCAACTATGAAGCGACGGTTTGAGTCTGGAGCTGAGAAGAAGAAAAAGAAGCAGCCTCCCTGACCAGTTATGCTTAGGGCCTCCAAAACCTTAGCAGCGGCCCTGAACAGAAGCACACTGGAGAACCTTATATCCACTCCTAACTACTGTACTTATGTACTAAGAGTTTTACTGGATACAATAGAGTTTCTCCTACTTCCTCACAAATTCTCCAGTACATTTCCCGTACATACACAAGCTGCAATGTGCACAGGGTGGAATGAGAGCAGTAGTGCACTGAGCTCCAATCAGAGTCCTCATTACAGAAACCCACCAGGGTATGAGTGGAGCACTAAGAAGGACACATAGCTCTTTATACATGAAGGGCATGTGAGCTTTCCTAAAAGTACCACAGCGCAAAGATTAATGTAAGCTTAGTGTCACTTTATAATTACTAATCCCATAACTCATTAGTCCATATCTGATATTTTTAATTCCAGTTGGTCACGGTGTTCTCAAAACTTGAGTGAGCAGAATGTTTCTAAACCTATACAGCCATGTGATTGAATAGAATATCACATAAAAATGTGTCTTTTTAAACCTATTTAAACATATAGATATGTTAGGTCCTATCTTACACCCTGCAGAAGGTGCAACAAGATGTTCATTGTTATCTTACACCCTGCCAACAGTCTTTTTTCAGGTTCTTGCGCATGCACCGCTAAAATAGCGAAGACTCTTAAGAAAATATCTACACTGATAAGTGTGGTGGTCTGAAAGTAAGGTAAATTTCTGGAGTATTGCTATCTTGGCAACAGAAAACACAGGTGCATCACTGCCTTATTAAAACCCCAACAACAGTCAACAACAAACAGATGTCATTCCTATCTTGACAAGCCAGGTGTACCATACACACTCAGCAAGCATACACCTTAACTCATTACTTACACACACACAGCTGCAAAGCAGTGCACAAACCCAACTTTTACATCAACAGCCTTTTTTCAGGTTCTTGCACATGCACCGTTAAAACAGCAAAGACCCATAAGAATATAGCTATGCTGATGGGCATGGTGGTAATCCTCGAAGTAAGGTAAATTTCTGGAGTATTGCTATCTTGCCAATGGAAAATACAGGTGCACCACTGCCTTATAAAAACCCCAACAACAGTCAACAACAAACAGACGTCCATTCCTATCTTGAAAAGCCAGGTGCACCATACACACTCAGCAAGCATACACCTTAACTCATTACTTACACACACACAGCTGCAAAGCAGTGCACAAACCCAACTTTTACATCAACAACCTTTTTTCAGGTTCTTGCACATGCACCATTAAAATAGCAAAGACCCATAAGAATATAGCTATGCTGATGGGCATGGTGGTAATCCTCGAAGTAAGGTAAATTTCTGGAGTATTGCTATCTTGGCAATGGAAAATACAGGTGCACCACTGCCTTATAAAAACCCCAACAACAAGCAACAACAAACAGACGTCCATTCCTATCTTGACAACCCAAGTGTACCATACACACTCAGCAAGCATACACCTTAACTCATTACATACACACACACAGCTGCAAAGCAGTGCACAAACCCAACTTTTAAATCAACAATAAACAGAACACAAAATAACAAAAACAACATTACTGTTCCCGTATATTACCTTCACAGCATGAACCAGCAAGTCAATTTCCTCTGCTGAGAAGTGCAGAAGTGCTGCGATGTTAAAATACCAATCCACCATTTAAGAATCATTCCCTTTAAGAGTCAGAGCACACCTGAATCATACAGGAAAGGGCAAGTGACACTCTGATTGGTTTATTTTATGTTATGCCTAAAACACACCAATAATTAATTAAGAGAATTAATACTATTAGAAGTTGAGTCGCGCGATGCATACTTTTCCTGTTGTTACGACAGCAAAGGCACACTGACGCGCCCTAAATCCAGCTGCGTGGTGGAGGGTGGACGGCTCTTGCTTGTAAAATAAAGTGCATATATGTGCGGTAAATACTATTCAGTATTTATTATGAAAAGTGCTTTGTTTTGTCATTTTTTGGCTAAATAACTTTGGGTGCCACATATTTGGAGCATTTCTAATTATGCTTCTGGCATGAAATTGTTTTAAAATACCAATATCATTAATCTCAATTAGTTTTGGGACAATATATATATATATATATATATATACATATATATATATATATATATATATATATATATATATATATATATATTGTCCAAAAAAGTGGAAGATCGTGACGGGCCTAATAACAACTCACGTAAGAAACACAGGGTGAGTAAAGAAGCTTAGTGACCATGACTCAGTGTTCCTTCTTTCACAATAAATCATTCTATCTTATAGCTCGGGGGACTACAGTTCATCTCCCACCCGGTTGTTTAAAGCACTTCAGGGCTGTTCAGCTTGCGTTTTTCCAGAGAACACGGTTCTGCTGTGACGGAGCAGCAGCGCTGGGTGTCTCGCGTTCACGACTTTCTCCGGCAGGGAGGTTTCGTAATTTGCTTGACGTTCAACAGAACAGAAGTGGGTTCCATGTGGAAAATTGCTCACGAAAGAAAACATAGCTTAGTTAATAGAACTCCTGGTCCTGAGACAGCAGAGAGAAAACACAGGAACAGTTGGTTAGATGGCGATTGAGGCTGACAGAGGCTAAAGGGTTGGATTAGTCTGGCCAGAAGGAGACACAGTACAGACCTCGGATCAATTTCTCTGAATGAAACTTCCTGAAAGAAAAGAAACAATCACAGACTAGAAGAGCTAGAGGAGACTGAACTGATCCTCAATTTAAATCCTAAAACAGTCAACGGCTCAGAAAAGAGAAAAGAGTACAACCCAGTAAAACCGGGTGAAAAACAGAAATACACTCTTTTCCAAACAAAACAGCAGGAAAGTGCAAACAGAGTGTCCCTCTAAAATATCACTACATAAATTGTATTGGAACAAATATTAACAGTGCAGGACGTTCCTGCTAATGGCTTATCGTCTAATGGGTAAATAATGTCATTCTACATACACAGATTTACACAACAGTTGTAGCACCCTCGGCCAAATGAGACACTTGGTTGTTGTTTTAATTAAGAAGCTTTATCTAACCACAATAATACGTTAGGGATGGGCAATATGGCTTTAAAATAATATCACTATATTTCAAGGTATTTTAGCAAAAAAAAATGTTAAGAACATTGTACTGCAACAGAAGAAATATTAAAATTTGATGTAGTATAAATATGAGTTTTACACATTTGGTACAATAAAACAATAAAATCTATAATCGTTTGTCTTGTTCATAAACAGCAACTTACCTGAGTATACACTACCGTTCAAAAGTTTGGGGTCACATTGAAACGTCCTTATTTTTGAAGGAAAAGCACTGTACTTTTCAATGAAGATAACTTTAAACTAGTCCTAACTTTAAACAAATACACTCTGTACATTGCTAATGTGGTAAATGACTATTCTAGCTGCAAATGTCTGGTTTTGGTGCAATATCTACATAGGTGTATAGAGGCCCATTTCCAGCAACTATCACTCCAGTGTTCTAATGGTACAATGTGTTTGCTCATTGGCTCAGAAGGCTAATTGATGATTAGAAAACCCTGAAAACAGTCTAGCTCATTACAGAAGCTACAAAACTGACCTTCCTTTGAGCAGATTGAGTTTCTGGAGCATCACATTTGTGGGGTCAATTAAACGCTCAAAATGGCCAGAAAAAGAGAACTTTCATCTGAAACTCGACAGTCTATTCTTGTTCTTAGAAATGAAGGCTATTCCATGCGAGAAACTGCTAAGAAATTGAAGATTTCCTACAACGGTGTGTACTACTCCCTTCAGAGGACAGCACAAACAGGCTCTAACCAGAGTAGAAAAAGAAGTGGGAGGCCGCGTTGCACAACTAAGCAAGAAGAGAAGTACTTTAGAGTCTCTAGTTTGAGAAACAGATGCCTCACAGGTCCCCAACTGGCATCTTCATTAAATAGTACCCGCAAAACACCAGTGTCAACATCTACAGTGAAGAGGCGGCTGCGGGATTTTGGGCTTCAGGGCAGAGTGGCAAAGAAAAAGCCATATATGAGACTGGCTAATAAAAGAAAAAGATTATGATGGGCAAAAGAACACAGACATTGGACAGAGGAAGACTGGAAAAAAGTGTTGTGGACGGATGAATCCAAGTTTGAGGTGTTTGGATCACAAAGAAGAACGTTTGTGAGACGCAGAACAAATGAAAAGATGCTGGAAGAATGCCTGACGCCATCTGTTAAGCATGGTGGAGGTAATGTGATGGTCTGGGGTTGCTTTGGTGCTGGTAAGGTGGGAGATTTGTACAGGGTAAAAGGGATTCTGAATAAGGAAGGCTATCACTCCATTTTGCAACGCCATGCCATACCCAGTGGACAGCGCCGGATCGGAGCCAATTTCGTCCTACAACAGGACAATGACCCTAAACACACCTCCAAATTGTGCAAGAACTATTTACAGCAGAAGCAGGCAGCTGGTATTCTATTGGTAATGGAGTGGCCAGCGCAGTCACCAGATCTGAACCCCATTGAGCTGTTGTGGGAGCAGCTTGACCGTATGGTACGCCAGAAGTGCCCATCCAACCAATCCAACTTGTGGGAGCTGCTTCTAGAAGCGTGGGGTGCAATTTCTCCAGCTTACCTCAACAAATTAACAGCTAGAATGCCAAAGGTGTGCAATGCTGTAATAGCTGCAAATGGAGGATTCTTTGATGAAAGCAAAGTTTGATGTAAAAACAATGTTATTTCAAATACAAATCATTATTTCTAACCTTGTCAATGTCTTGACTCTATTTTCTATTCATTTCACAACGTATGGTGGTGAATAATTTTGACTTTTCATGGAAAACACAAAATTGTTTGAGTGACCCCAAACTTTTGAACGGTAGTGAATATCAACAAAAGTATACCACAAAACTACAGTGCATCATAATTAGTGCATGCATAAAGAACTACAAACATACAATTACAAAGTAATCTATTTTAATTGTTTATTTCTTTTATTGTTGATGATTATGGCTTACAGCCAATAAAAATCTAAAAATCAGTGTCTCAGAAAATTTTAATATTATATAAGACTAATTGGTACTTTTGGCAGTGTAGGAAGTGTGCCAAGTCATGCTGGAAAATTAAATCCACACCAGCAGATGACATGTCTCAAACCCTCACTGATTGTAGAAATTTTACACTAGACCTCAAGCAGCTTGAACTGTGTGTCTCTCCACTCCTCCTCCAGACTCTGGTCTCTTGATTTCCAAATGAAATGCAAAATTTACTGATTTACTTCAGTGATGGTTTGGAGAGACATGATGTCATCTGCTGGTGTTGATCCACTGTGTTTTATCAAGTCCAAAGTCAGTGCAGTTTTGTTTTTCCCAGAAACTCTTACACCACTTCATGCTTCCCTCTGCTGATTACTTTTATGGAGAAGCAGATTTCATTTTCTAGCAGGACTTCCAGCAGCACACTGCTCACACTGCCAAAAGTACCAATTGGTCTTATATAATATTCTAATTTTCTGAGACAGATTTTTGGGTTTTCATTGGCTGTACGCCATAATCATCAACAATAAAAGAAATAAACTCATAAAATAGATCACTCTGTGTGCAATACATCTAATAAAATATGAGTTTCACCTTTTGAACTGAATGATATTCTAATTTTTGAGATGCACTAGTACATATACTAATAAACCCAACTCGATTATGATTTAAATTAGAACATTTCCCTCCTAAACCATCAAAACATCTCTATAACCAAGTACTAGACCAGAACACAGGTCTACAGGTTCACTCAGCTGTAATGGCGGCCAATGGCTGTCTCTTAATTCTGGATAATAAGTTTGGGAAAGCCCAATTGCTCCTATAGAAGAAATCTACAACATCTGACACTTGTGTACATATCTACCAATGCTGATTGGCTACTACTTGGTAACATGATAGCTTTAATACCTCAGGGAAGGACAGTTTCAAGTTTATTTAAATGCCATTTCAAAACCTTTACAAATGTTTCAAGTTTCAGATACGCCCAGACTATGCCACCAAAGCCCAATCCAGAGGGACAGCAGTGCTTCCCCTCCTTCAGACAGCTGCTATCTCTTTGCCCATCTGCTCGGCTCCTCACTGCCAGAGCTACAAGGACACTTCTCTGCAGTGAAATGATTACCACAAACTTCTTGTTTCTTCTAAATTAAATGTTAATGTGACCCCTACTGGTCTGGGGCATCTGCGTCTTACATCATTTCACGGACATTGCGCTGATGCTAATATCTGTACTGAAGCGCTGGTGAACGTCTAGTGCTGGCTTTAGATGCTGATGAACACAAACTTTCACAAACCCATGGCTAGCGCTACTGCAATCTTTTTAAAAAAAATTTAAATCATTTATTTCCTTGTTTAATATCTTTTTTTACTCTACTTGAAACAATTACATTACCCTCTATGGAATGATTTATATTTTTTAAGGAGGAAAAAATATTAACATTGAAGTCTTGCGAGTCCCTGTGGACGTAGTTAATTAATTTTTTTGATTTTGGCTCTTAATAATAAAATAAAGCTGATGATTTGTATCCAATGTTTCAAAACAGCACCCAAAACATGCAGGGTAGGAGGAGGTCTCCCCAGGACCAGAGATGAGAGAGAACCACTGATTAATCATGATTAACTGCACAAGGCAACAAATAGAAAACTATATAAAAATGTTTGGCTTGTAAGCGCTGCATTGTTGCTAGGTTATCTGTATGTGGTGGAGTAATACATGGAGAGCTAACAGTGATATAATTGTACATATTCTTGCACATATACATATTTTTATTTATAATATTGTATTGGATGTAGATGTGCCATGTAACATTGTACTAAAGACAGACAGACAGACAGACAGACAGACAGACAGACAGACAGACAGACAGATAGATAGATAGATAGATAGAAAGATAGATAAAGTATGGTATTGGTATGGTATGGAAAGGTGTTATATTCCAAAATGTTGTTGTCTTTGTTGTCTGATAATGTAATAAACTTTATATAAAGCTCTAAAACAGTTTATTAATGTAATAACTGTAATACAACTGAATGAATTACTCAAAAGTAAATTCAAGTAGAGCATGGACTGCTTTATTCAATTCATTCACTTCATATCTAGACAGATCGATTCAGCTATATTTAGCCTGCTTTGATTTCCATAATAATAGAAATTCATTGACCGTGAAAAAATAGTCATTTCTGAGGTATGCCTCTGCATGATAATGACATGCTTGTCCCATGTCCTCCAGACACACACACACAAACACACACACAGGTCCTGGTCTGATTTCCCATCCTACACGGCTGGTCTACACAGCAGTAATTGCTCTTGACACAAATGCAATATTCAGCAAAATGAACATAAGGTTCATTAGCTTGAGTATAAATACATATACACTAATTGTATCTATAATTACGGTCTATTAATCATCAGTTCTGTGTATGTGTGTGGCATATGTCAACGATAAGCACAGACAGCCGAAATGTTTCTGTTCTGTAAGATTCCAGACAGACACAGTAAACCCTGCAAACATCTGAGCTGGCAAATACAATTCCAATTAATTACAGGCAGCTGTCATTATCTGCAGCAACATACTGACAAAAACGCTACAGCGACTGTGAGGAATGATGTGGATTAAATCTCTCAGGTTGGACTGAAGCTGATTCTTGTGTTTCTGCTGTGTTGGCATCTGGTGAGGCTATAGCTGTATGCCTCTACCTCTAACTCTTTAACTGCCTGGCTGACAGTCTGACAGATACACCATTAAAAACAGCTCAGGTTAAAACAAACACAGAGGCAGGTACATAGAGACTGACCATGTACCTAACATTAGGGATAGGCAATATGACATCATGCTATCATTATTGAGATAAATAATGCCATAGAACAAAAAACGGAGAGCACAGGAAACCTCAATAGATACACGTGACACACATGACTTGTTGCTAAACAAAAAAATGCTGAGAGCAGGTTACCTCAGCTAAAGCTGTTCATGCTTTAGGTGTCTTTCTGTGCATGTGGCAATGTTTCAAGGGACTGATACTAAGCAATCATTCGCAAACATAAAATCCCACCACAAGTAAAGACTGAAAAGTGAAATCTGTTCAGAATGATGTTAATAAACACTGCAACACTGAAAGAGCATAAACATATTATTTAATTGAAAAAAAATGTTTAAGAACAGCTACACACAGCGCTGCAAGTCAAAAGTGCTCAGTTTTAGTTCATTATTAATTCTTCAGAGATCTTTATCAGAGATTTATCAGTTCATCCTCCCGTGTGGGGTGTTCTGGTCCCCGCGTCCCACGTCTTTTCTTGTGTTTTTCACCCCGGAGTCTCCGCTCTACACGTCGGCCCAGTGAGCGGCTGAGCGTGGCTACTTCACTGCGTCTTCACCGTGGAGCAGGCCGGTCCCGCGAGCGACTAAAGCGCGGCTACTTCACTGCGACCTCCCTGCGGCGCCGCGCGCTGCCGCTGTTGTGCTGAAATCTGACTCCCCGCAGAATCCGACTCCGCTTCATGCAGACTTGTGTCAAGAATCAGAACATTGCAACATGACGTGTTTGTTTTTACTGACTTGGGTAACATCGCACGTCCCGCGATGTGACTATTGCGCATGTTCACATCACGATGACGATGCCTAAACGATATATTGTGCAGCCCTACTTAATAGATACGTGCTCGTTCCCCTCGCGGTGGCTGGTAGGCTAGCAAAGTGGGTGACAGTGATGGCTAATTCTGGAAGGGACTGAAATTGAAGCAAGAATAGAGCTGATGAGATCTCTTTATGGGAGACCAAAAGATCCAAATGTCCAAAGATCTTCATGAACATGTTTTGTATAGCCAATAGACAGACTACAGTATTCTATCTTGTGTAAAAAAAACAGTATAATATGTCCCATTTAAGAGACATTAAAAGTGTAGGCACATATTAGGCAAATACCAAGTGGATGGCTGCAAAAATAAATGGCTGTAATAAAAAAAAAACAGCAAAAACTACATCAACATTCTGGCTTGAATTTAGAAAGTGGGATGTTTTAGGCCACCTTAACAGTTACCACAATAACCTGATGGCCTGTCATTAGCCTCTTTTTCCATGGTAGGACAAATGAGCAATTATCCTCGCTTTGTGATTCAGATTCTAATTTCTAAAAATAAGTAAATGTCACTGTGACCTGTCAGCATGCCTGTCAGCGCTTCTCAGAAAACTTAAGACTTCTGAAGAGCATTATATTATTATAGCTAAGCAACTCTTTTGCAATCCTCAAATTTTCCTCAAATTGGATTGCACACTATAAAATGCATATAAAACTGGACCAAGTTTTAACCTCTGAATTACCATATTTTACAGACTATAAGACGTAACGTATTATAAGGCTCACTATCAATGAACGTCTATTTTCTGGTCTGTTTTCATATACAAGGCGCACTGGTTTATAATGTTCATTTTAAACGACAATAGTAAAGATTTATTTAAAAAAAAAGTCAAACAAGGACTGGGTATTAATCTAAATAGATTTCTCTCCTGAAAGCGGTTCATCCCATTTAGCTTGTTTTATCACAGTAAACATGCAGAATACAGTCTATATACTTGCCTCTGTACAGCGAAAGAGCTAGAGCTGCGGTTACAGGCTAATGCTAATACTGCTCCAGCCTCTGCGCTGAAGAAACTTCACTAAAACTTCTTAATAATGCTGTACTTCAGTGGATTGGCTTTACTGCAACTTATAACCTGACTGGTAAAATTCATACATAAGGCGCACCGGATTATAAATCGCACTGTCGATGGGAAAGGGTTTTAAGTACGCCTTATAGTGCGAAAAATATGATACATTTGAAACGTCCTTTTCACTCTTCAAATTCCATTACAGCATCACATAACCATCCTTTGCTTACTTCACTCAACTGGCCCTTGATGTTTAGTAGACAACCCTGTCCAGAGGGATAATGCTGTCATATCCATGTCGTTGGCCATGGATCCCCATTGTCCTGATGTGGAAAATGAGCTTTTAAACTGGCAATATTCTCATCTATTCTATTTGCAGCAAGAGCCAAGGTCGGTGTGCCACCAACACAAACAATACCAGGGGAAATTATCCTGCATTAGTGTGTTGTTACCCTTGCTGGGCTGCTTTCATTGCAGCTGACCAGCACTCTGGTCTTCGGGGAGCAGACAGCGCAACTAACTACTGATCTGGGATCAGATCTCTTATGTTGACATCCTGAGAGCTGCAGTCAGCAGAGAGACCTGCTAATAAACAAAGCTGTTAATGTGTTGAATGTGCTGAATGACCTACGCATTAGTTAATTGTTTTGGGTATAATGATTATGAGTTCCAAGATAGTCTAATTTCTAAGCACTGACTAGGGCTGTGTATTGGCAGGAACTTGGCGATATGGTATGTGTTACTATATAGGTGTTACAGTTTAACATACTGTAATATATTAAAAGAAGAAGTCCTACAGACTGCAGCTTTAATGATGATGATTATAGCTTACAACTATCATTTTCCTGCTGGAAAATGAAATCCTCATCTCAATATACCTTGTCAGCGGGGAGAAGCATGGAGTGTTGTAAAATTTCTTGATATAACACAGTGGACCAATACCAGCAGATGACATGGCTCCCCAAGACTGTAAGTAAGGTGATATGTCACGTCTGTTAAAAAAATATATAGGAAAAGTCTCATAGTATAAAAATTTAAGTAAAAGAAGAGTTTAATTTTTAAGCTATCGCAACATCGCACAAGAGCACCTACAAGAGCACCTATTGAGCCATCCACTACTTTCATTCACGCTTCATTTTCCTCCAAACTGTTGTCACACTGTCAATTATCACTTAGTCTCTGTCTCTCATTTACACACACACAGCCAATGGCACATTTCCTTTGTACATTATTGAGAGACCCCCCCTTTTTTTTTTACTGCATTGCCAAAATATCGTATCGAGATTCGGCACTGGCAGATACTCAAAATCAAATGTGATCAGGACATTCTTAGGTAAAACTCAACTCTGGGTATTGATTCTAAACTCTCCAGCGTTTACAGCATAGTAAACACAAAAATGTGCAAGTCCCCAGAAGTGTTCATTTGCTGTGTAAGCTGTGCCTACAGCAGTGCTTGAATTAATGGGAGACACATAGCTCTGCGCAGGGTGTTAATGCAGAGTTTGCACTTGTATGCCTTTTGGGCCATCTGTTGTTCACCCTGCTGGCGGCGGAGCATGCTGTGGTTAAAGCTCGTCTCTTCGACCCACAACTTTTACGCTCACTTTCCCAAATAAGGTCATCCCAGATAAGTCATGCTTCTCGATGCAGTCAGAGTTATTTTTTTTCCAGAGGAATAAGGCGAGTTTAAGCTTATTATGTAAACAGCCTTCTAGTTTCCAAGAAGCGCTTGGGAAATGTGAGATCATCTTTAGGCGCCCGAACACATCTGCACTGCCGCCTACACCCATTTCCAGCTGGTATCAATGCGAATGGCTCTGATTTGATCAAGATCCCATCTGAGATGTGTTTCTGAGGTTTTGATTGGATGGGAGAGACCATTAGTGAGGGGTGTGGACTGCGTGATATTTCCTTGATGAGTGCTCTGTGGCGACGGAGGAAAGAGATGCTATAATGGTGATTCATACCACCAGACTCTAAATTCAACGGAACACCCATTTACTTACACAAACACATAGCCTTTTTCTGTTTCTCAGAAAAAAACTTATGTTTATTGCACAAGCTTACTTGCATACCATGCTCTTGAGTATTTTCCTCTTTTTGAGTCCAGACCTGCAGTGCTGTGGGAGGACTGGGATGGGAAAACCCACAAGCTTCTACTTGGCCAGT
This sequence comes from Astyanax mexicanus, assembly GCF_023375975.1. NCBI lineage: Eukaryota > Metazoa > Chordata > Actinopteri > Characiformes > Acestrorhamphidae > Astyanax > Astyanax mexicanus. Next base: position 30,119,649 of record NC_064412.1, read on the forward strand.
TTCTTCATACGTCATGCACCAGTTAAAATGTGCAAGGTTTTCATTTTTTGTTCTGAAGCAAGAACAACATTAAATTGAAAGAGAAATGGAGAAAAAGCCTATTAATCAATTTCAGCATTAACCAAAATAAAGATTTTTAAGATTTTTAACTTTAAAAGCTTTTGTTAACCATTTAAACCTTTAACCCTAGAATACTAACTTTACAATTAGTAACACCATCACAAGTTTTGGAACCCTTCTTCAATTTTACAACATACAACATCACATGAAATAAAAAAGGTACCATGGATGACCCTTTAAAAAAGTATTGGAAAATCAGGTAATCCTTAAAGGGTAATGTCCTAACAAAAAAAAACAATGCTGCTGGGAACTTGGTCTTTGGTCCACTCATTCCTGGGACATGTGGACAAATTGTTAGTGCACGTCTTGCTGGTGCATCTGTGACCAAGACAGCAAGTCTTTGTGATGTAACAAGAGCCACGGTATCCAGGGTAATGTCAGCATACCACCAAGAAGGACCAACCACATCCAACAGGATTAACTGTGGACGCAGGAGGAAACTGTCTGAAAGGGATGTTCGGGTGCTAACCCGGATTGTATCCAAAAAACATAAAACCACAGCAGAATTCAATGTGCACATCAACATTCCTGTTTCCACTAGTACTGTCAGTCGGGATAATAAATTATTGTGGTCTAAAACCAGGTGTTTCAGTTTCATTGTCCAACCCCTGTATGTCCAGTGAATTCTGTAATCCACTAATGCCAGAGGGAACCCATGATTAACAAAAACAATCAGTACATGCCTTTTGTGCATTTTGAGCTGCACAGGGTGTACTATTCTCATCGTTAAGATAGCAAAGACAGGGCTCCAGACAAAAAAAATGTTTAAGGAGCCAGTGGCTCCTAAAATAAATAATTTGGGCGCCAATATTTTTTTCCAAGTGCCAAACAATAATGCCAATAAAGTCTTTACTGCAGAAGGTGTGCTTATGGTACACCCCAACTCCACACCAATTGCTTTCAGCTTAGGCTTGCTTTTGGGGCTAATAGGAAGGGATTTTTGAGTGTTCAGGATTGCCAGTTCCAGTCTTTGAGGCAAACAATGAAATGAGAGAATATGTTTTCCTATCTCACTTCTAAAGAGTGCCCCTTGTTCTGTCGAGTTGTGCTACCTTGTCAAACCGTGCTACCCTAGTGTATATTTAACGATAAAAACTCAAAAGAAGCTCAATGTTAGAGCATGTTTGCAGTAGAAGTCCCCAGTAGATGTAGTGTAAGTATATTTTTATAACATAAATCACTGTATCATGGTAAATTTAAGGCAATGAGAGTTCGTTACAAACTGCTTTTGCTTTTTTGTATTTAAATTATAATTAATAAATTATTGTATTTATTATTATTATTATTAATTTGTACTTACACTTTTGTGCAAGGGCAGTGAGTCCAGGTTGTTTTATGCACAAAAATAGATTTGTTATAAAAAAAACACGAGAAATTATCAAAACGTGTAGGATTGCACTTGCGCAGTGCCTTTAGGAAGCACGTATTGATGGGTAGCATAACTTGACAAAACACCGGTACACCGGTAGACCACCAGAAACGTCTTCAATAAGCGATTACGTAAAACTGCCGGGCACATCAGTCCCACAGTCAGTGATTACAGAGATATACTTAGCTTTCTGGGCTTCTGTCACGATCTTTGACGAGCTTTGACGTTGTCTGCTATAACGTTACATCCTACAAACTCGGCACAAGCTGAGTCATTATCATACGTTTTCGACACATCCAGTCCATTTTTTTCTTATTAACAAGACGGGGTAGTTGCTCACGTGCATGTAGGCTCTATTAAATTTCATTTTTCAGTTTTATCACATGCGCAAGCTAAGGGAGGTTTTGTCGGAGCACACTAAAGTCGCGTGCATTTTTATGCTTTCGACTCTCTCCGTGTTTTTTCTTTTTTTTAAACGATGCGTTCCTGGTTAAAAATCCGTGTTTCCAGCGATATCTTTGCTTACTTTCGAACTGAATTCGCAGTACATTGTCTGCTTTATGTTGTCATACCAGAGCCACGCAAACTCCTGCAGCCAAGAAGTTTTGAAATGTCTGTGGTTGTACTTTTCTTGGATGTTCATCTTCGTCTGCATTTTCCAGTGCAAACTGCGCGCCAATGGATAAAAGCTCAGCTTAGCTACGCTGCTGTGGTAGTTACGTTTTAGGTAAAGCAAGGCTTTTTCTTTTGAGGTAGGCAAAAACGTCCATATGATTGGGCGCCGTAGTATAGTTACGCCGATAAACACAACCAAAAAAAGCAAAAAAAAATAAATAAATAAATAAACGCAAAAAACCCTACTTTGCCACCTGTCGCCACTGGCGACTTAATTAATTTTATAAATCGCAAAAAAATATTTTTGGTCGCATTTGCGACCATTTTAGTCGCAGTCTGGAGCCCTGCAAAGACAACCTATCGCCCCAAATTAAGCTGTGCGGTGCATAGTTGACGTCTCGCTACAGATCCCTAAAACAAGGCCCTAAACATCCATATGCTTAAATATGTTTAAAAAGACTCAAAAAAGGGTCTCAAGGGATGTCACATGATTGCACTCAATACACATATATTTGTAGGGAGAATAATTCAAATTGTTTATTATTTGACATATTATGTGTTAAATATGTCACAACCCTTCTACTGTAAATTCAGACATTTGCTCTGTCAGGTCTGAACGCTACCTGCTGATCCAGCATTAAGTCAGTCTGTCAGTAAAGGTCTGATAATACTGTTTGTATTACATCGCCAGTGGAGTTGCAGATACACTTAACAGCTCCAGATTTATGCTAAGCACCATTTCACTCATTTGCTTTGTGTGACAGCACTCAGAGTTGATAATCTGGGAGCTGTGCGAGTCAGTGATAAGAGAAATACACACAGCGAGTTGCACCTCCACGCTCCACAGATGGCTTCTGAATGGAAGCTTATGTCAAAAAAACGAAGAGGAAAGAAATTGGAGGGCAGTGGGCAGTTTGACAATCCTCTTAGAACACTACAGGGTTAGCAGACGAAAAAATGCAGACGAATAAACAAGCAGACAATCAGACATAACCTGCCACTAACTTCATCTACTATAAATTATGGTAACACTAAAGCTCCTGCTTGTAATCAAAGCACACTGACACAACAGCAGGTGTGTAATGTTACATTATAACACAATGTACAGTGAGGCAAGAACGCTACTGTATTGTTTGGATGTCAAAAGTGCCAAATCCGCTTAAACCACAGCATGTCCAACAAGTTCTTACTACATTCATCTCCCAGCTCAAGGCTAATTAGTAGGTTGTGCAACTTACAGATTACAGTCATCTGTTTTCTGCAAGCTACAAAAGGTTCAAAACAATGTTATAACTGTGACCAGGTAGGACGGCAAAAAGAAAAATGATATCCTGTTCATAAAAATCGTTAGTTTCTAATATTTCCAATTTTACCAGTCAGGTTGTAAGGAGCAGTAAAGCCACTTCTCTGAAGTAAAGCGTTATAAACGAGTTTCAGTGAAGTTTCTCCAGCACAGAGGCTGTAACAGTATTAGCATTAGCCGCAACGCTAGCTCTTTTGATGTTCAGAGGTGAGTAAATTGGACTGTAGTCTATGTGTTTACTGTGTTAAAACAAGCTATGTGGAATGAACCACTAACTAATATTGCCCTGGCTTGCTGGAACACTCAGGGTTCCTCAGTGTAGCTCTATTGGGCGGCATTTACAAGCGCTAAGCACTGTTATCTGTGGCTAGCGCTAGTGCTGTGCAATATGATGATAAATATCATTTCTAAAGTAATTTCATCAATTATTCATGCAAATATATAAAGTAGGCTAAGATGAAATGTATAGGCGTGGTCACTTTGCATAAACTTGGTTTATATAAGTGATAATAAAGTAATCTTTGCCAAAAAAAAAAAAAAAAAATCATAATGTGGTTTTGCGACATGACGCTGCTTTACGTTATTTGACGGACACGCCGGTTTGCGACATTCTTTACGTTAATAAACTCATGAGAGCTGAACAATGGAGATGCATTGTTCTTTTGAAAAATTACCTACTGCATCTACCTCATCTGTTTTCATTTGATACATATATATATATATATATATATATATGTCATGATGAGCACAGAATTGCAGACACGTGCAGATACAGATAAAAATATATGTTTATTATAAAAATAAACAGATGTAATACGTGGTTGATACAGAAAACAGTTAACCACCAGAAACCAGAGCAATGTAGACAAAACCATACCATAAACGAGAGACAGTCCAGAGTTCATACACGAGAGATCCAATGTCAGAGGTAATCCAAGAGGCAGTAGTGAAAACACAGTCCAGGTAATACACAAACAATCCAGTATCAGAGGCAAGGCAATAATCGGCGTCGAGAAAACAAAAGCAAGGTCATACACAAGATAAACTGAGACAAGAGAAATAGAACGCTTTGTAATGAGGAGAACCTACAATACGCGGCGTGGGTGTTTGTGTGGAGTGCTCTTTTATAGTGGCAGTAATCAGTATTCAGGACTTCCTGGAGGAAGCAGGTGAGGTGTCACGTGATCAGGTGAGTGCGTGATGTCAGCGGGTGGTGCATTCTGGGTAATGTAGTTGTTGACCTGAGAACCTCCGTTAGAGCTGGGTGTGGAAGGGACAGAGAAGCTAACAGCACCAGACGTGACAATATATTTATATATATTGCTGCACTAAAAGACAGTAATTCTCATTTGTGAATGTTTGGTTTAATGTCACTTTGAAATAAAGTTGGGAAAAAGTAAGCAATGATATTATTTTGTCATATTTTTCAAAAAATAACTGAAAACATACTTAAATGTGGTATATCATGATATATATCGTTAGCATGATATAAAAAATTCCACATCGTGATATATGATTTTTCCCATATCGCCCAGCACTAGCTAGCGCTGTTAAAATTGCGCGTTGTTGATTATAAGGCGCACTGTAATTTTGGGGGGAAATTAAAGGATTTTAGGTGCACCTTACAGCACGAAAAATAAGTATATAAAATAAAGTATCTCTTGGTTCTAGTCTCAATGAACTAGCTTTGGATATTTTGGGAGAAAACCACTTCTGACACATCATTTCCCAAATTCCCCCTCTGGGATCAATAAAGTATCTATCTGTCTGTCTGTCTGTCTTTCTATCTATCTATCTATCTATCTATCTATCTAAAATGTGTTAAACAAATCTAAAGTTGTTTATATCTAAAATTGCTTATAAAAACAATAACATCACAATATATTAAATCAAGTATTTCGATACATAGGTTCTTGCTAATACACAACAATATCAACAGCCAGCAACTGTATACACGTTTGGCACTAAAGTGGTTTAAGGTTGCTCAAGAAACTGCTCAAGAAAGGGTTAAGGTCAGCTTTCTGGAACACAGAGTGCCTCTCAGGTAAAGACGTCACAGTTCGGCAACGTTTCCCAGAGAACCTGGTGAATAACACAAGAGTTCAGGTGTGAATCTTGAGTTGAACATGAATGTGCAGTGATTCAGCAGGGCAGGGCTTAAACGGGCCGACGCTGACTCACTCTCGCCAGTGCATCACTCACCTGTGACAGGTGTGCTTCCTGCTACACATGCTAAGTGTGTTCTAGCCCTAGAAAATATGTCAGTAATGTTATAGCTCAAGCTATCCATTTCAAAACAATTTCATAACAATTCTGCACTACAGAAGAAGCTTTCAGGTGGCTGCTGTGGTTTTATAGGTGGTTGTTACAGTGTTACTAAGTAGTTGATAGGTTATCACAGGTTATGCTAAGTGTGGTTTTGCTCGGTGGATACCAGTGTTGCTACGTTGTTGCTAAGTTAATGCTATGTATCGGCAAAATGCAAATAGTGGAAATGTAAATGGTGGCACAAATATATGTAGCTAAAACAAGCTTCTGGTTAAAAATGAGGGGTGCCAAATCTTTTGCCAAAAAATAAAAAGCTTGGTACAAAAGCTCTTCCATGCACATCCCACTATTCATATCTATAGAGAGAAATGTACAATACAGTTTAAAAACTGTACAAAAATGAGCAATGCTTCAATTTACACTACTGACTCATAATCTTGCTAAATTTAAGAGATGTAACTTGGAAAAATGCAACCCAAATAGAATTTTTAATAATTCAGTCCATTACTATAGGAGTGTTTTGGCCACAAAATGTGTCTTCAAATGCTTACCATATGTAAGAATGAACTACAAAATCTGTATACAAACACATTATTCTAGGATGTTTGTCAGAGTTAAAACAGTGTCGATATCTTAAAAGGAGGGCTGGATGTTATTTTATTTTTTTTAATGACACTGCGATAGTTTTTGCTCTGCAAAAAATATTGCGATATTAGAAAATACACAAATTCTCATCAAATTTTGCCAGACGTCAATGATCTAAAATGTCGTGATATTAATAACAAAATATTTGTATCAAACATTGGAGTTAAATAAATGGTTTTGATTAAATATATTTGTTGATCTGGTAGATATGTTTGTATCAAGCAACATTGTTTTATGTCATTTGACATTGCACAGAACATCCAAAGAGACCAAATGAAAAAACTCTGGAATATAATCAAGAGGAAGATGGATGATCACAAGCCATCAAACCAAGCTGAACTGCTTGAACATTTGCATCAGGAGTGGCATAGAGTTATCCAAAAGCAGTGTGTAAGACTGGTGGACGAGAACATGCCAAAAAAACAGGGCTATTCATTTCTGAACTCTTAAAACTTTATGAACATAAACTTGTTTTCTTTACATTATTTAAGGTCTGAAAGCTTTGCATCTTTTTTGTTATTTCAGCCATTTATCATTTTCTGCAACATAAAAATTACATTTTGCAACAAGCTAACAATAGTAAAGATCCTATTAAATGGTTTATGACCCTATTCTCTCTCAACAGACCTACAGAAAAAGTGATGCTATGCTCTTTTTTTTATAGTTTTTACACATGGAAGCAAAGTGCATTCTTTATTATATACTGTAGAATCACAGCTTTGGCCTGACTGCCAAATGAAAGTGCTATTCACACCATGAATACATAATTAACTATACCATGAGGGGCAATGCAGCACAGTGTATCTCCTGTCATTCTCATATTCTACAGCCTTTACTTGCTTCTCCACCCACTCCAGCTGCAGAATAGAGGAAGGCCTCTAGTAAGCATCAAAGCAAAATAACCACTGCAGAATGGAAATGCAATCAGTGACACACTCAACGCTTCTTCCAACATCAAATGTATTTGATGACATTAAGCCAAAGCAACCTAACTGAGGTTGGGTATTTATGTTGTGTGAAGAGTTTTGCTAAAATTGAGACACATATTGTTTAACTACTCTAGCAGGCTCTAAAAAAACTGAGTGAGAGAAAAATAAAACTTAGATTCTCAACTGCTGGTCTAGACTGGCCACATTTAAGGTGAAACGGACAGCTTTGGGAAAATGCTATCTTGTTTGTTAATGCAAGTGAGATATCATAAATTTACTGACGCATCTTGTTTAACCTCTCTAGCAGGTTTTAATCATTTTAAATGAGAAAAACCTTGTCGCTTCTCCAAAACTATGGTATATCTTGCAATTTTTGGTCTTAAACTATCAGCTTATAGCTGCAGCTGGCTCTCCAGCTCTGCAGGTGCATTCTGCTGACACACAGGAAAAATAGGCTAATTTCAAAGATCAAGCTCAGGTTTATATGAATCAATATCAGATTATTTAAATGAAGATTGATTTACATAGAAAAATCAATTTTTAAGCCCACCCCTAGCTCTGCTGCTGCATAGGCTAGGTTGGAAAAAGTCTACCTCATCCTAAAGGTAGGACAGTGACTTTGATCTGTCATCAACTGTCAGCAAGTAATCCAGCTCAGAAAAACAGGTAGCTATCTTCACCGACAAACTTTTCCAGCCCAGCCAAGACTCGCAACATTACATCCTTTAGCCTGCCTGTTAGCAATCAGAGCTAAACTGTTCCAGCCCAGCGGAGGTCAGCAGCCATGTCTGCATTCCTTGTTTCGAATTAATAGCTCTCTGCTGGCTTCTGTAATTGCGTGAGCCTCCGATGCAAAATATATGTAGTAAAAAAACAACATTTTGCTTTGTTTGTTTTTTGTCCAAAAATGGTTTGGTTTTGGCCCAAAGTGTTCATCTTAGTGCATCACCAGAATTCACAACCTGGAAAGAATAACTATATTCTTTTGCAGTACCTTCACTGTTCCCTTGTCCTAAGATGGTCTTAAAAACTATTGCACACCCCCTCCTTCTCCTGTCAACTCCCATATCCTCTCTCTCTGTGGCAGGAAGTGACCTCTCATGGTATCATGGTCACTGGCTCTGGCTCAATGTGTGCCATCATGATAAGAGTTTATCCAGTATGGCCATTCACCGCCACAGAGATGGTCAAAGCTCAAATTGGAAAATACACAGAGCATGACAAGCGAAAATTCCCAAAATAAAGAATGGCATGCGTAACTGGGTGTTGGAGTCAGGAGGTGGAGAAATGGAGATAGGAGAATTATTTTCTGCAGCACAACACTTGCTTGAGCTTGAAAGATTGACTATCTCCGGCTCCAGCGGACATCCCAGCACGAGTTCAGAGACTGCTGTGTGTTTGTTTTCACGGAGACGTGGTTAACGAACTCCATCCCGGACTCCACGATTGAGGTGAGCGGCATGCTATGCTACCGCGCGGACCGCGACGCCGGCCTCTCGGGCAAGGTACGTGGAGGTGGGGTGTGTGTTTACATCAACACAGCATGGTGTAACAACGCTGCGCTGATCTCCAGCTACTGCTCGCTGCTGGTAGAGTTTGCTGTAGTCAGAGCCAGGCCATTCTACTTGCCCAGAGAGCTTAGCAGCGTGTACATAATAGCAGTGTATGTAGCACCCAGTGCTAATGCTAACGGTGCTAATGCTAACGCTCTGCAAGAACTGTACACTGTTATCTCCAAACTCCAGAACTCACACCCCGACGGACTGTTTATTGTTGCTGGTGATTTCAATCACAGTAATCTGAAGGCTCTGCTGCCCAGCTTTCACCAACATGTGGATTTTCCAACCCATGGAGCTAACCTGCTCGATTGTGTGTATACTAACATTCCCGGTTCGTACAGAGCAGAGCCCCGCCCCCACTATGGCTACTCTGATCATATCACTGTCATGCTCATCCCAGCATACAGACAGCTCATCAGACGTGCCAAATCAGAGAAGAAGCAAGTTACAACCTGGCCTCCAGGAGCCATCTCTGCTCTTCAGGACTGTTTTGAGCACACTGACTGGGACATGTTCAGAGAAGCTGCTACCTCTGATGACTCCATCAACCTGGAGGAGTACACAGACTCAGTGACTGGCTACATCAGCAAGTGCATTGATGATGTTACTGTCTCCAAAACCATCACAACCCGCCCCAACCAGAAGCCGTGGATGACTGCAGAGGTGCGTGTGCTGCTGAGATCCCGAGACAAGGCCTTTAAGTCAGGGGACAGGGCTGGCCTCCGAACAGCTAGAGCCAAGCTCTCCCGGGGGATCAGAGAGGCAAAGCGCACCTACGCAAAGAAAATCCACGCCCACTTCCAGGACACTACTGACACTCGGCGCATGTGGCAGGGCATCCAGACCATCACCAACTACAAGTCACCCCCCCTGCTTGTAACAGTGATGCCTCCCTTCCAGATGCACTGAACTCCTTCTACGCAAGGTTCGAAGCACAGAACTACACGACAGCATGGAAGACTACACCTCCTCCAAATGATCAGGTACTGTGCCTGTCCTCAGCTGATGTGCGGAAAACTCTACTCAGAGTCAACCCACGGAAAGCCCCAGGACCAGACAGCATACCTGGCAGAGTGCTCAGAGGATGTGCAGAACAACTCACGGATGTTCTCACGGACATTTCAACATCTCTCTGAGTACTGCAATCGTGCCGACGTGCTTCAAGACGACCACCATCGTCCCTGTGCCGAAGAAGTGTCCTGCCTTAATGACTACCGTCCCATTGCACTTACTCCCATCATCATGAAGTGCTTTGAGAAGCTGGTCATGAGGCACATCAAAAACCAGCTCCCGTCCTCACTGGACCCTCTGCAGTTTGCGTATCGTCCAAACAGATCAACAGACGATGCCATCTCTACTGCGCTCCACCTGGCTCTCACCCACCTGGACAAAAAAGACTGCTATGTTCGAATGCTGTTCATCGACTTCAGTTCAGCATTCAACACCATCATCCCTCAGCATCTGATCGGAAAACTGAGCTTGCTGGGCCTGAACTCCTCCCTCTGCAACTGGGTTTTAGACTTCCTGACTGAGAGACCACAATCAGTCAGGATTGGAAACAACACCTCCAGCACCACCATACTGAGCACTGGCGCTCCCCAGGGCTGTGTGCTCAGCCCACTGCTGTTCACTCTGCTGACTCATGACTGTACTGCAAAGTACAGCTCAAACCACATCATCAAGTTCGCTGATGACACAACTGTAGTTGGCCTCATCAGCAAGAACGACGAGTCAGCATACAGAGAGGAGGTGCAGTGGCTGACGGACTGGTGCAGAACCAACAACCTATCTCTTAATGTGGATAAAACCAAGGAGATGGTTGTTGACTTCAGGAGAGCTCCAGGTGTCCACCACCATGCTGAACATCAACGGCTCTGCTGTGGAAATTGTGGATAACACCAAGTTCCTCGGTGTTCACATTGCAGAGAACCTCACCTGGTCCCTCAACACCAGCTCCATAACCAAGAAAGCCCAGCAGCGCCTCTACTTCCTGCGGAGACTGAGGAAAGCACATCTCCCACCCCCAATCCTCACCATGTTCTACAGAGGGACTGTAGAAAGCATCCTGAGCACCTGCATTACCGTCTGGTTTGGGAATTGCAACACCTCAGACCGCAAGACCCTACAGCGGATAGTGCGGACAGCTGAGAAAATCATCGGAGTCTCTCTTCCCTCCATCGCCGAGATCTACACCACACGCTGCATCCGCAAAGCCACCAGCATTGTGGACGACCCCACCCATCCCTCACACGGACTCTTCGGTCTGATGCCGTCCGGCAGAAGATACAGGAGCATCCGAGCCTCCACTACTAGACTCTGCAACAGCTTCATCCACCAGGCAGTCAGACTTCTCAACGCACAGAGACAGAACTGAACCCCCACCCCACCCACCACTCACCCAACACACTCACACAAAACTAAATTGTACACCCCCCCCCCCCTTTACACTCACAAAGAACTGAACTTCACCCACACACACACCCAGTCAGCACACAGAGGCTGACATGACTTTATTTGCTGCACTCTTAAAAACTATAAACTCTACCTCAGTAACTGCTGTGATTATATATGTTCTATATGTTACAGTATGTCACACATCTCTGCACCTTATCCCCACTATACACTTATTATACCGTATCGGTACTGCACTGTCCTGTCTTTAAATTGTCTCGTCCTTTGTATTTATTGTTATTTAGTGTTATAATTTTATAATTTTATGTTGCACTGTCGTCACTCCTGCACTTTATGTTGTCTATTGCTTGTTGTTCTATGTTGCACCATGATTCGGGAGGAACGTAATTTCATCACACTGTGTACCTGTACTCAGATGTAATGACAATAAAAGCCTCTTGACTTGACTCTTGAAATTGTGCTTAATCTTTAGTTTTTTATGTACCACTAACATTAAACACATTTTTCCATTTTAGGTCATCCTTGTCGTTTTCAAAACTTTAATACTGGCAGCTACTAATGCTTTACAGTACCTCTATTTGGATGTAATTAACATATCTAAGTATATTCAAGTGTCGAATTATGCAAAACACAGATGGTTATGCAAAAAATGTTCTTGTGAGGGCTGTGAAATGTGAAAATCTGCTTGTTCAACAATAGCATTGGACTGACAGAGGTGTTACAGCCCTGGTGTGCGCCATACTCAAACTGACAGCTGTGTTAGAGAGCATACTGCTCACACATATACACATCAGTGATAAATAATATACAGCTCTGAAAAAAAGTAAGAGATAACTTCAGTTTTTAAATCAGTTTCTCTGATTTTGCTATTTATAGGTATATGTTTGAGTAAAATGAACATTGTTGTTTTTTCTATAAACTACAGACAACATTTCTTCCAAATTCCAAGTAAAAATATTTTCATTTAGAGCATTTATTTGAAGAAAATGAGAAATGGCTGAAATAACAAAAAAATACCTCAAATAATGCAAAGAAAACAAGTTCATTATCAAAGTTTTAACAGTTACAAATCAATATTTGGTGGAATAACACTGTTTTCATGCATCTTGGCATGTTCTCCTCCACCGGTCTTACACACTGCTTTTGGAAAACTGTATTCCCCTTCTGGTCCAAAAATTCAAGCAGTTCAGTTTGGTTTGATGGTTTGTGATCATCCCTCTTCCTCTTGATTAAATTCCAGAGTTTTTTTAATTTGGTAAAATCAAAGAACCTCATCTTTTTTAAGTTGTCTCTTATTTTTTCCAGAGCTGCATATCATCGCTGTCAATTGAAAAACAAGTATCTCCAAAACAGCCACTTTACAGGTTTTCAGGTCATTTACATTTCAGGTCATTTTAAGTATTCCTGTTGTTCTGTTGATTAAAATATTTTGGCACAGCGTAAGGCACAGTTTGTCTGTTCAAATTATGTGATAAACTAAAAATCGACCAACATGGAGATTCTTGTTTTTCATTGGACAGTAACGATATTGTATACACTGACATTTAAACGGTATCCCATCTATACCATGCTCGTCGCTTACAGTAATATTTAAGGCTTTGTTACCAATTGATTTGTTTATTTTGTTCTATTTTATTAATTTATTCACTAATTGTATACATAACTGACTTAAACTTTTATTATTTTTTTTAATTAAGACAAGCAAAACAAAACAAAAAAAGCTAATGAGGGCATGTCAGGTTTGTAGGACATGATTATTGCTCTAAAACAACAGAGAGCATTTCATATAAGTATTTGATTCTTGCTCTAAGACCATGATCGACAAGCTATAAATAATCCTGACACCTTCATACATACAATCGCCATGCTACTACACACATTTAGCAAGCAGGCAAGGGTTAAACATGACCCAATTACCTTACAAACAAGCTGAGCATCAGCTGAATACAGTGACTAAATGCAGTGGTTGTGTAACCTCTTTAAAGCCAAGAGCATCATATTTGCATTTCTGAGACCTCTGCAAAAACACTGTGTTAATTAAAGTAACCACAATATATAAGAAGTAGTTCCACAAATAACTAAATGCAGTGAGCTATATGTTTTCTGCTCGCTTGTAAAGGCTACTGCAGTTCCCAGAAAAATACACAGACTTCTAAGTTTTAAATTACTTTACTCTATTTTTTTAAAGGCAGATCAAAATATAAGGGGTTAAACCGTTTGTGCTGTATGCTGTATACAGAGCTGTGTGCTATTCACTATATAGTGCACTACTTTGTTTCACCATTCTGTTGTGGTGTCCAAAAATATAGTGCAGTATATTTTCAATGAATTTAAGTTCATCAATCCCAAAAATGCACTGCAATAAATAGTGTACAAACTATGCACCCAAGCAGACATGCTTTGATTTCAAAATCCATGCACAACTTCCCTGAGGACGACCAATCGATAGTGGCAAAATCTTTACTGACCAAACAGGCTTTGTTATGTGTAATTACGTTAGACTGTTTATATGATGCAATCTGAAGTCGTGCAGCACTGAATTCACACCCATAACAAAGCGTGCAACTCAGTTATTGTGTACTGCATACTATTGCTAAAAAGGTATACTGCTATACTTCTGAATTCTTTTTGGGCTATCAGTATTGCTAGATATTTCAACCTGATACTTACTGACGTATTTATTGTTCATCAGGAAAAGGAGCAAGAGACTCTGGCTGCACTACTGTGGTTCGGTTCTCTGGTCTGAATCAGTTGATGAGTTTTGTTTATTGGAGTGTTTCTCCCTCTGTTTGGTTTGGTTTCACACAGGCACACAAATAAATGCACCAAACGAGCACCAATAAACCATGAGAGCACGTTGACTCTTCTGATTGGTCAGAGCTGTCTGGCGTGTGAGCAAGAAAGTAAATATAGTGAAAAGGTTCTGTGTTTGGCACTGAGTGGTCCAGCGGTCTAAAGCTCTGCCACTATGAGCAGGAGGTTGCAGGTTTGAACCCCCGCTCATGCAGCTTTGCCGGTGCTCAGAGGGAGCACAATTGGCCCTTGCTCTCTCCGGGTGGGTAGATGGTGCTCTCTCCCCACATCACTAAAGGGTGATGTACACAGCACAGGGCATCTGTGAGCTGATGTATCGGAGCCGAGCCGCTGCACTTTCCTCCAAGCTCGCTGGCTGCTCGGCAATGCTACATCAGCAGCAGCTCGAAAAGAAGCGGTGGCTGACTTCATGTGTATCGGAGGAAGCATGTGCTAGTCTTTGCCCTCCTGGTGTGTTGGGGCGTTACTAGTGATAGGGGGAGTCCTAAGAAGTGGGTTGGGTAATTGGCCACGTAAATTGGGGAGAAAACGGAAAAAATCTGAAATTAAATTATATATAAAAAAGGTTCTGTGTTCCAGTGCGTATATGTGTGCAGTGTGAAGCTACTTAATCACTAAAAAAATTACAAAAAATCTGCCGCTGCGCTTTTATACACAGTGTTTTCAATAGGACATGCAGTGTAGATTTGCACATAGTAAACGGAGTGTCTCAGGTGCGAGTAGTGAATGCAGCACAGACCATGCATGTAAACAGCATGGAGCAGAGACAGCGTTTGTTCATAGCTGTGGTAATTAGCATTATCTGGCTAATATATCACATTAAACTGTGCCTTATCAGCAGTTTAGCACAAATAAAAGGAGTATATATGATAGCTTTGTCAGATCGAGACCGCTCCAAAGTTCGTTTTGGGACCACCTCCTCTAGCAGGTCTCGGCCTGATTGTTTTTGCCCTTAAAAACAAACCAGCTGAACCCGTAACTCACATTTTACAAACCATTTAATATAAAGTATAGAGTGAAGTAAGTAGCCCATGTAGATGTTGCTGGTGACAACAGAACGCAATAAAAAGTTATTTAGTTCACTTACTAAACTGCAGTGTGGAACCTGCTACCAGAACAAATGTACAGCTCTGGAAAAAAGAGATCACTTCAGTTTCTGAATCAGTTTCTCTGATTTTGCTATTTATAGATATACGTTGGAGTAAAATAAACATTGTTGTTTTATTACAATTACTTATTAATTATTATTTTATTACAATAACTACAGACATTTCTCCCAAATTACAAATAAAAATATTGTCATTTAGAGCATTTATTTGCAGAAAATGAGAAATGGCTGAAATAACAAAAAGATGCAGAGCCCTTCAGCCCTCAAATAATGTAAAGAAAACAAGTTCATATTCATAAAGTTTTAAGAGTTCAGAAATCAATATTTGGTGGAATAACACTGTTTTTTAAATCAGTTTTCATGTATCTAGGCATGTTTTCCTCCACCAGTCTTACACACTGCTTTTGGATAACTTTATGCCACTCCTGGTGCAGATCAGTTTGGTTTGATGGCTTATGACCATCCATCTTTCTCTTGATTATATTCCAAAGGTTTTCAATTTAGTAAAATAAAAAAAAAACTCATCATTTTAGGTGGTCTCTTGTTTTTTCCAGAGCTGTATAACCTACATGTGTAGTATCGGATATCGGCATCGGCCCAGAATTCAGTCCACATCGGTGCATCCATGATACTGTTCTTGCAAAAGTGATACAGATTTCCACAAGTAGAACACAAATTATAGAGCACTGTTTAAGTTTAAGACACTTTATATTAAAAGTCATATAGCCAGAATCTCATTTAGCGTCAATGTCAAAATATCATACAGACACTGGCTAGGATAATTTAGTTAGATATTCTTGCCCACGTTTGATGGTCCAGGATTGAAAGGGTTAAATAGTTTAATGGCTTTTTCCACTTAATTCCAGCTTAAGCTTTTTTCAGTTTTCCCTAAAGGATGCTTCACAGCTAAAAGCAGGAGCAGCTTACCTCCTCCACTGTCAGTGGCATGCATATCCTGTACTCCTTCATCAGCATGATCCTCACTGTGTGTCTGTAAACCAGCAGAGAGCTGCACAACCTCTGAAAAACGACTCAAAATCCTAGAAAAAATACAAAAAACAGAAAACGACGATAGGTATTAGTTAGTTCTCTAGCTAAGACGTCTGGAAACGGTGCAGCACTTCCAACTTTCAGCTCGTCAACCGTGTATCTAACGTTAGCTACTTAACGCTAAAAACTGAACTAGTTAGCAAAGCTAACTAAAGCTAAACTCACCTCAGCCTTCCCGACAAGCAAAAATCCCAAATTCAAGCTTCAAGTGTTACAAATAAGCACTTTAACGACACGTTATCGTCCCCGCTGAACTGTTTCGGAGCTTATTCGCGACTCGGGCTTCACGTGCTGAATAAAATAAAGAGTAAAAAACATGACGAGGCGTTAGAAGCGTAAGCGGGGAGCGGTTAAACAGCGGAGCGAACGTTAGGATTCCAAATCGAACGTTGGTGGTTTAAAAAATCAGAAAAAGGCGCGAAAGTTCTCCGCTGCAGAAGCTGAATTCGGGCTCGGTCGTTTGCTCATCCTCTGCAGCAGCTACGGGCTGGTTTCCTCGCTCCCTTCAGCAGCCCGCGGTCCGACAGTAGCGGTATCGGTAGCGAGACGTTTCGTGTTTTAGAAAAACTCGCCACTCGAGCCGTTTCGCGGTTGTTTTAATCGTTTTGAAGCCTTTTTAACGTTTTGCGCGTCCGCGAGACTTTCTTCATCTGCAGCTGAAGTGATTGTGAGGCGAGAGCTTTCACTCCCTCCCTTCTCTCTCTCTCTCTCTCTCTCTCTCTCTCTCTCTCTCTCTCTCTCTCTCTCTCTCTCTCTCGGGGTGTGTGTGTGTGTGTGTGTGTGTGTGAGCATGAGGGGCAGGAAACCACGTTTTTTTCCTTCACCCAGATGAGCTAACGGGCTGCCACAGAAGTGGAGGTTGAAGCATACACTATACACTCACTTTAAATCTATTTCTTATTATTGTAACGTTAACCAAACAACTAAACACACATTTAGTCGTTTCAAAATTGGGCTTCATTTTTCCCCACTCACTGTACTGAAATAAGTGTACACACACTTTATATCTAGAACTGACGTCTCTTCGTACACATAGTCAATGATATCTCTCTTTATATCTATGTTCATACTCTGCAATTAAATCAAATATCTCCACACAACACAGAAAAGAAACAATAACGAGCTGGAACGAGTTTCGTGTGTAGCGCGCCATCTGCTGGATACAAGGCGGAAACACAATAACAAACTCAAATTGACTTACTGCATATAAACATATATAGGGCTACACTTCCTGTAGAAATACAGTTCAATTCAATTTTATTTGTATAGCCCTTTTTTACAACAAAAGTTGTCACAAAGCAGCTTTACAGAGAAAAACAGGTCCACGCCTCTTATGAGCAGCACTACAGAGATGCCAATTTTAATGGTGACACAGTGGCAAGAAAAAAATCCCTTTTTTCAAACAACAAACAAATAACAGAACAAAACAACAGTACAGAGAGATAATGTGACCTATAGCTAATGTAACAGGTTCTAATTTACGAAGTTACAAATTGTGATAGGCACTAACTATAGGGCTATGGCTAATACAGAAACAGATTCTGAGTGTGTTGATGTTGGTCAGTGCAGGGGTGCAAATACAGGAATGTTAATAGTCATTTGGTTAAATATAAAACACCCATATTTTTTTGTTTTAGTCCACAAGGAGTGCTGAATTGCCCAAACAAGCTGCTCTGTTATTTTCTCATCTTAGCAATGACTTTATTACTGCGTATCTACTTCACCTGTCAGACCTTTTCTTGGAAGTCTTCTCTGGTTCACTGTTGAAACTGAGACTAAATCCCTATCCAGATGGGATTCGTTTTTCAGTGGGAGCTGGGGTAATTTTCTATTTTATGGGGGGTCCTCTGTGATTTTATTCCTGTCCAGAACGACCATGTATGTGTTTTTCTCAAACGTCCTCTGAGAAAATTACAGTCTGAATTACTTACTGTTTTTCGCTGAACTCCGTGGTTATAAGGTAATTTTAGTCCCGTCCGGTCGCACATCTCTGAGTTTCGTCAACTTGCGTTTAACAAAATAGCTATTTGTCTACTGCCACGCACCTTAATTACACTTTGGGCGCATGTTCCCACTGAGATCCACCTAAACACAACAGCAAGTGGAAATATGGGGCTACTAACCTTATGTCACGTGACCGAGAAAGCCAAAAAAAAATTCATTGGTCCTCCTGTTTTTTTTCAATTGCAGTACAGATGCAAGAGTTTTATCACCGAGTAGAAATATTTTTCCAAAGACGTAGCCCTGAGAAACTATTCCCGCCCGGATAGGGGTTTAGTTTAATGTTAATCTGAGCTAAAGGTGTTGCCTTGTGGGTCAGCCAGACCTGACTCTTCCTGTACCAGTTTTCTCCACCCAGCTGGCATTTCAATGTTGAATCAACCTTGGATTTGTTGTCGATTTTAAAAAGTGAATCAACTTGATATGGCAAAGATGTTTCAATGTCATATGTTCAACGTTTAATAAGCCATAGCTTACATTCGGGATGCTCAAAATTGTATGGAAGAGGAAAAAAAAAAAGTATGCCACGATGAAAATTTAACGTTTTTATTTTTATTCTCTCTCTCTCTGAATATACACTTCTGAGATGCAGGAACTACAAACAAAAAGCAATTTTAAATTTTTTAAAATCCATTTCCAAAGTTCAGTTTATTTCCGTTGCTACCTACCATCTGTAAGATGTTAACCAATGAATTGTCTACAAAAAATTACCCCCTCTTTTCTAAACAATATATGTTTTTTTACAATATACTTTTCACAATACTAAAATACTTTTTTCAGTTTATTTCCTTTTCCTAAAGGGCCTGGTAGACTTAAATACCTTAAATGGCTAAATTAAAGGGATAAAAATTGGGGTTTGTAAAACTTTTGAGTTTAGGTAGTGTACACAGATCAAGCATAACATTTTGGCCACCTCCTTGTTCCTACAACTTATTTATTGATCAGCTACACTAAGCATATTGAAGCACTTTGTTTTAAAAATACATACTGTAGTCCTGCATCTGTACATTTTATTATCCCCCTTTCACTCTGTTCTTCAAAGGTCAAAACCCCATAGGAGAGACCACCACAGAGCAGTAGCTTATTATTTGGGTGGTGGGTCATTCTCAGCAGTGACACTGGCATGGTGGTGTGTGTGTGTGTTGTGCTGATATAAGTAGATCTGAATAAGTGTAAAACTTGTAATTACTATACTTATTTATATAAAAGTTACATTTCTTAGTATTGCAGCTAGTTAACTGCAAGCTTTTGGATAACAGTAGCAGTCCATATACATTCTGTTCTTTGTTCTTAAAACCTCTAAAAAGAGCTGTACAATTTGTTCTTCTGTTCACAACATCTTAACACAAAAACTGACATGAAAAACACTTTAAAACACCAACCAATATGAAAAATCTTTATTTCAATTACTTAAGAAAAATTACAAAGCCACACAGGTTAACATATTAACCCAGAAATGTAGCCTACAACGCAAGACCAAATCAAAAAACTTCACTGAAACAAAAAAAAAGTGCACATATCAAATAAGCAAGGTCAGCAAAAACAAACAGGCATTTTTGCAACACTTGGGAATTCAGATATGACAAGGCATATATATATTTATATATGTGCTGGAAAAAAAATCTCTCACAATAACACTGCCCTGATTTCTTTACGTAGCGTGGCACACTTATTAGCACTTATAAGCACACAGATTTTTGTAATCCAGTTGTAGAACATAATAAAATAAAATAATAAATTACCTCAACAGGAAAATCTTCATTACATTTCCTTTCATCTGTCATTCAGGAACACGATTTGTTTAGGAACACACTGTTTACAATCCTTACAACCAGCTACATTAAGGCAAAGAAAAAGAAATCTGGTTCAACAGTAAGTAGCAACAGAGATTTCTTTCATTGCTGATTAAGGGAAATACAAAATCAAGTATTAATCCAGAATCCAGGAAGAAAGGAATAATAATATAAAAGACTAAGAATAAAGAACTCTTTAGTGGGAAAAAAAAACAAAACACTTTCCCCTGTAAACAAGCTTTAAACCAAGTGTAGCATGGAAATACAGATTCAGTTTCACCCAGGCGAAAGCTCCTCCGAGTGGCAAAGCGAACAGGAGCTATCAGGAGTCAAATCACATCAAGTGTGAAGTGTGTGGAGAATTTTAGAGCATGTTCACGAGAAATAGAAAATATCACAGTATTACTTGATGACAAATCTCATTTTCAGGCCTGTGAATGGCAGTCAATGGCAAAAAATGTTAGCATAGCTGTAGCACAATTTTAGCACAGATGGCTAAAAGAAGGGTAATGGCAGAACTTCATTTTTACAGTATGGTAAATATTGGTGGTACTATTCACAGTAGTTAAACATGTAGTAATTACAAGCAATGTCTGTAAAAATGCTGTACATGTTGGATTTAACTTAATCAGAACGTACACCATTATGCCTTAGCTCAATCGATGTAGCTGATCAGCCAAACTACCAGATTAGAAGCAAGAGGTTTGTATCTTGCTCTGAGTGGTCCAGCGGGCTAAGCGCTGCCACTATGATCAGGAGATTGTCGGTTCGAATCCTGTTTATGTAGCTTGCCCTCAGCTACTGGAGCCCAGAGGGAGCACAATTGGCCTTGCTGTCTCTGGGCAGGTAGATGGCGCTCTCTCTCTCTCCCCACATCACTCCAAAGGGTGATGTTGCTCAGCACAGGGCGTCTGTGAGCTGATGTATCGGAACCGAGTTGCTGCGCTTTCCTCCGAGCACACTGTGATGCTATTCGCCAATTCAAGATCAGCAGCAGTTTATGTAGCTTGCCCTCAGCTACTGGAGCCCAGAGGGAGCACAATTGGCCTTGCTGTCTCTGGGCAGGTAGATGGCGCTCTCTCTCTCTCCCCACATCACTCCAAAGGGTGATGTTGCTCAGCACAGGGCGTCTGTGAGCTGATGTATCGGAACCGAGTTGCTGCGCTTTCCTCCGAGCACACTGTGATGCTATTCGCCAATTCAAGATCAGCAGCAGTTCAAAAAGAGACGGTGGCTTACTTCACATGTATCGGAGGAGGCATGTAATAGTCTTTAACCTCCTGGTTTTAGGGCATCACTAGTGATAGAGAGAGTCCTAATGAGTGGATGTAAATTGGGGAGAAAATAGGAAAAAAAATTAAATAATAATTTTAAAAAAAAGTTTGTATCTTGCAAGTTTGATGATACAAGATTTCTCCATAACAGTGATGTTTGGCTGGTTGTGTAAAGATTGAGGTAAATGGGATATATCTAATGGTGTACATTCCTTTAGCACGTTTAGCAACTTAAATGAAAGCTACACACTGTGTAAAGCAGCACTTCATACAACAATGCAATAAATACACTGCAGTAAATGTGTAGTATTTACCGTACTAGTAACACTAGGTGCATGTTTTGCACGTTAAAATTGCAAGTGCATAGAAATGAACATGAAGAAGAAGAAGAAGAAAAAAAAAAACGGATACAATAAGTACTGCTGTACATTCCTGGAATTTTGCACTTAACTTACTATGAGTGTAACATCGTAAACCCTAAACGTACTCAGATTACTCAGTTAGAAACCTTACTACTATTGATTATGCAGTAATTATTGGAAAATAGAAGTAAAGAACGGAAGGGGACCCACATTCAGGCCTGTTGAGTTTAAGGGAAATTGATACTCAAAGAATATAAAGCAGACATAAATTATTACAAGTACCACATATTTAGCAATTTAATACTGGGCACTTGGGTATAATTAGGTATTTACCATACATAAGAAACTATGCTATATAAATGATTTAAAGTTGTATTTAAAGTGTTATATTTTTTGAGTTTGGTGACTCAATGTGCCATAGTGATCCGGTGTAAGTTTCTAAATAAATAGTGCGTTAAAAAGAAACAAATATATAGTGAAAAAAAGTGATTTACTTCAGGCTGATTCAGCTTGGCTAAAGCAGGCCGGACTGGGAATGACATATATTAAAAAACAAAACAAAAAAAAAAACACACAAAAAAAAAACAAACAAACAAAAAAATATATATCTCAAAAACACATATTTTAGATTTTAGGCAAAATGGCTTCATATACAATCTACCCATCATATTTAGAAGAAAAGCCACCATAATATATGCATATCTATTTATATATATATATATTTCTTTTATCATCAGTGATACAAGGATAAAAAACTTGATTTGTATCAAGTAATAAACTCTATAGCACAATGAAAGGCATATGCTAGAATCCGCACAAGCATTCGCACGCGCACACATAAAAAAAATACATTCATTATAACTCAGACCCTACCACACATATCTGGTACCATTTAGTATTGTATAAATATCCACGTACATGCTGAGACAGACTGAAACTGACTGTGGGCTCCATTAAGAATTGACGTAGATTACAGGGCGTGTTACGTAAACTGGCAAATTCATTTTTCAGAAGTTTGTAGGGTCAAACTTCTATTGTGTGGCGTTCTTGGATGTTTTTCTGTGTCTTTTATTTTTTCATATCAATATCAGAATTGCATTGTATCAATCAAAACAGAAATAGAACTATCGTGGTGTATGTTTTGAATAAAAGTTGAATTTTAAATATTTCTATTTGGAATTAAAAACAGGTTCTTCTTTAGAACTGATATGGAATTACTTAACAAACCTTAATTTGCCATCTCTGTCTTTGCTGTTTATTCCTATTGCCATCTCAACCCACCAGCCACAGTGTGAGCACCTCCTTCACATGATAACCCCTGCCAGTTCTGATGTATAAACATGGCTGTTGGACTTGACACTACACTATTAAATAACACTTCCACTGGGTTCCATTGGGTATCTTCATATAAATCTTCATGTAGTGTTGTACTGTGGTAGTTTTATCAGTAACATAAAACACATAAAACTTCATACGTGTTCAGTATCATCATCAGTTAGCCACAAGTCAAGCTTTAACTTCGGTCATAATAAGCTTAGTGATTTGGTACTATATGTAGCAAATCACACACGACTCACGAAGGCCAATAAATGCTATGTGGAATTGTTAGCATTAGCATTGGAGAAAATAAATATACTAGAAAAAAAATATATATATATATTCAGTGGACTGCCTCGATATTATTCTCTCACACGATGAATTATTTTGGCTCTGAAGCAGCTAACTTTTAGATTTTCCAACGTAAACCACTGACTGATGCATAGAAGACACGAATGATAAAAAGGCGCAGACAGTAGAAAGTAGCTGTCAGGCAAAAACCTTGGTTGTTTTTTAAACCGTGCCTAAATTTCATTTTGACTGGACCAATGGAAATGCTCCACTGACTTCCACTAAAACTAAGATGCTTTTTTTTTTTTACTTCTTGTGAAAAGTTTCCATTTTAGAGGAGATACAAGGTTTTTGCGTGACAACAACAATATGTATGCGATGACACAGTTACACTTAAGCACACAAAGCACACATAGATTCATTCCGGAGTATTCAGGCACAGTATATGGCTGCAGGCAGAGGAACAGCCAATAAGAACCATCGTCACAAAAATCACCTTCTTTCTAATCATATGGCTAGCTCAGGATCTCAGAACAATAAAAATAAGTTACCATTTACCACAAGGAACATTTCAATTGGTTAATCCTCATTTGCACTCAAAGATAATATAGCCTACACAAGGCAAAAACTTAAAATTAAGTTGTTTTTAATGAGGAGACCAACCACTGGTAATGCCCAATCAACCCTACTTGATGTGGAGATCTGCACAAGCACAGTAGCTCAAATATAATGATTTTACTGCATTATTTAGCAGGCAAATGATAAAAAAATGTGACTGCGGTTTTGTTAGATTTTATAACCAATTAGAAATATGTTGTTGACATGGTAACTTGACGTTCGATTTCAAGAACCTCTCCCTTTCAGACATATAGGAGGCTGGTCTTGTATAAGTGGATGTAATTGTCTGACAGCAATGCAAAGATGGCCACAAAAAATTTAACTGACTTGTATACATATAAACACCTGGATATAAACAGGATAGCGACAGTTAGCACAGCAATAATATCACTGTACTGTTAGCCAGCATTCACTATTAGCCATAGTACTCTGATCAGTTCTTTTAAGCTAGCTAAGAAATTATGTTTTGTGAGATTTAGGCAAATGTAAGTTTTGATCATGTGTAAGTAGTGTGTAATGTCTGAAAAATTATCTAAAGCACTGAAGCACGCAAGTTAGAAAATAGGAATTGGCAAAATGGCACCAAACTGATTAAAAATAAAGGTGCTACAAATAGTTCTTTAAAGAGAATATATGAGTGTGAATAATCTTAAAAACATCTAAAGAACCTTCACATTCACCTTATTCCATATTCTTTGCCTAATAAACCATGTGAAACACCTTTTTTTCTTTAAAGAGAGCAGAACTGGCATTGGAAAAAAACAAGGCATGACTCGGTTAAACACACCAGACCCTCTACTCTGTGTTTAAACTGTACTGGTGCGACATTAAACCGGTAGTAGAGTATATTACACGCAAGGTCTTCACAATTAATCATTTGTTCACTGATATCACAATACTGGTCTTTGTAGAAGACATCCTAATCAAATCACAAACGGCCCCAGTCCCACTTGTGGAGAGTTCTTGTGGATGATCTGATAAATTAAGTCACTCAAGCAAACCAACAAACGTCAGTTATTTTGGTCAAATTAGGAGAGGCCTGACTCTAACCGTGTCACATTAATTACAAGACCACTTTCAATAATATCGCAAAGCAAATCGCAATCGCAATCACAATACCTAGAAATATAACTGTACTTTGTTTTCACCTTCAATCCACCTCCTTCATAGTTGCATATTGTCATCCTTCCAGTTTCCAGTGAGCACAAATACGATTGAGACTACATAACCCACAATCACCTTCTCCCAAAGCCACAGTATTAACCCACAATCCACACACGGTGCACGGTCCAACCTCTCCATCCACACTTGCCATCCACACTCTTCATCCTCACATTTTCTTCTTTCCATGCACAGCAACAAATCTCTTCTTCTTCATACTCTTCTTCACCGATAAAGTCATTAAAGCAGCAAAGTCTATACGTGTCTTCTTCCATGTTCTGCTGAAGGCCCACTGTGAAGAGAACGAGGCACCAAAGACCCCAGCAGCAGACATCAGGAGCAAACTCCTCAAGCTTTCTTTCTTTCACACCCCACGTTTTCAGCTCTCTCCGTTCAGCCAATTACTGAGACTTGTCCAGTCTCTCATGGATCCTCTGGAAGAGAACTGTCAGGCTCCGGGATGTTCAGGCCTCCCTTGCTATCTGTCAGTGGCGTGTCGGTTCGAGGATCTGTGGCGGAATGCATGATGTGGAGCCAGACGTCATCCATGTTTGGCATCACAAGAATTTTCTACAAAAAAATAGAAAAGAAAAGAAAAGAAGTAAAAACCAAATTAGGCTGTGTAAAAAAAATAAAGTATATACTATATTCTAATCTTAGGGTGTATGGTTACCTCCCAAAGCACAACTTGTTTGACTAATGTGATCACTTATAATGAACACTGAACCGTGCCCTGGACCGCTGGAAGAGGTGGGCCAGGGTACGGTTCACTTGGACTCGAGCTCGGTATGCATGTAGTGTGAGCGCGATCTGTGTCCGAGCGCAAAACAAGATGACCTGTTCCTGTAAACATACATTGCGCTGTTGTGCTGAATTCAGCACCCCCGCCAGATAAAGCACCCCCTCTCTGGAACACGTGCTATGTCGCTATGTATGTAACCGTGACTGAGATAACCATGATTTTGAGCTTATTTTAACATAAGGTAAATTAAATGATGTTCTCTATTATCTAGAAGACTGTATGTAAAAATGTATGTACAGGAGTTGGACAATTAAACTGAAACACCTGGTTTAAGACCACAATAATTTATTGTCCCGGCAAACAGTTCTGATGGAAACAGGAGTTGAGAGTTGCTTTTATTTTTTTTGGATACAATCCAGGTTAGCACCCGAACATCCCTTTTAGACAGCTTCCTCTTGCGTCCACAGTTAATCCTGTTGGATGTGGTTGGTCCTTCTTGGTGGTATGCTGACATTACCCTGGATACCGTGGCTCTTGATACATCACAAAGACTTGCCGTCTTGGTCACAAATGCGACAGCAAGACGTGCACCAACAATTTGTCCTCTTTTGAACTCTGGTATGTCACCCATAATGTTGTGTGCATTGCAATATTTAGAGCAAAACTGTGCTCTTACTCTGCTAATTGAACCTTCACACTTTGCTCTTATTGGTGGAATGTGCAATTAATGAAGATTGGCCACCAGGCTGCTCCAATTTAGCCATGAAACCTCCCACACTAAAATGACCGGTGTTTCAGTTTCATTGTCCAACCTCTGTATATGTCGGGTTAATTTTTCATGTAAACACTAAAATGCTACACTTATACACTTACAACATTAGTTCTCTAAAAACTTTCACATCTGAACAATATCTAGGCAAAAAATGTAAATATATAATAAATTAATTATATTCACAAATATATTATTATCTGATTAATAATCAATGAATCTGACAAATAACTGACATATTGATTGATTGATTAATTATTGTATAATAGTTTATGGCTGTAGAATATTGTAAACAGTTGTAAAAAGTTGTTATTAACTCTTACCTGAAACTCCTGCTCCAGTTTCTTTTCTATCCAGTCTGTTACATGTGCGAGCGTCACCTCTCTCTCCCCCAGTTTGGGACGAGCCTTCAGCTCCAGCAGAGGCGGACTGCGGAAACCATACCTGATAACAAAAAAAAAACGTTAGGTTATGAATATAACCCCTGTTCCCTGAAGGAGAGGAACGAGGTACAACACATAATGTATGGGATATCACGCCCTTGCGTGTCTGGCTGAAGACACCTTTAATCACGCCTAAAAGGCAGATGATGCATAGTGACGAGGGCAGGAGGGCCCGCCCCCTGCATATAACCCCACGTCACCAGCATCACTCCTCAGTTCAAGATGCTGCTCTTCACTGAGCTAACAGCGAAGCGGGGCAACCTGTGTTGTACCTCGTTCCTCTCCTTCAGGGAACAGGGGTTATATTCATAACCTAACGTTCCCTTTCAGTCAATTCACTCGGTACAACACATAATGTATGGGACCTATATACACGCCCCGCGGAGCAGACACCGAACCAAGAGGGCACACTAGAGCACCCCAGACCCCGAAGAAAGAACAGCATGAGCTACTGAAGGGGCCACCACATCCAGGCGATATGTTTATGTGGAGGGAGCGCTGCGCTGAAGACCACGCCCCCTTCACAGCTGCTCCGTTGCACACCGCACCCCAGCCTGTCAGGGACGCATCTGTTGACACCACCACGCGAAACAGAACTCTGCCTATAGGCGAGCCCTGGCAGAGCAGGCGGGGCTCTCTCCAAGGAGATAGTGCTTTCATACAACCCTGGGTCACAACTATCTTTTTCTGGAGATGGTGTGAGGCATTCAGGCGGTGTGATAATAGCCAGTGCTGAAACGCACGCATTAGAAGTAAACCCAGCGGAACTACCGCTATCATTGACGCCATTTGACCCAACATCTGGAGAAATTGGCGAAAACGTAGACTGCGCGGCAGCTGAAACTGCGCGAGGCAGTCGCGGAACGCACATATTCTGCGCTCTGACAGACGCGCTCGGCTGGTGAGAGAGCATATTTCCAACCCCAGAAAAGACAGCTTCTGGCTGGGAATTAGAGAGCTCTTTTTTAAATTGACCGAGAAGCCCAGCCGCTGAATATGGGATAACACAGCCCCTGTGTGCGCTAAAGCTTCGTCCCTCGACCGTCCAATTAGAGCCAGGTCGTCTAGATATGAAAGCACTCGCACTCCTCGCATCCGCAGAGGAGCGAGAGCTGCTTCCACACACTTCGTAAAAGTGCGCGGGGCCAGAGAAAGCCCAAACGGGAGAACGAGCCACTCGTAAGCCACGCCCTCGAAGGCGAATCTGAGATAACGTCTGTGATCTGGATGGACTGCAATGTGAAAATATGCATCCGTGAGATCTATAGACGTGAACCAATCCCCCAGGCCGACCGCGCGAAGGAACTGGCGAAGTGTTAGCATTTTGAATTTGAAAACTCTTAAATGTTTGTTTAATGTTCTTAAATCCATAATTGGACGTAACCCCCCGCCCCTCTTCGGCACTTCAAAATAACGGCTGTACCAGCCTCTATGTGCGAGTTTCTATCTCCTCTCTGAGCACCGCCGCAGCGTTGAGTGACACTTGCGTGTACACCACGCTGGAAAAGCAGGGGGGGCGCTTTCGAAACTGCAAGCGGTAACCCATGGCAACAGTCCGCTCTACCCAGGGCGAGACTGCGCATGCGCGCCAGTTTGCTGCACGTGCAGCGAGCCGGCTGTGATGATATGCTACTCGTGGAGGGGCGGAGCCCTCCTGTGGCTGAAATTGGGAGTGCAACACATTTTTTTGTGGGCTGGACATTTTTATTTCGCCCTGAGTTACAGAATGCAACTTTATTATTAGGGCACCCTCCCCCACCCCTGAGTACAGTGACTGGGCTGTGGGAATGCTTGAACACACGTGTTTACAGAGAACAGGTGCTTTATAAACAATGTTGGGGCAAAACGTGCCCTTTTTGAACTGGGCCCCGGAAGAGGGGAAAAACTGCGCCTCTTTGGTGGCTTTAGGGGAGAAACTGTGGTGTCTCCGACCAGCGGAGACCTCACCCCCCCTTCTCTGCGAGCTAGGATGAGTCAGGCTTCCTCTTCCTTAACGCGGAGTCTTTCTGGTGCCCGGGAGGAGGACCTTTGCTCCAGGCTGAGTGGCGTGGAATGTGTTTGGGCTGCTGCTGCTTGGGCGGGGGATTCCCCGCAGTAACCGTAGCAGCGGGCCTCTTCATCAGAGGAAGCGGCGCTGCGGGCAGTCAACTGCGGCTTCTGCTTCTCCCGTCTTGGCAGAATAGATCGCAAAGCCTCCGTCTGCTTTTTCCTCAGCTCGAACTTGGCTTGAATGGCTTCGAGTGACTGGCCAAACAGACCTGCCGAGGAGACCGGCTCATCCAAATAAGTCGCCCGGTCTCTGTCTGGCATGTCAGACAGCGTTAGGCACAAGTGGCGCTGTGCCACGACAGTAGACGCCATTCCGCGGGTAGCTGGTCTCCGAGTTCGGCTAGACACATCGCCTGGTAAGTCTGGAGGAGAGTGACTGAACTCATCGCTCTGGCCGTGCCTGCCTGCTAGGGCTGGCCCGAATAGCGTTTTTTGAGCTCCGGATATTCGGCACTGATTCGAAGCGAATATTCGAATATTCGTTTTTAAAAAAAGAGGTAAAAAAAATAAATAAAAAAAAGCAAATCACGGCCCCTTTAATCCACTGAAAAATGTTCAATTTGCTCTGACCGACGAGACATATTCACCCCGGATTTTTGGTGTTTTTATCCCCCATATTTTTGTGTTTTCACCCCATATTTTTTCTGTGTTTTTAGCCCAGATTTCTTTGTGTTTTCATCCCGGAATTTCTGCTGCCCCACACCGCGGCTTATCCGCTGCATAAGCAGGCTAGGAGGCTGCTGCACGGTTTCTCCGCTGCGCAAGCCAGCCCAGTAAATTGCTGTTTGTGTTTTCACACTTAGGCTATTTGCTTAAAAAAACTAACAAAAAAAACGTTTGTTCAGGAAGTATTTTATATTCTTAAACATTGTTAATTATATTAGAGGACAGTCATTGTAAACTGTACTTGGTCTATTTCGGTTAAAGGATTGTGCAGGGCATATTACTAATTTTGTATTTTTGCACTTGGGCTATAAGCTCAATATTAAATATTTCGTTTGTTTAGAAATTATTTTATATTTTTAAACCATGTTAAATTATATTAGAGTAGAGGAAAGTCATTGTTAATGACGTTATTGTACTTGGTCTATTTCGGTTTAAGGATTGTGCAGGGCATAGCCGTATTACTGATTTTGTATTTTTGCACTTGGGCTATAAGCTCAATATTAAATATTTCGTTTGCTTAGAAATTATTTTATATTTTTAAACCATTTTAAATTATATTAGATAAGAGGAAATTCGTTCAGACATCATTTTTGTAGGCCAGGCTTTTGTAACCGATTTAGCCCCTACTGTTGCCACATTACCCCTTACGTTTTATTATATAAATCAGTTTCGAAGAGCCTGCATTTTTTTTTATCATGTATAATAGAGGTCTGCGCGAGACTGATTTTTAAACCCACTCTTCCACGCTCCTGCGTTTCTGTCTGGTTACCGCTCCGCAAAAAAACTGCTTCTTTTAATCCCGCGCCCGCCCGCCACATACACATTTCTGCCGCTCCCGCCCCACGTTCCTAATATAAATTAAATAAACTACATGTAATGCTTCAAATTTACTTATATATTTATTAAAACAGCAGCGCTAAATAGTGCGGTCCCGTTCCTTACCCCAGTCCAAACACCATCGGTGTGTGCGTGTGTGTGTCGGTCCATCCTGCGCGTTGAGAGTTTTCTTTAGGTTTTTTTTTTTTTACAATTATTACAGTTTTCTTAACTATTTATTAATTTGCTCCCGCATCGTCTGGATTAAACTCCCGCTCCAGCCAATAACAGTTCAGTTCTGTCCCGCGCGCAAGATATTCTGACGGGACCCGCGAAAACAGAAGTGGTTAGAGTGAAGTGGAACTCTGGAAAGGAGAAAAAAACCGAATATCCGAATACCAAAATTAAAAACCGAATACCTACTCAACGAACGAATATCCGAATACCCAAATATTCGGGTCCAGCCCTACTGCCTGCACGCGATAAACCTTGTCCAGCTGGGAGAAGGAGAACCGGCAGTGCTTGGAGGGAAGCACGGCTGGTCCCGCGACTCCCTGATTGTGAGACGGAGCCAGGTACGCTGCCAGCGAAGGCTCCATCGGAGGGGGGTTTAGCAGCCCCGCCTCCCCTGACCCTTCCAGCTCGAGAAACTGCGCGTAACCGGGCACCGTGGTGCGGGTTGACAGCGGTTTAGCCCATGACGACGTCAGCTCTGTCATGAAGTCGGGGAAAAGTGGGAGACGATGCTTCACCACTTGCGGAGCCGGGGGAAGGAAAAATCCTGCGAATCTGGTCGCTTTTTTGGACAGATGAGGAGTAGGCCACTCCACGTCCAGCTTTTGCGCCGCACGACGGTAAAGGGAAAAGAAAGAGGTGTCAGCCTCGTCCTGTTTGCCCTCCGCAGCCGTCGGGGCTGGAAGAACCTGCAGCTCCTCCTGCTCGTCTTCGGAGTAATCAAGCTCGTCTACACCGAGACCAAACGGGTCATCGTCCTCGAGCTCGGCTGCAGGCTCGGAGAGCTGCGGCTGACACGGAAGAGTCAGCGACGGCGAATTCATTTCACACATCTCCAGACTCTCCATGTGCTCAGCCCAGTTAAGGCAAGGTTCCCCTTCGTACTCGGCTTCCTCGACGTCCGAACAGGACGGCCCAGCCTTTCCGGAGATCAGGGGATCCTCGCGTGCCACTGCTGCTTGTCCGAGAACTTTCTCAACGAACGTCACACGGCGTTCGAGGGTCGACCGCCTGAGCTGGCGACAGAGCGCACATGCATCAGGTTGGACCAAGGCCCTCCTAGCATGGACGATTCCCAGGCAGACTGGACATGCATCATGTTGGTCCTTCTCGGTAATGGCAAAACCACATCCCTGAGGACAAGGATGGGAGGCTTTCTTGCCAGGCTGAGAGGTAAGGTTGGCTTGCGAGCTCATTTTAGGCTGCCGTTAGCGAGGCTAAACAGGCTAGCCCAGAGACTTGCAAAGCAGATTTAAAAGCAGCAAAATCCTTTAAATAACGCTCCGCGGGAAGACGACTCACCAATATGAGGTTGTTGTCGTGCTTGCCTAATGGAACAGTTAAGTTATCCGAAGGATTGCTGAATTGAGCTAACTAGACTAGCAGAAAAGGTGTAAGGTGTTCTCAGCGAAGTGAAGAGCATAAGAACTGAGGAGTGATGCTGGTGACGTGGGGTTATATGCAGGGGGCGGGCCCTCCTGCCCTCGTCACTATGCATCATCTGCCTTTTAGGCGTGATTAAAGGTGTCTTCAGCCAGACACGCAAGGGCGTGATATCCCATACATTATGTGTTGTACCGAGTGAATTAGCACACCACTAGGTGGCACCAAATCCACAGGAGTCAATCTCCTGAATAATGTTGGGAATATGTGGGGTAATATATAATATGCAAATAATCTATTATACATATACATCTAATATACTTTATAGACTTGAGCTATTCACAAAAGCAGTAGAATAATCCAGCCTTTAGTGTTAAAAGTCTTACTTCATGGAATCTGAGGCCCAATACCATTTCTCTTTTGTACCCCTACCTTGTTTTCGAGTGGAACAGAGTTACGCAATAGTATTGTTGACCACAATTATTTTTGGAATAACATATCGTCCAAGCCAAAACTGTTTTTATGACAGGCTTACATCCTATTATGTATATTTTTGAGGACAGCCAAACAGCTTGTAATTAAAAAATGTTAATTATTTGTTGCTACATTAAATTAATGAAAAAATGAAAAAGTTATAATAGACTGTTCTTCATATATTGTATGTGTATACTGATATAGCAAAACCTAATATTAAAGGAATTTACATATAGTAACTTATAAAATACAAAATATAGGGACAAACACTACTGTATCCTGCTGTGCTGATCCAGTTCTCATTACAGATACTGATGATATTTTATGGTGTCAAACTATTTAGTCCAGTTAAAATTCTGCCTTGTTTGGTGCAGTTTAGGCTGATTTATTACCGTAGAAGATTATTACCGTATTTTTTGCACTTTTCAACGCACTGTATTATAAGGCACACTAATAATAAACGTCTATTTTCTGGTCTATTTTCATACACAAGGACAACTGGATTACAAGGCACATTTTAAGAGACACTACAAGGAACTTCTTATTCAGCAGGTCTCGCCAGTGGGTGGTGGTGGGGTGTAGCGAACTAAGTTAAGTACGGCTAAGCTAAGTAAACAAAACTGTAATTCTTAAACAAACACTTTTTACATTTTTTAAGTCAAATGAGTGCTGAATGTAAATCTACACAGATTTCTCTTCTGAAAGCTGTTTATTTGGGTGAGTAAAGCACTTTCATTTATTTAAACTATGGCTGGAGCGTTAGCATTAGGGGCTAGGCAGGGTTAGGAGCAG
The DNA here is from genome assembly GCF_023375975.1 of Astyanax mexicanus. Lineage (NCBI taxonomy): Eukaryota > Metazoa > Chordata > Actinopteri > Characiformes > Acestrorhamphidae > Astyanax > Astyanax mexicanus. The sequence continues at coordinate 30,153,026 of NC_064412.1, forward strand.
GCTACAGGCTAACACTCCTCACTGCATGGGGAAATAGCGAGCACGGTTAGCAGGTAATGCTAATGCTGGTCTAGCAGTTCTAGCCAAGGTTAAGAGCAGGCTGCAGGCCGATAAATCTCTCTCTCCCTCTGAACGGGGAAATAGTGAGCGCGGTTAGCGGCTAATGCTAATGCAACTACAGCCCCGGTGCTGGACAACTAAACTGAAACTCCTGAATATCACTGCAATTTGTGGCTTGAGTGGCTTTACTGCTTTCTACAACCCGACTGGTAAAATTAATACATAAGACGCACTGGATTATAAGGCGCACTGATGATTTTTGGGAAAATTTAAGGATTTTCAGTGCGCCTTATAGTGTGAAAAATCTTGTACTACAGATACAAACTATCACGATTGAGCTAAATGCCTGTTCGGGTGCAGTTTAAGCTGATTTATTATTTAGATTATTACTACAGATACAAACTAATGCCATCACAACTGCCTGTGTGGGGAACTGACGGATATCCACACCATGCATCTCACTGAAAACTGTGTGTTTAAAAAGCGCAGAGGCAAATTTTTAAAAAGCGCAGAGGCAAAGTTCACAGTAAAAACAGCTTTTACACTACACAAATATAAGTGTTGATCTGGAACACAAGACCTTCTTGCTGTATTTACTTTAAAAAAACAGCTCTGACCAATCAGAGGAGACAATGTGCTTGCATTGTTTGTTGGGGCACATTTAGGTTTGTGCCTGTGTGAAAACAAACCAAACCAAGGGGGAAAACGCAGTAAACAAACTCATCAACTAATTCGGACCGGAAAAACTAATCACAGGTGTGAATACACCCTTAAATACAGTACATATGTTGTCTTGTTTAATGTGACGTTGGGATGAACCAATTTAAATATACGTACCATATCCTGTCAGTGGGTGGAGGGGGGATGTTGACGGCCAGCGTCCCCTTGCACTCCTGAAGCTCCACGGTGAGCAGGAGCGGTGTGTTGGACACCTCCTCCATCTTCTTCTTAATAAACTCCGTCTCCGCCGCCTTCTGGAAGTACTTGTTCTTGGTTATCTTGTCCACGAATCTCATGATCTTGCTCGGTCTGTGGACTCCAGAGTATCTGTGGAGGAGAAATGTGATCAGTTTAGTGTTAAGTTTAGATATGAGCATTAAGTTAAGCAAGATTTCAGGACTAAGGTAGTGTTATGAGGACAAGGCAATAAAAACGCTCAGAACTCATTGCATAAATGAAAGCCACTCAGAATCATGATATTAATCTAAAACTGTTCTCTGCAATCTGATTCATGAAGCACAACCACAGTTTAACGGAAAATACCAAACAAAAACCCCCTAAGCCTCCTAACAAAGTGCGCAACACTGATTCTGCAGAACTCAACCCCCTGTTTGATGGTTTTATGAGTTTTTTTGTGATTAGCAGTAATTGTGTGTGAACAGAAAGGGCTCCTGAGCTTCAGTAACTTCTGTGGTTTAGGGTTTGCCTGGATAAAAAGTTTAAAAACATAACCACTAGGGGTTTGATCTGAAAGAGTTAGAATCAACTGTTTCATACTATACCCTTTAGAAGGGCTGTGTATTGGCAAGAACTTCACAGGGTTTTCAACTCAATATATCACATATACTACACATGCGAAGGTTGATCGGCTATGTATCGGTATCTGACAATTTTCAGGCAAAATACAGCCCTAGAAAAAATGATGAGACCATTTCAGTTTCTGAATCAGTTTCTCTGATTTAGCTATTTATAGTACATGTTTGAGTAAAATGAACATTGTTGTTTTATTCTATAAACTACATACAACATTTCTCCCAAATTCCAAATACAAATATTGTCATTTAGAGCATTTATTTGCATAAAATGCGAAATGACTGAAATAACAAAAAAGATGTAAAGCTGCCAGACCGCAAACAATGCAAAGAAAACAAGTTTATATTCAAAGTTTTAAGAGTATAGAAATCAATATTTGGTGCAATAACCCTGGTTTTTAATCACAGTTTTCATGCATCTTGGCATGTTCTCCTCCACCAGTCTTACACACTGCTTTTGGATAACTTTATGCCACTCCTGGTGCAGAAATTCAAGCAGTTCAGCTTGGTTTGACGGCTTGTGATCATCAATCTTCCTCTTAATTATATTTCAGAGGTTTTAATTTTTTTCCAAAGCTGCATGTGATCGGCCGAAATTTAGCCGAAAGTGTGTACATAGCAGAGTAATACGTGAGAAAAGAGCTTCAGTTAGAGAGCCATTTTCGTGCAATCTTAGAAAGAAATAAAAAGGATAGAAGTATAGAAAAGTATAGGAAGCTTAAAGGCATGTACACAATGGGAGACAATAAAGAAAAAGAAACAGGGAATGGAGTCAAAAGCCTGCAAAGAAAGAGAAACTGAAGTAAAACAAGGAGGAAAAGAGAAGAAAGGAGGACGAATATGAGAGTAAGAAAGTGATAAATAGAGAGGTGAAGAAGGGAGAGCACAAATACATGTAATATATAGGCAAAATGTTGAAATAAGCAAAAATCCCTTATTTTAAACTAAATTTGTACATAAAAATCAGTATAATTTGATTGGTGACTTTTTGTGCTTATTTTTAGTTCAAATTACTTCAAATAATGTGGGAATTTGAAGTAACACTGAATAAGATAATTATTCATACAAACATAAAACAATTTTACACTTATAATGCTTAGATTCCCATCAGAGAAAAAAAAAGATTTATGACCTTAAAATTGGATAATTTCACTTAAAAAAAAAAAAAAAAAATGTGTTCAGGGTTTTTACTCACCCCTCAGCACCGGGGGGCAGGTTTTTATCAGCCAAGTTCTCCGTCCCGTCATCTTCATCAGACGAGCCGGCGCTGGACGACTCCTCATCACTGTCGGCCAGGCAGTAAGTACGGGGTCTGTGCCTGAGAGAATCACACGCGCACACACAAGCATTAACGGACAGATCATGAGAACTTAAGAACTTAAACCCACTATGCCCCGGAACGGCGGATCCCAGTCCATTCTTTAAAGACCTGCAGTCCTGAGTCCACATACAAGCTATACACTGTTAGACTTTAAGTTCCTAGATCAGGGTTTCTCAACTTGTGGGCCGTGAGAGGCCAGTGGGTCATGCAGCACCTTCTAGTGGTCTGCAGGTCCATCTTCTGTAGTGGGCCAGTAACAATCAGCTCAATACTATTCAAACTCTAAAACTATATAAACATTAACAAAAATGCACACTTCAAAGCTGTCCCAATATCTCATAAAGCAGGGGTTCTCAACCTTTTCTACACTCTGGCGCACCTGTTCACAACGTAAAAGCGTCAAGGCCCTCCTAATAAAAAATAAATATATAAATGAATAAAATAACAATAATAATAATAATAAAAAAAAGCAGAGTATAATAAATACTTGCTTCCATAACTTCACCCTGAAACGGTGATTTAGGCTTTCCAAATATAGTACATGAACTTCTTACTGGAAACATGCTGTAATATTGTGCTTCTTTTGTATATTTAACTTTAAATATACACATAAGAGTAGCACGGTTTGACAGGATAGCACAACTCGACAGAACACCTGATGACTCGGCTCGCCGTGTGGGCGGATCCGTGACGTTTTTTTAATTCAAATCAAGCAACAGGTGTAGTCAATCACTACACTAAATCAAAACACTAAAATTTGATTTCAAGTCGGGGGCCGCAAAATATCGTTCGCGGGCCGCCAGTTTGAGACCCTTGATTTAAAGTGCTCACTACAAACTACTGTCTTCCTCTGAGGATGAGCCTGCGGACCCCTAAAGGGTGCTTCGAGGCCCCCTTGTGGTTCGCGGCCCCCCGGTTGAGAAACCCTGTCATAAAGGACAAATACAATTTTATGTAAAAAGTTTTTTTTTTTTGTGGGCAGTCATGTTTTGTAGTTAAAACAGGTGGACCCTGAGGTGGAAAATGTGAGAACCTCTATTCTAGATATCTACAGCCACTGATCTGCAGCTCATCACTAGACTGACCAGACACCAGACTTTGCAGAGAAGAACACTAACCTACAGACTGTCTTTGGGTGCTTAAGGACTGGACTGGGATTCTCCACAATATCAAACATCACACTACAGGCGCTGACTACAGTGCACTCTAACACACACACACAGACACACACACACAGACACACACCATGCAACGTTTTACAAGACTCAGTTTACAAGAACTACTAATCGCACACACACACACACACACACACACACGCACGCACGCACGCACGCACGCACGCACGCACGCACGCACGCACACACACACACACAAGAATGATCCACTAGGCCTTCACTGCTGATGTAATGTCTTAGTCTTAGTGTGTTTAATAGGTTCCAGAAGTCTTTCCGTGTTTTCCTGAACTGAGTATTTCTAATTACATAATGAACTCTAGGGGGAGGCAGAGAGCAGCTTGTTGAATGGAACTAGAGGGTGTTTGTTGTTTTTTTATTATTATTATTACATTACATTTGGCAGACGCTTTTGTCCAAAGCGACTTACAATAGTCTTATATTACAATAGTCTTATATTACAATATTACAATATTACAATAGTTTTATATTAAACAATAGCAAGCACAAACTGGATTTAATTATTAAACAATTTGCCCCAATTTAATATTTCATCAATGACAGATTGATTCTTTATTCTATTTTTATTTAGATTATTTTTAGTTATCATGATTGCAAAGCAATGCACAACTATTTTATCTCATTCATCTCCTTCATTTTCTTTATTATTCCTTCTTCTTCTTCTTCTTCTCCTTAATCTTTTTTATTTTTTATTTTATTATTATTTCTTTTAATTGTATCTATTTATTATATCTTCTGCTTCTTCTTCTTCTTAACTCTTGTCCTGCACTGTTTCAATTCCAGATTATTTGACTGAGGGCTCATTTTCTAATTTGTTAAAAAAAATAAACTTGTAACACCCAACCTTCAACATGAGGTACAACAGCAACCACCCGGCAGCTGCCTAGCAACCCCCTAGCAACACCCTAGCAACTTCAAGGCTAGTTTAGTGCCAGACTGTAACACTGATACATCAATCACCTGGGATCCCACAGAAACCAGCTAAGATACCAAGCGAACACTTTGCATCTTCATAGCAAATACATCTCGCATGTACCGTAGCAACAGGGAGACCTTAGTGACCACAGCAAATAACTTGGATATCATTGCAACTTGGGCTGCACGATATTGGAAAAAAATTTACATTGCAATGTTTTCTTTTGACGCAATATTAAACAATGCAGGACCGGTGACATCACCAGCCCCGCCCCCAGCCGTGCAGTGTCTCGTGTTAGAGATCCAGACTGACCGACAATTTGAAAATTACAACACTGTGTATTTACTTCTTGTGTCAAGAATCAAAACATTGCAACATGACGTGTTTAGATTAATTGCCTCAGGTGACATTGCACGTCCTGCAATCTGAGTATTGTGCATGTGCACATCGCATTGACAATGTTTAAAAGATTTATGGTGCAGCCCTAATAGCAAACCTCTTAGGATAAACTCAAGCAGCCATAGCAACCAGTTTAGCAAAGCAACCATTGGGTATTTTTATATTCACCACACAGAACCAAAAATATTAATTCTGCTCTCATTTGGCCATAAACCCTTTTTCCACTTCTTAGATGAAATATGTTAATAAAGGCATTTTGATTGATTTAATGATTTACAGATGCAGATCAATAGTATATAAATTAGTATTAAATTAGTAACATTGTCACAGAACAATTTCTTCAAATTGCATTTGAATTAATTAATTTTGAGAAATTATTTTCTAAATGAAATTATATCAGAACAAACTATCAAAGGACTAATAATAACAATCCAGACTAATCTTACATCTTGTACTGGGGTATATAACACTACATATATCTGGATCACATTTAGAGCCAGAGTAATCTCAAGTAAGAAGGAATTCAGGAAAAAAAGAGAATTAACTGTTGGACTTTTGCAAGACTGGCCTTAATCTGTGTTTTTCCCCTTTTCTTTGATTTAATCTGTTTCATTTCCACTGTCCTTTACATTGTTCTCTGCATGGATTGAACCTTGGCCCACAGGATTATGGGTAAATCCTCATCAGAGAGAGTGTAATGAATGGAACAATAACAACAACATGCAAGAATGCAATTTTAAAGGGAAACAGAACTGTGAACCTTCAAATTGAAAAACTTCAAGAAAGCAAATGTGTGTATTTTGTTCTGCTCCCCTTTAAAAGACAATCCACACTGAAAAAAAACTCCAGATCTAAAGAAGGCTTTCTAAGAATTAGTCCGAGCAGGGTGCAGAGTTACTCACCGAGACAAATATATATAGACAGAGAAAGAGAGAGAAAGCAAAAGACAAAGCAGAAAAGAGGTTATTACACCGAAATAAAATACAGATTAGGTATAGATTTCTGCAAAAAAAAAAGCCAATAAAAGCAAATTTCTGAGCAAAAGCACACAGCTCCCTTTCCCCCCAAATGAAGCCAGTCAGTTAACACACTTTTGGTGTACACTATTTACCTAATTCTGCACTGGCGCTAATACAGTTAACAAGCAATGGAAGTTTACTGTGTATATACTGGTTAGCATGGTGCTAACTGTATGATTAAAGTATCACCATTAATAATTGCGATGATCAGCCAAAGCCAAAGTCAGAGTGGTTTCTGACACACTTATCTATACATATGGAGCAAAGTTCATTTATAAAGTGTAATATGTGTAACACTGCATTTTAAATGTAGCACTATTGCATTATTTATATTATCATTACTGATATTTGTTATTATTGATGTTCTATAGTTTACAATTATGTACTGAATTATCTCAGTGCATCAGTATATATGCCATCTACATTTTATTAACAGCTTTCTAGGAATCAAGGAATGCACCGAACATTCAGCAATATACATTAAGACTATGAAAAATGTGGGAAAAATAATCCATCTTAAATTCAGTTTAGCTTTTGTGGATCTATGCTGGCTTTTGACAGTCAAAAGGATTTTAAAGTTGGTCATCAAGGTGCAAACATACTATATGTTGCTATCAGTGCTTGACCAGCATAGGACATGTTGCATTTGAAATTGGACAAACTTGATCATAGTGGTCAACCAGCTTGGTCAAGCCCAATCAAAATAAATCATGTAGACCGGTAAAATAAACTAAAACAACTAAATATCATATGCTGGTCAATAGCTACTGAAAGCTGGTCAACCACCAGACCACCAGTTGACACCAGATTCAGCTATAAATTAATCAGCATGGCTGGCTACTAGTTAATGCTCTACTCTCTGTGTATGTGTCTGCCATACCCTTCTTTGCCGAACTCTCCCAGACCCTCTCCCTCCTTCCCCAAGCGGGACAGGTTCATCTTGGTCTCCAGAGTCATGAGGAAGGAACCCTTGTATGAAATCTCCAGATCAAACCACAGACCTGAGGGGAAAAACAACACAAAAATCATCAAACATCTGACTGTATTTACATTCTACATCCCTTTATAATTAGTGATATACTGTATGACAACATGAAAGCAGAGTAAGCAGAGTTGTTCCCTACTCTCTACTCACTTGATTATACTGACAATTAAGAGATGTGATTGGAGCAATCTACAGCTCACTTCTACACTGATGACCTGGCGCTACTGCCCACCTCTAAAAAGTAGTTTCAGCAGCATTGGGCGTCTACTGGAAAAGTACTGTCAGACCTGAACACTGACAGTAAACACTAATGAATCTACAGTCAAGAGAAAAAAAAAATAGGACACCCCATAAAACCTTGATTTTTGAACATTTCAACATATGGACATCTGAGCTTTATTTAAACAGTACTGAAAAATGGAGCCCCTCAAAAAACCCTCAAAGTAATAGGAAATGTCTAATTGAGGTTATTGCAGCAAAAGGGAGAAATTCCATCTATTAAGTCTTCGAGTTTCCTAATTTTTATTCTGAAAACATAAGGATTTTCATTATACACACACACAAAACGTACTTAAAACTTTTTAAATGGGTTCAAAAACTGGGCACAGAGTGGTCCAGCAGGCTAAGCAGGAGATCGCTGGTTCGAATCCCGGTCATGCAGCTTGCCATCAGCTTGCCTCATCACTCCTAGGGTGATGTTGATCAGCACAAGGCATCTGTGAGCTGCGCTGTCCTCCGAGTGCTGAGGAGTGTTGAAGAAATCTTTATGCTTCATAAATAAACAGTTTGTTCCATATGAAGATAATCAGTAAGCAATGTGAAAGTTCTTTACACTTAATATATATATATACATATATATATATATATATATATATATATATATATATATATATATATATATATATATATGTATATATATATATTTCACAAAACAGTTCATTATGAAACCAACCATGATTACACTACACATCCTGCTTGTAAAACTCAACTGCATCTTAAATCTAAAGTCCTAAAACAAGCCTGTGTTTTCAGGCACTCTAGTCCCAGGAGCTGGACCTTAAAGAGCACTGCCTGTATCATTCCCTGTGTTGTTTATCTTGAATAAATGATATCAAATGACACAAAAAAAGAGGAATAGAAACAGTCCTGTTTTATTATTAAAAATAATGAAACCAAATAACTGAAATTCCAGCCCCGCTGACGTCTCCTAAAATTGCCCTCTGGGTCGTCTCTTATTTCTCATTATTTCAAAACTCTCCTCGTCCCCTTTTCCTGCCCCCGCTGAGGGGGCTTCTCCACTGACGGACCACCGAATGAGTCTGAGCCCAGCAGGGAGGCAGAATTAACTTTCTCTACAGCGAACAGTGAGGAGGAGAAGAGCAAAGAGTGCGAGATAGTGGTAGAGAGAGAGAGAGAGAGAGAGAGAGAGAAAGAGAGAGAGGGGAAATATCCCAGAAGTCTTAAAGAAGGGGAAACAGCTGGATATGGCTCGCTGATCCTGGTGCTGAACAGAGGGGGGTCCGTGTCAGCAGGGAGTGTGTGCATGTGTGTGAGCTGATAGCTTTCATATTCAGCTTTGAGCAGTGTTTTGTTACTATCTGTGTTCTTTATGATGTCATCTAGCTGGCTTGAACAGTACCTGCATGCTGCCACTAGAGGGCTGAGGAGTACGAGGGGAGACACTCACCACTGCAAATATCCATCATGTATTACCAGAGGTTCAGCCCTGCGTTCATTATTATTAATGACTGGATTGAGGAACAAACACAACAGCAGAAACGATTCTATCCATTTACCTTTAAATCTGTTCATACATCTATCTTTATGCCAGACAATCTGTCTATCTGTCTAGTCAATCAGCTGTTAGTCTGTCTGTCTATATGACCATCTATCATCTATCTATCCATATCCCCGTCAACCTGTCATATTGATCCATCTGTCTGACTGTCATCCATTAACCTATCCAGCTATCTAGCCAACTATATGCTTGTCAATCTGTCCATATATTTATCTTCCCATCTTTCAATCTACACATTTATCTATATGGCCGTCAGTCCTTTTATTTAACCATCAATCCATCTGTTCATCTATATGCTCATCAACCTGTCCATTAATCTTTTATTCATCTATCTAACCATCTATACATCTACAGGTGCATCTCAATTCAGTTTAACATGTGAAACTCATATATTACATTGATGTATTACACACAGAGTGATCTATTTTAAGCATTTATTGATGATTATGGCTGATAGATAATGAAAACCCATAAATCAGTGTCTCAAAATAATTTAATATTATATAAGACAATCCATTCATCCATCCATTTGTCTATTTGCCTGTCAATCTGTCAATTTATTGGTACAACTATGTAGCCATACATCAGTTATCTGCTATCTACCTTCCCATCCATCCATTTGTCAATCTTTCCATTTATTTGTCTATTTTCCTGCCAATCAGGCCATTTATTTTTCCATCTATACATCCATCCATTAGTTTTACATGTCTTTCTAACCTTTTTTATGTATTTCTTTGTTTGCTGGCATATGAAAGTCATTCTATCTTTAAATCGGTCCATGCTCTCATCTAGTTAGGCAGTTTAGCAATACAGCAGTCCAGATGCCACCAAATACCTCAAAATGTTCAGCACTTAATGACCAGATCTAGACCTTAGTCCCGATTAGGGGTATGCCATATCGTATCGTACGCGATAATATCGCCAAAATTTTTCAATATCGTGTACGATATTGAATTATCACATAAGGGTAAAAATTCACACTCTTCGCATTTCCCATTGTATATCTACTAGAGACAGATTAAATCTGTCCAGCATAATTTATTTTACTTTAATCCTGGATATATGAAGATATTTGGAGTACATTATTAGTACCATGACATTCTGGATCATTGACTTTTGTTACAAATTAATGTTACTGATTAATTTCTTGTATTTCTTAAAATCTCAGTTAAGGGTGTGCCAGATCATACCATATGCAATGATACAATTTAATATTCATTTTGGTGCAGTAGTGTATTTTTGAAATAATATTTTTAATTTATTATTTTGCCAAGAGTATCGTTATTGCCAAACTACCATGAAATATCGTGATATTATTTTAGGGCCATATCGCCCACCCCTAGTCCAGATTTATCTTAAGCCCAGTTTTACATAACAGACACATTTTTCTCAGATCTGAACACTGAACAAAGCAGCCACAATCCTCAGTCTCCCTCTGTCTTAGTGTCAGCAGGTCTGTGAAGCAGCTATGGCTGGGTATCACTAATCATTTTCACAATCAATTCCATTACTATTTTTTTCTTTTTTTGTGTATCATTTATTCTCGTTTTTTTTTCCCAAATTTAGCTGCACTTCCCCCTATCATTAGCATTGCCCCCAACACCAGGAGGGTAAAGTCTGGCACATGCCTCCTCCCATACTTTTGAAGTCAACCACTGCCTCTTTTCAAAATGCTCTTGATGCAGCATTGGCGAATAGCCAGTGAAAGGCTTTCTGAAGGAAAGCGCAGCGACTCGGCTCTGATACATCCGCTCACAGACACCTGTGCTAATCATCACTGACATTCCCATGGGAGTGATGTGGGGAAAGAGCGTCCTCTATCCACCCAGAGAGAGCAAGGCCAATTGTGCTCTCTCAGACTCCAGCAGCTAATGGCAAGCAGCATGACTGTGATTCGAGATTCCATTACTATTCACCAGTTCCCAATCTGATTCGATTTCCCTTTCATTATGATTAGTTTTAATACCGATTCATTTAGAGATATTTCAATTATAATTACAGGTTTTGTTTGGGTACAAAAAGATTTTCAGAGAACTATTGCTGTAATTGTACTATAAACACTCAGCCTACCATTATTAAAGATATACGCAGACCACATTAGGCTAATTTAAAAGACTGATCTCGAGTTTATATAAATTGGATAATTTAAATGAATATTTTATAAGAATATAAGTTCCTATTCTGTATCTCCTTGTCGTCAGTTTGCTGTGGTTCACCATGGCAGCGTTATTCAATAAAATCTGAAGTGTGTTGTCTCTCCTGTCTGACACAGCGACGGTTATTGTCTCTTTCTCTCCACTTCCCCTAAACGCCTGAATGTATCAGAGCAGAGCAGTGCAGTCACACTGAGATGTGGTTTTGCAATTGTGTTGGACAAGAGTCAGAGAGAGCAGGCCAGAGAGAGGTCACAAGACAACGCCAACACATCTGATCATGCGCCAAACTGGACTGATACAACAGCCTGTTTCACAACGTGTGTGTGTGTGTGTGTGTGTGTGTGTGAGAGAGATAGAGAGAAAGAGACAGAAAGAGACAGAATGTCTGTGAGTCTATCTTAATGTCACTGTGAGGGACCCTCCATTAAACTACATAAGACATACGTAAATGTCATATTTCACATGTTTTATGCATTAATATTCAAAAAATCTACCGAGGATCTTCCAAGCTTGGCCATCCAATATGTTATGTTTTTATTTCCTTTCATTACGATAATGCAGCAAAAAATTGCAGATAATTTCCAAAATGTGCAAAAAAACCCCCAACAATTTTTAGATATATTTATAATGTTTGTTCGCTGTAGAGGATTTAGATTTGGAACACTACACATAATTTAAAGAGGGGTGTCAAAATTTTCCAATGGAAAACGTCTATTTTAAATATACTTAAAAACTTGAACCCATCAGTTGTTTGTTACATTCAGTCAGAAATTCATGATGAATCATGCAATACATTTTTTTCAAAAAGGCTTGGAATAAAATATATATATAACACTGACTTCATTGAAAATTAAGAAGGGTGTGCTGAAAAACACTTATCTCCATTTATGTCGATTTTTAGTTTACTACATAATTTGAACAGACAAACTGTCCCTTACACTGTGCTAAAATGCTAAAATGATGAACAGACCAATATCTTGAAACTCTTCAAAATGACCTGGAATAAACTCTTTTTACATTGACTTCCATTGAAAGTTTAGAAGGTTTTTTCTCTCTCCAGTAAAGTTGCTGTTTTGGAGATAAGTGTTTTTCACTGGACAGCGACGATATCTAATGACATTTTTTCTATTCAAAATATTATTCAAAAAATAATGCTAGCTCCACCCATTCAAAGATATACATATGCATTTCTGGACAAGCTAAGAGAGAGCAGCATCTGAAGCAAAAAAGCATGTGGCTGAGCTGGTAGAGTAATATTACATGCTTTTACATTAATATGACTATATGCAGTTTTGATAAAAGGTCTCATGCAGCTCCACCAAAGTAAAATCGTGCAGTAGAATCGCCAGATTCCAGACACCATTCTCCTCCCCATTACAGTCAGTCAGAGGTGGAAAAAGTACTGAAAAATTGTAATTAAATAAAAGTACCTTTACTTTGCTAATATTCTACTCAAGAAAAAGTAAAAGTACCCATCTAAAAATCTACTCAAGTAAAAGTAAAAAGTACTCAATTTAAAATGTACTTTGAGTAATAGTTACATAGTTACTTTTAATTATTTGATGTAAAAAAAAGTAAAAACAAATCATAAATTAAATTGTTTTTAATGATCTTTCAGGCAGTGTTTGTTCAGACCACCCCATAAAACAAGTGGCATAGGTTTCTATGATCCATTTTTTGTCTTTACTGTTGAAAAGGTTATGGTCATATAGGTGACTATAAACTGTAATTATATAGATTTGTATAATTTATAGATTTACAGTTCATTATTCTTTTTTAACTTGCCATTGCTATGCTTTAACTGCTATTTACATGTTTTTTTAACATTTAAGCAGATTGTTTAATGATAAAAGTACTTACACCACATGCTTTCACAGGTTTGATGTGGAAGTTTTGAAAGCTGACAGCTCTGTCCGGCGGGGCAGACGCAATTTGCATTGCATGAGGACGTTATTGCCTCGTTATTCCATGTGTGAGCATCCGTGCCAACTTTTTTTTTTTATTCAGAGAATTGTTTTTCCCCCAGCATTTTTTTTTACTCAGTAACTGGGAGTTTTTCAAACGTAGGAAAGTAAATTAGTCGTGTCAAAATGTACTTGAGTAAAAGTAAAATTACCTATTTTAAAAACTAAAATTAAAAATTACAAATTACTCATAAAATCTACTCAATTACAGTAACTTGAGTAAATGTAATTCATTACTTTCTACCTCTGCAGTCAGTGCACCATTAACACGATTCTGTAGCTGATATTTTCAGATGAAATGAACACAAAATGTAGCTGTGTGTGTTTTGAGGAGACTGAACCCCAGCAGAGAGAAGACACTCTCCTCCACACACTGAGCGGTGCTTAGTCACTAAAACCTCTCTGGGGAATTGCTGTTTACAGCAGGATATAAAAATAAACCCCTCCAGCTCACCTTGATGGTCCACTGAGGGCGGAGAGGCGCACAGGATTCGGGGAGTGCTCGCGCCCATGTCCAGCTCTGTCAGAGTCAGCTCGTTCATGAAGTAAGGCAACTGCAGCACACAATAAAAAAAAAATCTATTGATTAATCAATCAACTGAGAGTTCACAGGTTAAATAAGCAGCCAAAAAAAACACACATTTTTCAGATCAGTAATGGTTTAAAAGAAAAAAAAAATCTAATATTCCATATACCATGGACTCTATTTTCTGGTCCATTTTCATACATAAGGCGCATTGGATTATAAGGTGCATTTTAAGTAAACATTTTAGCAGTTAGCAGCAGCGCTAGCCGTGGTTAGCAGCAGTGTTCCAGTAACCCAGGGCACTATTAGCTAGCGGGTTGTCCCACGTAGCTTGTTTTAACACAATAAACGCCCTTGCTACAGTCCAATATACTCACCTCTGAACTGCAGAAGAGCCAACACTGTGGTTAGCGGCTAATGCTAATACTGCTCAGGAGAATCTCTCACTATCTTTAAGAAACTCCTGAAGACAGAGCTCTTCAAAGAGCACTTACTCTCTGAACACCTCTAACACACTAACTACTTCTAACCCCATTTCCTTCTTCCCCTCCTTCACTCCTCTATCCTATTATTCCCCTTTGACCTCCTTTTATCCCTATCCAAAGATGTTTTACCTTTAAACTTATTTTACATTGTACTTGACTATTGTAAGTCGCTTTGGACAAAAGCGTCTGCCAAATGTAATGTAATGTAATGTAATGCTCCAGCCTTGGTGCTGGAGGAACTTTACTGAAACTCCTTTATAACGCTGTATTTCTGCGGAGTGGTTTAATACCTGCTCCTTAATACATGACTGGTAAAATTCATACATAAGGCGCACCGAATTATAAGATGCACTGTGAATTTAAAGGAAAATTTAAGGATTTTAAGTCCACCTTATAATGGCGAAAAATAGGATAAACCCTTTTCCTTTATTTAATAGACATTCGGGGCCATTTTGTTCGTCAAACATCAATATTGTTTAAAATAATGTTACAGTGTAGCCTGTGCGAGTGCTCTATGCAGCTGTGCACGTTTTTTCTTCTGTGATTGTGAGTTCTCAAGTCTGTGATGCTCAAGTCTTTGATGCTCTGCAGTTGAAAGGTGAGAATATGTGGGCAGAAACAAGGTTTCTGTCATGTTGTCATGCTGTCATGTTATATAGTTACATTTCTAGGGAGGTGTGCTTCAGGCTGTGATGTAGGTTTGACACAAAAGTATAAATTGGCATTTATTGTTGTATTTAAACCCTGACCACAAGATAGCAAGATCGTCGTTAGATCTCACTGCTCTGATTGGATAAAAAGTAAACCTTTCTTTTACTCAAATGTCTTACATATGGTGGTATGTTTTTTATACTTAAAACGTTCAAACTTAAATTTGATTTATACTGTATCACCTTTATATTGCAAAATACTCATTCATAATACTGTGTCAGTTTCGTGACAAATTATCACACCTGCTGCTGAAGGCAATCAATCATATTCCATCTGCACTTGTGTCTACAAGTGATCTTCTATCCCTGAACTTAATGCACCACACACTGCCATCACTCACTCACTTCCTCACATGACATATCACATGACACCTGTTCCAGTCACTGCCAAGTATTTAATTGGTTCTGTTTGTCACTTACAGTAAAAAGCGTTTCTCTTGCATGTGTTTTGTTTATTTTGTGTATGACCCCTTTTTTTTTCTTCTTTACCATTTTTGCCCTGCCCTCTGATATGGCCTTGCCAAGTTTTGACCTGGACTGTCTCACTCCCCTTGATATGTTTGCTGCCTTATGTTTTTGTATTGGCTTTTATCTTATCCCTGCCTGGCCCTGACATATATAATACTGTATAGCTAGGTTTTGATAGGTCAATTTACAGTCAGCTGTGAATGGCATGATTTTGGGCTATTTTTTAAAAAACATATCTAGAATTTAAATATATTCTAATATCTTACAAACAAACAAAGGTGAAAACAGACCTACTTGGCCTTTTGAGTGTAAAAGATAGAACTAAGAGTTGGGCAATATGACAATATTTTACCATATCATGATAAAATGAATGCGTTATTGTGATAAATGTTACACATCTGTAAATATATCTTGGATTTCATCAGAGCCTAAAAACATATTGACCAACTGCACATTTTATTACAGAAAGTGTATTACAGAATTAGTGCTGTTTAAAAAACGAAGTTCAGTATAAGTATTATAAAAACACTGTATTTAAAAAAACTGTAATATATAATACAGTTCTGGCAAAAATAAGAGACCTCATCATTTTTAATTTTTTCCCTGATTTTACCAAATTGAAAACCTCTGGAATATAATTAAGAGGAAGCTGGATGATCACAAGCCATCAAACCAAACTGAACTGCTTGAATTTTTGCACCAGGAGTGACGGCATAAAGTTATCCAAAAACAGTGTGTAAGACTGGTGGAGGAGAAAGTGCCAAGATGCATGAAAACTGTGATTAAAAACCAGGGTTATTCTACCAAATACTGATTTCTGAACTCTTAAAACTTTATGAATACGAACTTGTTTTTTTTTTTTTGCATTATTTAAGGTCTGAAAGCTCTGCAATTTTTTTGTTATTTCAGCCATTTCTCATTTTCTGCAAATAAATTCTCTAAATGACTATATTTTTATTTGGAATTTGGGAGAAATGTCCGTAGTTTATAGAATAAAACAACAATGTTCATTTACTCAAACATATACCTATAAATAGGTACATATACCTACAAAAACTTTTCCAGAGCTGTATTTCTAAGAATCTGATGCTACTAATGCATTAATCTCTGTATGAAAATATAACGATAAGAGGTATTGTAAATATTTCCAGTGATAAAAATATAGTGAAACAACATCGCCCAGACCTGCTCTCACATTAAGCGTGTTGCAGTTGACCGTCTTGAACGCTCTACAGTATTATCTACAAGCTAGAGCCCTTACTGCAGGCCTCTTCAAACACTGCAATTCCCATGTCAGCTGCTGCAGATCTGCTACCAGAGCGGAGTGGATAAGTGCTGGCTGTATACGCCAGCCCATCAGAAACGCCTCTAGAGAAGAGGATAAAATAAAGCAGACTCTGAGCGGCTAAGATCAGTGGTCCTCAGTGAAAGCAGCTTCAGTGGCATTTGCTTTGTCTCGGTTTCTCTGTACGAGGTCGGGAACGAGCCCGGCTTCTACACTACACTCACTGCAGGGCTGCTATAACCGCAGGAACTTCAGCCACCTGGGAAAAGTGTTTTACAAAACAAAGGCAACAAAATCGAGTATTCCAAAAAGGCTTTTGCATCTAACACTGAGGCAAACGAAAAAAGAGAAAAAAAAAAATAGTGAACAGAAGGATTTAGCAAACAGCAAAAATGTATAGTATGTAATGTGCCATATTGTATCATACACAATATAAATATTCTATATAAATAGAATTTTGCCTTATTTAATATTCTTATTTATCTATAACTTTTTGTTTATATTTTGCTACATTACATCATTTTTATGTAACATTATTTACTTTGTTACATTACAAACTTTTATTAATAAAAATAGATAAAAGTTTACAGATTTTTTTGTTTCTGCTCAATGTTTGAAGGTTGCAAGGTTTCCCACAGGGCTTTATAGGTTTGCGGCCACCTTAAGAAAAAATGTTTCCCCTCCTTTACAACGCCTTCCCCGCACTGCGATAAGGCAGAATAACTGCATATTAAATGTTAAACTGTGCCATGGGGAACGTACTCATGTATTCATTTACAATGTAGGAAAAAAAAATCAAATAAAAGCATTTAATTAGAACTTTAAGGCGCACCGGATTATAAGGCGTACTAACAATGAACGTCTATTTTATGGTCTATTTTCATACATAAGGTGCACCGGAACATAAGGCGCACTAATAATGAACGTCTTTTTTATGGTCTATTTTAATACATAAGGCGCACCGGAACATAAGGCAAACTAATAATGAACGTCTTTTTTATGGTCTATTTTAATACATAAGGCGCACCGGAACATAAGGCAAACTAATAATGAACGTCTAATTTTATGGTCTATTTTAATACATAAGGCGCACCGGAACATAAGGCAAACTAATAATGAACGTCTATTTTATGGTCTATTTTCATACATAAGGAGCACTGGATTATAAGGCGCAATGAATGACACCAGTAAGGGTGCCTTCATCGAAGTGAACAAGTGAACAAGGGTGTCACCATGTTTCCCTTCTAATGGGGAAGCGTCCAAGTAAACAAAACTGTAATACATATATATATATATATATATATATATATATATATATATATATATATATATATATATATATATATATATATATATATATATATATGTATCTAAAAATAATTCTTTGCAGCATAGCCAGCTCCAATTA
Source organism: Astyanax mexicanus (assembly GCF_023375975.1). NCBI lineage: Eukaryota > Metazoa > Chordata > Actinopteri > Characiformes > Acestrorhamphidae > Astyanax > Astyanax mexicanus. The sequence continues at coordinate 30,171,251 of NC_064412.1, forward strand.
GCAGCGCTACCCAGCCGCAGTTAGCAGCGCTAACTCCCTTATACTCTGTAATTCATCGAAGTAGCTTTACTGCTCCTTACAACTTGACCGGTAGAATTTATACATAAAGCGCACCGGATTATAAGACACACTGACGATATTTGGGAACATTGTGAAAGATACGGTAATAGTCTGCATAGCTAATAGACTTACCTTGATTTTACTGAGCTTCATTTGGATCTTTTTGGACACCCACTCAGCCCAGTGCTGCTCCCTGAGGAAGTCCCACGCAATCCGGCCAATCAGTGCGTTCACCCAGCACACAGGCCCCTCCTCGCTAATGGCATCATTTGGCAACTGATGGAAAAACAGAAAAGAGAATTACTGATTTACCCACAGCATCACATATTGACTATCACCTTTAATGAAAGAAGAGAAAAAAAATGCATATGCCCACACACAGACACACACACGCGCACACCTTTTTGGCCACCCCAGGGCTGCTGTGTGGGCTCTCTCTGGGGCTGGTGCTCCGGCTGCCCACTGTAGTGGGATTAATGTAGCTGGCCATGTAGGTGCTGTACTCCAGCAGTGGGTTCAGTTTGGCACTCATACTGGACTCTTTCCGAGCAGCCTGATTGGACAGCAGCTCATCCAGACTGCTCCGGCTACTGCTGCGGCTGTGGGACAGCACAGGAGCTGCACACACACACACACACACACGCGCGTACACAAACACACAAAATTAATGAACAAATATTAATTATTTAAATATATACTGACAAAATAAAATGGCAATATGATGGGTATAAGAATACAGGGATTTTGATACAACATATTTTGATGCATTTTGATATTTTAAGCACGGCAATATAATTATTTAGGAAAGCTGAAGCTTTTTGAGATTCGATACAGCATTGCAAAACATAATATCGCAATACTTTGATTCATTATTGTTTTCTTACACCCCTTGCAAGCACTCTTGTAGCTTCAGTACTAAACAAACACACACTCACCACTCCTGCTGACAGGCAGGCTAGCAGTTTTCTTAGCAGTTTCAGCTTTAAGCCTTGAGGCCAGCAGAATTCTATGGAACCATTCCTCCTTCTCCCTCCCCGTTCTCCCAAACAGATAGATGGTGGGCGGCTCTCTGTCCGAGCCCGCTCTGCCTCCGTCCTGTAAGCTCACAGAGGAAGGCTTTCTGGGCTCTACAGTGATATCTGTGTTCTCTTTATCTTCAGAGGTTCTTTCTCCTTCTGCTTTGGACATGAAGTCGTCCTGCTTGGCCAGCTCAATGCATATCGGGTACTTTTTGTTCCAGATCCGCTTTCTGGCAAGGCCTGGGGGCACCAGAGAGACCTGGAGAGAGAAGCAGGTCAGATCTGGAGTCAGAAACTAAGCAGAAGAGCAACAAACAATACTAGCACAACAGGCAATGGCCAGAACTAGGCCTGGTTCAATATTAAAATTATGTTATTGTTTAACACAGTTAGTTCAGAGCCTGCAATTTAATTGGCTGAGAGGCATTTTATGAGTGCCATTATCTGCCGGTAATGCACTATAACTGAAGCTCTGCATATATTACTCCTCCACATACAGGTAACCTAGCAATGATGCAGCGCTTACAAGCCAAACAGCGCAGCTACAAACAGAGCAGTAACGGAACTATTTTTTATAACCAAACAGATCATATTTTCTTGTCTTCTTTAACTCAAAATCTTTCAATACACAGTAATAATGGATATGTGGTATAATCACAATAATACACTGAAGGTTTGTGCAATAACTCGTAACATTGGCACTGCTGTCCTGACCTTTGGCACAGGGCCTGCGACCGCAGCACAGCACTGCCAATATTACACTTTATAGCACTCCCTTTTGTATATTATTGCTTCATTTACTTAACTTGTCAGTGTTTTAAATGTTATGGCTAGTATATGCACAGCTCAAGCATGATATTATGACCTGTTTCCTGCTCCTAAATCCATTATCCTTTGTTTAGCATCACTGATCATACAGAAGAACTACATACAGGAGTGGTTTTATAAATTACATACTGTAGTCCTGTATTTGTTTCTATGGATACCTTATGATTATCTTTCTTACACTTTATTCTTCAATGATCAGAAGCCCACAGGGGAGAGCACCACAGAGTCATTCTCAGTGCTGCAGTGACAGTGTGGTGTGTTAGGTTTGTTGGTATGAGCAGATCAGACACAGCAGTGCTGCTGGAGGTTTTTTAAACACTGTGTGAGAGTGAAGCCCTGTCTGATCTGTCGGTGGACAGTTTGGGCCCTATTTTAGCGATCTATACGTAAGCCATCAGCTGTGATTTAGGGCATGTCAGTGTGTATTTGTTATCATAACGACGGGAAAAGTACCTTGTGTGGCTCAAAACCTGCAAAAGACATGTACTAAATCTCTTAATTAAACATAGGCGTATCGTGAAATAAACCAATCAGTAGAGGTGTGACGAGATCTCGTGAGATTAAAATGTGACAATATTTATCATCAAGCTTGAACCTCTCTCATGGGAAGAAAAAAAAAACAGCGGCTGAGCAGTCAGAGTAGCTCTCAGCAGAAGAGGAAAAATTTTCATGTTTAAGTTGTATGTCTGGCTGCACTTTGGCTTCCCAGTGGAAGCAATAGGACAAGTTTTTTTATTTTTGTGTTTTTTTATTGCCAAGATAGCAATACATCAGACATTTACCAGAATGTTTATCACCTCATTTTAAGACCACTAGACCAACTGACGTAGGTATATTCACAATCGTCTTTGCTTTTTAGATGACGGAGGGGCAAAGCATGAAAATAGACTGTTGCTGAGGTGAAGATAGCAATGAGCATCGCAATGCACCCTGTGATGGGTTTAAGATAGGACTCAAAATGATGTTAATCAGTGGTCACAGGATATTCTCAGTCTAGTGTTTAAAAACTCTAGCAGCACTGCTATATCTGATTTATCTGCACCAGACCAACACTAACAACACTAACACACAACCACCATGTCAGTGTCACTGCTGTTTTGAGAATGAACCACGCCCTAAATAATACCTGCTCTGTGATGGTCCTCTGGGGTCCTGGCCATTGAATGTAAAAGGAGGTCAATACAGAATACAGAGAAACACAGGAGGCACTGAGTGTTGGAACAATGTGAGATCTACCCAAAACACACACACACACACACACACCTTGCAGTCTGTGAGGTCGTAGATCTTCTGACTAATGTAGATGACATCTGGTTTTGGCTCGTTGTAACTCGCTCGCCGGGTGATATTTTTATTAGGTTTGGAGATTCTCAGTGTGGAGCCGTCCAAGCGCACAAACACTGAGTGGGTCAGGGTGGCGTGGTAGGTTTCAGGGTCGTAGCTATAAATCTCATTCATCCAACCCTGCAGGAACAACAAGAAAAAAACTGAGCATACACTGAGTCATATTCACATTTCATAGGCATGCACACAGCTACACACCTATTATTAGTCAACAGAAAACAATGTTGATGTGGAATGTTATAGTCCATGCCTCCCTGGAGCTACTAATAAAGGCTTTCTACAATGTCTGTAAATGTCTTCAATGGTCTATAAAGGGCTTGGGTGGTGCTCGAGGGATTAAAATAGTGCTGGGAGGTAAATAGAATTAATTTGATTTATTGAATGACTGTTTTATTGTGGTTTTTAAAAAAGGGATAAGAGAAACTGTACATCTTTTCATTTAGAAGCTGCCAGAGGGAATCTCAGAAGATAAGCTTGATGTTTTGTAAGAAACAGAACGCAGTAAAGAACTCTTATGTGGCAGTGGTTTTCATATTTTACACCTTTCCTTAACTAAAATAAGAGGTAGGTTACTTGTGCATCTTGTTCAATATAAGAGCTTGTAAGACTTAATTTAAACTTTAATTTAATTTAATTTAATTAGGCCCCCCCCCCCCAATTAAGGGTGACAAAAATTGTCCCACCCATTCAGCTGCCCACAGACGAGCGACATCACAGTGCTGAGCGACATCACTCTTTGGAGTGATGTGGGGAGAGAGCGCCATCTACCCACACAGAGAGAGCAATGCCAATTGTGCTCTCTTGGGGCTCCGGTAGATCATGGCAAGCTACATGAACAGGATTCGAACCAGTGATCTCCTGATCGTAGTGGCAGAGCCTTAGTCCTTAGTTAGACTAAAATCCCTAAGTTTCGTCACCTCGCGCTTCATAAAATAGCTATTTGTCTACTGGGCATGTTGGAGCGTTTTCACTGACATCCACGTAAACACAAAAGTGAGTGGAAATGGAGGAGCTACTGAACAGGAGGTCATGTGACCAAGAAGGCCAAAAAAAACCTCACTGGTTCTCCTGTTTTTTAATTGCAGTCTGGTTGCAAGACTTTTATCACTGAGTAGAAGAGTGAAATATTTTTTTACAGACGTCCCCCTGAGAAACTAATCCCATCCAGTTTGGGCTTTGTAGTGCAAAAAGCACAGTACATTGATTGCCACTGACTGCCATGAGGTTCTGCTCACAATATGATATTCATAATCATAATTGCCCACAATATGATCATCATAATGCCCTCCTCTAAAAAGCCCCCTTACTGTCCAGAACTATCTGCTTCCCTCCAGTACTGTCCCATATTTTAGACGCTGACACTAATCTGTTACTTCACACAGAACCTACACCAACCTAATGTTGATATTTTAGACACCACCATGAACCTGCATAACCAGAGACACACATTGCCAGCTCTTGTGCAGGTGTAAAAACCTGTTATTCCAGCACTCTGCCATGACTCGGCTCTTTCATTTGGTGCTCAGAAAGCTGCATCTTTAGCTCTGCTTTGTTTACAGTGGCCATATGAACTGTACTGTCATCCTGATGGGCCTGAGTCACTGCAATTACGTGATTCCACCAGAGCATGAAAGGTCTTTAAGGGTGTGTGTCTGAGCAAACATACACACCTACGTGATATCTATGATTGCATATACTATATATATATAGTTATAATTTTCCTGCAGAGACTTTAGCACTGGCCTTGAACTCCAGAAACATGACCTCAGGAAATGTGCCCACACTGGTTCCTCCACATTTTTCTGTATTTATATAAAAAGACAGTGAGTCAGCATACGTACTTCACTGCTCTTCAAATGAGATAACAGAGACAGGCACCACTGGCAGTAATACGGCCCTATGATTTCCACGATGGATAGAATACAAGCAGAATTGCGAGAAGATCACTTTCATTCCTTTTTTTCCTCTCTGATATCTCATCCAGCCTTTCTGCTAATTTCAGCCTGATACTGATACCGGTTCTACCCCTATGAACCAGCACTCTGAGCCTTTAGGTCCAACCAAGGCTCTTAATCTTGATCTTCAGTAAACTGTAAGCATGGCTGAGATAAGCTGCCTTAAACATTTCAAGTAAAGTTTATTGAAAACTTGCGTTATTTAAACTTACAACTTTTTATTTATTTTTTATTTTATTTTATTATTATTTTTTTTACATCAACTGCTTTGCACTATAGTTCTATTTCAATTTTTTTTAAAATTTTCAGATGAATAAAACTCATTAGTATGTATTTTTTTTTTAATAAGTAAAATACTGATTTGAAATATTCATAGAAAATTACATTAAATTAGTTTAGTTTGAACAAACATTGTTATATTACTGTTTAAAAATTTACACAAAATGTATTTTTATTTTTTCTAAAGTTTTACTTCTTAACAAACGTATGTTAGATATATGTCAAATGCTGACAGTATAGAAAAAATAAGCAATAAAATAAGTTAGAAATTTCTATTTAATAAAGATTTTTTTATAGCCTTCAACATCCGGGCCAGACAGCTAAACATTATAAGGTGCATCTTATATTATTGCAAAAAAAATATATCATTGAAAAGTTCCCTCTTCCCTCTGCTGAGAACTTTTATGAAGATGCGAATTTCATTTTTCAGCAGGACTTGGCACACTGCCAAAAGTACCAATTGGTCTTATATAATATTCAAATTTTCTAAGATACTGACTTTTGGGTTTTTATTGGCTGTAAGCCATAATAATCAACAATAAAATAAATAAATGCTTAAAATAGATCACTGTGTGTGTTTAATACATCTATATAATATATGAGTTTCACATTTCTAACTGAATTACTGAAATAACGTAAATGTTAAATGATATTCTAATAATTTGAGATGCACATGTATATGGCCAGCAGGTTTCTCCAAATTAGCTTGGGGAGAATGACTACACTCAGATGGTGAGTTTCAACGACTGGAGGACAGTCCCAGTATTCAAATAGGTGGTGCCAGACAATGATACTTATATTTCTAGTTGATTCAACACAAAAATACTGTTTGAGAGCATACAGCTACCACAAACTCAAAATAGTGCAGAAATGTTACAAAATGTTCAGTTTTCCATATTTCAGACTTTATTTATTGGAGTTCAATAAATAATAAATCATATATTTGAGGTTTACATTGTACTCTAGGTTCAAAATAAAATACACACAAGCTTTATAAACTATTTGTAAAATATTTTTTGCTTTCTTAAAGGAGCACCCTTTTTGACCCAGCATCGTAACTAGATCAACATTATCTGGACTAGCACAATCATATTTGCTCTCTCAGTAATGGAAAGATTCATTTGAGGGAAAGTGGGGGGGAAATAAGCCATTGTGTGCCCAGCCTGAGGCCATGCCATGATGAATTGAGGGCAACATGTGCTTCATCTCAGGCCTACCAGCAGAGCCCATTCTGGGAAAGAGAAACTCAGAAAACGAAAAACAAAAACCAGAACAACAATGATAACAGCAGCAGCAATAAAACACAGCAGCACATCAGCCAAACAACAGATATATATATATATATATATCAGTGGTGTTCAGGGGTGACAATAAAGGCATATAAATAATTACATAATTTTTAAGCAGGAAATATATATTATAGTTATTGTAAGTGTAAGAATTTATTTTATAAATTAACTAAAATAAAAAAACAGCAACTCATTTAAAAGCATTAGTCTGTTTTTCAGTACAGGACTCTTATCTGACTGACAGCGGTTTTAACCAATCAAAGCTTTTTAAAATGGCTTCTGCCCCCGTGTGTCTGCATGGACCCTTCTCCTGATTTTGAGAAGGGTGTAGTATTAAATCTATTAGCAATCTTGCATATATAAGTGCATATATTTTTTAAAAATGAATAATATTGGCTACATATTTTTTAAGGATGTAAATGATGCTCTTAAGTAGTTCTGGGAGGGGAAATTAAAACCGGTATGCAGGTTTTTCTGCTAATGAAGTCTGATTTCTTCGTATATTGTGTATTTTTGTAGGACAAAGTAAAACCAATAGTAGTCAAAGCCTAATTTAAGGCCTTACTGTTTTATATTATATGTACTCCTTACAGTACAGTAAGTCACAAGCCTATATTAAAGCACAGTCATACCAAAAATTACAAATAAAATAAAATAATGAAAATACCGTTATATATCGTGAAGCCATCACTTTGATAAACATTTTGCTCAACAGGCTTAACTTTGATCCTTCCCACCCTGGTGCAGAAGTGGAGAATGACCTCGTTTTAGCTAATCAGAATTACACGGAGCCTTTTCCTGTCACGAGTACAGACTTATCTTTGATGGAGAGTTTAAAAATTGGCAGTAGGTCAACATACTGTGGACAAGTGTGATTATGATTCACCAAGGAAACACTATGAATGGACAGGTATTTAAACCGAGTAGGGCTGTCCCCAGTTCAGGTACCTGGCTCAGGATTTTGTCAGGTCTATCAGAAAATTTCCACCTCATTAAGAACTTCAGTAGAGTAAAATGAACATCTTTTAGAGCATTTAAAAATCAGCGAAAGAGATGCAGCATTTAAATTTTAATCACCAACATCGAGTCATCAGTGACACAAAGTAAATGTTTTTCTTCTGTCTCTTTTTCCAGTACAACACTTGTGGGTCTAAAATGAAAGATTGTGTGCTCCTATATAATAAACTCACCCCTTTTGAAGTGCTTTGTTTGTTCAATTTTGTGAAACGATAAGCAGAATTTGTATTTACCACAATTTTCACTCTTAAAATCCTTTAATTTTCCCAAAAATCATCAGCGAGCCTTATGATCTAGTGCACCTTATGTATGAATTTTACCAGTCAGGTTGTAAGGAGCAGTAAAGCCTCTCCACTAAAGCACAGAGTTATACAGAGTTATACAGTTTCAGTTTAGTTCTCCAGCACCGAGGCTGGAGCAGTATTAGCATTAGCCGCTAACCATGCTAAGCACTAGCTTTTTCATCGTTTAGAGACGAGTATATCGGACTGTAGTCTGCGCGTTTACTGTGTTAAAATAAGCTACGCTGGATGAACCGCTAGCGAATATTGCCCTGGCTTACCGGAACACTGTAGTACTGTCGGGCAGAATTTACTAGCGCTAACCGTGGCTAGTGCTAGTGGTTAGCTGCTATTGCTGCTGCACTCAGCCTTAGTGGAAATCTGGAAATGTAAGCTTACTGTATTTAAAAAAAAAAAAAAAAACGTTCTATTTAGGAGAAAAATCTGTGAAGATTAACATCCAGCACTCATTTGACTAATTTGGTGGCAAGACCTGATAAATTAGAAGAAAAACATGGCGACACCCCTGCTCCTTTCTGGTGTTGCATAATACGCCTTATAATACGGTACGTTTTATGTATGAGAATAGACCAGAAAACAGACATTATTTTTTATAGCGCGAAAAATACAAAATTCGTATTTAACTTTAGGATTCTCATTTAAAAGTTGCTCATACTTTAGATGTTTTTTTTCTGAGATATCATTATTGCTAGCCTAACGTAGCACCCACTCCTTCTCAGCTTCCTGCTCAACATGCACCCACAACACACATGGTCACATTTCGCCATAATGGTACGCAAAATAACTCTAAATGGAAACAATGCATCAATAATTTGAGAGGAAACATTTAGCAAACTCTGCAGTGTGGATTTATGAAGGACATCAAACACAAGGAACTCTGGAGACTTCATTTCAGTTTCACACAGAAATTTACAGATCATTGTCAGATCATTGTGAGTAAGAGTAATCTAAATGACTTTAAAGAAATGAATGCATTGCATATATGCAATAAAGCTTACCTTGAACATTCCTGGCTCTTTGATATCCAGAGGTTCAACGTTACACAGCGCCCTCTGCTGCCTCACATGTCTAGGTGCAATTCTTGCACGTTTTGGGCCCGTTAGCCACACCACACCAATGGCTAGCATGAACCCGAGGGCGACACCCAGCAGCAATCCGCCAAGGTAAGTGGGCAAAGGTAATATGAAGTATCCATAGATAAGGACAGTCAGAGCAAACAAAGTCTTGTGTGGAATACTAGGTGTGGCTTCCAAGTCCATCTCATCTTCAACAGAAGTGATGACGCTCTGACTCGCAGGCACGCAAACACTGCTTCCAGTCTTAGTGTCCACATCTGTGTGATCAACCTCCACCTCCGTGTCCATGGAAAAGTCAAATTCTTCACTATAAAGCTCACAGAACTCTTCGTCCTCTTGCTTGGCGAGAGCGGACATCGAGCACACGTTCAGTCCCAAAGACGACGGAGAAGGTTTGATAGTCTTGCTTTCAGCAGCTGAGGCCTGCTCAGTTGCCCCTGGGGTTGTGCATTCACCTTCTAGATCGCCTTCTTCCTCCTTGATGCTGTAGTTGTTGTTGTTTTCAGGGTAACCGTTAAGGGCCGAAAGGCTTGCCGACTCTGAGGCACTCGATGAAAGAGGCTTGGGCCTGTAGATATTAGAAGCCTCATCTCCGATGAACTTGCTGATCAACTGCAATGGATCGGATATGACTTCCGAAAAGCGTCGTTTGGTATCTTCCAAACGTGCCTCAACCTCCGACACCTTAAAAGAGAAGGGCCGGTTCTCGGGTGAGGTTAACGGAGAGGATGGGGCAGTTTTAGAGTCCCCCACAGTGGTGGCAGTCCGGGGTTGGGTGAACTGTTTGAACAGGTGCAAACTTAAGCGGGAATCTGATGGGCGACTGGATCCTGCAGGATCCTGGGCAGTATCTGTGGACAAAGACTTTACCAGGCTCTTGACTATCTGCCGGTGGCGCATGGAAGAAGGTGCTGGGACTCCTTCCCGAGGCTCCACATCTGTAGAGAGGGACTTCATGAGGTTGAGAAAGGCCTTGTCCATTGAGGGAAGGGATACAGATTTGGAAGGGGACGATTCCGTGGAACCTGATGAAGGTCCAGCCCCCCTCGTAGCTCCTGAAAAGGCTGAAGCAGTAGTGCTAGAATTATGATCCTGAATATTAGTGTTCTGTTGACCAGATGTGCTTGAAAGTCCACTGGTCTCAACAGGAAGTACAGGGACATCGTTAATAGGTTTTGTCTCAGGTTCTCCCCCAAGATCAAGGTCTTCGCTTGCTTCCAAGGCTGTCACAATTGCTTGACTGCTTGCAACTTCTTCAGTGGAGGAGTCTGAGGTGCCTGCACCCCCTGCTCCACTTGCTCCATATAGCTCTTCTTCCTCGTCGTCATCCTCCTTGCCCAATGCAGAGAAATGGATGGTGATGGTGTCTCGGGACTGCGAGCGCTGCACTTGCAGTTTAGAGGTGGAAGATGGCCTGACGGCCGAGAGCGAAGGTCGGTCAACATGGCCGCCCTGCTTGCTAGTCATTACGCTGCTCCGGTTGTCTCAGAGCCTAGAGAGAGAACAAAAGGACAAAAAATTAACTCACGATGAAACTGATATGTCAAAAAGACCAAAGATACATAAAGATGTCTTATTGTTTATCTACATTTGGCAACAGCCTTTATAATTGGGTCAATCTGACCCTAGCAATTCAAACCTCCAGAAAATGATACGTTGGAAAATGATTAAAAACAGTTTTATGCAGAGTTTATGCAGTGGTTCTTAAATGACTATATTGATACTTACTCATATTGATATGCATCTAAAACAGCCTAGGATCAGAACATAAGGCATTAAATATATTAGAATGTTATTTTTATGTTTACTTTCTATTTTTAAAGACAGTAAATGTTAAAGGGGATCAAATTAACCACAAACATGATATGAAGATTAATAGGAAAACAGATTATTCTACTTATAAGCAGCTAAAATTATTTTTCATTATCTTTGTAAAGCATGTTTACAGTTAAAGGTAAGTCCTGGTTCTTCTTCACACACTCAGCTGAATAACTCATCTAGTTAAAATAATCTTTTTGTTTGCATTAGGCTTTATGACAAAGAACTTAAATGCCACAGATATACATTTGACTTGGTACTGATCTTACTGCAGATATCCACCTAGGTTTCACTTAAACGTTTTTGTGACTGTAGATTTAAAAACACTTTTATAGTTGCTTTCTTTCTGTTTTCTTACTACTGTTGCTGCATTTTAACACAAACAACACTTTAGCTTTATTTATTATATTCTGGGTTCTGATTGAGACTTTCGGGCCGAGTGGATTTCCAAAATGAACTCCTTAATGCACTGTCGCTATGATCTGGGGATCGCCAGTTTGAATCCCTGATCATGATGCTTGCCATCAGCAGCCAGAGTCTGAGAGAGCACCATTAGCTTTGGCTTCTGAGGGGTGGGTAGACGGAGCTCTCTCCCATAATCACTCACATTTAATTGAATAAGCATTTAAACTGTCCTTTAAACAAAATGAGTAAAACTATAATAAAAAGTCACATGACTATTCATATTTTTTAAACTTTACAAGCAGTAATAAATGAGAACAAGTGTGTAAAATGGCTACAGGAGTCCCAATTTCCAAAGAGAGTTTTTTGCCCCACTTGAGACACAAAGCTCATGCGGGTTGTCAGATTGGCACACAGTGGTAAGTGACTCCCATGGTCAGCACAGGTGCACTTTCCCCTGAGTACGCTGGCTACCCAGTGATGCATTGGCAGTTTGAAAAGAGGTGGTGGCTGATTTCACATATATCAGACGAGGCATGTGTTGGGGGAATTTTAATCGCAAAACAAACGGGAGATGTATTACCAAAAAATTGCCATCTACGATTCTGTCCTTTGGAGATAGGCTGAATCATTTCTACTGATCAATTCCTTGTATGATTATTACATAAAAAAGTAAAAAAAATAGCAAACTAAATCCATGCGAACTTATCCCAACAGCAATAATATGCAGTATATTAAACAGTACAGCCATTACTCTACAGTGAATTATATCCAAATCCACTTTTTGATAAGACACCACATGATCCAAAGATTCTAATAATCTTTTCAGAGCTTCTGACACACATACACAGCCTCCTCCTACTGATTTCTCCCAAAAGCTAATAATAAACCAGCATCAGTTTATTGATTCAGACTGTGCTGGATGGCACCATGGAGATCACATTACACTGAAATCCATCCTGAGATGAAGAGACTCTGACTTTTCTCAGGGAAATGCAGTCTTTAGCTGTGTAGGGCTGTGACTCTGAGTGAAACACTTGTTTATGAGGGTGTTTTTCATATTCTTTGAGTCACAAGCTGCAATTTCCACAGTGATGGTTGATAACTCGACCTTCAAATCATCTTCCCACGCCTGCAAATCCCACACACTTCAAACTTCATTAATGCCAACTGCTCAGAGCAACCCCTATAAACCATAAGCGTTCTAATGTAGAACACAGGCCGTGCGGTTCCAGATCTTTCTGTTCTACACTTGGGTAAAACTCACAGTGGTAAAGATGACGCTAGAATGTCTCTATTAATAGACATTAAAGGCTGATGGTTTTGATGAAAAATGAGAGGCAAATTCTAAGACTTAACATAAGTCAGATTTCCATTCAACAATCAAATTTAATTGGATAAATATTCAAAGTGTCCTTCAAACAAAATTAGTAAAATTATTATAAAACGTCATACGACTATTCATATTTTTTAACTTCACAATCAGTAATGCATGAGAACAAGTGTGTGAAATGGCTAATTTCCAAACATTGGAAAGAGTTTTCTGCCTCACTTCCTTAAACACAAAGCTCTTACGGGTCGCCAGATTGGCACACAGTGGTAAGTGATGACGAGTCTTACCCAGCTATAGTTTGCAAACCTTACTAAAGCTCAGTGATTACCTGTTCAGCAGAAAAATAGCCAGCTTCCTTGTTTCCACGGCTGCAGCACACTGTTTGCATGCTGTTGTGTTCTATACCTGGCAACCTGGAGTTGTGTGGAGATGGGCCTGGGGGAATGACGGTGGGCAGATTCAGAGGCTAAAACCCACAAAGATTACCGTGATGAAAATACTGGCTGAAGCTCTGCTGACAAGAGCTGACAGTGCTTAAACTCAGCATGTTTACTTAATATCTGATGATACATCCTGATCACGTTATGAGTTACTGTAGAAAATATGAAATCTTTAACAGTCCTTCAACTTTTGGCAAAAATAGTTTCACTGGCAAAGAATAATTCAATTCTAATAATTCTGCTGATTGTATGGAACTTTTGTCCATCAAGTCATTCTCAGTTTTATTGAAAACTGAGAATATGAAGACAGATAAAGATAAAGAAGAAGAATTTGAAGAAGACAAAGGAGAAAGAGAAGGAGAAGAAAATGTAGTCAAAGAAGGAGGATGAGAAGGAGAAGAAGAAAATGTAGTCAAAGGAGGAGGATGAGAAGGAGAAGAAGAAAATGTAGTCAATGAAGGAGGATGAGAAGGAGAAGAAGAAAATGTAGTCAAAGAGAAGGGTGAGAAGGAGAAGAAGAAAATGTAGTCAAAGGAGGAGGATGAGAAGGAGAAGAAGAAAATGTAGTCAATGAAGGAGGATGAGAAGGAGAAGAAGAAAATGTAGTCAAAGGAGGAGGGTGAGAAGAAGAAGAAGAAAATGTAGTCAAAGAAGGAGAAGAAGAAGAAGGAGAAGAAGAAGGAGAAGAAGGAGAAGAAGGAGAAGAAGAAGAAGAAGAAGGAGAAGAAGAAGAAGAAGAAGGAGAAGGAGAAGGAGAAGGAGAAGAAGAAGAAGTAGAATTAACTGGTTGCTCTAAAAAGTGATGTAGGCTAAGAATGATGAGCAGACTACAGACTAAGAGCCTGGGGTCAAACTCATCACCAGAAGTCACGCTGGGACAGACCTGAGGTTGTGTTAAGGTAAAGGCCTGGCAGGACACTCAGACTCCTTCATCCAATTACAGACACTAACCGTAACCAAGGCGAAGTTCCAGAACAGCAAGCGTCTGAAAAAGTAAACAGCAGCAGCTCCAGCCTCCAATAACAACCACTTTACAGCTGTATGATGAGTTTAAGATTACCAGGAATAAAACTGAAATTACCTGCATCTGTTGCTCAATATAGTTGATAACATATTCTGTAAATTTACTAAAAAAATTCTGAAGTGAAAGAACTGTTTATTGTGTTTATAATGGGCATGATGAGACACATTTTCCTGATGTGTGGTTATTAGACTGAGAGATGTGTGAAGAATTCTCCAACAATCCTAAAATGTCATCAAGGGACCTACAGGTAGCTCAGTTGCTAAACACAGTTAACGTCAAAGTACCACAAATAAAAGCAGAAAGAGACCAAACAAGTATTGCGGCTCATTTAACAGTTCAGCTGTCACACTGGTGGCATGGGCGGGATAAACTGCTACAGCCTGAATTGGGGGATATATAGAAATGTGTTGACAGGATAGACTAGAAATTGGTAATTTGACAACATTTACTTATTACATAGACCTTTTTAAATTATCAATTTATCATACAATACATAGGGCCCTATTTTAGCGATATATAGTGCACATGTCAATTGCGTTCGCTTTCTATAATTCCTGGTATTTGCTTATTTAGGAGTATTTTATACTCTTCAGTTAAACAGACAGTAGAGCTGTACGGTATACTGGTTCATTCCGTATACTGCGCGGGAAACTAGAACCGGTATGTGTTTCTCTCATACCACCATACCGCTAGGAGGCGCTGCGGAGCACCGTGCACAACAGAACCTTCAGAGAAGCACACGCAGCCGTGTGGAGTCAAACGCTGGTGTAGCTCCGTCCTGCAGAGAAATCAGAACACCTTCTGCTGCTGTTTCTACTGTATCAGTGTTTTTAACACTGTAATGCCTCTAATGACTTAATATATAGTAATTTTTTTAAATATTAAACGTGTGTCTTACTTACGTGCAATAGAGCTTTTGAGAAATATCTCTTTGAATACTTAAACATTGAGTATTTTAGGTCCATTTATAGTATTTATGGAACTATTAAAATATTTTAAATATTTTGTAAAGGAAGTTGAGATAAAGTTGTTAGCGTATCTTTTTTTTAAGGTCTATTGTTTAAATTCTTCAGCTGTTTTTCAAAAAATGCAGTCTGATTTCTTCATATATTGTTTAATTTTGTGGGACAAAGTAAACCCAGTACTAATCAAAGCCTTAATATAAAGCCTTAGTGTTTAGCCTTTATAGTCTATGTACTTCAAACAGTACAGTAACTTACAAACCTATATTAAAGCCCAGTCATGCAAAAAATAAGAATCATAAAAAAATAATAATAAAAATACCGTGATATACCATGAAACCATCAGAATCTTGAAAAATACAGTGATATACATTTTTGGCCATACCGCCCAGCACTAGCGGGGATAAACTGCTGCAGCCTGTATTGTTGGATATATGGAAATAGGTTGACAGGATAGACTAGGAACTGCTAATCTGACAGGGATTACATACTGCATAGGCCTTACTAAATTATCGAGTTATCCTACAACGCATAGGGCCCTATTTTAGCGATTTATAGTGCACAGGTCAAATGGGTTCCCTTTCTGGTACTTGCTTATTTAGGAGTATTGTATCCTCTTCAGTTAAACAGACAGTGAAGTACAGATTAGTTTTGTAATATATACAGTATCGCAGAACCACAGTGATATGAAAATTATCGCGGGCAACGTATATTATTGTATTGTGAGATGCCCTGTGATTCCCATCCCATCATTTACAATAATGTGAATTACTGCAATTACTTCTGGGACAGTAGATCATCCTTAAAAAAGTTTTTTGTTTTTTAATAACAGACCTGTACTTTAATAAATAGACAGATTATTCTACAAAAGCTTTCCCAACAGGCTGAAGAACCCTATAACCAGTTCATTTCAGAATCCCATTCTGCCATTTCCCTCTTTATATTGCAGTTTATTAGACTGGTCTACTGGCGTCATTCTGAGCGCTCACAGAGTGATGTGGAGCACAGTGCCGGGACCCTGAGTGAGCACTTCACACCCAAACACTAGTATCCCTCTTTAAGCCACAGTGACAAAAGCAAATTCATTTCAGCAGCATCACATGACTGGGTGGGGGCTGGGGCTGCTACGTCACTCCACAGAAAGAGCAGTTAGCAGGACAATTACACTATTATACAGCTATATCAGTCATACACAGCCACAGACACAGATTAGGCCTGATTAGGAGGGGTGGTGGGCAGCCTACAAAGATAAATTTTAAAATAAATTACTAGGTGAACACAAACATCATCATATTCTTAAGAAATGTAATGCAAAACAAGCAGTATAAGAATAAAGATTTTTTTTTTAATAATAATAATATCATGTATATTCTGATACACAGTCGTTGTAGAGATTTCCTATTTGAAGTCCATTTTATTTTTGACTAAAAACATTTGTTAGTTTCATTCTTGACATTCTTGGCCTAATTGAACATATTCAGAACGTAATGCTAATTTAATACTATGCATTCTTAAAGCCACTGCACTCTGAACATGCCACACAAGGCAGTTATTGTTTAATCTGCCTATTGTGACATGTCCGCACACTAGGGGTGTGCCATATTGTATAGTACACGATAATATCGCCAACATTTTTGAATATCGTGAACGATATTATACCCTATCACTCACCCCTAATAATCACATCAAGGTACTACTTTTTTGGCTGTTTTAAGCAAAAGAAAAATTCACACGGTTCTCATTTCCTATTAAATAGCTACTGGAGATAGATTGTATCTGTTCAGTATCACTTCTTTTATTTTAATCCTGGATATATGGAGATATTTGGAGTGCATTATTATTAGTAGTATCATGACATTCTGAATCATAGACTTCTGTTACAAATCTGATAAAATTCTAGTTTTTTTTTTTAGTTAGAGGTGTGCAATATCATATCGTATACAATAATAAAATGTAGGTTTTGTTTTGTTGCAGTAGTGTTGTTTTTTTTTTTTTTTTGGTCATATTACCAAAAGTATCGTTATCGTGATAATACCATGAAATATCCTGATATTATTTTATGGCCATATCGCCCACCCCTACTGCGCACCAACGTACATAGACACATCATTCTCGCCTAGAGCGCTGCAGAGGCAGAAGGTTAGGATGTGTTTATAAAAAAAATAAGCAGGACTGGTATGTTTAATTACTTCAAAAGAACTTGTTTTAGCTAATCATGGAAAAAAATATGGTCTAGGGTTTAGAGGCTTGTTAAAGTCTGTCGTGCGCACGCACGCACGCACACACACACACACACACACACACACACACAAACACACACCTACGCAGTCTTTACAGCATCTCCTCTAAATTTAGATCCATCTGTGGAGTGTCAGGTTAATTACTGCACTGCCTTAATCTGCTGCCTCTCAGAGCTCATCTCATTAAGAGAAAGTGGGCTAATTCATAAACCAGCACAATCCACTTCACATCTCTCTCTCACACACACCCACACACACACACACTCTAATCAAAGCAGGCTGCTGATATCTCAATCAGAGAGACGAGAAAGCTCATCAAGTGTAATACACACTAATGGCTTCAGACAAACATCTCAGCTGATGAGATGATGTCATTTGAGTCTGGGATTCCACACAGCTCCAATTTGCTTCTCCTTATCTCAGAAAGGTCAACTGATGTGAGGGTTGTGCAGTCCTGTTCTGGTGCTGATAGAACACAGTGCTATCATGCGATCATTACCACAATAAATTACATCAAAATGTGATTTTATGAGCATATGATATGATGGCCATGGTCAGCGTTTGTAGATTAACTGAACAACTTCAACAATTCTACACTAAACACTTAAACCATAAGATTTAGAAGAACTAAGTGGCCTCCATCATTCAGTAACAGTATAAACTGCATATTAATGAGTAGGGCTGCAACTAATGACTATTTTAGCAGTTGACTTATCTGCTGATTATTTGTCCAACAAGTCCTGATTTTTTTTGTCATATATTAAACAAAAAATTACAAAGTATATTATAGGAAACATTCAGGCAGGTTGGATATTATTTTCAGGAAATTCTTGCATACTTGTATGTATTTTTATGTGATACCTCCCTGAAATGATTGTTTAAGAAAATAAAGTTGTTTTTTTTTTTTTTTTTTTTTTTTTTAAAGTCTGTAGTTACTATAACATAAAACTTAATTTTAATGGAATAAACAGGAGTACAGCAATTTGCTGTGTTTCTGCTGCCCGGGCCATCCTTCTCTGGCTGTGTAATGGTCAGAGATTATCTCACAGTCATTTGACCAGCCACTTCTCAAGCTCTGTTTGTGCTTAATCAGCGATTAGACAGCATGCAATCAAGGCTTTCTGTCTAAAGCCCTAAAAAGTAGTCTTATGCAATCTGTGAAAACAATTCAAAACTGTTTAATTTGTGTAACATCAGATGATCCCAGGGGTCACATGTTGGACTCAGAATTTCAGAATCTCAGAAAGAAAAGGTACAAAAGTGTCAGTTTCCTCTGCTGAAATGCACAGAAGCGCTGCACTGTTAAAATACCAATCCGCCAAAGACTCCTAAAAGAAATAGCAAGCGACATGCTGAAAGGTTTATTTCATGTTACACCCAAAACACTCCCATGGTTAATTTAAAGAATTAGTATATGCCTTTTATGTGTTTTAAATTGCAAAAGGAGTACTCTTCCCGTCGTTATGATATAAAATCACACTGATGCGCCCAAAATCAAGCTGTGCCGTGCATGGTTGATGGTTTAAAGATTGCTAAAATAGGGCCCTATATGATTTAAAATGTAAAACTGACATAGTGCTGGTAATTAACACTGGAAAATTTGCACATATTCTCTTGTACAATGCAACAGTGTTGGTGTTTTTAGACTACTATCAAAACATGCACAACACAGGATAGAGTGCATACAATCCTAATTTGATACTTGTGTAACACATTTGAGTCCACTTCCTGGACCTCTCAGCC
Organism: Astyanax mexicanus; assembly: GCF_023375975.1. Taxonomy (NCBI): domain Eukaryota; kingdom Metazoa; phylum Chordata; class Actinopteri; order Characiformes; family Acestrorhamphidae; genus Astyanax; species Astyanax mexicanus. The sequence goes on from NC_064412.1 coordinate 30,190,382, forward strand.
AAAAATCTCCAAAGATCTCGTGTTATGCAAATGTGACGGCCTCAAGCAAAACAATCCAACACGCTCACTTTACTGTCCCAATTCAAGGAGTTTATTCTCCACAGGGAGCCGAGACTGAAGCTCGCCAAAAGAGATTCAGGCTAAAGTCATCGATCTTCGCATTCGTACTCAGGATTGTTCACTTAATCTGTCCAAGCCGCTCTAATCCCATTCGGCTTACCTGGGCCCATGTTTACCAGGCGACTTAGAGAAAGAGGATCTGGCGTTTCAGCTCTCGCTCTCTCTTTCTCTCCTAAAGCAGTGCTTCTCAGTCCCAGCCCTAGGAATCCATGTTTCGCCCACTTTCCTGCTTCCCCCAGTTGAGTAATTAAGCCGCTAATGAGCTGAACGGAGTGATTTAGAGCAGAAAAAAACACACCGCTGCGCAGAGAATGGCGTCCCCAGACTGGGATTAGAAACCACTGGTCTAATGTTTAATGTAGTGTTTACTGGAAGACGGAGAGGGGCTGGTCTTCAGAAGGCACAATGCAGTATGCATTCAGATCCATACACTAGGGGTGCAGGAAAAAATCGATTCGAGCTCGAATCGCGTTTTTAACATTGAACGATTCAGAATCGATTCTCATTTTCAAAAAATATATATTTTTTGTGGGTGCAGCTACTACCACGCGGAGCTTTTTAACTGTATCGCGGAGCTTAGCTACTGTCGCGCGAAGCTTTTTAACTGTACCGTGGAGCTTAGCTACTGTCGCGCGAAGCTTTTAAACTGTACCACAAAGCTTTTTAACTGTACCGTGGAGCTTAGCTACTGTCGCGCGAAGCTTTTAAACTGTACCACGAAGCTTTTTAACTGTACCGTGGAGCTTAGCTACTGTCGCGCGAAGCTTTTAAACTGTACCACGAAGCTTTTTAACTGTACCGTGGAGCTTAGCTACTGTCGCGCGAAGCTTTTTAACTGTACAACGAAGCTTTTTAACTGTACCGCGAAGCTTTTTAACTGTACCGTGGAGCTTAGCTACAGTCGCGCGAAGCTTTTTAACTGTACCGTGGAGCTTAGCTACTGTCGCGCGAAGCTTTTTAACTGTACCACGAAGCTTTTTTACTGTACTGCGGAGCTTTTTAACTGTACCGTGGAGCTTAGCTACTGTCACGCAGAGCTCTGCGGAGCACTTTAACTGCAAAGCGGAGCTTAGCTACTGTCCTGCGAAACTCTTTAACTGTCCTGCGGAGCTCTTTATCTGTTAGATAACAGTAGATGAACTCCGCGAGACACTTAAAAAGCTCCGCACGACAGTAGCTGAGTTCAGCGAGACAGTTAAAAAGCTCCGCTGGACAGTAGGTTAGCTCCATGAGACTGTATGAGCTCTGCGCGACAGTAGCTGAGCTCCGCAGCACAGTTAAAAAGCTCCGCGGCACAGTTAAAAAGCTCTGCGGTACAAGTTAAAAGCTCCGCGGTACAAGTAAAAAGCTCCGCGGGACAGTAGGTGTGTGTTGCGAGACAGCAGCAACAGGACAGGGAAAGTTTTTGCTCTTACTGCCTCTCCCTATTAGGCTACAGAAGGGCGTGTAGTGTTGTGTTACGGTGTTTGTTGTTGCGCAGCTACAGTATGGAGGATGAAGAGAAAGAAATCCAAACAATTTGAAAGAATCTGAAAAAAACTAATCGTGACCCCAAGAATCGATTCTGAATAACAGCTGTCCAGTTTACGTAGAAGAGTACTGCCAATAGAATAGGACTCTCTAAAGCTGCATTATAAACAAACTAAAATGACCCATCTATGCATGGACTCTGCAAGACATCCATGCAAGACATCCAATTCTTTACGTCCTTTAAAGTGTGAGATGGGGCCTCCATGAGCATCAATGTTCCTTGGGCTTCCCTGATCTTCCATCAAGCACTTTTGGTAGACACTGACCACTACATATCGAGAAGATCCCACAATAGCTGCCCAAAGTTATGGAGATGTTGCGGTCCAGTTGCCATCACAATTTGGTGCTCATCAAACAAGCTCAGAATCGTTCACTCCCCAAAGTCTGAGTGAGGCATTTCTAATGCTTCTGCAATGATGGAACTGAGTAAGCTTTTCAGTGGAAAAAAGATTACATCATATTTTATTTTAATATTACAGTGTATAACCGATTCAGACGGTTGAGATTCTGGGAGAGTCCCAGATCTACATCTTTGGAGAGTTAGAAAAATGTCACTGGCCATCTTCCCAAACAGCAGCAAAGAAAAGCACAGTTAGCGCTGCCGGCAAAGCAATTTCCACTGCTTTCCAAACAGACAAAGAATGACCAGCCAGAGAGAGAAGTACATGCAGCTCACTGGATGCAGCCAAAAGTTTGTAGACAATTGTTAACAGAACAAATGTAACAAACCGTCTCACTAGTTCTTGAACCACTTTTGGGTAAAATAAGCACTTTGGTGTCTTGTGAACCAAAGCACTGAGGAATGAGTTTAACTTTGGCTACAACATTATTAGCATCAGCTGCTGTCAGGCCACTAAAAGCAAGAAAAACACAGCACTTTTCTTTCCAATGAGCGCTCTTCCAACTCTACTTGGGGTGGGTTTAAAAAGCTATTTTTCTATCAAAATCAATCTTCATTTAAATAACCTGATTTCAATTCATATAAACCCAAGATCGGTTAAAATTAGCATGTTGTCCAGTGTGTCAACAGCATCCACCTGCAGAGCTGGAGAATCAGCTGCAACCAGCAGCTTCAAACCACCAAGAGAGAGAAGCTAACATTAGAGATGTTTTCCTTTTCATTCAGTTACTAAAACCTGCTAGAGTAGTTTAATAAGATGGGTCAGCTTACTCACATTTGGCTAGCAGACAAGTTAGCATTTTCCACTGTACCTTTCCACCATGCCACCTTAAATTCCTCCTTAAATGCACTAGAAAAGCAGTTTCAAACATGCTGTATGTTAGCAGAAGAAAATTATTTTTTTTCTCTAGAGTAGTGAAACAAGAGTAGTTAAACAAGATGCATCTCACTTTTAGTGAATTTTAATCTAATTCCAACTTCCAACTGGTTCCACTTTAAATTCCACCTTAAGTGCACTAAAAACGCAGTTTTAAACAAAGCTGCAGGTTTAGAGAAGCAAACGACAGACACATTTTTTTCCTCAGTCAATGTTACAAGAGCCTGCTAGAGTAGTTAAACAAGATGTGCCCAATTTTTAGGGAATTCATATCTTACTTATGTTTAGTGACATTTAGTTACATTCAAAGAGTAAAAGAAAACTAATCCAAACATAATACATTTTAAAGCCTTTTCCGAGGTCTTTTCTCACACTCAAGTTGTGTGGGAGTGTGTAAAGAACCTGAAGTGTGTGTTAACATTACATATAAACTGTTGTTGTTGTGTTATAGACACATTAAACAATGATAATAATAATGTTAGATTGAGTATTTCTTGTACAATTACAACATTAGTTATTTGAATCCGAACCAAACCTGCAGTTGTATCTAAAATATTCCTAAATGAACTGAATCAAATCAAAAATGGAATTGAATCAGAATCAAACTGGTTCTGTTAATCATACCCAGATACCCAGCTACTTGCTACCCATTTCCTACTGCTGTGTTCCCCCTGTTCCTTTAAGCTTTGCTGCTCAGGAATCACCTCACATCTCTACTTTTACCTGTAGGGACAAGAGGAAAAAAATCCTAACATGCCATTATCAACAATTGCTTTTTAAAACAGGAAATTTACTTTGAGACAGCTGCACCTCAGAAGGTAGAGAAGACACAGTTTCCAGGCTCCTGTGGTGCTCTCAGAGGCCCTTTTATAAAGAAACATGATGTAATACGCTGCAAATTGGCATTAGAAAGCTCCACAGCCCCGCGAACAACCAGAGGCAAGTGTAAAACTGGGGGTAATAATCTTTCCAATTATGTTGAATAGGCGGCGCAGCTCTGCCAAGCGTAAGAACAATGAAAACGCACCCAGGCATAGGATAAGAAACAGGGGATTAGAGGGGGAGAGAGGGAAAGAGAGAAGGGAGAGAAAAAAAGAGAGATCAAGCCTAAGAGAGAGAGAGAGAGAGAGAGTCAGTCTGCAATTTGAAAAAGATGGATTCAAAATCAGGAAGTAACTTTATTATTTTATTTAAGACTCTGACAAGTCTGCTGGATTCTGCTTTTAATTAATACTTCAATAATTGATGGATGACTGGCCCAGTTGACCAGTCCATACACATCTGATATTGGATTGGGCATGTGCTTATTTAGCTTCTAATAAGAGGTGCTAAGCTAACACCACTAAACAAACAATGGTTTTAGAACTTTCTTAGAATGTCTTGGTGGAAATTAAAGGCATTTGATGTGTAAAAGTCTAAATCGACTGCATCTCTACTCAGATTCATGCTTCTCTGAAACATAACAAAGCTAACACAGGAAGTGACTGATTTACTTAGGTGTTGAAACATCCAATATATTCTCAAATGTGAACTACTATCTCTATCTTTAGTAGACAAACCAACTAAATTCCTACCAGGCCCGTTGCAACAATGCAAGAAAACCAATCAATTTGCCTAGAACAATGCATTGGATGCAACAACAAACTGTGTGAGCGCCCCTTTAAATTCTATGACTGTCAATGAAGAAAAGTACTATGACACTTATCTTAGGGTGTACTCTGACTAGGCACGGTTCGGTTGACTCATGCTGAAGCACAGTTCTGCACCCTCCCCACTCCCCTGCTTGCCTGCACCTACACTGCGTTTAAACAATCAGTGCCCAAGCACACTTTTGTTGAATTATGCCGAATTCAACACCCCCGCCATGAAAAGCACCCTCTCTCGGGAGTGTGTCTTCCTGATAAAGGCGTAGATAATCTGATAATTGCTTAGAAATATGTGCCAAAAGTCAGCAGTGCTAAATTCTTGTTTGCAGGAATGTCGCATCGTCAACGTCATCTTGTTCCGTGCTCGGGCATGGATCGCACTCACTCTACATGTGTACCGACTCTTCATGTGGGCGAGGGCCCAGATCAGTGTAATGCCATTTGAGCCGTGCTTTGGGAGGCAACCGTGCTAGGGCATGGCACAGATTGCCTAGTGTGAGTACGCCCTTAATCCGCACTTGAAAAGGGGTCTCCTCCTTCTAGTTGCTAATAGTAGCCAGCCAGCCAGGTTTGTGATTCCTGCAGCCGGTAAAATATGAAACTTCAGCAACCATTCAGCTGAGTTATCTATCAGGAAGCCAAAAACAAAGAAAGAGGAACAAATAAGTAATAAGTGATACTTTACGCTGGATAAACTAGGCCTGAATGTCTTCTACAAATGGGGCAATTTAGCAGCAGGTAGGCTAGCAACTAAATATATGGGTAATATTACCTACCTGCCTGGCAAGCAATGCTATTATTAAACTAGATCAGTTAGTGCAAACTTTTTAGGCAATATTCCTCATCAGGACAAATGTTGTGTAGCAGGAAGGACTAAAAATTAGGGCTAATCTATAGACTCATTTAGAAGGTCACTGTAAACCCCTTTAAAAAAACTGTAGTCCCCTATAAGGATGGAACTTGAGCTCCTGGTCCTAGAAAAAAAAAACATCCTGTTGTGCACAATGATTAGCTAGCTCTCTTGTGTTGAGAGCAGGATAATCAAGCATTTCCTGAGATGGAGGTAGTGAGCTGGAGCTGGAAACCACTACAATAAGCAGGACAGGGAACCATCCAGGACCATAGATAATCCCAGAACCCTTCACTGGTTCTCTCTCTTTCTCACTGTACACGTGAAAGTAGATGCTTTCAGAAAGACCAGGTCGGTAATGGTTACAGGATCTTTCTAATTGGGATACTTTGTTTAGTGTTTTTCAGAGCTATGGGATTGCCACACAATGAGGACCAGGACATTGCATGATTATACACACAATGAGACCAGAGCATGGTGGCATTCCACAGTACTGATGTCAGGATTTCATCTAATCAGTGTCTTATTATCACTTCAGTTTTCATGTAGGGCTGGTCGATATGGCCACAATTTATATCACAGTATATTTGTATAGTTTGGTTGATACAACTGACTAAGATATCTATATGAACAAGTGTCTAAAAATGATACATAAAAAATATATTATTTTTTAGACATTTTACTTTACTTTTACTATTATCTTTTGATTTATTTTATATTTTATGAATTCTTTACTTTTTATGTGTCAATTTGTTTTTTTATGGTCTTTTAAAATTGTCTATATTACATATATATATTTTATTCATATATTTATATATATATATATATATATTTATATATACACACATTTCTTTCTTTTTCTTTTTTTTAACTATTTTATTCCTTATTATTTCTAATTTCTCATTAAGTGTTTTCCATCCCTTTGATGCTGTAAATGCTCGGCAACGTTATAAATGAAATTCACCCTCAATGTTTCCCAGGAGAAAATGAAGGTTGATTGATTGACTAGCATTTTTTAAATCATATAATATCATTTAATATCAGACAAAGATAACCTGAGCAAATATAAAATTAAAGTAAAACATTTAAATGATCTTTTAATTTTTTAAGGTAAAAAAATATTCAAACCATTTTAAAAGTTTTTGCACCTTAAACCTAATAACTTGGATTTGCCACCCTTTGCGGCCACAACTGCAATCAAGTTTTACCAATAACTGGCAATGTGTAATAAACATTTCTGTGGAGGAATTTTGGCCCACCCTTCTTTTTGTTTTTTTTTAAGCCATTCAGAGGTGAACTTCAGGTCATTGTCCTGCTACAAAACCAAAGTACTTCTGAGCTTAAGGTCACAAACTGATAGACGACATTCTCCTTCAGGATTTCCTGGAAGTGAGCAGAAATTATGGTTCCATCTATAACAGCAAGTTGTTTAGGCCCTGAAGCAGCAAAGCAGCCCCAGACCATCACACTACCACCACCATGTTTTCCTGTAGGTATGATGTTCTTTTTCTGAAATTGTGTTAGTTTTACTTCCAAAAAGTTCCACTTTTGTCACATCAGTCCACAGAGAATTTTCCCAAAGTCACTGAAATTATGGTTAATAACAGTTAACTTATGCCTTTTATAGTCTCATCTTAAATAACCTTATATTACTTAAAACAAGTTGCCTAGCGTCTTTATGCCAAAACACTTATTATAACAAACAACGGCAGGGCAAAATAAAATGTACACAGGTAGATATGTACATACAATTTCTGTGATGATACAAAAACAACCCACTCAAAACTATCCATTTTCAAATCATGGATTAAACTGGAAAACCCAAACCACAGAAACATTCAGACCCTCCAAATGCGATCAATTTCTTGATAATGATTTCCAGAGTTAAACAGTAGACTACAGTAGTTCTACTGTCAGGAAGATTTAGTGCCTCCACAGTGCCCTCCTATCTTATCACAGCTCACTCACAAAGGTCACTAAAGTGGTCATTAAACCACACAGCCAAGCAGCACACATTCTGGAAAGAGTTGGAAAAACTTGCTCGCTTACAATGTGAAAAGGGCTATTAGTAAAACTGCTTCCTTATTTGTCTGTGTGTGAAAAATGGCTATTAAATTGCAAACCCTCTTTGAGTTAGCATTATCTTATTATCTATAAATTAGTCTTTTCTAAGCCTATTGTAAGCCTGACCAGCTGCTTTAAAAACAAATAACTATGTCTTGTTACAGCGCTAAAAACAATGCTAGCCTACAATAGGCTAGACTATGCTAGGATAGGCTAAGCTACTCTTTACTTTGCAGCTTCATTGGTTTGCATGGGGATATAATTCAACCAATCAAAGCAAAGCAAAATTGCTTTTTGCTTTGTTTTGTTATTTTTACACCAAACTTCATGTTATATTAAATGCACACAGTCACTAAGTCAGGAAAACTACACTGCTTTAGCATTATCTTAATAAATATAAAAGGTGGTAGGTGCAATATAGTATAGCACAATCATGTAATATCATTGACAGTGGCAATAAAAGCATGTACTCAGTGTTTTCATTGTAGTTTCATGGCGTCACATCAATGTCAAACGTCGAGGGCGCAAAAATACAAGTAGGGGCGCAAAAATACCGCGTGCTGAAGAAAATGTCGTCTCAAGCTTCATTTTTCTCCTCTCGGCTGCATTACCTGCTGCAGCAGTTCGTGCTCGAGTGTTTTGCGCTCGAGATTTGAAAGGGGTGGTCTTGACCGTTTGGGGGCGGGGTCGCCTCCCTCAGCGAACGCTATTGGCTGATATCTCCAGGGTTCGTGACGGACCGCCTACCTCCACGAGCCGGAGGAGGGCAGGGCAAGAAAAACGGCAGGAGAGTAAGCTAACTGGCTATGCTAACATCCAAACAGCCCGCTCTCCGGCGCGACCCGCTCTGTCTGCCTGGGTTTACTGCCCGGAGCGACCCGCTCTGTCTGCTCGGTCTCTCGCCTGGAGCGATTGCTCGCCGGCTCTGTCTGCCTGTGTTAACGCCTAGAACAACCGGCTCTCTGGGTGAACAGCAGGCGAGAGCCCGGGCAGACAGAGCGGGTCGCTCCGCGCACTAAACTCCAACGCGCCGGAGAGCGGGTTGTTTGGATGTTAGCATAGCCAGTTAGCTAACTCTCCTGCCGTCTATCTTTGCCCGACCTCCTTCGGCTCGTGGAGGTAGGCGGTCCGTCCCGAACCCTGGAGATATCAGCCAATAGCGTTCGCTGAGGGAGGCGACCCCGCCCCCAAACTGTCAAGACCACCCCTTTCAAAACTCGGAAAAAAGCACCCGAGAGCTCGAGAGCAACATTTCGTCAGTGCGCACACCATTCTCTTTTTTTGCCTGCTAGTTTCACATTTGTGCTAACGAGAAGTTAATTCACACAGGCAAAATGTTAAAAAACGCTGGTTAATTTTTTTCACCTGGTATCTGTGCCCCTGCGACTTTTGACATTGATGTGACGCCATATATATATATATATATATATATATATATATATATATATGGCACCTACCCACAGATAAATATCTGCATTAACATCGTTTAGGTAGGAGAATGGTAAAGAGTCTTTAGCATAAACTTTAGCTTCATATTAGATCTTCATAATATCAGGAGGATCAGCTTAGCTTAACCACTTCCTTTTGTGTTAGCCATTAGCATGCGTTGCCTTTCTCTGCTAGTTAAGTGGCTGTTCATTAGGCCCACGTTTGCAGCAAAGGCCCAGGTGTGAGCCGCAACAAAAGAAGCCGCCCGGAATCAGGTGTCCAAACATTAATTAACGTTTCGATGACAAAGCGAAGCACTCGAGCGGACTGAAAAGGACCTAGCAGCTTTTCATGAGCCGCACGCTACGGACGGATGGCAGGCAGGACAATTAGCCTTTCTGGGTAAAGGCTTTGGTTTCAAATCAGGCTCTGAGCAATTACACCCGACTACCAGACAGCACGGTTCAAAGGTTCCAACTTAAATGTGATTGAAACTACACTGTTTAAGCCATCACTGTTAGCATTTGACCTCGAGTGTATATAAGCAATATATATAGCCACCTATTATAAACTGGATTGTTCTTATCCTATTTTCATTATCAGCATGAGAGCAAAAATAGATTCAATGGTAGCAAATGGTATTGGAGACAAAATTACATCTATCAAAAATCATAGCCCATTTCATTTTTTATGAATATATTAATTGTTTTTTTTTTTTTCTTTCCCTGACTGTTCACTTGGTGCCTCACCAGATAATCAGTGTTATTTACTTCACTTGGTAGTCATTTAGAATGCTATGGCTGATTAGTGTCTATTGAGCAAAAATATGCACAAACCAAGTCCAAAACGGCCTTACATTAATCTGAGAACAGGCGAGCCAGTAGAGGAAATCTGTAAAGTCGTTTAAGGGGGTGTGGGCAGTTTGAAACAGCTGCTATTCTATTATGCAAAGTTTCCGCCCACCTTCTGCAAAAGAGAAGTAAAACTGTTTAAGATAAATCCATGATTATGTAAGGAATGAAATGTGAAATACAGGACTTTCTGATGTGGTTATGAACAGAAAAAAAACTGATAATATTGCTACTAATGCCAAAATACACATGAACTGGTTTGTCAATACTTATGACCTTCAGCTTTGTTGGAACTATAGGGGTGTAAGAAAATACTGATATTTAGTATAGCTCTAGTGTCATGATCTTATGTTTTCGCATTGCAGTTTTGTGTCCCAGAAAAAACGCTATCATTAGTTAATCAATAGTTTACATGTAATAGTTTACATGAATATAGGCAGTGTTTGAGTACCCACCGAGAGAGAGCAAGGCCAAATATGCTGTCTTAGGGCTCCTGCAGCTGATGACAAGCTACATGGCTGGGATTCGAACCAGCGATCTCCGGATCATAATGGTAGCGTTTCAGATTGCTGGATCACTAGGTGCACCTTTTCTCTGTGTAAATTTAACTAAAACGTGATTTAAGTAGCAGTGCTGAGGTAAATGTATGATTTAAATGCCACTGCTGAGGTAAATGTTTCATGTTTTGTTAATATGTCAGCAGGGATATTAAAAAGTTAAAATTTTATTAAACAGTTTTCAATTAATATTTTGAAAAGCAAGACAACAAAAATACATTTAGCCTAATTAAATAATTAAAATTGTGACAAAATATGGCAAAATGAATGAAAACCATGTTCGATATTTTTATTTCTGCGCAATACACCTCAATATGCTGAATTGTGACCTCCAAACAGTGATACACATACTGGTAAAGAAATACTGAGATGCTGAGAACACATTATATGTCTCAAAATATAAACTGTTACTAAAACAAAGTCATTTATCTAGGTATTAATAAATCTGTTTGCAGGAAACAACCTGAGACAGCAGTATAAAACATACTATTTAATCTAACAAGATTCAGTAATATATAATATAATGTATTGTATGATTAAATCCTCAGTTGCTCATTTTCAAGTGCTTTTCGAGTGCAGGTCCTAATGGGTACAAGAGAGAAGCACAATGATAAGACAGAAAGAAAGAGAAAGAGAAATCATTTCTCAGGCATAAATACCACAGACAATGACAAAAGCCTGCTGCCAGCCCAACCTGACACTGTGACATTTCTACTTCTGCCACAACAGCATTTTTTTCATTCTCTCTTTCAGACACGCTCCATCTGAGGCATGCTCCTCCATCAGGTTTAGCCAGATAAAATAGCTCACACTGTTACCCTACAAAAGCACATGAGAGGCTTTAATACTGAAAACAATCATTACGCAGGAACAGGGGCAGCCTGACAGGACAGAACCAGGATTCTGAACAGAGCTGAGTTCAATAAAAAGCTTCACATTAACAGACCAAAATAAATCATAGAAAAAAAAAACCCGAGAAAAACTGAAATATAGTGCAACCAGTGAATACCGTTCTTTCACGTTTCGCAATGCTCATTGCTATCTTACACCCTGCAAAAAGTCTATTTCCATGCCTTTTGCCTGTGCCATTTAAAAAGCAACAGCACTTGTGAATATATCTACGCTGATGGGCATGGTGGTCTCAAAATAAGGCGTGTTCAGGTACATTTCTGGTGCATTGCTTTCTTGGAAATGAAAAGCACAGGTGCACTACTGCCTGAAATTAACCAAGACAAATGTCAACAGTCGGACGTTCATTGCTAACTTGGCAACACAGGTGCATTCTCAACATACGTACACCCCAGCTTGGACATGGAGCAGTGCACAAACTCAACTTTTACATCAACAATAAGCAAAATGCAAGATAAAATAACATTGCTTTTCCCATAAATTACCTTATCTTATTCGGGATACAAAACACTGTATTTACCAAACTAAAAGCAATAAAAAGAATGCTATAAATATCAGGATTTATATGTATGAGTTTGTACCGGGTACTCAGAATGAGCAGATACGGTATCAAACATTTTAAATAATAAACAATTCCATTCATCTTTCTTTTTTTTTTATTTACATACAAAACAGAAATGCACTTTATGTTGACTGACATTTGTTCATTAATGAAGGCAATTAAAATCTAACTTCTTGACGTGATTTTCCATGAGCATGGCTCATTTAATGATAAAACAAACATATATAAAATAAATAAATAAATAAATTAAAAAAAAAGCCAGTGCTTGGTCAACATGTGTTTGGTTCTTTATAGAGCCCAGATTGCTTAGTGTGTATATATATTATATAGTATTGTATCAGGTATATAATAGATGAAAAGAACCCAAATTTGGTATCTTTAAAAGTGGCTCTTGGCGTACTTTTACAGTAGTTATTGTTTTAAAGCAGGATTTTAACAGTCTTCTTTCTTTAGACTTGTTAAGAAGAACGAGGAAATAAGAGTTTTACATGTTCTCTCTGCTGAACAGGTCCCGCAGGTCTGGCTGCATATCATACTGCATCACATTAAACCTGATCAGCCTGCTGACTGCCACCCCCCACCTCAGCTGTTTATGCTACAGGTGGAGTGAATGCTGTTTGACCACTAACCCGCTGATCTTGTCTGCCACACATAAAGACTCTCTGTCTGTCTGACTATCTGTCTGCCTGTCTGTCTGTCTATCCATCCATTTGTTTTGGGGGTTTATTACAGTAAAAGGCTGTCACACCAAAAGAGGATCAGAGTACACAACCATTACCTGCTGATCAGGTGAGCTGATCACCTGTTCCTGTATAAAATTATACAAATGCTATTAAATACAGCTTCATATCACAAGACAACACTGGGCAAGATTTTAGGATTACACATTTATTCATAAAGCAAAGGTTCCACAACTGAATGTTAAATTACAAAATAAATAAAATAATACAAAATTAAACATGTGCATTAAGAGAAATGCCACAGTTTGTTCAATGTGGGCTGTTTATATGCAAATATTTAAAGTAGGCTTGTCACAGTTATAATACTGACTTACTATACTATATTAAGACATGACCTCAATCTTTTATCGGGGCTTTCCACAGAATGGGTGCCATTTGTTTGTCGTAACTCTTCCAAACTAAACTTTTTTTTATTTATCTTTTTTCAACTTAAAAGCACATGTATTTTAACTATTCAAAACATGTGCTTGTCAATCTCAGACAGCTTTACTTTAGGTTTCTAAGCCAAAGATGTTTACAAAACATATGTGAGATTTAAAAAGCAAGTCAACTAATTCCTTCGATTTTCTCTCAAGAAAGTGTATATTTAAAAGAAATGATTGACTGCATGTTCAATTAATTGATATTTATGGCAAAAAAAAATCACTCACTTCTGTTACTGGCACTCACTACTGTAACTTTTTATGTTTTGAGTAACAGCAATGAAAGTAACAGTTGTGAGTTTTAAGCATAGAATTAGCAACAACATGACAAATAGCTAAGCACATTCTAGTGATTTTCCATAAATTTGTATTTAATACATAAACAAATATTCAGAGCTACAATAAGATCAAATATACAGAAAAAACTAATGAGGGAACTTAAATTTGGTCTTCTCATGGTCTTCAGAGAGTGGGGACAGGTAACAAATGCTATTTTTTCAGTGTTTTAGGTGTTTTAGCTTTTATTATTTTTTTATTACATATCTTATCTTTGCAATCAGATCAATGTACAAAACACTACACTTAATAACAAAATGCATTAAAAATGATTTTGTGTGCACATTTTTACATGTAATTTCCTGGGGACAGAAATGGCACCCATTCGGCGGAATATTCCTATTGCTAATTATTGCTGTTTTTAATATTGGCCATTATGTTTTCTAAGCACAGAGAGCCCAAAGAGCCTGTATGCTGACTTTATTTAAAAACAGTGATTCTGTTTTATTTAGTTTTATCTGTTTAGGATATTTAAACATTTATATATTCTAAAGTCTAAAACTTCTTAATAATTAAAGCTAAGTGCTGTTTAAAAGGCTGCATTTCCATTTGAAAGCTATTATCATTACATTATCTGCAGAAAATGCCAGTATCCAAATACTGGCATTTATCCAAATTATTTCTGAGACGACATATTGTCCAAGCAAAAATTGCTATCATGGCAGGGTTAATTCAAAGTTTAAGCAAAAATCTCCTAAAGAAAAGAGTTTTGTTGATTTAAAAAAGAAGCAAGGAGCTTTGCACTTGCCATAGTCAGACGCATAAAATAAATCAGCATATGCCAATCAGCACAAAATAAATTTAGCATTGCTTTTTACTATCTAGCTAAAGTTTAAATTTGGTTCCACAGTACATTTACCAACGTGCATGTAGCACATCCATACGTTAGACCATAGACCATTAGACCATAGACCATTAGACCATAAGTCTAATGGAGATTACGTGATAAGAGTAAATAGCCTTTAAAGAAAAACACTGCTTATATCAGTTAGAAAAAGAAGGACCATGCCTGATTCACTGCTTCTGGGCAGGTGTGAGACCTAGTTATGTAACCAGGTAAGCACAGGTGTGCACTCTGCTCAGGGAAACAGGTGTTAGGCTTCAGTATGCTGCTTCTCTGCGCTGCTGATAAGCCTGAAGCTCTTCACTATAAGCTCTTCATTTGTTCAACGGCTCATTTCCCGGCTTGTGGCGGTTTGACAGGAAACACACTCTTTAGTCAGCTCCGGAACACTTCACACCAGTCCCACCTGAACTACAAACACTGCAGCCGAGCCAACTCAGCATAACCGGGAGAACTGAACTAGAAAGACTCGTAACTCTTGTAAATGAAATACATTAAAATGTCCAGACTAACATAAATTAAAGTAGTCTTAATAAAGTTTCCCCCAATTATTTTAGGTGTGTTAAATGCTCTCTTGGTGATACCAATAATGGGAGGGTGAGAGTTTGCCTGTACTTCTTTCAAAACACAAAGCTCCAACATAAAGACAGCTCGACATGCTTGGAGGAGAACACTTAACATAAATTTTGCTACATTGGTTAACATATGTCTGCACTGGCTAGCGTCTTGCTAAGTGACGGGAGAGGAAATTTTCACATATGGATTAAAATGCCTATTAATTACAGACAATATAGTGTGTGTGTGTATGTGTGTGTGTTTGGAAGCAAGTAATCACCAAATTAAGGATGTTTCATATTGTACGCAATAATATTATAAGCTGAAATATTGTGCAATATCATCCACTCCTAATTATCACATCAGGGTACTAATTTTTATTGTTTTTACAAAAAGAAAAATTCACACTGTTCTCATTTCCCATTCTATATCTACAAGAGATAGATTGCATCTGTCCAGTATTATTAATTTTACTTTAATCCTGGATATATGGAGATATTGGGAGTGCATTATTAGTATCATGACATTCTGGATCATTGACTTCTGGTACAAATCTGATAACATTTTTCTATTTTTTTTTAATATCTCAGTTAGGAGTGTGCAATATGTATGCAATAATATAATTAATTTACATTTTGCTACATTAGTGTATTCTAAAATATATATATATATATATATATATATATATATATATATATATATATATATATATATATATATATATATATATATATATATATATATATATATATATATATTTTAAATTCAGTGTTTTGTCATATAGCCAAAAGTATCGTTATTGTAAAAATACCATTAGGGCTTATTGCCCACCCCTACACCAAATCGTGCTGGACAAAAACTCTGCCCAAACAGATTTGAAGAACACCAATGTACATTGCAGAATGTCATGTAAAAAAAAAAAAAATCATACAAAAAAAAAGTTTAAATTGTAATTAGGAATCTCTCATATACTTGAAGAATATCAAGATTTTATTTTTCACAATATTATTTTTACAATATGTTTTTTTGACTGGAGTTACTTCTACCTTTGCAAATGTGCCATTCCACATTGGATCAAGACTTTTGTGTAAAAAACTCGGGCACAATCAATTTCAAATTGTGACTAAACACATTCAGCTTAAACAATGATGCAATGCCTGATGTTGTCACAGCCATAATTACTTAACTGTGACTCCTCCAACACGATCAGTGTAAGATCTGATCAGATACTCTGTGCAAAACCAAGCTGATAAAACAGATAGGAACAGAGATTTCATCTACAATCTCAAAGACACTGCTTTTATTAAGAGTACGGTACATTCTGACAAAAAGACAGAGTGACCGAGATAGAAAAAGAGAGGGGAGGGGGGCTGGTGGTAAAGCAAGACTGTAGAAAGCTATCTGATACCTGAGCAGAAGCACTCAATACTAACAGGCTTAAAAGCCATAAAAATCAATTAAGAGGTAAAAGAGAGAGAGAGAGAGAGAGAGAGAGAGAGAGAGAGAGAGAGAGAGAGAGAGAGAGAGTGGAAAAACAGACAGAACTGGCTACAAGAGAGTGGACCAGAGTGGATAGTGAACAGCTGGCAGTAGCTAACGCACACTAACGCACAATGATGTAGACGTAACAGCCCAGTGACAGTGCAATAAGAGGAGGACACCTTTTGAACACGACACTTGTACAAACTGCAGTTTTAAAATAGAAAGCTGTAACTGGGCTTACAGAAGCAGATAACAGCACAGACATATCAAGTGCTTTTTAACACACAGAGTTCAGAAATCAATATTCGGTGGAATAACCATGGTTTTTAATCACAGTTTTCATGCATTTCGGCATGTTCTCCTCCACCAGTCTTACACACTGCTTTTGAATAACTTTATGCCACTCTTGATGCAAACATTCAAGCAGTTCAGCTTGGTTTGATGGCTTGTGGTCATCCATCTTCCTCTTGATTATATTCCAGAGGTTTTCAGTTTGGTAAAATAAAAAAAGTAATAATACTTTTTATGTGGTCACTTATTTTTTGTCCAGAGCTGAATATATAAATTAAAGTTCTATGCTCACAAGTCAGATCCATCATGACTTATATGACTTACATAATAAGGACCCTGCAGTATTGGGTCTAATTCAATAGAATGGACTGGAATTACACCTAAATCCAACACATATGCAAACAGACTAGCATTGTATGACCATGAATGTTAGTGTTTCCCTGCTTAAACACTGGAATGCTGAAGCTTGGGCACTCCTGAAATTCTATATTTATTCATTGATACCCAGGTTTGACAATCTGCCACCACCATTGTTAGAGTAAGGCCTTAAGAAAGACCATTTTTTTTTACATCGAAAGATGTAAGCATCTGCATTAAATGCATGCAGCAACAGGGAGAACTCTTCACAGTGCAGACTGTGCTCTCGTTTCATAAGGAGACTGGAGGCAGATTGAGGTAGAGGTCCACAGTAACCACATGTACACCAACCTACTTAGGCCCAATCCCAATTTTAGGGTTTTGTATTTCTTCAGAAAGAGGGCAGGTGGAGCAGCACTTAATTATTATTGTCCATTCCTTAATTCCCTTTGTGATTTGAAGCTGAAATTAGCTTTTCTTTTTTTTCTCACCTTAAATGTTGCAGCCTCTGCCGCTGTTGCACCATTTCATTTGAAATGGGAAAGTTAGCTAGCTAGCTAGATTTGTTTATGCCTGTTATGAAGGAAATGGCCATAAAACATAGAAACTAGGTACTAATTTGTCCAGCAGCCTAAACCACTGCCACTATGATCTGGAGAACACTGATTCGAATCCTGGTCATGCAGCATGCCATCAGCTGCAGGAGCTCTGAGAGAGCACAATTTGCCTTGCTCCCTCTGGGTGAGTGGATGGCATTTTTTCCCCCCTCATCATTCCCAGGGTGATGTCGATCAGAGCAAGGCTCTGAATTATACTTGAAAAATCTTTGTAGGTTTATGTAGCCCATTATATATAGCAATCAAAATTTGTTTTCTTATTTCTAATTTGTATCGTATTTTCCAACACCACAAGGGTGAAAATCTAACACATGCCTCCTCTAAAAATGTGAAGTCCAACTCTTTTCGAGCTGCTGCTGATGCAGCATTTTTGAGTAGCCAGCGCATTCTGAGGACAGTGGCAGCTGATGGCAAGCTGCTTGAACAGGATTCGAACTGGCAAACTCCTGAGTATAGTATACCACTCAGAGCCCCACAATCAAACACTTTTGACCAAAAGAAAAAAAAAAAAGGTGATACATAAGGCCAGACAAATGTTTGCTAGAGGACATTCTAGATAAAGAGCAGGACTTCTGGAACAATGCAATTGCGACCAAATCTGGTCTTTTTTCTTTTTCTGATGGTAGATGTTGAACTTTTCTGTTAATCAACTATAGCAAGACCTACCCATAGCTCACATGATGTCACATTAGAGTAGTTGGACACTTCTTTACACACTGCGTGGTCTAATTTGGCTGTGTCATGGTCCTCAGTCCACGTAAGCCATTAACACCAGATGATCAAACACAGATTGCCAGTTATATTCACACACTGTCAAAGATTAACTCCACCACCTCACCTCACCTAATCTGCTGCCATAGAGACGGGTGAATCACCCGCAGTTCACCTGTATGTACCATGTCCAGTAGCTCTGAGAAGCAGACAACCCGTGACAAACAAGCCCTGGTCTGGACAAACCCACACAATTTCACTGCTATGGAAGAGACCACGTGTATTCCCGCACGCCGCTGAGCTCCGGAACAGTAACAATTTGCTTACAGAGAAACGGTTTCTGACCGAGCCGAGGCCGACGTCCTGCGTTTGACTTGTAAATGACCTGTAGCCTACATCTCTGTGGAGTGGCGATAAGGCAGCCGTGTACATGTGCTTACAACACAAACATCATCTCTTTTTGTGTAACCTCACCTGATTCCTGACAGGCAACTAGATTATCTGTTTAGCTTCACTTAAAGAACTGAACAGCACAGACTGTAGCGGAGTTTAAAAAGGTGTTTACCTTCTGCTTTCACTGCCATTCACTCCCGTCCTTCTTCAGCATCTGCTCCGAGCCTGGGTCGACAGCCGTCTAGGCCTGGCGCAAAAACCAATACCATAAACTGATGAGCTTATAAAAACTAGAACAAGCTTACCACACCCACATCTACTCATATCTTATCCCTACCCCTACTGACGTACTTCACCTTATAGCACAGACCTGACCCTACATGAGGTCACAGCTCAGCACTCAAACTGGGCCAATCACTATCACTTTAAAAGGTTTATACTTAAACACGATAGAAGTGAGCAAGCAAATCTAGCTAAGCCACCTGAACCTGAATTAAAGTGATTTAGAATATGGGATGTTTACTTACATAGTACATTTCAAACAAAGTGCTACATATCAAATAATGTATCATTTCCTGTCAGTGTCACACGAAACTAAAAGTTGTATCGCCAAAATGGCAACTTGTAAGGAGGAGAAAAAAAAATTCTTAACTTTCATTAAAAAAGTAATTGTACTGTAAAAAAAAAAAGGTTGTATTCCAGGGAATTCGGGAGTAGATTCATATTTATTAAATGGCTAAAAAAACTAGACAAAATATATGTAACTTAAGTTGTATATGCTTATATTAAGCTAAAAAAACTGCCAATAGGGTAAGATTTCTTCTTTCAAAGTCTCAAAATAAGTGAACTAAGAAGTAAATCAAGTATAATGCACTAATTCTGACTTAAACTTTGATACAAGAATCAGGACCTGTCCCAGTGACCTCTCGACCATTTTTTTTTACTTTCATTGAAAGTCAATATACTGGAAAAAGATTACATTCCAATGAATTCTCAAGTAGATTTATATTTAGTTCAAAAAGTGTCAGAAAAGACTAAACTAAATCTCAGCAAGTAAAATGATCTAATTTCAAGGAAATAAATCGTTTTTTCCCCCTAAGAGAAGATAAGATTTTTTTCCCACTAAGCATCGTAAATGTAAGACTATTGTGCTTATTTTAGGAATGATGATCTTAATCAGTCCATTTTTAAAGTCTTTTAAAGCACAAAAAGTCACCAGTTAAGTTATTCTGATTTTTTTGTGTCCAAATGTAAGCCAGAAAAATGATTTTAACTTAATTTTAAGTCGTAATTCACTAATTTTGTGACTTTGCAATAACCTATTTTCAGAAATCTTAGAAAATAAATATTTTGCTTAGTATGAGCATATAAAGCTCTGAAAAAAAATAAAAGACCACGTTAGTTTCTGAATTAGTTTATCTGATTTAACTATCTATAGGTATATGTTTGAGTAAAATGAACACTGAACATTTCTCCCAAATTCTAAAAAAACAAATAGTCATTTAGAGCATTCATTTGCAGAAATGAAAAATGGTCAAATTAACAAAAAAGATGCAGATCTTTCAGACCTTAAATAATTAAAAGAAAATAAATACAAATTCATAAAGCTTTAAGAGTTCAGAAATCAACATTTGGTGGAATAATCCTGGTTTTTAATCACAGTTTTCATGCATTTTGGCATGTTCTCCTCCAACAGTCTTACACACTGCTTTTGGATAACTTTATGCGACTCCTGGAGCTTGGTTTGATGACTTGTGGTCATTCATCTACCTCTTGATTATATTCCAGAGGTTTTCAATTTGGTAAAATCAAAGAAACTCATACTTTTAAGTGGTCTTTTTTCCCAGAGCTGTACATTTTTTTTATTTACATATAGTTTGTACCAATGGATATTTTTTTCAGGTCTAGATAAAGAGCGCTAGTCATGTTGTCAGAGGCTAAATCTTGTGTATTTTTCACCCACAGTCTCTTGAAAAGGACAATTTGATAAATAACAAAACAGTTAAAGCAGTTTGTAGACAAATTACGTAGAACAGGCATGAATACCTACTTGAACACAAACATTTAATCTAATAAGGAACTTTGCTTCTTTCCTACTACTGTCTATTTAACATAGCTTAGCTTAGCTAACTAACCATTCAGTAAAAAGATAACAAGGTAAAAAAGGAACTATTTATAACGTGTATGTCTAAAGCTTCTTAAAGCTTCACAAGTGAACCTAGTGTTTACTTTAGAAAGCCAGTCCCAGTGTTAGTGAGCTCCCTCTGCCCTCAACAGGACATGAAATTATCACAATTCCTCCCAAACACACCTTTTTACCCGCTCTACCACCAAAACCAGGTGTAAAAACCAACCTGCTGTGTTTATAGATCCGTTAACAGAGCTTATAAAGTGTCCTGCAGCCCAACAGCGTGTCCTTTTCCAGTCCTTTTCGCTGCTTTTGCTTCTTTCTGAGCCTGTTGACTCTCTCAGGTCCCGAAAAAGAAACAACACGGATTGACTCTGGCCAGGCCTTACTAATCCACAGCGGCCTCATCGAACTGTCAGCGATTCTGGGCTCGATTAACTCGTGTCGTCCACGTGGTGCGAAACCTCAGCGTTCACATTACACAGGATACAGTTTCAGTGTTTTTTTATTTACATATTTTTTAGTAAGGTAATTCTTCTCCATCATACAAAAAATATACACATATACTTTCTGTTCTGTTGCTTTGGTCTGTTTACCTTTACACCCAAAAAAATAAAACATAATACAGTAAATTCTGTTTCTAATGTGTTTATGTTTACTCTCAGTTGGGAGAAACCCTACTAGCAATATTACAGGCATATAAAAAACTAAATGTTTTATATGTCATATGTTAACAACATATTGTAACAATATATTTCAATAATCTGATTATATACTACAAATACACATTGTAATATACGTAGCAATTACATGTACAATTTAAAAATGTATATTTATATATTTATGAGTACACCCCTTACACCTTTTAATGGAATAACACTGAAGATGTGATACTTAGAGACAATGTAAAATGTACACTTGTACTCTTAACAGGGTAAATTTGCTGTGCCCTCAAAATGACTCAACACAGAGCTATTCATTTCTAAACCGCTGGCAACAAAATTGAGTAGCTACATGCTACAAGTAAAAAGTGAAAATTGTGCCCATTTTGTCATGTGACTCGTTAGGTGTGATTGGAAAGCATTAAGGCCTCTTAAATTTGGTGCTTTGGGCACAATTATTTTATACTGGCCGCTGGAGACTCAACATGGCACTTTATGGCAAAGAACTCTGTGAGGATGTGAGAAACATAGTTGTTGCTCTCCACAAATATGGCCTAGAAGATCTCCCAACTGTATATTCGAGTTATTTTAAGGGCTCAGCAAATGAACACTGTTATATAAGCACACTGACTAATTTACATTACATCAAAGTGTGATATATCTTCAGTGTTGTCCCATGAAAATAAATAATAAAATATTTACAAAAATATGAGAGGTGTTATCACTTAAAAGTATTATCACAACACACCTAAAGACACTTTAGCATTTTATATTAACCTAGAATAATGAAAAAAAAGCCTAACGTGTATAACTTTCAACTGTCAATGTTTTAATTTTAGCACAGTCCAAAAAAAAAAAAACAGTCCATTGTGAACCAAACACATTTTAAATGTATTGTGCAGTAACAAAACTCATGTTTTTGCCCTACTCAAAATAGAGGAATAGAGGACGGAAATATGAGTTATCTGATGATGTTTGGATACAATAATAGTAATAAAAGCGTGTGGTTTCCCTGCACTCCATAGTGTTTTTTCTTTAGAACTAATAAAAATGGACAATTTAGCATATCACAATTAGTATTAATACCGGAAACTCTAAAACAGAACCTTGTGGGACACTGAATTCCTAAAATGTGCTAAACTAAATAATTATCCATAGTTGTTCTTATTTAAAACTAATAATAATGTTCAAATTATGCCCATTTTCCCATGTTCCCTCTCAGGTGTCATGTGACTTGTTAGATGTGAATGAGAAGCAGGCCTGTTAAATTTGGTGTCATACTGACCACTGGATATTTAACATGGTGTTTCATGGCAAGAACTCTCTCTGAGGATGTGAGAAACAGAATTATCGCTCTCCTTAAAGATGACGTAGGCCAGGGGTGTCCAAACTTTTTTTGTTGGGGGCCAGAAGTAGAAATATATTTGAAGTCACGGGACATCCTCTGTAATAAAAGAAATAATGAAATATACCATTTAAATAATACTTTTTTTAATACATTTACACACCATTTTACTTGACATACTATCTTTATCTCTGACATCGTTGTGTAAACCAAGATTTTTCAAATTGATGTTTAATTTCATGATGTCTCTTAAAATTAAACTCCTTAATTACGGCAACTTTTAGACTCTTTGGCCCGTTTTTCTGCGCTAGAAATGCGCACCCTCTCCGCTTTTAGACTCTTTGGCCCGTTTTTTTGCTAGAAATGCGCACCCTCTCTGCTTTTAGACTCTTTGCCACGTTTTTCTGTGCTAGAAATGCGCACCCTCTCCGCTTTAAGACTCTTTGGCCCGTTTTTTTGCTAGAAATGCGCACCCTCTCCGCTTTTAGACTCTTTGCCCCGATTTTCTGCGCTAGAAATGCGCACTCTCTCCGCTTTTAGACTCTTTGCCCCGATTTTCTGCGCTAGAAATGTGCACCCTCTCCGCTTTTAGACTCTTTTGCCCTGTTTTTCTGCGCTAGAAATGTGCACTCTCTCCGCTTTTAGACTTCTTGGCCCGTTTCTGACAGCTAGCGTTCAAACTTTGAATCTCACATTATAAAAACCTGATTAACAGCGGGCCAACTTTCATTCTATTTCTAAAATACCTCGCGGGCCGCTCCAAAAAAGGAAACGTAGTTTGGACACCCCTTATGTAGGCTATTAGCAGATTTTCCAGCCCTTCAACAGAATTACAGAATAAGACGTAGGTAAGAAGTATAAGAAGTAATTCAGTTGTATTGTCACCTGCATGTTGAAGATTTCTTATCTTATCACCAATGTAATTTCACACAACATAAATAATCGTTATTTTTCCACAACAATAAAAGCCTCAAGAAAATGATTCACAACTCTGAGAAACCTGACCTAAAATAGACTTTTTGTGTCACTGCGGTCACTGGTGTGGTTTCCTTATGACTCACTTTCCTGGAACCAATGAAAAAAAAAGTGAGAGAAAAATAGCTGGAACTGGGCACCCCAGATAAAAACAAAACACAACAAAACTGATGAGCCACAGGCAAACGCCCATGCTGCCATCTAGTGGTGTTTAGACTGTATGTAAGAACCCCGGTTCAACTCCTCAGTGAATTTTTGCTACCAAGCAAAAGCTTCAAAAGCCACCCAGAGAGGTTTGCGTTGGAGGAGTAGAAAGAGCTGCAGTAATAACTGAACATCTTCCTCAGTAACGTACAGCAGAACTGTGCACGGGCTGCAGAAAATGGTGCATCTCTCTGTGTGTTACACAGAAGTACATCCCACAAGGTACACAAATAGCGAATCTATTTGTTCGCTCAAGTAGATGAAGATTGAATTGATTAGGCAAACAGAAGAGCTAATTATAACCACATTGAAACCTTAAGTTTTGCTGATATTGTTTTAGAAGTTTCGTTTTTTTAGTTAGTTTCACTGTAAAACACTGAAAATTAGACCGTACTTAATTAAAATGTTGCAGTAACTGATGTACAGAGTACAGTATGTTATTTTGTTGGTATGTACCTCAGATTAGTAAAAAGTTCACTAAGATTTTTCTAAATTATGAATCTCAGTTCGGTCAACAATACATATCCTGGCTGTCCAATGAAAAACAAGTATCTCCATTTTTGTCAGTTTTTAGTTTACTACATAATTTGAACACACAAACTGTCCCTTACACTGTGCCAAAAAGTTATTGATGAACGGACCAATAAAAATTATTCAAAATTACCTGAAATAAAATCTTTTTACATTGACTTCCATTGAAAGCTTAGAAGTTTTTTTCTCTCTCCTGTAAAGTTGCTGTTTTTGAGATACTTGTTTTTCATTGGACAGCCACAATATTAAGTATATCAGCAAATGAGCTGCACCTAAAATTGATTACATATTGTGTAAATATCTTATTTATCTTATATATAGTCTGTGTTCCTCCCCTTCACTCTGTTTACTTTTTATTCCCATCTGTAGGGAATTCCGAAATATATCTTCAATATTAAAAATATATTTCCATTTCCAGACCAAATACCACACAATTCCAGTTGGCTTTAGTTTGAATCGAGACCCAGTACTGGTCCAAATGCTAGGTTCATACCCGAGCTAATTGCTGCATGTGCCAACTCTGCATTTATTGCATTTATTTTTTGAATATACAACTATACATACAAAAACTACATTTGGCCCAATTCCACATGCCCGATGTTGAGTCTCTCGAGATTCTGCTGTACATCAGCTGAGCTCAAGCCGATTTTTGAGGCTTTCTGGGATCCTATCCCATGGAATCACAATGAGCAGCAGTTAGACTGTAGGGCCACTCTAGAGCTGTGAAATTACACAGTTCAAAATAAACACCTTTTTACACTGCATAAATTGCACATCCAATTTTTTAAGGCTGAATAATTTAAAAAATCTGAGCCTGGTCAATTGTCAATTATGTCAGGCTGACCAAAACTGAATCATATATAGCAAGCAACATGCTGATTAAACAATGCAAAGGTTAATGGAAATATATGGCACAGCCAATGACTGGTGAATCCTTTCAGACCCTGTGTCCATTACAATGGACATCATGTATTTTATTATTTTTTCAAATGTTTTGTTGCACACATAAAGGACCAAAGAAAAGGTTTATAACCCAATGAAACAATAGCTTAGAACCACTCCCTGCACTGGAAAAAAAACAAAACAAAAAAAAACTAAAGACAATGAGGCAAAATAAATAAGATAATTTTTACTAATTGTATGGAATTTAGAAAAAAATTTAGTGAATTGTATTTTATAGTTATTATAGTTATGTATTTTAGTGAATTGGATTTAATGTTAATATAGATTTTATTTTATTATATTAGAGTCTTCCTTTGTGTGCATTGCAGACAGAAACAGCATAATAATAATAATAATAATAATAATAATAATAATAATAATAATAATAATATTTTTTTTAATATTGGCACATAATCATGAGAGTTCATTTGCTTATGTGGAAGAAAAAAATGAAAGAGAATGAAAAAAAGATAGCAGAAAGCGGATAGTAAGAAGAGAAAAAGAAAAAGAGCATGCATTTAGGAGAGCTATAGAGTTTCTAGACCCGTGTACAAAAACAGGATTAAAAAAACCAAACATTTAAAAAAAAAAAACACATCAGTGCAAATGTTCCACTGTGTTAAAATTACATAATTTTTCCATCCGAGAAAATTGTACTAATTGTGAAAGGGCCTGACCTTTTCTTTCTTTCTTGGACACAGAAGTGTACATGATTTTACAGCTCTAGATTGGTGTGACTGTCTAAGGGTCTTTCAAGGTCAGGAATCCGAGAACAGAAAGGTCTCTCTGATGTGAAACAGGGATGTTCTAACAGATTAAAATTAAAGTTGAATAAAAAGGAATTGTGGAGGAGGAGGAACACAGGTTACACATCTTACCCAATATTAAATGTTAATCATTTTTAGCTGAAACTTATTCCTAACTTAAACTGAAACTTAAACTTAAAACTTACTTTAAGCTTTAAGCTTTTTCCTTCCGCTGCTCTGCTAATCAGGCTCGGACAGAACCGGAATGATCCTGATTATCACAACAAACCATACCAATACCAAAGTTTTAACTCAAGTCAGAACCAATTTTTAAAAAAGTACAATTTTAATTTGAACCATAGACTTTAAGGATTAGAGCTTTAGAACAGACTTTAGAACTTGGTTGTTCCACACAGTTATTTTACATTTCACAGTCATACACGATCACAGTCATAATTATTATACTTACTATATTAATACAACAGAATATAGACATCATCACCCACTGGTTTAACTAACAGGTCAGTACTTGGCTTGTTCTATCACAGATCTTCTAGCCCTCTTAACTCCTGTCGCACAGCAGCTTGACGGAGAAGGCCAGGTCCACAGTATAGGCCAGCAGAGTGATCCCGACTATTACCGTCTCGCTCATATGAGCCACAAGTCCGTTGACATTTTGGTGGCCCAACGCTCCACTGATACAGATGACCGTGGCCACCATGTACAAGAGCACCCCTAGTGCGCTGAATCCAGCCAACACCCGGTCGAATGGCACTGGGCAGCGTCCTGCGCAGTCCCCCACCATGACCAGCACCGTGCCCAGAGAAGCCGCCAGGCAGAGGCTGTAGACCACGGCGGACACGCTGATCCTCCAGAGCTCATTTTCTTCTTGGGCAACCAGAAGAACCATGGCTACACAGCCACCAAAAACCTGGACTACCTTGAGGAATCCAGGGACGCTAGCCATGTAGCCTCGCTGCTGCTGGCTGTCCTGCGTCCGGATGAGCTGGACCTCCACCACATACCCAATGAAAGTCAAGAAGGAACCCACCGTGACTGCCACCTCGCTGGGTTTAGCATTATCGGGCTGTTCTTTTAAGATCCAGGGGAAAGCAAAGGTGGCCGCCATGGTCATCAGCATGCCCAAAGCTGAGACGGTTGCTGTCAGGTTCTTCCAAGATAAGGGCAGCAGGCTGTGGAACTGGACAAAGTTGATGGCCATGATGAGGAAGGTCAGGATGAAGAAGGAGCACCAGGTTCCCATGCAGAACTTGTAGAAAATGGTCAAGTAGGTCAAGGCCAAGTTAGAAACTGGGGCCGCCAAGCTGAAGGTAAGGCAGCCCCAAAGCAAAGCCCAGAAACGGGCCAATGAAAGCGGGGTTGTGAGGGTGCTAAGTTCTCCGAAAGCGACTGGCATTGTGATAGATCCTCCACAGCGTCTTATTAGCAGCCTCTTAAACTCTAGGTGTATAATTGAGCTATTATTGCTGTGAAATGATGATACTCTTACGATGTATGTAGTTGCATCAGTGAGGAACAGAAGCCTTTAGAGATTAATAGGTTACAGAAGTGTCACTCACTTGCTCTCATTAATCCTCACGATCCATCATCCATTTATCAATCCATCCATCCATCCATCTCTCCCAGTCCTGATCCAGTTCCACATTAAATTCCTTCAAAAACAAGATGTAGCAATATCCATCCACTGTATTGTCACGTCACAAAGCTCTCGAGATGTCTTCTTCTCACCTACTTGCACAATAATATCACAGCCTAACCGACAAGGTGACAAAATGAGCGCTCTCAAACACACTTTCTCACATTGTTCCAAACACAGACACACACACACACACACACACAACACATGCGTAGACGCACAACAGGATATTTGCAGGCCTCAATTGCCTCCTCCCACTTCCTGAGGAGCTGACAGAGCCCTCTTCTTCAGTGCCAGTGTCACACTGTGCACCTCACCACAAGAAAAGCTTCAGAGCCCTGTTGTTCTCCTCTTTCCCCTCAAACTTGAGACCAACTCCCACTTTCTGCAGCAGTAAACAAACCCACAGGCTTTCCACATACCTCTACCAGCTAAACACCCGCCACCCGGCCTTCAGCTCCCACACACTTCCTTCTCTTCATTTCTCCTCAGTTCTCAACACTTATCCTCTCCTAATTTCTCTTTAATTCTATTAGGCTTAATTAAGTGTTCTTCTGCTTCATTCCTCTCAGTATTTCTCAATTCTCTAATGTTCTCTTCTGTGCTCTTCTCATTAGATGTCTAAATTCTCAGTTTCTCTTCTCAATTCTGTTCTCTTCTCTTCTCATAAACGCTCAATTATTATAAACTCCTCAATTATTTTCTCCTAATTATCTTTTCTCTTCTCAATTCTCTTCTCTTCTCTTTAAATCTCTTTGCTGCTCTTCTCATCAATTGTCTCTTCTCCTCTACTAAAACATATTCTCTTCAATTTTTAACTCTTCTCTTCTCTTCTCCTAAAATTTCTCATCAATTCTCATCTTCTGTTCCTTTTACCTAAACTCTTTTCTCAGTTATCTCCTTTTCAGTTCTCATCTTTACAAATCTCTAGGTAGGTAGAACGACAGACAGACAGGTAGACAGACAGCCAACTATATACAGCTCTGGAAAAAATTAAGAGACCCCTTCAGTTTCTTAATCAGTTTTTTCTGATTTTGCTATTTATAGGTATATATTTGAGTAAAATGAACATGGTTGTTTTATTCTGTAAACTACAGACAACATTTCTCCCAAATTCCTAATAAATTATTGTTATTTAGAGCATTTATTTGCAGGGAATGAGAAATGGCTGAAATAACAAAAAGATACAGAGCTTTCAAACCTCAAATAATGCAAAGAAAACAAGTTCATATTCATAAAGAGTTCAAAAATCAATATTTGGTAAAATAACCCTGGTTTTTATTTGCAGTGTTCATGCATCTTGGCATGTTCTCCTCCACCAGTCTTACAAACTGCTTTTCTTCTTGATTCTTCTTGATTATATTCCAGAGGTTTTCAATTTGGTATTTTTAATTTTTTTTTCCAGAGCTATAGATGTGTCATTTATTGATTGAAAATTAAATGCTGGTATTAAAATGTGTTTCATTGAGAAAAAATCCTTTACTTACTTCACATATTCACTTAACAATTGTGTACATGTTTGTGCCTTCTGTGGTTGTGGGTGTGTGTGTGTTGCCAGTAGGTGTTGTGTGTGCCAGTAGGTGTTGCTGAACTTAAAGAAGCTGTCAGTCTGTGCTTTCTGGTTATATTTAGGCATCTGTGCACAGGTATGACACACTTGCTAAAAGACACACAGACACACACACACACACACAGACACACACACATTATAAGCAGTTTCCTGCTCTCTTTCTCTCTCTCTTTCTCTCTCTCTCTCTCTCTCTCTCTCTCTCTCTCTCTCTCTCAGACATGCTGCAGTTGGATGGAGGTGGTAGTGTGACAGGTTAAAAAGCACACCCTTCCATCTTCACTAGCCTAGCTTCAGTCTGAACCTGTGTGCAGCATTTCTCTGACACAGTTGATATGTAGGACAGAGCAGGACACAATATACCAATTGTTTTGTTTGTTAGTAAATAATTTAATATGATTAAAATTACAATGTAACTCCCTAGCTGCCACTATGATCAGAAAATCCTGTTTATGTAGATTGCCATCAGCAGCCGGAGCCATGAGAGAGCACATTTGGCCTTGCTCTCTCTGGGTGGGAAGATGGCGGTCTCTCCCCTTATTACTCCAAAGTGTGATGTTGATCAGCACAAGGCGTTGTGATGCTACTCGGCAATGCTTGAAAAAAGAGGCTGTTGCTGACTTCACATGTATCGGAGGAGGCATGGTGTTGGGGCATCACTAGTGATAGAGGGAGTCCTAATGAGTGGGTTGGGTAATTGGCCATGTAAATTGGCAAGAAAATGGGAAGAATGTGAAAAAAAAAAATCTAATTGAGCAGCTCATTCATGTTTTTCTGTTACTGTGATAAAGAGAACACACAACTGGATCAGGACTAGTTTTAAGGAATGTAAAGCATTTTATTAAAGCATAAAGTATAGTTAAAATGGTTTGCACAGACTTGTAGAAGCAAAAATATACACTTTTGAAAGGAGCTAGTTTTATCTCTACAGTAACCCAGCTCTCCTACATTCTGTAAATAAGGTCAGATGATCACATAATTTACGTCACATCAATACCACCCACTGAGCTGTTCAATGTGGGTGGCAATGCCTTCTATGACATATTCCCAGTACACTCATGCCATTGTGGACAACAAAATAGAACAGCAGTCTAACAAAAGTAGACTCTGTTGATATGTCACTATTGAGCCATCATTAGATTTTACACCTGCCTTTACAATAATGTGACTTACACACTTGTTTCGTTTTACCCTACTTCCTCCAACACTGTCTCCAGTTTGGCCTCGCCCATCTCTGTAGGGGGTTGCCACTGTCAGGATCTGTGAGGGTCTAGATGGAAGAAGACCTATGGGCCTATGACACAATTACCCAACCCACTAGGGCATTGGGGCTCCCCCTATCACTAGTGACACCTCAACACTAAGGGGGTGAAGGCTAGTTCATGCTTCCTTTGAAACATTTTAAGTCAACCACTACCTCTTTTTGATCTGCCGCTGATGCAGCATTACCAGATGCTCATAGGAAAGCACATTGACCAAGGTCTGATGCCTGTACTGACCAACATTATTTCGGAGAGAGCAAGGCCGATTGTTCTCTCTCAGACTCTGTCTTCTGATGGCAAGCTGCATGACCCTGGATTTAAACTGCCAATGGTTGGATGATTGTGGTAGCGCCTTATTACCTGGGACCACACAGGAGGCGTTTACACCTGCCTTATTTGGTCTGAACCAAAGTCGCTGGTTCTAATCCCGGTCATGCAGCTTGCCCTCTGAGCCATGAGAGAGCACAATTGGCCTTGCCCTCTCTGAGTGGGTAGATGGTGCTTTTTCCATTCATCAATTCTCGGGTGATATCAATGAGCACAAAGTGCCTGTGAGCTGATGTATTAAAACCGAATCGCTGCGCTTTCCTCTGAGCATGCTGTTATGCTACTTAGCAATGCTACTGCTGCATATCAGCAGCAGTTTGAAAAGAGGCGGTAGCTGACTTCACAGGTTTCGGAGGAGGCATGTGCTAGTCTTTACCTTCATTGTGTTGTGGCATAACTTTTATCTTGAGCATGTGAGTCATCCATTGCCAAGAAAAGCACACCGGCCACTCACAAGATATCACCTCGAAACTTATACACAGGTATGGGTGTTTCCAAGTGGTGCGAGCATTCGTTGGAGATTCTGTATGTGTAGGACTCAGAGAAGCCTCTTCTTTAACGAAATCAAAGATGTTTCTTATACAGCATCGCTCTAAGAAACTTTTGTAGCACCTTTTTTTCTAGTTTTACGTGTCGAGATGGCTTCCTGGAAAGAGCTTAGACGTACCCTGCATTCTGAATGGAGACTCGCTCTTGAAAGCGAAAAAAAAAATCCAAGACTAGACTTAATCCCTGACTCTTGGAGTATTCCTTTAAAGCACTGTCAGAGGAAAACTGACCTTTGTGTCGAGGACAAAGCCCAACAGCAGGACACAGGAGACTAAAAGGGGAGAAAAGTAGCCATAACAACAAACAGAGTCTGGATTTGTACTGATGCTCTGATGAGAAAGGAAGGGAAGGGAGTTAATAATTGACGCCTCCCCGTTCTGCTGTTCTGCTGTTGGTTGGGATTGGTTTCCAGCGCTCCACAAAGGCGTTTAACGGCAGCCGGATCAAAGCCACGGCGACTCCTGCTGCTAAGCTGAAAGGCGCATGGGCCGATAGTCTTTCAGTGGGCTAATAATATGGTCTTTATGCCGTTAATAAACTGCGCTCTTCAGTCATTATGGGGAGCTTAGCGAGTTAATCGTTTAAAAGAGAGAGTCGCCTCTGTACTCGGCTTTGAACCCAAACAACATTCTGTCTGCGCAGGGGGAGACGGCGGGGGGGCGGGGAGACAACATCAAAGAGACATCACTGTTACACACACACACACCCACACAGTCACACACACATACAGTACACACACACACAGATGCAGACGTATATACACACACACACTACTGTTCAAACGCTAAACACCAACATTGATGTTTTCTTTTTTAATTTTATGTATTTTCTAGACAAAACAACCATTAGGTTCTTCTTTCATCAAGAGGAGTGTTTCTGAGGAGATCAGGTAAACGATAATCGATAGTCAGTGTGAGACAGAATTAGGACCCCCTAATTAGGAAACCTCTGTCTTTTTGAATATTAAATCATATGGACATCTGAGCTTCATTTGAGAAAGAGAAGCTTATAGAACTAAGCAAATAATAAAACTGAAGAAATTGCTTGTAAACATAAGATATCAAATGTAATCAAATGCGCTGGTTACAGGTTTTTAATCATTAATGCTGTATTCCCTGACTTATTCACTGACTATTTCCATTACAGGTCACAAAGAAAATCAAACATAAACCCTTTAAGCATTAATTATTGTCTTAATTAAACCCTGAGCAGAAAAATGAGATGCCTAACTCAATGTGTCCATTCGTGGTTTCACTTTCTGCATTCTGGTAACAGGCCTGTCACACTATTAACCATTCTGTTTGGTTTCTCTTCCCTTCCTTTCTGTACTCTCTGTTCTCTTTCGCATGTATCGAGATGTCTTGTTCCTCCTGATGTTGCCCAGCCTGGCTCTTAACTGCCCTGCTGCCTGCTGTGATGTAGTCCTGCTGTGATGTAGTCCTGCTGTGATGTAGTCCCGCTGTGATGCAGGTGAGAAAAAAAAGTACACCCCATTATAGAAATAAGTGTTTTCCCCTTTATGTTGAATTACCCCAATTCTACATTTCTTAGAGCCATCTACCAGTCTCTGACATCAACTGGGAGAAAGTTTATGCCACTCCTCCATGCAGAATTCTTTCAGCTTTGTGATGCTTCATCTTCAGTGTTTGTATGGATGATCTCAAAATTTCTCACGCACCTTCTGATACAGGAAAGAATTCATATTGGATTTTATAATCAAGAGCTTGATGGTCTAATCATTTGCTGTGATAATCAATTGCTGTTTTGCACCAGATTCTAATTGTATACCTTTTAATTTTCCTTACAAAAAATCTACATTTCTGTAGAAATTATGTTCATTATCTTCAGTTTTTGCTTGGTTATATATAAACTCCATCACCCAGTACTGTTTAAATGCAGCCCAAATGTCCATATGATTAAATATGTTAATATATGTTTGTTTTGCTAAATAAATAAAATAAGCATTTAAAGAATAAAATCTGTATTTACTAAATCTTCTGCCATAGCTCTGCATTTTGTGCATGTCTTTCTCTTCCACTCTCTCACTTTGTCTTTTCACACTACATCAAAGCACCACTGTATCTCTCAGCTTGTCAACAAATGCATGTGTACAGCTGTACATGTGGGGGAGCTCAGTGAAGCACATAATGCTCCTTTACTTAACGTACTAAGAAAAAAATCCTTAGCACTCAATCAGCAATCGACTATATAGAATTGACTGATCAATAATGGGTTAAACATAAAAAAATATATGAATAACTACTTACCACATTTAGTGTTATGTCTTATGAAGCCTTACTTTTACAACTACATTGTTCTTTCTTAGAAAACTTGGCTGGACTAGCAGTGCTGCCCTAT
The DNA here is from genome assembly GCF_023375975.1 of Astyanax mexicanus. NCBI lineage: Eukaryota > Metazoa > Chordata > Actinopteri > Characiformes > Acestrorhamphidae > Astyanax > Astyanax mexicanus. Next base: position 30,224,177 of record NC_064412.1, read on the forward strand.
GGTTCTGTAAAATAAGCCTCTCTCTCTCTCTCTGTCTCTCTCCCTCTTTCTCTGTGTCTCTCTCCCACTCTCTCTCACTCTTTCTGATCAGGGCAGATCTTTTATCAGCCTAGCCAACTCCTGCTGTTTTTTGGCTTCTCACTCTCTCTCTTTCTCTCTCTCTCTCTCCCTCCCTCTGAAGAAAAACAGAAAGAAACGAATGAAGGAGGGGGTCCAGACCGTGCTGATCTTTTCTTTTATGTGAAACAGAGAGAGAGAGAGACAGAGGGAGAGAAGAGGGAGGGGGTCCTTTGATCCTTTCCAACAAGATATTTTTTAAAGTGAAGATTTCTCACATATCTTCTCATGTTTGTTCTGGTTATTTCAGTGATGCTTTTGACAATTTAGACATGCTGATAAAGTTCCCTGAACAAAACTGATCTGACTAAACCAACGAACAAATGAACAAAAAGAACGAAAGTACTGTCAGCCATAAAATTGTCAGCCCTATTTCTAAAAAAACATGTTATAGTCAGCCCTGTTACTATAAGCCCTGTTTCTGGATGTCATGTTACTGTCAGCCATATAACTCTTAGCTCTGTTACTGTCAGTGTTGTTACTGTAAGCCCTGTTTCTGAAAGCCCTCTTACTGTCATCTCTGTTACTGTCAGCTCTGATACTCTCATGTGGTGTTACTCCTCAGCCCTGTTATTGTCAGTCATGTACTATCATTCCTGTTATTATCAGCCATGTTTCCTGTTACTGTCAGCCCTGGCATTTTTAGTTGTGATACTATCAGCCCTGTTTTAGTATAGTGATGTTCATTCTTGTTACTGTCAGTCTTGCTCTTGCCAGCTCTCTATAATTGCCAATCCTGTTCCCATCAACCCTGTTACCATCAGCCCTATTACTATCAGCCCTTTTACCATCAGCCCTGTTACCATCAACCCTGTTACCATCAACTATGTTACCATCAGCCCTGTTACTATCAGCCCTGGTACCATCAGCCCTGTTACTATCAGCCCTGGTACCATCAGCCCTGTTACTATCAGCCCTGGTACCATCAGCCCTGGTACCATCAGCCCTGTTACCATCAACCCTGTTACCATCAGCCCTGTTACTATCAGCCCTGGTACCATCAGCCCTGGTCGTATTGACTTTGTTACTGTCAGTTTTGTTACTGCCAGGCTTGTTCCTGTCAAACCTTGCACTGTTGGCATTGTTACTGTTAGTCTTGTTAATGCCAGTTGTGATACTTTGAGTCTTGTTACCGTTATTCTTGTTGCGTTGAGTCTTGTTACTGCTAGCCCTGGTATTGTTGGCTTTGTTACTGTCACTTTTGTTACTGTTAGTTTTGTTACTGCTAGCCCTGGTACTTTGGGCTTTGTTACTGTCAGTGTTGTTACTGTGAGTCTTGTTACTGCTAGTCCTGGTATTGTTGGATTTGTTACAGTCGGTATTGTTAATTTCAGTCCTGTTACTGCTAGTCCTTGTATGGTTTGCTTTGTTACTGTCCGTCTTATTACTGTGAATCTTGATACTGCTAGTCCTGGTAATGATGGGTTTGTTACTTTCATTTTTGTTACTGTTAGCCTTGTTACTTCTAGCCCTGCTACTGTTGGCTTTGTAACTGTCTGTCTTGTTACTGTGAGTCTTGTTACTGATAGTCCTGGTACTGTTGCTTTGTTACAATCAGTCATGTTACTTTCAGTCCTGTTACTGCTAGTCCTTGTATGGTTGGCTTTGTTACTGTCAGTCTTTTTTGTTTCTGTGAGTCTTGTTACTACTAGTCCTGGTATTGTTGGCTTTGTTACTGTCAGTCTTTTTTGTTTCTGTGAGTCTTGTTACTACTAGTCCTGGTATTGTTGGCTTTGTTACAGTCGGTCTTGTTAATTTCAGTCCTGTTACTTTGATTCTTGTTACCGCTAGCCCTGGAACTGTTGGCTTTGTTACTGTCAGTCTTACCACTGTTACCTACTGTTGACCCTGTTATAGTCAGTTTTGTTACTATCAGACCTGTGACTAATTCATACTCCTATTGTAGCTTTTTGTTTCTTCACATTTTGTCCTTTTTTCTTGGCTTTATTTTTTTTCTGCGTACACACTCTCTTACTTCAAACACACATACTCTCTCTCTTTCATTCTCTCTCATGCTCTCTCTGTCTCATCTGGTCCTATCTTTCCTTTGTGTTTATTGGCTTCTCTTTATATCTCTTTATATCTTTCACTGTCTATTTCTGTATCTTTCTCTTTCTCTCTTTCTCGCTTTCTCTTTCATTCTGTCTTATGCTCTCTCTGTCTTACTGTCTGACTCACTCTCACTGTTTTTCTATCTCTTTGTTGTGTTTTTGGTTTCTATCTATCTTTCTCTGTCTATTTCTGTATCTCTTGCTATCTCTTGCTATATACAGATTTATCTTTCTTTCTCTGACAAACTCTCTCTTTCTTTCTCGTTTCTCTCTTTCTACCTATGACTCTATCTCTCAATCTCAGTTTGTTTTGGGGAGGAGAGTTTGAACTGGTGGATCTAGGGCAGTGTGAAACAGTGATGCTGTCAGCAAAGAAAAACTCTTTCTAGACACACACACACACACACACACACACACACACACACACACAGGGGGTGTAAGGATGACAGGCCTATTTCCACCTGCAGCCATAGCAGAAGCAGCAGTGAAACAGTGAGATGAACAGGACGACCTGAAGAGAGTAGCGGTGAGTCAGTTGTGCAGACCCTCAGCTCTGTGTTTCACTGCAGTTTCACTAGATTATCACAGCACGTCTACAGCAAACCACCAACACCACACACCCACCACCTCCATCTCACTCTGACTCTAAAGGTTTCTACACAGCTTTCCACACCAAATCACTCTGAATTACTTTCTTTCATCTTAATGATTTAATTCTGCAGAATGTTTGAAGAATATGTGAAAGTAGAACAGGTTTAAAAATGCCTCAAAAGATCAGTCCTGTTACTGTCAACCCTGTACTGTCAGCCCTCTCATTATCAGTTTAGCCATTGTCGGTCTTGTTATTGTCAGTCTTGTTACCATCAGCACTGGTATTGTTGGCTTTGTTACTTTGAGTCTTGTTACTATGAGTCTTGTTACTGCTAGTCCTGGTATTGTTGGCTTTGTTACTTTGTGTCTTGTTATTATGAGTCTTGTTACTGCCAGCCCTGGTATTGTTGGTTTTGTCACTTTGAGACTTGTTACTATGAGTCTTGTTACTGCTAGCCTTGGTATTACTGTTTTTTTCACTTTGGGACTTGTTACTATGAGTTACTGCTAGTCCTGGTATTGTTGGATTTGTTACTTTGTATCTTGTTATTATGAGTCTTGTTACTCCTAGTCCTGGTACTGTTGGCTTTGCCAATTTGAGTCTTGTTACTATGAGTCTTGTTACTGCTAGTCCTGGTATTGTTGGCTTTGTTACAGTGAGTCTTGTTACTGCGAGTCTTGTCACTGCTAGTCCTGGTACTGTTGGCTTTGTTACAGTGAGTCTTGTTACTGCAAGTCTTGTCACTGCTAGCCCTGCTATTGTTGGCTTTGTCACTTTGAGTCTTGTTACTATGAGTCTTGTTACTGCTAGCCCTGGTATTGTTGTTTTTTTTTCACTTTGAGACTTGTTACTATGAGTCTTGTTACTGCCAGTCCTGGTATTGTTGTTTTTTATCACTTTGAGTCTTGTTACTATGAGTCTTGTTACTGCTAGCCCTGGTATTGTTGTTTTTTTCACTTTGAGACTTGTTACTATGAATCTTGTTACTGCTAGCCCTGGTATTGTTGGCTTTGTCACTTTGAGTCTTGTTACTATGAGTCTTGTTACTCCTAGTCCTGGTATTGTTGGCTTTGTCACTTTGAGTCTTGGTACTATGAGTCTTGTTACTGCTAGTCCTGGTATTGTTGGATTTTCAATTTGAGTCTTGTTACTACGAGTCTTGTTACTGCTAGCCCTGGTATTGTTGGATTTGTTACTTTGTGTCTTGTTATTATGAGTCTTGTTACTCCTAGTCCTGGTATTGTTGGTTACTGTGGGTCTTGTTACTGCTAGCCCTGGTGATGTTGGCTTTGTTACTTTGTGTCTTGTTACTAGGAGTCTTGTTACTGCTAGTCCTGGTATTGTTGGCTTTGTTACTTTGTGTCTTTTTACTGTGAGTCTTGTTACTGCTAGTCCTGGTACTGTTGGCTTTGTTACAGTGAGTCTTGTTACTGCAAGTCTTGTCACTGCTAGCTCTGCTATTGTTGGCTTTGTCACTTTGAGTCTTGTTACTATGAGTCTTGTTACTGCTAGCCCTGGTATTGTTGTTTTTTTTTTTCACTTTGAGACTTGTTACTATGAGTCTTGTTACTGCTAGCCCTGGTATTGTTGTTTTTTTCACTTTGAGACTTGTTACTATGAGTCTTGTTACTCCTAGTCCTGGTATTGTTGGTTTTGTTACTTTGTGTCTTGTTACTGTGAGTCTGGTTACTGCTTGTCCTGGTACTGTTGGCTTTGTTACTTTGTGCCTTGTTACTATGAGTCTTGTTACTGGTAGTCTTGGTACTCCTGGATTTGTTACTATCAGTCTTGTTACTGTCAGTCTTGTTACTCCTAGCCCTGATACTGTTGGCTTTGTTACTGCGAGTCTTGTTACTCCTAGCCCTGATACTGTTGGCTTTGTTACTGCGAGTCTTGTTACTGCTAGTCCTGATACTGTTGGCCTTGGTAACAGATTTTAAAGGTCCTTTAAAGGAATGTACTGTATTTTCGTGATTTAAATTTGAGTAATTAAAATGTTTATATCATCATAACTATCACCGAAAATAAGTAAACTAAAAAAAAAAGTAATATACAGTATTAGGCATAAGACAGTTTGGGCAACCCTGGTGAAGTTACAATCAGCAATCAGACTTTTAGGATATTTATGCACATTTTCTATTCATTTTTCTAATCGTAAATAAAAAATATGTAAAATTGTGGAGTACAAATAAGTAATATCTTGTACAACAACATCTGTTTTCTTTTTTCCAATCTGTGAAATTCAGTAAATTCAGAAACTTGCAAAATAATTGTTTATTTAATGTAAAAATAATAGAATGCTCATATAACAACACATGGAATAGGATGAACAGGGTTGCCAGGTTTGCATTAGACTTTATATGACTGATGTGTAAACGGAGATAAATTCACAGTTGAATGAACTGAGTGTGCTCTCTCTCTCTGAGCTGAACTTTTAACTGCTGCTTTATCTGGGTTGACGAGGGGCCTGCAGCCGGCCGAGGCCCTGCTCTCTCCTCTGGCCCCCTCTGGTGGTGTGGTGGCACAGCGACAGCTAGTGGAGTGTGACTGACTGCATGTGGAACCAGATAAAGATGAAATGACTCTGTGGAAGCTTTGATGTGAAACTCTGCCATCCCCTGCCAGATAACTCACACACGGCCATCAGGGGAGACAACGGCTGAAAACTCCATACAGAAGAGCTGCTTTAATAAACTCTGTGAAAGTAGTTCAGCAGCTGTAAATGTGCGCTGCTCTATAAGAGACAGGAAAAGTAGAAAAAAGGAAAAATCCTCCAGAGGATGGAGCGAATTTAACATTAATGAACACCAGAGGCCTTCAAATGTCCAGTGGAATGAGCGGCTGATTGATTCCTGATTCTAGAAACACTAATGAAAGTGGAAGCGTTCAGACAGCATATGAATAAAGAAATGCAACCCAAATGTGGCCTGAAGAAAAAAAGAACTTTTGGATCTTCATGTATAAAAAGAAAAAAGGTCCAGAGGACAGTAAATACCAGCATATCACAGTATCACAACACTCATGACATACAGTGAACTTCATATAAAAAAATCAAAGTGCTACATTTTCTGTACTACTGATTATTATTAAATAAATCAATTTAAAAATCAATTTGCAAACTTAACATGGTACTTCATATTATATGGTACGTTACATTCTATCATCAGAAAAACTTTGAAATGAAATGCAGTGTCAGGTTTATCTTAATCATATATAATATGATCTGCTGCCAAAAGACACCTCCAATATATGGTCCAGCGGGCTAAGCACTGCCACTATGATCGAGAGATTGTTGGATTGAATCCCGGTCATGCTGCTTGCCATCGGCTGTCGGAGTCCGGAGAGAGCACAATTGGCCTTGTTCTCTCTCTGGGTGGGTATATGGCGTTCTCTCCCTACCTCACTCCTAGGGTGATGTCGATCAGCACAAGGCATCTGTGAGCTGATGTATCAGAACCGAGTCGCTGCATTTTCCTCCAAGCGAGCTTTCATGCTACTAGGTAATGCTGTATCAGCAGCAGTTTGAAAAGAGGCAGTGGCTGACTTCAAATGTATCGGAGGAGGCTTGTGCTAGTCTTTACTCTCCTGGTGTTGGGGCATCACTAGTGAAAAGGGGACTCCGAATGAGTGGGTTGGGTAACTGGCTTGTAAACTGAGGAGAAAATGGGATAAAAATAAATAAATAAATAAAACACTTGCATATACTATAATACTGACATAATTTATATCAAAATGTTTAGAACAATCTCAGTCGCCTGTGACCTAGAGTAAGTAAAAAGAGATTATTTGACCTGAAGTGTGATTTGATATAATTTTCATATATCCTGTTACTTCTTATTTACAACATCTTTACAACATCTTTACAACAGCAGTAGAATATGTGAATAAACTAGTATATAAATGTGAAATAAACATCTGAAAATAACTGTTGTAAAATTATTTATTGAATAGGAGTGTTGGTAGATGTAGGGGTTTCTAACAAAGTGTCCAGTTCTAATATCTTGCCATTAAGGTGAAGCACCAGTATGTTGATCTAACCAAATATCCAGTGAGTGGAAGCAGAAGGTAAGTGTTTCTAATAAAGTGGCCTGTGAGTTAAAGTACAATGTAATAAAGGTGATAATTAAGCAGGAATACACGAGAGAGAGCTACAACGTGTAATATTGGCACAGCCAATTACCAGGTCCCCTATTTTACTTTTAGCCTAAAATACCCTATTGTAACTGGAAATATATACACTTAAGTTTTTATTTTAATAATAACCACTCTTAACCTAATATTGGTGGTTGATAATGTGTTTAATCATGCATATAAATGAATTGCTGGGCTTATTTATTTGTGTGGACCACATCTTTGCCTGCACCGCCTATTGGAGACATGGTGTTTCTGCACTGTGTCTACGGGATCCAGCAGTTCCCAGTGGTGTATAATGTCATCGTATTTGGTTTGTAAGCGCCGCATCGTGTCACGCATAAAACTCTTCTCAGCCAATCACATTGCAGGGTCGGAACTAACTGTGGTATAATGTATTCAGTGTTGGGAAGTAACGGATTACATGTAACGGCGTTACGTAATCAGATTACAAATTATAAGTAACTGTAATCCGTTACAGTTACTGCTTCAATAAATGGTAATCAGATTACAGTTACTCTGCTAAAATTAAAGGATTACATTGCGGTACTTTCCTATTTTTGCTCTTCCAACACTGACAAAACGCAAATAACATTTTTTACCATCTCCGGTAAAAACACCACTAATCTTTCAGCTTCTGCAGACCAGAGTCACACAGATCTCCATGCAGAGATCAGCGTTTTAATACTGATGTTATTTCATGAGCTGATGTGTTTAACTCAGCAGTGCACTAAAACACAGAACTGATACAGAACCCTAACTCATTAAGATCAGATCATCTGTTTAGTCTCACACTGGGAAAGATATAGCTAGTGTTAAAGGAACAGGTCAGAAAGGAACTCAATAATATATCCAAAATAAAACAATAAAATAAGTGAATCTATGAACCCAAAAGTCTGTGTAAAGTTCCTTACAGCACTTTCTCATAAGTTTCTCACTTTAACTCATGAAGTCTCTCAGTACATCCTGAGAGCATGTCTACAGGACAGTGTGTGAATGTGTGTTTTTGATCTCATTTATAGACTGCAGCTCCAGTAGGTGTGCTGGGTTACTGCTGGAGATAAAACTAGATCATTTAAAAGCTGTTTTTGCATCTACAGCTCTGTTTAAACTATAATTTAACTATTCAGTTGTTTTATGACCTGATTTCTAGAGCAAAATTTTAAATGTAAAATATATAGTCACACACCTATAATAATAATAATATACATTAAATCATATATAAATATATTTCACATTCAAACATTAACAATATTACTCAATTGGTTATTAAACGTTTCATTTCGTATACGTGTAGAGTTAATAATTCAAGGAAACTGATGAAAAAGCATTTACATTTACACCCTTTACATTTTAGTCGACTAAATTTACTGTAATTTTAGTAGACTATATTCTTATGACATTAAGTCGACTAAAACTAAGTTGACTAAATTACTAAATTGTGACTAAAACTAAATGCTATTTTCGTCACAAGACTATAACTAAGACTAAATCAAAATTTGTTGTCAAAATTAACACTGGTGGCAAACCTGCAAGTAGATAGCTTACAGTTGTTGTTACATTGTTTGGTTTTAAATTGTTTTATTATCAATTTATAGAAGTGTTTCATAAAATTGTTTGATGAAAGGGTTTCATAAGTATTTTTATAGAGTGATTGAAAAGGCTGTTTTATTTGTTTATCTATTTGTTAACTGGAAAGAAAAATAAAAGAATAATATGCAATATGTGGTTGCTACATTCATTCAGGCTTAAAAAAATGACAATATTGTAAGTAATCCAAAGTAATCAGATTACGTTACTCACTTGAAGTAATGTAACTGATTACGTTACAAATTACATTTTGAGTGATGTAATCAGTAATCTTTAAGGGATTACATTTTAAAAGTAACCTGAATGTGTTATATATGATATAATTAAATCCGTTATTCCACCAAAACATCTTACCATGAGGCATTTAAACTCAATATCAACCGATATCTGATCCCAAGCACAACCATGGTTCTTCAGGACTGAAGAAGATACAGTTTTAGTCTGTAGCTGTCGAGGTTTCTTTTTTATGGCACCAATGCAAATAAAGGCAATAGTGGTTGGCTGGGGTGTGACCTATATGTATAAAACAACCATCCTGTTCCACCAGTCCAATGATTTAGCAGCTCTAAAAGTCTGTCAACTGAAAAATGTGTCTTTGAGTACAGTGTAGAATCATGTATAGCAGTCAACAATGTCTCACCAAGAGGTGCACTACCCAAAAGTAGTGTCTGAGGGTCTTTTTCATAGGGCAGCAGGTGATTAATTAGACCCAGTTGCACCCACAAACCAAGTCTGTAATCATTTACATTTGATGTGCCTGAAACATACAAGACTGCATGTATCTCCACCCTTTTACAGACACCAAATCATTGGAACAAAACCATAAACTGTATTCACTTCATACATCAGTGGTTTTAATGTTATGGCTGATCGTATACATAGAGAAAGAGAGACAGAGGGAGAGAGAGAGAGGCTACAGCTCTGTCTTATCTTTCTGAATCAGTGGGAGTTTGGTGACTCTTTGAACCGGCTCAGTTTTGAAGGGGGCTGTTCAAAAGAACCTGTTTCGCTTATGATGCGTTCATCTTTTCTCTCCATCTTTTCTCTTCTCTCTGACAGTCTTTGAAATCTGTCACATTCTCCTCCAATTTAGCAGCGGGAATCTTCTGCCTTTTTCCACAATGCTGCAGTTTCAGAACTACTTTAAAAAGGCTTCACCGGCTCTTTTTCCCCCCCTGCGTGCCTGTGTGTGTGTGTGTGTGTGTGTGTGTGTGCGCGCCTGTGTGTGCGTGTTAAAAGTTTGCCAATCATACCTTATTATAAGAGGCTTCTGAGCAGCTCTGTTTTCGTGCCACTTTGTTGTGGGTGGTCAGAGGACAAGAATATGAGAGAAACTTTTATGCTTATAAGAAAAAACAACGAGTCAAGTGAACGTCAACGTGATTGTGAGCAGTGATGTCTTTTATGCCGTGGTGGAACAGCAAGCTCCTGGTCTGCAGTCAGGGACGAGGAAAGTGGTGAAATTGCAAACATATACACTGTATTGACAAAAGTTCTCTCTCGCCTGCCTTTGCACGTATATTAGCTTGAGTGACATTCCATTCTTAATCGATAGGGTTTATTATAATGTCTCACCACCCTTTGCAGCTATTACAGCTTCAATTCTTGTGGGAAAACTTTCCACAAGGTGTAAAAGTGTATAAAAGAACCCCACACCATAACTTTACACTTGGCAAAGTGCAATTAGACAAGTACTGTTCTCCTGGTATCTGTCAAACCCAGACTAGAAGAAGCATGGTTCCTTATTCCAGAGAATAAATCTGCACTGTTCTAGAGTCCAGTGGTGGTGTTTAAAAACTCCAGCAGCACTGCTGTGTCTATTCTGTGTATATTCTTATGACATTAAGTCGACTAAAACTAAGTTGACTAAATTACTAAATTGTGACTAAAACTAAATGCTATTTTCGTCACAAGACTATAACTAAGACTAAATCAAAATTTGTTGTCAAAATTAACACTGGTGGCAAACCTGCAAGTAGCTACCTTACAGTTGTTGTTACATTGTTTGGTTTTAAATTGTTTTATTATCAATTTATAGAAGTGTTTCATAAAATTGTTTGATGAAATGGTTTCATAAGTATTTTTATAGAGTGATTAAAAAAGGCTGTTTTATTTGTTTATCTATTTGTTAACTGGAAAGAAAAATAAAAGAATAATATGCAATATGTGGTTGCTACATTCATTCAGGCTTAAAAAACCGACAATATTGTAAGTAATCCAAAGTAATCAGATTACGTTACTCACTTGAAGTAATGTAACTGATTACGTTACAAATTACATTTTGAGTGATGTAATCAGTAATCTGTAAGGGATTACATTTTAAAAGTAACCTTCCCAACACTGCTAATAGAGTAAAGGACAGTATTTACAACACACACTGTTAACACACCACCACCAGTGCCACTACAGTGCTGAAAATGACCCACCACCCAAATTTTACATGCAGTGTTGTGGTCCTGTAGGGTCCTGACCATTAAAGAACAGGGTAAAAGCTGTCTACCAAGTAACCAGAGAAACAGATTAACTACATGATGGAGCTACAAGTCAGAGGAATGAAGTAAAATAGTGATTAAGTGATTCAGATGAGCCAGTCAGATGATTCTGTGGTCCTAAAGTCCCAGTTTAAACCAGTTCTTCAGAACATCTTTGTAGTTTCTGCGGCCAAATCGCTGCATTATCTCTTCTGAGCACCTCTTTATCTGGCCCTCACCCTAAATTAACTCTCGCTTCTCTTCATCAAGCACTTTCCCTTTTTTTTTGCTGTCCTCTTTTTCTGCTTTTTCATCTCATTCTCCTCATGCCTCTCTCGCTTCCCCTCTCTCCCGCGGCACTCGCGAGGCCTCTTCGCTGGAAACCGCGTGGTCTCGCCTGGGACTGTGCTGGAGTCACAGCACCCCCCCACTCTGCTAAAACCCTGCGGAGATGCGCCTCCATCAAAGCAGGAGATCACTCTCTTATTTTTCTCCCACTTTCTCTTTCTTTTCTGTCTTTCTTTCCTTCTTTCTCTCCCGATTCCCTCTTTTCCTCCGCTTCCACTCGCGCTCTGTTTTGCTTCCATCTCGCTTTTGCTTCCAATGTTTAACTTCTGATACATTTCTCATTAAGGGACCTTCAAAGGCCCCCGTAGATTTCAAGGCGAAACGCATGTGAATTTCTAATCACACTTTTGGGGGTGCTGCGCTCAGCTCTTTTTTCCCCCTCCTTCTTCTCCTTCTACTCCTTCTTCTTGCCTTTTTTTTTGCAACATGCTAGCTATCGCTCTCACTTCTTCTCCTCTCTTGCTCTTTTAAGCGCCGTTTCTAACTCTTTAAGAGGAAGTTGCTCAGTCTTGCGGATGAGGTTGGGCTTCACAGCCTCGCCGGATAAAGAGAGGGACATGAAAGGAGGGATTAGGATACAGGAGGTATTAATAAATCAAGCAATGCGTTATGTCGCTTACGTAAGAACCCCCAGAACTTCAAAACATCTGAAAGTTAGTCAGGACATGTGTCACGGCGAGATTGATAGCTATTTCGCAGCCGAACATCCAAAGCGCTTTTGTGCCGCATCTGCCACATCGCTTTAAAATCTAAAGAAAGAGAGAAAGTGGTTGCAGGAGTTGCAGATCTCAGCAACTCCCAATTTTCCTCGCTAGCAAATACGATAAACTGCAAGCCGCAAGGATGAAGAAACATTTTGTATACTGGTTCACAAACTAAGCCTCAGTATTAGACTGAAGTAAACCTCGGAAGTTTGTGTAGACTGTGTAGACGTTAAGTTCAAGTCATGACCAAGACTTTGCAGTGTTTAAATGCATAATAAAAGCAACATTTCATAGTAATGGAGTCCAAGTCACAACCAATAATTTATTTGTAGTCATAACCACAAATTTGCAGTAGTTTAGTCCAACTTAAGACCAATACTTTACAGTAGTAAAATCCAAATCATGAATTTGTAGTAACTGAGTTCAAGTCAAGACAAAGCCCTTATAGTGGATAAATTGATATCAGATCAATACTAGATAATATAAGAGTCCAGGTCCAATATTTCATAGTACTTGGCTCCAAGTCAAGATTGAGTTTTGTATTAGTTGAGTACAAGTGAAACCCAAGGCTAAATAGTAGTTGACTCAAGTTAGGATCAAGAACCAAGCCTTTGTAGCAGCTGAGTTCAAGTCAAGCTCAAGACTTTATGTTGGTAAAGTTCAAATTATGCTAAAGACTTTAAAGTGGTTGAGCCATTCAAAGACCAACACTTTTTGGCAGCAGACTCCAAGTCAATCTCAAGACTGAGACAATTTATAATGGTGTAATGTAATTCAAACTCAAGAATCTATAATAGTAGGGTCAAGTCAAGACCAATACTTTGCAGTAGGTAAGTCCATATCAAGACCAACACTTTTTTTGTGATTGAAGTCATGAATTTGTAGTAATTGAGTCTAAGTCAAGACTAAAACCTTATAGTGGATTAATTGATATCAGATCAACACTAGGTAATAAATGAGTTCAGGACCAATACTTTAGAGTTTTGTAGTAGTTGAGAAAAAGTGAAGCCCAAGGCTATATAGTAGTAGACTCGAGTCAGAATCAAGAACCAAGACTTTGTAGTAGCTGAGTCCAAGTCCAGCTCAAGACTTTATATTGGTTAAATCCGAATCAAGCTCAAGACTTCACAGCGGTTGAATCCATATCAAGACCAACATTTTATAGCAACTGAGTCCACGTTAAGCAAAAACCAAGACTTTATAGCAGTACAGACAAGTCAAGACCAAGACTTTTTGTAAAAGTTGAGTCCAAATTAAGACCAACACTTTTTAGTGGTTGAATCCTTAGCGATTGAGTCAAATACTTGAGTCATGCTCAAGACTTTATATTGGTTAAATCCATATCCAGACCAACATTAGCAGCTGAGTCCAAGTCAAGCTCAAGACCAAGACTTTATAGTAGTTGATTCAAGTGAAGACCAAGACCTTATGGAAGTCTCAGATGAAAGCATACTTTTTGTTCTTTTTAACATTTTATCTTGAATATTGAGTGTGTTTGTGAATATTTATAATGGTCTTGAATGAACAGGGCTGGACCTGTTGGGGTGGAAAAATCTCTGGAAGCTCAGTGTTCAGTGCTGTGGGCCTCCAGCAACAGCGACACAGGATGCAATCAAAAAAACTCTCACAAACATGCCACTCCAAACCTAAGCGGGGCTACTGACTTTGTCACTCGTGTGGTAACAACAGGGAGAGACAGAAACAGAAAGAGAGAGAGAGAGAGGGAGAGGGAGAGGGAGAGCAAGGGGGAAAAGCCTCAGATCTTCCCATAAGAAGAAGAACCTTTCGAATCTGAATTTCCTTGCTGAGAAAAGAAGGGCTTTGAAATTCTAATGCATAAACATTATCCTCGTTTTTCGCGCTCACCTAAAGCGCGGGCTTCTGAGACACTTTGGAGAAGTTCCCTCTCTTCCAGCAGGCTTCACTAACTTAAATAGAAAGTGGATGGGGATTTGGCTATTGTTACGACTCATCAAAGCGCTAGATGTGTGTCTCGCCTCCCCGCGTGAGCGCCAGCGCCTCCAGTCTGTCAACCCGCTTGTCTTTAACGCACGTCTCCCTGAGATGGATGATATCTGATTATTTCTTTATGTATAAACAAGAGTGTGCTGCTCTTTTGCATGAGGCAGGGCCGAGAGGGGACGTGTGTGTGTGGGTGTGTGTGTGTGTGTAGTGCTTTGGAGCTGGGAGGGAAATTTCTCTCCACTTGTGTCCAATCTTATGTTGAACAAAGTCAGAATATAAAAAAAACCACATTATTATTAATTATAACTGATTTTATTTTCAAGCTCAGTGAGCCTGTTTACACCTTCCATTAACATGTGTTTCATAGCTGGATCGTGTCCGGATCTACTTTGGCTGGATTCTATTTAAAATGTGTTTCTAATGTCTAGTGTGAACAGTTAAGATCTGATTTAACTTTCTGACATAAAAAATGCATTAAATAATTAAGATGGTCCAGACATATGAAATACAGAGAGCCTGTTTACATTTTACAATTAGCATGTTTCATATCTGGATCAAATTTGGATTCACTTTGCCTGCAGGGTTCCGTTTAAGTGCTGTGGAACAAGAAATGGTTCTCACTATTTTGTATAAGGCTTTGCTAGAAAATGAGAAGGACCATATAATACCACCCTAATACTGGGTTCAGTCATCTATTGGTAAAAAAAAAAAAACACACACACACACACATGCACACATACATACAGTCATGGGCAAAAGTGTTGGCACCGCTGATTTTTTTTTCCAGAAAATTTACTAGCTATTGACGGTATTGAGGAATTATTGCAATTACACATATATTATTATACACATGTTTGTTTCAATTGTGTGCACTGGAACAACACACAAAAAAATGAATAATTTTACATAAAACTCCAAAAATGAGGCAGACAATAGTTTAAAACCCCCCTCAGCTTAATATTTAGTTGCACACCCTTAGGTAAAACTTGTTGAAATAATTCGCTCTCTTTAACCATTAACAAGCTTCTTACACCTCTCAACTGGAATTTTGGACCACTCTTCTTTTGTCTCTCAAATTTGAAGTATGTTTTCTCCCAAACAAAAACACTAAGATCTCTCCACATGTGTTTAATGGGATTTAGATTCAAACTCTTCAGCACTTTGTTTGCATCCATCTGTGGATGCTTTTCAAAGTGCGTTTAGGGTCATTGTCCTGCTGGAAGGCCCATGACCTAGAGCACAAATCCAGCTTTCTGACACTGGGTCCTACATTGCAACCCAGTGGTAATCTCCAGATTTTGTGATACCTTGCTAGAGACAGCAAACCACAGCAAAACATCTTTCGAACCTCCACCAAATTTGACTGTAGGTACTAATTGGGTCTCATCTGTCCACAAGATTTTTTTCCAGAAGGATTTTGGTTTACTCCTGTACATTTTGGCAAACTGCTGTTTAGTGTTTTATGTCTCTGTGTCAGCAGTGTGGTCCGCCATGAGTGTCCTGTTATAAGTGTTCCATTCATTTTTGGAGTTTTGTGTGAAATTATGTCAAATTCACTTTTTTTTCTTCTGTTTGTTTGTGTTGCACCAATGCACACTAAAGAAATGAATATGTGTATAACAAAACATATGTATTGCAATCATTTTCTGGGAGAAATATAATTTATATATAAATATATTTATTTTAAGGGTCATTTCAGGAGTGCCATTTATTTTTCCCATGACTGTATACACAGCAAGAGAGAACATTAAAGGAGACCAGTCTTCATAACAATAATTAAGCAATAAAAACTGTAACACTTTACTTGGATGGTCCATTTGATAGTGAAAGTAAATGATTCTCTATTTAATGTAACCCAACATCCAATTCTAACCCAAACTCTAATCTTAGCATTTTATGATTGGGTTGAGGTTGAGGTTAAGGTTAGGTGTAGGGTTAGGTTCTATTTTGAATCATTTACATTCATCCTAGGGTTAAGTTGCATTTAAGACACTCAGTTAAAAGTTATTTGAATGTCAGCTGAGCAACACTCAACTAAGATGGTCTATGCAAGTAAAGTGTTACCAAAAAAACTTTATATTATATTAGCTTTAAAAAAAGTTTCCTCCTCCACTGGCTGCAACACAAGCCCAACACTTGGCCCATCCACCCTTCCCTCCTAACAGTTGGGGAGGTGGTCCTTCCATTTATTTCTGCACCAATTTGTGTGGTAAATCTTTTCTTCGTCGACTCATACTTGTGCAGGTATTGCTGCACAGTAGAACAGTTCACCACCAGTATGTTTCGAAGGCCTCATCATCAGTCCAGGCCTGTAACATCTGGATGCTCACAGATCCTGCAGTACATGAATGACAGGCTGCAGAGGAAATCTTCTGGACAGCTTGTGAGACCAAACTGGAGGCTGTGGAAAGGGAGAAGGGAAAAACACTAAAGATTTCACTCCTCCAGAGCCTGATAAGTCTTTCTATAACATATTCTGCAGTCAATCAGGGGTTCTGTTTCCTGTTTCTCTTTGTAGCAAACCTGTAAACAGTTTACAAATGAATTTTTAAAAAAAATATTTCAAAGTTAAACCTAATAAATGTAATCTGTAGACAAAGCTAATCATTGGATATTGGGATATCTGTAAAAACTCACATTCATCTTCAATTAGCTATGCAAAAAGCATACCCACTGATCCACACACACACACACACACACACACACACACACACACACACACACACACACATACATAAGCACAAAGACCATCGTTCTGTCTGATGTTTTTAATCTACAATAATGGCATCCCCCTACAAACAGAAACACACTGGAGCACCTGCTGCTGTGAACAGCTGGAGTCCGGTGTGGATGTGTGTGAACGAATGTGTGTGTCAGTGTGTTTCTGTGAGAATGCGTGTGTGAGAAAGTGTGTGTGTGTGTGTGTGAGAGTTCTTGTCTGCTATCTCTCAGCCTTTTCTCTCACAGATCCTTTCATGTGTGCCTGGCTGTGAACTCGGCTGTTCCCCGCTTGCGGCCGCTGGCTGGAGCGCTCTGCGTTTTCCCACGCTCACGTGTCTCTGATGGACACGGCGGACCCCGGGGCCTGCAGAGTTCACACCGCCACAATGGACACCCTTACACACTGGACACGCAGAAAAAAAAACAGCGAAAAAAATATAAATGTAAATTATGTGAGAAAAACTAAATTTATATGTTGGCATTTAGTTGTGGTGGTTCCACTGGTAAAACATTATTCACCCTCTTGGTGTTGGGCTGAAGGGTGGATAAGGGTCTGCATGAGGCAGGGCTGACAGTTGAAGTGTGTGGCTTTGTGTGTGTGTGCAGTGCTTAACCCTTGTGTGGTGTTCATATTTTTGTTACTTGTTTACTTTGTTACTTGTATTTAATTCAGCAAAATTAAGTAATTTTACATTAAAATGCTTTACACATGCTTGCTTCACCAAAATTGCAAGCAATATAAACAGCTTACATGGTTAATATTTGGCCTTTACCTTTCTTATGTTACATTTCTTTCAAAAAATGGTTGGGGTGCAGTGTGTGTTTATCGAAAATGTGTTTTGACATACGTTTTTCACAAAAAATGAGCCAGTGCCAATGAGTTTGAGTTAGAAAAAATATTTTTTTTGTATCATTTGATGAAAAATGAAAACGGGTCCCACGGAGCTGGGTTTTTTGGACAACACTGGTTCTTTTTCTTCTTCTATTGTTTAATAGGTAACTACAGCTTACTTCAGCTTCTCGGAATTTGTTCAAAAGTCTGAACCATAAAAAATACTGTTTTCTCACTCAAACCAAACTCAGACAAAACCATGTTCTGATTTTAAAAGATGAATTAATGTTGTGTTTACAATTAAATACACCATAGATTATATTGCTTGTTTATTTGACCTAGTGTGGTTCTTCAAGGGTTCAGTTAAAACATTGGTTTTAAGAAAAAAATCCACTATTAGCTGAAAAGGTTCATCAGTTTGAAGCAGTTTAACACATACATTTAGATATCTGAAGTGGTTCTATGTGTCACGGCCTCGCTCTGTTCCCCTGCGTTTTCCCGGTTTCCTAGTGTGTGTCTCAGTAATTTTCCGTCACGTGTCTGTAATTTGTAGCTCCGCCCCTCGTTACCTGTCTCCCCAGGTGTTCATTGTTTATGGGATTTTGGGAAATGGAGTCCGGTAGTGTGGAAGGAGAACACAGCTGCGTGACACTATGACCAAAACAATACTAAAAAATGCTAATAAAAAACTATAAATGATAATATTTATAAGACAAAAACATAATACCCTATTTTAACGATCTATAGGCAACTGCTTTGGGTTTGTGCACAATTCACTGTTGATATAGCAATGAATGTCTGACTGTTGACATCTGTGCCTGTGTTTTCTATTGCCAAGTTAAAAATATGGCAGAAATTTACCTGACCACACCTAATATCGACATGACATGGCCATCGGCATAGATATACAGTATTCACACGTGCCTTCGCTATGTAATCGACACACGCACAAGGCATGAAAACAGACTGATAGCAATGAGCACTTTGCACAATTAATGACAAGTGACAAGTTAAAATGTGAACGTTGATTTGTCAGTAATTTGACACATTTTTCTCAGCTATTTAACATTGTTGCACATTTGTTCTACATTGAAAATACAACTGACATTATTCATCACACAATTCCTCATATGATTACATACAGTAACTACAGAGAAATAGGAAACAAATCTGAAAAAAAGGTTTCTGTAAGGTTTCTAAAAGCACCATTTTAGATTCCTTTATTTGTAAGAGCACTGATGTATGTTACACTCTGACCTCATTAGCTTTGTAGCTCCGGAGCAGAATGAAATTAATCTCTCTTGGTTGGTCGACCACAGTTAGGATAAGAGCTCTAATGTAGGGATTTTCTGTTTTTATTTTTTATTTTTGCTGAATTATCGCTTGAAACCGCCTGCATTGTTGCTTCACCGTGTTTCCGAGTGCGTCCAAGTCATGCAGCACTGAAATCATAACAGGCCAACGCCACCATCAAAAGCTGGATCGGGGTGAGCACACTCCTATCAGCAGTCATTCGATCAGCTCAGATCTCATCAGCCCGGCGTCGAGAAGGGAGGAGAACAAAGCTCCTCTCTCCGTTTCTTCTTAAAGAACGTTGTCCTTCTGTTGTCCTCTCCACGGGGGGCACAGCACGCTTTAAACACCCCAATAACACACATCTCCGCGCGCGAAACGTCTGCTAGCTCTGATAGCCTCTAATCTGAGAAATATTAACGGCATCAAAGGAGCACATTTGCATACAGTACGGCACGAATTTCACATTCGCTGAGAACCGAGGAACTGATCTAAGGTCTGGAAGATATCCAGCGTTTTCATTCAAGCCTTTATTTTTGAGCTTTTTTTTTTTTTTTTTAATCAAAGCATATTAAGAGTTTTAATAAATAGGCTGGAATCATTACACGAGAGTCAGTGGCTGTTATCAGCTGGAACTGTTATTGTTCCTTCCAAAGCAGCTTTTTAAAAGAATCTCCTTTGTGAAAGCCCTAAAGCTTATGTCAGAAGTAGAGTGTATGAAAAGCTACATTGTGTTTGGAACACGCAGTCCTACCTCCAACAGCCCGAGAAATAAAAGGACCAAAAGTGTTCTTTGATTCTGTAGAGATGCTGTAGAAGTTTCCCTAAAGAACCTCTTGGTGGTGAATCTTTAAAAGAACGATATTCATGACAGTGAAGAACTTTTGAGAAAAATCTCTCCTTGATGTAAAGCAGTGGGATCCAACCCTGCTCCTCGAGATTTAGGCCATCTCCACATGTACAGGGGTGTGAAGGTGTGAAGTTTTTCAGATTATCAAACAAACTTTAATACCAGACAAAGATAACCTGAGTAAATATTAAAAAATCAAATTCAAAAACAGATGAGAAAACAAAGTCATTGATCATCTATCAGTCTGGAAAAGGTTACAAAATCATTTTTAAAGCTTTGGGACTCCAGTGAACCACAGTGAGAGCTATTATTAACAAACAGAGAAAACATGGAACACTGACGAACCTTCCCAGCAGTGACTGGCTGACTGAAATTATTCCAAAAGGGCATGGACAACTCATCAATGAGGCCACAAAAGAACCCAGAACAACATTCAAAGAGCTACAGGTCTCACTTACCTCAGTTAAAGTCAGTGTTAATTATCCAATAATAAGGCAAAAAAAAAAACAGTGCTCACCGAAATATACACATCTAAATATCTCACAATAGCAAAAAACAACAAAAAAACATCTTGATGATTTCCAGGATGTTGGCGAAATGTTCTTTGGACTGACGTGACAAAAGCTGATCTTACATCTGGTGTAAAAAAGAACATCATACTGAATGTAGAACATGGGGGTGGTAGTGTGATGATCTGGGGCTGCTTTGTTGCTTCAAGGCCTGGAAAACCTGCTGTAATAAATGCAACCAGGAATTCTGCTGTTTACCAGATATTCCTGAATTAGAATCATCAGTCCAGCCATCTGTTCATGACCTCAAGCTCAGGCGTACTTGGGTTCTGCAGCAGGACAATGACCCAAAGCACACAAACAATTCAACCTCTGAATTGCATAAAAAATAAAAACAAAATAATGGTTTTGGAGTGACCTAGTCAAAGTCTAAATGATTGAGATGCTGTGGCATGATCTTAAACATGATGTTTATGCTGGAAAATCCTCCAATGTGTCTGAATTAAAACAATTCTGTAAAGAAGAGTGGACCAAAATTCCTCCACAGAGATGTGAAAAACTCATTGCCAGTTATTGGTAAAGCTTGAGAGCAGTTATTGCAGCTAAGAGTTATTTAAGATTTAGGGGGCAAATACTTTTTCACAAAGTGCTAGATAGGTTTGGATAGTTTTTTCCTTCAATAAATAAAATTATCATTTAAAAAGTGTTTTTTATATTTATTAAGATTATCTTTGTTTGATATTAAAATTTTTTGACTATAGGAAAAATATTAATATGACATAAAACCAAAAACAAAAGAAATCTGTAGGGGAGCAAATACTTTTTCACGCCACTGTATCCAGATATTTTCAAAACCAGAGTTTTTTAGTCTATGTCTTGGTCTTCCATTCACAAAAACTGCCATTGTCTATAACTGAAAACTTCTGAAAACTTGAAAATGCTATTTTGAATAATGAAGACCCGAAACATGGTCTTCACAGATGTTAAGAAAGACTCATCTTCTTCTGGGAAGGTTTTTACACAACATCAGGAAAATGCCGTACCGTAAGTTGCTCTAAATATTTGCTTTTTACAGTGTCAGCATAATTAAAGACATCTGTCTTACCCACAGACATTCTAGAAGAACATTCAGGCCACTTGTGTGTGAGATGCATGTTTTGGAGGTCTGAGAAAAGGGTTTTGATCTCTACAAATAGGGCTTCTTACTGGACCAAAAGTGTTTTTTCTATGGTATCACTCAAAAAGATATTTGTCAGATATACAGTAAAAAAAAAAATCAGTGTTAAAGTGGACATTTTATGCAAAACTCACTTTTTCTGTGCTTTTGTGTTTCTACTTGGGTCTCTGGGATTGCCCTTATAAAATCTATCTATCTGTTTTCTGTGAATCAGCTAAAAGAGTTTTAATTGCTTTCTTATTGTGACGTCACAATAAGGAAACTAGTATAGAAACACCCAGGCACCAACTCCCTCCAGAGCCCTACACACTAGATTAGTTGAAGATCCGTTGTTTCAGTCATTTTGGTTAAAAATCACAGACAGTACACAGCAGGATTAGTCAGCAGACTTCGTCTGATGGTGGGATCTGTACCTACTGAATGTAGCAAGTCAGCAGATGAGGGGGATGTACAGTATTGTGCAAATGTTTTAGGCACCTGTGAGAATTTCACAAAAGGAGAGAAAAAGCTTCTTATCTGTAAAGTAAGTGTTTATTAGCTCAGTAAAACACTTATAGCATTACAATAAATAAAAAACAACCATTTTACAAAAAGCAGTGCTTTTACAGCCCTGTTTTCCTTAAAACATCTTCTAATCTCTCCTCTCCTCACATCTCCTCTCAGTTTAATAGAGTTATTTCTAGTTCTCATCATGTCAACAACTGGTTTGATGAATCAGAGCTTACTGGTGTTAAATCAGGTGAGCTGCTGACGGAACTGAACATATATACATGCTGGCTGAAAGCATCTATCAGAAATCTGGAAATAAATGTGTTCTTCAGCTTTGCTCACGGGATATTACATACTTAATTAAAAATGAGAAATCCTTGCAACTTTTTACTGTATTTATGTTTATTTGCATCTGTTCGAATCATATGTGGTGCTTTTTTCAGGTAAAAAAATCTCATATTGCTGAGATAAATGGATGAGCCTAATTTGCTTGGGTGCCTAAAACTTTTGCACAGGACTGTAAGCACTATAAAACAATGAGTCATTAACTAGCTTGTTTGTGTTTTGCCATTTAGCACAAGGTAACCAGCGGCAGCTTGTTTGTGTGAAAGGGACAGAGCTCTTAAACGGCTCATTCAAGCTGGTGAGATCTCT
This sequence comes from Astyanax mexicanus, assembly GCF_023375975.1. Taxonomy (NCBI): domain Eukaryota; kingdom Metazoa; phylum Chordata; class Actinopteri; order Characiformes; family Acestrorhamphidae; genus Astyanax; species Astyanax mexicanus. Next base: position 30,246,671 of record NC_064412.1, read on the forward strand.
TTATATGAGAGTGATTTTGTGCAAAGAACTTGTTTTGTGCAATGAACATGTTTCCATCTTGTGTAAAAAGAGATATAATATGTTCCCTTTAAAGTGTTAAAAAAACATCTTTGGTGGTAAATAAACACTACATGTGATACAATACAATTTAACACCCACTAATAGTAATGTTAAAACAGAAGGATAGATGCTCAGCAGGTGAATTGATGGAACAGTAGCAACAGATAAAAAAAGAGACAGAAGAGAGAGAATCGAGGAACTAAAAGAGAAGTAGATAAATGACTCTAGCTACATTTAAGTTAGCATTGTTGGTATTTTGCTATTTTATTTCCACGCCAAAGTCAAAGCCTCCTGAAAGACAGGTCTGTAGGCCTTGAAGCCTTTAACTTGGACCAAACATCAATTTCACCGCTCTGGCTTCTTTGGCAAAGTAAGATAGCAGCCATTGAAGTAAGTTAGACAGAAAACTCATCTTAGGAAGTTGTGTTTTCGCCCACCAGCTAAGAAAAAGTGTTGGAAGTGACAGAAAAGAGTGATGGAAGTGGAGGGAGGGTGGGTTCACATTGTTCCTCATACAGTACTCAAACAGAAAAGAGGCGAAGGCTCGAAATAGAACAATGGAGAGAAGCGCTAAGTATCTGAGGCTGGCTCAAAAGGCCTCTAGCTTTGAGATTGATAAAAGCCGCTCGGGCGTTTTTTCTTTCGCTCTGTTTCTTCTTCTTCCATTGTTTCTTTCCTCTCTGGAATATGAGAGCGGCTCGTCGACGGCGGCGAGAGGGAGCCGAGGGGAGGATCACTGAGGTGTGACAGCCTCGTCTGTCTCCAGCTGTGAATGAATATGAAACCGGTTCCCCTGCCACGAGCTAGCAACCTAGCAAGGAGCTATAGTGTAGCTTCAACAACAGCCGCTGTAAACACAACACAGGAGCGGCCGACCCCCCGGCTTACTTGTTGTTCAGAAACCCTATTTCTTTTGACAAGTTTGACAAGAATATGACTGACCCCTTGTTTCGTTGCTTTCTTTTACCATTGTTTGTGGTTTGTTCCTAGTAGCCAAACACGTGTCAACCGTTAGCATTGATATGCTAATACGGCAAATGGCAGACGAGAGAGCCGAACAATAGAGGTTCACCCGGACAGATGTTGCTCAGAGACCTACACCTCTCGCTTGAGGAGGGTTTATAAAGCAAAGTAGCTTAATTTGCCTTTGCACAATGCTAGATAACTGAAATATTAAAATATACACCACAGATGGGACCTTGGCCTATTTCACACTGGGCTGAATGTCAGTCGCTTAAACTGTGAGGGTCAGCTTCCTGAGATTGAGCTTTGTCATGGACTGCATTGGATTAATGCATTGGAAAATGCTGTCCAGGACTTTTCCGTGGGAAATATTAACACTACAGAGCATAAGTTACATAGTAATGAATCAATTTACATGTTACTGTCACCATACTATTGCTTACTATTTAGCTATCACCTGTGGAGGGAAAAAGTATTTGCCCCAATATAGATTTCTTTTGTTTTTGCTTTTTTTGTCATACTGATATTTTTTTTATTATTCAGCCTCATTGGAGGGTTTTCAAGCATGATTATGTTATGTTTTTTTAAAGCCATTTAGAGGTGGACTTGTTTGTGTGCTTTGGATCATTGTCCTGCTGCAGAACCCAAGTATATCTGAGCTTGAGGTCAAAAAACAGATGGATGAACATTCTTCTTCAGGATTGTGATTTTACATTACATTACATTACATTACATTACATTACATTTGGCAGACGCTTTTGTCCAAAGCGACTTACAATATTGAAGTGCAAATAATAGAAGAGGTTAAGTACAAAAACAATAGAAGTTAAAAATAAAACATCTATAGATAGGGCCTTAAGGAGGTCAGAGGGAAATAATGGGATAGAGGAGTAGAGAAGAGGAAGAAGGAGATGAGGTTAGAATTAGTTAGTTTGTTAGAGGTGTTAGGAGAGTAAGTGCTCTTTGAAGAGCTCTGTCTTCAGGATTTTCTTAAAGATAGCGAGAGATTCTCCTGATCTGGTAGTGGAAGGTAGTTTGTTCCACCATTGGGGAACTCTGTATGAGAACAGTCTGGATTGCTTTGTGTGAGTGTTTGGCAAAGCGAGGCGACGTTCATTGGAGGAGCGCAGCGGCCGGGAGGTAGCGTAAGCCTTCAGGAGCGAGTGCAGGTAGGAAGGAGCCTGTTCTGTCATCACCTTGTAGGCGATTGTAATCGCTTTGAATTTGATGCGAGCAGCAACCGGTAGCCAGTGGAGCTCAATGAGCAGCGGGGTGACATGTGCCCGTTTTGGCTGGTTGAAGACCAGACGTGCTGCTGCGTTCTGAATCATCTGTAGTGGTTTTACTACACAGGCCGGGAGGCCAGTTAGTACGGCATTGCAGTAGTCGAGGCGTGAGATTACCACAGCTTGTACCAGGAGTTGGGTGGCCTGTTGCGTCAGAAACGGTTGAATTTTTTCGATGTTGTAAAGCGCAAAGCGGCAGGATCGAGCAACTGAGGCCACATGGTGCGTGAAGAGAAGCTGGTCATCAACCATGACACCCAGGTTCCTAGCAACTTCTTGATTCCATCCATCCATCCATCCATCCATCCATCCATCCATCCATCCATCCATCCATCCATCCATCTATCTATCCATCCATCCATTTGCACAAATAAATGATATTAATGACAATATCAAAGCACTCAGCAATATCTAAAGACCACTGAAGAAAACTAAACCCCTTCAAGCAAACAACATCTAGCAAGAACACACTTTTTTTGAAGACCAGTTACCCAATCCCCATTCATATAACATCCCTCTATCACTAGTAATGCCCACAACACTCAGAGGCTAAAGACTAGAACTTGCCTCCTCTGATAAATGTGATGTCTGCCACCGCCTCTTTTATTTTTTATAAGCTACTGATGTAGCATCAATGGATAGCAAACACCCTTGTAGGAAAGCGCTGGATTCCCAGATCTGATACATCAGCTATCAGACACCTGCGCTGACTCAGATTCCCACAATAAGAAATCTCCTGAGTATTTACGAGACCTCATCTCCTATTATGAACCACCACGATTACTTAGATCTCAGGGTGCTGGTTTCTTAGTAGTTCCTAAAATTCAATGGAGCTCTGCAGGAAGAAGAGCTTTCTCTTATAAAGCGCCTCAACTCTGGAATAATCTCCCTGAATATGTTCGGGACTCACACACATATTCTCAATCTTTAAGTCTAGACTGAAAACTTACTTGTTTAGTTTAGCTTTTGGTAAATAATGTTTTTCCCTTAAGATAAGGCTGCAGATCCAGGGGTTTATGGACATTTTGGTAAACTGAGATGCTGCTGCTGTTGTTCTCTCACTGCACACGGTCACTCAGGTTTGTGGATGGTGGAGTGGGTGGATGCCGGTGTTTCAGGGAGCCTCCATGTCTATGTTACCTTCTGGCTCTCTCCCTTTAGTTAGGCTGTTTTATTTAGATCTGCCGGAGTCATTAGCCACACTCTGATAATATTTTATACACTCTGTTTTACATAAATCCAGTCAAAACTAATTCCATCTCTCTGCCTTCTTCCGAGTTACTGACTGCCCACCTGTCTGACCCGATACCGATGGATGTTGGACCCTCAGGCTCTCATGTCCCCTGTCCGGCCAGACTGATGGAAGTTTCTGAAGTCAGCTCTTCTCCATCACCCACCACAGATCAGCTGCTCATCATCCATCTTACTCTATAAGCCATTAGTGGTGCTGCTATACTCCTGAATATATAAGACCTATGTGAATGTATGAAATACTTTTAAGTTAATTTAAAAGCTGTTTGACCAGTGGTAGGATGTTCCCCCCTTAATTGTGAGTCTTGGTCCTCCCAAGGTTTCTTCCTCCTCCTGCAGCTCTGAGGGAGTTTTTCCTTGCCTCCGCGCTCACTGGGGTTCTGTATTCTGTATTTTCTATGTTTAATCTTTTGCCTGACTTTTTGTCCTGTGATCACGTTTCTGTAAAGCTGCTTTGTGACAACACCAGTTGTAAAAAGCGCTATACAAATACATTTGATTTGATTTGATTTGATACAGTAAAACAGCAGAATATGTAGGACATCAATGTTAAATATTATTTATACTGGGTTTCTGGTTCCTTCTTTCTCTTTCACCCAGTCTCTTGTCTATCCATCCATCTCTTTCTCTCTCTCTCTCTCTCTCCATATCAGAAAGCAGACCGTTCCGTGATTGATCGTTGGTGTCCCACTGTTCGTCACAAACGCAGGAATCATGCCTCGCCGTGCATTAGCCATACACACTATTGTGTGCTTGACATCAAAGCCACTCATGGCCTGTATTAGCATTAATAATGAGGGGTGTGGGCCCGGTCCTGGGGCGGCTTTCATCTGTACCGATGTCCCCTGCCAACCCCCACCTCCGTCACCCCAGACTCACATTAAAGGGCCATTCTGGGGTCTTCGCGATGACCCCGATCGGAACCCATCTGTTCCTGGAGAGCTCCTTCACTGCAGTCATCAGCCAGGCCCTAATAAGAGGAAAGCTTGCGAAGTGAAGTGAAGTGCGGAGCGGCTCCAAATAATAATAGCGACGGAGGTAACTGCGTCTAGGCTGTGCCATCTGCATGATTTGTGTTTGACTGAGCTGCAATCAGATATGAGGGGGGATTAATAATAGATCAATCAGGGTGTCACAGGCTGCGTTTTGATGCGGCATCATCTATGAAGTTGGAGAAGGGTAGTGGTGGTGGTGGTGGTGTTTGGGTGGTGGGGGGAGGTTTGTTAGAAGCTGGGTCGCTTTAGGTTTAGCTTTAGAATTAGCATTAGCATTAGCATTAGCAGAGGTGTCATTTAACTAAGAACAAATCCTTCTTTTTCCTTACTTACGTAGAAATTCGCAATACTTCTTGGAATTCTAGGAATTGTAGCCATTTGCACAATGGCAGACGAAGCACAAGCATTTAAAGTGCAGGCTTTTTAGCACCTAAATAGCAGTATAAGTTAATGTATCTACTTTTATTTATTTATTTTTTTTCTTTCCCATTTTCTCCCTAATTTACACAGCCAATTACCCAACCCACTCATCACTCGCTAGTGATGCCCCAACACACCAGGAAGGTGAAGACTAGCACACGCCTCCTCCGATACACTGTAAGGCCGGATAAGTTGAATTTACTTAAAAAATTAGCTGGTTGCCTTAAAAAGTTGGGTAAAAAATGTTTTTATTTGTGGATACAGTGTATACTGTAGGTAATGGGGAATGAAAACTTGAGTTAGCATAAATTAAAACATCAAGTTATTTCAACTAAAGGGGAAGTTGATTTATTTCTAAGGTAGCTCAGGAGGAATCACTGCACACTGATGGTGAGTGTTAGTCAGAAACTGTTGGACACACCCAGTATGCAAATAGATTGCGACAAAAGCCAATGGAAAAGAAGCTGCCAATAACAACAGACTAAACTCAGTTATTATAAGTTGGTTCAACTCAAAGATCTAAGTTTGAATGTTTATATGTGCCCACAAATAATTCAACTAACTCAAAATAGTTGCGTATTGTTTAGAAATCTCCAATTTTATGTAAAACAGACTTAAATCAATTGAGTTCAAACAACGTATTAGTTTACAGTGTACATGTAAAGTCAGCCACCACCTTTTTTTACTGCTGCTAATAAAGCATTGCTGAGTAGCATCACAGCTCACTCGGAGGAAAGCGCAGCGATGCCTGATTAGACTTTGCTGCAAAACAAATAATGCTCCTCTAAAAAAATGGCTCAGGAACAAGATACTTGATAGTCGAAAGTAACATTATCTTGTATCAGCATGATGGGAGATGATTGTGCTAATAGAAAAGAAGCGCTCATGAGCTGAAGCTCACCATATCATCTATCAAACATGGTGCAGGCAGTTTTATGACACTGGTATGAATGGATGGCAAATGGAAAAAAATGGCTAAAGAATAATGACTCAATCATGCTGCTTAAGTAACACACAAACTTCTTAAAGCTTAAAGGTCTCGTTCCATTGTTTTTTCATTCATTTTAAAAAGCCTAGTTTTGGTCTCTAGTATGAATGAATGCCATGTGAGCCATGTTTTGTGAAAAAAGTGCTCCAGTGTTTCTGTTTAGCCCTGCTTTAGATCACTGAATTAGAGGTCTCTGAAGAAAGATAGGATTTCGTCTCTTGCTCATGAATATTCATACATGCAAACATATTGCCTCTGATTGGCTCTGAACAGCACTGCAGCAGAGGGCGCTACCTGTCTTCGACCATACAGTCAATTTTACAGCTCTAAAACTCAAGGGACAAAATGTTTTCAGACGTACAGCCTTAGTTGTAAAGATGTATCACTAAGTGTTAGGAAAAGTTAACCCCTAAACTTTGCTTAACGTCAGACTCTCAGTGTCGCTTGTTTTCGGCAGTTTTACCACGTCAAAGCCCCAGAATCCACTTTTTATCATCAAATCTGATGTGAATGGCGTCCGCTTTGACTTTTACTGTGACGAGTTGTGTTACCTTGTCAAATTATGCTTCGCTAAAGTATATTTAAGGTCTCGGTAAAAACGCAGAATCCACCGGAGATCCGATATAAACCTACAGTTACTTACACAAGATAGCTAACGTTAATTAGCTGCTGTAAACAGAGAGACCTATAGTATTTCACAAAGAACAAGAGAAAGTGGATTTTAGCAAAAGGAGACCTTTAACAAATGGAGCGTTTACCTGCAGTAAATGAAGGCAGGCCTGGCAAAGCATCTCAAATGTTAATATTTCAACTTCTACAGAAGTATTTTTAAGTTCTATTTGAGTAATGAATGTGAATCCTTTTGATACCTTTGAGCATCAGCTTTAGTTTTAGTTCTTAGTAAGGTTTTTTTTTAGTCTTTTTTTTATCTTGGCTCCAAACAGAAACCGATTAGAATCAGGAAAAATGAGCTCCATAGCTAAAGCTAAATGCTAAGGAGGCTGACATCATCATATGCTTAAACCTAATGAAGAAACACATTCAACATTCACAGCATTCAAAGATGCTGAAAAAAGGTCTTTGAACAAAAAAACAAGCTAATCGTTTATATATACAGTATAGAGAGAGAAAGTAGGAAGTAGGAGGAAGAGTAGGAGGAAGATGAAACAGAAGGAATTGGAAAAAAGGGATGGATCAAGGACGTCGAGAAGGTTTTGGGGGGTGAGCGAACGAAAAAAAACAAAGAGGAAAGGGGAGCTCGGCTCTGGCTAATCTGTTTATCACCCTTTTAATGTCTTACTCCGCAACACAATAACATATCAATCATGACTTTTAGCAAACTGCGCCGTGCATGCGTGTTATGTTCCTCATCAGAGCGGGAAGGTGGTGGTGGGGGGCTTTGAAAAAGATATGCTAATTTGCCAGAGGAGCAAAGAACAACATCAAATGTGTGCCAGTGAATAGCCAAGGGACTTTCAAGTCTTAATATGCCTCAGAAGTGTTTTATCTCTCAACCGCAAACCTGCGTTCCACGCCCGCGAAAAAAAAAAGGAAAAAAAAAAAAAAAAAAAAAGCAACAGCCGCGGCTTCAAAGCCGGGGTTGCAACTTCAAAAATGGAGCTTAATAAAGGTTATCAGTGGCGCGCTAATAAAAACAAAGGCACATCAGAGCGCTCACGTGCTCTCCAGGCCTCCTTTCTCCTTTCTGCTTTCTGCTTTCTCCGCCTTGCGCCCTCTCGCGCGGGCCTCATTTGATGATGAGATGTTTCAAGTTTCTCCATCAAAGCCAAGGGAAACAATACAGGACTGGCTTGCACTAACTTTCCCTCACTCTCTCGCGCTCTTGCTCTATCTCTCTCGCTCACTTTCTCTCCTCTCTTTTCCTTCTCTTTCTCTCTCTCTCTCTTTTTTTTCACTTTCTTCTTTATCTCTTTGCATCTACACCCCTTCACACCACCCTTCCCACCGCCACCTCTCTCTCTCCCACTCTCTCTTTTTCGCGCTCTCTCTCTCTCTCACTCTCACTCTTACTTTCACTCTCGCACGTTTGCTCTGCCCGTATGAAGCGTAAGGTTTGCAGGAGTGGTGCGCGCACGTTTGATAGTTTGATAGTCATTTGTTTTGATGTGTCACTCCTTTTGTGCTCCTCAGGGACAATGGGAGATTAGAGATTAGAATATAAAAAAAGAGAAAAAAAGAGGGAGCAAGAGCGAGAGTGAGCGAGAGAGAAAGAAAGAGAGAGATGTATGTGTTGTTCTCTCTCGCTTTTTCCAATCTCGCGCATTCTTCCACCTCAAAGTGGCCCTCCTGCACACGCAGAAAGCCTTTGTTCTGTCGGCTGCAGCCTTGATGCAATGACAAAAGTCACGCAGATTGTTAGTGCGCCGAGATCATGGAGGGTTGGGATGGGTGGGGGGTTCAAGACCAAACGGCACGAGACACAACTTCCTGATAGATTAAGGAGGTTTTGAGAAGAAGGAATTGAGGAACTGAGGAAGGGGGGGGGGGGGGGGATTAAGAAAGAAAAAAAGAAAAAAGCATTTCTAGATCTCTGGATTTTTTGTTTCTTTTTTTGCAAAGGGAGGAAGAAAGGTGGTGAAAGATGAACTTGAAGAGTACATCATTGAGCTGAAGACAATGAATATGCTGCTTGTGAAGCCTTCATGATGCTCTCTTTCTTGTGATCTCTTCATCTACGTATGTTCTGTCCCAGGTGCAGAAGAAGTGGTGAGGAATGCTCTGCACTTCTTGGGCTCTATCTTACACCGTGTGCAAGACATTGCTATCTTTAAGCCCCGCAAACAGTCTATTTTCATGTCTTGCACCTGGGTTGATTAAATAGCAACATCACTTTCGAATATACAGGGGTTGGACAATGAAACTGAAACACAAGATTTTAGACCACAATAATTTATTGTCCCAACAGACAGTCCTGGTGGAAACAGGAGAGTTGAGGTGCACACTGAATTCTGCATGATTTGACCAGCCGTGGTTTTATGTTTTTTGGATACAATCCGGGTTAGCATTGATTTAAAGAGGACGAGAAAATATTATCTGTTTGGTTATAAAATTCAGCGAGTTAAAATAGTAGCTGCACTGTTTGCTCGCTTCAGGAGCAATTCATGGAGAGCTTCGGTTACAGTGCATTACTGGCTGATAACGTCACTCTTAAAACGCCTTTCAGCCAATCACATTGCAGGGTCTGAACTAACTGTGTGCGTGCATTATTTTTTCCAAACACAAAGATCAGATTGGATTGGATCAGCAGGACTTAACACTAAGAATCTCGGATCAGACGGGGAACGGGAGGGGGTGGGGGGTTTACATTGGAAATAACCTAATCAGGAGGACACCACTAATATTAATATACTGTATGCCAACAGCACATAACAATTACAACTAAATTCTCTGTTAAATTCTATTAGTTTTTTCTTTTTTTCTTAATTTTTTATAAGAAAAGGTCATCACACTGAATCATCAAGGTCGACACAAACACCACTGCAACGTTTCTAATAACATGTTTTTGTCAGATGCCTCGTGTGGTTTGAGGGCCGTGAGCAAGTGCTAATAACACTTACAGCTAGAAAAACGTTCCGTGATCTCAGAGAAAAAGAGCAAACGTGCAAACAAACATAGTCTCATTCCAGAGCACCAAACAGACTGTCCTCCTCCTCCTCCGCTCTGCGATTGATCTTTGTCTCTAATATTAAAAGCATCTGTTAGCGCTCACACATTTTTCCATTGATGTAGGAATACACAAGCAGCGGATCGGAAGAAAAGCTGGGGATCAAAGCGGAGGCTTTTCTCGGCGCTGGCGAATCGGAGCCGGTGAAGGCCCGGGGTCAGCGGCTCATTTGCTGAGAACTGGTAGGCTAATAGTCGTTAAAGAATAACTGGTAAGCAAGCATTAAACACGGCCCGTCGCCTTTGATTCCAGAAGATTAACATAAGAGCCCTTACATTCGTTTAAAGTAAATATAAACGGTAAGGAAACGAATCAGTTGGGACAGAAGGGCTGATTGTGTGTATTTACTTAAGAGCCGTGGCTGAAATGAAAGAATGAAATCTGGGAGACAGTGCTCGGAGGAAGGCGGACTCCCGATTTGCGAGCGCTTTGAAGTTGCAGAAAGTGGAAAATTAAAGTCTTAAGTAAATACTTCTGAGTCGTGTCATCTGGGCTGAGCGGCGCAGAACTGGCGCATGCGCAGACGGACGTCTACTCCTGCTCAGTCCTGCTCACTCCAAAAACACTCTGTAGCACTGCGGACATGTTAGCCATGTTACACTGCAGTACGTTTCTCTGAGATGTTCAACCACAAAACTTCTTTGATTGAACCTCCAAAACTATAGACCCTGTTTTAGCGATCTGTAGCTCATAGTTCAATTGTGCATCACGCAGCCTGATTTAGGGCGTGTCGGTGTGTCTTTGGTATCATGAGTCTGAAAAAAAAAAAAAACACTTTACACGGCTCGAAGCACGCAAAAGGCATGAACTAATTATCTTAACTAATCAAGGCATGAACCAATCAGTGTGCCAGTTGCCATTCCCTGTAAGAGCCAGGTGAGCTCTGACTTTGGCACGTTGGTATCTTAAGAGTGTGGTTCTTTTGCATGTCTCAGCAGAGGATACTGACCTGCATGTTCACAAGTTCATATTTTTTGGTCCAATGGTCACTTGTGCTATTTGGATTTAGACCAAAATGAAAAGTACAAAAGTCTAAACCAAACAAGGTGTAAAAGCTCCCTTGAAAGTAGAAACTACACAAAAAACTTTAACAAGGTGAACTCTCTAAGAGCATGCAAAAAAAAAAAAAAACAACTGCTGAGAGAAACCAAGATGCACTTTACATTCTACATTCATACAGCAGGGGAAAGTGACCCAAATCCAATTTACCCACCAATTATGATACTTATTTTAAACTGTCAGAACAGTTTGCACTGTATAAATGATGTGCATGCACAAACGATCAACGCTTCACATAAAGTTTCATTTTAATTCCTGCCAGAATCACAGGAGTTATCAGGTAAGTTAGTTTTTAAGCTTTTCTGTTGTTATTTGACAACATATACAGAATATGTCCTGTGGCCACGATTGGCCATTTCATTAGAAACACAGGGCCGCTGTAACACAAGCCTTTGGATATTATTGAAACAGAAATGTCACCCCAAATGTTTATGATATGTGTTCCCTTGCTATCCAAACCTTAAACCCTTGGTCACTTTGTTATTATTTTTTTGTGACATGAATTTGTATCTGGCTGTAATAGATTTAACATAGAACACTATGTGCTCATACAGCTCTGGAAAAAATAAGAGACCACTTAAAAATTATAAGTTTCTTTGATTTTACCTAACTGAAAACCTCTGGAATATAATCAAGAAGAAGATGGATGATCACAAGCCATCAAACCAAGCTGAACTGCTTGAATTTTTGCACCAGGAGTAAAGGCATAAAGTTGTCCAAAAGCAGTGTGTAAGACTGGTGGAGGAGAACATGCCAAGTAACATAAAAACTGTGATTAAAAACCACCAACGAATTATTCCACCAAATATTGATTTATGAACTCTTAAAACTTTGCAAATATGAACTTTTCTTTGCATTATTTGAGGTCTGAAAGCACTGGGTCTCTTTTGTTATTTCAGCCATTTCTCAAATGTCATTTCTGCAAATAAATGCTCTGAATGACAATATTTTTATTTGGAATTTGAGCGAAATGTCCGTAGTTTATGGAACAAAACAACAATGTTAATTTAATTCAAACATACATCTATAAATAGCAAAATCTGAAACTCCCTAAAAGCATGAGAAGGAGCCAACTTAGAGGAACCACAGTTTAAAAGGAGAATGAATTTAAGAGCAGGAGAAAGAAGCACTGAGAAGAACTCAAAGCCACATTCCTCTCCCAGGCTTTACAGGTTAGTGCAGTTATGATACAAGTAGGACAGATGAGCCTAACAAAAGCCCTTAGATCAAATAAAAGGACAAAAGACCAATCAGAACCCAGCGTCAGCGGACTGTCAATCAGTGTTGAACTCGTTATCAGTGATTGACACACAGAATAGCTAATATGTTATAATGTAGGAACAGAAGTGATTGACACACTTACTAACCAGACTGCACTGTTCTCTTAAAACGCGCTGGTAAAAACACTGAAATGGTGAAGATTGCGTCAGATGGGCAGGATACTGACCAGCTGAAGAACACTAATATCTGTGACTTTTCTGCATATCGCTATAAAGGCCTGAATTAATAAAAATTATTATTTTCTGTCAGGATACTTAATAAATTGTATCCTGGATGAATTCCAAATGCCTTCTTAAAGGACGAGGTCCCTGCTTATGCCAAACACGTAATAAGTTAAAAAATATACATATATGTATATACCAATATTATTAGTACTATTATTAGTAACTTATACTGTACATAAGTCATACTTCACTGCAGTATCACTCTTTCTGGAATGAAACAATATTAGAATTTGACAAGATTAGCCTTCATGACACTAGACATATTTAGCAAATAATCATTTATAAATATGTATTTAATTTAATAAGCCACTGATTATCTGTAAGTGATAAATTAGGTGTTTCATAATACTTATAGTAATATGCTTTAAACAAATGAGAATATGTAATAATACAAGCTCAATAATGAATCATACACTGTAAATTAATACTGAAGTCATACAGATTATGAAGGAACACATAAGGATGCATGTAGTAACTTAAAAGTGAAAGTAACTTAAACAAACCAAAATAATGTGAACTTATGAAAAGAAATCTGTAAAGCATTTACTGTAGGTGGTTCTTATCTTGGGTGCTGTGAACTTGCGGATTCTGAGGCTGGTAACTCTGATTAACATATCCTGTGCAACAGAGGAAACTCTTGCTCTTCCTTTGCTGGGGTGGTCCTGATGAAAGCCAGTTTCATCACAGAGTTTTTGCATTTGAATATACTTCAGGATACTTTCAAAGTTCTTGAAATTTTCAGATTGACTGACCTTGATTTTTTTTTAAATATTTTTTTTACCTTACTTAGTTGAGTAGTTCTTGCCATCATATGGATTAAAACAATAAAACAAATTGAGCTATTCACTGTATAATAACTCTACCTCAGCACAGCCATTAATTGAAAACCATTCCAGGTGACTCTACCTCATAAAACCTCAAAAAACCTAAGCAATAGGTGCCCCTTCAAAGAATTTTAAAATATAAAAGATATTCTGGTCTGTTTAACATATTTTTATTTACTAAATGTTTTTCATGCTTTTCTTTAAAGTTTAATAGTTTTCATTTGACAAATAACTAAAAACAACACAAAATTTAAGGTGTGTCCAAACTGTTGACTGGTACTATATATTTGGATATAAACACATAATATATATATATATAAAAATGACCATATCAATACATTGCCTGATTAGCATCTGTGTGCAATTTATTTCCGTTTGTGGAGAGAAGATACTCATCAGTTTTCAGTGTTGCTCAATTGATGCTGTACAAAACATTGCAATTTAAGGTCATAGAATAGCAGCTGTGTTTTTTTTTTGTTACAAATAAATGATGATACTTTATAATTATACTTAGTTACGCTTTTCATCATAGTGTATCATATTGTATTGTGCATTTATCACCATGTCTTTTAAATCTTTTAAATTTCAAGATAGAGTATGTGTTTTTTTTTTTATTGTTAGACAGATGGCCTAGTCCAACCTGCTACCAATGTACAGTACACTGATTATTATTATTATTAGCATGTTAAAACATTCCTTGTTACAACAACCTACACCATGTTTGACAGATGTGTAGATGAGTGAAGACATCTATTCTTTTGCTGCAAACAAAATCCCGGTGTCCGGCATGCAGTCTTATCCAGTGTGTGAGCCCAGGTAAGCAAACCAATTAAATCCTGACCATTTTAGGGACAAGTTGACAGCTCTGTACACACCCTTTCTGTCTCTCTCTCCCTCTCTTACTCTCGTTCTCTATCTTTTTCTCCTCTTTCCTCCTGCTCCCTGTGCTGGATCAGTGTGTGTGCGGTGTGTGTGTTTGGTTTTAATGAGTTAAAGCCAGTCCTGGCACGCAGCATGCCTCTGACAAGCCCAGATGAAGAGAAGAAGCTCCAGCAGCTCCTGCTGCTACTGTTCACTTCAAAGCCGGCCGGCGTTTGGTCATAACAAGAGAGAAAGAGAAAAACGGCAACGTCAGATTCGAGCGGGGGGGGGGAGAGAAAAACACAGCGTGACCCCCCCAGAGCACGCGTCAGAGTCTGCCCGCGACCTTTGACCTTCGAATTCCTCCGAATTCCTTCCGAAAGGGACGGTGCCCTTGGGTTGCGTTGCTAATTCTTAAGCTTGCTGAAGCTAAAAGCAGTGAAAAGCAGTGAAAAGCAGGCTTGGGAAGGGTCAGAGAAACACACACGTATCAGCTCGGCGCTAACCCAGTTTCTCAAAGCCAGCGCTTTGAAGTGACACCAAAGTCGGCTGCCGCTATCTCTTATCTCCCGCCTTTTTTTTTTTTTTTTTAACACTGCAGTGTCGACATTTCAAGCCTTTTTCGGGTTTTTTAATGTTGGGCCCTTTGATTTTGTTCTTTCTTCTTTTTTTTCGCACCCTCTCTCTCCTTTTTTTTCACCCCTCCCGAGACGCTAATTTTAACATCTTCAAGGCGCTAGGCTAGCCTGGTCTTTTGGCTTCTTTTGTCTGCTGCTATTGTTCGTCTACTTCTTCTCCTTTTCTTGGGGCTCTCGCTACAGAAGCCCGATAGAGAGGCTAATAAAAAAAGACGGAGGGCTCGGTCAGAAAAAGGGAAGATGAAACGCTTTCTGGAAGACGTGCTACCGAACATCACATAAGGCCCCGCTGCTTCAGCGCCTGCGAAGAACATGCTCCTCTCCGCGCGCGCACCCTCAGAAATTCACGCTTTGTTTGTTCACAAAGCACAATGGAGGAGAACAGAAGACACCAGAGAGTTCAAACAGTTCTAAATTGGTAATCCTTTGATACGCCGCACATCAAACAAACTTCACTACTTGTGGCAACTGCGAGAGCCTTGCATGATCGTCGTTGTCTCTCTCTCTCTCTCTCTCTCTTTCTCTCTCTCTCTTTCTTGCTCTATAGCTCTCTCTCTTCACCATTTCGACTGCTCACGCTCTGCTCCTGGAAAAGGAAATAGGTCACGCAAGTAGTTCTCATATGCAAACCTAGCAACATTATACCAGCCTGGATCGTCTTTAATGTTAATGGACTTTAAATGTTGAAGATGTCTCCTAGAAGACTGCAGAACCATGGCTTAACTGCAGGTGGCTGAGCTCAACACTGTGAATCTCCAGCCCTCCTCCTGGAGACACATCATTCAGTCCATTATTCATCTCAATTCCAGCCCTCTTGATTCAAGTAATTAGTGTTTAGATAGCTCTTAAATTAACTCTTAAATATCTTTTAGATTTTAAGTGTTATGCTTAGGATTTGTCTGTAAAACCTAGTATCTATCTAGTAGTAACAAAAGATTGTTTTATTTCTAATTTTCCAATTTGTAAGGCCTAGGAATTACCCCACCCACTTATCACGGTATCACGATTGGTACACAGTATCACAATCGTTGGAAAGCACCAGATCCCCAGCTCTGATACAAGAGCTAACAGATGTGCTGACCAACATCACATTGGGAGTGATAGGGGAGAGAGATCCACCTACACACCACTGAGAAAGAAAGAGAGATAGAGAAAGAGAGAGAGAGAGAGAGAGAGAGAGAGAGCAAGGCCAATTGTGTAAGGGTTGGCACCTGCTCAAGGTTCCTCCGGTCAACAGAGGGGGGCCTCGAGTAACACCTAAACAAGCTCCACACAATGCACCTGTGTAAGTGCTATTTAAACTCTAGGGCTGTGACCGAAATGGCTCCCTACTCCCTCATTAGTGTTGCGCTATGTAGGGAGATACTAATAAGTTCACTAATTAGTGGTAAAACTGGAATGAATTCGGACACTAACTCATCATTATCCTGCGCCAGCACAGGTCGCATAAACGCACACAGGTGAGAGAGGGGCTGAACCGTGTTTAAAACTCCATAAACACACGAGCTGAGCTCTGAATTAAAGATAGTGAAGCTCTGAGCTGATCATTAAGTTATTTATCTGTTTGTTATTTTTACGCTGTTTAGAAGATGATCCTCACATTGCTGAACTACATGAAGAAAACCTTAAAAATAGCAGCGTACACCGGCTCGCACTGTTGCCAGATTGGGTGGTTTCATGCCAAATGTCAAATTGTGTCTGAAATTGTTTGGAGGAAACGCTGTGATTTGACAGGTGAACAAAACTACCAAGTGTAAAGAGTTGGGAAATTTAACTCATCGGTGTTGCAGTTAGATATCTAACCCTGCAGAGACAGAGCTTTTAGTCCTGCTGATGGAAATTTGAAGCTGTGTTTATGTTCGTTATTATATGTGAGTAAGTTATTTCTTTCTTTCATTGCTTGCAAGGTTGTTTTTATGTACTGTTTGTACGTTTTTGTTTCGTGTGTCCAATGATACAAGGCACAAAACACATAGTACAAATATGCAGATAAACTCATTTAAATATATTTTTTTGTAATCAGTGATATTTAAGATATTTATGGTATTTTAGTTAAGATCATGTTGGAATAAACCCTGTAATATTGTTAATATGACGAACATCAGCTGTTTGGGTGGTTTTCTCTGTAAGTTTGTGGATTTGAAACACGTTTTACACTGTAAATTGGTTTTATCTGAATCCCACTGTAACAATCTGGCAACCCTGGTGACTGGCTGTCCGCTCCGTTTCTTCGGCTGTCTGTTGCTTAGTTGCGAGACCCGCAAAGCATTTTGGGACACATTCAGCTCGCTTAGTAAGCAGCGAAGTTTACTAAATCACGTTCGAATCCCCCCTTATGATTTGGACACTCAAAGAAAAATGGCTGACATACTCAATAGTGCCCTAACTAGTAAATAGGGAGCCATTTCGGTCACAGCCTAGGATTCAGTCACACAGTGCTGGATCTTTGAACCTGTCAGAGCGAATCTGTGCCAGTCATCCTTGAGTTTCCTCTTTCCTTTTTCTCTGCTATAAATATTCCATAGTTGTTTAGTCTTATTGTTGAGTTTTACAGATTTTTTGTCTGCATTTTATTCAGCACAATACCCCCAAAACAGTCCATAAAGCTAGCTAGAAATGCTCTACAGTTTGTGGCTGTTAAAATCTAAAAAGTTTTTTCTGTCTTTTCAATCAATATTATTAATAAATGTTGATTTAGGATTGTTTCTGGTTGTTTCTACTGCTCAAAGTCAACTCAACTAGAGGATTTCCACCAGTATTTTAAAACTGTCCAAGATATCGGCTACCTTCTCTAAACTCATATTCATAATGGAGGGCTCGTTCCCAATTGGTAAGTGATGGGATTTTTTGGCAGAATAGAAAGTTTACTTCTTTTTAATAAAGGCTATAAACTATACAGTCCATAATGCTAGCTAGAAATTGTCTACAACTTGTGGCTGTTTTTCTGTCTTTTCAATCAATATTTTTAATACATTTTAATTTAGGGTTGTTTTTGGTTGCTTCTACTCCTCAACTTTATCATAAACTATCCTTTAAACCAGAGTCGATTCGCAACTGTGGGTATCAACTCAAACTTGACATTACTGTATAAACCTAACCTTACTCTACACCTAATTCCAACCGTATTTTAACCATAACCCACACCTTAATCTACAGTACACCCAAAGAAATATTTGAACATTTTTAAGAAAAAAAATACATGGAAGAAGAAAACCATGTACAAGAAGATTTTCACCAGTATTTTAAAACATTCATATATGGCGGCTACTTTCACAATCCAGGGCTCATCTAAAGAACCATGTAAACCATGTTCTTTGTAACATTCCATCTAGAACCATCTAAAAGAGGGTTTCCACCAGTACATGGAGCCATTGAAGCACTTAAACGTTTCTTGAGGTCGTCATTCTTCCATACCCTCATAACAAGCAGTTTCTTCTTTTTTTCTGCCTTTTTTTGAGCCTGGCAACCAGTTTTGTTTTTTTAATCTGTGTATTGAATCATCAAACGTGAGCTCCTCACAGCGTCAGGTACAGAAGGCAAGCCTGAACACTTGTGAAAGCTTCCAGAAGACACCCACCAAACTCCCTTTTACAGGTCCCCACAAGTCGACTGCGCTTTCCCACTGAAGTTCAAATGCATGGCTCAGGGGCCTGGGCTTTGTGGGGGGGCAGGGGGTGATTGAGCAAGCGAGCGCGAGAGAGCAAAAGAGAGAGAGAGAGAGAGAGAAAGAGAGAGAGAGAAAGTAAAAAGAGAGGCAGACATACACCTCCACTCCCTCCAACCTCACCCAGGGAAGTGAGATGGGGGAAGAAATTAAAAGTGCGGCTCTTGGCATCCACACAAGCCTGGATCCTCTTCCCCCCTCCACCATATCCCTCTCTTATCCCCGCAGCCTTTCCCGAGCTGGAGAGTGAACAGAGCCGAGCGCTGGGCCGGGGAGGGCCGGGCCGCTTTCTTGACAGGTCGCTCCCAGGTTGGGGTGTATTGGGGAACAGGGGGTGCCGCTGCCTGAGATCTTATAATGAGCTTCCCCTGCAGATCAGCATGGCGAGAGTGAGTTCCTCGCACAGCTAGCGCTTAGCAATGTAGCTTCCCTGTTTGACGCCAAAGAATGCAGACACCGACGGCTGCGCTGACAGCTCAGTGTGTAGCCAACATCTCGGCAACTATGGAGACAAAATTGCCTTTTTAGTGAAATCAGGTGCAATTGGTGAAAGTAACCGAACACCAGCATCTAGCACCTCAATGGCCTCAGAACCTTGCTAGCCTCAGAAGGCTTTTTAAAAGACTTTCTTTCAGGAGGTACTGAACCATAAACCATATTTTTTTTCATAAATAGCTAGGAGTGTGATGAGACACTAATATCACGAGACCAGACGAGACACGATACTGGGTTCACGAGAAAGAGACGAGATGAGATTTAAAAATACATTTTTCAAGAAAACGTCAAAAATGAAAAACTTGAAAACTAGAGTTTTATTTGACAAAATCATATAACGCAAACTTAACAGACTGGTTTCTCTCACACATTGATTTTATAAAAAAATTGAAATAAGAATAAGAATAAAAAATTAAAATAAAACTTTTCTAGGTCTTATATATAGTGCAAACAATAAGTGCAAACCACAACCAGTCATGTTAAGACTATGGTTTGTGTTTTTTTCACCTAAATCTCTTGTAATTTAACTATGTATAACCATAACCAGTCATATTAAGCCTTTGCTTGAAGTGCAAACAGAGACAGAACATTTTTTTAAATACAGTATAGAGCTAGGAGATTAGTACAACTGCCTATGAAACAGTCACGTGTAGGATTTACTTACAGTATTTACATATGTTTTGTGTCTTGTTGGTCACTCTGTTACTGTTTATTGTTTCCACTGGAGCCAAAATGCAGCCAGACATACAACTTAAAAGCAGCAGACGCATCTTCAATGCAAATGCCCAATTTTTTTCCCCCGCGAGACACGTTTAAGCTTGACGAGAAATATCGTCACGTTTTAATCTGGCGAGATCTCGTGCCACCCCTATTAATAGCTGAAATGTGTGGGTTTTTTTTAGTTCTATAAACATTTCTCAACCTTTAAAAAACTTTTTTTTGTATTTTTTTGCTGTCATTTCTGCCTCTACAGTGCCCTCACAGGTTCAACTGCACTATAGGCGAGGATGATGTTTCTGTGTACTTTAATATGTGGATTCTCACAATATCAATTCATCAATCAATCAATCAATCAATCAATAATACCCCCCCTGGCACACTGCTCAGCTCAATCAGCTCTTACTCCTGCTCCGCCCCTAAACCCATACATCACCCTAGCATTTTTCAAATTTGAGCGGAAGGTAGAGTCAGCTAAAACCTACCCTTTAAGGAGAAGGTGAACAGAGTAGACACACTAACCCCTAACAGCCCGCCATTTCCTCCTGTCTATTTCTTTTATTTCTAAAATGTATATTTATTTCTAATTTCACTGCATTACCTGCATGGATCTCCATGATTTGGAGGCCAATTATTCATGAACTTCTTCTATCACTGTTTTTTTTTTCCTCAACACTAGGAAGCTGAAGTGTAAGTGAGGACTGGAGGACAGCAAAGTCTTTTTTTGTTTTGTACATTGGTAATACTGTAAGGAGGGACCATGAGCACGGTTCTGGCTGAGCCGGGGGGCCGGGGAGGGGTGGGCTTCGTTGCTATGCACTTCACACACATTTTTTTGGTGTTCCAGCGCACATGCAGTTGAAGGTAGTTGTGCAGTTATGAGTGTTTGTTTCCTGTTTGTGAGGGAGAACATGCAGGCCTGTCTGTAATCACACTGCTAAACCAGAACCATATGACTCTCTCTCTCTGTTTCTCTCTCTCTCTCTCTCTCCCTCTCTCTCTCTCTCTATTACTCGCCCCCCCTCACTAGAACATAGTCTGCTTTTCCATTAGCATCATGGAGAAGCACAGATCCACATGTGGTGAGAGTAAAACGTGAGAGTAGAAGCCTCTGGTTCTGTCGCTCCTCGGGCTGGAAGTGCTTAAATAATGGCAGGACAGAAAGCAGACGAGAACAGTGTGTGTCCTGCAGGAGGGCCTCACAGTGTCCTGCTCAGGGTTCTGATACAGGACACCTGATTCTCTTCAGCGCTGCAGGACTAGCTTTAGTGGGAACGTCGGGTTTAGTGGGACTGTCTCACCTCTCAACCCTTCAGGACTTGTGGTCTGGAGGATCTGCTGCTAAAGGTCTTGGTATCAGATACAGAACAACTACAGGACACCTTCAGAGATCTGGTGTCTTGAGTCCATTGTGTCTTGAGATGTAGTTCTGAAGCCCTACCCCATAAAAGTGAAAGCAAACAACTTCTGTTTTTTTTTTTTACTATAAAAATGTAAAAATCATAGAAAGCAGTCCTATGTGGGTATTAGTGTATGAGTATATAAAACATGTGATTATAGACATCATGGGGTTATGTACAGTGTATGAGTATATAAAACATGTGATTATAAACAGTAATGTAATTATATACAGTGTATGAATATATACAGTATAGGTTTATTTAAAGTATATGATTATATAAAACATGTGATTATAGACATCATGTGGTTATGTACAGTGTATGATTATGTAAAACATGTGATTATAGACATTATGTGGTTATATACAGTACATAATTAATGTAAAACATGTGGTTATAGACATGTGTTTAAATGTATAAAACATATGGTTATTGACATCACTCAGTTATATGCAGTTTATGATTGTATACAGTGTATAAGTGTAAACAAATAAATGAGTATAGACATTATATGTTATATACAGCATATGATTTTATACGGTTTATTAGCATAAAAATATATAGATATTATGTGGTTATATACATAATATGATTATGTAAAATGGGGTTATAGACATTATGTGGTTGTATACAGTATATGATTATATACAGTGTATAAGTGTAAAAAAATAATGGATTATAGACAGTATATGGTTATATACAGCATATGGTTGTATACAGTTTATTAGCATAAAAATATATGGTAATAGAGATTATGTGGTTAAATACAGTATATGGTTATGTAAAACATGTGGTTATAGAGATTATGTGGTTATATACATTATATGGTTATGTGAAACGTGGTTATAGACATTATGTGGTTCTGTACATTATATGGTTATGTGAAAAGTGGTTATAGACATTATGGTCTTGTATACATTGTATGAGTGTGTAGACATGGTTATAGACAGTTTGTGGTTATATAAATTAATAAATTGATTATATACAGTGTATTAGTAAAAAAAAACATTATAACAACAAACATTATACAAGTGTATACAGAGTATGAGTATATTAAATATAGGGTTAAAGACATTATGTGGTTACATACAGTATATAAATGTGTACAGTATAAACATGCAGTTATATAGAGTGTATATAATGGAGATTGGGAGGATATATTACCAGCAGTGTAATAGGGCTGATCTGTGGGTGGTGAACTATTCTTCCCTCAGGCTCTGACTGTTCTCAGATCTGCAGTCGTCACTTCAGTGTGTCTCTTCCTCATCAGGGTTTGTATACAGTGCAGCCGTTCCCACCATTAAGCGGCGCTCAGCTCAGGGGAGATAATATATTCTTCATTAGCTGAATCACTGGTGCGGGTGTTGGGTGAAATGGGTTGCAGCTGGACGTTTTCAGCGAGGCTGGATTTTAAACAGGTGTGAGTTGGGTAAATAAAGTTGGAGAAATCAGGATGTGCTTTATCGTGTTGAGAGTCAGTGCTGGGAACCCGTAATGCTCTCAAAGCCAGGTGCTCAGAGGAGGTTCTGGAGGCTATAAACACAAGGCATCTCTCTAAGTCTTTGTTTAAGTGTTTTTCTCAATGAAGCGTCTGAGCAGAGCGATTATCCGCTATTTAATGCGCCCTATTAGAGCTGCTTTAAATTGATTCTCCTTTAATTACAAGCTGCAAACATCAAACTACAGCCAGAGATGTTCTCCACCAGACAACCAAGAGGCTCGGTTTCCTCTACACTGAAAGATCAGGCAAAGAGCAGTACTACGGGAAAAGTATTGTGAATTATAGTGAAAAGTCAGCCAACTCAAACCTTTACTCACCAACTAGTTAATAAAGAACATCCTTATTTTATTAACTAATGGACTGATTCATTCTGAATGACTAAATAAAATCATGACATATCAGACATATCAGATATGTCACATATCTTTAACACTGAAAGAGCTCAAAACTTACTTTCTATCACTCTAGAAAGATTAATTTGAAAGATTAATTTGAGTAATTTGAAGGATTATTGTGATTTCAGCACTATATGAACAATGTGCAATGTGTAGTTCTGCACTGTTACACTAATTAGTTTGTGTATTATGTTGTTGTTGTTTTTTTTTTTTGGTCCTACATTAATAAGTGACATTATTTTTATTCATTATAAATATGAATGTGTCCAGTCATTACAATGTGACAGTAATGATTGTGGAACAATAACAACAGATGTGGAGTGATTTAATCCAGTATTCATTTTCAGTGTGTAGTTTCTACAGTCTTACAAAAAAAAAAAAACAACAACTGTGGAGTGATTATAATCCAGTATGTATCTTCAGTGTGCAGTTTTTTACAGTCCTAAAGTAATAACAACTGTTGAGTGATTATAATCCAGTATGAATCTTCAGTGTGCAGTTTTTACAGTCTTACAAAAATAACAACAACTGTGGAGTGATTATAATCCAGTATGAATCTTCAGTGTGCAGTTTTTACAGTCTTACAAAAATAACAACAACTGTGGAGTGATTATAATCCAGTATGAATCTTTCAGTAAGTAGTTTCTACAGTTTTATGTAATTATAATCCAGTATGAATCTTCAGTGTGTAGTTTGTACAGTCTTACAAAAATAACAACAACTGTGGAGTGATTATAATCCAGTATGAATCTTCAGTGTGCAGTTTTTTACAGTCCTAAAGTAATAACAACTGTGGAGTGATTATAATCCAGTATGAATCTTTCAGTAAGTAGTTTCTACAGTTTTATGTAATTATAATCCAGTATGAATCTTCAGTGTGTAGTTTGTACAGTCTTACAAAAATAACAACAACTGTTGACTGATTATAATCCAGTATGAATCTTCAGTGTGCAGTTTTTACAGTCTTACAAGTAATAACAACTGTGGAGTGATTATAATCCAGTATGAATCTTTCAGTAAGTAGTTTCTACAGTCTTTTATAATTATACTACAGTATGATTCTTCAGTGTGCAGTTTCTACAGTCTTTCAAAAATAACAACAACTATGGAGTGATTATAATCCAGTATGAATCTTCAGTAAGTAGTTACTACAGTCTTTTCTGTTTATAATCCAGTATGAATCTTCAGTGTGCAGTTTTTACAGTCTTACAAAAATAAAAACAACTATGGAGTGATTATAATCCAGTATGAATCTTCAGTGTGCAGTTTTTACAGTCTTAAAGTAATAACAACTGTGGAGTGATTATAATCCAGTATGAATCTTCAGTAAGTAGTTTCTACAGTCTTTTGTGATTAAAATCCAGTATGAATCTTCAATGTGCAGTCTCTACAGTCTTACAATAATAACAACTATGCAGTGATTATAATCCAGTGTTAATCTTCAGTTTGCAGTTTTTACAGTCTTAAAGTAATAACAACTGTGGAGTGATTATAATCCAGTATGAATCTTCAGTAAGTAGTTTCTACAGTCTTTTATAATTATAATACAGTATGATTCGTCAGTGTGCAGTTTCTACAGTCTTTCAAAAATAACAACAACTGTGGAGTGATTATAATCCAGCATGAATCTTCAGTGAGTAGTTTCTACAATCTGTTTTGATTAAAATCCAGCATGAATCTTCAGTGTGCAGTTTTTACAGTCTTACAATAATAACAACTGTGGAGTGATTTAGTGTGAATCTTCAGTAAGTAGTTTCTACAGTCTTTTGTGATTATAATCCAGTGTGAATCTTCAGTGTATAGTTTCTATGATCTGTTTTGATTAAAATCCAGCATGTATCTTCAGTGTGTCATTTCTACAGTCTTAGTGTGAAAATAATCCGGTATGAATGTGAAGTCTGTGTAGTTATAACTGTAAGAGTAGATGCTACAGCTGTGCAGTGTTGTATTATTGTGGTTATTGAGTTTGGTCTCTTGGGTATAATGCTGACATGAACATCTGGACTAAGATCTTTCAGTCTGACACTTTATTCTGAACTAAACAGCCTGTGAAATCCAACCAATCACATCACACCACACCCGGCCACCTTCCTCTTACTGCAACTTCTAATACTGAAATACCAACACAAGTACATTACATTCAATTCAAACTAAAGAGCTGTAGATTACTGTGCTGCTCAAGTGACTGGGCGGTGTAGACTGTGTGTATGTGTTTGTGTGTGTGTATGTGTGAGAGTGTGTGTGTGTGTGTGTGTTTGGTACTGTATGGCTGTAAGCCAGACCAGGAGTGGTATGACCACAGACCCAACAACTATACCACTGAGGAATCCACTCAGCAAAACAGAACACACACACACAGGCGCGCACACACACACACACACTACACAACACATCATTTAAAACAACACAATTATTTTAATCCAGTATGAATCTGCAGTGTATGTAGTTTCTACATACTTACAGTAATTCCTGTGAGGTTATTTCAATCCAGTATGAATCTGCATTGAGTAGTTTCAAAAGTTTTACAGTAAAAGCTGCAGAATTATTTTAATCCAGTATGAATCTGAAATGTCTATTTTTTACAAGTGTGATAGGATTGATTGCAGTGTCATTTTAATCCATTATGAATCTTAAGTGTGTGTAATATTCACAGATTGACAGTATTGATTGTAGGGTGATTTTAATCCAGTATGAATTTGCAATGTGTAATATTTACAGCCTTAAAGAAATAACAATATAATTATTCTAATCCAGTATGAATCTGCAGTTTTTATATTTACATTTTGACTAATAATTATGGAATAATTAGATTTTAATCCAAAATCTGATATGTGGCTCACCTGCACCTTTCACATGTCTTCGAACGGCCCTCTGACTCACCATAAAAAAAAAATACGCCCCAATATAGTATTCATACAGATTCATACTGGCAACCCTTCCTGAGTTCCTAAACTCTAGAAGTAGCTGCAGATTGATTCTGCACTGATTAATCTGTGAGGGAACCTCCAGAGCTCGACCTTCTGTACAGAAAGGTGCGGTTTTCAGCGCGAGGTCTTCCCCTCGACCACATCAAAGTTGGGAATGTGAAAAAACCCGGAGCTGCTTTTGTATGTTATGGAAAGTTATACTTGGCCTGAGGCGAAGTTTCCTCCCAAACCAAGTTAAATCATGCATTTTACTGGATGGGGGTGTAATAAGCACGAGAGCAAACATGAAAACATGCGAAAGAACATTTTTTATTATAAAACTATAAAACAGACAAAACGTGAATAAATTCTCTTCACAGTGTAAAAGAGTTGAAATGTTTCGGTCAGGAACTGCTGAAACAGCACCGCGTCCGCCCCTCAGGAGCGGGTACTGAGTGTACAGATATCACTGCAGTTTCAGTTCTGTGGTGTTGTGGTGGTTCCGTTCCGCTGCTGTTTGCAGGCACTGTGTTGTTTGCAGTTACTAAAAAGCTGGTCCAGCACTTACAGCAGCAGCAGCAGCAGCAGCAGCAGCAGGCCTCAACCGGGCCTTTGAACACCAAAATATATATATGTGTCACTCCAGGCCAAGCTGCACGGATCTGGTGACAAAGTGTCTCCGTGTTGCGGGCCGGGCTGGTATGCGGGACTTTCTACCCCGTAAAAAAAAATCATGTTATCGGATCTGCAAGGACGAAGGCGGAATTCTCTGAATCCGCGCCGCTTTGAGAACAATAGGGAAGAACACAGAACCCACAGTGACCACGGGGGAACATCCAATAATACCATAAGATCAGAGAACGCGGCGGTTACCAAACAAAAAAGAGACGGCAGCTAAAAACGTCTGTGGCTCCGCTTCAGTAAACACGCCTCGTCGCCAGATAAATTGTTCTCGTTGTTTACGGCGGTTTAAGGCGAGAGTGACCGATCCGCCTGGCTCTGGTGGGGGGGCTGGTTTTTGTGAAAATAAAGAATGTCCACCCGTTCCACATTTGGCTTTGGAAGACAGAAGCACACTCTGAGGAAAAAGAAGCGACCGCACAAAAGACGTTTTTCTTTTGAGGAGGAAAATAAGACGGAGTGAGAATAAGATACAGCGCTGGAGGATTGTAGAGACTTGGCCGCGGCACCGAGGAGTCCATAAAGCGAGAGTTTAGCCAAAAATCCCAAAAACTAAACGCACACAGTTAACCTTTACTATCCCTATTAACCCCAGTGCTGTCAGTCAGATTCCCTACCCAGAGACAGCTAGAATTTATCATTTGTGCTGGAAAAGACAGAATTTGACCCCCTAATTTGACCATTAATACAGTGAACACACACAAACACTCTGCGCCAGCTGTCTTACTATGCTCTCTGCTTTCTTTACACCCCATCAACTGCCTATTTTTACACCTTGTGCCCACGCCAAAAATAATTAAAATAGTGTTCAGAGTTTAGTTATAAATCTACACTGACGGGCGTGTTGGTCTGGAAGTGAGGTGTGTTCAGGTACATTTCTGGCGTGTTATTATTTTGGTGGTGGAAAACACAAGTCCATTTCTATAGGTGTGCCCAGTGTGTACATCACTGCTCATTAAACACGCAAACGCAAACGGACGCACTGCAGAGCGCAAACCCGCATTTTATCTCAACAATAAACAGAAAAGAAAAATACATTTCATTACATTGCTGCGCCCTTAAATGAGCTGCTGGTGTATCTTCACAGCATGAACATGCAGGTCAGTATCCTCCGCTGAGACACACAAAGCACCGTGCTCTTAAGATGCCTGTGTGCCAAAGTCAGAGCACACCTGACTCCAGGGGTGCAACTACATACTTTTTGAGGCGTATGCAAACAAACTAAAATTATTTCTAGATGCAGAATATCAGTTATGTAATATAAAAAACATCGTTGGCAACCCCTGACCTATCATTTATTAGTGGGGCTTCCGTTTTAGCCCACCGCGCTCCGCAAAACTAGCAAGCTGATTGGCTGTTTCTCCTGAAAGGCGGAACTTAATCCTTGAACTGGCACCGTGATTCGCATTAAGAGATTTTCCATTCACAGCGGACAGCGGCCCGTCTCCTCACTAATAATACAGCTGAGCTGAGTGAAACGATTCGGGGCTACTGGAAATTTATTCAGGGCTAAAGCCCCGGAAGCCCAGGCCAGGCGACGCCCCTGTGTATTATCATACATGAACAAACAGCTCTTACAAAACAATAATTTTCCGGCATTGATTTGGCGCCCCCTCTAGTGCAGCGCCCCTATGCGTTGCATACGCTGCATACCCCCTTTTTGCGCCACTGCCTAACTCTTAAAGGAAATGTCAACTAGCACACTGATTAAGAGAATTGGTTAATGGCTTTTGCTTGTTACGAGCCTTGCAAGGCAAATTATTTGCATCCTCATGATACCAAAGACACACCGGAAGACGATCCTGCAGCATGATGCACAACCAGTGCTCTAAAATAGGGCCCCATGAGTTTACATGCCAGGACGGTGGGCAGCTTTTTCTGTGGCACCCAGGAAGAAGAGAGAGTTAAAAGCCTTGCTTAAGGACTTGAGTGTTGGTCCCAATCCCACTTCTCATTTCTACCCCTACCCCTTGTTTTTGAGTGTCACCCTCCCTTTCAAAATTGCTGCATCTTGTCACCATAATAAGAATTGGGAGACCTTATGCACGGGCCTAGGCGTGAACTTGCAACACAGAGGAGTAGGGGTAAGCAGTAGGGCCATGGGGTAAAATTGGACTGGGTCTTGAACAAACAACCTAATTATTAAGGCCAGTTTATGTTTCCTGACACAGACAAAAGCAACCATGATTGGTCCACCATACTTGAGTTCCTTTTATTCCTCATATTCCCTTCACAGCCTTCAAAGGTATCTTTTAGAGCAGGGGTGTCCAAACCACGGCCCCCGGGCCATTTGCGGCCCGTTTGCTTTTTTGGAGCGGCCCGCGAGGTATTTTAGAAATAGAATGAAAGTTGGCCCGCTGTTAGGCAGGTTTTTATAATGTGAGATTCAAAGTTTGGACGCTAGGTGTCAGAAACGGGCCAAGAAGTCTAAAAGCAGAGAGGGTGCGCATTTGTAGCTCAAAAAAACAGGGCAAAAGAGTCTAAAAGCGGAGAGAGTGCACATTTCTAGCGCAGTAAATCGGGCCAAAGAGTCTAAAAGCGGAGAGGGTGCGCATTTCTAGCGAAAAAAACGGGCCAAAGAGTCTAAAAGCGGAGAGAGTGTGCATTTCTAGCGCATAAAAACGGGCCAAAGAGTCTAAAAGCGGAGAGGCATTTCTAGCGCAGTAAATCGGGCCAAAGAGTATAAAAAGAGGGAGAGGGTGCGCATTTCTAGCGCAGAAAAACGGGCCAAAGAATCTAAAAGCGGAGAGAGTGTGCATTTCTAGCGCAGTAAATCGGGCCAAAGAGTCTAAAAAGAGGGAGAGGGTGCGCATTTCTAGCGCAGAAAAACGGGCCAAAGAGTCTAAAAGTTGCCGTAATTAAGGAGTTTAATATTAAGAGACATCATGAAATTAAACATCAATTTGAAAAATCTTAGTTTACACAACACTGTCAAAGATAAAGATAGTTAGTCAAGTAAAATGGTGTGTAAATTAAAAATCTGAAAAAAGTATTATTTAAAGTGGTATATTTCAATATTTTATTATTTTTTCATTATTTGTTTTATTACAGAGTGTGGCCCGTGACTTCAAATATATTCTCCTTCTGGCCCCCAACAAAAAAAGTTTGGACACTCCTGTTTTAGAGTGATGTAGATGGTTTAAATATGGCCACATGGATTTAGCAAGCCTCCTTAAGGCCTATCTGACTCAAACTTGGTAATTGTTGTTATAATATCATTGTACATGAACAAAATATTTTTTTAAAGGTCTCTTTCTGCTAAAATCCACTTTTTTTTTGTTCTTTGTGAAATACTATAGGTCTCTCTGAGGTCCCTCTTCATCAGGTCATGAGAGGAACACCATGAGGAACCACCAAGTGAAGCCAAGACTCAAATGTCTTTTGACTGACTGTGTTTCTGTACCTCTTTAGTTCAGTAGACCTGGACTGCCACCAATAAAGGTCTTTCAAAATGCAGTCAGATATGATCTTCATTCTTGATCCAGACACTGCTAGTCATTTGAGCATACTGAGCTACTTTTACCTCAGTACAGTATATGGTAAAGAAGAAGCACACGTCAGTTACCAAACATGCCTTGGCTTATGGACTGCATTTATAGTAGGTGATAATAAATCATCATCATCATCATTCACTAACTGCTCCTTTAAATAGCAGCGTCCTCATTTCATCCAGGATCCAAAAGGTACAAAGCATCTTCAGTCAGTTCTGTCCTGCCCCTGGTCCTCATAATTGTACTGATTAGAACATAAAAGACAAAAATTGAGTCTACATCAATACTTGCATCCAGAGAAGCTGATTTTAATGTTATCCTTTATCTTTACTGGCATGAGATGTTACTGCTAAACCCGATGGGAGAAGATGATTTAAAACCAGCGTTGGCGTTCATATCCTCAGATCTCAGATCAGTGCTCTTCTGAAACTGAAAGGCTTGATTCATGGCCACATGCAGTAAAATGAGAGGAGATCACATTGTTCTGTCTTTGTTCCTGCAGCCACAAAACAGCTAAAAGTAAAATGTTAACATGAAAACATTGTGGAGAGCTTTACTTCACAGAGTTGTTTATGTTCTAAATGATGACTAAACTCAATGAATATCAATGAAAATGTAAGTTTTATTCATAAAGTATATTTTTCAACATATATATATATATATTTTAGCAATCTACAGGCAAGCAGTCAACAAGTCACAGCACAGCTTGATTTAGGGCATGCTAGTGTGACTTTGTTATCATGAAGCATGCCATTTAATTAGTTAATTATATGTGTGCTTTGGGCGTAACATGCAATAAACCAATCAGCATGTCACTTGCCATTCCCTTTAAGAGCCAGGTACGCTCTGACTTTGGCGGATTGCTAATTTTATGGCGCAGCGCTTCCTCTGCGTTCTCAGCAGAGGAAACTGACATGCTTATTCATGCTGTGAAGGTACGTGAACAGGTCATTTACGGGAACAGCAATGTTATTTTATTTAGTATTTTGTTTATTGTTGATGTAAAAACATAGCAATACTCCTGACCACACCTCAATTCCAGACCACCATGCCCATTGGTGTAGATACAAGTGTAAACTAGACTCATGAAAACTATTACTAATGAAACAAACCTACCAGGTTTGCTTAAAATTTTTATTAACATTTCCTAACCTTTAAAAAAAGTTTTATTATGGTCATTTTTGCCTTTTTGGAGAACCCTTGTAGGTTCAACTGTGCTATAGGCGAGGATTATGTTTCTGTGTACTTACAATATGCAATTAAATAATAAAAATAATACTATTAATAAATAATACCGCTCCTCGGAGACGTCCAATCATCTGCGTCTCATGGCTATCAGAGGCACACTGCTGCTTCTGCGGCTAAAGCTGTCCGTACATTACACAACTTTGAAAAAGACTCTAAAAAGACTTTTCATTGACTAAAGACAAGTCACAGACTTTTAATCACAGACTAAGATTTTGCAAAGACTGGGGGTCACTATTTACAAGACTGCAACTAGATTCTTTCTGAGATTACTTCCCATCATGCTTATGGTGGAGTTTAACAGAAAGAAACGCTGTTTAACAGTGGAGCAGAAACAGAAGCAGTTGGACTCAGCTGCTTTGGTGTGTGCAGTTCAGAAAAAAAACAGCCAAAAAAAAAAAAAGACATTACATTATGTGGACATGACCGTGGTTGAGTGAACGGAAACGTTACACCACTTGCCTTGCAGCTTTCAGTAGCTCTCCTATTGGTTGTTGAAATTGTTCTCATCATTACTTGCGTGAGTCGAGTATGAAGATTCACGATAATGTTAAACACGGTTGGACCCAACTGACACAACTCGACTGCAACTTAGAGCTTAGATTGTCTGCCCGAGATTTCCCACCACATTCCCCGGGCTGGGTCGGGTCGGACTCCAGAAACTAGTCTGAGGTGTAGGCATCCGTTTTTATAATTTATTTTTTTTTAAATAAAGCTCTGGTGTGAAAATCACAATGTTACTATTATTGATAATGAAAACAAACCAAATAAAGAAAACTGAAAGGAAAAAAAAAAAAAAATCATAATCGCTGTTTATTTGTGCCGATTCTGTCCGCGAAGCAGGAGTCGGATTCAGCAGGGAGTAGGATTTGGCACAACAGCGGCAGCGGCGGCACCTCACTGTCCGCGGTGTTAGTTGTAAGCGCCCGTGCTAGCCGCAAAATACGACAGAAAACACTGAGGGAGCTGCAGAATTATGTATGGGACTAGAATATGAGCACGAGGAGATCAAAGAGAAACAGGAGATACAGTATGTGAGAACCTTTACCTGTGAGTAGCTCATACCAGAACACACAAATCTCTCTCTCATTCTCTCTCTCTCTCTCTCTCTCTCTCTCTCTCTCTCGCATGTGCACTCCTCCGCGTTTGTGACAGTTTATGGTTCGGGTTGGGTCGGGGGCTCGGGCAGAACGTGCACGGACTAGGGCTGGGTCGGGTCGGATTTTTGGGCCCGATCTAACCTCTACTGCAACTCGACTCTAGCAACAATCTCATGATTTTATCCCGACTCTGGAAATTTGCCTGCGACAAAAAATCGCTTGAAAATCGGTAGGTGTAAGGCCGGCATTAGCACAGTTAGCTCTTCGTCCTGCCACGCCCCTATAAACCCATACATCACCAAGTGTTCCTCACAAACTAACCCTGACATTTTTTTGCCTTTCTTAAGTTTGAGCTGAGGGAGGAGTCAGCTAAAATCAGGGGGTTCAAGTTACCCTTAAAAGGACTTGCAAGGTACTAAGCACTGCAGTGTCAACCATGCTTCTCACTTTGTTTGATATTGTTGAGCATGCATTTATTGGTCATGACCAATCCATCAGTACCTACTCCAACCTTCCTCATCACGCTGCTGCAGCCGATACACAACACAGCTCTGCTTCTTCTCCACAGCTCTGCTTTTAGTCATTTTTAGCGTGTTCCAGGTGGCTGAATATTTCACTTCTTTTGTGGTTTGTGCATTTCTGTTGAGTTTACTCAGGGCTGTAAGCTGAAGTCATAGCCATGGGTTTATACGCCCAGCTCCTCTCTCGTAATTGCCTTCTAAGTGCCCCTGCTTATTCTTAATGAGGTGGACTGAATAGGGGGGAAATCACTTACTCCAAACGCTGGTTTGGGAACGTGTGAACAATTCACTTTCCATTAACAATGAACTCAGAACTGTGTTCCTAATCTAAACTTAACATAACTCCCCGAATCTTTTGAAGCTTCAGATTTACCCAATTCTCTCTCTCTTTCTCTCTCTCTCTCTTATATTCTCTCTCTCTCTCTCTCTCTCTCTCTCTCTCTCTCTCTCTGGCAGAAGGTTCCCATGTTTATGCATTTGCTGAGATCGCTGGCGGGATTATGAGAGAGGGGGTTTACATTTTTTTCTATTCTCTCTCTCTCTCTCCCTCTCTCTCTCTTTTCATGCAATCTCTTGCCTTCAGAAACCATTAATGCCCATTCAACATCAACATCAAGGCAGTGCTTTGATGTGTGTTCTGTCAGCTGAGCTCTCTCTCTCTCTCTCTCTCACACTCTCTTCTTTCTCTCTCTATCTCTCAACCTTGAATCCCTCACTCTCTCCGTCTTCTCCTTCCTCACGGTTTACTGTACAATCAAATAATTAAACGGATTGTAAACAAATGATTTTACCTGGCAATTAAATATGCTAATGAAGAACGGCAGGGATGAAAGGACAGATTTAAGCACGAGCTGCAAATCTACAAAGGCTTCAAACACAAAGGCCTCGCGGCCTGGAGAGAGAGAAAGAGAGAGAGAGAGAGAGAGAGAGAGAGAGAGAGAGAGATGGACAGAAACAAAGGAATCGAGAAAAGAAAAGAAAAAGTGTGAAAAACTGAAATTAAAAAAGGGGGCAGAATGGTGAAAGAGTAAATAAATTATAATTAAAAGTAAATAAACAAGCACAAACAGAAAGAGATAAAGATGGACTGAAATATAGGATTGAAAAAAGAAAAAAAATGAAAAAAGAGAAAAAAGACTAAATATAGAAAGATAAAAGGCAAAAGTATCAAAGAGATATAGATAGAGATAAACAGTAGAGTTAAATGTAGAGCAGCAGAAAGAGATGGATAACAATATGAGAGAGATAGATGGAGTAAAACAGATAGAGTTTAAAGTAAAGAAACAGAAGAAGAAAGAGATAGAGATGGACAGAAATAAATAAATAAAGGAATTTAGAAAAGAAGAAGCAGAAAATGAAGAAAGATGGAAAAAGTTCAGAACAGAAATATAGAAAGGTAAAAGGAACAGAGAAAGAGAGATAGATGGAGATAAACAGAGCTAAACGTTAAACATAGAGAAGCAGAAAGAGATAAAGAGAGCGGGAAAAAGAGAAAGAGATAGAGTGATAGACAAAAACAAAGGAATTTAGAAAAGAGTGAAACAGACAAGATAGGAAAAAAGACAAAAAATATAGAAAGGCAGAAAGAAACAAAGAGAAAGAGAGAAAAGATAGATTTGAAAGTAAAGAAAAAACAGATAGAGATGGACTATCTGAATTAAAAGGATTAAAAAAAGAAAAGCAGAAAATGAAGAAAGACAGAAAAAGTACAGTAGAGAGATACATTTAGAAAGTGAGAACCAAAGAGAAACAGACAGATAGATAGATAGATAGATAGATAGATAGATAGATAGATAGATAGATAGATAGATAGATAGATAGATAGAGAAACAAAGGAACTGACAAAAGAGTGAAGCAGAAATAGTGAAAAAGACAGAAAAACAAAAATGATTGAAAACGAAGCAGAGCAGTGAAAGAAACAATAAAAGAGAGATAGATGGAGAGTAAAACAAAGAGGTGAATGTAAAGAAACAATAAGAAAGAGAAAGTGATTGACAAAAAGGAACAAAGAAACTGAGAAAAGAAAGAATAAAAAGTGAATGAGATCAAGCGATAGACAGAAACAAAGGAATTGAGAAAAGAGTGAAGCAGACAAGATAGGAAAAAAGACAAAAATATAGAAAGGCAAAAAGAAACAAAGAGAAAGAGAAAATATAGATTTGAAAGTAAGGATGAAAACAGATAGAGATGGACTATCTGAATTAAAAGGATTGAAAACAGAAAAGCAGAAAATGAAGAAAGACAGAAAAAGTACAGAAGAGAGAAACATATAGAAAGTGAGAATCAAAAAAAGGAACAAAGGAACTGAGAAAAGAAAGAAGCAGGAAATGAAGAAAGACAGAAAGTACAGAAAAGAGAAATATAGAAAGGTAGAAAAGCAAAAGCACAGAGAGAGAGAGAGAGAGAGGGAGAGAGAGGGAGAAATGGAGAGAAACAGTTGAGAAATGAGTGGCGTGAAGCAGAAATGGGAAATATAAGGAAAATTATAGAAAGGCAGAAAGAATCATAGATAGATAGATAGATAGATAGATAGATAGATAGATAGATAGATAGATAGATAGATTGTCTTTCATTATGACCTCATTATGACCCCATACAGTTGTTGATGCACTACATAATGGTCTTCTTCACACAGAAACGGTTTTTCTTCTGCAGTGCAGGAACTTCTTCTTCAGGGTGAATCTGGAGAAAGGTGTGGTTGAAAGCTCTGAAATCTCTGAAAAGCAGATGACAAGAAGATGACCCTTTGACCCCACGTTTGGTTGGGTCTTCTGTTCTTCCTGGTGTAAGATAAAAAGAGCGCGAGAGCGCGGCGAGAGGAGAGCGTGAAGAGAAGAGGTCAGTGTCCTGTACATCTTTAAAAGAAGCCTCTCCCTCCACGGCTGAACTCCGCAGGCAGATTTAGAAATAATGAAGGAGAATTAAAAGAGGGATAAAAGTAGCGGAGGAGATTATCCCCCGTCTGAGAGACGGAGGCGAGATCAAACAGCGAACTAAGAGAGAGGTTACTCCACACACAGACGCACAAACTCCACAGAGAAAGTCCAATTACACACGAGCTGAGATACAAAATCATACATCATACAATCACGACACACACACACACACACACACACATACACAAATACACAGTTTCTAAAGAGCTTGTTGAAATGTGTGCAATGGAAACAGGTTAAAGGAGAACTTCGGTGTAAAATGGACTGTTGGTGCAGTAAAACATGATAAAAAGTACGTACGTTTGATATTAAAAAAAGCACACCTCCGCTTTCCCACAGGAATACATATATTATAAAATATTAAGGCTTTAAATTAAGGCTTTGCTTAGTATAGGGTTTACTTTGTCCCACAAAATTAAACAATATATGATGAAATCGGACAGCTGAAGAACATAAACAATAGGCTTTAAAAAGAGATACGAGATCCAGAAATTTGAACAGTTTGAACAAACCCCCTTCAGACTGGGTGACACAGGGAATAATTCGCCCAGATAACACACTTTTTCCCACCGTTATCCAGGTTCAAAGTAGCTCCGCACCTCTTCGCTAGAATCCGGAGAGCCCTGACATTCAAAACGAGGCATTAATAACTTAAAAAGTGCACAAGAAGCTTATTAAAAAACACAGTTTACATTTAATAATGTGAGTTTCACACCACCACCACCATCACTGAACTGAAAAATAACATACATATATATACATATACATACATATATACATAGAATCTGCATGTTATGCTGTGTCTATGTATATATATATATATATATATATATGTCTATGAAGGGTGTTTGGACAAACAGTTAACATTCCTGGATCTGGGAAAGCTGTGGGAGAACAGAGGTGTGCTTTACATCAAAGGTAAGTACTTTTATAATGTTTTACTACATCAAAAATCCATTTTACACCCATGTTCTCCTTTAACCCTTTGAAACCCCCTACAAAAACTTGGTGTTTCTTACATGTACTTTGTTTTATTGACTTCTACTTCATTGCAGACATCATGAACCATGTTTCATTTAATTTTTTAAATAGAAAAATGTGTTAAAGATAACCTGAGTAAATATGAAAAAGCTGTTTCAAAATGATAATTTCATTTATTAGGGGAACAAAAAAAGCTATCCACATCCACCTGGCCCTGTGTGAAAAACTAACTGCAACCTAGCTTTACTGATATCTGGCAATGAGTCTTTCACATCTACAGTATGTGGAGGAATTTTGTTCCATTCTTCTTTGTAAAATTGTTGTAATTCAGACACATTGAAAGGTTTTTGAGCATAAACAGCCTGTTTAAGATTATACTACAGCATCTCAATCAGACTTTGACGAAGCCACTCACACAAACTTCATTTTGTTTATTTTTCTTAGCCCTTCAGAGTTGGAGTTGCTGGTGTGCTTTGGGTCATTGTCCTGCTGCGGAACCCAAATACACCTGAGCTTAAGCTCACAAACTGATGACTGCACTGATCTCCTGATTCTCCTTTAGGGTTGTCTCGTAGAGAGTTCCATTCATGGTTCATCAATTACAGCAAGTTATCTAGTTCCTGAAGCAGCAAAGTAGCCCGGACCAGCACACTATCACCACCATGTTTTACTTTGCATATGATGTTCTTTTTCTCAAAATTGTTTGTTAGTTTTTTGCCAGATGAAACAGGGCACTTCGAAAAATGTTCACTTTTGTCTCATCAGTTCACAGCACTTTTTCCCAAAGTCTTGGGGATCATCAAGATGTTTTAACAAATGTAAGATGGGTCTTTGTGTTCTTTTTGGTCAGCAGTGTTTTTTGCCTTGGAACTCTCCCATTGATACCATTTCTTTAATATATTTTTTTCATATCATTTTTTTATTTCTGATTTTGGCAGGGCCAATTTTGCTCCCCCTAAGCGCCGGCAGCTGATGGCAAAGCTGCATGTGCAGGGGTTCGAGCCTGCAACCTCCCCCTCAAAGTGGCAGCGCATTAGACCGCTGGACCACTCTGCGCCCTCCCATGGACACCATTTTTGGTCTCTTTTTTATTAGTAAATCATTAACACTGACCTTAACTGTGACCACAAGTTCTTTAGACATTGTTCTCTTGGATGAGTAGCCCATGCCCTTTTGGAGTAATTTTGGTAGGCTGGTCACTTCTGGGAAGGTTCACCAGTGTCCTATGTTTTCACCTTTTGTGAATAATAGCTCTCGCTGTGGTTTGCTGGAGTCTGAAAGCCTTAGAAATGACTTTGTAACCTTTTCCAGTCATTTTTTGTAATCTGTTCTTGAATTTCTTTAGATTGGGGCATAATTTGTTGCTTTTTTGAGATCTTTTAGCTGCTTCATGTTGTGCATGTTGTTCATGGTCTGGCAGTAATCAGACCTGGTGTGGTTAGTAGGGAAATTTAGTTTTTGTTTGGAAGTATATAAATATATTGTTAAACAGATCTGTACAAGAGGTTTTCCTTGTACATGAAAAACAAAATAACCAAGCAAAGAACCATTTACACAATGAAATGGTTATGTAAGTTGTGATGGTTCTATAGTGAACTTTTGTCTTTATTGAAGAACCCTCTTTAGAGACTTCTTGGCATAACATAAAACCATTTTTGAAAGGTCCTATTCTGAATGATGTACACACAAGGGTTGCTTTAACCATACATATATTTATGGTTCTTTGAGTTTGTCATGAGTCTGTATAGAAACACTGCCTTTACTGAAGAACCCTTATAGAACCAGGGGTTTTCTAAAGCATGATGGAAAAGCTCTATTGGACATTTACTAAGAAACGTTTTTTACGGCACACAGTTCATACATGTTTTAAATAATACATTTTCGTGATTTTTCATGAATTTTCCATGCCTTCAAGGCAAATTTTCATGATCATACGATGTTAAGAACATCAGTGCAAACATGGTCAATAAAACCAAAAATCAATTAAAACTATTATTAAAATTTAATATAGTAGGTCCAAAATGAATGACACACAATCTTTAATAATAAAAAGTGTGTCAGATCCTGAGAGCTCCATTGTGTAGAGCTAAATTACTTAATTAACTCTGATAAATACGATAAACAGAAACACAAAGAATTGTAGACCAAATTTCCAGATTTTCCAAAACTTTCTGGGTATTTTTATTTTTCCAAAACTTATCCAGGCCTGGAAATTGCTATTTTCAGATTCCATGACTTTTCCAGGTTTTTCATGACTGTACGAACCCTGCAGCAACAATTTTTTTTTATTACTAAATTAAGAAGAATTTTTCCAAACTGACTTTATAATAAAAACGTTAATAAAATAGTGTTTTTGAGTTCCCTAATAGCTTACTGTATTTGCATAAAAATGACAGATCCCTTAAACAGCTCATTCTGAAAGAAACTAAAACTGTCAAGAATATATAGAGCTGGTGGTATATTTTTATGTAAGTTATGTATTTGAGTTTATGTAATTTTTTTGTGCAAAGAACTTTGTGAACATGTTTTGTATAGCCCATAGACCTAAATATTCTAACTTGTGTAAAACGTGATGTATGAGTATGAGAAAAGAACGAACATCAGACTTGTGTTTAATTTGAAAAATATAAAACTTTAATAATAAAGGCTACATCTTTTAATAATTATAGATCAAAGTAAAATATTTAACTGAAAACTCTCTGTATAGTGTATAATTTACAGATTTGATAAAATAAAATGAAGTAAACAAAGTAAAGCAAAAACAAAAACAAAACAAAACAAAGTAAATGATATTTCTTAAAAGCTTAAAAAGTGTTTTAATTTTTAAACATAAAGCCCTTCTGAAAACCGAGGGAATAATAAACCCTGAAACAGGGTAGCACATGGTACGGTCCATGTAGGCACAGGTGCTGCACTGGTTCACAATGGATCATTCCAACATATAGGCCTTTTAGGTAGGATATGATGGATGGTTTATGGATCTGGTGGTATCTGTGTGGATTGGTTGTTGGATAACTCAGTATAACTAAGTATAGCTGTTAATAATGGAGAGCACTTGTATTCTATAAATATGTGATACTGTTAGATACTGATACTGAAGAGTACGGTTTATATCAGATAGCTTGAGCTGAACTTACATTACGGAGAAGCAAAGCATTTAGGGTTAATGTCTGTGGGCTGATCTGAGGGCATCACTGCATGTATTTTAGTGCTGCCCTCAGAGCAGCAAGGGAATCAGTGTTAGTTTTGATGCTTTTGAATATTTATTTCTCGTATTCTGAATATTTCATGGCATTTTATCCATGTATAATGTTTTTATATTACTTATTTAATATTATTTATTTAATAGTAATAATATAATTTAATTGCATAAAAAATTTACTTATTTTTGGAAGCAATCTAAACTAAACCAAATACAACAAGAGAGGTTATTAAAAAAACAAAAAAAACATCTTAAAACATTCTAGGGAATAAATAGACACAAGCTGAGTTATCTCACTAAATTTCTATAAGATATATTGAGAACAATATATTTAAGATGACCTTTTCAATATTTTTCCACAGGCCTAAAATTGCTTTGGAAAATAGATTAACAAATAAATAACAAAAGGAGTATCTGCTGACTGATCATGGCTGTATCATTATTTTTTCTTTATATGGTCATAACATCATTATTTTTATTTATTCTAATATTCTTTTGCTCAGTTTATTATTTTATTCATGATTATCAGTTCAATTATCAGCCTACCTCTATTAGTTAAAGTACATGGAAAATGAAATGCTTTGGTTCACAGTAATGTAGTAATGCAGTATTAATATACGTCTTTTCTTACTTGTGTTGATGCAATGTCTGGTCAACAAACACTATGATACAACTGGACGTGAATGTAAATATATATGTCTGTAAATATAAATGTAGAAGAACTGCTGTAGTGGAAAGAGAGACCTAGGTTTAATAGAGCAGCTGAGAATGTGCTGGAAATGGGACGGAACCACTAAATAGCATCTACTCACTGTTACAAGTAAGATTTTAGGGGTTCTTCAATTTGAAACTGAGGAAGAACCCTTTTTTAAGGTGCTTTGAGGAACCTTAAGGAAACCGTTTCGTTAAAGAGTCCATAAAGCGCACTTTCAAACTTAAAAAAAAAAACAACCCAGAAAAAAGTCCTTGTAACAGTGAGGAGGATGTAATGTGAGAAGATCTCCTAAAAGGAGAAGAAGTAGATACCGCACAGGAAGCTTTCACTGACGACGCTACTGCAGCAGAACATTCTAAACATCCGAGGAGCTCTTCTGCTACGACGCCATCGCTGCCTACACTCCGACGAGACTCCGATCACAGGGGTTTATATATATATGTGGGTGTTGCATTGGTAATAAAAGGAACTGAACCAATGTTTCGAAAGCAGCGTGTCCGTTCCGTGGACGTGGGGGTCGGGAGAAGGTGGGATAGTACAGTTTCAATAAATAGATAATAATAAAAAAAAACATTTAAAATTATTTAGATCATCTTTTAAAATTATACATGTATATATACACATAGGACTGTATGTATATACACACACGTATAGACATCTCAGCATTGACACAAGCTTGATCCAGATCAGTCTAGCCACTGAACTAACTAACAAACTAACTGTCATCTCAGGTCTTCTTCAGTTCTTTATCTTCTTATCTTCATCTCCAGCTCTTCTTCAGTGGTTCTTCTGGTGAGGATTTTCCATGAGCAACCGCTCTTAAACGAACAACCAAAAAAAAAATAATAATAAAAATAAACACTACATTACCCAGAAGGCTGTGATTCTCGGGTTTCTAAGGCTGATTGGTTTTTCTTTTAACACATGAATAAAATGTTTCTTCATTGGTTGGTTCTTAGTGTTCCTTCAATAGCTCAATAGCTTCATCACAACCTGGGCAGTCCTCCACAAATATATTAACTCTAGATAGCTTAAAAAATAATCAAACAAACAAAACGAAACAAAACGAAACAAAAAGGAGATTCCAACGTTGTGCCAAAGAAAAAAACTAATAAGTCTCTATGCCAAGGAATGCACAGACGCTCCAGCCTCGCACGTGAAGTAGTGATGTCTGTAGTGGGTGGGGCCGAGTAAACGGTGGTCATTAGTGGAATAGTCCGTAGGAATAGTCTGTCCATGTCTGCAGTGGTTTGTTGGCTGATGGAGGAGAAGCTGGCTGAAGGTCTCCTTAGTCCATTCGCTCCACCTTCCCCAGAATCTTCCCCTCGTACATGGGGAGCACAGTTCCATCCTCCCAGATCTCCTCAAACACCGCACCACACTCAAACTCATCACTGGCCTTCTTAAAGTAGTACCTGCAACACATTAGAAAAAAAGAAAAAAAAAAAAAACATTAATACACTATTAATACAAAAAAAAAAACAGTTAAATAGTTAAATATTGCACAATTCATTCTCAATATACATATTTTTACATTGTATATTTACTAGGGCTGCAACTAATGATTATTTTGGTAGTCAACTAATCTGACAATATTTTTTTCCATTAGTCGATCAGTCAACGATTATTTCTTGCATGTCCTCCAGCTCTAAAAAAAACGATAGAAACAGCTGAACATGAGATTTAAAAGGCATTTAAATGTCTGGATTTTGCTTAAACAAAGAAAAGTACTAATATTTAGAGAGCAAATATGTGATCTGTTGTGTTTGGGCACTTTTGGAGACTCTTGGAGATTTACTCATCTCCCATCGCGCTTCTGTCCGCAGCACTCTGTGTAATGCAGTACTGTTACAAATGAACAATTAGTCGACAATGAAATTTGTAGTCAACAAATTTAAATAATCGACACGGTTGATTATATTGATTAATCGTTGCAGCCCTAATATTTACCATATTAACTTAAGTTACTGTTGGCGTATTGTGTTGGATAATTTACACAAGGCTGATATGAACATTCATATTAGCAGTTAATAAAAGAAGAAAGGATTAAATGGGAAATCATGTGAAATTATTATAACACATTCGTGATATATTTTATGTTCTAAATTTGCCACAAAATATAATCACTACTATAATATGATGCAAACTGTAAATAATATTATTATACCCGAATTCTACACGTATTACAGCTTTTTAAGTTCTTATTTCTTTATTTAATTTATTATTATTAAAGACTTGAGAACAATAAGGGAATCACATGTGCAATTACACAGAAAACAAGAAAAAGGGTTGAGATGGGTGATTTAGGAGGTTCTTGACCACAGCCTCATGAAGAAAGTGTGCAGATCTGTTATCAAAGCTAAATGCGGTACTTAGAAGGATCTAAAGTATCAAACCTATTTTGATTTTACACTTTTTGTTTACAGAATAATCCTGCATGTGTTCCTGTAGAGCTTTATAGCAAGAAAACACACTGAATGAGAAGAGGTGTGACTAAATTTTGACTGGTACAGGATATATGTTCCTATTTTATAAAAACTCAAATGTATTTGTGTTGCTGAAAACATTCTTAAATAAAATAAATTGACTAAAAGAACTATAACATTTCTTTCTTTCTATGAAAGGTGAAATACTGTGGTGGTGGTGGTGGTGATGCTATTAAACATCAGCCCTGAGACACTCAACAAGCTATACCTCTATAATAACAATGTAATAAATATCAGTACACACATCAATCACTGAATACTGAAGGTCTGAAAGAAATAGAAAGAGTGGTGTAATATCTGGTAGAGCAGGCGATACGGCCTGCAGCAGCTTTGGCCTTTTGACAGCACGACCAGGGATCTTCTCTGTGACCTCAAGGGTCTTCTAAAGGCCAAAGGTCGCATAGCCTTTGCAACCCCCCGCACAAACAGCAGTGAAGGTTGAGTTTGGGCTCTTTTCTCTGCCGAGCTCTTAATGATCTGAGGACTCTTTAAAGGGAGCAGGGATCAGCAGGGAAGATTTAATGATTGGCTTTGTAATGGAAAAATGCTCACTTGCCCCATATGTGTGGGGCGGCTTTGGAATTCCAGAGCCTGGCCGGGTTTACGGGCGAAGACTGAGTAACTCACACAAACAACGCATGTGTAGAGCTGTTTCTCCCCCTTTTTAATTTCTCTCACTCAGTCTGCTGTAATCATGGGAAGACTGGGCTTGTGACACACACACACACACACACACACACACACACACAAAGCTCATTCTAAACTGTTTTACTCAGCTGAAAGGTCTGAGCTTCTTTTACTTTAAATAAAATCTGGAGATAATATAAAGCGAAAGCTACAGCAGGTCTGGACTGCAGCTGAATGTAACCTAAAGCTTGTGAAAGCTCTGAACAGATAAGCAGGTTCCTCACAGTCATCTTCACCAAATTCTTCTACTAACTTAGGCAACATTTTCATCCCCTTACAGATCAAAGCTCAAACTCCAGCCCAGACTAAGCACAGCAAAGAGGATCGCACCGCCAACCAACCACGGAGCTAATGAGCAGATAAACCCAGAGAGGAGGAAGGAGGGAAAAGGAGAAAGAGAGAAGAAAGAGAGAACAAAGAGGAAAGATGAAACGCTATGAGATAAAATGAAAGGGGAGGAAATACATGAACAAAGAGAGGAAGAAATGGAGTAGGTAAACTATGGGAGAGCAAAAAGGCAATGAAAAAAATTAAAAGGAAAGAGGAAAAATCAGAAAGAAAGAAAGAAAGAAAGAAAGAAAGAAAGAAAGAAAGGGGGAAGGTAGGGAGAGAGAAAGAAAAAAGGGGAAGGGGGGATAAATTTATAAAAATTGAGGAAAGAAAGGAAAGAATGGGGAAAAGAAAGGAAATAAATAGGAAGAAAAATTTAAAAATGGGAAAAGCAAAAGAAAGACAATTAAGGAAAGAGCAAATGAAGAAACAAGATAGGGAGTGAAAAAAGAGGAAAGATCAAAAGAAAGACAGGGAAGAAGTAAGGAGTAAGAAAGTAAAAGAAAGAAAGAAAGAAAAGGAGGAAGAGGTCAAGAGAGAAGGACAGAAATCATTAAAATCATTAAATCAATAAAAAATGGAAGAAAAAATGAAAAAGGTAAGAAAAAAGACAGAAAAATAAAAGAGAGTGATGAAAGAAGGAAGGGAGTAACAGAAAAATGAAAGGGAAAGAAAAGAAAAAGTAAAAGA
Organism: Astyanax mexicanus; assembly: GCF_023375975.1. Lineage (NCBI taxonomy): Eukaryota > Metazoa > Chordata > Actinopteri > Characiformes > Acestrorhamphidae > Astyanax > Astyanax mexicanus. The sequence continues at coordinate 30,291,349 of NC_064412.1, forward strand.
GAGAATGAGGGAAGAAAGAAGGTGAGATATAGAGAACATGATGCACAGAGAGAAAGAGAGAAAGGGAGATTTTAAGGAATAGGAAGAGATATACAGTGTAAGTGTGTGTGTGTGTGCAGAAAGAGAGAGAGAGGGAGAGAGAGAGAGAGAGAGAAGTGCGTGTTTAATGTGGCAGCGTTTAGCTGGTCGTCACATCTGGTATCAATAGGTTCTGGCAGAGCGGTTCTGTACAGCTCTTTGTTGGAAGGCTGGTGTGTTTAAATGACGCACGTCTACATTCAGATCTATGGAATCAGCCCTGATTCACTGAACTCTCCACTAACTGCCCTTTAACTCAACAGTGATAACACACACAACTCACAATCTGAATTACCTCACATACAACAGATCATTTACTCGGTTATAGATTCAGCAATCTATACGGCTTCTGTAAAGAGATCTACTGTCAGCTAGTAAAGCAAGAAATGAACAATCATGCTTTGGGTCGTAGTTATTGATTAATTATTGATTGATTTGATTAATGATGATGTAATATTGAGTAAAGAGAAGAGCCTGATATCTTGTCGGGGTATCTGTGTGGGATTATGTGCAAAAAAAGAGAGAATTAAATTGAAAATTTTCTGTATTTTCTAAATTGAAATTTTCTGTATTGAAAAGTTGACATAATCGGCAACATTGATTATAAAAATCAATTGACTCTTAATTTAAGTGCTGAGTACAGAAACACAATGGGGGAGGGTGAAGCGTTGCTCACTGCTCAATTTATACTCAGCTCGGTCACTGAAAGTTTTCAAACACAACAGATTAAATATTTTCTCATTAAATATCAGAATTTTTTTTTTATATTTAAACGTCTTTTAAAACGTATTTAAATGCCATGTTTAGCTGTTTTGACAGACTGAACTCTGGGAACTCTAGAAATCTAGGAACAGGCTCCATATACCCATAGAAAGCAAAGATGGAGGGCACTGGAGACATAATCAGTAACTAATTGACTAATCAATTACAAAAAATGATCATTAGTTGCAGCCTAATTTTGTAGCATGAATATATGAACATTCCCAGCAGGTACCAAGTGTTCATTTGGAAACTAACTAATTGAACAAATATTGAATTTTGGTTTTTAATAAAATCTTAACATTGTACAGAGTCAAAGTCGAATTAGACAGATGTTGAATTCTAACATATCAACAAGTTTAATCGAACAATGTTATATAAAGTAATATAAAAATAACAATGCAATAAAGTTTAGGAGACATCAGGTTTTTGTTACCAGACCTCACCATATTACCAAATGCTGGTATAAATATATATATAATTTTTTTTTTACGTCAGTCTGATGTTGGCATGTAACATTCAGAGGATGTTGGTCACACTTAGTGACCATGACAAAGTTTGGTCACCAAGCCTTTTTTGGTTTTCTGTGATGGAACGTTTTTAAAAGGGACGGTTTTTAGCCGCTGTCTAGACGTTCTAAGCCGCCAGTTGGAGATCCTCTGTGTTTAGTGGCCGAGTTCAAAGGAGCCCAGTAAATGTTCCAAATTTCTCATGCTGAAGATGCACGCCCGTGGAAGGTTAGCGGAGGGGGCAGGAGGTGCCCTTGATGCTGCTGATGTAATCCTGGGAGGAATCCGAGAGGCCGTCAAACACAGCAGCTCACTGGGCAGAAAATAATGGGGCTCGGGCTTCAAAGCCTTGCTTATTAAGAATGCCTTAGCATGGGAATCAGTGACCAAACACAATCCGCACCCCCCCACCCCCCCACCCCTCCTGCTCCTTTGGCTATGGTGAGCTTACCGGGTGCTCCTGCTGTTAGGGGCCTTCCCTCTTTATATCTATCACACACACACTGGGGTGTGCATTGCAATGCACTGCTCCGAACTGCATCATTTCTGCATCACTTTTGGGCTGAGAACAAGTGAGTAAATATGATGGTTCCTGACAATGCGAGCTTTTATAAAAAAAAGGGACTTTTAGAACTTTAAAACATAAATAGCAGGTGTAAAAGCAGACGTCTTGGATCATTGTCTGGACCAAAGAACCAACATTAAAGCCTATGACTATATAAAATATTTATATACAGCTCTTAAAAACTTAAAAACGATGAGTTTCTTTATTTTTACCTAATTGAAAACCTTTGGAATATAATCAAGAGGAAGATGGATGATCACAAGCCATCAAACCAAACTGAACTGCTTACATTTTTGCACCAAGAGTAAAGGCATAATGTTATCCAAAAGCAGTGTGCAAGACTGGTGGAGGAGAACATTCCAAGATACATAGAAACCAGGGTTATTCTGCCAAATATTAATTTCTGAACTCTTAAAACTTTATGAACATGAACTTGTTTTCTTTGTATTATTTGAAGTCTGAAAGCTCTGCATCTTTTTTTTATTTCAGGCATTTCTCATTTTCTGCAAATAAATGCTCTAAATGACAATATTTTTATTAGGAATTTGGGAGAAATGTTGTCCGTAGTTTATAAAATAAAACAACAATGTTCATTTTACTTAAAGATATACCTATAATTACCTAAAAAATCAGAGAAACTGTAGAATTTTTTTTTTTAGTAGAAATGAGGCCAAAATTGTAATGTGCCAAACCTTGCGCACATTTTGCCGCAACACCTCCACATTCAGAACTGTAAACACTAGATAAACCATCACACACTGAAACTGACAATGAATAAAGCTAGACGAATTACCTGTAGTTGCCTTTCTTTCGGAGCTGCTCTTTAAAATGGCCGAGAGTGAGGCTGTGGGTCTTCATTAGCCTGCGGTACGGAATCTCCTCTCCGCAGAAGAAATAGGTGACCACCAGCTCCGAGCCAGAGGGGGCGCTGGAGTGACCGGTGCTGGGCCTTCGCTGTTCTTTCCACCTTTGGAGGAAAAACATAAGATATAACATGTTGAGAGGTTGAACTTAAGCTCTTAGGCTAAAGCTAAGTTTAGTAGCTGAGACATATTTGAACGTTTATACTTGGAAATGGCTTTTTACATTATTGGTGTCCATCAAAAAGCATGTATCCGCATACAGTATGTTTTTTATAAAACTGTTCAATCTGTTATGATGGACATATTTCATCACCTGGTGTAAACTCTTCAAAGAAGAGAAGGTTAAAACTCATTAATGATTCCAGAAAAATCACTGGACAATCAGGGGTGTCTACAATCATCATTACCACCACTGTTTAACATTGCAAAGGACTCTACAAGACCTGCCTAATGTTTTGGAGATGATCTGGCCCAATCGGGTCTCAGATTCTTACATTTGTTAATTTTTCCTGGTTTCAAAGACAACATCAACTTTAGAAACTAAAGCTATATTAAGAGAGCACTTTAGTTTCTGAATCAGTTTTTCGGATTTTACTATTTCTAGGTTTATATTTGAGTAAAATGAACCTTGTTGTTTTATTCTCTAAACTACAGACAACATTTCTCCCAAATTCCAAATAAAAATATTGTCATTTAGAGCATCTATTTGCAGAAAATGAGAAATAATGCAAAGAAAACAAGTTCATATTCATAAAGTTTTAAGTGTTTAGAAATCAATGCATCAATGTTTTAATGCATCTTGGCATGTTTTCCTTCACGAGTCTTACACATTGCTTTTGGATAACTTTATGCCTTCACTCCTGGTGCAAAGATTCAAGCAGTTCAGCTTGGTTTGATGGCTTGTGATCATCCATCTTCCTCTTGATTATATTCCAGAGGTTTTTAATTTGGTAAAATCATTTTTTTCCAATCCACACAAGCTGGGCTGGGTTCTGCATTAAATAAAGCATGTCCTTCACAAACGAAGCAAAGAAAAGACAGTAGAGTCTGAGGAGAGCAGAAAGTGTGATTGGCTGTAATGTGAAGGCGGCGGCGCAGGGCTGTTGTGCTGAGCGGGATGGCTCTGGCAGGGTTGCCCGCGTTTGATGGATGATAGGGCTTTGTGTCAATGACTGGTCTTTGCACAAATCATCCGATCGCTTGCTAAGAGACCCCAACAGGCTTTTGATTTGGCCTTCCTCCACCTGTCCTACCTCCCTCCCCCTACCCGTGCACACGCGATGGTCCAGCTCAACCTGTGCACAGTGGTGCACTGGCAGGCTCGGATAGGCCGGACCGGACCAACATGTGCGGCAGGGGTGGCCAAAGGGCAAGCCCGCCCAAAAGAGCCGTGAAGCTTTTCATTCACTTCCAGGCCTTTGTTAGCGTGGCTTCAGATGGCGATGCTTCGCCCTGAGACAGCTGGCCGGCTAAAGGTCAGCCAATTAAAGCTCAGAAGAGCCTGCGAGGGTGTTTGTGTGTGTGTGTGTACGCTGGCTGTCAGGTGGCTGTGGCCAAACATCAAACAGCTCTGCAGAACACCAACGTGCGTGGCAAAAAATATTGTAGGGCTTGTTAAAACCAGAAGAAGACTTTTATTGTCTCCAACTTGAATCGCAGGACATCGCTCCCTCTTTTGTGCTGTTTTTTAGAAGGAGAAGCACGTTGGATTTGTGCATTCCCACCTAATAATAATAAAGAGTAATTGTTTTCACCAAAATTTTTTTTTTAAAAACATTAACATAAAACATACTCGTCCATCTGCAGGGCAGGGCTGATGAGATTGGATCCAGCGTTGGGGAAAAGAGACGGATGCACTCGTTCTCTCTGCAGACTGGACGCCGAGTGCCTGCGGGTTGAAGAGATAGAAAGATAGATAGATAGAGTTGTGTGTTAGAAGAGGAGGCCGAGCTGACAGATTCCAAATAACAGTGAAACAAACTCCAGCGGAGACTTCTGGGCAGGAGTTCTTTGACATTTCTTTTTGATTTCTGGACTCGAGGCAGCGCACGAACGTGGAAGAACAGAGTTCAGCTGCACTTCAAATGGAATGTCATCAATGTTACCAAGAGTTCTCAGGCCATATTCTTCTCAAACCCAATGTCAACGCCATCAAAAGCGTTCTTAAGAACTCTTCTTAAGAGTAAAGACGATGTGGACGTCAAAAAATGTTGACGCTTCACAGAGTGGTTATAACACAATCAGATCTATATGCAGAACAGAGATGTTTCAGGATTCTAGGCTGGGAGACTGGAAGTTAAGACTAGGTACCTTTGTTTAGTGGGTTTGGAGGCTTCCTCCAGCCTCCGGCAGGCTTCTTCAAGTTGGGTCAGTGTGTTGGGTGGGGGTAGAGGAGGCATGGTGGGGTCCTGGACGAAAGGATGACCTGGATGGTGCCTTTGGGCGTGACCGCCTACTCCTCCGCCGCCCCATAAGGGTGTCTTTGAGGAGGACATGGGTTCTGTGGGGTGGGTCTTCTTCAGTCCTTGGGAACTGTAAAGAAAGAGAGAGAGAGGTCCATCTACATTTTAGACTGGAGCTTCTGAAGGACTGAAATGTTTGACTGAATTTAACTGTATAAATATAAATTCAAAAGTTCTATATGTGGCTCACCTGTGTGGTTTATGCCTGCCCTGCCTTTCACTTCCTAAGATCCACTGCCAGACGTTTTGAGATCTATCCGTACCATCTAAAGGCAGTTGAGGAGAGCTGCTGCCCTCTCCGCTGGACTGGCAGATACTCATCCCATCGCTGGCCTTACTGGGACGTTTGGACAGCATGCCAGTTCTCCTAGATGAGAAAAAAGAGGACTTGTTTACTTCTTGTTGTAATTAAAACTGCATTCAAAATTAAAATAAAGACCAAAATGACCAAAATAGCAGCGAAACCAAAAAAAAAACTCACCCTGCTGGAAGCTCAGCTGGACTGTGGCATCGCTGGAAGGAGTAATCGGAGCCCCCTGCCGACCCCAGACACTGGGCAACTCGATGGGCTGCCTCCGCCTCAATCTGCTCCTTGCTCTTGGGCGGGGCTCCGTGATGGTGGTGGATGTAGTGATGGTGGATGTGCTTGCTGGAGGGCTGGGGGCCTGCCGGAGACACCTTGCCCAGGATGGAGTAGGGTCCGTCGGATAAGGGGCTGGAGCTAGAGCCCTGGTGATGGTGCTGGTGGTGGTGATGGCTGTGGTCGGGGGAGCGAGAGCGTGGAGAATAGACAGGGACGCCAGGGGACTGACAACCGGGGGTCTTTAGAACTCTGGAGAGATGGTCGTCCAGGATCGCCTGAGGATCTTCCTCGCAGAATCCGGATGGGAGGAGGCTGAGGGAGGCAGGAGGCTGGGGAGCTGCCACCTCACCTTCGTCTCGCTCTTCTTCCTAAACAAGCAAGACAACACAACATAGAGATGTGGTCAAGGCTTAGGTTACATATGACCTAATCGTTAGGTGTCGAATCTTAAAGTTTGTGGCAAATGTTGCTAATCGTATCAAAAATGGCTACAGCAACCTAGATGTTTGGTGTCTGTACTTCATTTCTGGGTAAAGTGTGGCTAATCGTATCAAAATTGACCACAGTAACATGGCTGTTTGGATTTTGGTCTTCATGTTTGGGTCAAATGTGGCTAATCGTATTAAAAATGGCTACAGCAACCAAGCTGTTTGATGTCTGTACTTCATGTTTGGATTAAATGTTGCTAATTGTATTAAAAACGACCACAGCCACCCAATTGTTAGATGTCAGATCTTTAAGTTTAGGTTAAATGTTGCTAATTGTATCAAAAACAACCACAGCAACCTAGGTAACTTAGGTGGAGGATGTTACTAGTGTTGTGTAGTTAATAGTGAGTAAGTGGAAGAATTAACTCTATATGTAATCCCCAGATGTTAGGCGCAGGATTTTTCATCTTCCTGCCTTATGTTACATAATCCGTATTAATTACAACAATGTAATTATTAGCATTAGCTTCTTAATAAGCACTGAGTATTTAGTGAAAAACCAACCAGACCAGCTGAACACAGTCTGAATTGACTGTTGTCAATACCTAATTGAGTGCCGCCCAGTCCAGTGGTCAGAGGTCACATGGCTCAAGGGGTTGAAAGGTTTGGGTCTGGGCACTTATGCGCAAGAGTCGCCCTCAGGTCCATCATCAAAGCAGCTTTTGAGTGGCTAATTTTCAGGTTAAGTATGGTGCGGTTTGGTGCGGCCGCTGTCTGCATGGTGAGCATTGTGTTACGCGTGGAAAGCTATTAGCTACATTAGCAGCGTCTGAATGCGTGAATTGTTCTGTTAATGAGAACTTCTGTTAATTAAGGTCAGCTCGGGTTAGTGCAGACGCTCACCTCCTGTATCTGCTGCAGCCTCTCCTCCAGACAGCTGAGCGTGTCCTGCTCGCGCTTCAGCTTCTCCAGCCGGGCGATCAGCTCCGCAGCGAACGCAGACGGCTCTACCGGAGCCATCTCCCTCGGCAGCCGGTGTGTTCTCTACAGGTGAGAAACACAGGAGAGAGAGAGAGAGAGAGAGAGAGAGTGTTAAAATGAGAGAGTGAGTGAGGGAGGTGTAGTTTGTGTTGATTGGGATTGTGCTGAAGATCAGAAGGAAGCAGAACCGTCTCATAATTAGGCTAAACCCCTATTTGGAGCTGGATTGGTTTTATCTGGGGAGACTCTTTAATTCAAGCAATTACAGACACGGTCTGTGTAATTCAGTATCAATCCACTCTCTGTTTTAAATCCAGTATGAATCTGTATTATGAAGTAAACGTCATTTTACTACACACAATTCTGACAACAGTCAGCAAGTGAATCAGATCCAGCATTTTATAGTTTTTACAGTCTCAAAATATTAAATATGGACTGATTTCAAGCCAGTATGAATCTGCAGTGTGTTGTTTTCACATACTTAGAGTATGGATTAGAGTAAATCTAATCCAGTATGAATCTGCAGTGTGCCATTGCATGTTCTCAAAGTAATAATTGTAGAGAAAATCCAATTCAGTATGAAGCTGCAGTGACTTGTGACTTTCTTATTTTTACAGCTGTAGAATAAATAAATCCAGTATGAACCTACAGTATGTGTAGTTTTTCAAATTTGACAATATTTCTTGTAGAATGATTTTATTCCAGTATGAATCAGCAGTGTCTTCTTTCTACAGTCTCACAGCAAAGTTTTTGAGTGATACTAATCCAGTATGAATCTGCAGTGTCTTGTTTCTCCATTCTCACATGAATAATTCCTAAGCGAAGTAAATCCAGTATGAATTGAGCTGGAAACCCCTGAAAAAGTTGGTGCATAGTACATGAGCGTGTGTGTGTTTCTTAACGCTTCCATCTAGAACCTAAGCCCTTGCACTGACCCTGAATCCTCGAATACCCTTCATCTCCCTCTCTACTCCTCTTCCTCCTTTAATGCCAACTGCCAACAGTACTGCCAGCCTTGGGCAAGAGCTGGACCAGCACACACACACACACCACCCATGCCATCAGCGTGGAGGCTCTGAAGTCAGCCAGCTTCAAAGAACCCTTGTCAAACATCAAACACACGCAAGGAGAGGGGGGCGATGGGGGGGGCAGGCTTTTAAATCTCAGAATAAAAGCCAGATAGACAGAAAAAAAAGGGAGCAGGGGGACAAAATTAAAAGAAGAGGAGAAAAAAGGGAGGAAGAGGAGGAAGGAGGGAGATATGAAGGGAGGGATGGAGGACGGAGAGTGGAGCCGAGGACCACAGAGATCAGAGAGAGGGGAGAAGTAATCCATTTCCTTGCTGTGTATAAAACATCTCCCAGAATTCGCCGCTGAAAAAAAAAAAAAAAAACACACGCCGCCACACTTTTAAACAACTTTCTGACGCCGTTTCCTGTCTTTTGATCTCGTCTTTTATATTGTGGTTCCTTTTCTTTTGTGGCAGAGATGAAGGGATGAGGAGCGGAAGAGTGAGAGAAAAGAAGTCATCTGTTTTTTTTTTTTTCCTCTCACTGTGTATAAAAGCACCTCGGTGCGACGGCACGACTGTCCCACAATCCTTTATAAACTTTTTTTGTTGTTTGTATGTATGTGTGTGTGTGTGTGTGTGTGTATAAGTGTGTGTGTCCTGTTTCCTGTTTTTCTTGTGTGCTTCTCCTTCTTTGTGGCGAGGATGAACAGATGAGAAGAAAGGATGAAACAGAGAAGAAAGAGAGAAGAAAAGCTTCCGGCAAGAGTCCCGCCTGCTGCATGGGGGCCCCTGCTGCCTGGGGCCCGGAGCATCATGGGAAAATGAGCCATGTCTAAAATCAGGGGGGAGAGATTAAAGGAAAAGTGGAAGAGGAAGACGGAGGAACACACACTCTTTCTCTCTCTCTCTCTCTCTCTCTCTCTCTCTTTATCGCAGACACAACCACAACACACACAAACACACAATGACTTTAGCATATATATATATCCTAGTTTTTCCTATACTGACTCACCGATCACTCAAAAAAAAAAAAAAAAAAACACACATAAAAGTCCCCTTACTAAAACTCCTCCTCCCACAAAAGCCTCTCCCAGATCCCGCTGAGCCCTACACCATGGGGAGATCAGAGAGGGTGGGTGGGGGTTACCAGGGGAGGAGAAGAGGGAGAAGAGAGTGGGGGAGGTTTACTGCGACAAAAACATGAGGAAAGAGAGAGAGAAACAGAGAGAGAGAGAGAGCAGGAGAAGGAGGAAGGAGGAGGAGGAGGGTGGCTGTGGTGGTGGTGGTTGGAAGGTGGAGTGGAGGGAAGGGTAGGGGGGGCTTCTCGGCTGGAGGTTGTCACCAAAGAAGCCACACACAAGCTGCCTGCATTCATCCTCTGATCAAAGGCAGGTTGGTGGAGAAGGGGGGGGGTCTGGGGGTCTGGGGGTGGTTAGCTGGATGATTCGCTGAGCATCAGCTCCTGCTCTCACTTCCAGATCCTGACCACTTGACCTCTGAAACACCCCGACAACCCCCTGCCCCCCTCCCCCCACCACCCCCTCCACACATCGGATCATACCTTGGAGAGCATCTAGTCTTCTACAATCTGGTCCTGGAGATACTCTTAAAACATAAAGGCTTCACAAGCTGCCTCTCGGCTTTAAGATAACCCTTCAATTGGCGAAGAACCTTTGTACTGCACCAAACAACAAAAAGCCCCACCACACTTCTCATTTACACAGATAAATCTTCAAAAGAAGCTCATCTTCATTAGAAGCTTCTTCAGAGAACTCATTAGGTTCTTCTTCTTCTTCTGTGGTGGTTGTGGTTTTTGACAGAAGTCCTCTTCAACATTTATATTATTGGGTCAGGTGTGACAATGTTTCAGTGTTTCACTCACAATGTTTTAGAACGATCCCTGGCCTAGAAATATGAACTTCAGGAAAATCAGGACTAACAACGGGAGCCGGATTCAAGAAGCAGAATTTGAGTTGGAGTTTAGAATTTATTTTGAATGAGAAAAAAACTAATCTATGGTCATTAGTCAATGATCGATGATCAGAACTAGGTATAGTTTGAAGAATCACAATTAGAATTTAGTTTGATAATCAGAGTCACATTCAAGGATGAAAACTTGGTCCAGAATCCGGATTCAGAAGAAGAGCTGCGGTCTAGAATCCAGAAGCTGAATCAGATTTGGCGATGTGAAATGTGTTCAGATTTCAGATTCAGAAGAGACACATTTTGTGGATTAGATCTGGATTTAGATTCTACATTCAGAATTAGACTTATGTTAGAAAACCGAAGACACATTTGAGGTGCTCAGAAATAGATTTAGATTCAAGACTCAGAATTAGAATCATGTTCTTAACTCAAGTCACATTCAAGAATCAGAACTGGATTTAGATTGAAGATTCAGAATTAGAATCATGTTCTCATCTCAAGTCACATTCAAGAATCAGAACTGGATTTAGATTCAAGATTCTGAATTAGAATCATGTTCTAAAATCAATGACATGTTTGAAGATCAGAACTGGATTTAGATTCTAGATTAAGAATCAGAATCCTGTTCTAAAATCAATGACACTTCTGAGAATTAGAGCTGGATTAAGATTTAAGACTCAGAATTAGAAGCATATTCTAAAATCAAAGACACATCTGAGAATCAGAACTGGCTTTAGATTCAAGACTCAAACTCAATTAGATTTATGAATTACAATTCTAAGATCAGGACTGGGTTTATAGAGTTAGTTAGATATAGTTTGTCTACTTCTAGACTTCTTCACCCTCAACCATATTCTATACAGTCAGAACCGGATATAGGTTTTAGATTCAGACTCAGAGTCAAGGTTTTAGAATCGGAATGAGATTCTAATCAGTTCAAACCCTTTCCAACATCACATACACGCTGGGGTGTGGAAGCATCAGTAGGTTTATTTCCTGACATCTATGGAGATACTTCAGGGAGGGGAAGGGGGGGTTGAAAGAGGGGAGGAAAAAATTCATATGCTAATACTGTCTTTCATTTATAGTCTTTTATATGAAAATGAGGGAAGCGGAAGAATATAATATTCTGTCAAAACACAAGCTTGGAAATATAAAACACCATTCCCACATGGGGAGAGGGACCCAGCTGGCAGTGGGAGCCATTGATCTGGGAGTGCGGCGGGAGAAGCGGAGGAGATAGGAGGGGGAGAAAAAGAGGGACAAGTCTTACGGGAAAGTGGGGGAGCGAAACTTGTCCGTTGATCTTGACGCTCCGGTGCATCTCCCGCTGTAGCTGCTTCTTCATGCCCAGCTTGTATGGAGGAATCCCATCCCTGTCGGAAAAACAAAAGCATACTTTTAAAGCCGACTACGGTCACTCGTAATAATATCAAACGCAAAAAAACTCCTTCGGCTTCAGACTAAACAGAGGGTCGAGTTTCGGACTCTAAACTAATACTCCTGCCAGAACAAAAGAAAGGCCTGGTTTGGTTTGGAAACGCTTTGCTGACCCATTATCTTTTATTATTCCAAAACATTTCCGAGAGGGAAACTTGCTTTGATGGGCACATACCACAGCTTTCCCCCCGACGGAGGACTTCAGTAACCCCTCCACCACTTACACCTCTATCTCATCTCATTCTCCACCACCAACAACACCAACCAACCCCCAGCCGTTTCAGCTCCTCCAACACATTAAGCACATTAGCAGCACAACACACCTTGTCTTAATGACTTCGGATGGGCCCCCGGGGGCCGCCGTTTACTGCCCGGAGCTCCGAAAGCAACGTCAACATCGGCTCTCTCTCCCCCGCTGAGGGCGTCAGAGAGGAATCAAAGGCTGGAGCAATCCACCAACACCACACGGAACAAACACCAGGACAGCGGGCTTCACTTTCTAACGGCTAATCCCAAAAAACACAGACTGTTGAATCTGAAGAGGCTTAATGAGGCTCCAGCTTTTTCTGGAGTTTATGCTCTTTTGTTTTGTCTTTCATTACAAACCCAGTATCCCAGACCCAGAAATGACTTCCATTACTAAACCCAAAGCAAAAAAAAAAGAAGCAAAGTGCCTAAAAAAGCCTAAAAGGCTTTAAAACCACTTAAATAAGTATTTCCAGCCTCTCTTTATAGGTACTGCGCCTTTAAGACCAAAAAATATACATGTGATCTCTGTTCTGATTGGCAGTCTTGTGTCCTGTAAGCAGTCTAGACTGAAACACTCCTTATAACTTCTACATGAGTGGAGCTAAAGTTATGTATGACATTTTAAAGTATGTCTTGTAAATGCATCAGTTTTTGTGACGTCACAAAGCAAGGAAATGTTTTGGAATAATAAAAGATAATGGGTCAGCAAAGCGTTTCCAAAACTAAATCAGGCCTTTCTTATATTCGTCTCTGTTAGGAATATTAGTTTTAAGACAGTACCAAAAAATATATTTACACCATACATCAGAAAATGGATTAAAATACAGTTTTATATATATATATATATATATATATATATATATATATATATATATTACCATCAAACTGCTCACAGGAGTTTAATTACTTTATTCAAATTGACTCTATGATTCTATAACTCTATAATCATGCATGGTAGAAATCTTTGAGGCTGTAACATAAGCACTTAACATAAAAGTATAAGCAGCTTTTTGCATCTAAAAAGTATTGAATATACTGGGGAATGGATATAGATATGGATATACACTCTATATTAGGAAAACAGAGCAAAATTCAGTTATTCCTCATAACATTTGGGCTCTAATAGCTTTTATCAACACAATAAACGATGCGTCTCTGTCCTGCAGTCCTGTCTTGTCCGGACATCTTTAATCAGAGAAGACTCACTCTTTCAGCTGGACACTATTTACAACTTCTTTATTAGAGTAAAGAGCCTGACCTATCCCAAACTGATCTCTCTCTCTCTCTCTCTCTCTCTCTCCTCTTTGAAATCTCACACTCATGCGCATATGCGCTCCCTGCCATCTTCATTTGGCAACAGCCTCTCGCGGCTCCTCAGATCTCACTAACATCAAAAGGTTGGTTTGTAAGATAAGGTAATGTTTGAAGTTGGCACTGCTGCATTCCCCAGAGTCCAAGTAAATCCATAAATAAGATATAAGCAAAAAACAGAAAGGGGGGAAAAAAAGCACCAAACCCCCCCTCCCTCCCCAAACCCCTTCCTTTTTTCCCCTTTATCTCGAAGCGAGATTCAAATTTGCGCTGTGTCTTTTAACCGATGCAGAAAGTCCCACTGTCCTCTCAATGGGACAGAAAAGCGAGAATGATTACATTCAGGAGGTGGAGAAGCAGACAGACCAGATTACTGCGGTTCAATCTGCGGAAAACTTAGCGGGAGTCTTTTTTTAATACACTTTTTTAACACAGAGCTTCAGATACTCGCATTAAAAACGACGCTGTGATTCTATGCATAAACATGTATGATAACACGTTACTAATCTCAAAGCTTTTGTTATGGCTGTTAGAGGAGGTAGAGTAGAGTAGCCAAGCCCAAAGTGATGTGCCTTAATTATGTAAATAACTTTTGTTCTGATTGGTCATCATGAATTTTACATGTTAACATTGGTCACCCTTGTTCAACCAGTTTTAAGGTGGAAAGAAAGTGCTGTTCTTCTATTAAAAAAGAAGCTTGTTTCAATGTGCTTTTAAACTGTGTTAGGATGCTAAAAAAACCACAAGACCTGCTACAACACCTCAAGACCATTAAAGCTAGTTTGATACCTGGCCATCATCTGTATTCAAACTACTTGTTTAATAGAGCAAGCAGCAGGCATGCATTATTAAATGCTTCACCTTAAAAGTGGAATAATGACTAAAACTAACAGGCAACAGTTGTAACATGAACACAAGACCACTCAACCAGGTGTCTACCAGTTTGTATGCATTCTTAGCTACATTAGCGCTGAAGAACTACTCTTTTAATGGAGTATCTTGCGTGAAATAGTTATTCACAAGTGTAAAATGGCTAAAACTAGTGGGTAACACTGGTTCTATCTGGTGAAAAGCTGTTTTTCTTTACTGTTAGCCACATTAGCACTAAAGAACCCCTCTTTTAATTGATCAGCTTGAATGGAAGACTTTCACTTTGACAAGTGAAAAAGTGAATAAAACTTGTATATAAGAAACTGCTTTTCACATTCTACCAGATAAAAAGCAGCTTTCCTTCAAAGTTAGCCCCATTAACACTAAATAACTACTCTTTTTTAATGGAGTAGCTTGCATGTAATACTTGTTTAAAAGTAATAAGGTGAATAAAACTAGTATATAATAAACTGCTTTTCACATTCTACAAGATAAAAATGCAGCTTTCCTTCACTGTTAGCCACATTAACACTAAAGAGCCACTCTTTTATTTGAACAGCTTGAATGAAAGACTTGTTTAAAGGTAAAAACATGACTAAGAATAGTATATAAGAAACTGCTTTTCACATTCTACCAGGTGAAAAGCAGTTTTCCTCACTGTTAGCCACATAAACACTGAAAAGCCACTCTTTCAAGTGAACAGCTTGAATGAAAGACTTGTTTAAAAGTAATAAAGGTGACTAAAACTAGTATATAAGAACCCACTTTTCACATTCTACCAGGTAAAAAGCAGTGTTTCTTCACTGTTGGCCACATTAGCGCTGGGGAAGAACTCCTCCTTCATCAGAATAGCCGTCTGATTGAAATCAAATTTCTCACGCTAACATGGACTAATAATGGACGAGAGCCAAGTAGCCCCCTAATTAGCATTATGCAAATGACATCATGCTAATTAGTGGCTAGCGGCTTTCAGATCCCACTAGCCATGTTAGCATTTTTTGGATGTGCTGCTTTAGGGCGTGCAAAAGTGACAAATAGGCAGATTAGTGATGCAGACGCCCTGTTACTTTTGCAAAGTTTCACATAAAAACAACAAAAAACAACCATAGCAGTGTTTAGAGACAGGTTGCACCCCTCACACTCACGCCAAGCCACGCTCCCCCCCCCCCCCTTCCCAATGATTCAGTTGTGCAACTAATTTTCAAAGCAGTCAGACTCCCTCTTGCCCCCCCTCCGAAGCTCTGTGAGCGGAACAATGGGCCAAGAGCGCCATTCAGCTAAGCCTTTCATCCTCCACACATTTTATTCCTCACTCCCTTCTCTGTGGCTCCCCGCTACCACGCAAGGCTCCTTTGAAAAACAGAGGGGGGGAGGCATGGTGGAGGAGGGTGGGTGGGAGTGTGGGGAGGTGGGTTTGGAGGGTTCATGATGAGGGAGCGCGATGCTAATCCCAGTATTGGAAACCCCAGGTGAGCTGTCCATGAGTCCAGGAATGAGAAACGCTCGTCTATGCAACCCCACCGCCCCCCACCCTACTCTATTCCCCCACCCAAAACTAAACGCGCTCTGACACTTGATCTCATCACGCTTAGGCTGCTGGGAAAAAACAGCGGCAACACAGAGCGGGTAAGCCTCACTTTCATGCCATGCCAAACCCACCGCTAACCCACCCCCCTCCAAAAAAACTCTCGCTGAGATGGACTTAAGACCAAACGGCTAATTTTGCAGTGCAGATTTGAAATGATGAGAAAAACAGACAAACACTAAGATAGAAAATAAAAAAACAAAGAAAAAGTATGCCGCTGAGATGAGAACAAAGGAAAAGAAAAGAAAGAAAAAGTCATGAATAGAAACTTACGATTCAAAAACTTCTTCTTCTTAAGAAGAGTTTACGCAATGCAACCTACTGCACTTTTAAGATTCTGTCATTTTAGCAACCATTAGCATTAGCACTTTTTAAACAGGTGTGTCCATCCAATGTCAAGCCAGTGTTCACTATTCAAGTTCAACGTCACCTTAACAAGTGTCTCAACAAGTCCAGAACTTCACCATATCCTCCTCAACTCTAGCTGATGAGATCTTATCCAGCCTATCACTGGAGGAACCAGACCCCAAATAAGCTTCACTTATGCGGTTGGAGTGGCTGGCGCAGTGGATAACACCACTGCTTGCTTATGAGCTACCACACATGTGGGAGACTGGGGTTCAATTCCCGGTCTGGGTGACTATGCTGTAATATATACTAATAAAAGTCCTTGGGCAAGACTCCAAACACTACATTGACCCAACCTTGTAATAGGAACAACCTTGTAAGCCGAATAATTGGTTTACATAATAAAATGTGCATCTTGTATCACCTATAGAACATATTGGAACAAGGAATCAAAAAGCTCAACTGTTGCTCAACAACTTAAAAGAAGAACTTAAGAATATGCAGCTAATTTGAAAAGATGAAAAAATACACAAAAAAGACAAACACAAAAAAAAAAACTGTAAAAAGTAGGTTGCTGAGATGAGAACAAGATAAAGATGAAAAAGTCATGAATAGAATCTTCTATTCAAAAACTTTTTAAGAGGAATTTTACAATCAATTCAGTCATTTAGCGTCATAAAACCATACGCATGCTACACAGTTATTAAATGCTAGCTTGAACACTTTTTTTTTACTTGTGTGTGTCCATTTAAATCCAATGTTCACTATTCAACAGGTTCAACTTCACACACGTGCCTCAACTTCAGAAATCCACCACATAAGCTATAGAACATTCTTGATTTTTCCTAAAGCACAGAACCAAAGAACTCAACCACGTTGATCAAAAACAACAGGAAATGCAAAATCGAATTCAGCACCAATAAAGAAATAAAAAAATAACACAAACAAACAAGAGGGACTTACACACTGCTGTCCGTCATGGACATGGAGTCATCCGTGGTGGCATCGCTGGACACCTCGCTGTCGTTAGCGCTGCTAGCTGGAGCAAATACATGACCCGAGTTCATGAAGTAAGGACTGGCCGGATCTCCCCGTCTCGGAGCCCTGTAACACAACAGCAAAGCAAAGATGGTTCATTTATGTTTTTTTACTTGGTTATTACTATAAGAATAAACGATTCATGAATGACCAATGACCACATTGTATATGCAGTCAATCAGCCATCAGCTAAGACACACACTAATATCTGACATGTGCTTTAGTCTAGTGTTTAGCTCATAACAGGTGATGCTAGGCTAACACTCAATCTCAAAAATCTCAAAACAAAAGCTCATCTGCTTCAAAAATGAATCAAAGCTGTGAGAAAACAGAGCAAAACAGCAGGGATGGACCGTACTGATTCAGCAGATTCAGCTTATTCAGCTCATTTTTGTGGTTACAGACCACAACGTAAGTCATACCATGTTCTGAACCACATCAGTTTGTCTGGACCGAAGAAAAAAAACAAAAAAAAAGATCTGGATGTGTTTTAAAGGGCGTTTTTTATAGAAGTTACTGCAGATTAAATCCAGTGTCTGTTGTTAGCCCAGCAATGTTAGCCCAGTATTTCTATTCTAAACCATAGAAACACATGTTAAATATATTAGATAGATGTCTTAGATGATGAACTGCATCTGAGAGACAGCATCTCTCCAATAGGGCTGCAACGATTAGTCGGTATCGATAATCAATAATGTTGATTATTTAAATTTGTCCACTAAAAATTTCACTGTCCACTAACGCAATGGGAGATGGGTAATAGGCTCACTCACACAGTTTACTTTCAACTTGGTCTGTGTCTCCAAAAGTGCTTAAAAACACAACAGATTACATATTTCCCTACTAAATATCAGAATTTTCCACTTTTTTATATACATTATCTGAACATTTAAATGCCTTTTAAATCTCAGTTGTTCAGCCGTTTCTATGCTTCTAGAGATGGAGGACATGGCAAAAAAAATAAATAATAATAATAATCATTGACTAATCGACTAATTGGAAAAAATAATCTTCAGATTAGCAAACTAGCAAAAAATCATTAGTTACAGCATTAGTTATTAGTTACTCTCAAACAACAACAGTTTCTTCCAACAGAAGAAGGAAAACCTTTTTGATTTTCAATGTAAAATCAGAGTGAAATGACTTTTTTCAAGTCTTTTTTCAATTCTGGAGCATTTTTTTGGTCCATTTATCACAAAATTTTGACGCAATGTAAAGAACAACTTCCAGATTCACATCATGTCAAAAAAACCCTATAAAGATAAAAGATAAAGGTCTGTAAGTTTACACTTTGATGATTATGACACTTGTTTCCTTCACCCTGACCTTGTTCATCACTCTTCATCATGACAGAGCTTCTCAGAGCCCTCATCAGAGTGTCAGGCTATGGGAGACCCCACCATTGGCCATGTTTATAAGCTCTCTCTCATTCTCTCTCTCTCTCTCTCTGTCAGCGTCCACCCCCATGGAGAAAGGGGTGGGGGGTGGTGGGGGGGTCAGGGCAGCTTCAGTGTGCCAACAATCAACAAGCACTTCCCCTTCTTCTGCTGTCTGCACACCCCCAACTCTCTTATTTGGTTTGGGTAAAGCTTCCCGCACTTTTCTTCTCCTCTAAAGCTTTTCTCTCTCTCCCCCCTCTCCCTCTCCTCTTCCTTCCCTCTCCCTTCACTCCTCCCTCCCTCATTCTCTCCCTCTCTCTTTGCTTTTTTCTCTTTCTTCTTTCTCCTGCTGTGCTGCATTCCTGGCAGGGAGAGAGAGAGAGAGAGAGAGAGAGAGAGGAGGGGAGAAGAGAGAGCTGAACTTTATGAGACATGCCTACTACACAAGGCCATGTGTGAAAAGAGACAGAGAGAGAAAAAGAAAGAGAGAGAGAGAACTGAAGCAAGAAGAAACTGTCAGAAAAAAGAAACAGAGGAGAAACAGACAGACGAGAAAAGATACTGATATAAAAACAGAAAAGCAGAAAAAAGCGAAAGACAAAAAAAAACAACAAAGAGAAACATGAAAAAGGAGAGAAGAAGAAATATGAGACCTAATCAAAGAAGGAAAGATAAAAAACAGACAGAATAGAGAAAAACAGGAAGAAAGTGAAGTGAAAAGACTGACAGAGAAAGTGAATGAAAGAAACAAAAAGAAAGAGAGACGAGAAGAGAATCAGATAGACAAGAAATAGTTTTGAAGACAAACAAAAAAAGAAGTGACAGAGATAGAGAGAGCAAAAAGTAGAGAGAGAGAATAAAAGAGAGGAAATGAGAGAGTGCGAGAGAGAGAATTGAAGCAAGGAGAAACTATCAGAAAAAAAGAGGAGAAACAGACAGACAAGAAAGGATACTGATAAAAAAAGCAGAAAAGCAGAAGAAAGGAAAAGACAAAAAAAACAACAACAAAAGAGAGAGAGAGAGAAAGATACCTAATCAAAGAAGAAAAGATACAAAAAGGAAAAAAAGTAAAGTGAAAAGAGAGAAAAAGAGAGAGAAAGAGAACAAAAGAAACAAAAACAAAGAAAAAGGAGAGGAGGATCAAATAGACTTAGTTTTAAAATAGAAATAGTTCTGAAGACAAACAGATCAAAGAACAAGAAGAAAGGACTAAAACAACAAGAAGGCAGAGTTAAAAGAAGAGACAAAAAAGAAGTGAGAGAGAGAAAGCAAAAAGTAGAGAGAGAAAATGAAAGAGGAAAACAGAGAGAGAGGAACACAGCATGACTAAAGCCTGAGGCCTTGACCTCCTACTCTGCTCCCTCTCTCTCTCTTTCTCTTGCACTCCTTTCATCATCTCCTCCCCTTTCCTGTCCCCCCTTATTCACTCACTCTCTCTCTCTCTCTCACTCCTCTCTTTCTCCTTCTCTTCTTCTCTCTCTCTCTCTCTCTGTGATTTAGATGGGTGAATAGAGTGAAGTGAAGAAGATCAGGATCAGGATGAAGATGAGGATGAAGATGAGGAGGGTTGAATTGAAGCTATTTCTCCAGGCAGCAGCTCTAGAGCCTCACTCTCAGTTTGTTGGGGTGTGTGGGGGGGGGGGGGGGCGCAGTGTTGGGGTGGGGGGGTGTCTGAGAGTGGGCTTGAAATTAGTTACACATGTGTCAGATAAAAACTCCGTCACACACACACACACAGCTCCCCCTCCTCAAAACCCTTTCTTTCTTTTACTCTCTCTCTCTCTCATGTTGCTCTCTCCCTCACCCCCTTTTCTGTATTCTGTTCTCCCTCTTTCTCTGTTCTTTCCCTCGCTCTTCCTGTTTCTCCCTTTTCCTGCTTTCTTTCTGATCTTTCTTTCTTTCTTTTCTTTCTTTCTTTCTCCTCTTTCTTTTTCCTAGGTATCACTTTCCCCTTATTTGTTCTAATATGTTTTCTTATATGATTTCTGTGTTCTATCTATTTTTTTTTCTCTCTCTTTAATCTCTGTCTCGCATTCCTTTCTTTCTCTGTTCTTCCTTTGTTTCTCTCTACTTTCTGTTGCTCTATCACTTCTTCTTTTCTTTTCCACTGTATCTTCTTTCATTCTCTATCTACCTCTGTCTGTTTCGGCTTCCTCCCCATTTCCTTTCTACTTTTCTTCTTTCTCTCTTCTCAGTCTTACTCTTTCTTTTCTGTCTGATCTCTCTCAGCCTACTTTTATTTCTCAGTTCCTACTTTTCTCTATTCTCTTTCTTTTCCATTCATTTTGATTTCTCTCTCTGTCCCCATCTCTCCTTCTTTCATTTCTTTTCTCTTCTTTTTCTCACCTTGCACCTTGTAGTCTCTCCATTCTGTTGTTTCTTTTTCCAGTCATCTTTCTTTCTTTCTTCTCAACCTCTCCTTCCTGTCTTTCTTTGTTTTCTCTCCCTCTCTCTCTCTCTCTCTCTTCTTTCCTGCTTTTTTCTCTCTCTTTCTCTCTCTCTCTGAACTCCAGGAGATGCCCTCATGTCAGCTAAACCCCCATCGTCTTCATAACAGCAGCAGTGGGACACTTCGTCTCCAAGGAGATGCACACACACACACACACACACACACACACACACAGCAACCTAGTCTCATACACTCACACAGACAGACTATTCTGTCCAGGACTATGCACTCACACACATACACGGTTTGAAACCATTTGGTCATGGTTCTTGCTTAAGCTTTAGAGCTGTATTCATCTACTGCCCCCCAATAACCCTCCCCAACTCAACCAATCTCCCACCCCCCCGCCCCCCAAAAAAAGAGAGAAAGTCACTTCAGATGCTGCAGAGTGAGAGAGAAACAGAGAGAGAGAGAAAGCGAGAGAGAGAGGACGAGTTCTGTTTACTCCCTCTGATTTGTCTTGCGACACAACAAAGACCCAAAGGGTGTGTGTTTGTGTGTATATGTGTGTGTTGGTTGAGTGTGTTGGTTGAGGAGTGAGGGGGTGGGGGGGTGTAGTGGACTTCAAGTGCATTGCACTGTAATTGTTTCCAGATGTCCGGCTGCTTTATTGTGTGGATGTACGAAGAGCAGTTTGGTCAAAACTATTAAATCCAGTCTTTGATTGAAAATCAAGCAGAAAACCCAAAACATCTTCATGCTTTCTGTTTTTTTCTTTTTTCTTTTTTTTCGTACGCACTCCTCCTCGCACAGGCAAAGTTTCCAAAGTGCCGTCACGCAGCTGTGCGACAGAGCTTTGGAAACTTTGTCTGTACGACAGAACACAAAGACTTCCTTCAAACAGCTTATCTTTCATCTTGGACCAAAAACTAAAATATCTTCCTTCTGCAGTTCAAGTGCGAGTGTGTGTGTGTGTGCGCTTGTGCGGGTAAGTATGTGTGTGTGTGTGTGAGAGGGAATGTGCCTGTGTATGTGTGTTAGAGAGAGACAGAGCGAGGGGAGATAAGAGGGAACTTTGAAGAGAAGAATCTATACACATAAATATTCTCATATAAAAACAGATACGACTGTTATTATACTAATTTTCCAATTGCAATTTAGGTGTAAAAAGGGGGGCTTTTATTTTGTAAAATGCACTATATAAACAATACTTGCTATTAAGGGTGCATTCCTACCACTGTGTCATGCTTTCATGTGCTTTGGTGTGCGAAAAAAGGTGGTGTGGTCAACCAGACCTTAACCTCACACACTGACGCATACACACACATTCATGTGCACACACACACACATATACACAAACACCTAACCTTCTTCTAACCTCAGTAACCACCATAGGGTTCTCTGCACAACATCAAAGCAGTTCCGCTTTGGTTCCCCAAAAAGAAACATGTCCGAAAAACATGGTAGATCAGAGAATAGGATTGTTTAAAGCTATAAATGGGTTATTTTAGAACCTCTACCTCATTGAGAGAGTCCTAAAGTATGAGTCCCTCTTATATGTATCAGAAATGTGGTTCTTCTATTCTCAACATACGATGGTATGTGGCTGTACTAGTAGTATTAGAACAGTACTATAGTTATAAAACAGTACTAGAGTGTTAGTAGTATGAGTTCTAAAAAAACATGGACTGGTGTATGATATGCAATCCTAACACACATACATACACTATTGGCAATATTTCTTTACAGCTAATAACTAATAACGGTAACAAACAAATGCTATCGCGCTGTCGTACTCAAACAACGTTTGGTAAACCAGCTTGTTCTGACTATATTAAACCATTCGTTTATTCTGCCATTCTAACATTCCATAATACTGTTACCATAAACACATCATAACGATGCACTGCAGCTGTTCATGTAGTTGTTCATTCCCCTCAATATTTATTGGATCAAATGACAAATCAACTGGTAGTTTAGCACACTGACCTCTATATTAAGCATAACACCCTAAAACTACAGGGTTATTATTACTTAGTTACTAACTAACACATCAATCTGTAACTACCATGAACTATGTAAATTAGATGAAGTTATTTCTATATGGCATATTTAGAACTCATGGCATTGAGGAATAGGGATAAAATACAGTTTACAAAATTGCACAACGTCCTCAAACTTCAATACGGTGCTCTAAATCTTCAATACTGTAAATTAAAAAGGTTAATTAGAACACTTTTAATAACAACCGGTTTAGGATGCTTTGAAAAGGATATAGTTGTCTGTAGTTAATATGAGAAGCATCTGGAGGCAGTTTTCTAGTTTCCAGACTTCCAGATTAAGACTAAGCCTAGACTAAAACTACGTTCAATGACGACTGACTAACAATATTTCAAATTCGTCCTACGACAGAGATTCTTCTGGGATACTTAACCATAAAGAACCACTTGTTTAAAGGGTCAATTGGTGGTCTTTATGGTGGAGAAGCTGCTGAATACGTTTCTTCTCTAAAATATCCTCTTTTAAACTGATTATACATGGTCTACAAACCTTTTTGATATTATATAGTGCAGCATACCCATTTTAAGAGTGTACACATTATCGCATTCTAGAATCTGGTGTTTTTTTTTTCTCTGGTATTCTCTGATATGTCAACAACATGGTGAGAGAGCATCCCGCTGGAACACATTACCTGCATCCATGCTCCAGACCCTCTGCAGTCCTCAGGGTCATGGTGGCTCTCAAGCTCTTGGCCGAAAGCCCCACCACGGTGGCCAGAGCCTTGGCCTTCAGGTCTCCACAGGTCCACTCTTTGTCCTCAATGAGCGGCGGCAGGTAGCCGCACATCACCTTGAGCCCCGCCAGGCTGCTCTGGTGGGCGTAGGCGGCGTTCTCGCAGCCCGAGTGCACGTAGTCCAGGTAGATGTCCGAGGTGAGGAACATCTGGTAGGCTTTCTCCTCCATGGCAGCCTGGATCTCCGTCTGCGCCTGGTCGAACATGGCCGAGTCCACGCGCTGCTTCTTGATGCTGTCCCGTATGTAGCTCCTGGTGGCCGGCTTCATCTGCTCGGCCACCACGCCGCTCGCCTCCACGTACCTCTTGTAGATGGCCCGCGCCACGCGCTGCGTCTTGGCGTCCTTCAGGTCCATCTGCCGGAAGCCGTTGCAGGCGAACCAGAAGTCCAGCGCGTCCTCGCCCTTCTCGCGCTCCAGGAACGTCCTGAAGAGGTGCGCGCCGTCCTGGTCCCCCAGCAGCAGGTGCAGGGACTTGGTCCAGCGGGCCAGGGGGGAGTCCGGCGAAGCGCTGCCCTCAGGCTCCCCCAGACCGTCCTCGTTCCTACGGCTTGCGCCGCAGCCCGGCACCGGCACGGGAACCGCCACCGGAGGCGGCAGGTCGGCGGGGACGCGGCGGGGGCCCTCACCTTCTTCGCCGGGCACCGGAGGGCGCGGCGCGTCCTCGCGGAAGCTCGCGCCCACGGGCTCCGCCAGCGCGCGGCTCATGCTCGCCCTGCTTGGGTGTTTCTACGGACGTCGCCAGCACGAGCCTCTCTGCGGACACAAAGCACGAGGTTTAATCAGAAAAAAAGATTAAAAAAAAAACGATAAACATACGAGCAACACGAACCTTCTTCCGAGCCTTGTAGCATCGCTAGCTAATTACAACGCTAAATACGTTAACTACATATCGGCATATCGAATACTCACTCGCGTGCTTCAACCGCTCGCGAGCTCCATCCATCGCCGCTAGCTAATGCACGCGGCGTTTTTTATCATTGTTCATTATTTCATCGTAAAATAACGTTAGATGCATGGGCGCGTGCACCCATCTCTATGCACGCTCTCCCTAAACAATGCAATCAATGTCTGCGAACATGAACAATCGCTTAAATGCATCAAAAAATGCATTATAAATGCCATATAGCTTATCTATCTATCTATTTATCTAAGCTTTATCTAACATTGTAGCCTGACAGGCACTGCTTCCACGAGCCTCTCTCGGCACCGCATTGCACGAGCCATAAATAAAAATAAAATAATCCCACCAGCAAGTAACGTTAACAATCAAAGCAAAACGTATAACTCGCTCACATAAAGCCCTTCCTTCCACGACTTCAACGAACAGCAAACCTCCGAGTCTTTTTTTCACAGACAAGCATTGCCAAAAACGACTGACCGACTCTCTCTGCAAACATAGTAGTTAGTTAGCTAACGCCAGTTAATCAACATGTCATGCATCCCCACCACCCTGTCACCCCCTGCAAACACACAGAATCGTTTCATCTAGCTGGAGCTAGACGCTTCAGAAAAGGATGCGAAACATCTAGATATGTCATCCGTGCATGCTACGAGAACGAGCTTAAAACTACAAACTTAAATCATAACTAATGCATCAATTAAGCTCCTTTCCAGCGCTAATAACTTTCCGAGAGTGCAAACGCCGCGAGAAACTTCAAGCACGATGCTCACACGCACGAGCCACGTAACCTAACTTAAGTTATAGCTAACTACGAGCTCACAAAGACTTCCATTGCGAAAAAAATAAATACATCTGCATGTTTATAAACAGCAGTATGATAACCTACAGTGAATAAAGACGATCACATCTCTGTGCTGCATTGGTAGAGTTAAATATCCTACAATTTTGCAAGACTGCACGACTGCACGTGCTGAAATCCAAACCCAGGAGACATTCAATCTAGTATATCTAATTTACGGTTCCTCAAACTGAAACGCTGCGCGTGCTAGCCCTCGATGCAAAGCATGGGTAAAAATATTTATACATGTAGTTAGTTTACCTATATGCACGAGCATGCAGCCTCGCGTGCACTATAACTGATCCACAGCTGAGATCAATATATGAGATCAATGCATATCTCATAGTTAGCTAGTTAACTTAGATAATAATTTTCACACTTCCAGGCTAGGTTTAGGTTTAGCCAGCTCGTTTAGCAAGACGACCACCACCACCCCCAAAGACCCCTCCTCCTTGTTGGGATGAAAGAGGGTGCTACGTGCTGTAAAGTTCAAGAACTACCACGCAGGAGAAGACCCAACACTTAGCGTTAGCTTACCGTCAAACACAAAAAACAGCGCGTAAAAACTACATTAAACTAGTTACGTTTACTATTTACTAGTTAAACAGTAAACGCTAGCGAGCTATCATAATAACTAAAAGCAGAGTGAAGTGGTTCACAGCTCATACCATGTTTTCAGGTTCTCCTCGAAGCTGGAAAAGAAAGTGAAGCACCGTCCCGTAGTGCTGGTATGGCACTGAATAATCCAATCTCCCAAAAAGAAGAGAAGAAAAACACACAACAGCTCTCCTCTCCGCGTGGAAAACAACTGTAATCCCTCAGTCAGATCCTAACAGCTCAGCAGCGTTGTAGCGTAAACAGAGAGAGCGAACAGCAAAGAGACACAGAGAGAAAAACAGAGAGTCTGAGAGACGTGCAGTCTGGCTCTGTCCGCGTCCCATTCAGCACTGAGCACCCTTCACCGCACACTGGATCCTCCTCTGGACTCGAGGGGGAGTGGCCAAGTGGGCGGAGCCTCGCGCCGAGCTGCAATTCATCATTTTCTGGTCAAATCAGTTCATCTCAGTGGATGTTCGCTACAGTGTGTCTTATGCAGGTGCAGGGCTGAAGTGCTTTTAGGTCAAAAGTATTGACTTTCAGTACTCAAGCGGAATTATACTAGTGCATCTAAAAAAAAACCTCATGCATTTTGCGAACAGCGTGATCTATTTTAAGTGTCTATTTATTTTATTGTTGAAGATTATGGCTTACAGCCGATGAAACCCAAAAATCATTATCTCAGAAATATATATATATATATATATATATATATATATATATATATATATATATATATATTAGAATATTATATAAGAATAATTCATACTTTAGGCATTAAGCAGAGAGAAGCGTTTAGTGGTGTAAGATTTTCCAGGAAAAGAAAACTGCACTGACTTTGGACTTGATAGAACACAGTGGATCAACACCAGCAGATGACATCATTTCTCTCCAAACCATCACTGATCATCAGGAAATTTTGCATTTTATTTTGGAAATCAAGGGACCAGAGTCTGGAGGAAGAGTGGAGAGACACACAGTCCAAGCTGCTCGAGGTCTAGTGTGAAGTTTCCACCAATCAGTGATGGTTTGGAGAGACATGTCATCTGCTGGTGTTGATCCACTGTGTTTTATCAAGTCCAAAATCAGTGCAGTTTTGTTTTCCCAGAAAATCTTACAGCACTTCATGCTTCTCTCTGCTGACAACTTTTATAGAGATGCGGATTTCATTTTCCAGCAGGACTTGGCACACTGCCCACACTGCCAAAAGTACCAATTGGTAATATTCTAATTTTCTGGGATACAAATGCACAAGTAGCATAAAAAATGTGTTGCTTTCGAACATAATCAACCTAATATTGTTTAATTGTACTATTTGCAGATATATCTGAATAATTATAGAGAATGATTTCGTTATTGGTATGTCAATGTCAGCATGCGTGGTTACAAAATAATCATGAAAAGTGGAACCAATAACATACTGTACATAAATAAATATGCACTGGCACAGTTACAGTAGGCTTTATACTGGATCATGTTATTCTACATTATGGGTCTTTAATAGTCAACTATACAAGAAGTGAAGGTTACAAACTTACACATTTACACACTCTATAGTGGATAATGTTTCTTATCGGGACAGATTCCAAACACAACCCTAATCGGCCTATAAAAAAACAAATAAGGATCCAAAGGTAAGCCGTATTACTGAAAGCCTTCAGTGGGTCCTCCTCCAGGCCAATTTAAAATGAGATTGATTTGGAAGGGGTTTACTAAAGACTTCAAAGTAAGCTGCCGCCACCCTGGTTCAGGAGGAAAGATAAATTAAGTAAGACTAGTTTTAAATAATATATATACTGTATATAGTACATTTACCAGAATAAAAAAAAAACATTTTATCTTCACAGGAGAAGGATTTTTATTTTTGTGCAAACCTGTTATTTGTGTTTGTTTGAAATATTTTGTCAGAAAATACAATAATTACAGGCAAGTCTGTAAATGTATTATTGCTGTTGTGTGTATTTAACCACTGTATTAATACAAAAGTGTAATTAGCTGCTAGTGTTATCTACATTTGTTTTTTGTGTTACATTACCTAATTTTTTAAAAGTTCTATGAAGAACCACCTACAAAAATGTTTTCTGTGTTTTATGAAGAAATATTAAAACATTTGTATGGTTCTTGTCAGGGTTGTATCTCCACAGAAGAAGGATTTTTTTTTTAACTTTCAAAAGTAATTTTGTCAGATTCAAAACTGTCAAAAATGGAAAAAAAAAATACTATTCTATGTCTATTTATTGTACTGAATAACTATTGCTTTGTTTTTGTAGTGGCGAAATCTCACTGAGCTAGTGAGGCTAATGTTCCACAACCTTCTATCCACATCATCTTTAAATATACAGACTATTGCAATGCACACAACATTATGGGTGACATACCAGAGTTCAAAAGAGGACAAATTGTTGGTGCACGTCTTACTGGCGCATCTGTGACCAAGACAGCAAGTCTTTGTGATGTATCAAGAGCCACGGTATCCAGGGAAATGTCAGCATACCACCAAGAAGGACGAACCACATCCAACAGGATTAACTGTGGACGCTGTAAGAGGAAGCTGTCTGAAAGGGATGTTCGGGTGCTAACCCGGATTTTATCCAAAAAACATAAAACCACGGCTGCCCAAATCACAGCAGAATTCAATGTGCACCTCCACTCTCCTGTTTCCACCAGAACTGGCCGTCGGGACAATACATTATTGTGGTCTAAATACAGGTGTTTCAGTTTCATTGTCCGACCAGAGGTTTCCAGAGGTTTCAAGAAGTTCATAGCTGTAGTTTGTTTCTATGGTCTGAATCAGTTGATGAGTTTGTTTACTTGAAGCATTTTCTCTGTTTGTTTGGTTTGATTTCACACAAGCATAAACCTAAACGCACCAAAATGTGCACCGATACACCACACGAGCACGAGAGCAAGAAAGTAAATAATAAATATAGCGAGACGATTCTGTGTTCCAGAGTGAATATCTGTGCAGTCTGAAGCTGCTTTAACACAGAACGCTGTAATGCCGGGATTTCAAACATAGTGTTTTCAATAGGATATGAAGTGCAGATGTGAACGCAGCACATACTGTGCGTGTAAACAGCATGAAGCAGCAGCAGAGACAGTGTTTGTTCATAGCTGTGGTAATTCGCATTATCTGGTTAATATATTTTAGTTTAAACTACATCTTATCAGCAGTTTAGATAAAATAAAAGAGGTATATTTGATATCTGGGTCATATCAAGACTGGATCATGTTCTCACTACAAGAGAACTGCTTCAGAGTTTGTTAGGGACCGAACCAGGACCACCTCCTCTAGCAGGCAACCAAGTGCGATTACTGCTTTCACACCTGCTCAGTCGAACCGCATTAAGGGTACAAACGAACCAGAATCTTTTAAAGTTGTTTTAAATGGACTAAACAGTGCCGGTGTAAAAAAAAAAAAGCCTTAAATGTCTCAGCCGTGAACCTTCCATTTTTTTAGGTCTTCCCAACATACAGCATATATTGACGGACTAATTTCAGAACATCTTCTGACATGCTTTCCATTCATATGATTAAGGCATATTAAACGGTTACAAAAAAAGTCATTGTGGTCAAAGAAGCTTCTCACCATGTAATGCGGATGACTTTCTCAATGTCACTGCAGCGAGATCTGAGAGAGCGAGCGAGCGAGAGGGAACGAGCCTGATCCTACCCCATGCTACTTCAAAGCGTTGAATTGTTCCTTTGATGTTCAACACAAACTCTGAAGACCAAGATATATTTAAATACTTCAATTCACACATAGAAAGCGGCCATGTAGCTTTAACACACTTAAGAATGGCATAGAAATCCACACTGTTCATGGATTTCGGCATTTATTTTGTATTTTTAGTGAATATTTTTGTTTAAAATGAGTGGTTAAAGTATGAGAATATGCCTTTTTTTTCTCATTATAAACTAATCATACCATGATTGATTTGGAGAGTGTCATTTAATGCATGCTGACACTTAGTTTTACAATAGCAATTGCCCTGTAGTTTAAAATTGACGTCTAGAAATACTAGCACTCATTATCATTGCCTTGCTGTCTTAAAAATCTGTAAGATTTGAGTCTTAGTTCCAGATACAAACGCTTTTGATTTTAAAAGGAAAGCAACTCACATTATTAAAGCATTTTTCCAGTAATGCATACATTATTATGTATGACTTTAATCTGCTTTCTACTTAAAACATTAGCATTATGCATTATGGAAACACTATATACACAGCATACAGCTCTGGAAAACAAACAAGAGACCACTTAAAAAAAAATTGAATTTCTTTGATTTTTCCAAACTGAAAAAAACTCTATAATCAAGAGGAAGATGGATGATCACAAGCCATCAAACCAAGCTGAACTGCTTGAATGATTTGCACCAGGAGTGGCATACAATTAAAGTCCAAAAGCAGTGTGTAAGGCTAGTGGAGGAAAGCATGCCAAGATGCACGAAAACTGTGATTAAAAAACAGGGTTATTCCATATGAATATGAACTTGTTTTTTTTTTTTTTGCATTATTTGAGGTCTGAAAGCTTTGTGTCCATTTTGTTAATTTCAGCCATTTCTCATTTTTTTTGCAAATAAATGCTCCAAATGGCAATATTTTTATTTGCAATTTGGGAGAAATGTTGTCTGTAGTTTATAGAATAAAACAACTATGTTCATTTTCATGTTCAAACTATATAAATAGCAAAAAAAAAAAAAAAATGTTATAAATAGCAAAATCAGAGAAACTGATTCAGGAAATAAAGTGTCCTCTTAATCTTTTCCAGAGCTGTATATACACAAGCATTATGGCATTATATTTTTATTTTGTGCTCTTGGGCTCCCCATACAGCCGGAACATGTAATCCACATTTACTAGACAGCTGTACACAAGCTGAGAGATACAGAAGCTGCATCTGAATAAAAGATACTTGGAGACTATACTTTAATCATACTGTACATCTGCACAATGTGTATGGATGCAAAGGGAGGCCTTTTTTCAGGATTTTTGCACAATATATGTTCTTTTTCTTCTTCTGTCAATAAATGCATGATTATAGCCTGACTCTTACTTAACCTAATGCAATTGGTCATTCTGAACCATCTAGTAAAGTGTGCTTTCACTTTGCAGACAAAGGAGACCATGGAAGACTTGATCTGGATTAAGACCAACTCTTTTGTTTTGTCAGACCAAACTTTGGTTGGTGGTCCATGGTCCATGGTCTTTGGTGACACTTTTCTTTTTTCACTCTGGGGCTCCCCCTACAGTTGAGGAGTGTTACCAGCTTAATCCTTCCCAAACAAAGGTTGCCATTCCGTGCACCCTGCCATAGATAGACCCAACAAGGAGGAACCCAGGCAGTTTGAGAAGGTTGTCATCAGTTGGCTCATTGTGTCTCTTGCAGGAGATTTCTAATTACATCGATTTTGGCGATGGTAAGGCCCTTGACGTTGAGTTGAAGCAGAGACAGGTCTTGGTTTTCGAATGTCTTTATGTCTTCCAGTACTTTGCAGGGTGTTCTTTGCCTTGGTGTTGACCTTGGCTTGTAACTTGGTCTGCCAGCTCGATGGTTCTTCAGCGACATTAGTTTCGTGAGTTGGTCTTGCACCGTTTCTCACTCAATACTAGCAGAGGAGGCAGCGTGGAGTAGTGTAATTCACTTTTGCTCCACTACAGTAAATACAAATCATGCTTGAAGCACCTTCTTCTTTGGTTGGAACCAAACTATAAGTCTGACATAACTTTTCCACCAATGTGGAAGCGACACAGTTCTAGTTTGCCAACCTAATTTTGAACCGTGCGCCATGTTTCCACCAACAAAAGTAGGTTCTGGAACCAGGAAGGTTCGTTCACAGTAAGAGCCGAATAAGGAATACCAGGTTCTTCAGCTCGAGCTGTGACCGTTTCTGTTCACCATCGCTGTGCAACGCCCTCTGTTGATGACGTATGATGTGAAGTTTTGATGGTTCCACTAAAACTAGTGGGAATACGGACTGGTTTGCTGAAAGGCACCGTGGTTCTTATAAGCCCAAACTGAACTGGTTCAAGAACCAGAGTTCTTTTGGTGGAAAAGCGACCAAAACAAGGTTGTGGACCACTGGACTACACCCTTCCACTTCGATACAGAAGGACTATACACTGTTAACCCACACATCTCTCACAGTCTACTCAACAGCGACGTTCACCACAGGCAAGGTGAGTTCCTAGCACACTTATTTCATGGCTGTGCGATTATCTCGCCGTGGTGTGGAGGACTGAGCAGTCAGGCAGCAGTGCACGTCCTTTTTTGATGTTGACGTCCCCCTGACCCCTTTGAAGTGGCCCTGGCCATTTTCACAGGGGGGACCCCAAATGTTTGAAAAGCCCAGGACAGGATGAGAAGAGGAGCAGAAAAAGGAGCTACTGAAGAGCTGAAGGGTGGTCATAAAACAAGGTTACCCAGAGGCTAATTCCAGGCTTGTGCAACAGAACAAATATAAACACATCTAAAACCGTTACAGAGAGTGATTCAAAAAACAGTTCACCAAACTTTCAAGAGTTCAACAGCAGGTCTTACCCTTTACCCTGAGAATACTGTATGTGATTGGTGTGGGCCAAGTTCAACAATAGCCTTAGGTGGTCATGAAGTTGCAACATTATTCAATGTTTGTTTATTAATGAGCCAGAGACAGGCCGTGGTTTGAGCCACAGTTTGGCCAGAAATTTTTCACTGAACTTTTTTCAGTGTTATGAAGAGGAATATAGAGTATAGATACAGGTCTGCTCTTAAAACAACAAATTAAAAACACATCAGTTTCAATGCATTTAAAGAGAGATTTGGCTTCCTTAAAAAAAAAAAAAAAATCGAATGCACACAATTTTCCACTTATCCTAAATGCATTTGAAAAACCAAGATGTTTGTTTGTTCTCCCAATTTTGTCTCTTTAGTTTAGAGCTAGACAGACATGTATAAAGTACTAGAGACCAAGACTTAAGTAAAAGTACAAGTACTCTAACAAAAAAGTGACTTGAGAAGAAGTTTAAGGGTTCTTTAAGCTCCACACTTAAGTGGAAGTACTGAAGGTTTCAACATTTATTGTATTTAACCCTTGTGTGGTGTTCATATTTTTGTTACTCGATTACTTTGTTACTTGTATTTAATTCAGCAAAATTAGGCAATTTTACATTAAAATGCTTTACACATGCTTGCTTCACCTAAATTGCAAGCAATTTCTTATGTTACATTTCTTTTAAAAAGTGCTACTCTTTTTTTATTAGTTTTTTAATAAAATGTAAAAGAAAATGAAGTAAACTCAAGATATGAGTAGAAAATTAGTTTAGTTTCAAATTTACAAATGAAGCAATGTTTATTATCCCTTGGCCAAACATACTGTATGTAATATAAATGTGTAAAAGGGGGGGTGGGGGGGATGTACAGTGTGTGTTTATCGAAAATGTGTTTTGAAATATTTTTTTCACAAAAAAATGAGCCAATGGCAATGAGTTTGAGTTAGAAAATTTTTTTTTTGATGAAACATTTATTTGATGAAAAATGAAAACGGGTCCCACAGACCCGAACACCACACAAGGGTTAAGTATTGCAAGTATTATAGTTCAAACAGTACTAAAAGTACTGAAAAGTACTCAAAAGTACTAAAAGTAAAAGTACAGTATTGTGTTATTTAGTTATTGCATTGTAAGTAATGAATGTGAACAGATACATGCAGAAGCGCTGTACCACAAGACATTTTTTTTAACATCATGATACTAAAGACACTCTGACACCCCCTAAATCAAGCTGCACTGTGCTCTGTTGAAGTCTATATTTTGCTAAAATAGGGCCCTATAAAATCCATCTCTCATAGGTCAAAAACATACCACAGATAGTAAATAAAATTTTGATTTTATTTTAATTTTACATTGCATCTAAAAGTTTCCAAATTTGATATTGTTGCTGTCCAATACAATTTTTTTTGTGTAATACATATTTTGAGCACACAAAATGTCACTTTGTGACTTTTGTGTCCAATTGAAGCAACAGAAATACTCCAAACTTACCTAAAAATAAGAAGGTTTTGTTCCTCTCTTGAAGACTTGTTTTTCATTGGACAGCAACGATATGCAAAATAATACAGCTTACTGATTTACAAACAGACTGAACTAACCAGAACAAAATATCTTTGGTACCACTTTAAAATAAGACTACATTTATAAATGGTTTATAAATGGTTTACAATTAGTTTATTAATGGCTACTAATTAGGTTGTAAATGCCTTAAAATTAATAATCATTTATAATCAGTTATAACACATACGTAGAAGTGCAACAATATAGATGGCTGTGGGTTCATTATTTGAAAAACAACAGGTCATTGTTGCCCTCTGTAAGTATGTGTTATAACTGATCATTAATCATTTTTAAGGCATTTACAACCTAATTAGTAACCATTAATAAACTAATTGTCCTTTATAAAGGTAGTCTTATTTTAAAGTGGTACCATATCTTTATTTATGGCTTAGATTGTTGCTGTTTTTTGCTAAGATTGAAGGCATTGTGGTTACAGAAACCCAACTTTGAATTGGAACAAAACTGTTCATTTGTGTTTGAAATATCGATTTGTCAGAATATAAAGTCTTAAATTTAATTTCCCTGATATCTGCAGACACCTTGTCCTTTGGGGTAGACTTCACTTTGCTCCTGTTGTTCAGCTACACATTGAGGTTTGGATAATATACATACTGTAGTTCACAGCAAGCCATTTATTAAGAGTGTTGCTATGGTATTTTAGGTGGTAGCAAAGATGTGCTCTCAGATCAGAACAGATCATAAAATAATGCTTTTTGCTACATGAAAACTGTATATTTAATCAAAAGCAACAGTGTCGATACCTCAAAATACTATAGAATGAGTTACACAGCAAATATCTACCAGATAAATAAGAAAAATACAAATCAGATAAAAATACAGTACCTCATTACTCTGCAATACACAACCATAGTATAATCACATCATGCAAAGATTTCAAAAGCCTTCAGAAGTGCTCTCGTTAGAAGGCCTCGCTCTGTCTGGCTGTCTGATGTAAATGTGTGTGCTGTAAAGGTGTGCGCACATCAAAGAGCCTTCAGATAAAGCCTATCTTTAACACATGGTTAACACAATTACCTAATGATCCGTTCTTCAGTGTGAGGGACATCTGATCTGAGCCAGAAATGTGGGGAATGTCTACAGGGATCACATAAGCCCATAAACCCACAGTTCCTTGGGGTCGTCCGTGTTTCTGCGTACTTGTGCCGTCCACCTTTGAGGTGCCGTTAAAATAACGTTAACACCTGTTGTGAAAGCCTGTAATCTAATGGGCCTTAAACTGTTTAGGCTTAGACTACAGGAAGTACCAAGCCTGAACCTGACTGTGCTGTTCAGTTTTTGAGCCAAATAGACTAAATAAACTGAAAGTATTGTGTTTTCTTTTGTGAAATGTATCACTTCCACTTGTTGCTGCTACATAAAACCTTACTTTATAGGATTCCAAGAGGTCTAAATGTTTTCCACAAGAGGATTTTTACATTTTGGGTTGCAGGTGTGGTTCTAAAGAGAACCCTTGGGCTCCAAGTGGTCCAATGAATTAAAGTGCTGCCACTATGATCGGGAGATCTCTGGTTCGTATCCTGTTCATGTAGCTTGCCATCAGCTGCCGGAGTCCTGAGAGAGCACAATTGGTCTTGCTTCCTCTGGGTGGGTAGATGGCGCTCTCTCCCCTCATCACTCCAAAACGGTGATGTCGATCAGCACGAGGCATCTGTGAGCTGATGTATCAGAACCGAGTCACTGCTCTTTCCTCCGATGCTACTTGGCAATGCTGCATCAGCAGAGAAGCAGCTTGAAAAGAGGCAGTGGCTAACCACATATATGGAAGGAGGCATGTGTTAGTCTTCACCCTCCTGGTGTGATAGGGGGAGTCCTAATGAATGGGTTGTGTAATTGGCCGTGAAAATTAGGGAGGAAATAAAGTAAATTAAATTTAATTGTAAGAGTGTCAGTCTGCATTGAAAATCCTTTAAATTAGCATTCAAAAACTGATTCTACTGAAGAGGGTTTATTCGTAACCATATCTCAACCTATCTAGTACTATTTAGAACCACTTTCTTTGATAAAGAACCTTAAACAAAGAAAATAAACAAATAAAATGAACCAAACAGCTTTTGAGTGCAAGTTCCATCTTATCAGAAGTTAGACATTAAAAAAGTAAACTGACTGTTTTTTTACTTTTACATAAAAAAATAAATTGCAGCACCGCAAGTACTAGTTTCTTCAAGATGTAGACGTGTTCCCTCTTTATTTAAGAATATCGTAGAATGTGTTGATCCTTGTGGTCATGGAATAACATTAACATAGAACATAATAAAGTAAAGTTCCATATACTGAAGCACTGTTTCAGGGTTCATTGTATTTTTGGTGCTATGTATGCTATGTTTGGTGCTATGTATGCTATGTTCACTAAATCAGTTCTAGATGTATTAGATGTTGTTTTCCATTAAAGAGAAGAATCCATGTGAACAGTCTGTCACGTCTGGTGCTGTAGGCGCTTCTGTTCCTTCCACACTGAGCTCCAACGGAGGTTTGCAGTCTAACAACTACACTACCCAGAACGCACCACCCGCTGACATCACACACACACCCACTCACATGACACCTCTCCTGCTTCCTCCAGGAAGCCCGGAGTATTGATTACCTGCCCTATTTAAGGACACTGCACGCACACACCTGTTCCGCGTATTGCCTGGTTTCGCCCGCTTTACAAAGCGTTATTCTGTGATTGTTTTCTCGTGTATGACCTTGCTTTTTGTTCTCGACTTCGATTTTTGCCTCTGCCTTCACTGTGGATTATCTCGTGTATTACCTGGACTGTTTACGTTTCCGATTTTTGGATTATCTCTGATACTGGCTACCCTGTGTATGAACTCTGGACTGTCTCCCGACTCGTATGGTCTTAGCCTCCAGGTGTCTGTTTGCTGGCGTTATATGCTTTCTGTTTTTGACTAACCCTGTACCCTGTGGATAGTGTCCCCACCATAACACAGTCACATTTCTGTCCTTCTGTCTCTGTCATTATTTAATTCCTCTGTGATAGGAGGATATCAACTTTTTATTTGGTTTTCTTAGCTTTTTCTTTGGTATTTTTCTGTTCCACCTTAAATGCTGCAGCCTCTGCCATCTGTTGCACTATTTAAGGTGGAATGGGAAAATTAGATATTGAGATGACCAACTAGCTATTCTTTATGCTTGTTATGAAGAAAATTTGCATAAAACATTGAAACCACACATTAAACTATGGTAATATAGTGGTTATCGCAATTTTTATCAACATCATTACTTGTAAATTTGTAGGTTTCTTTGGTTGCTTGTGCCGCCATCTTGTCAGAGATTCTCAAAGCCCTCTGTTTTGAGTGTGCCTTTGAAAAATCCCTACCCCTAGACGTGCACACGCAAAACTGAGGGGTAGGGCTAAGTGTTAGGGCCTACGGGTGAAATGGGATTGGGCCTATGCCTACGTTGTTACAATAAGTACGTGAGAACCAATTTAAGCACTGAAACATCTCTGAGATCTTTGATATCTTCTAAACAGAACCACTACCTCTAATAATGGCACATTTTTAAAGCTCTTCAAAACTGTTAGATCAAATTATGCTCCATCGTTTAGCATCCTGACCTGTGATGATATCCACACAAGAACCGAGCTCATCCAACGCATCGCTTTCTTCACAGCCCAATAAATAAGAGGGAGAGAAAAAAAAAAAGCGAGTTGCAGAAATGTAAATACGCCCTCAGCCGAAGCAAAGAGAGCGAGGCAGTGCGTTCTGGCGAGTTCAAAGGCATGCGAGATGGAAGCTAGGACAGGAGCATGAAAGCTAATAAAGTTAAGTAGGCCTGCATCGAGGGGGAAGGACGAGCATCCTGCTTTGAACAGACCCTGTGATCAGTCGCCTCCCTCAATTAGTGTATTGTCCACTTGTACTTTCAGCCCGGGGGTTAAACTGCTAGCACAGGGCTTTGAAGTGCTTATCCCTTCATCTGCAGTCTGACGGAGGGAAATCTGCAGGACAACAACGGAAAAAACAAAACCACACATCCAAGCTCCTCGGCCCGAGACCAGATAGAGCCCGGCTACACCGCAGACACGGGGGAGGAAGAGGGAATCAGAGCAGGGCCAGAATCAAACGTCTGTCTTTGGGGTCATCCAGACCAAAAGGAATGATCCTCTGAATAAAGCTAACAATGCTAACAACAAACAAAACCGTTAGCTTATGTTTCATGCTAGTCAGTCAGTAATTTCTGCCAAAGTACAGTACAATCCTGTTGCCTCACATGAATGTGCATTTGATGTATTTCACCATTTTGATTAAAGTGACTATTTAACTCCTTAAAATGCCTTGACCTGTATACAGGCTACAGGTGTAGATAATACAAATCCCTTTTTCTCTGCAGTAAAATAACGTATTAACATTCTGAAAATGTGAGGGACTTGAAATCTCTTAAAGGACTTTTTTTTTTAAGAAATTCTGTTCACTCTCTACTCCACTTAATAATGCCATATTAGTAACAGGAATAAACCCAAATTCTTCAGGTTTGAAAATAGATGTAAAAACTAGACAAACATAATGAAACTAAGGGTTTGGAGGACATGAACTGTTTGATTTGTATTCAGGAAAATTTATTTTAAAATGAAGTTCAGGAAATAGCCAATTTTATGATTTTATTCATTATATTTTGACATATAGAACAGATTTACTTAAATTTTTTTATATATTTTATATTACAATTTCAATTATGCTTTTAAGTAATGTTCCTTATCAAACATGAAAGCTTTTTATGTAATGCTCGAATAGAAATCTTCAAGATTTAGTGGTGTAATGTCAGACAATTGACAAAATCCTGACATTGAGCATGCTTTAGTTTTTGAACTTGGGTCTCGAGTGCCTCAAGAAACACTCCAAGAACGAATAAAGGAAGATTAGTCAAGCTAGGAATAGCCAGCAGACTTTGTCTGACTGAGGGATCTGTACCTACTGTCTGTAGCAAGTCAGCAGATGAGGGAGATGTACTGTAAGTACTTTTACATAATGAGTTTGCTCTTTCTATCTTAGTTAAGCATTAACTAGAATGTGGTAATCACTTAGTAGAGTAGACATGGCTTGGTCGACAACAGCTTCTTTGCTTAAAAGTGACAGAGCCCTCAAATGGCTCGTTCTGAAAGGGACTAAAACTGAAGCACGAATAGAGCTGGTGAGATCTCTTTATGTGAGAGTGATTTTGTGTAAAGATTTTCTCGAACATGTTTTGTATACCCATAGACTTACATATTATAATTTGTGCAAAAAAAGGTGTAATATGTCCAATTTAAATAAATTCCTTTTAACAGTTGGAAGGAAGCAGCGTTTCCTGATAACCAAAATATTTAATGCACTAAACGTTAACTTATGTGTTCATGTTAGTCAGTCATTAATTTCTGCCAATATACAGTACAATCCGGTTGACCCAATGAGTGTTCATTTGATTTATTTTACGGTTTTGTTTAAAGTTACCCTTTAACTCAAGTTTTGCATGCTTTAGTTTTTGCACTTGGGTCTCAATGGCCTCAAGAAACACTCCAAGTAGGAATAAAGGAGGATTATTTATGCTAGGATTAGCCAGCAGACTTCGTCTGACTGGGGGATCTGTACCTACTGTCTGTGGCAAGTCAGCAGATAAGGGAGATGCAAGTACTTTCAAATTATGAGTTTTGTGTTTCTATCACAGTTAAGCATAAACTAGCATGTGGTAAACACTTAGTAGAGTAGACATGGCATGGTCAGCAACAGCTTATTTACATAAAAGTGACAGAGCCCTTAAATGGCTTATTTTGAAAGGCACTGAAACAAAAGCAAGAATAGAGCAAATTGTATAATTTAGAGGTATAATATGTGCAATTTAAATACATTGCTTTTAATAGTTAGAAGGAAGCAGCATTTCCTGATAACCAGATTAAACCAGAAAAATCAGATGTTTGTCTTTGGTGTCACCCAGACCAAAAGAATTGATCCTGGGAGTAATGCTAACAGTGCTAAGCTTAGCCTAAAAGCCATTAGCTGATGAAATCATGCTAGTTACTGTTAGCCACTGTTAGCGAAGACTGCTAATGTACAGTACAATCAAGTTGCTCTGTATATGGTTTAAATCTTATTTATTCCACTGTTCAAAAGGGACCCTTTATACAAATTATGGGCTAATCTTGCGAATATTGCTAACAGTGCTAAGAACTTTGACGGAAGCTGGGCTCCATGTTAATTCCCAGTGTTTCACTGCAATTATTCATGTACAGTACAATCAAGTTGTTTCTTTAGAGTATTCATTTGATTTATTTTATTTTATTTTATTTGGTCAAGCAAATGATGAGTGTTTTTGTTGTTCCTAACAGTTAGAAGGAAGCTGAGCTTCTTATTAACCCCCACTGATTTAGTGCAATAAACATACACAGAGAAACTAGAGTAAACTACAGCCAACACTAAGGTCATTAAGGCCAATTGCAGTGATCTAAGATCAGTTTCCCCTTTTATCTTCTAATGAGCACAATTAAATGGACAGAGCACAGAACTGATCCTTGGTTTTAAGTCATCAAACAACATTACAGTTAAAGGCAAACACACATTTTCCTATCACTTTATTTGGATGGTCCATTTTAGATTCCTCATGTATGCTCACCTAACATTCAACTATAACTTTATGTACATTAATTGCCACTTAACTCTGTGTTGGAACATCCAAGTAAAGTGATACCCTGTTACTAGCAGTACATGTATTGCATAGTTAAATACATGTGTTAATAGATTCAGAGTTGAAAAAAGATAAAAAATAAGTTTAATTTGGAAAAGTTACAACAAGCAAATGGCACCCATTCGATGGAAAGGCCCTTAAATGAAATTCTACTGATTGTTTCAGAGGGAGAGAGAGAGAGAGTAAGAGAGAAGAAAACACTGAGAAATAAAAAGATGGAGACAGAAAGACTAAGGCAGATAGACAGCTATAGAGTTAACATCTATAGAAGGAAAATTATGAGCAAAAGGGACATAAATTAAAGAGTGAATAGAGTTTAGATATAAAGCTAAATAAGAGCAAACAGAAGGGAAAAAATAAAAAGGGAAAACATATTTAAAAGAGAAATAACAGGAAATGGAAGTAAAGAAATGAAGGGAAAGTAACAACCAATAGAAAAGAAAAACAAGAATTAGTAAAAAAATGAAGGAAGGAAAGAAGGAAACAGTCAAGTGGACGAGAAAGCAAAAAGACTGAGGTATCTAAATAGCTATAGAACGAGAAATTAGTGAAGAAATGCAGCTAAATAAGAGACAAACAAAAAAGAAAAAAAAGAAGACATATACAAAAGCAAAAAATAATAGGGAATCTATGTTAAGTAAGAAATGAACGGAGTGTATCAGAGTGTAGCAAAATGTAAGCAAACGGAAAGAGAGTGAATGTTTGAGAGAGAGATTAAAACAGTGAGAAATAGATAAACAGAAAGACAGAGATAGAAAGACTGAGGTTGAGAAAAAGAGGATGAGAGAGGTAAACAGATAGAGAGTACATAGAAAGAGAGAAGATATGAGAGAACAGAATCTGAAAGACAGACAGAATGAAGAGGATGGAGAGGATGGAGAGACACAGAAAGACGAGAGAAAATCTAAAGAAAGAAAGCAGAGAAAGTAAGAAATGGAGGGAAGGAAACACTGAAGTAAAAAAAGAAAGCAGGGATACAGACTAAAGAGAGTGAGAGAGTAAGGGTGAGATGTGTGTATAGAATTCAAGCAAAAAAGAGTAAAGAGAAACAGACAGAAAGAATAGAGAGAGAGATATATTAGAGTGTAGAATTCAAGCAAAAAAGAGTGGAGAAAGAGAGAGAATGTGTGTGAGACAGAGAGAGAAAAAGAGAGAGAAAGATGAATCAAAGTGTAGAATTTAGGCAAAAAGAGAGTAAAAAGCAAAGAGGTGTGTAAGAGTGTAGAATATAAGCAAAAAAAGAGTAAAGAGAAAGACAGAAAGTATGTTTGTGAGACAGAGACATAGAAAAAGAGAAAGTAAGAGAGAGAGAGAGAGGGAGAGAGAGAGTAGGAGCACAGTTGTCAGCAGAATCAGATGTCTTTGGAACCAGAAGCAGCCGAATATACAATTAAAGTGTGGAGTTAAGACGGGCTTTGAAGTTGGACATGCTCTCTAACGCTCTTACAGTCTGAGAAAGAAGCCATTCATCCCGCTGTTCCGGCCGGTTAACAGGATAGAGTTAAAAGGGCCAATTTGAGGAAAATAAGCAGAGTAAACTTTCATTCCGACGCCGCATCCATAGTGGGCGACAGAGGGAAGCTATCGCTGTAATCGTTAAAGCCTGGCCTCACAGACCGTTCGTTAGTGATGTGCTGCTCAGGAGTGTGTGTAGGGGGGTGGTATTAGTCTGTGTGTGTGTGTGTGTGTGTGTGTGTGTGCGTGAGAGAGAGCGTTTCAGATTAATTACCACTTCGCCGTAGATTTTTTTTTTATGTTATTAATCGTGTTTTGTGGTGGCTTTAAACGTTAATAATGTATAGCGGCGGTGTTTGATGTTCAGCATGAGGAGAAGGTGGCGTGCAAAAGTGTCTCCAGGAAGATTAGGCCCAAAAAACATGCCCTACAGTCGAGTCGTTGACAAACAATTGCCACAAAGGATTAAAGGGGTGCAGTACTACACTACACTACACTGGAGCAACTGTTTTTCACTGATTGAAAGTGTGTTTTCACACCAGCACTATTTGATTCAGTTTAAAAAAAAAAACTTGTTTTGCTTGTACCCCTGATGCAATTAATAGTTTGTAGTAATCGCACTTGAGAGCCGACAAAACCACCACACTGAGACCCGCAATCGGAGGTGATTTTGTTGTTCCGGTTGCAAACAAAAGATACTGTATATCAGGGGCACCTCTCTTTATCTGCTCTTGATTATTTGGGAGGAATTTATTAAATTATTTAATACATTTATTACATTCAGGGATTTAATAAATAATAGTATCTCTAAATGACAGCTTTACAATAGAAATAAAATCTGGTACCACTTTAAAATAAGTCTACCTTTATAAAGCTGCCATCGCTACTGTGTTGCCAGATCCCTCTTAAAAAGTCCACACTAAACGTTTTTTTTCCCCCCGCAAGACAGGTTTAAGCTTGACGAGAAATATAGTCACGTTTTAATCTCGCAAGATCTCGTGCCACGAGATCTCATCACACCCCTACTGTTTACATCCCATAATGCCAGCTTCAGCTCTGAGCGCCGCCATCACTGAACTAAAAATACAGACATCTTTATACATAGACTCTGCATAGCCTGCCTAATGGCGTAGCAGCTGACAGACCTACACATGATAATAGTAATAATAATAATAATAATAAATAATAATAATAAATAATAATGAAAGCACATATTTGTAATGTGTAACAGCATCCTGAATTATTACTACATCTCTGCTGTTTGTAACAAACCAAACCGTGTATTGAATATTAGAGCTGTGATTTATTAAATGTGTATTAAACGCCTTCCTCAGTGTAAATAAACGCAGGAGGCAGGCTATGCAGAGTCTATGTATACAGGTCTATGTTATTATCAGTTCAGCGATGGTGGCTCCTGGAGCTGAAGCTAGAATTATGGGATGTAAACAGGAGGTGGGCTATTCAACAAAGGTAAGTACACTTTATCATATTTTGCTACACCAAAAGTCCATTTTACACCAGAGTTTTCCTTTAACTTTTAATTGAGGGCAATGTAAAAACGGTTTTATTCCATTACATCTTTTGGTTCTATTGGTCTGTTTATCATGAAATTCTGAGACAATGTATAAAGAATCACTTTATTTAATTTAGAAAGTGGAATACGGCAAAAATAGAGATACAGGTTTTTTGTGTTGCAGTGATGCAAGTGGTTCCAATCCTTTGATGGCGTTCAGAGCGTTGGAGCGTGAAAATGCAGATGATTCAGTAAGAAATGGGTTTATTTGTGGAGAAGATACAGAAGCAGTGCTTGGGATGTTCTTATGACTCAGGAACAGCTCCACCTGCCCACCTGTCAGGCTCTTGCCCTTTAAATGTGGCTGTTTAGTTAAGAGGAATAAACGTGAAAGCGAGCGAGAAAGGCCAGCAGCCTTTGACCTCGTTCTGACCAGTTTGAAG
The DNA here is from genome assembly GCF_023375975.1 of Astyanax mexicanus. NCBI lineage: Eukaryota > Metazoa > Chordata > Actinopteri > Characiformes > Acestrorhamphidae > Astyanax > Astyanax mexicanus. The sequence continues at coordinate 30,335,439 of NC_064412.1, forward strand.
TCTCTCTCTCTCTCTCTCTTTTTCCCGAGACGTTTCCCTCTTTTTTTTGACACAGAGAGAGAGAGAGAGAGAGAGAGAGAGAGAGAGAGCAATGCTTTGAGATTAGACGAGTTCGTATCGTGGGATAGAAGCTCATGTCAGGCTTCATGCAGCCGTGCAGAGGCGCCAACTTTCAAAACCACTTCAGAGAGCGAGGTGGAACGGAGAGAACAAAGCTAGCCCTCTGCTGAGCACCTATCTCACAGCCAGCCTTGAAGACTGGAGCTGGAAAAAAGAGAGAAAGGGAAAAAAAAAAAAAAAATATATATATATATATATATATATATATATATATATATATTCCCTCCGAAATAAACAAGAGCAGATAAAGAGAAGCGCTCCTGATGTAGCGACCGGCAGACGTGCGCTTTGTTCCTTTAATCTCCATATGAAACTGATGTATCGCCAGGAAGACAACCAGGAAATAAATAAACAGAAAATAAATAAACAGATAAAAAACCTTTTTTAAAAGCAAGCGAGAGAAAAGACCGGCAGCATCGCCACTGCCACCGAGCTCCTCCTGAAAATACAAGCCTAATGGTAAAATAATAATAATTATTATTATCATATAAATAAATAAATAATAACTTATTAAAATTCACAAGTCTACAGTAAGGCAAATAATCTACAAATGACCGAAAGAGACCGTCACACCTCAGCCCATGTCTGCTCTGTTCTCCTGTTTTGTTTTCCTCCCCATGATCTCCACTAGCACATGGCCTTGTTTTGTTATTGTGCTGCTCTGCCCTAGCCCGCCCTAGTCATTAGTGTTGTCACCATGTGCCTGGTTTGTAACTCCGTCCCCTTGTTTCCTTCTCCAGGTGTTCCTCACCTCTTGTGTGCATAAGAGGGGTAGTGATACAAAAAGGGCTTTTATTTAAAAAGTAAGAAATGTAAAAATAAAATAAGGAAGTATGATGATCAAAAACAAGTTTTATGAGGAATACCTTAAAGTCGAAATGACTTAATTAATTTATTGGAAAAATATATCATAGAAACACTCGGCCATACCTGAAGTTACATAGAAGAATGTGGTTCATTTTTGACCCATTTTGCGCATTAAAGGGGGTGTGCATATCTTGCGCATCAAAGGGTTAAAGCCATAGGCAAAACTGTGAGATAAAGCAAATAAACATTTCTTTAAGTAAAGGTAGGTCTTTAGTAAAAAAAAGAATGACCCCTAAATTCTGATTCAATGATTAAATTTGAATATGAAACAGGAAACAGAATTGCAATTCATAATACAAATTATGCTGTATTTAACAATGAAGCTGTGCAGTATATTATATATATATATATATATATATGCAACATGAATTTCATACAGATATTATTGTATGGACCACAAATTAAGATTAAAAATATGCCATCTATAAAACTGATCACTTACATTGTAATATCTTTTGTGGAAATATGTGGAAAATGATTGGACAGCACTTTATTTCCCAGAAAGCCTTGCTTTGTCCAAGACTTCAAAATCCAAAAATGTAGATCATATTTAATGTTGCATTCAAGATATTCAGACCAGAACAATGTCGCCTCATTGACAAACCATTTGAGGAACTCTTGATCATTAGATGTTTAATTTGATTACCTTAAATTAAGATATTGTTAATTATTTAACATGATGGGAATGTATACTTAATTTTAGTGTCTGTACTTCCATTCGAAAGATAAATATATAATAAAAATATCACATTCTTACTGATAAGGATAAACTTCTCTGAATTGCAATGATTTCACTGATTCCACTTCAATTCAATTTAATATAATTTAGGGTGGATTCAATTCAAATTCATATGAATTTATTGAACTGAATTAAATTCTGAACTCTAATCAGATAACAATTTGATACAGAACGTGTAAAAAAGACTTACATTGATAATTGAACCCTTCTGGTGCTTTATACAACTCTTTCTGCTCGTAAATGATGTGAAGGTTTTGATTTGCCTTTCTTAGCAGCATACAAGCAGTAAATGCATGTAATTATAAGCACAGTCATGAAGCCTGACACAAATGATAGACTTCACTTCACTATATTTACATTTAATATAACTAACTAACTGAAGGATGTTTTAATGGCATCCTATAAAGACAACTGTATAAAAGATGTGATGTGTTGTTACGACAGTAACGTTATGATAATATCCCTCGTAAAGTCAGTGGAGATCAGAGAGCTGCCGGAGATCGGAAGGTCATTGCTTTGAAAGGACTTGAAGCGTCGTCACGTGATCATAAATGTGACGAGCTGCTGCATAAATTACACTTAACACCACAGTGTTCACACTTTAACACCTGCAGTAATGAGCTTACACAGAAAGAGAGAGAGAGAGGGAGAGATACAGAGAGAAGGAGAGAGACAGATAGAGAGAGACACAGAGAGAAAGATACAGAAAGAAAGAGAGAGACAGAGAGAGAGATACAGAGAGGAGAGAGACAGAGAGAGAGAGACAGAGAGAGAGATACAGAAAGAAAGAGAGAGACAGAGAGAGAGACAGAGAGAGAGAGACCGAAAGAAAGAGAGAGACAGAGAGAGAGAGAGACAGAGAGAGATACAGAAAGAGAGAGAGAGAGAGAGACAGAGAGAGAGACAGAGAGAGAGAGAGAGAGAGAGAGAAATAGAGAGAGAAAGAGAAATACAAAAAAAAAAAACACGTGAACCCTTTGGAATCAGGGTTGTTTCAAGGCATTTGGGTCCCCAAGCAAAAAGACCAGTTCAGACAGAGAGTGGCTACAAATATAATTATGTAAAACTTAGTTCAGTTAAATAAACTTAAGACGAGTAAGGACATAAAGTTAATCAAATATTGTCAAATATAAAGGATAGGTTTATTCATTCTAGTGTTAAAGACAGTAAACCTCTGGTGTGCATGAATACTGCTGAACATGTTCCAGTCTGGTTATATTCTACTGTCAGCAACTACTGGGAGGGGCTCCTTTGTGGGGGATTCTAATAAAAGTGTTGTTGTTGAACTTTCCTGCATTGACCATCCCTGAATTTAAACGGACTCTCACACAGTTTGTTGTTGCATTCAGTTAATAACCAGTCACTGTCTAGGGGCCCCAGACATTTTTTTTGCTTGCCTGTCCTGTTGCAACAGGCCTGTTTGGAATTTTATAGTTTTCTGTATAAATTTAATCCAAGTCAACGAACATTATGACGAACATAATATGTCTAAAATAATGACACAAAAAAACATTCATGATCATTCATACCACTAAAACCTCATAGTGGTAGTGGACCCCTGTGTTAATTACCTCAAAAAAGCTAATTAGAGTAACTAGAGTCTCACTCTTGTTGAGGTGTGGACCAGCGCTATCTTGTCTGATAAAAAAACACTCAAACTTTTTGAGCTTGCTCTTCCCAAGAAGTACACATATGTGAGCCATGGCAAAAAAAAAAAAATATTTACATAAAGGTTGGAAAAGGTTTAAAAAATTATTTGAAAGTCTTTAGAAAACCACCAGTCTATAAAAAAGCCAACAATCTACAAATGGAGACAGTTTGGGACTGTGGCTGCTCATCCAAAAAGTGGGCACCCAGTTAAAATAACCCCAAGATCACAATGGAGACACATCAATGAGGTTAAAAACAACCCCAAGTGACAGACAAAGATTTTTTTAAGGCATTACTGGAACAGGCTGACATCTGTGTTCATGAGTCTACAGCCCATAAAACCTTTAAAAAGCAGGGTGTCTATCCGTCATTCAGAGTGGCCAAGAAGGAAAGCCCAGATATCAGATGTTATGGATTGACTTGAAGAGAATCATACAGAGCGTCCTTATTTTGTTAGCTCTATTATAAAGGGGAAGTAACCTGTTGAAGTTATGCCTGCTCACATTTTATGAATATTTATGCAGAAAACCATGAAATACCATATATATATATATATATATATATATATATATATATATATATATATATATATATACTGTCTATTTACTGTCTACATAACACTTATATACTAAATGTAGTCGATATACTGTGTGCATATTCTGCATATTGTTTCTGTCCAATAAAAAACATAAAACCTTCGTAACTTTTAAACCACAGTAAAAAGAGTTTATTTTAGGTAATTTTGAAGAATTTGTATTTTGATACAGTGTAAAAAGGGAAAGTTGGTTTGTTTTAAACATGTAGTAAACAAAAAAAATCAACAAAAATGGAGATACTTGTTTTTTATTGCACATCAGTGGTACACTAGTATAGGGACTTCTATTCATTCTTCTAGCCTTATTTTTCTATTCCTTTTACAGGTGTATCTCAAAAATAAGAATATATATGAAAAGTTACTTTATTTTAGTAATTCAGTTCAAAACGTGAAACTCAAATATTATTTATTAAATGTACAACTTTTTTTTATTATTGTTGATGATTGATTATGGCTTACAGCCAGTGAAAACCCAAAAATCAGCATCTCAGAAAATTTGACCATTTGGTACTTTTGGCAGCATGGGCAGTGTGCCAAGTCCTGCTGAAAAATGAAAACATCAATGATTGGTGGAAACTTCACACTAGACCTCAAGCAGCTTGGACTGTTTGTCTCTCCACTCTTCCTCCAGACTCTGCTTCCTTGATTTACAAATGAAATGTACAATTTACTGATGATCAGTGATGGTTTGGAGAGACATGTCATCTGCTGGTGTTGATCCACTGTGTTCTATCAAGTCTAAAGTCAGTTCAGTGTTTTCCCGGAAAATCTTACAGCACTTCATGCTTCCCTCTGCTGACAACGTTTATGGAGATGTGGATTTCATTTTCCAGCAGGACTTGGCACACTGCCCACTCTGCCAATAGTTCCAATGGGTCTTATTTTTCAGTTTTTATTGGCTGTAAGCCATAATCATCAACAATAAAAGAAATAAGCACTTAAAATAGATCACCCTGTGTGTTTATTACATCTATATAATATATGAGTTCCACATTTTGAACTGAATTACTGAAATAAAAATTAGAAAATATTCTAATTTTTCTGAGATTTTATGGATGCAACAGAATACTGTTTATTAGTTAGGCTAATAAAAAATATATATATAAATAATAGCAATAACCTATTTTATTCTCACATAAGCAAGATTTTGGGGATCTATTGATGCCTGTGTTTAGGGGTCTCTCAAGACTGTGACCCCTTCCTCTCCGCAACTCTGACTAGTGTCGAGTATTCACTTTCTCTCCTCCTGTTCTCGTCCACGTCCCTCAGAGCTGGAGACACGCTCCAGTTCTCTCTCACTCTCTACTCTCTTGTCTTTCACGCCCTTGCTTTCTCCCTTTCTCTCGCTCTCTTCCTCTTCCTGTCCAAGCTGGAGGCGGTCATTAGATTACTGTAATTACCGTGATAAGGGGCATCAGTCGGGAAGAAAAAGGAGGAAGTTGGACTCGGTCAGCTGTGTGTGTGTGTGTGTAAGAGAGAAGTATTTGTTTTTCTTCATGAAAGAGAAGGATCCGGATCAAAAGCCTGGTCCCCAGCTGGGCTCTCCGTGCTCCAGTAGGCTGGTCAGTCTGGGCCGGGCAGCTGTGTGTTGAAGTGACCGTTTCCAGCCACAGAAACATCATGCTGACCACTGACCCCCCCAACCTCCCACATACCACACCAGCAGCCCTCAGCTGTAGAACAAACACCCCGTCCACAGCCGGGGGTAATCAGGCTTTAGATACAGCACAAATGTGTGTGATACAGTGGCGTGAAAAAGTATTCTCCCCCCAAAAAGATTTATTTTGTTTTTGCTTTTTTTTTGTCAAAATAATATTTTTCTGATTATCAAACAAACTGTAATATCAGACAAAAGATAACCTGCGCAAATAAAAAAGCACTTTTTGAATAAAAAAAAAGGTTAATTAAAGGAAAAAAAACCTATTCAATGCAGATTTTCCCACTTGGATGTTCAGGTCAGGTCTGCACATCACCTCAGTTTAAATGTGCCCCAGGATGAGACCATGAGGGGTAAAACATGGGCCCCATCTGTGTTGTTCACTTTAATATCAGACAAAGATAACCTGAGTTAATATAAAGGAAAAAAAAATATCCCTGTGTGAAAAAGTGTTTGCCCTCAAATCTAATAGATTCACAAAGCTGGCAGAGACATACCCTAAAAGATTTGCAGCTGTAATTGCAGTAAAATGTGGCTCTACTGAGTATTTTTATAGGGGGGCTAAATACTTTTGCACGTCATACTTTTCAGATTTTTTTTTCTCATCACCACCAGAATCACCAGAACTGAGCCCCATCACCCAAAGCTTTTCCTGTGCAAGTGTTCGCACAGGGCTAGTTTAAATGGGGATCTGTGTTAGGCTAAAAGCTACTGCTAGTCTAAAATATGGGATATCTCTGCTTAAACAAACTGGAGCTAAATACACATCAGACTGAAAATCAGCAGCCATTAAAACTTGAAAAAAACAGGGAAGCAAGTAAAGACAAAGCTAAAAGCTAATCCGCTAAATTTCACTTAAAGCTTATTTTTAAAGCTTATTTCACTAAAACTATGCAATGTACAGTACAGGCCACAACTTTGGACACACCTTCTCTTTTTCAATGGGTTTTATTTATTTTCATGACATTGTAGATTCTCACTGAAGGCATCGAATGAACACATATGAATGAACACATGTGGAGTTAATGTGTTCATGTGTATGTACTTAACAAAAAAATGGTGAAATAACTAAAACAAAATTGTATATTCTAGTTTCTTCAAAATAGCCACCCTTTGCTCTGATTACTGCTTTACACACTCTTGGCATCATTATCTCAATGGGCTTCAAGAGGTGATCACCTGAAAAGGTTTTCCAACAGTCTTAAAGGAGTTTCCAAAGGTGTTTAGCACTTGTTGACTCCTTTGCCTTCACTCTGTGGTCCAGCTCACCCCAAACCATCTGAATTGGGTTCAGGTCCGAACGACTGTGGAGGCCAGGTCATTTTTTGTTAAGTACAAAAAACTCCACATGTGTTCATTTATAGTTCTGATGCCTTCAGTGAGAATCTACAATGTAAATAGTCATGAAAATAAAGAAAACGCACTGAAAAAAAGAAGGTGTTTTCAAACTTTTGGCCTGTACTGTACATGTAATGTACATGCTTACATTAGTATAAATACAACAATATTAATAATTAATTGGAAGAATTAGAATTGTGATTGTGATCTCAACCTTTCAATTAAACAAATCAGAACTTGTTTAGAACATAGAACATTTGTATACACACAAATTATAATATAATATGCATAAACGTAAAAACCCCCTCAGCAGAAGCTGTTCAGTGTACCCCATCAGATAAATATAGAATATAGATATAGACTGCTTTTGCACCCTAACAAAGATGTGAAGTGTTGTGTGGAATGTTATGGAATATGGTATGTTGTGATTCCAGGTTACATTTTTATAAATATGGCATATTGCTAAAAATCAACTGGTTATATTGTAAGGTATGTTTCTGTATGGTGTTTCATTCAAATTCGTGCTCCATGTGCCCCTTTTTTAACTTTGAGCACCTGCCCCTCTAAAGGTCTCTGCACGGCCCTGGTTTTCGATCACACTGAGAGAGGACACAATGAGAGACGTTAGCAACAATATCTGGTAAGATTCTAAAATAATTTATAGTTTTTTTTATTGTATGTTTTCCTACATTTTATTAGCCCTTCCACTATGAGCTTCATTGTTTTAGTACTACTTCATTACTACTATTCAAATGTATTTTTTTTAATTGCTTAGTTAAGTAGAAGAGTCCATTCTGAAAAAAAAAAAAAATAATAAACACAGATGCGATTTCCACTTCCAGGCTGTTGCTTTGCAATTGCTATGTAGTCTCTAGAGTGAACGTTTTTTTTGCTGGTTGTGGTTGTAGTGGTCTCCAAGGAGGTTGCTATGTTGTTGCTATGCAGTTACTGCGAAATTCCTGGTGGCTGCTAGGGTGTGGCCTCGCAGTATAGTTGCTATAGCGTTTTAGGTGGTAACTAAGGTGTTACTAAGTTGCTACACTCTAAAAAGTGATTCTGTGTTTTAGTCAGTGGAAACTAATATTATTAAGTGGAGTGAACTTATCGGCCAGTATAACTCAATAAAATGAGTTCAGAGAACTTCAACCTGAAAACTTAAAAATGTTGGTTGAACCAACTTTTAGTCACTACCTGTGTCAATGCTCTTTCTAGAGTGTTAGTTCATGCAGCTTTCCTATAGGCTCCTGGCACCATATATCTGCATATTGGGTGTGGCCTCTTCCTTACTTACCATCTTTGTGTTGTCTGTTGCCCAAAGCTACCTTATCCTAGGCGTGCAATATTATAATATAATTTGATTGCCAGGCCTCAGTGTTTGTGGGCTGTAAGAGCACATTAACGTTATTCTGTGTTTCTAGTGATCACAGTATGCTGGCTTTGAGCTACAGAGTTCACTCTTTACTGAGTTTACTCCTGTATTATACTGTCAGTATTTGCAGTTAAATAATAATATACCAAATATGTTGAGAATACCACATTGAGTTAACTCAGCCTTTTAAGGCAGCAGGAGAACTTATATTGCTGAGTTTAAACAACTTGAAATGTTTTACATTGTACATTAAAATTATGAAGCACGTAATTAAGTTGGATAAACTGGATAATTTAAGTTGATTTGCCTTAAATTTAAGTTGAGATAATGAAAACTGTCAACTTGAAAGTAATCAAATAATTACGTTGAGCTAACTTAAAGGAATTGTGTCTAACTTGTTTACTTAATTTGTAAAAACTTAATTTATTTATGTGTTACCAATTGAAGTAATTTTTTTAAGTTGGTCCAACAATTCTCTTTTTTCAGTGTAAGAAGGAAAAGAAGAAGAAAAAATGTTTGAAACTGGTTTGAAAGAAGACGTTTGCTCGTTTGAAGGAAGCAACAGCATATCCTAACCAGACCAACTGATACCTGGCTGTGTAATGCTCTACCCAAAACAGGAACCCAAACATTTTCCCTTTATTTTAAGTCAAAATGTTTAATTATGAGAGTTTGAGCCATTTTGTTTCAAGATAATACTCATGCTGATTTTATGTTCAACAGAATCTTCTGAAGGAAAGTTTTCTCCAGTAAAATTTAGCTTTAGTTTTGTATTATTTTCTTCTGTTCCCATTCTATCATCCCCTGCTCTCAGAGCACAGAGCGTGATAGATGTGTTGTAGGAGTTCTAACTGACCCGAGATCTGCCTCCGGCTAACGTCCACCACCAGCAATTCTTCTCCTGGCCTCTCCGAGGGTGAAAGCTGCGTGTGCTTAGGATTCGAATGCAGAGTTTCCCACTTGGACGTTCAGGTCAGGTCTGCACATCACCTCAGTTCACACATTTTTTATTGTTGAAACAAAACAACTAACTACTGGAGAACAGTTCCAGGAGTTCTGGTGTTTAGTGTAGGAGATGCTGGCCCACAGACGCCCACGTCCACCAAAACATTTGACACATGATTTGCAGATTCGTAGGCACTGGCACAAACAAACTCAAAACACGAAACTTATCAGCACTGTTTTAGCTGACCCAGATAACATGCCAGATAATATGAGGCCATGATTAGCAGCCCATCTGGACCCTGGGATGAGACCATGAGGGGTAAATCATGGGCCCCATCTGAGTTGTTCAATGCACTTGGGGTCCAAATAGTCCACCATTCAGAACCCACCTAGTTCAACCCCTGTGAGCCCTACAAGAGAACGTTGGCTGGGGAGTTTGAGATGACTTCACCTTTTTACCTTTCCTAAAGATTGGATTCCCAAGAATCCCAAATTTCCCAAGCTTCAATCATTTAACCAATAAGCCTCTAGAGCTGTAGAGAATATGTCTTTAGCCAGTCCAACCATTTGAGTGTGAGTAGAGAACATAGGTTTCATCGGCTATATCTGTTCTCGATCAACTTCAGTGAGGGTGTGTCCCATTACATCAGGCATAAAAACAACACATGGTGGTGGTAGTGTAATGGACTGTGGCTTCTGTGCTGCTTTAGGGCCTGGAAAACTTGACGGAGAATATCCGACCATTATTGTGACCTTACGCTCAGGTATACTTGGGCTCTGCAGCAGGACAATGACCCAAAGCGCATCAGCATGTCAGAATCTGAATGGCTCAAAAAATAAACAAAATGAAGGTTTTGGAGTGTCCTAGTCAAAGTCTTGGTGAGTCTGGGTATAGTATATATCCAGTAAATAAGTTCACCCCCTGTTTATTCTGATTGTCTGCGCCTAGTTACCTAGGTTTGATCAATAAGGAACACAGAGGCTTCCACAATAATCTGAGAAATAAAATGAGAGATGATAAAAATAGGTCAGGTTCCATCAAGGGATTCAAGTGATGGTGGTTAGATTTGTGCACCTATGACTTCCTTGTAGCACTTTTGCTGGTAGCTACTAACCATGGCATACCAGGAACACCTCACATGACTTGCCTAGACGTCACAGTCAAGAACTTCTCAGGTTGGCTCTTGTCAAAGTGTCTCAGACTCCCATTTTTCGTGAACTGAGACAACTAGGCTGAAACAACAGCAACTGAAATTACAGGTTCAATCAGCGAATTCCCACAAGGCCTTGTTACATCTAAGCATAGATAGTAAATCCCACTCTTTACTCACCATTCCCACCAGCACCTGACGACCCGCTGTCCGACTTCTGGTAGGTCCTGAGCACAGTGCACCTGCAGAAACAACAGGAAACACCTGTGCAGTTAGTTTGTGAAAAGAACCGTTAGAAACCATGTCTTGCTTGATTAATAAACCACATACATTCTCTAAACATAGCAAACAAAGCCTGATAAGCTTGTAATGTAGGTCCCTCTTGTGCCACCAAAACAGCTTTGAAGGTCTTTTACAAGTCTGGCACCAACATTTTAGCAATAGATGCTTTAAGCCTTGGTGAAACCTCCATGAGCCTCCTGTCACTACTGTTTACTGCTTTGTCCATCCATGAGTCACTTTTGGTAGGTACTGTACACTGCTTACAGGGAACGCCCCACAAGACCTGCCTGATATTTTGGAGATGTTCTGACTCAGCTGTCTATAGACATCAAAGGTTGGTTCCTGTTAAAGTGTCTCAGATTCTTATGCTTACCCAATTTTCTAGCTTCACTTTCTGGCTTGATCAACTTCTAACTGATCATCGATCAACTTCTAACCATCGCTGATTGTGGAAACTTCACACTAGACCTTAAGCAGCTTAAGGACTGTGTGTCTCTCCACTCTTCCTGCAGACTCTGCTTCCTTTATTTCCAAATAAAATTCTAAATTTAATAATGGTAAATCAGTGATGGTTTTGAGAGCCCTGTTATCTGCTGGTGTTGGTCCAAAAAATTTTTTTTTATATCAAGTCTAAAGTCAGTGCAGTGTTTTCCTGGAAAATCTTACAGCACTTTATGCTTCCCTCTGCTGACAACTTGTATGGAGATGGAGATTTCATTTTCCAGCAGGATTGGCACACTGACCACACTGCCAAAAGTCCCAATTTGTCACTGGGTCAAAATTTCTTGGTGAACGGACCAATCGAATTCTCTAAAAAAGACCTGAAATAAACTGAGCAAATTGACGTCCACTGAAAGTTAAGAAAGTTGTATCTCTCTCCTACAAAGTTGCAGTTTTGGTTTTGAAGATACTTGCCTTTCATTGGACAGCTACAATATATATAATCTACATTTTAAGGTGAGGAAAAAAACAGGCCTTTTTAAATATATGAATATAAAGTGAAAATATGACATTTAAAAGTGAATTTTGACTGAAACTCACTCATACAGGTGACATACTTGGGCCTCATGGGACAAAATAAACCAAAAAAAAAAAAAAAAGATTTGGAAATATCTGCTCTCCAGGGGGGTGAGAACGTTAAGAGTTTGCTGTGACTTGCTTGCAGGAGCACTGGCTTTGAAAAGGAAGCAGGATTCAGTCTTTCAAAGACATTCCAGAGGCATAGTTTATCCTCCTCACTTTCATGGCACCTTTTCACCCTGCGGGGCAGGAAATGCCGTTGTACCTGTTTTCCTTTTTCCAGCATCAATCCCTCCTCCTATTCATTACAGGGGTGTCTTATGTTTTCTTGTGAATGGTCATGTAAGATTACTGAGTGCAGCGGCATCGTTTCTGGCTTACGGCTGTTCCTGGCACCCTCCCTCCCGGTTCACCTGCCCCCTCCCCAAAACCCAGCTCTGCGTCTACAAAGACCCGCCGACTCCGTGGCTCCTCGGTTTTCCCCAAACTTAGCTTTCTTTTGATTCCCACGGCCGCGCTGCGTTGTGTGCTGGTATGGAGAACAGCTCAGGTGAAACCCGATCGGCACCTGTGAGCGCGGCTCGCTCTTTCATTCCTACAGTAAAGCCGAGGGGGGGTCAGGGGGAGGAGCCAACAGGTAAGTCTGGTGCCAGCGGTGATGTAACGCCCATTCAGCCGCAGGTGACATCACCAGGCCGAGCACCGGTTATGAGGGTATTGACGGGGAAAGACCTGAACAGGTACAATGGCTTCATTAACAAGAGAACCACTGAGCAAACAGGAAAAAAAGATATGGGAAACAAAGATAATAAATCTAAATAAAGCTTAATATAGTTTTGGTATAGGACAGGTAATATACAGTGCTGCGAAAAACAGTGTTTGCCCTCTACAGGTTTCTGTTGTTTTTGCTTTTTTTTAATCATACATACATTTCTAAATATCAGACAAAGACAGCCTGAGCAATATAATAATATAGAAAGCACTTTTTGAATGATAATTTCATTTATTAAGGAAAAAAAAAACATCCAAACCAAACAGACCCCATGTGAAAAAGTTTTTCCCACTTAAACGTAATAACTTTATTGTTTTTTTATTGCTCTAATAAATGTAAAACACCCTTCTTTGCAGATTTGTTTTAATTCAGCCACAGCATCTCAATCAGACTTTTTGGATTTCTTTAGATTTGGTTATAATATGTTGCATTTTAAGATCTTTTAGCTGCTTCATGTTGTCAGACAGGTTCTATTTAGGTGATTTCTTGATTCTACAGGTCTGGCAGTAATCAGGCCTGGCTGTGGTTAGTGAAAATGAACGTAGCTTTCCAAATAATGTGATTAATCACAGTTGATTAATGGGGCAAACACTTTTTTTACACGGCCAGGTTGGTTTTGATTACTTCTTTGTGTTAATAAATTAAATGATAATTTAAAAAGGCTTTTTTTGGGTTTACTTACGGTGTCTTTTTCTGATATTAAAGTTTGTTTGATAATCTGAATTTTTTCAAAAAATCAATTAAATTTAATTCAATGTAAATCACCTGCATGGTTCAGACAATTTTTAAAAAAATACACCCATCATAGATCATACAGGTGCACTTTGTAGCTTTACAGTTACAGACATGTGTCTATCTGTTGCATCATTTTTCACCCCCACGCCCCCTTAACCCCATTCATCTGTGGAATTGGACCACCACTGCACCTCCACTGAGAGGACTGGTTCTCAGAAAGCTGGAAGAATAAGATTTCTATGGAGTTTCAAATCTTATAAACATGCTATGCTCTGTTTACCTGAGTAGATGTTTAGTGAAGGCCCACACATAGGTCTACTGTTCCTTTATCATTTGATTGGTTTATGATTGGTTTAGGTAGACATTTAAAGAGGCACTAAACTCTAAAGCATATTTTTTTCTCATATTAATAGCTGAAATGTGTTGCTTTGAAGTTGTGAAAAATACCAGTCCAGCTCAAAAAGTTTAGCACCAACTATGCAAATCTATCCATCAATTAACCTCCCCCCTGGTGATGTCCAACCATCTGCGGCTCAGCTCAATCAGCTCTTCCAATTGCCCCAACTCTAAACCCATACATCACCCAGCACAGAGCCCCTTCCAAACTACTCCTCCAGTTTTTTAGCATTTTTCCGAATTTGAGCTGAAGGCGGAGTCAGATTTAAAATTAGGTGGTTTAGTGCCCCTTTAAACTAGTAAAACTCCCCCTGTAGGTTGTTCAGTGTTAGTGCAGTCATATCCTGCATTCACACTGGAAAGTGACAAAGCAACAGGTGACCATTAATTTCCTATTACAGGGCGCAATTTGTTGTTGGGACCTACGAGAAGCAGGAAGCAAAAAAAAAAAAAGCGCAAAACGACAAGAGTTGAAATTTTCTAAAATTTATGCAAATTAATTATGATCCAGTGAAGCAACATTCTAACCTGATTGGCTACTGGAATGTCTTTGCACCTAAACCTTTGGCTCTCTAAATTTTGCTTCTATCGTAGAGAAAATATGGAAGCGCAGGTAAATCACAGAATCGGCCAAGAGTTCTGGAGTCATAGCTGCAGAATAAAGTGTCCAAGCGATTTCTCATATTTATACCCTATTTCCCCTTCAAAATATATTTTTTTCAAGCGGGAATAAATGACTGGATGATGAATGTTGAATGATGGTAAAAAGCTTGGAACTCTCCCATGCAAAGCACTTTTGCCCAGTATCTATCTTACTATTGAATTACTAACACTGACATCAACCGAGGGAGTTGAGACATGCAGTTCATTATATGTTGTTCTGGGTTCCTTTGTGACCTCCTGGATGAGTTGTCCATGCCTTTTTGGAGTAAGTTTGGTAGGCTGGCCACTCCTGGGAAGGGAATAATAGCTCTCTTTGTTTTTTGAGTCCTAATTCACCATGTCTTATTAAAACCAATTTATTTGTAACCATTCTAGTGATCTTAATTTAGCTATTAAATACATATGTAATACTAACACATATTTAAAGTTGTAATCTGTATTATTTTCAGTCTTAACTGAAAGCAGAAGCATTTCTGAGTGGAGAAGGGATAAAATATTGTCTTTAATATTGTGGTACCAGTGTTCTGGAACAATCTTCCCTGCTAGGCCTAAAATATTAATTCTATCTAAAAACTAAGGTGTCTGGTCACTTTTCGTGGGAGTTCTTCTGGCTACATCACGCATCTTTACGTCACATGTACAGCTTGTGAAAGAGGATCCAGCTCAGTTTTATTTTTACTGAACACGAGTGATTGGTGGAGCAATGGGGACTTCAGAAGGGAAACTCAGATTCATCCGCATCACACCCACCCAGTTTAAAATGATTCTTCCGCATGTTTGGTACAATTACCCGACTTACGAACATCAGCTTTAACTAGAAAAGGTAAAGTTCGTGAACGAACTTTAAGTTGGCTTGGAAAAGAACGCTAATAACGTTAAAAAGTTAAAATGGTTGCTAAGCTTTTTCCGTGTGAAGAGTCATTGATATGCTGTTAACGCTAAATGCTAAAAACGCTGACATCTAAAAACATTTGGTTAAACGCTGAAATCTAAAAACATTTGGTTAAACGCTGAAATCTAAAAATGTTTGATTAAACGCTGAAATCTAAAAACGTTAGGTTAAACGATGAAATCTAAAAACATTTGGTTAAACGCTGAAATCTAAAAACGTTTGATTAAACGCTGACATCTAAAAACGTTTGGTTAAACGCTGAAATCTAAAAACGCTTGTTTAAATGCTGAAATCGTAAAACTTTTGGTTAAACTTTTGATTGCTAATGTGTTGCTAGGCGGTTGCTATAATTTCTGAAAAGGTTGCTAAGCTGTTGCTAGGCAATTGCTAATGTTTTCCAGGTGGTTGCTAAGCTGTTGCTAACTGGTTGCTAGGCAATTGCTAACATATAACAGGTGGTTGCTAAGGTGTTGCTAGGTGGTTGCTAGGGTGTTGCTAGGTTGTTGCTATCATTTCTAAAGTGGTTGCTAAGTGGTTGCTAGGCAGTTGCTATCGTTTTCCTAGTGGTTGTTAAGGTGTTGCTAAGTGGTTGCTAGGCAGTTGCTATCATTTCTAAAGTGGTTGCTAGGCAGTTGCTAACGTTTTCCCAATGGTTGTTAAGGTGTTGCTAAGTGGTTGCTAGGCAGTTGCTTTCGTTTCTAAAGTGGTTGCTAAGTGGTTGCTAGGCAGTTGCTAACGTTTTCCAGGTGGTTGCTAAGTGGTTGCTAGGCAGTTGCTAACGTTTTACAGGTGGTTGCTAGGCAGTTGCTAAGTGGTTGCTAGGCAGTTGCTAACGTTTTCCAAGTGGTTGCTAGGCAGTTGCTAAGTGGTTGCTAGGCAGTTGCTAACATTTTCCAGGTGGTTGCTAAGTGGTTGCTAGGTAGTTGCTAACATATTCCAGGTGGTTGCTAGGCAGCTGCTAAGTGGTTGCTAGGCAGTTGCTAACGTTTTCCAGGTGGTTGCTAAGTGGTTGCTAGGCAGTTGCTAACGTTTTCCAGGTGGTTGCTAGGCAGTTGCTAAGTGGTTGCTAGGCAGTTGCTAACGTTTTCCAAGTGGTTGCTAGGCAGTTGCTAAGTGGTTGCTAGGCAGTTGCTAACGTTTTCCAGGTGGTTGCTAAGTGGTTGCTAGGCAGTTGCTAACGTTTTCCAGGTGGTTGCTAGGCAGTTGCTAAGTTGTTGCTAGGCAGTTGCTAACGTTTTCCAGGTGGTTGCTAAGTGGTTGCTAGGCAGTTGCTAACGTATTCCAGGTGGTTGCTAGGCAGTTGCTAAGTGGTTGCTAGGCAGTTGCTAACGTTTTCCAGGTGGTTGCTCAGTGGTTGCTAGGCAGTTGCTAACGTTTTCCAGGTGGTTGCTAAGTGGTTGCTAGGCAGTTGCTAACGTATTCCAGGTGGTTGCTAGGCAGTTGCTAAGTGGTTGCTAGGCAGTTGCTAACGTTTTCCAAGTGGTTGCTAGGCAGTTGCTAAGTGGTTGCTAGGCAGTTGCTAACGTTTTCCAGGTGGTTGCTAAGTGGTTGCTAGGCAGTTGCTAACGTTTTCCAGGTGGTTGCTAGGCAGTTGCTAAGTGGTTGCTAGGCAGTTGCTAACGTTTTCCAAGTGGTTGCTAGGCAGTTGCTCAGTGGTTGCTAGGCAGTTGCTAACGTTTTCCAGGTGGTTGCTAAGTGGTTGCTAGGCAGTTGCTAAGGTTTTCCAGGTGTTTGCTAAGTGGTTGCTAACTGGTTGCTAGGCAGTTACTATAATTTCTAAAGTGGTTGCTAAGTTGTTGCTAAGTGGTTGCTAGGCAGTTGCTAACGTTTTCCAGGTGGTTGCTAAGGTGTTGCTAAGTGGTTGCTAGGCAGTTGCTAACGTTTTCCAGGTGGTTGCTAAGCAGTTAATAGGTGGTTGCTAAAACCTGGCTGGGGTGCCGGGGTGTCCAAACTTTTGACTGATAGCTGCTCCATACAGCAGCTCCTCCATACACTCACAGTACTGGAGGAGCAGGGGAGAGAAGGGGTTCCGTGCGCAGAGCTGCTCGTGTGTGAGATGGAACTCTGGGCTCCCCATTCATTTCTATGGGAAAACTTCGTACGACAATTGTACGAAAACCGTACGTCGTATAACTTCGCAACCTCCTATTAATTTAAAGATCTCGATAAGATCTATAAGCTCGCCGAATTTGGTGTTCGTATCTCAAAAATTGTGGCAGTTACGGACGTTTAAAATTTGGCCCCATTCATTTCCTATGGGAAAAAAAAGCGCACGTTTACGAAGTTTTTACGAAAACCGTACGATAAATCGCTTAAAAAAGCACAAGCAACCTAATCGGGTATAGGTCCTACGATACTGCAAAGTTTCGTGATTCTACGTCAAAAGCCCTAGGAGGAGATGCGTATAGAAATTTGAGCGCGGAATAATAATAATAATAATAATAACTAGAAAAGGAAAGTTCGATAACGAACTTTAAGTTGGCTTGGAAAAGTACGTTAAATAGTTAAATAACGTTGAATAGTTAAAATGGTTGCTAAGATATTTCTGTCTAAAGCGTGTGAAGAGTGGTTGCTATGCTGTTGACTTTCGGCTGAATGTTGAAGTCCAAAAAGTTTTGGCTAACATGGTGAAAAGCTTATAATTATCTTATAAAGTAAAGTGTTGCTAAGTGGTTGCTAGGTAGTTGCTAGGCAGTTGCTAATGTAGTCCACATCGTTGCTTAGTGCTTGCTAATTGGTTGCTAGGCAGTTGCGAACATATTCCAGGTGGTTGCTAAGCTGTTGCTAACTTGTTGCTAGGCAATTCCTAACGTATTCCAAATGGTTTTTAAGTGGTTATTAGGCAGTTTCTAATATTTTCCAGGTGGTTGCTAACTGGTTGCTATGGTATCTGGGGTGGTTGCTAAGGTGTTGCTAGGTGGTTGCTAAGGTGTTGCTATGGTATCTGGGGTGGTTGCTAAGGTGTTGCTAGGTGGTTGCTATAGGGTTGCTAAGGTGTTGCTATGGGATCCGGGGTGGTTGCTAAGGTGTTGCTATGGTATCCGGGTTGGTTGCTAAGGTGTTGCTAGGTGGTTGCTAAGGTGTTGCTATGGTATCCAGGGTGGTTGCTAAGGTGTTGCTAGGTGGTTGCTAGGGTGTTGCTAGGCGGTTGCTATGGTATCCAGGGTGGTTGCTAAGGTGTTGCTAGGTGGTTGCTAAGGTGTTGCTAGGTGGTTGCTATGGTGTTGCTATGGTATCCGGGGTGGTTGCTAAGGTGTTGCTAGGTGGTTGCTAAGGTGTTGCTATGGTATCCAGGGTGGTTGCTAAGGTGTTGCTAGGTGGTTGCTAGGTGGTTGCTAGGGTGTTGCTAGGTGGTTGCTAAGGTGTTGATTTGGTATCCAGGGTGGTTGCTAAGGTATTGCTAGGTGGTTGCTAAGGTGTTGCTAGGTGGTTGCTAAGGTGTTGCTATGGTATCCGGGGTGGTTGCTAAGGTGTTGCTAGGTGGTTGCAAGGTGGTTGCTAAGGTGTTGCTAGGTGGTTGCTAGGGTGTTGCTAGGTGGTTGCTAAGGTTTTGCTAGATGGTTGCTAAGGTGTTGCTATGGTATCCAGGGTGGTTGCTAAGGTGTTGCTAGGTGGTTGCTATGGTATCCGGGGTGGTTGCTAAGGTGTTGCTAGGTGGTTGCTAAGGTGTTGCTATGGTATCCTGGGTGGTTGCTAAGGTGTTGCTAGGTGGTTGCTAGGCAGTTGCTAAGGTGTTGCTATGGTATCCTGGGTGGTTGCTAAGGTGTTTCTAGGTGGTTGCTAAGGTGTTGCTAGGTGGTTGCTAAGGTGTTGCTAGGTGGTTGCTAAGGTGTTGCTATGGTATCCGGGGTGGTTGCTAAGGTGTTGCTAGGTGGTTGCTAGGCGGTTGCTTAAGTGTTGCTATGGTATCCGGGGTGGATGCTATGGTGTGGTTGCTAAGGTGTTGCTAGGTGGTTGCTAAGGTGTTGCTATGGTATCCAGGGTGGTTGCTAAGGTGTTGCTAGGTGGTTGCTAGGTGGTTGCTAGGGTGTTGCTAGGTGGTTGCTAAGGTGTTGCTAGGTGGTTGCTAAGGTGTTGCTATGGTATCCAGGGTGGTTGCTAAGGTGTTGCTAGGTGGTTGCTAAGGTGTTGCTAGGTGGTTGCTAAGGTGTTGCTATGGTATCCGGGGTGGTTGCTAAGGTGTTGCTAGGTGGTTGCAAGGTGGTTGCTAAGGTGTTGCTAGGCGGTTGCTAAGGTGTTGCTATGGTGTCTAGGGTGGTTGCTAAGGTGTTGCTAGGTGGTTGCTAAGATGTTGCTATGGTATCTGGGGTGGTTGCTAAGGTGTTGCTAGGTGTATCTAACTGGTCGCTAGGCAGTTGCTACCATTTCTAAAGTGGTTGCTAAGCAGTTGCTAGGCAGTTGCTAACGTTTTCCAGGTGGTTGCTAAGGTGTTGCTATCTGGTTGCTAGGCAGTTGCTAACGTATTACACATGGTTGCTAAGTGGTTGCTAGGCAGTTGCTAATGTTTTCCTAGTGGTTGCTAAGGTGTATCTAACTGGTTCCTAGGCAGTAGTAGATAAAAAGAAAGAGTGTTAAATGTAGAAGTACAGAAAAAGGGAGAGCCTGAAATAGAGAAGTAGAGAGAAAATCAGCGTGAGAAGTAGAGAAAGAACACCCGAGAATGTGAGAAAAAGAGTGACAAGTAGAGAGAAATATTGAGCGAGAGAAAGAGAATTAGGGAAAAAGAGAGATCGAGAAATAAAGAAGTAGAGAAAGAAAAAGGATGTAGTAGAGAGATAGATAGAAAGAGAAAGCAAGACAGAAAAGTAGAGTGAAAGAGAAGTAGAGAGAAGAGCGAGAAATAAAGAGAGAGTAAGAGAGAAATAGAGAAATAGAAAAGTAGAAAGAAAGAGACATAGAAAAGTAGAGAGAGTGAGAAAGAGAGAGTGAGAAATAGAGAAGTAGAGAGAGTGAGAAATAGAGACGTAGAGAGAGAGTGAGAAAGAGAGTGAGAAATAGAGAAGTAGAGAGAGAGTGAGAAATAGAGACGTAGAGAGAGAGTGAAAAAGAGAGTGAGAAATATAGAAGTAGAGAGAGTGAGAAATAAAGAGAAATAGAGACGTAGAGAGAGAGTGAAAAAGAGAGTGAGAAATATAGAAGTAGAGAGAGTGAGAAATATAGAAGTAGAGAGAGAGAGTGAGAAATAGAGACGTAGAGAGAGAGTGAGAAATAGAGACGTAGAGAGAGAGTGAGAAAGAGTGAGAAATAGAGAAGTAGAGAGAGTGAGAAATAGAGACGTAGAAAAGAGTGAGAAAGAGAGAGTGAGAAATAGAGAAGTAGAGAGAGAGTGAGAAATAGAGACGTAGAGAGAGAGTGAGAAATAGAGAAGTAGAGAGCAAAAGAGAGAGTGAGAAGTAGAGAGCAAAAGAGAGAGTGAGACAGAGAAGTAGAGAGCAAACGAGAGAGTGAGAAGTAGAGAAGTAGAGAGCAAAAGAAAGTGAGAAATAGAGAAGTAGAGAGAGAGTGGGAAAGATAGAGTGAGAATTAGAGAAGTAGAGAGAGAGTGAGAAAGAGAGAGTGAGATAGAAAAGTAGAGAGAGAGTGAGAAATAGAGACGTAGAGAGAGTGAGAAATAGAGTGAGATAGAGAAGTAGAGAGAGAGTGAGAAATAGAGTGAGAAATAGAGACGTAGAGAGAGAGTGAGAAAGAGAGTGAGAAATAGAGGAGTAGAGAGCAAAAGAGAGTGAGAAATAGAGAAGTAGAGAGCAAAAGAGAGAGTGAGAAGTAGAGAAGTAGAGAGCAAAAGAAAGAGTGAGAAATATAGAAATAGAGAGAGAGTGGGAAAGAGAGTGAGAATTAGAGAAGTAGAGAGCGAAAGAGAGAGTGAGAAAGAGAGAGTGGTTGCTAAGCAGTTAATAGGTGGTTGCTAAACCCTGGCTGGGGTGCCGGGGTGTCCAAACTTTTGACTGATAGCTGCTCCATACAGCAGCTCCTCCATACACTCACAGTACTGGAGGAGCAGGGGAGAGAAGGGGTTCCGTGCGCAGAGCTGCTCGTGTGCGAGATGGAACTCTGGGCCCCCCATTCATTTCTATGGGAAAACTTCGTACGAAAATTGTACGAAAACCGTACGTCGTATCGCTTCGCAACCTGCTATTAATTTAAAGATCTCGGTAAGATCTATAAGCTCGCCAAATTTGGTCTTCGTATCTCAAAAATTGTGGCGGTTACGGACGTTTAAAATTTCGCCCCATTCATTCCTATGGGGAAAAAATGCGTACGTTTACGAAGTTTTTACGAAAACCGTACGATAAATCGCTCCAAAAAGCACAAGCACGCTAAGTTGGCATAGGTCCTACGATCCGTGAAAGTTTCGTGATTCTACGTTGAAAGCTCTAGGAGGAGTAGCGTACAGAAAAAAAGGCGTAAGAATAATAATAATAACTAGAAAAGGCAAAGTTCGTGAACGAACTTTAAGTTGGCTTGGAAAAGTACGCTAATAACGTTGAAAAGTTAAAATGGTTGCTAAGTGGTTGCTAGGTAGTTGTGATCATTACTAAAGTGGTTGCTAAGCGTTTGCTAGGCAGTTGCTAACGTTTTCCAGGTGGTTGCTTAGGTGTTGCTAAGCAGTTGCTAGGCAGTTGCTAACGTATTCCACACGGTTGCTAAGCAGTTGCTAACGTTTTCCAAGTGGTGGCTAAAGTATAGCTAACTGGTTGCTAGGCAGTTGCTATCATTTCTAAAGTGGTTGCTAAGCAGTTGCTAGGCAGTTGCTAACATATTCCACATGGTTGCCAAGTGGTTGCTAGGCAGTTGCTAACATTTTCCAGGTGGCTGATAAGATGTTGTTAAGTGGTTGCTAGGCAGTTGCTATAATTTCTAAAGTGGTTGCTAGGCAGTTGCTATAATTTCTAAAGTGGTTGCTAGGCAGTTGCTAACGTTTTCCTAGTGGTTGCTAAGGTGTTGCTAAGTGGTTGCTAGGCAGTTGCTATCATTACTAAAGTGGTTGCTAAGTGGTTGCTAGGCAGTTGCTAACGTTTTCCTAGTGGTTGCTAAGGTGTTGCTAAGTGGTTGCTAGGCAGTTGCTATCGGTTCTAAAGTGGTTGCTAAGCAGTTGCTAGGCAGTTGCTAACATATTCCACATGGTTGCTAAGTGGTTGCTAGGCAGTTGCTAACATTTTCCAGGTGGTTGCTAAGATGTTGTTAAGTGGTTGCTAGGCAGTTGCTATAATTTCTATAGTGGTTGCTAGGCAGTTTCTAACGTTTGCCTAGTGGTTGCTAAGGTGTTGCTAAGTGGTTGCTAGGCAGTTGCTAACGTTTTCCTAGTGGTTGCTAAGGTGTTGCTAAGTGGTTGCTAGGCAGTTGCTATCATTTCTAAAGTGGTTGCTAAGTGGTTGATAGGCAGTTGCTAACGTTTTCCAAGTGGTTGCTAAGGTGTAGCTAACTGGTTGCTAGGCAGTTGCTATAATTTCTAAAGTGGTTGCTAGGCAGTTGCTAACGTTTTCCTAGTGGTTGCTAAGGTGTTGCTAAGTGGTTGCTAGGCAGTTGCTATCATTACTAAAGTGGTTGCTAAGTGGTTGCTAGGCAGTTGCTAACGTTTTCCTAGTGGTTGCTAAGGTGTTGCTAAGTGGTTGCTAGGCAGTTGCTATCGGTTCTAAAGTGGTTGCTAAGCAGTTGCTAGGCAGTTGCTAACATATTCCACATGGTTGCTAAGTGGTTGCTAGGCAGTTGCTTACATTTTCCAGGTGGTTGCTAAGATGTTGTTAAGTGGTTGCTAGGCAGTTGCTATCATTACTTATGTGGTTGCTAAGCAGTTGCTAACGTTTTCCTAGTGGTTGCTAAGGTGTTGCTAAGTGGTTGCTAGGCAGTTGCTATCATTACTAAAGTGGTTGCTAAGTGGTTGCAAGGCAGTTACTAACGTTTTCCTAGTGGTTGCTAAGGTGTTGCTAAGTGGTTGCTAGGCAGTTGCTAATGTTTTCCTAGTGGTTGCTAAGGTGTTGCTAAGTGGTTGCTAGGTAGTTGCTATCATTTCTAAAGTGGTTGCTAAGTGGTTGCTAGGCAGTTGCTAACGTTTTCCAAGTGGTTGCTAAGGTGTAGCTAACTGGTTGCTAGGCAGTTGCTATCATTTCTAAAGTGGTTGCTAAGTGGTTGCTAGGCAGTTGCTAACGTTTTCCAAGTGGTTGCAAAGGTGTAGCTAACTGGTTGCTAGGCAGTTGCTATCATTTTTAAAGTAGTTGCTAGGCAGTTGCCAACACATTCCACATAGTTGCTAAGTGGTTGCTAGACAGTTTGCTATCATTTCTAAAGTGGTTGCTAAGCGGTTGCTAGGCAGTTGCTAACCTTTTCCAGGTGGTTGCTAAGGTGTAGCTAACTGGTTGCTAGGCAGTTGCTAACGTATTCCACATGGTTGCTAAGTAGTTGCCAAGTGGTTGCTAGGCAGTTGCTAACGTTTTCCAGGTGGTTGCTAAGGTGTTGCTAACTGGTTGCTAGGCAGTTGCCATCATTTCTAAAGTGGTTGCTAAATGGTTGCTAGGCAGTTGCTAACATTTTCCAGGTGGTTGCTAAGGTGTAGCTAACTGGTTGCTAGGCAGCTGCTATTATTTTTAAAGTAGTTGCTAGGCAGTTGCTAACGTATTCCACATGGTTGCTAAGTGGTTGCTAGACAGTTGCTATCATTTCTAAAGTGGTTGCTAAGTGGTTGCTAGGCAGTTGCTAACGTTTTCCGGGTGGTTGCTAAGGCAGTTGCTAAGGCAGCAGCTAACTGGTTGCTAGGCAGTTGCTATCAATTTAAAGTAGTTGCTAGGCAGTTGCCAACATATTCCACATGGTTGCTAAGTGGTTGCTAGACAGTTGCTGTCATTTCTAAAGTGGTTGCTAAGCAGTTGCTAGGCAGTTGCTAACGTTTTCCAGGTGGTTGCTAACTGGTTGCTAGGCAGTTGCTAATTTATTCCACATGGTTGCTACGTGGTTGCTAGGCAGTTTCTAATATTTTCCAGGTGGTTGCTAAGGTGTTGCAAGGCAGTTGCCATAATTTCTAAAGTGGTTGCTAAGTGGTTGCTAGGCAGTTGCTAAAGTTTTCCAGGTGGTTGCTAAGGTGGTTGCTAAGCAGTTAATAGGTGGTTGCAAAGCCCTGGCTTAGGGTGCCGGGGTGTCCAAACTTTTGACTGATAGCTGCTCCATACAGCAGCTCCTCCATACACTCACAGTACTGGAGGAGCAGGGGAGAGAAGGGGTTCCGTGCGCAGAGCTGCTTGTGTGCGAGATGGAACTCTGGGCCCCCCATTCATTTCTATGGGGCAAATTCGTACGACATTTGTACGAAATCCGTACGACATATCGTTTCGTAAAGCATATTTTCGGAAAGAACTCACTAAGTTCTATAGACCATCCGAATTTCGTCTTCGTATCTCAAAAATTGTGACGCTCACAGCCATTCAAAATTCTTCTAGTTCATTGTCTATGGAAAAAAGGGCGTACGTTTACGAAGTTTTTACGAAAATCGTACGATGTATCGCTCCAAAAAGCACAAGCACACCCCGCGGCTATAAGTTCTACCATCGTGTGAAGTTTCGTGGTTCTAGCTCGAAAGCTCTAGGAGGAGTAGTTGTTTATAAAACGTGGCGAGAATAATAATAATAATAATAATAACTAGAAAAGGTAAAGTTCGTGAACGAACTTTAAGTTGGCTTGGAAAAGTACGTTAAATAGTTAAATAACGTTGAATAGTTAAAATGGTTGCTAAGATATTTCTGTCTAAAGCGTGTGAAGAGTGGTTGCTATGCTGTTGACTTTCGGCTAAATGTTGAAGTCCAAAAAGTTTTGGCTAACATGGTGAAAAGCTTATAATTATCTTATAAAGTAAAGTGTTGCTAAGTGGTTGCTAGGTAGTTGCTAGGCAGTTGCTAATGTAGTCCACATCGTTGCTTAGTGCTTGCTAATTGGTTGCTAGGCAGTTGCGAACATATTCCAGGTGGTTGCTAAGCTGTTGCTAACTTGTTGCTAGGCAATTCCTAACGTATTCCAAATGGTTTTTAAGTGGTTATTAGGCAGTTTCTAATATTTTCCAGGTGGTTGCTAACTGGTTGCTATGGTATCTGGGGTGGTTGCTAAGGTGTTGCTAGATGGTTGCTAAGGTGTTGCTATGGTATCTGGGGTGGTTGCTAAGGTGTTGCTAGGTGGTTGCTAGAGGGTTGCTAGGTGGTTGCTAAGGTGTTGCTATGGGATCCGGGGTGGTTGCTAAGGTGTTGCTATGGTATCCGGGTTGGTTGCTAAGGTGTTGCTAGGTGGTTGCTAAGGTGTTGCTATGGTATCCAGGGTGGTTGCTAGGTGGTTGCTAGGGTGTTGCTAGGCGGTTGCTATGGTATCCAGGGTGGTTGCTAAGGTGTTGCTAGGTGGTTGCTAAGGTGTTGCTAGGTGGTGGCTATGGTGTTGCTATAGTATCCGGGGTGGTTGCTAAGGTGTTGCTAGATGGTTGCTAAGGTGTTGCTATGGTATCCATGGTGGTTGCTAAGGTGTTGCTAGGTGGTTGCTAGGTGGTTGCTAGGGTGTTGCTAGGTGGTTGCTAAGGTGTTGATTTGGTATCCAGGGTGGTTGCTAAGGTATTGCTAGGTGGTTGCTAAGGTGTTGCTAGGTGGTTGCTAAGGTGTTGCTATGGTATCCGGGGTGGTTGCTAAGGTGTTGCTAGGTGGTTGCAAGGTGGTTGCTAAGGTGTTGCTAGGTGGTTGCTAGGGTGTTGCTAGGTGGTTGCTAAGGTTTTGCTAGGTGGTTGCTAAGGTGTTGCTATGGTATCCAAGGTGGTTGCTAAGGTGTTGCTAGGTGGTTGCTAAGGTGTTGCTATGGTATCCGGGGTGGTTGCTAAGGTGTTGCTAGGTGGTTGCTAAGGTGTTGCTATGCTATCCTGGGTGGTTGCTAAGGTGTTGCTAGGTGGTTGCTAGGCAGTTGCTAAGGTGTTGCTATGGTATCCTGGGTGGTTGCTAAGGTGTTTCTAGGTGGTTGCTAAGGTGTTGCTAGGTGGTTGCTAAGGTGTTGCTAGGTGGTTGCTAAGGTGTTGCTATGGTATCCGGGGTGGTTGCTAAGGTGTTGCTAGGTGGTTGCTAGGCGGTTGCTTAAGTGTTGCTATGGTATCCGGGGTGGATGCTATGGTGTGGTTGCTAAGGTGTTGCTAGGTGGTTGCTAAGGTGTTGCTATGGTATCCAGGGTGGTTGCTAAGGTGTTGCTAGGTGGTTGCTAAGGTGTTGCTAGGTGGTTGCTAAGGTGTTGCTAGGTGGTTGCTAAGGTGTTGCTATGGTATCCGGGGTGGTTGCTAAGGTGTTTCTAGGTGGTTGCTAAGGTGTTGCTAGGTGGTTGCTAAGGTGTTGCTATGGTATCCAGGGTGGTTGCTAAGGTGTTGCTAGGTGGTTGCTAGGTGGTTGCTAGGGTGTTGCTAGGTGGTTGCTAAGGTGTTGCTATGGTATCCAGGGTGGTTGCTAAGGTGTTGCTAGGTGGTTGCTAAGGTGTTGCTAGGTGGTTGCTAAGGTGTTGCTATGGTATCCGGGGTGGTTGCTAAGGTGTTGCTAGGTGGTTGCAAGGTGGTTGCTAAGGTGTTGCTAGGCGGTTGCTAAGGTGTTGCTATGGTGTCTAGGGTGGTTGCTAAGGTGTTGCTAGGTGGTTGCTAAGATGTTCCTATGGTATCTGGGGTGGTTGCTAAGGTGTTGCTAGGTGTATCTAACTGGTCGCTAGGCAGTTGCTACCATTTCTAAAGTGGTAGCTAAGCAGTTGCTAGGCAGTTGCTAACGTTTTCCAGGTGGTTGCTAAGGTGTTGCTATCTGGTTGCTAGGCAGTTGCTAACGTATTACACATGGTTGCTAAGCGGTTGCTAGGCAGTTGCTAATGTTTTCCAGGTGGTTGCTAAGGTGTATCTAACTGGTTCCTAGGCAGTAGTAGATAAAAAGAAAGAGTGTTAAATGTAGAAGTACAGAAAAAGGGAGAGCCTGAAATAGAGAAGTAGAGAGAAAATCAGCGTGAGAAGTAGAGAAAGAACACCCGAGAATGTGAGAAAAAGAGTGACAAGTAGAGAGAAATATTGAGCGAGAGAAAGAGAATTAGGGAAAAAGAGAGATCGAGAAATAAAGAAGTAGAGAAAGAAAAAGGATGTAGTAGAGAGATAGATAGAAAGAGAAAGCAAGACAGAAAAGTAGAGTGAAAGAGAAGTAGAGAGAAGAGCGAGAAATAAAGAGAGAGTAAGAGAGAAATAGAGAAATAGAAAAGTAGAAAGAAAGAGACATAGAAAAGTAGAGAGAGTGAGAAAGAGAGAGTGAGAAATAGAGAAGTAGAGAGAGAGTGAGAAAGAGAGAGTGAGAAATAGAGAAGTAGAGAGAGTGAGAAATAGAGACGTAGAGAGAGAGTGAGAAAGAGAGTGAGAAATAGAGAAGTAGAGAGAGAGTGAGAAATAGAGACGTAGAGAGAGAGTGAAAAAGAGAGTGAGAAATATAGAAGTAGAGAGAGTGAGAAATAAAGAGAAATAGAGACGTAGAGAGAGAGTGAAAAAGAGAGTGAGAAATATAGAAGTAGAGAGAGTGAGAAATATAGAAGTAGAGAGAGAGAGTGAGAAATAGAGACGTAGAGAGAGAGTGAGAAATAGAGACGTAGAGAGAGAGTGAGAAAGAGTGAGAAATAGAGAAGTAGAGAGAGTGAGAAATAGAGACGTAGAAAAGAGTGAGAAAGAGAGAGTGAGAAATAGAGAAGTAGAGAGAGAGTGAGAAATAGAGACGTAGAGAGAGAGTGAGAAATAGAGAAGTAGAGAGCAAAAGAGAGAGTGAGAAGTAGAGAGCAAAAGAGAGAGTGAGACAGAGAAGTAGAGAGCAAACGAGAGAGTGAGAAGTAGAGAAGTAGAGAGCAAAAGAAAGAGTGAGAAATAGAGAAGTAGAGAGAGAGTGGGAAAGATAGAGTGAGAATTAGAGAAGTAGAGAGAGAGTGAGAAAGAGAGAGTGAGATAGAGAAGTAGAGAGAGAGTGAGAAATAGAGACGTAGAGAGAGTGAGAAAGAGAGAGTGAGATAGAGAAGTAGAGAGAGAGTGAGAAATAGAGTGAGAAATAGAGACGTAGAGAGAGAGTGAGAAAGAGAGTGAGAAATAGAGGAGTAGAGAGCAAAAGAGAGTGAGAAATAGAGAAGTAGAGAGCAAAAGAGAGAGTGAGAAGTAGAGAAGTAGAGAGCAAAAGAAAGAGTGAGAAATATAGAAATAGAGAGAGAGTGGGAAAGAGAGTGAGAATTAGAGAAGTAGAGAGCGAAAGAGAGAGTGAGAAAGAGAGAGTGGTTGCTAAGCAGTTAATAGGTGGTTGCTAAACCCTGGCTGGGGTGCCGGGGTGTCCAAACTTTTGACTGATAGCTGCTCCATACAGCAGCTCCTCCATACACTCACAGTACTGGAGGAGCAGGGGAGAGAAGGGGTTCCGTGCGCAGAGCTGCTCGTGTGCGAGATGGAACTCTGGGCCCCCCATTCATTTCTATGGGAAAACTTCGTACGAAAATTGTACGAAAAC
The DNA here is from genome assembly GCF_023375975.1 of Astyanax mexicanus. Taxonomy (NCBI): domain Eukaryota; kingdom Metazoa; phylum Chordata; class Actinopteri; order Characiformes; family Acestrorhamphidae; genus Astyanax; species Astyanax mexicanus. The sequence goes on from NC_064412.1 coordinate 30,364,126, forward strand.
CGTACGTCGTATCGCTTCGCAACCTGCTATTAATTTAAAGATCTCGGTAAGATCTATAAGCTCGCCAAATTTGGTCTTCGTATCTCAAAAATTGTGGCGGTTACGGACGTTTAAAATTTCGCCCCATTCATTCCTATGGGGAAAAAATGCGTACGTTTACGAAGTTTTTACGAAAACCGTACGATAAATCGCTCCAAAAAGCACAAGCACGCTAAGTTGGCATAGGTCCTACGATCCGTGAAAGTTTCGTGATTCTACGTTGAAAGCTCTAGGAGGAGTAGCGTACAGAAAAAAAGGCGTAAGAATAATAATAATAATAATAATAAGAAGATTACGAAGAACAAGAAGTTGGCTTTTCCAAGCCAACTTAATAAGAAGATTACGAAGAACAATAAGTTGGCTTTTCCAAGCCAACTTAATAAGAAGATTACGAAGAACAGTAAGTTGGCTTTTCCAAGCCAACTTAATAATTAATATTTTTTTAGGGCCGTTGAAGCAATACAATACACACCCACACACTTTGACACGCCCACAAGTGACAATTGCAGAGCTCCAGTGAGAAGGCAGGGTTAGGGATGAACACTGAGGCAGGAAACTTTACATGCACATAAATCATAAATACTTCAAGTTTTATTCTGTCTATAAATGCACTTTGAAGACACGCTTTGTCAAGGAACACTGAAACTAATGATGAGAAAGAGTGTGTGTGTCTTTGTGTGTGTGTAAGAAAAAGAGAAATGGTTTGATATACACAGAGTCTAAAGCAGATTAGAGCTCTGACCCTTCCTCACTGTCCATCAGATTGAGAACGATTGAGAAACAGATGAAAGGCAGAGCGATGTAACTCTCTCTTTTTTTTATCGCTCGGAGGGAAAGTGGAGAGAAAGCCGCCGATAGAACAATATTTTCAAACGCTGGTGTAAGTTGAAAGGCTTCGCAGGTTGTATTTGATATAGGGGTCTTTTCAGCGGTGATTTGAGGGAGCCGCTTATAGTCAGGAGCAAAGAGAAAAAGTCAGAACTCCTGGAACTTTAGAAGTCCTCGTCAAAGCTTCTCGGAGCCAGCGCTGCTTTCTTTCTCTTTGTCCTCCTCATCTTCATCTCGCCTCACAAAAGGGGAAGGAAAAGTGAGAAAACTGTAAAACTTCTTCCAAGCCGCAGAAAGAGTTTTCTAGAACAAAGCGTCGGCGCATCACCGCCTCGGCCAGGTAGTTGAAAAGCGTTCGGACAAACACAGCGGGAAACAAAGCCTTATCTAAGACAAACACTAACAATCTGATACTGTGTGTGTGTGTCTGTGTGTGGGGGTATTTAGATGTTACGGGGACCACATAGAGTACCAGTTTGGAAATTCCTCTTCTTATTTAATGTTTTTTACCTTTATTTTTTATTATTTTCTACATTCTGCAGAACAAATATGAAGTTATGAATTGTTAAATAAGCCAGAATATGTTTTATATTTCAGATTCTTCAAAAAAAGCACCTTTTGTTTTGATGCCAACTTTGCCCACTTGGGTCTTTTGTCTCTGCATAGTTTCTAAGTGTTTAATAATAATCCAAATTCTCTCATATTGGGGTGCCATCTCCGAGCAGCAAATTTAAGATCTCCCCAGTGCCCAAGTGTTTTAATAGGATTTAGATCTGGATTGATTGCTGACCACCCGAGAACTCTCCAGTGGTTTTCCCCCATCCATTTCTGGGTGCATTTTAAAATATGTTTAGGGTCATTGTCCTGCTGGACGACCCATGACCTAGGGCTTTCTGACACTCATTTTTTATCTTTATGTTTATTATTTTCTACATTGCAGATTAATATTGAAGATCTATGAACTATGAAGCAATGCATATGCAGCTATGAAGTAACAAAAAAAAGTGTTAAACAAGCCAAAATATGTTTAATATTTTATATTTTTAGTATTAGTAGTTTTGCTTTGATGCCAACTTTGCCCACTCTTGGCGTTCTCATTCTCTTAGAGGGCTTCAAGAGGTAGAACCTGGAATGGTTCTGTCTTAAAGGAGTTCTAGAGGTGCTGAGCTCTTGTTAACTACTTCTTTTCTTCACGCTGCTCTCTAACACGTCCCAAACCACCTGGATTATTATTGTTTTTTGTGCATATATGCCCCTGCATAGTTTCTAAGTGTTTAATATTAATCCAATTCTTCTATATTTGAAGCGTTTTAAGATCTCTCCACAAGTGTTCAGTGGAACTTAGATCTGGATTCATTGCTTACCACCTGAGAACTCTCCAGTGGTTTTCCCCCATCCATTTCTGGGTGCATTTTAAAATATGTTTAGGGTCATTGTCCTGCTGGAAGACCCATGACCTAGGGCTTTCTGACACTCATTTTTTATCTTTATGTTTATTATTTTCTACATTCTGCAGATTAATATTAAAGATCTATGAACTAAGAAGGAATGCAAATGCAGCTATAAATTAACAAAAAAGTGTTAAAAAGCCAAAATAGGTTTTATTCTTCAGATTCTTAAACATTTCTTTGATGCCAACTTTGCCCAGTCTTGGTGTTCCCATTCTCTTAGTCAGGTTCATGAGGTAGAACCTGGAGTGGTTCTCTAACTTAGAGTCTTAAAGGAGTTCTAGAGGTTCCGATCTCTTGTTAACTTTTTTTTTCTTTCACTCTGCTCTCTAACTCGTCCCAAACCACCTGAATTATGATTTTTTTTTTTGCATATGTGTTCCTTCATAGTTTCTAAGTAATTATATTGAATCCAATTTTACAAATTCAATTTGTAAAGTATGTTTAGGGTCATTGTCCTGTTGGAAGACCCATGACTTATGACGCAAACCCAGCTTTCTGACACTTTGCCCTATATTTCCACTCAAATTTCTCACAAAATCTTCAGAATTCATGATGCCTTGCACACAGTCAAGGCACCCAGTGCCAGAGGCAGCAAAACAACCCAAAAACATATTTGAACCTCCACCATATTTGACTGTAGGTACTCTGTTATTTCTTTGTTGTTTTTGGTAAACAGTAGAATGTTGTGCCACACCAAAATTCTCTATCATGTTCTCATCTCTCTTGTTTCAAAAGCTGTTTTCCAAGGATTTGGGCTTATTCAAGTACATTTTTAAAGAGTACACCCTTGAAAAAAGGAATTTTCAAGCATTTTCACCTCATTTTATAGGGTAAGTACTGTGTTCTTACAGAGTAAGAATGCTAAAACTCTGTACACTACATAATACAGCCTGCTCCCTGCTGTTTTTACTGAGTATTTACTAAGAAAGTACTGTGTACTTATAGAGTAAGAACAGCATAAATCAGGTGAGGTGTGGGTTTATTAACTATTAATATAAAACATTGTGGTTTCTGTGTATTAATGAGTATTTTTTTATTAAAATCTCAGCATTCCTGATTGTGTTATTATAGATATATAAATATAATTGTATTTTAGTCTTGATATTACAAACTATATGTTTTTTTTAGCTGCTCCACCCAGTCAAATCTTGTTTTTACCATGAACAATGACTCAAACGAGTGGGAAAATGCATGGGCATGGTAAATTGGACAAGAGTTTGCTCAGAAATGTGACAAAATCACTTTTCCATTTTTTGACCCAAATCAGAAAAAAACGTAAGGGCGCGGTATGTCACTTTGGTAAAAATTTCGACCATTCATGAAACCTTGTTTTTTTCTGAAAATTTGGCTCCACCAAGTTTAGGGAAATTGTGGGATCTTCTGTGCTTTATTCATACCGACAAGTGCGATTAGGACCCCATAAGTATTCTGTATTTACTAATTCAGAGAGAACAGTTAAACCATAAGTGTTGGGAAAGTACAGGGTAAGTTTCAGTTACCTAGTTACCTAGTTGTTACACTCTTGTTTCTGGTTGTACTTTATTTATACCTACTTTTAAAGTACCTGTTGGATCCGGTATGTATTTTGAATGTATTGTTTCATCCAAAGAAGTTACACCGTAAGTAAAGGGAACTTACCCTCTAAAACGTGTGCTGTATTATAAAGCGTTACCGCATTGTTCTATAAAAGCAATGTTTCAATCAAGAACCATTAACGAATGAAGTAACACACACTTTAAACACACACTTTAATGTCTAAATGCTTATTTTTGTGATCTTAGGGTTCTTTATAGACAAAGAAAAACTCTTGTAGATGGTTCTATACAGAACCCTAAAACAAAGGGTGGTAAAGAGCAGCAAAAAAAATGGTCCTACTATTGTTAGATACGTATGTACAAAAAAAGCTCTTCAGTCCTACAGAACTCTTTTTATATAGACTATACGATACAACATCAATAGAAAATACCCACAAAGATGGTTTTGCATGTCTGTGTGTATGTACTGTATGTGTGAATGGAAACCAAAGGGCCTATCGCGCTGGTCTCGCAGTCTCGCTTTCCTCGCTTTCAGATCAGTGGAACCGAAAGAAAGAGCGAAAAACACAGCTAATCTCCTCATCAAACAGTCATTAGACAAAACTTTCAACTTCAGGCTTGTTGCTTTCATTTCCAAACAGGACGCCAGGAAAAAAACAAAAAAAAAACAACTTCCGCAGCTCTTCAGCGAGGAGCACTGACTCCATCAGAAGAAACCTGACAAGGAACGCAGGAGCGCTCGCCAATTGCAAGTTTTCACCCCCTGCTACTGTTCTCGCGGAGCCTCGCCAATGAATTAATGATGCCCGGCCTTTAATCGACGCCTTCGCTGATGACAAAGAGACTACGCAACACTTTGAGGATGCCAAAGCATCAAAAACTGTCAGAATAAAGAAAAAAACGGCACCTTGTTCTTCTTGATGGACGAAAACGATCAAAACCGCGCTGCACACCTTCTTCTTCTTCCTCCTCCCTGTCTTTTTCTTCTTCTCTTCCTCTATTCTCTCTTCGTCTTAAGATGCGCGAAAAGCAAAAAGCGCTAACCGCTTCATCTTTTCTCTTATATAGGCTACTGAACTAGTTTTTCTTCCTGATGAAGCAGAAAGCTTTCTGATTTTGCGACACAAAAAGTGCACGAAAAGGAAAAGTGACAGCTCTTTCTTGGTGTTTTCGCATAAAGCGAGCGCTTGTGGCCGCGATTTAAGTTTGGGTGTCGCGGCGAGAAGTTCCTGACAGCTGCCAGTTGAAAAGAAATGAGGGGAATGAAATGCGAATGTAGTTCGCTGCGGCGTCGGAAGGCGGAGGTGTGTTAATCACCCAGCGGAGAGTGTGTGGGAGTGTGTGTGTATATGTGTGTGTGTGTACGAGAGAACCGCTCACTCCGGGCCTTGTTAAGGTGCGACTTCAACCATCATCAAACAGTGGTGTCAGTCAGTCACAGGCAGCCTTTATCAGGCAACTTTAACGCATAAAGCGACACAAATTGGGCTGATTCTCCCCATACTGAGGTAAAGTGGAGCGCTTAGGCAGCAGCAGTGCGGAGTGTGTATCTGCCAGTACAGTCAAAAACAACTATGAAGTATGTTGCAGTGTGTGTGTGTGTGTGTGTGTGTGTGTTTATAAGTGTATTTGGATGCTGTGTAGACCTTTAAGACTTTATAGATCTAGATATTGGCCCAATCCCATTCTCTTGTGTACCCTTAACCCTTGTTTTGTTTTTAAGTGTATCCCTTTCTTCCTCTTGGAACAAAAATCCACCCCCTAAGAATTCAATATACATTTATATACACTGTAAGAATTTTAATTTACTTTGAGGAAACGGGTTGCCTTAAAAAAGTTAGGTAATGGTTAATGAAAACTTAAGTTAGCATAAAGTAGAACATCAAGTTATTACAACTAAAGAGGAAGTTGATTTAACTTTTTTATTTTTGTTATACTGTAAGACTGGATAAGTTGAGTTTACTTTACTTTTTTAAGGCAGCCGGTTTGCTCAATTTTTTTAAATAATGGAGAACGAAAACTTGAGTTAGCATAAATTAAAACATCAAGTTATTACAACTGAAGGGGAACTTGATTTATTTCTAAGGTAGCCCAGGGGAATCACAACACACTGATGGTTAGTGTCAGATACTGTTGGACACACCCAGTATGCAAATAGATTGTGACAGAAGCCAATGGAAAATAAGCTGCCAATGACAACAGACTAAACTCAGCAACCCAACCGCTGCTTAACTTTTTCTTTTTTGTGTTTTGTATGTCCTCAGAAAGGAGTCAGAAAGGTGGTGCAGCAATTTAAGTATTATTGTCTATTTCCTATGATTAGAAACCTTACTGAAGCTCAGGGATTACCTGTTTAACCGCAAAAAAGCTACTGTTTGCGTGCTGTTGTCTACATCCCGCACAGATTACCATGACGTACCACACAGTTCAAATAAGAAGAAATACTGGCTAAAGCTCTGCTGTCACTACAGAGAATATCATCCTTTATGGACCTTTACCATTCGAAATACAGGAATTAGCATTATTTTAGATGTAGATTTTTAGTATCAGGTTCTGGGTCTGAGTAAAAGGCCCAGTTGCAACGGTTACAGTTGCACTGGGATCGGTTGATGAAATGCATTCCAGTAAAATTTCTGTCGGCCTTTCTTTTTCGTCCTCCCTCCGACTTCCTCAGGATTAGAAATCCTCCCTCATACGCGCCACCAGATGTGGTTCTGAAGGATACATTTCAGAAACGGCAACTCAAAAAGAGCACTTGAACCCATCGCCGCAAATCACTGATGTGTCTGGGTTCTCCAGACTTCAGACGGAGGGAAAAAAAGAGCAGACGTTCAGAGACAATGCTATTTTTCAGAGCTTCTTCTCTGCCGTCTTCAAAGTGTCTTCAGCTCTGAGAAGTAACACTTCTAATTACCAGAAGTTTTTTTCTCCTTTTTTTCCTTCTCGCCTCAACTGGTTTCTCAGGCTTAGAGAGAACCAAGTCGTAAACCAACTTCATTAAGACAACAAAAACAAGTCTGGCGCTTAAAAACGGCCCGAGGGAGGAGAAGATTATCTATATCTATTAATTACTCTTTTTCTGAGCGGGGGAAAGGTTTGCTCCTCACTCTCTGCCTGTAATCTTATTAAACTAAGCATGTTAAAAGTCAGATCTTTTGTACGCTGTGGATCCGGTTCAACTCTCGGCACTTCCCTCGGGCAAGACTGGAGAATTTGGAGTTTCTTTGAAGTGAAGAATTTGGGTGTCTCTGGCTCTTAGAGAGGGTTTCATCACCGCGCGCTCCGCTACAACACACCCACCGTATAGAGTGTGTGTTTACGACTATCACCGCGCTACATTACTCACAGCGCTCGGGCCTTTGTAGAGGCGGAGGTTAGGAACTGTGACTGAAGAGCTAAATCAGGAGCTGGCAAAAACTAAAACACTTAAAGCCTCACTCTGTGTTGACAAACAAGCAGTGCGGCGAACGTTGTGTTTTGGTGGCGGCCATCTTTGTCGAGTTATTGTGACACTGTGTGGTTGTACGTTATTTTAACAGTACCCAATTATAGCTTGACTAAGAATCATCAATGTTGTGAGAATCTTAGGATTTATCTTGTGTTATCTGGGCAGATATGGCAAAAAAATACCTCTGCGTATGATTAGGCCAGTTACCAGGCCAATTCTTCGGTACTAAATTTAACTTACTTAATTTTCCCAAACATTGACAGTGATCTTTAAATTCTGGTGCGCTGTGGGTATTAATTCTACCAGTCAGGTATTAAGGAGCAGTATTAAGGTATAAAGTACAGAGTCATAAGGGTTTCTCCAGCACTAAGGCTGGGAGCAGCAGCATTAACATTAGCCACTATCCGCAGCACTAGCTCTTTCACCATTCAGAGATGAGTATATTGGACTGTAGTCACCTCACAAACATCAGACAGACCTTCTAAGGTTTTTTACTTACATGCAGTGGTCAGTACCCACAATAACTCATCTTTATTGAGTTATTGTGACACTGTGTGGTTGTACGTTATTTTAACAGTACCCAATAATTGATTGTCTAGGAACCATCAATGTTGTGAGAAACTTTGGATTTATCTTGTGGTATCTGGGCAGATATGGCAAAAAAATACCTCTGCGTATGATTAGGCCATTTACCAGGCCAATTTTTTGGACTATAAGACACACTTAAAATCCTTTAATTTTCCCAAAAATGGACAGTGAGCTTAATAATCCGGTGCGCTTGGTGTGTAAATTCTACCACTCAGGTATTAAAGAGCAGTATTAAGCTATGAAGAACAGAGTTATAAGGGTTTGGAGTTTTGAGTGAAGTTTCTCCAGCACTAAGGCTGGGAGCAGCAGCATTAGCATTAGCCGCTATCCGCAGCGCTAGCTCTTTTACCATTCAGAGACGAGTATATTGGACTGTAGTCACCTCACAAACATCAGACAGACCTTCTAAGGTTTTTCTTATATGCAGTGGTCAGTACCCACAATACATTGTCTTTGTTGAGTTATTTTAACAGTACTCAAAATTGCTTGTCTATGAACCATCAATGTCATGAGAATCTTTAAAATTGTACATCTAAAGATGTGTCTGATTCCTTGTTGGGGATATTGGTAATGTGAAAGACTGATATTCAGTAACAGACACTCTAAACTTTTGTTTAAAGAAGATGCGTTAATTGTGGTGCAACTTGTAATTAGGTTTGGGGGAAATTACTTGGTCACACTTTATTTTGAGTGGTAATCTGTACATGTTTAATAAACTCTTAACAAAGAACCGCAGTAAAACCTTAACAGCATAGCAGGGAATTGACAATAACCAAAAGCATCTGATTGTATTGAGTCTTGAACATATTTAAGATGACCTGAAGACTATTCTCATCTGAAGTTACTTACATAAAGTGCATGAATTACTATTGATATGTTGCATAAAATTGGTTAATTAATATTTTACTTCAATTAAGCAAAACCCAAAACATAATCTCCATGATTATTGGAGAAGATTATCTCCAATAATCTTACCCTAGCCACTTTATCTTAGCCTAATCCTGTCCTGAAAAATGATGTGATGATTTTCATCTGAAGTCTGTTAAAGACCACATGCACAAGAATTATTCAGAGACCTACTGGAAGAATATTCTGTACATGCATGGATCCAAAATATATATTTTAAGCATAAACGAAAATGAATACGTTTACCACCAACAAGGACCTCATACCGACTGTTAAACATGGGGGTGGAAGTCTCATGGTTTCTACATCCAGCTCCAGAGAAGCTTGCTATTACAGATTAACCAATGAATTGTGAATTGCCCAGGAAATATTAACATATACACTATCAGTATAGTGTATTTTCTGTATCTTACGGATTACTTTACAACTTAACAAAAAAAAAAAAAAAAACAGGAGAAAAGTATCCAAAAGCTTTTACGAAAGATAAGAAACATACCAAATTTGATGAACATTTAACCATAAAAAGGTTAAAAGATTTCATTGTCAAAACATTAATTAACATTATAACCTGTGCTTTTAGAGTGGGCCAGCGGTGCACCATGGGATTGGAAGCACCGTGCCCCGCTGCCCCACCTCCCGCACACTCCGCACTCACACAGAGGCTGCATTTATTTACAGTTCTTGCAAATGTTAAGCATGGTGGTGGGAGTCTCACGGTTTCTACAACCAGGTCCAGAGCAGCTTGCCATTACTGATGAACCAATGAATTGTGAATTGCCCAGGAAATGTTTACCAGTAGAGTAAATCTTGTGTATCTTGTATTTTAGTTCACTACTCAGGAGAAAAGCATCCAAAAGCTTTCACGAAAGATGAAAAACATGCAAAATAGGCCAAACAATTCACCATAAAAAAGGTTAAAAGGTTCAAATTTCAGACAGACCGTGTGCAGAGTGAAAAATAAGAGTCGGAATTCCTCAGGAGTCAAAGAGGAGACACAATGCTTGTCCTTTACAGACAAGAAGAGCACACAATGCCTCCTCTATTATTGTGGAGGATACCTCCATGCCCCCGGTGTTAACTACCCTGCCTGCACCCGGAGGAATGCACAAAATGCCTGCCGCACATCCCTCTGTGTGAGCGGCGTAATGGAGGAAGATACGGATCAGGTTCAGGGAAGAGCCGGATTGTCTTTTTCTGCCCTCAGGGGTCCAACTGACAGCCATAAAGACCTTGTGTAAGCTGTAAAATAGACAATAAGACTAACAGCAGTGCTGATGTCCATCTATGTCCATCTATATTTGTGAAGGACAGTCTTAAGGCTTGTTAAATTTATGCTCAGCGTTAGGTATGGATGCAGGTGGAGTTTTCTCTTCATACTCTGTGTTAATTTTGTTCTCTGACTGCTTAAAATAAGGTTGTGTGAAATATTATGGATAACCATGACTGGAAATCATAGACCAAAATAAACGTATGGTAGAAGCTTTATAGTCGTTTATACTGCTGCCTCATTCTTGTGTTTTTTGTTTCCAGTAAGTAACTTCTAGAGAGGAGAATATCCACTCTAGAATGTTTTCTTCTGTGTTCATCAGACACTAGAGGGCGCTTCTGAGTGAGTCCATAAAGAATATCTTAGAATTTAAATTATAGTTATTAATGTTTAATGAATTTTATACTAAAGCTCATTTCTGTACTCATTTTCTCAACACAAAATACTATTAAATTGTTCAGTACTGCAGACCTAAATTTTAAAGCTTTTTAAACTCCACTAACAAACCTTTTTAACATGTTCTGGCCAAGTAAAGCTAAGCTAAATAAACAAAACTGTAATTCTTACAAAAAAAAAATAGTTTAAAGACAAACGAGCGCTGGATATTAATCCACACAGTTTTAGTGAGTAAAATCCTTTTGTTTATTTACAGTGTGCTTAGATTTCCAGATTTTCAATAAGGCTGGGTGCAGCAGCATTAGCATTAGCAGCTACACGCTAGTGCTAACCAGGGAAATGCCGGCTGACAGTGCTATATACTGAAGAACCCTGGGTGTTCCAGTAAGCCAGGGTGATATTAGCTAGCAGGCTGTCCTATGTAGCTAGTTTTAACACGGTAAACACGCAAACTACAGTCTGATAATACCTCTGAACTGCAAAAGAGCTAGCGCTTAGTGCGGTGCTGGAGAATTAAACTGAAACTCCTGTATAACACTGAACTTCAGCGAAGTGGCTTTACTGCTCCCTACAAACTGACTGGTAGAATTCATGCATAAGGCGCACTGGATTATAAGGCACACTGATGATTTTTGGGGAAAAATCAACATTTTTTTAAGGTGTGCTCAATAGTGGAAAAAATATGGTACATTTTCTTATTTTTATTTAGCAAAATACTTCATTCTATAGTGGGCTATGGAAAACCATGAAACCACTGGACAGACTGCAGCACAATCAACCAATGAATCCCAGAGAAGTAGTTTCCTTGACAAAATATAACAATTATCACTAGTTATAATGCTAAATACCAAGGTTTATGTGTAGTTTTAATGTTTTATGGCCATTTTCTTTATAACAAACATACCAAAAAATGCTAGTACATTTCCTGTTCCACCTTAAATGGTACATTATATAAGGTGGAATTAAAAAACTAAAAACTAAAAACTAATAACAGCTAATTTCAGCTCCCCATCACAGAGGATTTAAGGGTTAGACAGTAATTAAAGGGCCACTAACCACTTATAATTTTTTAACCAATGACAGTTAAATAAAGAGTGCTAATTTCTGGTTTGAATGGCAGCTGTCAAGTGGTGGATAAATATGTTAAGTTGTTGGTGTGTTGCTTTGCCCTGAAGGGTCCATCTGACAGACATTAAGACCTTCAGTAATGTCTCTTGGCTTTTTGTCCTCTTTGTAACAATTCATTATCATGGATAATGGTCATTTTTGTGGGAAAAAAGTGAATGACTAATCTGGGGTGTGTTCCCTGTACAAAAATAGTCACCTAGCATTAAGCTAACACGTTACGATGCATCGCTAAACCAATTAAAAGCGTTGCACTTTTTGGTACACTGTAATCTGAAATATGTTGATTTGAATGATTTTGGGTAACGCACCCAGATACCCATGTATCACACTCGTGATCAGTTAGATGATCTTCAAACTAATTCCTGCATAGGTAATTACACAGATTATGCAGCAAAAGTATTCATACCTCTTGAACTTTTTCACATTTTGTCACCTTACAAATACAATTTAAATGTGTTTTATAGAGTTTTTAAGTGATAAATCAACACAAAGTAGCATATAATTGTGAAGTTAAATGAAAGTAATACAACATTTTTAAACATTTTTAAAATGAAAATCTGATAAGTGTGGTGTGCAAAAGTATTCAGCACCCTTTACTCTGAACCCCCTAAACAAAATCCAGTGCAATCAACTGCCTTCAGAAGTCACTTATTTAGTTAATAGAGTGCAGCTGTGTGTAATTTAGTCTCAGTATAATTACAGCTGTTCTGTATCGACCTCAGTGGTTTGTTAGAGAACCCTAGTAAACAAACAGCATCATGAAGACCAAGGCGCTCATCAGACAGGTCAGAGATAAAGTTGTGGAGAAGTTTAAAGCAGGGTTAGGTTATAAAAACACATTCCAAACTTTAAGCATCCCAAAGAGCACTGTTCAATCCATCATCCAAAAAGGGAAAAAATGATTCTACAACTGCAAACCTATCAAGACATGGCCGTCCACCCAAACTGACAGAGCGAGTATGGAGAGCACTAGTCAGAGAAGCAACCAAGAGGCCCATGGTCACTCTGGAGGAGCTGTAGAGATCCACAATTAAAGTTGTGCACTCCACAAATCTGGCATTTATGGAAAACTTTTTGGCCATCATCCTGAACACACCCTCCCCACTGTGAAACATGGTGGTATATGATTTTCCTCAGCAGGGACAGGGAAGTTGGTCAGAGATGGTGAAAAGATGGATGGAGCCAAATACAGGGCAAAAACTGATGGAGGCTGCAAAAGACTTGAGACTGGAAAAAAAATCAAGAGCTGAGCTGTTTTATAAAGAAGAATGGGGCAAAAATCTCTCTAGATGCACAAAACTGGTAGAGACAAACCTCAAAGCACTTCCAGTTGTAATTGCAGTGAATGGTGGCTCTACTAGGTGTTGATATGGGGGGATGAGTACTTTTGCACGTAACACTTTTCAGATTTTTATTTGATAAACGTTTTAAAAACCAGGTAAAGTAAATAATATTGATCAGCAGGATCCAATTGTACTTGTCGAGGTGTAGATATGCTGTGTTAGGCAGCAAGTGAACAATCAGTTTTTGATGTTTTTAATGTGTGTTGTTTAACCTTAAAGAATCTAACTGACCACCATTAAGACCACATGAATCATTACTGAAGACTAAACAGAACTTTTTGATCTAATTAAGAAATGCTATGCTTGGCCATGTTAAACATGGGGGTGGCAGTGTCATGGTTTGCTGCAAACTGAACTAAGTGAACAAACAGTTCTTGACATTGTTGATGTGTGTTGTTTGACCCTGAAGGATCTAATTGAGCACCATTAAGAGCAAATGAAGTACTTTTTGGTCTGATTAAAAAATGCTATGCTTGGCAAAACTATTAAAACATCATCCCGACTGTTAAGCATGGGGGTGGCAGTATCATGGTTTGCTGCAAACTGAATAAACTTAAAGAAAGTCTTTATAACTTGCTGTTATTAGTTGGACTCTAATGGGAAGACCTCAACTTCAAGAACTGACTGTTCCCTCGCCCTTGCTGCCTAATATATCCCAATGAAACTTGAAGATATAGGGTACAAGACCTTCTGTAGGTCTGTAACTCTGCTTATTCCTCTCGGCTTTTTGAGGCACATCCTTTTCTCATAAAACAGAAAATAAGTGTAGTATCTTCACATCTTTGTGACTAATTTACTGTATTATTCTGCACTAAAAAAATATCTACCAACGTGGCAAAATGTGACACGGTTGGATGCAAACCTGTAGAAGCCTTCAGAGAAATGGCTTTAACACAAACCACTGGAGACACAAGAACTCTTCTCTAAAATCTTCTAAAAACCGTGGTCTCTGAGTGGAGAACAGAGAATAAAGACACTTGGTTTGACATTTTGTTCGCTTTTGTCCTGGCTCTCGTCATACTAGGGCCTTTTTCAGGCTTTAATTTGATATGCATGTGACTTTCTGACATCCCCACTCAAGTCTAAATGCCGTTTTCACCACCGTTCAGCGTTTGAAGTGGGGCCGCTGGGCTCAGAAGTTCAGAGAGTAAAAGCGAGAGAGTGGAGAGTGGAGAAAAGCAAAGCTCTTCATTGTTCTGCTGCTGATATATCTCTGGTGTTAAAGGCTTTCAGCTCAGTACAGTGGGCCACGCACAGTAAAAGGGGTCATTCTAAAGCCTGACGTCAATCCACTCACTGCAAAATAACACAGAGTCGGAGGTCAACGCTGCACGCCTCAGAAATTCAACATGCTCTTCAAAGGATGGGCCGTACAGCGCAGATACAGATGCAGATTAAAGCAGGACGGCGGTTGGTTGCACGCCATGAGTGCTGGATACATTGAGAAGCTTGTCAGTGCCGGTTACAGCAGTTAGTGTTGTTGTTATGATCAGTAATTAATTTGTAGTTATTATTAGGGGTGAAACGATTACTCAAGTAATTCGAGTTACTCGATTTAAAAAATTGATAGAGTAATTTTCTGTGCTTCGAGTACAGAGCTCCTAAAGGGACGTGGTGGGTTTTTCTTTTACGCAAAAAGTGGTGAGCACCACTTACTTACAATAAATTCTTGTTGAAAATAATTAAACTTCATTTATTAAAGTACTAATTATTAAATTATTATTATTAATTTACTTCTATTTCTGTTTGCAGTTAGGAAATGTATGTTGTGAATTGATAAATATAACTAATCTAAAAAAGGAAAGCAATTGGTCATTCATTATTAAACTAAATGTCTTGTTTTCTCTTGTGTATTTTTAATGACTCTTTAAGCAAGCAAATATGTTTTCCCCGATTAATTACTCGATTAATCGAATCGATTTTGCAATAGAGTACTCGATTACTAAAATAATCGATAGCTTCAGCCCTAGTCATTATGAAAAGAAAAGACTCAATTACTGTTTAGTTAAAAGTAAAGTACATTACTAGCCAATAGTTCTCTTTTACCTATTAGGTGATTAATTAGAACTCCTTAGTAATAATCCACCTGGCAGCCATATAGATCTTCTGTAAGCTCTTCTTGCTCTTTTAACCTTTTTGTGACACCTTTACATCATGGATACTGGTCAACAAACAACATTGGTGATGTGGCCATATGTGGCCCGCAAGCATGAAACATCTGGCCCGTGAGATTGTTTGAACTATAATGAACAATAATGAAAAAAAAAAAAGTTTCTCTGGTAAGCTTTTGTTTACATCCCCCCCCCCGTCTCTCTGTCGCGCTCTGCGCAACTTTAGTTTCCGCCCGTTTTCATTTTCCTATTTTTGTGCTTCCTTTCTACTTATAAGGGCATTTTTTCCCAGCCGTGTCTCAATCAGTTCACTAGCCGGGGCAGCGGTAGTGTATTGGAACACGACCCTGATGACACGGGCTCAATCCCGCGTGAGGAGCGGTGTGTTCATTTAGATCAACTGTTCTGCAATTGGGTTCAACAACCCTCTGGGCTGAAGAGCTACTAGGAGACCTACTAGTAGCACTCCATCCCATTACACTTCTTTTTACAAAACAGATTTTTTTTGTGGCTCCCCCTCACCTTGTTTTTTTTTGTCATAACAGTAGAGAATGAGGAGAAAAACAATAGGTTATGTTCTGATTGCCCGGTTTACCTCTCTAGCAGGTAACACAGCTCATACAACCCACCAGATAGTGCTGCTGTTTTTGCAAATTTTGCTAATATTAAGTTGTTATCTATCAAAAAACAACTTAAAATTCTCAAGAAATGTATGATAAAGGGTCTGTTGTAAAAGCTGCATCCAAACGAAAGTCAGACTACAATGCTATTTGAGATATTTGCTATTTGTTATTGAGCTAAACATACAGAAGTAGTAATGCAACATGCTTGATGTTTTGGCCTGGAATTGTAGAGGTTCCTAATGGTGTCCTGCCATAATCCATTTCATGCATCTGTCTCTTTGAGAGCAGTATGTGGGTGAGTATTGTCCTGTTGAAATATTGCATCGGAATGTAAAAAAAAGGATCAGAATAGGTAGAGTCCATGACACCAGGACTTCTGGATATGTGACACATGATAACGAACCGTTAGTCTTGGCATTATTGCCATTTCCATATTCACCATTACGGTAATAGTAAGGACAGCTACGAGCTGTTGGGCTGAGTTCACCTTTAAGGCGTCTTTAAGATGTTTAATCTGCTCAGCTCTGAAACGTCTGCTTTTGTTGTGAGGAGAGACAACAAACCCGAATGGTTCTCAGCTTTCTGTTGTTGGTTTTATTGTGAAGGTTCCAGCATGGAAAACAATGCATTGTGGGAAGGTTTGGTCTTTTGAAGTTAGCATTGAGAAAACAGACTATAAGCAGGAGAGGAAAGGAGAGAGGGAACGCATCTCTCTTTCATTCTCTCTCTCTCTCTTTCTCTCTTTCTCTCTCTCTCTCTGGCAGCACTTCTGAGGTGGAGAAGAAAGGAAGAGATGCGGTTGCGCCTGCTAAGCCGTCCGTCAAGCCGAAAGTGTGTGTGTGTGTGTGTGTGTGTGTGTGTTTCATCTGTGGTGGCAGAGCGGCTGTGAGGGCCGCTTTTACACGCTTCTCAAACAACAGCGCTTCAACACACACACACACACATACACACAAATACACACACTGACATGTACCAGTGCACACACACACACGCACACACACACACACACACACACACACACATGCTCACATGCAGCTATTTCTGCCAAGGCCTACACACCAGCACAGCCTTCAGAAATCCTTGAAGTGACACCAAACAGTTCCGTCTCTCAGAGCGAGGAGAGAAAAAAACTCCAGCAATTAAAGCTCACTTAATACCTTCATACACCCCCGTCACACAGCCCCCACTTCCTCCATCTGCTTTTATCCTCTCTCTCTCTCTCTCCTTCTCTCTCTCTCTTGTCTTTCTCTCTATATCTCCTCATCACTGTTCTCTTTTCTCTCTTTCTGTACCTTCCTTCTGTCTTTTATACTTACCTCTATACCTTATCAATCTCTCGCTATCTCTCTCTCTGTGCATCTTGTCCCTCCCTCTCTCCCCCTGTTTCTTTCTCTCTCTCTCACTGTCTCTCTCTCCTTCTCTCTCTCTTCTGTCTTTCTCTCTATATCTCCTCATCACTGTTCTCTTTTCTCTCTTTCTGTACCTTCCTTCTGTCTTTTATACTTACCTCTATACCTTATCAATCCCTCGTAATCTCTCTCTGTATCTTGTCCCTCCCTCTCTCCCCCTGTTTCTTTCTCTCTCTCTCTCCCTCTGTCTCTCTCTCTTTCTCTTTCTTTTGCAATCTGTAACTATGTCTGTTCTTTGTCTTTCTCTTTCTCTCTTCCCCTCTTTCTCTAGGTATCTCTATGTTTCTAAACATGTTTCTCTGCTTTTTCATTCTCTCTCTTTCCCTTTTTCTCTCCTGTCTTTTTGTACCACTGTTCTTTTTTCTCTTTGTCTTGCTGTCTCTGTTTCTTTACCTTCCTTCTTTCTTTTACACTTGCTCTCTCTCCCCTTTCACATGGTGTCTCTTCGTTTCTCTGCTTCTTTCTCTCTCTTTCTCTCTCTCTCTTGCTCTTTTGCCTCCTTTTTTCCCTTTGCCATCAGCTGCCGGAGCCCTGAGAGAGCACAGCACAATTGGCTTGCTCTCTCTGGGTGGGTAAATGGCGCTCTTTCCACTCATCATTTCTAGGGTGATGTCGATCAGCACAATGGCGGCTCTGAGCTGATGTATTAGAACTGAGTTGCTGCAATAAATTGAAACGCATAAAAAAAGAGAGAGTACTGTATTGTACTGTAGTTGTGTCATGTACAATTGAATAATAATTTTACCACACAAGTTTTCTATATTTAGGGCTAAAAAGAAACTAATAATTAAGTGATTCTAATAACAGGGTTAATCAGACCCCCCAGAATCACACACCTGAGAGAGCAGCTTGCAGCAGGTTTACAGCACAGCGCACACGTGCAGTCTACGCCAGCACAGGGCCTGGATTCAGGCTTGGATTGATGCCGAGCAGCTGATAAACACCTGTGAGTCTTTCTCTCCTCCTTTTCCTGGGTAACAGGTGCTTTAATACCCCGACGGTCCAGGCCTGCCGGAATAAATGAGAGTGATGCACGGCTGGGCCTGTTTCCACCAGCGCTGAGCTCGCAGGCAGAGCCCAAAGAGGAAAGTGTCTCTTCTCTTTTCTTCAAATGGCAACATGCATCATCCTCCCCTCTCCCTGCTCCGCTCGCCCTCACCTCAACCTCCCGGTTAATGTATTCCGCATTCCCCAACATTAAAGGGCCAATCAAACGCCGAGCGCCGAGGTTCCAGCAGCGTTCCGGAATGCAAAGCACTCCTACAGACAGAGGAGTGAGGAGGAATGTGTGAGTGAGTCCTACCCACAGGCAAAGTTATCCTTTCATGTGGCTAACCCGCGCGCTAACTGACAAATAAAAATAACTAGCCTGATAAGCATGTTAAAAAAAAATCCCTATGTTTCCTTTGTGATGACACACACACACACACACAAACACACATATACACACATAAAATGAGGCCGACGCACACAGCCATTCGCTACTCTGAGAGATGTGAGAAGTTTCATTTTACCGAAATGGCCTTGGGCCAGTTCAAGATTCACTAATAAATTAATTAGAGCGACTCCAAAGACCCCAAGGCCAACTGGGTTTTTTCTTCTTTCTAACATTTAAGTAAGCTCCACTTCTCCTCACATTTTAAAGCATTTCACAGAGAGAGAGAGGGAGAGTGAAAGAGAGAGAGAGAGAGAGAGAGAGAGAGAGTGAGAGAATGACCATGGTCCAAATGTATTATAAATGTAAGTAATGTAAGTATCTGTTAACAAAACTTAAAGAACTAGTGAAGGGAATAAGTTTTTATGCACTATATAAGTCGCACCAGATGTACAAGACGCATTATGTTACACTAGTAAGGAACAGGGGTGTCGCCATATTTTCCTTCTAAAGGTACATGTCCACTAGCACTTAGGCCTTGATGCATTCTATTAATTTTAATGGAGAGACCCGCCGTATGCCGCAGTGCATGCTGGGTTGCGTTGCGTTCAATGCAACTCACTATTCAACTAGCGCACTATATAAGCCGCACCATATGTACAAGGCGCATTATGTGACACTAGTAAGGAACAGGGGTGTCGCCATGTTTCCCTTCTAATGGTACATGTCCACTAGCACTTAGGCCTTGATGCATTCTATTCATTTTAATGGAGAGACCCGCCGCATGCCGCAGTGCATGCTGGGTTGCGTTGCGTTCAACACAGCCCCGCCCTCCAGCAAAAAAGTTCAGCAGATCTCAACTTTACTAATAATGAATCTGGCTGCCGGACTGCATCCAGCCAATCAGGAAATAGCAGTCTGCGACTTCACACACATACGAGCCTTTAAACCACAGAAGAGAAGCTGAAAACTGTAGAATATAAATTTATAGAACTACAGATTACAGTGAGGTTTACTAAAATGTAAAATATTAAAATAATGTAAAATATTATGATTGCCTACTTCAGCTGCTTCATTTGAATTAAAAAACGTCACGGACACGCCCACACGCGGCACGTCAACATGCGTTAAAAAAGTGTCAATGGACACGTACTGTACAGTAACTCAGCAGGTCTCGCTGCTGGGTGGGGAGAATTGTAATGCT
Source organism: Astyanax mexicanus (assembly GCF_023375975.1). NCBI lineage: Eukaryota > Metazoa > Chordata > Actinopteri > Characiformes > Acestrorhamphidae > Astyanax > Astyanax mexicanus. Next base: position 30,383,777 of record NC_064412.1, read on the forward strand.
AAGCTAAGTTACGTAAACAAAACTGTAATTTCTAAAAAAATATATTTTGTATTTTAAATTTTATATTTTATATTAAATATTATAAAAGTCAAATGAGTGCTGAGTTTTAATCCACACAGATTTCTCTCCTGTAAACTGTTTATTTTGCTGAGTAAAGCGCTTCTATTTATTTAGAGTAAGCTTAGATTTCCAGATTTCCATTTAGCTCTACATTAATGTTCCAGCAAGCCAGTTTGATATTAGCTATCGGTTCATCCCATGTAGTTTGTTTTAACATGGTAAACACACAGGTCACGAGCCAAGGTTCAGTTCACCTATCGTGTAAAAGCGCTTTTCTAGATGGTTTTAGTTGGTCGCACCAATTACAGTAAGTTGAGGCAGTCTTTCAACAAACCAGAGGAAAACAGAATTAATGTTGTGCTCAAGTACGACTTCCCTTAGACTTCCCTTCACACAAACGTTTAGACTGGGATTTCATTAATTGTAACTGTAACAGCAAAAAAACTAACATTCTACGAATCAATTAATATAATGTGTAGAGAGATGCAACGTATGTAAATGTAGCTGATGATGTTGTAGCAGGATGTAGTAACGTTTCTTGGCCCGCTCACTAAACTGCAGTGTGAAACCAAAACTAAACGAATCAAATGTAGCTATACAATGCTAAACAAAGACATGAACCATTACGTGGAATCTGGTCCAGACCTACAGTACAGCTGTGAAAACACCCATAATGGTACCTCTACAGTAAACACAATTTTATTACCAATAATAGTAGTATGTATACAGCATGTCAGAACTGTATTTTTTTTTTTTCGTTCAACTTTTTTTGGAATTGAAAAGTCGCAGGATGAACCTGCGCTATGGATCTACACTAAAAATCAGGTGTCCTTTTGTTTTTAAGTTGGCTGAAACAGGAAGAGAAGAGGGAATCCAACCATTCCAAGTTGGGAATGAAATCTGAGGGAAAAGTGCTAAAGGGGAGTTGTAAAATTCAGCAGTGCTGATACACCAAGGAATGTGCTTATGCTAGGAATAAGAAAAAGACAGAGCGGTAAAGAGAGAGAGAGAAGACTCAGCTGGAGAATGAAAGATCAGTCAAGTTCAATCTCGTCTTCATCTCAAACAGCTGCTCTGTCAAAGTGGAAAAAACCCAAAGTCTCTGTTTGTCTTCAGACAAGAGTTAGCTTAGCGTTAGCTACCTAATCAGCCAGAGACACACCATCCAGCCCTCTTCACACTGCTGCATCCTGCCACGCTAATCACCACACCAGCTTCTGCCCTGACAAAAAACGAGAGAGAGAGAGAAAACATCAAATGCTCCAACTGTCTACAGAATTTGCATGTCGCCTTTGATGTTGGAGATTTAGACAAAGCACGGCAGCCGAGATGAACAGCGTGAAGGTTAAAGCTGCTCTGGCAAGAACGCAGAGGTTTGGGGAGGGGCCTAGTGCTTCAAAACAACGGACAGTGTTGGGGTATATCAAACGAGAGAGCGAGAGATGGAAAGAGAGAGAGAGCGAGAGATGGAAAGAGAGAGAGAGAGAGAGAGAGAGAGAGAGAGAAAGAGAGAGAGGGAGGGATGTGCACAGTGGTTACGTTCCCCCTGCCAGAACTCTCTACCAAATGGCTTCAAACCAAAACGAGTGCAAAAGGCCTGTGATTCAAGGCCTCGAATAGCAACTTGGAGGAATGACTGCATTTTTTATGTGAAACGAGGTTCATGACATTCCTTTGATTCCAAAGCTGTGGGAATTGTTCGGAGCCTAAATTGCTCGTCTTCAAAGTCAAACTGAAGTCAACACCACCCTGGTTTGCCTTGTTATGTCATGTCTCTGGTCAAATTAAGTACAATTTGTCATGGTGTGCCATTTAGAAGACACAAACCTTATTGTTCTGTATTCCCTTATTTGAATGAACTCTTTGAGCTTTTGCTGTTAGATGGTTTCAGATGGTCTCAGGTGGTCAATGTGGTTGAAAAGCTCATAATGCAGGAGAAAACATAAACTACACTTGTAAGCAAACTGGTTCATCATGTTGACCACTTTGTCTTTTGACCAGCATAGCATGAGTTCATTTTTTTAGTTTGTCAGACTAGTTGATCTATCAGAATGACAAACTTGCTAGAGCCAAGGATTGTTTGGTTAAGCTGGCCGTTCTGATGGATCATGATGGTTATTCAGCATGGTCTTACCAGTCATACAGTACTTAATCAGGTTGGTCATGCTATTAGACCAGATAACCAAGAAACAAAACCAGACTCTATGCAGGTAAAGAGCTAAGCTAAAACGATTAACCAGCTTAACCAGCTAGACTTGCCATGCTGTTTTTTTTTCTCCATGTCTGCAACTCATCCTTATCATTCTATATTTTGTTCTGACACCCCACCACCACCCAATCAACAGGGATGGGTCACCATGCTGTTTATTATAAAACCATCCATCCACCAACCAAACTATCCTTCACATTATTTGATCAGAGAACTCTCCCTAAAAGTGATTTAAAAAGTGCTATTTGTCCTGAAACCTTCTTCCTGATTCCAACCTTCCTCCTGAGAACTTTTTTTGAGGCTTCTAGAGACCGCCCTCAACAATGATTAGTTCTACTGCCTAGATTGTTTGTTTTTAAGATCTCCACTTGACTGGGATTGGTCCTAATCCATATTGTATTTAATCTGATTGGTATTATTCACTATGCTGTTGGTCACACTTGCGTATGACCAATCACAAATATGCTTCAGCAAAGCCAAGAAGACTAGCAACACAAATAAGGCAAAGTGACCTTTATTCAAATGAGAAGTGAGATTCGCTGGTTGGTGGCCAATCAGAATCGTGCAGGAAATGGCTTTGGCATGACACAAGTTACTGGCTAAACTCAGTATGATACATGGCGATTCTGGTAAATCTGTTAAATCAAAGCTTTCTGTACAACATATTTTCTGTACAAATATCTTCTTTTATTCTTTTGTAACCGCTTTCAAAAAGACGTCTTTTCTTACTTTCAGCCAAAATGTGTTGCAGTTTTAACAAACGTTCTGATATTTTTAACCATATAATGCTGAAAGGGGGTCAGAATAAATAGGAACTTCTTACTTCTCAATCAGCAGTCGTTAAAGGCAATAGAAATAGAATAGAAATGACCACAGTGCCTTAGTTGGACACACTTAACTACAACCCTACACACAATTAGTGTAGTGTAGTGTAGTGTACTGTAGTGCAGACAGTAATGCTTGCTCTTTTAAATGATGCCACAAAGTGACCAGTGAATGTTTCTCTGGAGTGTGAACACAGTGTTAATTCTGAGACCCACCCCTGACTGCAACTAGTCCTAAACACTACCTCACCCTCCCTGTTACGCGGGAGACGGGGGGAAGGACGTAAGTGCAATATATATACTTTATTAAACTTACAAGATAAAATAAAACAATAAACAAAACGCGGGTAACGCAAAAACATACAAAAAAACAAGGCTAGGATAAATATAAACTGAGAAACACTGACTAAGAAACTAAGACGAGGATATCAGAAACACAGACTAAGAAACTAAGACTAGGATACAAACGGACTGCAGGGATACAAAGACACGAAGGATACAGCATACAAAATATACAAAATACAAAAGACTCGACACTGAACATTCAAACAGACGGGCTTAAATACATGAGGAGAGTGAGAAACACCTGGGCTAGGATGACGAGGGGGCGGGGTTACAGACAAGACACAGGTGAGAACACTAATAGCTAGGGCAGGGCTGGGGCGGAGCTAGGGTGGAGACAGGTACAAAAACAACAACACAAGCACATGGCTGGGAAACATGACAGGTAAACAGAGGGGCAGGAGCACAAGAGACAAAATAAGGCAGAAACAGAAGACAGACATGGGCTAAGGTGTAACATTACCCCCCCTCAACGGCGCCACTACCAGAGGCGCCGAGAGAGAGGGAACAGGGACTGGACAAAAGACTGGACAGGAGGCAGAGACTGATCAAACGACCTAACAGGAGACGGAGACTGGACAGGGAACGGAGACTGGGACTGGACAGGGAACGGAGACTGAACAAACGACTGGACTGGGGGCTGAGACTGGACAGGGGACAAGGACTGGACAGGGGGCTTAGACTGGACAGAGGGTTGGACACTAGACAGGAATGGAGACTGGACAGGGGGTTGAAACACAGACTGGACAGTGGCCGGGAACTGGGACTGGACAAGACTGGGCAGGGGAATTGGGACAAATACATGGACAGGGACGGACACAAACACAGTGACAGGGACGGGAACAGGAAAACCACCGGGGACAGGAACGGGAACAAACACAGACACGGGGACCAGGACAGGGAGAGACATGGGTACAAACACCGGAGCTCTGGGGGCAAAGTCAGGAGGCCTCGGGGCAGGCCTGGAATCACAGGGCTTGGGACCAAATATTGATCTGGGAGTAGGCTTGGGGGTGTACAAAGTTCTGGGAGTGGGTACCGGGTCAGGAGCAGTGGGTACCACATGGGTGGCAGGCACTGCTGGTGCTGGAGCTGAGGCTGTAGCAGCGGGAGCTGCTGGTGCTGGAGCTGAGGCTGTAGCAGCGGGAGCTGCTGGTGCTGGAGCTGTGGCAGCGGGAGCTGCTGGTGCTGGAGCTGAGGCTGTAGCAGCGGGTGCTGCTGGTGCTTGAGCTGAGGCTGTAGCAGCGGGTGCTGCTGGTGCTTGAGCTGAGGCTGTAGCAGCGGGTGCTGCTGGTGCTTGAGCTGAGGCTGTAGCAGCGGGTGCTGCTGGTGCTTGAGCTGAGGCTGTAGCAGCGGGTGCTGCTGGTGCTTGAGCTGAGGCTGTAGCAGCGGGTGCTGCTGGTGCTTGAGCTGAGGCTGTAGCAGCGGGTGCTGCTGGTGCTTGAGCAGGGGCAGCGGGTGCTGCTGGTGCTTGAGCTGGGGCAGCGGGTGCAGCTTGAGCAGGCGCGGCGGGTGCAGCTTGAGCAGGCGCGGCGATCCTAGGAGCTCGTGATCTGGGAGCAGGCACAGGAGCAGAGGCGGGTAGCCCAGGCACGTGAACTGGGGTGGCAGCGGGCACAGAGTCAGAGGCGGCCGGAGCCGCGGGCACAGAGTCAGAGGCGGCCGGAGCCGCGGGCACAGAGTCAGAGGCGGCCGGAGCCGCGGGCACAGAGTCAGAGGCGGCCGGAGCCGCGGGCACAGAGTCAGAGGCGGCCGGAGCCGCGGGCACAGGGTCAGAGGCGGCCGGAGCCGCGGGCACAGGGTCAGAGGCGGCCGGAGCCGCGGGCACAGGGTCAGAGGCGGCCGGAGCCGCGGGCAGCGCTGATCCAGAGGCGGCCGGAGCCGCGGGCAACGCTGAAACAGAGGCGGCCGGAGCCGCGGGCAGCACTGAAACAGAGGCGGCCGGAGCCGCGGGCAGCGCTGAAACAGAGGCGGTGGGTCCTGCTGGCGTGAGCGCGGCAGGCACCGCTGACGTGGAGGCGGCTGCCACCGCGGGCTTGGAAGCGGCTGGCACCGCTGGCGAAGAAGCCGCCTCAGCGGGAGCTGAGAGTGCGGCTGCCGCCAAGACCCGGACTGGAGCCGCAGATTCAGCAGTGGGCGAGGCTGTGGAAATCGGACCGGAGCTTGCTTCTGGAGCAGGAGTCGGAAACCTGGAATCCGGCAGGGCTGTAGAGCTCGGAGCCGGCAGGGCTTGCGAGCTGGGAGCCGGGCGGGCTTGAGAGCTGGGAGCCGGCCGGACTGTAGAGCTGGAAACCGTCCGTGCTTGTGAGCTGGAAGCCGGCCGGGCTTGAGAGCTGGAAGTCGGCCGGGCTTGAGAGCTGGAAGCCGGCCGGGCTTGAGAGCTGGAAGCCGGCCGGGCTTGAGAGCTCGGTGGAGTTAGCAGGCTAGCTAGCTTAGCTGGAGCTGGGCTGACGAGCTCCAAGCCGAGGAGAGGCGCCGGGAGTGGTTCATCTCCCCGAATTTGCTCGGCGAGGAACCGGAGATACTCGAGGTCCGCTCTCCTCGTTGCCTGCCACCTTGCTACGTCCATATTTTGGTCGAGTCTTATGTTACGCGGGAGACGGGGGGAAGGACGTAAGTGCAATATATATATACTTTATTAAACTTACAAGATAAAATAAAACAATAAACAAAACGCGGGTAACGCAAAAACATACAAAAAAACAAGGCTAGGATAAATATAAACTGAGAAACACTGACTAAGAAACTAAGACGAGGATATCAGAAACACAGACTAAGAAACTAAGACTAGGATACAAACGGACTGCAGGGATACAAAGACACGAAGGATACAGCATACAAAATATACAAAATACAAAAGACTCGACACTGAACATTCAAACAGACGGGCTTAAATACATGAGGAGAGTGAGAAACACCTGGGCTAGGATGACGAGGGGGCGGGGTTACAGACAAGACACAGGTGAGAACACTAATAGCTAGGGCAGGGCTGGGGCGGAGCTAGGGTGGAGACAGGTACAAAAACAACAACACAAGCACATGGCTGGGAAACATGACAGGTAAACAGAGGGGCAGGAGCACAAGAGACAAAATAAGGCAGAAACAGAAGACAGACATGGGCTAAGGTGTAACACTCCCAACCAAAGTACTAAACGTGTTTCAGCTTGAGCCCTCGACGCTTTTAAAAAGTGTAGAAATGCCCTTGAGCGCACACAAGCTTTAACCACAGCAATCACAAAGCTGATACAAGAGAAAGCAACCCTGCAAGTGAAAGCTCACCTACCAGGCACGCTTCGATAGTTCCATCAGCACTTCTGAGCAGGGGACTGTGTGAAATAGGTGTTTTTCTTGACTGTGTTTTTAATATTTCTCTCTGTTTCTTCATTCAAAACCTTGCTGTATATTTAATATAAGGCACAAGGTTGGTAAAATAGAAACATTTTTAATATTTTACACTATATTCCTCTCAGAGTTTAGGATTAAAGCGTTTAGGTTGCGTTACTAGCATGATGACACCCTCGCGTGAGCTTACAGCTCAACTGAACACTGAAAGTACGGTACACTCGAAAGCACTGCACCTGTGCCATAACTATTACATGTACTGTTACAGCAGGAGGGTCATGAGCTTTTTTTGGACTATTTATCATATTTATTATAAGACTTATGACTACACAGAAATTTCTCAACTAAATCACTTTATATTTTACTTAGAACACAGAGTTTCCTAGTAGTTTCTAAAATTTAGAGTTCTACAGAGGGAAGAGCGTTCTCCTATAAAGCTCCCCAACTCTGGAATAACCTTCCTGAATATGTTTATCTTTAAGTCTAGACTAAAAACTTACTTGTTTAGTTTAGCTTTTGGTAACTAATGTTTTATGCCTTTAGATAAGGCTGATCCAGATCCAGAGTTTCATAGACATAGGGAATTGTGGAGTGGGTAAATGCCGGTGTTTCGGTGTGTCTATGTTACCTTCTGGCTCTCTCTTTTGCTTTAGTTAGGCTGTTTTATTCAGATTTGATGGAGTCATTAGATAACCACAATCTGATAATGTTTTATATTTTCTGTTCTCCATAAATACACACTGTAAAAGTTAAGAAAACTCAAAATTTTAAGGCAACTTACTGCAGTAGATCTGTTAAGTTTTAAAGAAACCACATGGAGCTATGCCAACTACAAATCTTTAGAGCATGTAATAATTTTTTCATATGTATTGAAACGTCTATATTTTATTTAATGTATTTATTGTAATGATATAGTTTTATGTTGCACCAGTATACTATGCGCTTTATTTTGTCTATTGTTTGTTGTTTCATGTTGCGCCATTGTTCCAGAGAAACGTAATTTCATTACACTGTGTACCTGTACTCATATAAAATAAAAGCCTCTTGACCTGACTTGACTTGACTAAATATCGGCAACTTAAAAATTGAATTTGTGTTTTAGTAGGTCTGATTTAAGTTCTACGAAATGTGTATTGTAAGCTTTGTTGACTATCCTTTAGGATCAACTAAAAAAATTAATTGTGCCAGTAAAATGTTTTACATTAATCAGAATCATTCAGTGGGCACAACTCTATATTTTTGTTTATTTAATGTAGCAAGTGGGAACTGGGAATTTATGACCTTTACATATCTGCATTATTGTCATTATTGTTATTATAATATTACAATTAATGCAAATGTAACCAGGTGTACTCAGCCAGCATATAGTCTATATACACTCAGCAACACAAAACACAGTAACTTGCTCTTATAGCCTTTAACAGTGAAGCCAGGCAGTTACTATTATACTATTATAGAACATGTATTCAAATTCCAAGATATTTTCACTCATTTGGCGTATTGCTATCTTAGCCACGAAAAACACGCCACTGACTGATTAAAACCCTGACAACAGTTTTTGCTTACCATATTTGCATACCTTTGGTCTGCTTCCTCATCCTCTCATCTCCTTCATCTATTCTCCTGTGTGAAGGGTAAATAAAGGTCTGTGGTGCTGGATGACAAATCTTGGTCCATGAGGGATCCTTCTAGAGAGATTGATCTGATGACTCCTCACAGTTAGCCTAGAAAACAAGAAACCTGAGAAATAACATGACATAAGCAACAGTGTATCACCTTCCTTTCCTTTTAATCCAATCAGAATTCTTTATTGTACAGTACCAGTCAAACGCTTGGACACCTTATAATATTTCCATTATTTAATTTTTTCTAACATTGTAAATGAATAAATTTAGATACATACCGATTTTCTAATAATGTTCTAAAAAAAATTGATCCCATTTTATAATAAGTGTCTCTAATAACTCTGCAGTTACATGTTAACAAATCATGTAATAACAATGTAACTACTGGTTAAGTACACACACCCCCGCCAACAATCTTATTAGCAGAAAATGAGAAATGGCTGAAATAACAAAAGTATAAAAAAAACATAAAAGTTGTAAGAGTTAGATATCAATATTTGGTAGAATAACCCTGGCTTTTAATCACAGTTTTCGTGCATCTTGGCTTGTTCTCCTCCTCCACCAGTCTTACACACTACTTTTGGATAACTTTATGCCACTCCTGGTGCAAAACTTTAAGCAGTTCAGCTTGGTTTTATGGCTTGTGATCATCCATCTTCCTCTTGATGGTTCCAGAGGTTTTTTTAATTTGGTAAAATCAAGGAAACTCATCATTTTTAAGTGGTCTCGTTTTTTCCAAAGCTTTATATCTACACTGATGATTGTGGTGGTCTGGAAGTGAGGTGTGCTCAGGTACATTTCTAGCGTATTCGTTTTGGCAACGGAAAACACCACTGACTGATTAAAAAACCAGCGCCACTGACTGATTAAAACCCTGACAACAGTCAACAGTCAGACATCCATACTTCCCTTCTAACTCTGTTTCCTTGAGGGGAAGTTGCACTCCAAAACAATGGATAGGGGTACAGCAGAGACATGGAATTGGGTCTGCACCTTTTAAAAAATTACTTACCATTTCTTTTTGGTCTGCTGTCATCTCCTTCATCCATTCTCCTGTGTGAAGGGTAAATAAAGGTCTGTGGTGCTGGATGACAAATCTCGGGTCATGAGGGATCCTTCTAGAGAGATTGATCTGATGACTCCTCACAGTTAGCCTAGAAAAAATAAACCTGAGAAATAACATGACATAAGCAACAGTTTATCGGAATCTACAGTATCAGATCTGGTACTTTATTGTACAGTATATATACAGTACCACTTAATAGTTTGAACACCTTCTAATGTGTCCAATGTTTGAGTCATTCAGACTATGAAGGACCACATATAGGATTCATATAGTAAATTTCAAAGTGTTAAACAAACCAAAATACTCTGTAAAGCATTTAGGTGGCTCTTATCTGAGGTACTGTTAACTTGTGGCTTCTGAGGCTGGTATCTCTGATGAAGTTATGTGGTACAACAGAGGTTACTCTTGCTCTTCCTTTCCTGGTGCAGTCCTGAAGAGAGCCAGTTTCATCATCGACTGCACTTGAGGATACTTTCAAAGTTCTTAAAATTACTTCCATTACTTCATTTTTATTTGTTTTGCTTAGTTGAGTTGTTCTTGCATAATATGGATTCGATCATTACTCAAATAGGGCTGTTAATTGTATACCAGCTCTTCCTCTATACAACACAACTGATGCTCTCAAACACATTAAAAAATCAAGGCAAGGAATTCAATAATTAACTTTTGATAAGTTCAGCACAGCTGTTAACTGAAAGCCATTCCAGGTGACTCTACCTCATAAAGCTGACTGAGAAAACACTGCATGAGCAAAAGGTGCCTGTCTATATAAAACATATTCTTGTTTGTTTAACATGTTTTCGTTTAAAAAAAAAAATCTTAATACAGCTCTGGAAAAAAATAAGAGACCACTTAAAAATGATGACTTTCTTTGATTTTACCAAATTGAAAACCTCTGGAGCGTAATCAAGAGGAAGATTAATGATCTCAAGCCATCAATCCAAGCTGAACTGCTTGAATTTTTGCACCAAGTGTGGCATAAAGTTATCCAAAAGCAGTGTGTAAGAGTGGTGGAGGAGAACATGCCAAAATGCATTACACTGAATATTGATTTCTAAACTTTTAAAACTTTATAAATATGAACTTATTTTCTTTGCATTATTTGAGGTCTGAAGGCTCTGCATCTTTTTTGTTATTTCTTCCTTTTTCTGCATTTCTTATTTTCTGCAAATAAATGCTCTGAATTACAATGATTTTATTTGGAATTTGGGAGAAATGTTGTCTGTAGTTTATGGACTCAAACAACAATGTTCATTTTACTCAAACACATACCTATAAATAGCAAAATCAGATAGAACTGATTCAGAAAAAGAAGTGCTCTCTTAATTATTTTTTCTTTAGAGCTGTATGTTTTTCTTCATAGTTTGAATGACTTTGCTATTAATCCACAATGCGGATCGTTTAAAAAATGCCTGTGGAGGGAGCAGCCAGCTCATTAGCTGGATTAGCTAGATTGCTTAACAACTCAACAAAGAGATTGCTTTGGTTTCAGGTGAGTTTGTGTGACGAGTTATAGAATAAGGTGTGCAGTTAGCACGTTGCTAATTGGTAGTGAAAAAGCTTTCCTTCACTTGTTAGTGTCACAGTTTAGCCCGTGTCTGTCTCGTTGTGTCTCCCTCTCCTGGTCTATTGTGCTCCTGCCCCTCTGTTTTCCTGTCATGTTTCCCAGCCATGTGCTACTGTTGTGTTTTGGTCCTGTCTCCGCCCTAGCCCCACCCTGTCATTAGTGATTTGTAACCCCGCCCCCTCTTGATTGATCCTCAGGTGTTTCCAGTTTCCTGTTCCCTCCATGTGTATATAAGCCCCTTTGTTTCAAGCCTTCTTTGTCTAGTCTTTTGTTAGTTTGTATGCTGTCTGTGGTCAGGTTTGTGTGATTCCTTGCTGTGTGTCTGTCAGGTTGGTTTTTGTTTCTAGAGTTACTGGTTTCTTAGTCTTGATTTATACTTTATTCTCATCTTTGTTATTTTAGTTATTTCAGTCTTGTATTTTTGTCTTGCGTTTACCCGTGTTTATTTTCTGTTTATATTCAGTGAAACTTTGGTTTATTTTGTTTGTTTGTCAGTTTGTTTTAGTTTGTTTAATAAATAAAGTAATTATTCTGCATTTTTGTCCATCCCCTCACCTACGTAACAGTTAGCTATTAGCTGTAATTTATCTCTGGTTAAAAGCTAATGAAGCTAATGATGTCAGACGCTAAACATGTCTGGGCGGATTGACTGTGCCTGGGGTTAGGGTGCATTTGAGTCTTGACTTTAAGTGTTTTTAGTTGCGTAAGTAGAAGAACGCCTGGAAGGGTCTTTTTTTTAATTGAAGCAGGATTGGAGATTTGTTTATAAATCTTAGCTGGAAAAAAGGCTGATTTGCTGCTTGTACTGAAGTGTTTAGTAAAAAGCAGTTTATTGACTTTACTCTGCTGCCTTAATGTGAAGGATCTGTGTGTGTGTGTGTGTTTGTGCGCTACAGCGCTAATTGTTACAAGTTTACCATCTGAATTGCGCCGGGGTGGCTCGAATGAGTCAAGGCAATCGTTTAACAGGAGGCATTTGAGTAAACGGAACTAATTGGGTCTTATGGAGCGTTTACACACGCGGGATAAATAATGTTTCACTTTCTCTTCTGTCCTTCACAAGAATAAAGGCAACAGAGGAGGAGGAGGTTGGAGAGGAGAGGGTGGAGGGTGGGTGGGGGGATCTAGAGAAATAAAACTGTTATTTTTTTCTGCTGTGCATGATTCTGCCTGGGCGAAAGCGGCTGTGCGCTCGGAGATGAAACAGGGAGAACGCGGCTTTGAAATCCTCCTCAAGTCAAAATTAACATTTTTATTTCAACTCCAGCCAAGAGAGAGCAGAGCAGGGGCCGGGTAGACCGCTCTGGGCAAGACACATAATTGTTTATTGTGTGTAAACTTTGGGGAAACAATGGTTGGGGAATAAACGCTGTGTGTAGGAGGAGGAGGCAAACTGCTGGAACCATCACAAAGCCAGAAAAACGGCCTCGTTTTCTCCGTAGGATGACCACATAAAAGACAAACCCGTTAGGCCCATTACAATGGCTCCATAATGTGTGCATTTTAATAATTATCACACAATATAACCCCCCCCCACACACACACACAGACACACACACACATCACATGCCGCACCACAGGGTGAAGACATATGGTTGGTTTTGATACTCAGAGTGGGTTTCTTCTCAGCATCTTTTAGCTGTGTTTCTGTGTGGTGAATCCTGCTGTCTCAGGTTAACAGATTAATAATGGTGTTGGTTAGACTCAATTTCAACACTTGTTTTTTTTTTAAATAGTTGTTTTTTCGGTCCTCAATGACCCTTAAACAATCCTATAACTACAGGGTTGGACAATGAAACTAAAACACCTGGTTTTAGATCACAATAATTTATTGTCCCAAAGGACTGTTCTGGTGGAAACAGGAGAGTTGAGTTGCTCAGCACTCAAACATCCACAGTTAATCCTGTTGGATGTGGTCCGTCCTTCTCAGTGGTATGCTGACACTAACCTGGATACCGTGGCTCTTGATACGCTCGATACAGATGCGCCAGCAAGACGTGCACCAACAATTTGTCCTCTTTTAAACTCTGGTATGTCACCCATAATATTGTGTGCATTGCAATATTTTGAGCAAAACTGTGCTCTTACCCTGTTAATCGAACCTTCACACTCTGCTCTTACTGGTGCAATGTGCAGTTAATGAAGATCGGCCACCAGGCTGTTCCAATTTAGCCATGAAACCTCCCACACTAAAATAACAGATGTTTCAGTTTCATTGTCCAACCCCTGTAACTACCACTAATTCAGCGGTATCAAAAGTATTCACTTTCATTACTTAAGTAGAAGTAAAGATACTAGGGTTTAAAATACATCTCTAGAAACAAGAACTTAAACTCACATCTGGATGGAGAGATTAGTCTGAATATGTTTTTTTTATTTTAATGATGAAGGAAGCGGCAATGAAAACAAGGCTATTTTAAAGATTTATTTCTAATTTTTTCTCCCTTAAATTGGAAACTAGCATTCAGCTGCTACTCAGCTGTAAATCCCCCATCACTGGTGATGCCACAACACAAGGAGGGTGAAGACAAGCGCATGCCTCCTCCGATACATGTAAAGTTAGCCACCATCTCTTTATACAGGATACATCAGCTCACAGACGCCTTAGGCTGATCGACATCACCCTTGAAGTGATAAGAGGATAGAGTGCCATCTACTCATCCAGAGAAAGCAAGGGTAATTGTACTCTTTCTGGGTTCTGACAGCTGATGGCAAGCTGCATGACCGGGATTCGAACCAGCAATCTCACTATCATAATGGTCAATGAAACGAAAACGAAACGAAATGCTAATAGCATGAACATTAAAAAGTAGTAGTAAAAAAGTTTTCTGTTTTCTTTACTCCTGTAAAGTATAGATACGCAAAATGTTCACTGAATTGACACTTCTGACCCTATTTGGGCTATTTGAACTTTGCGTTATATTTGATCTTTGTTGTTGGTAATTGGAGAGGCTGTAATTTCATCCCATATCATAACTGTAACTTTCGCAATCTGTGAATCGTCTGTAAAAAATGATTAATAAAAAGTGGAAATATTATAATTATTTATATTTAATGCATTAATAACACAAACAATATATATGTAGCAGACCAAAACTATCCTTAGAGAACTTGGTTGGAGTGACAGGAACAGTCCTATTGTGGTTTAAATCTTATTCTAATCATAACTGTAAAAAAAGTGAGCTAATATTCTATCTACTTTCTTTTTTATGACTATTATTATTTACATAACACATGCAGCAATACAACGCTTTAACCTCCAATATTATGCAGATGATATACCACTTTGCATATCAGTTAAACTTTGCCAATATGATCGGGAGATCCCTGGTTGGAATCCCGGTCATGCAGCTTGCCATTAGCTGGCATCACTAGTGATGAGGAATATACAGCTGAATAGCAGCTGAATGGTTGAGACAAGTGACCAGATAAATTGATAAAAAAACGGGAGAGAATTAGACATTTAAAAATCAGCCATACCTTTTAAAAGCTGCAAGACATAAGTAATCAGACTGTGGGCCCTATCTTACACCATGCGCAAGGCACGTCACGATGCTCATTGCTTTCTTACACCCTGCAAACAGTCTATTTTCGTCCCTTCCACCTGTGTCGTTTAAATAGCAACGGTGCTTGTGAATACATCTACACTGAGGGTTTGTAGTGGTTTTGGTGGTTAGCCTATTGCTATCTTGGCAATAAAAAAACACAGGTGTGCATACTGACTGAAAACAACCTAGGCAGACGTAAACAGTCACACGTTCATTGCTATTTTGGCAAAGTGTCCAACAAGTGACACACAGCTATGGAAACTTTTGTAGTAACAATAAACAGAATAAACGAGCGTGAACGAGCAGGTCAGTTTCCTCTGCTGAGAAGCGTTGTACACTCCCAAGTTGCTGCGCCCCTAAAATAGCAATCCGCAGATCGCACCTGGCTCTTAAAGGGAATGGTAAGTGACACGATGATTGGTTCATTTTATGTTACGCCAAAAACTCCCATGTATAATTAAGAGTGCACGGTTGACGGCTTCCCTATAGATCGCTAAAATAGGGCCCTGTATGTTAAATCTGGCTGATTACCTGGTGTTTTAGATAATTAATAATTGTTTTAGAACTAGAATTTGATAAACATATAACGATTACAGTATTAGCAGGATAAAAAACTAAGTTTTTCTAAAACTAAGAAATGCCTTAGCCCTGCATGCTAAGGTGTTTGGAGTGGGTGGGTGCCACTGTTTAAAAGTGCACTTGTGTCTATGTTACCTTCTGGCTCTCTCTTTTTTTAGTTATTTAAAAGATCAACACAGGAAATGGAAGAGCGAGGATCACTTGCAAAACACTTTCTCTCTCTCTCTCTCTCTCTCTCTTTCTTGCTCTCTCTCGAATAGTTAGAGTGATCCTATCTCTGTTTTTGGGAAACGTGAGCAATGCTAATGCTAATGTAAACTTCTAGTCACACAACTGTGAAAGCAGTCCCTCGCCCCGCCATGTGAGCGGCACATGCTGCTGGATTTGTCCGTCCACATCCGCCTATTTGCGCATGTTTGCTTTGCCTGCTTCCATTTATTTCCCTTAAACCCTCATCCATGCAGCGCATGACAGGACAGAAAGAGAGCGTGTGTATTTGAATAAGAGGGGGCTTGTGGTGGTCTCCTTTAGTGTAAAGCCCCCCTGGCCTGATCTTTTCAACTGTTAAACATCAGGGTTTTGAAATGAAACAAAAATGTTTACCAGAGGATGTTTGGCGAGACACCGAGAGAACATGGCGCTTCTTTACAGCCGTTAACCCGGCCTGAGAGAGAGAGAGAGAGAGAGAGAGAGAGAGAACTGTAACAATAAAGAGACAGAACCTTTATATATAATATAAGTGGATATATACATTACATACACCAATCAGACATTACATTAATACCAGTGAACAGAGAGTAAATAATGGTGATTTAATGCTAATGGTACTTGTTAAGGGGTAAGTCAGGGTGCGAATTACAGGGGGTATTGGGGGAGTCAGAACCCACCCCCCCCACCCCCCCACCAAAGGGGTAAAAAATGTAAATATATTTCTTACATATAATGTTAAATACTACAAAAACAATGCAGAATCTATGCCTGGAAGAATATTGTGATACGAATTCAAGCCCCCCTAAAGTGGATCATTAATAAGCCTCCTGTTTATCTTTCTCCTGTTTATTTTACATTTCTCATTGTGTTTCTCATATTGCAAATGCATTTGTCATTCATGCAAATGGTCATGTTCAATTTTCAGCTGTTTTTTGCATTATCCATTGCTTATGTCGTGCTCATCAAAAATGTGATGTGCTGATTATCTGTTGAATTGTCTTCCCTCCAAAACATTTAGGCTTTAGGTCATTGCCTCGGTCATTACATGCAAAAGTGCTGAACAGGTTGGCATATTCTCTCAGGCATAATTTATACATTTTATATAACACTTTTTGGTACATTTTGGTAATTTATCCTAAATTGATCAAATTGTTCTCAGGTGAATCTTGGCTTTCAGTTAATTAGGCATATTTTGGAATTTGCCAGGAGATTCTTGCCACGCTTCATTGCAAGTGAAGATATTCAGTGTAATGTAAATGAAAACCCAACAGAGAGGAGAGTCAGAATACATAAAAAAGAAAGCACTATAATTCCTTAAGTTGTTGTCTCAGGTTGTTTTGAATGTTTAGAGTAAGTTTCTAATTTTGTAGTTTTTTCTTTGTGTTATGTATAAAGTGCTGCCAAACAGTTTTCTGTCTTTCCTGAATTTCTGTCAGATTTTTTTTTTGTCAACAAATTGCAGTGCAAACAATACAGTAAAAAAATATTACTCAGAATATTTGATTACAGTGCAATTTCTTGCTGTCAGTCTCTCACATACAGTCATGATTAACTATGTTTTGTGTAAGTTTGTATTTTGCGTTTAACACATGCAGTTTTAATTGATTTGACTTGAATCAAAAGTTTGTTTCCATCAGAATATACTCTACACTCTACACTGTTGACAACATGAGTATTTTGACTACCTTGTTCATAGGCAATGACACACAGACTAGGCATTCTGATGGCACTGACAAGTTGATTGACATGAAAATTTGCATTTGAAGCAAAAACAAAGAATTTTGAGTGAGGTACGAGCTTTTGCAGGTGTTTCATTGAGTTTTGCTGTTTGCACTAACTGTTTTGAGAAATGCACTTACTGTGATGCCAATGTAAATCATGATGTGAGAAATGTACCAAATCAACTGAGAAAAATTGTAAAATTAATATTTTCCTGAACTTGTATTTAGTCTTCTTTCTGGTTTCATTCAACTTTTTTTTTTAAATACTCATAGAAAAGTAGATTAAAGAAAACAGTAAAAAAAATAAAAGTACTGAGAGCACAGCGAGAACACAGAGTTACTGCAGCTCAGTAAACAAGGCTTGTTCTAAAGCCTACAACACAGAGGCCAAGAATTTAATCATAATATGTGATCTACAAGTTTATCTAAGGTAGCCCAGGGGGAATCACTACACACTGATGGTGTGTGTAAGTCAGAAACTGTTGGACACACCCAGTATGCAAATAGATTGTGACAGAAGCCAATGGAAAAGAAGCTGTTAATGGCAAAAGACTCAACTTAGTTATTATAAGTTGGTTCAACACAAAGATCTCAGTTTGAATGTTTATATGTGCCCACAAATAATTCAACTCAACTCAAAATAGTTGAGTATTGTTTAGAAATCTCCAATTTTATGTAACATAGACTTAATTTATTTGAGTTCAAACAACTTCTGGGTTTACAGTGTGGGTTTAGAGTGTAATAAGGCTTCCTGTAGGATGCATACCTCCACAAGAGGGCCAATTGTGGACCTGTGCAAGATTAGGCAGGTGGTTTTAATGTTGTGGCTGATCATAGAGTGAAAGAAAGAGAGTGAAAACAGAGAATGGCACAGGAAATGAGTGTTCCACCACTCCGACGCTGACCCCTGAAGCGATGTTGCCCATCTGCGTGGCAGTAGCGGGTGACTTGGGCGATGTTCCAGCCCTGACGCCCCTTTGTGCCGGCTGCAGCCGTACAGGGCTCCGGCTTTGATCGGCCGCCAGCGATTCATCTCTTAAAAGAAGCAGGAAGAAGGGGGAGAATCGACCTCCACTGCCAATTATTGGAAAAACATCAAGGTCTGAGTGGAAAAAAGGCAGAGAGAGAGAGAAAGAGAGAGAGAGAGAGATTAAACAGATCTTTCTGGACGGTTTGTTTTTGTTTTCACTCATTCGACAGTGAGAACGGGTGAGATGTGATTAAACGAACACAGTTGCATTTAAAGTGTGTGTGTGTGTTTGCATGTGTGTGTGTGTGTGTGTGTGTGGACTAAGTGACAGGCAAAAAAGCATAAAGACAACAACAGGATAAACGCATGCGCTTCATTAGCATGGCATTGGCCTACGTTGGATGCCAGCTCAGCACCTGAGCGGGGTGTATTCACTGTGCAGCAGAATTCACACCGGTGACAGGCTCGTTTGCATAAACGTCACCTTCTGTTTTGTACCTGGTTAAAATACCAGCGACTCTCTGTCACTGAAATCATGAGTCTCATTAGAGCAGCGCGCCGAGTGACTCCGCACTTAATTATTAGAGGCATCAACTCGCTGAGGAACACAAAACCTTCATATTTATTTCATAAGCAAACAGCAACGAAAGCTAAGCAATATTACTGCTGGAAATCCACCCTTTACCCACTTTACAGAGAGGTGCTGAATTATCACAGCTTTTTCCCAAACACTTTGGAGCTTTTCTCGCATCAGAATTGAAGCCATTTCTCATTTATTTTATACACACAGCTAATGGTTTGGAAGTTTTGTTGTCCCAAGTTGAAAAAAAAAAAAAATCAGGTAGGTACCCCCAGACCTGGGGACTTGGACACCAAAGGTATATTATATATTTAGTCACATTAACTCACCTCAACATGCCTTTTGCAATCATTTAGTCCCCTCTGAGCAAAGCTAAAATCACTTTTACAAACTCTAGGGCTTACAATGGCTGAAGCTTGTCGCCGGGTGCAGCCAAATATTGAAAAAACAATAACGTGAATGAAAACGTGACCCAATAGAGAGGAGAGTCAGTATGCATAAAAAAGAAAGCTCTATAATTCCTTAAGTTGTTGTCTCAGGTTGTTTAGAGTAATGTTTAGAGTAAAGTTCTAATTTTGTAGTGTTTTATTTGTGTTATGTACAAATGTTATGTTATGCCAAACTGTTGTCTGTCTTCCCTAATTTTTTGTCAGATTTTTTTCAACAAATTGCAGTGCAAACAATACAGTAAAAGAATATTACTCAAAATGTTTTGATTACAGTGCAATTTCTCGCTGTCAGTCTCTCACATACAGTCATGATTAACTTGGTTTGTGTAAGTTTGTATTTTGTGTGTAACATATGCAGTTTTAATTGATTTGACTCGAATCAAAAGTTTGTTTCCATCAGAATATACTCTACACTGTTGATAACATGACTAAGTATTTTGACTGGCTTGTTCAGAGGCAATGACACACAGACTAGACATTCTGATGGCACTGACAAGTTGATTGAAATAAAAATTAGCTTTTGAAGCAAAAACAAAGAATTCTAAAGGGAATGTCTAAAGTTTTGCAGGTGTTTCATTGAGTTTTGCTGTTTGCACAAACTGTTTTGATAAATGCACTTATTGTGAGGCCAATGTAAATCGTGATGTGAGAAATGTACCAAATCAACTGAGAAAAACTGTAATCTTGTTAAACTAGCTTGTTTGTGTTTTGCTATTTAGCACAAGCTAACAATAACATGTGGTAAACGTGTTTGCTTAGTGTAAACATGGCGCCGCCAGCAACAGCTTACTGTATTTGCATAAAAGTGACAGAGCCCTTAAATGGCTGTTAAGAATAGAGCTGGTGAAATGTCTTTATGTGAGAGTGATTTTGTGCAAAGAACTTCATGAACATGTTTTGTATACTCCATAGACCTACACATTCTAACTTAAAAATAAGTTCTTACTGTAAAAATAAGTAAAATGTGTCTCCTTTAATGTCACGGCCTCGCTATGTTTCCTTGTGTTTTCCCCGTTTTCTAGTGTGTTCCTCCAGTAGTTTTCCGTCACGTGTGTGTGATTTGTAGCTCCGCCCCTCGTTACCTGTCTCCCCAGGTGTTCAGTGTTTTATGTTACTACATATAGTATCCTTTTGTCTATGTTTATCCGTCGGTCTTTGCACCTTCCTACGTTGTCTGTCTCGTCACGTCATAGCTTTGTTTTGCCGTATCGTAATTTGCTCTTCTCCACGTTTCTAGTTCTTTGTTTAGTTTGTATTATTTGTTTATATCTCTTGTTTGTTACTATTCCTTGTTTTGCATATTATTTAGGTATTTATCCTTGTATATATATTCCCTAGCCCTGTTTTGTTATTATCTGTTTAGTTTAGTCACTTATCTGTTTAGCTTAGCTCTTTGTTGGTTTTCCCTGTTTGTTTATGTGCATTTACTTATTCGTTATTCCCCTGTTTGTTTATTTGTTTATTTGTTATTTATTAAAGTCTGTCTTACCCGCTTATAAATCCACCTCCCGTCTGTTCCTCCGTTACATTTAAATGCTTTAATATATATTTAACTATCACTAGTTCTGACACTGCAGTTTTCTGCAACTAAATGTTAATTCATGTAAATGTATGACATTTTGTTGTGACGTTTTTGTTGTGTACTTTTTGTTTAGGATTTTAAATATAAACAGGTTTCTGTTTATGAGCTGCTCAATTAATTTAACTTTAGTGTAGTTTAATTTAATTTAGATTCCCTTTGGAGTTTTGTATGGATATTCAGAACTGGATCTGAGTTCTAATGGATTCATTTGTAAATAGTGTTACTGTTCGGCAGCGATGCTAGGTTTCGTTAGTCGAGACCAGAACACCATAAGTTCCTCTTGCTAAGAAATTTGTGATTTTACTATTGGAAAAAACACACACAACCATTTGGCACCACCAAAAACTAATAGTGGCAGCAAATTAAGCACCTTGTAGTTTTCCTAGTATTGTAGGTTCCTCACTGATGCATGGACATCCCTTCTTCAGCTTCTCTTCCTCTCCCTGCTGCTGGTTAAGTAACTCATCTACAGATGGACAGAGAGAAAAAGAGAAAGAGAGAGAAACAAAAACAACATTACAATGCCCTCCAGCACATTACACACTCATCTGCTCCACGTCTCAATAAAGCAGGACTCGGGTTGCCATAGCGACGCTCCTTTCATTAAGGTTTCCAGTTTCCAGGAGGTTTAGGTGTGTGTCAGCTGATGATGAACGACAGAAAATAATGCTGCTTAATGGCAGCGGAACTGTCTGCTAAAGGGGCTGAGAGAACCAGGAGCACAGTGATTTCAAAACTAAAAGTAAAAATGTAAAATAAAAAAAGAAAAAGTTTAGAAATTTTTATACAAATAGAGAAATATACAGACAGACAGACCTAAACCCCCATTAAAAACCCTTTGGAATGTAATCAAGAGTAAGATGGATTGTAAACCATCCAGCCATCAAACAAAACTAAACGGCTTGAATTTTTGCACCAGGAGTGGCATAAGGTCACCCAAAAGCAGTGTGTAAGACTGGTGGAGAAGAACATGCCAAGATGTATGAAAGCTATGATTAAAGTTCACCAAATATTAATTTCTAAACTCTTAAAACATTACTATTGCTGTTTCTACATAGAAATGAAATACTCATTGAGCTCCACTGGCTACCAGTGATTTTAAAACTAAAAGCAAATATGTAAAATAAAGAAAACATTTTGAAATTAGACAGACATTTTAATATAAATAGATAAATATGCAGACAGACAGAGAAGTCTCTACATAGTTTGTTCTATGGTGTTACTAGACTACGATAAATAAATAGATAGTCTTCGAGAGATAAACATATAGACATAGAGTCAGAAAAACAGAAAGAAGGAATCTATCTATCTATATAGCTTTTATGGTGTCACTAGGCTATTACACAGACAGAGAGACAGACATAGACAGATAGACTAGTGGATGGATGGATGGATGGATAGATAGATAGATAGATAGATAGATAGATAGATAGATAGATAGATAGATAGATAGATAGATAGATAGATAGATAGATAGATAGATAGATAGATAGATAGATAGATAAACAAACAGACAGACAGTCTATCTATCTATATAGCTTCTATGGTGTCACCAGGCTATTACACAGATAGAGAGACGGACGGATGAACAGATACGGACAGACAGACAGACAGACAGATAGATAGACAAACAGACAGATAGACAGACAGTCAGTGCATCTATCTATGTAGCTTCTATGGTGTCACTATTACACAGATTGAAAGATAGATGGACGGACGTATGGACGGACGGAAGGACAGACAGAAAGACAGACAGACAGATAGATACATAGAAGTCCATCTATCTATATAGCTTCTCTGGTGTCACTAGGCTATTACACATATAGAGAGACGGACGGACGGATGGACGGACAGATAGATAGACAGACAAACAGACAGACAGACAGACAGACAGACAGACAGTCAGTCCATCTATCTATATAGCTTCTATGGTGTCACTAGGCTATTACACAAATAGAGAGACGGACGGACGGACGGACGGACGGACAGACGGACAGACGGACAGACGGACGGACAGACAGACAGAAAGACAGATATGCTATGTCCTGCTATGTCTCATGTACTGAATGTTTATGGGATTTGTCTGTTTGAGCTGACAGTTGATTCAGGTCTTGGTCTGCAGAAGAAGAGTCTGAGATGTGCTGGAGGGAAACAGTAAGCAGTGCAGTTCTGGGGTCTGATGGCCTTTTGCTCCCTGGGTTCTGCAGAAATGTGGTTTTAACACTGCAAAACAACACTGAGACCTTGAACACATGCCAGACACTGTTCTCTGGATAATGACATTATTTCCCATCTCCAGCCAGTGTGCAGCTGCTGAATTATGACTTACAGTACAATGCAGCTCTGTGTGGCTGCATGCTTTTCACCAGAGGAACACTGTAAGACTTTGATGGAGTGTTTTTTTTAGGTGCTGTATTGAATTAACAGGATATGGCACGTGCACTCACACACACACACACACACACACACACACAAACACGCACACTGTTTTTTTCTCTCTGATTTTACTATTTATAGGTATATGTTTGTTCCAAAGTCCAAATAAAAATATTGTAATGTTTGCAATTTGTTGCAGAAAATGAGAAATGGTGAAAATAATGAAAAAGATGCAGAACTTTCAGACCTCAAATAATGCAAAGAAAACAAGGTCAAATTTATTTACATTCAAATGGGTTGGCAGTCAATCATCACACCTGAAACCCATTTGAATGACCTGAAAACCACTGGAATGTAGTCAAGAGGAAGATGCATGGTCATCCATCTTTCCAGACATCAAACAAAAGTGTACTGCTTGACTTTCTGCCCCAGAAGTGGCATAAGGTCACCCAAAAGCAGTGTGTAAGGCTAGTGGAGAGCATCGGGGTTATTCCACCAAATATTGGTTTCTAAACTCTTCTTAAAACATTATTGCTGTTTCTAAATGAATATGGATTTCTCTTTGACCTCCACTGGCTACTGGTTGCTTTTTGTTTTAAATTCAAAGCACCTTTACAATTGCCTACAAGGTGATGGCAGAACAGGCTCTCTCCTACATGCACCTGCTCCTAAAGGCTTATGTTACCTCCTATGTCACCGAGCATTCACACAAAGCAATCCAGACTGTTCTCATACAGAGTTCCGCAATGGTGGAACAAACTACCTTCCACTACCAGATCAGGAGAATCTCTCGCTATCTTTAAGAGACTCCTGAAGACAGAGCTCTTCAAAGAGCACTTACTCTCTTAACACCTCTAACTAACTACCTTCCACTACCAGATCAGGAGAATCTCTCGCTATCTTTAAGAGACTCCTGAAGACAGAGCTCTTCAAAGAGCACTTTCTCTCCTAACACCTCTAACTAACAAACTAACTACTTCTAACCTCATTTCTTTCTTCCCCTCCTTATTTCTTCCTCCTTTCTTTCTCTCTTCTTCCTCTATCCCTTTATCCCAAGATCTCCATCGGGTACTTCATAAAATGTTTTTACATTTGACTTCTTTGTCCTCTATTACTAAATGTAATGTAATCAAGAGGAAAGCGAATGGTTAGCTTTGGTTATGGTTTGTGATGGTTAGCCATCACACAAAACTGAATTGCTTGAATTTTTGCCCCAGGAGTGGCATAAGGTCACCCAAAAGCAGAGTGAAAGACTGATGGAGAGCATGCCAAGATAGATCATTATTTGTAAGTTGCTTTGGATAAAAGTGTCCACTAAATGCAATTTAATGTAACGTAATGAACTTATTGGTAACGCTTTATAATACAGCTTGTGTTTTAGAGGATAAGTTCCCCTTACTTACAGTGTAACTTCTCTGGATGAACCAGTACATTCAAAGTACTTACCGTCAGGGTGTAGCAGCTAAAACAGTCAGGGTGGAGCAGGAAGAAAACGTATAGTCTGTAATGTCAAGACTAAAATACAATTATATTTACATATCTTCTATAATACAATTTAGAATGCTGAGACTTTAAAGAAAATGTATTCATTGATACACAGAAACCACAAGATTTTTTTAAATAGTTAATAAACTCTATAAAATGTGGGCTGTATTATAAAGCGTTACCAACTTATTTTCTTTTCTGCATCTTTTTCGTTATTTTTGACAATTTTCTGTAAATAAATGCTCAAAATAATTTTTTTTGTGATGTCAATCAATTAAAATTTGAAAAAAAAAAAATAAACAGGTGGAAAATAAACATTATCATAAGCAGCAATGATATGTGTGTGCAAGAGAGAGAGATGAATGGGGAGAATAAAAATTGTAGGATAGCTAGAGATACTTTTTATATTTCAATTTATATATCAACCTAAATAACACGTAATCTACCTTCTGAACTGTGTTGAAATTGTGTTACATCACTAAAAGCTGCTAAAAAAAAAGGCTACTATGTCACAAGTCCCTGTAAAAAAAGAGTGAAATTAAGTTTGACCATATTATTCTGAGTGTTTAATCATTATTTGCTCCTGGTATTTTTTTTAAACAGATGTATTTCTGTTTTAATATAAATAAGACATTTGTTAAAATCATTTTGTAAAGTCATGTCTTTTTTTATTATTCTTCAAAGGTAGGTTACCGTTCTGAGTTTTGTCCTGAAAATGTAATACACACACACACAAGCACACACACAAGCGCACGCACACACACACACACACACACACACACACACACACAAGCGCACACACGCACACCCAGAAATCTCCTGTAAGAGGATAAGGCCATGAAGCCTACATGAAAGGCAGGGAGATTTGGGAGAGATGAAAGAGAGAGCAGGATATTCTTTCGTTTCTCTCCATCCTCCGCTCTGGAACGCAGTGCTCTTTCTCTTATTTACCTCCTACACCAACTTCCTTGCTCTGTCACTCACATTTCAGTTCTCAGCCTTTCTCTTTCTCTCTCTCTCTCTCTCTCTCCTTACCCTCTTCTGTCTTCTTCATCATTTTTTCAGCTCCTTCCTCTCTACTACTCTTCTTTCTCTATCTTTTTGCCTAGCTTTCCCATTCTCTCTCTCTCTCTCTCTCTCTGTCTCTCTCTCTCTTTCTCTTTCTTTCAATGTGCTACATACTTTTCTTTTTTCTTATATGTGTAAATGTATTATTTGTTCTAAACTAAAATTCAAACAAGTCCTATATCTGTTTATACACTGTGGATGGCATCATGCTGCTCATTGCTATCTTACACCCCGTTAACAGTCTTTTTTCATGCCTTCTGTCTGCATTGTTTAAATAGCAACAGCGCTTGTCTATATGTCTACACTGATTGACTGGCGTGGTGTTCTGGAAGTGAGGTGTGTTGAGGTAAATTTCTGGTCAATTGCTAGCTTGGCAACGGAAAACACAGGTGCGCCACTGACGGAAATGAACCATAGACAACATTTAAAACACACCCACAATTAATTAAGAGAATTAGCATATGCCTTTTGCGTGATTTGAGCTGCACAAAGTGTACTTTTCCCGTCGTTACGATAGCAAAGACACACTGACGTCCTAACTCAAGCTGCTCGGTGCACGGATGATGGCTCGCTTATACTGTAGTTCCCTAAATTAGGGCACTGTGTGTCCAAATCTTTGTGGACACACCTTTTAATTAATGCATGTAGCTAATTTGCTAAGTTGCTACGTTGCTTGAGTCTGATGCAAATAAACATGAACCCAGCAGAGCAGACTAAGATGCAGACTCTACAGGCCAATGGTTTAGATACTGGGTGGTACCTTTTCTAGTCTGAAATTGCACATATGGGAATGCTCTCTCTGGGTGGGTAGATCTCATCAAAGAGAACATTATAAAAATTCTAAGCAACATTTTAAAAGGTTCCAGGAAGATTAGTCAGTATCATTACAGAAATAATGTTTGAGTAACGTTCTGAAAATGTGTTATACAGTATAATAATGATTTTAATCACGTAAAAGTTTAGAAGGTTTTTCACATAACATTCCCAGCTAGACGAAGATTAACATTGTGGAAACGTTAAAAGTAACATTCCCAAAACTAGTCATTAAAACATCTACTCAAGTGGCGTTGCAGTGACATTACCAGAACATTTAAAAGCGTTAAATAAGCACAGTTTAAGAACATCCACAAAACTTGACAGATTGAACGTTCTAAGAACACTAACTATAACATTCAGAAAACGTTCTGCTAATTATTTATTAGCTGGAATGTTTTTAAGACTCTATTCCAAGGTGTTGAGGAGCATGACTGAACTCTCTAATGGGCGTGTCCCCAATCCTAGCTTACCATCAATGTGAAGTCTTGCCCACCAGGACTCCTTCCATGGGGTGTTTCATGATATTTAGTATAATGGTTGTTTGCCTAGCTAACATGTTGTTGGCTATAAGAGCAAGTTACCATCTTCTGCACTGTTAAGTGTAGCAAAGTGCTGGCAACGCACTGAGAAGTGCAGTGTTTAAAGTATCACAATTGTTTTTTGCATTAATTGTTAACACTGTGAAGGAGTTTATGGTAAAATTAACTCCAGCTGAGAGCTGTATTTAACTTTAGATGGGATAAATATTTTAATTCCCACACAGTTAAAAGGCCAACTCCCAGAAAAGAGTATAGTTTAACTCTGTTATAGAGTTTATTCGATGGTCACGCATATATACTTAAAATGAGTTGATATTAACTCTAATGGAGAGGATGACTTCTCTTGTACCTGAGGAGCATTTTTCTTGTCCTCACCCTCCTAGTTTTAAAGGCATTGCATGTCTAAATCTGGCTACACGCTGTAGCTACTGTATCTCTCACTCACTGCGTCTGTCTGGCTTGATCATTCTCAAAAATGATACACAATGTAACTTAATGTTTCCTTCAAATTCCCTAATGCATTTGTTTCATCAGGAAGCCGCCATCAGTAAGCAGGAGAATGCTGTGAGTCATGGGAGAGGTGTGGGCAGGCTTCACACAATACTTTTGTGATGAGTTAGGGAGTTGAGTATAAGGTGGGGTGACGATCATCCCACATCCTAATCTTACTAATGAAATGATATTATTATTATGCTTATAGCAGTGCTCCAAAATCTGGTAGAAAACCTTCTCTAAATAGTAAAGACAATTAGTTCAACAAAAGCAGGATACTGTACATTCTTATTTAAGACCCTTGATTTCAGAAGAAACCACAAAGGAGATGGTGTCTATGCATCTATCTATCTCTCCGTTTATCCATCCATCCCCCACTCTGAACTGTGCTGTGCAGGTCACACCTGGTGAAGTGCACTGCCTCCATCCACCCTGTGGAAAAAACACCCCTGGACAGGTGGTTCCCAGACGCAGCCTAAGAGGATATATCACTTCCATCTGTTTGTACTTAGCTGAATCCTCTCTCTCTCTCTCTCCCCCTCTTAATCTCTGAATCTCTCCCTCTCTCTCTAACACTCTCTCTCTCCTCCCTCTCTCCCTCTCTTTTTCTCTCTCTCTAACACTCTCTCTCTCCCCCCCTCTTACTCTCTGAATCTCTGCCTCTCTCTCTAACACTCTCTCTCTCCTCCCTCTCTCCCTCTCTTTTTCTCTCTCTCTAACATGCTCTCTCTCTCTCTTCCCTTCTCACTCTCTGACTCTCTAGCTCTCTCTCTGACTCTCTCACTCCTCTCTCTAACATGCTCTCTCTCTTTCTTCCCTCTCTGATTCTTTCTTCCTCTCTCTCTCTCTCTCTCTCTCTCTGTCTTTCTTGCTCTTTCTCTCTCTCTCTCTGTCTTTCTTGCTCTTTCTCTCTCTCTTTGACTCTCTCTCCTTCTCTGACACACTCTCTCTTTCTGACTCTTTTTTTCTCCCTCTCCCTCTGATTGTCTTTCTTCCTCTTTCTCTCTCTCTGATGCTTTTCTCCCTCTTTCTCTCTCTCTCTCTCTCTGATGCTTTTTTCTCCCTCTCTCTCTGGCTCTTTTTTCTCCTACTTTCTCTCTTTCTGACACGTTTTCTCTTTTCCTCTCCCTCTCTCTTTCTCTCCCTCTTACAATCTCTCTCTCTCTGACTCCTATTCCCCTCTCTCTCCCTCTCTCTTTGACTATCGCTGTCTCTCTGACACTTTTTTCTTTTTTTTTCTTTCTTCTTTTCTGTTTTAGTCTGTCTACAGTTATATAAAATTACAACAATAGAACAGGAGTTATTTACAGGATTAACAATTATTATTAATAATAATTTACAATAAAAGGAAAATAAGTGTGTGGGGACTTTATAAATGCTTAATAATAAGGAATAAATCAGTAATATCAGAAATTAGTTATAATCCATTACATTGTGTGTTTTTTTCTACACTGGTTTTTACCTCAGGTTGTGACAGTGTGTAACGAATGGTGATCAGATCCTTCTTTTCTCCCAGTATATACTGGAGCTTCTCAGAGTCAGTGCAGACTCTCTCGCTCTCTGATAGAAACCGGCTCTCACAGACTCATATTAAGACTCTCTCTTTCTCATTCTCTCCCTTTCTTTCTCTTTCTAGATCTCTTCCTCTATTCCTCTCTCTTATGACACTCTCTCTGTGACTCTATCTCTGTTTCCCTCTCCCTCAATCTGTTTTTCTCTCCCTATTTCTCTCTCTCTCTCTCTCTCTCTCTCTCTCTCTGTCTCATCCTCACATTTCCCCAGTCTCTCTTTCTCTCTCTCCTTCAGCTGTTCTCCTTTGCTCTTCCTCTGCTGTCCTTCTTCCTTTGTTTCTCTTCTTTTGAAAACTTAAAAATATCCCAGCCCAGTGTCTTCTGCACTTGGGGTTACCATGGTGATAACAAATGGGATAGCACATGTACATCTGTGTGTGTGTGTGTGTGTGTGTGTGTGTGTGTGTGTGTACCACTTGTTATCTGGGTGCTAACATGACTTGGACAGAACACTACATAACACACAGAACAGTAACACAGCACAAAAATAAATAAAATAAACTAATACATGTATTAAAAATAGTAAAAAATAGTGGGTTTTTTTTTCAGTTTTAATTTGTTAGCTATTTCTTGTGGATCAATCTCGATACAATCTAAACATACCAAAAATCTGATTTCCTGTGGATCAATCTGGATAGAGTGTAGACATGCCAAAAATCTGATTTCTTGTGGATCAATTTGGATACAATCTAAATATGCCAAAATCGAATTGCTTGTGGAGTAATCTGGATAAATTCTGAATGTGAGACTTTAGTCTTTTGTATGATTGAGTTACAAATATAGATTATATCTGAATGATGTTTTATCTTATTACAGGCATCACTGCAGCTGCTGAGAGCAAATAAATGGCACTGCATAACTATTCTCATTTCTCTCAACTGTCTCTTTTCTGCTGAAATATTTCCTTTGGTATTTTCAGAAAGAGAGAGATAAGGAGAGAGAGAGAAAAAGAGAGAGAGAGAGATTGCAGTGCTTACTCATCTGGTGTGCAGATTGCTGTGCTTGTGAAAGGAATAGAAGAGGTCTTGGCATGGGGCCCTTTTTGACCATAAAACCCAGCGAGGCAACTCATGGCCTTATGGAACACCCTCTTACAGACCGCAGGCCTTTTACCCTGGGGTGGTCCCATAGAGATCTGCTGAACAAGAGAATTAAGAGAGGGGGTGAGAAAAGAAAGTGATAGGGATTGTTCTATCAGTCTGCTAAAAACACTATTTTTTATCAAAGGTACAGTGTGCAAAAAAAGTGCAAATAAATTCAAGTGAGAGACTTTGTTTCAAAATATTTTGAAATGTAGTATTAATAATCTGTAAAGAAATAAATAAGCACACAAACTTTGCCCCTTACTGTCATGTGAAATTCTGATTTCTTGTGGATCAATCTGGATACAATCTAAACATGCTGAAAATCAGATTTTTTGTGGATAAAACTGGATTCAACCTAAAAATACCGAAAATCTGATTTCTTGTGGATCAATCTGGATACAATCTAAACATGCTGAAAATCAGATTTTTTGTGGATAAAACTGGATTCAACCTAAACATACCGAAAATCTGATTTCTTGTGGATCAATCTCGATACAATCTAAGTATGCTGATAATTTGATCTCTTTTGGATCAATCTGGATACAGTATAGACGTGCTGAACATCTGATTTCTTGAGGATCAATCTGGATACAGTATAGACGTGCTAAAAATCTGATTTCTTGTGGATCAATCTCGATACAATCTAAACATACCAAAAATCTGATTTTTTGTGGCTCAATCTGGATACAATGTAAATGTGATGAAAATCTAAATTCTTGCGGATCAAACTGAATACAATCTGAATGTGCCGAAAATCTGATTTATTGTGGATGAATTTGGATACAATCTAAATGTGCCAAACAATCAGATTTCTTGTGGATTAACCTGGATACAATATAAATGTGCCGAAAATCAGTTTTTTTGTGGTTCAATATGGATACAATCTAAATGTGTGACAGCCTGTTTACTGTGCACAGCAATCAAACCGTTAAATCCTCAATCTCAGAATCTAGCAGAGAATATTGTTGAGGAATGAGGAGAAAGAGTGCTGCCTCTGCTCCTCTTTCTCAGTGTAGACGCTCTTAAACTGGGTCTAAATGAGAGTATATAGCGTGTGTGAGGATTTACTGCTTCTGGAAATGTAATTAACTCTTCAGGCAAAGAGAGAGAAAGAGGAGAAAATTCAATTAATCGTCTGTTCCACCTTCAGCACTGATGTTTGAAGATGTGTTTATCAGGTGGCTACAGGATGCAGGTGGCTGTGAGGAACACACACAAGCACACACACACACACACACACACACACTACATTAAGCCTGAGCTTCATCCAGGGTGTAAAGGGAGGATTAGCCTCCATTTCATTCTGGTATTTCCACAGGCCCCCTAGTGGCCTATTTGCTGGTGTAATGCAAATTAAATATTTTACTGGTGTAAATCAAGCTCCAGAGGAGGTACCTTCTTTTAAAATATATATATCGTCACTGTCCAGCAAAAAAGATGTATCTCCTAAACAGCAACTTTACAGGAGAGAGAGAGAAAACCTTCTCGACTTTCAAAGAAAGTCAATGTGAAAAAGAGTCATCTTACTCTGGAGAATTTCTATTGGTCTATTCATCTGGACATTTTGAGACAGAGTAAGAGGGAGATGTGTGTTCAAATTATTTTGTAAACTAAAAATCCACAAAAATGGAGATACTTGTTTTTCATTGGATATCGATGATATAAAAGATTAGCAGTGGGTAGAATACTGGGTTATTTATCACAGGATTGTGGGTTCAATATCTTCAAGATGGGAAAGCTGCCATCATTTCTTTCCTTGATTTCACTCATTTGGAGAGCTGTTTGGATCATTAGGAGCTCATTCATGTTTTTTATTATTAGAGAAAATATAAATGACAAGATTTTTTTTTTTTCTGACCCCAACAAAATAAAAGTCTCTGAATGTGGAGTTTTGTTACATGTAGTAAAAAATAAATACGGAAACATCAGATAGGATGATTTTATTAAGAGAGGAATGTATCTGAAATAGCAGGACTGGGGTTAACTTGTGCACCTACAGAAATTGGGAGTTTACAATGTAGTTTAAGTTTACATGTAGTGTGGTATTTTTAGGCCAATACTAATAGTAACTGTCACTTGTTGTCACTAGCTATTAAAGTTGTAAAAAAGTCAGTAGTGTACTTTTTGTTTATATTTATCTTTTGATATTAGATTAGATTAGCAAGTATATATATATATATATATATATATATATATATATATATATATATATATATATATATATATATATATATATATATATTATATTTTTCTGTTTATATATATATTATATTTATATCTGCATTTCTGTATAATAACTTTTTTAGCAGAACGCTTACCATCCTTTACCATGACCTAACCAAAACCAAACCTCAGGTTGGTAGGATGCCATAAACAGCTGTACTCTCTTTTCTTACAGATCTCTCTCTCTCTCTCTCTCTCTTTCTCTCGTTTTCCTCTCTCTCTGACAGTGTCAGCAGTTCTGGTATTATGCTGAAGGAGCTTCAGCACTTGGTCCAAATCCTCCAGCAGCCAGGAGTAGAAAATCCATTAAGTCCATGAAACTCAGGAATGTATTTTCATTAAACGAGTTTGTTTGAAGGGATCAAGAGAGCAACAAGAGGTAAAAACGGAGAGAGAGAGAGAGAGAGAGAGAGAGATGGAGGGGTGAAGAGGGATTTCCTTTCTGTATTGAAGGAAACAAGACATTTTGCTCTGCAGAAACTCTCCTCCTACAGCCTGGCGTTGCCCTGAGCGTCCTCCTGTAAACATCTGGGGAATTTCTAACTCAGACAACCTGAAGACTTGAGCTGTGTGTTTATATTTAGAGCTGACACTGGGAGGCTGTTGCTCTGTGTTTAGTGATGAGGGGTGTAAATGATCATTCTGCTGCTTCCATGAGCTCCATCCTGGACCTCCTAGCGCCTGTTTTCAGTCTCAGCCACACTGCAGACCCAACCCACACCAGCGCAGTAATAACAGAGGTGTGAGCTGTATTCTGGTATTCTGTACTGCTCATGCTTTAGCTTAAAATGTGAAGCAGAGTAATCAGATGTGCACAGGGATGCATATATGCATGCAGGGGGTATGAATGCTTAAGTGGATGCACACATACTCATCTGACACAAAAACATGCACTACACACACACACACACACACACACATCCCCTGTGTACCTTCAAGTGAGTGCTTGAACTGTACTTCCTTTACAAAGCCACATTTAGGTTCTATACTTGTTCGACCCACCAATCAAAAGTCTCAGGAATTGAATCTGCATTAATTTTAATCATTTTACCAAGTTTGGCCCAACGTCTTTACATAATTCATTCTTTTTACAGAGCTTGGTGTCATATTAGCAGAGGTGAAAAAAGTACTGAAAAATTGTAATTAAGTAAAAGTACCTTTACTTTGCTGAAATTCTACTCAAGTCTAAAAATCTACTCGAGTAAAAGTAAAAAAAAAGTACTCAATTTAAAATGTACTTTGAGTAAAAGTTACATAGTTACTTTTTTAAATTATTTGATGTAAAAAAGTAAATTATTTTTAATGAACTATTATTCCACATAATAATTTGGACCTTTCAGGCAGTATTTGTTCAGACCACCCCATAAAACATTTTCAAGAACAAGTGGCATAAGTTTCTATGATCCATTTTTTGTCTTTACTGTTAAAAAGTTATGGTCATATAGGCGACTATAAACCGTACTTTTATAGATTTACAGTTCATTATTATTTTTTTAACTTGCCATTGCTATGCTTTAACTGCTATTGTTTTTTTTTTAATTCAAGCAGATTTTTTAATGTTCCCAATACAAATTTAAGGAATTATCATTAAAAACATGAAATCATACGAAAAAGCCTGTTGGTCAGCGCATGCACAGTGCTGTAAAGAAGGGCATATCGATGGGTAGCATAACGCGTTTCATTCAGCTTTCAGTGCACTTAATATACTATTAATTTAGACATTTATACATGTTAGTCGATTAATTAACGTACAGGATAACAAACAACTATCGTCTCCATTCAGAAAACCCTGAACTCAGAAAAATTTGCTTAGGTTGTACAATTTTTAATAAAGGGATTATTGTGCTGGATATTTTACTAAATACAGAAGACTGTATAATCTGTGTAGCTGCATATAAACAGAGATTACTGGTCTTTATAAAGTAAATCCACAGCTAACCAGTGAATTTAGAATATACATATGACTTACCACCACTTGCTTTCTCAGGTTTGATGTGGGAGTTTTTAAAGCTGACAGCTCTGTCCGGCGGGGCACATTTTGTATTGCACGAGAACGTTATTGCCTCATAATTCCACACGCGAGCATCCGTGCGCAGGGACATGCACTTTTTTTTATTTTTTTATTCAGACAATTATTTTTTTCCCAGCAATTTATTTTTTACTCAGTAACGGGGAGTTTTCCAATGTAGCGAAGTAAATTACTTGTGTCAAAATGTACTTGAGTAAAAGTAAAATTACCTTTTTTAAAAACTACTTTAAAAATGACAAATTACTCATAAAATCTACTCAATTACAGTAACTTGAGTAAATGTAATTCATTACTTTCCACCTCTTCATGTTAGCGGTTTTATTTATCGATGTAAACACCCAGTCACTATTGTTAAATTCAACAATTCTTTTAACATATGATTAATGATGATCAGTCACAGAATAGTGTTGTGATTAACATGATTTCATGGTGTATAGCTTAAACCTCTACAAGTTCAGACCTATGACTGTACCTTCAGATAGACAGATCTTCAGAAATGTCACATCACCCTGTGCTCTTCTTGTCCGACTGTTCCCCTCCGACTGTTCTCTTGGTGCTGAAATCTTTCCGGTTAGGACTGAAGTCCAGATTCCTGGAATGCTCTGCTTGAACAAAGAGAAAACAGAACATTATTAGGCTACTTCTAGGAATAAATAAGTTCAAGGAATGCAATCAATTTCTTCTCTTCTCTTTTAAGTGTTCATTTTTGATTTCCATCTTCCCAAATAATGAGTTGGACCTGTATTAGACCATGTGGGGTAAAACATGGGCCCTGCTGAGTATTTTGTTGAATATCTTGTTGTGTTGGTTTCTCTCTCTTTTATTCATATTAATTGATTATAAAAGCTCTATCTAATTTACTTGGTCTCAGCATACCACCTGTGCCACATTTATGTCTTCTTAATGATGATTTAGACCAGAGGTCACTAATAGGCGGACCGTGGTCCGGGTCTGGACCCCGACATTGTACAATCCGGACCCAAACCGATAAACTACTGAGAAGGATTAAATTCTGACTGTGTTTATTTAACCCTTGTGTGGTGTTCGGGTCTGTGGGACCCGTTTATATTTTTTATCAAAGGAAAAATTATACAATTAAACATTATTTTTAACTCAAACTTATTGGCTTTGGGTCATTTTCTGTGAAGAACATATATCAGAACAGAATATATTGATGAACACACACTGTACAACCCCCCTACACATTTATATTACATACAGGATGTTCGGGTCTACTGGACCCGGGGCTAATAAAGGTGTGTACTCTGTTCTCCTCCTGTCTGGGTGTGTAGTTTGTGTGTGTTTTGTTTCTGCCCCTGTTGTTCCTGTACCAGGTTGTAATATTGTTGTAGAATTCAATGGATACCTGTCAGAAATGGAATGCTCTTTTGCCCAAAAAATGAGCCACCATGCATAGCTGCCCAGTGTGATAAGAATGCGACTAGGGTTGGCGAATGGCAGTTTCTCTGGTACAGGACATCAAGTCTTTTTTTTTAGCTTTTTATCCCAGATTCCATCCAAAACATTATTCTGAATTGCACTTATTCATCGGGAAGGCCTGTTTTTAGATAAAAATGGAACGAAGTTGGACCTATTCCATAATTTTGCAGAATTTAAAACATTAAAATGCAGCGGGTCCACCAGACCCATGAACACTGTCTGAGTAACAAAAATATGAACACCATACAAGGGTTAAAGCAGCAAACTTTTCTTGTCTTTACGGTTTCCGTGTTTTGCGGCGCAGTAAACTCACAGACCAATCACGTGTGCTGTAAGATCGCCAAACGCTCTCCTCTGCCAATCAGATCTGTGCAGACCGCTGCCCTATATGGTGAATTGGGACATGGCCGGGAAAAAACGCCCGAGAACTGGCAGAAAAACAAGAACGGATGAAAACTACAGACACGTCAAGTGCGACAGAGAGACAGAGGATGAATGTACACAAAATCTGGCCAGAGAGGCATTTTATTTATTATGTTTTTTTATCATAGTTCAAACAGATGTTTCATATAAATATATATATAGACCGTTTCAATGAGGGAAAACAATAGCAAAGCTACTGCATGTCTGTTCCTTCGACGCTTCCGGTGGCGCTCTTTTCAAATATTCAGCTGTCAAAATGACGAGCACATATTTCACAAATCTCCCGAACACAGAGCAAACACGCTATAGTCAGAAATTAATAATTAATGATCAAACCTCTTCTCCTGATCCTTTTTTTCCTCTGATTTAAAACGCTTGCCAGAGATGACCTACCCAGATGTGATCACTACCTTGTTAAAACAGAGTGTGTTTACACCAGTAGTAGTATAAGCGTAGTTTGGACGCATATAATTACTTTCTCAGTGAAAAAGTTGAGAATATTTGTTCCTGTAGAAGAAAAGGCATCACTATAATGTATGGTGAGGTTGGAGCAAGTTAAACGCTATCCAACACGTACTCTGCATGGTTTGTAGCTAAGAAGGAGGGAGAAGTTGTGAGCGGACACTGTAACTACATGGCAAGTTAGCAGTGTGAAAACGACAGCACGCGTGTTTACTATAGAGGACCAAAAATGTAATGCACTTAATGTAGTAATAAATAAATAAACAAATCAATAAATATATAAATGTTGAAATAAATAAATAGTATATAAATAAATGCACATATAAAAGAAAAATAAATAAATATATAAATAAATACACGTATAAATATTTGTATAGGTAAATAAATAAATGAATAAATATGTGGAAATGTGGAAATAAATCAATAAATAAATGTAGAAATGTTAAAATAAATAAATGTTGAAATAAATAAATAAATAAATTCAAATATAAATGAATAAATAAATAAATATATAAATAAGAAATGTATTTGTTAATTTAATTATTCACCTATACAATTATTTATGCATGTATTTATTTATATATTTATTTATTTATTCATTTATATGTGCATTTATTTATATATTTATTAATTTATTTCAACATTTATATGTGCATTTATTTATTTATACTTATGTCATTTTAAGTCCTCCACAGGTTACTTGTTTAAAGAACAATTTGAAAATCTGCTCATAATGAGCTGATTTTCAATGTTTGTGACTCTTAGATTAGGTGAAGTATATATATATATACATATATACACATATATGTATATATATATATATATATACGTGTATATATGTATATATATATACGTATATATATATATATATATACGTATATATATATATATATATATATATATATATATATATATATATAATTTACATATATACACATATTTATATTTATACACCACTTAAAAATGGCGACGGTCCAGACCTTGGACTGATTCTCCAAATTTTCAACAATCAGTTATTGGGAGAAATTCTATGAGTCTATTCAGGATTTTGTAGCTTCTTGATGAGTTACCTGATTTATATGCTCTTATTTGATGGTTCTTTAGTAATATTTGTATCCTGGAATTGTACAGTGTCTGTGTTAAATTTATAGTATGCAATTGTCTGCTCCCTTTTCCCTACCCCTTCCCTGTTGTTAAACGAATTTGTTATTTGTAAAACAAATAAAAAGTTGATCACAAAAAAAGCTCAATGGATATTTTAACTCATATGTATTCTTGATATTCTTGAGTCCCACAAGTTTGTCTTGCACCTTTCTTCAACCTTTAACCACTGTAGTTCCCTATGCATTTTATCTACGCTGGTCCTGTATGGGCGTATAATATGGGCTGTAATATAAGCTTTTTTTTTTT
The DNA here is from genome assembly GCF_023375975.1 of Astyanax mexicanus. Taxonomy (NCBI): domain Eukaryota; kingdom Metazoa; phylum Chordata; class Actinopteri; order Characiformes; family Acestrorhamphidae; genus Astyanax; species Astyanax mexicanus. The sequence goes on from NC_064412.1 coordinate 30,421,870, forward strand.
TCAAGAATCCATCCCTTCATCCATCTTCATCTGAGCATTTTCCCACCCCTGCCTAACACAGGATTACTCTGGAGGATCTAACAGATGACACTGGCTTCAGAATAGCAAGCAGCAACCAAAAGGACAGGTTCAGTGAGGGGATGGGCTCGGAGCTGCTTGCTGAAAAACAATAGATGAGCCTTTGCACTTTTGCATGCGAGCATCTAAATCAAACTAAACGAGCACAATTACAACCTGCATCTTTTTAAATGCTGCATTGATAGCTTATTAATAACTAACACTTCTTTTTTTTTTATAACTAGGAAAAAAGGGAACAATAAGAGCTTGTGATAGGGCTTAATAAACTGCATTTTTCATCAGCTCCCCTCTCGCCATTAGAAAGTCAATTGCTAATTATATATGCAGACAAGCAGCAGGGACTCGAGCTGGGTGACCCCTGTGCTTGACCCCGCAACGCTTTGAACTTCCCACAGCCGAGTCCCAGCCCGGGACGGCGCGCTTTGATGGCCCCTACCAGCCTTCGTAACCGAACCCGCGTTGCATTTTAAGAATGTAAATAATAGAAAGCACTTTTTTTTTTTTTTTTTTTTGCTGAAAAAAATTCGCTGGATGCTTCAGCATGCCACATAATTATTTAGAGAGCGTATGTAAATACGTCTTACGATCGCAGAGGAATGCTTGCGATTTCCTCTCGGAGGCCCTAACCGGTCATTTGGTGCAGAGATAGCACCGGCCCGCTCAGCGCGGACAACTATAGAAAGTGCTCTGCTCCTCGTCTGTGAACCGTGAAGGGAGAAAACACCCTTTCAAAGCGCATAGCTGCGGTCAGTCTGCAGCCCAGACAGGACATATAGAGCAGGATTTGATGTCATTAAGGTCGTCTCTGAAAGCGGCAGCCTCTCTCGGGGCTCGCTCTAAAGAGAGCTTTGCCTACACGCTGCATACAGTCCATTTAAGGACAGTCAGTCAGTCAGTCAGTCGAACTACTGCAGTGAAATCTAAATGCACTGAAACCTGCTCAATCATCTGCTGCACAAGCATGTGAGGTTTTTGTTGCAATCCCTTTATTTCAAAAGTTATAAAAGTTATAGTTTTTGGAGTAAATTCTGCCCTCATCCAGAAGGTCTACTTTGCATATGGCATTTGAGATTTTTAGATCTAGTATTGAACGCTCGACTGAGTATTTTGGTGCAAAACATGTCAGGGATGCTCAAAAACCCTAAGACTAGTTTGCAAAAGTAAGTTGATTGCATTGATTGACCCAAGGAATCAGTCAAAAACTGAATCTTTAAAAAGTCTGTGTGAACTTTGAAGCTGAATTCACTAATTAGAAGGGGTGTCTAAATACTTTTCCCCTTATAGCCTCAAGCCCAAAATGTGTGTCACAAAGCAGAAAGAGATCTCTGGATCTACTCAGGATTCCCCAAGAGAGAATTATTATTTTTTTTTAGTAAATTTGACCTTGATCCAAAAAGTATAATTGGCATATGACATTTGTGTATTTTAGATGAATATTGAACACTCCACTGAGTATTTTGATACAAAACATGTCAGGGGTGCTCAAAAAAAAGTAAGTTGATTGGATTGATCGAATCGGTCAAAAACTATTTTTAAAAATCCTGTGTGAACTTTGAAGCTGAATTCACTAATAAGAAGAGAAGAAAGGGTGTCTAAATACTTTTGGAGATGTTTTGTAGTTTTATACTACAGTATGAAGTGCAGTGAGAACCCAATCTCTGTAAGCTAGTGTGTCATTATCTAGAAACACTGAACATAAATAAGATTATCCCCTCTAGGCCAAAGAAGTAAAAATTCTTTTGGAGTAAATTTGACTCTGATCCAAAAAGTATAATTTGCATATGACATTTGAGGTTTTTAGATAAGTATTGAACGCTCTACTAAGTATTTTGATACAAAACATGTCAGTGATGCACACGAATTCTAAGACTAGTTTGCAAAAGTAAGTTGATTGAATGGATTGACCCAAGGAATCAGTCAAAAACAATTTTTATAAAAAGTGAATAGTGAATTCACTAATAAGAAGAGAAGAATGGGTGTCTAAATACTTTTGGAGATGTTTTGTAGTTTTACTCTACAGTATGAAGTGCAGTGAGGACCCAATCTCTGTAAGCTAGTGTGTTATTTTACAGAAACACTGGACTCCCCTTATAGCCTCCAGCGCAAAATGTGTGTCTTTTTGGAGTCGATTTGACCTTGATCCAAAAAGTCTAATTTGCATATGGCATTTGAGATTTTTTGATGGATATTGAACACTCTTTTTGTTGACACAAAACATGTCAGAGATGCTCACAAACCCTAAGACTAGTTTGCAAAAGTAGGTTTAGGATCTAAGTGGGCAGAGATTCATGGTTCATGGCTCTTCGTGGTTGTTTGGATTGAATTTTGCACTGACTTCTGCTACATTTGAAACATCTTGTTATTGTCTTTTAACATGAAATTAAAATGCACTATGAATTATAATTAATGTAGACTTTAAAAGGCAAACATTGTGCTTTTTTATAAAAAAAAAATCAATGAAGCACAGTTTACACTCTATTAGTTTCAAAACCTATTCTCCAATGCCAAGCCCAAAGTTACTACTTTTGTCATGTCACAAAAAAACAGAATACTTTACATAACAGTAGATCATCTACAGCACCAGTCAAAAGTTTGGATACACCTTAAATTCAGTGTTTTTGCTTATTAGATTAGTACTAAACTAATTATTTAGCAAATGAAAACATGTTAAACTTGGATACCTCTTGCTTAGCAGCTGTGCCAGTCAGAACTTTGGAGACACCTTTTTATTTTTCCATTTTAGATTTTTAGATGAATATTAAACACTCCACCGGGTATTTTGATACTAAACATGTCAGAGATGCACACAAACCCTAAGACTAGTTTGAAAAGGGTAGGTTTCAGATCTAAGTGGGCAGAGATTCATGATTCAAAATGTTGACTGGATTGACCCAAGAAGTTAGCCAAAAACTAAATTTGAAAATGTGAACTTTGAAGCTGAATTTACTAATAAAAATGGGAGTCTATTGTGTTTTTTTTTTTTTATTAAAAAGTTTGATGTAGCACAGTATACACTTTATTAGTTTTAAAGCATATTCTCCACTTCCAAGCCCAAAGTTACTACTTTTGTGATGTCACAAAAAAACAGAACACTTTACATAACAGTAGAACATCTACAGCTATGTAAAAAGTCAAAAGTTTGGATACACCTTAAATCCAATGGGTTTTTTTTAGATTAATACTAAAGTAATCCAAAAAATAAGGAAAAACATATGGAATTATTTAGCAAATAAAAGAGTATTAAACAAACCAGGATATGTTGTACATCTCTTGCTTAGCAGCTGTGTCAGTCAAAACTTTGGAGACACCTTCGTAATCAATTTTAGATGAATACTAAACATTCCACTAAGTATTTTAATACAAATCATATCAGGGGTGCTCAAAAAAAAGTAAGTTGATTGGATTGATCAAATCAGTCAAAAACTATTTTCAAAAAGCCTGTGTGAACTTTGAAGATAAATTCACTAATAATGCTCAAAAACCCTAAGACTAGTTTAAAAATGGTAGGTTTCAGATCTGAGTGGACAGAGATTCATATTCCCAATGCAAAGTTGATTAGATTGACCCAAGGAATCAGCCAAAAAGTCTGTGTGAACTTTGAAGCTGAATTCACTAATAAAAAGGGAAGAAGGAGTGTCTAAATACTTTTAGAGATGTTTTGTAGTTTTATACTAAAGTATGAAGTGCAGTGAGGACACAATCTCTGTAAGCTAGTGTGTTATTATATAGAAACAGTGAAGGTAAATAGAATTATCCCCTTATTGCCTCTAGCCCAAAATGTGTGTCACATAGCAGAAAGCAGAAATCAAATCTCTGGATCCACTCAGGACTCCATAAAGGCAGTGTTATTTTTTCTTTTTTTAAGTTGCGGCTCTACAGCGTACTACACAACTATTGTTAGAACTGCCTTCATGCTTTTGTTCTATGATAAATAAACACAACTATTCCCTATGTGACATTCCAGTCATAGCAGCGTGACCATGCTCTTATGATATGGTGTTATATTTGAGTCAGACGGTTGTTTCTGGAGGGCTGTGGTCTGAAATGAAGACCACAGTGTTGTCCAGTAGTCCTCGTCTCGTGGGAATGTGTGTTTTACCTCCCATAAACCCAAAAGCCGGATTCCAACAAATCAGGCATTTCCCTTCTGTGTTAGATGCACCTTTCTCCTGCCAAGCTCTCAGGAGGGTCCAGCCGGAGCCTTGCTATTGCAGCAGAAGCTCTCTGGATTTCAGAGGGATTCGGCTCATATGGATGTGGTTAAGGTGGGGCGAGTACCTGCTCAGGAAAAGCAGCTTAAAAGAATAGTGTTGTAAAAAGTGTTATGAAAAATGTTCACAATTTTCCCTTTATTAAAGCTGGAGTCATTCAATAAAGACAAGATAAGTAAGTGTCTGAAGTTTGCTTCTTCACTTCTGCTCTAAAGTCACAAAGCTAATGTAGCTAACAACAAGTGTCATCTAATGATTTAATGTTTTATTTTTTTGGGTGGCATCACCCCTTTTTGGACCACAGTTTCTAGATACACACGTGGACAAAATTGTTAGTACCCCTCGGTTAATGAAAAAATAAACAAATTGGTCAGTGAAACATTATTTATCAGTTCTATTTTCTTACCATTTGAGGTTAATTTCAAAATAAAAAAGTGGAGTAAAACTTATAAAATGATGTTATAAATCTTAGATAGGGTTGGATTTGCCCAACATTTCTTATAAGTAATTCTATAAATTTGTTAGGACTCCTCATTTTGATCTGACACTTATGCTTAGCTTCCAACTATATGGATCCACACGGCTAATTATTACAAACTAAGCATTAAAACATTGTGACACTAGTGACGTTGCAGAAACATTAGCGACATTAAGAACGTTTACAAATGATCAAATGTTACAAATAAGCATGTTCTAAGAACATCCAGATTGATCATTGAAAGCTTTAAAAAAGCGTCTACTAATGCAGCTGTTTTTCACTTTATTTGGAGTGCCCATCATCTTAATATATGTAAATTTTAACCAGAGACATTACTGATTAGGGGTGGGAATCGTTTACTATCTCACGATTCGATTCGATTCCGATTTTGGGGGCCACGATTCGATTCAAAATCGATTTTTGATTCAAAACGATTTGAATTATAAAAATTTCTGCTTCTGGCTTATGAATCTTATTGAAAAAAAAACCCTCCATAATATACACTGGTCCTGGAGCAGGTAATGTGTTACAAAAACAATAAAATGTGCAGGAATGTGGGTCCTCAGTGACAGAGGAATCACTGGGATATCACAATGACGTTAATGAACAATAAATACATAAATAAATAACACTGCTTTATTACCAGGCTACTAGCGGTGGTGTGTAGGTGACGCTGCTGGGCTGATGTGATGATAGCAGTGGAGCGCTAAAGTTCAGGAGCAGCTGCTGATTAACTAGTTAATTTAAGGTCGTTGTATTTCTTCAGAAAGGGGGCAGGAGGTGGAGAAATTAATTCATATGGTCCATTCCTTAATTCCTCTGTGATGAGGAGCTGAAATTAGCTCTGATTAGCTTATTGTATTTTTCCGTTCCGCCTTAAATGCTGCAGCCCGCTGCCACCTGTAGCGTTATTTAAGGTGGAACTGGAAAGTTAGCTAGTTAGCTAGCTAACAGTTACTGAAACTAACTACTAGCGATCTTTTTTATGCTTGTTATGAAGCATTCTGCCATAAAACATTGAAACTACACGTTAATCTAATGTAATATAGTGCTTGTTCTGCCATCTTACCGGTGATTCTCAAACACCTACGCTCTGTGTGTGTCTGGAAGATCTCCGTTTGAAAGGACAAGCGCTATCCCCAGGGTTGCCAGGTCCAACAAAAATACCCAGCCCAAAATCAGTCTAAAACCCGCCCCTCAGAATCGATTTTGGGACATTTTAAATCGATTCTGAATCGTAGTAAATGAGAATCAAGATTCTTATGTGAATCGATTTTTTGGCACACCTCTATTACTGATCATGTAACAGTTATTATACAGACTATCTGTCAGTCCTGATGTTGTCAGTCTGCCTGCCTTGAACTTGGTCGCGCACTCTAAAGACTCCAACACCCAATGCATGCACCAATATTAGACCTCCCTGACATTGTTGATCTAACTCGCCGAGCTTCTAATCACACACATCTGTCCTGTTAGTATAAATACCCCCTGTTTCTGTTCCTTGTTGCCCGGTATTGAATCTAGCCTCTAGCTCTTCTATGTCACATTTCATTTGTGTATTGCTCTTTTGTTATCGATCTGTTTTTGTGTTTTTTGACTACTCTTGTCCTTGTATTGTTTGTTTATTGCTGCTGACCCTTTTATTTTGCTAGTAGACTTCTCTTTTTGCCTAGCTCTTCTACCTGTTGGGATATCCAGTGTATGACCCTTTTTGCCTGCTTTCTCTCTCTGGTATGTTGTTATCTATCACTGCTATTATTTTTTACCCCTACCTGTTTCTAACCACCTCTGTAAATCTAATTCTTTTATTAATAAACTGTCTGTTTGATATCCGCATGTGTCTGGCGTGTGTCTGCCAACGTCTGACACCATCTAAACTACTCCAACAAACTGTTACACATAGAGTATGCTGCTAACATCAGTCTGTAACGGGAGCCTGATTGTTTTAGAATGGGTTTATGGAGACAGATTTAGGTTTTGGGTTTAGATTAAGGTTAAGAAAGAGAAAAATTTTGGATTGAGGTAAAAATTAGAAAAAGGGCCAGGGTGATGGTTAGGTTTAGGTCTTGGCCTGAGGTTAGGTTAAGAAAACGGTCAGAATAATACTTAGAATTAGGTCCTGGGCTGAGGTTAGGTTGTTTATGTGTTACTGATACTCTGTTAAGAGTTTATTTCACATTTATAAATGATCACTTACAATAAAGTGTAAAATAAAAACAAAAAATGTAAAAATAAAATAAAAATTGTTAGCTAGACCGGATGCTTATGCTTCTCTTGAACTGTTTTTTTGTTTTTTATCCTCTGGAAATCCCGAATGTGAGAAATGTATCTGCTGGAAAATCCTGAGCGGATGGTTACTAGGAGGTTGTGTGTGGGCAGTTGGGCCCGGGTGCCGGCTCGGACCACTGGAGGAATGAAAACACCACACTGGCCAATACCAGCGTGGCAGCAGTGTGGAGCGACTGAGGGGTGATTATGGAGTATTACACAATGTTCTGCTTTACAAGAGGGATCAACTGAAAAGGAAGCAGCAAGGAGAACAGAAAACAGGGCGATATTGAAAGTGATGTAAGTTCTCCAGGCTGGAGAACATCTGCTGAATTAGAACCGCAGGAGTGACGACAGCAGCTTCAGCAAACCAGCCTCAGAGCACACAGATTTATTTCTCAAACAGCACTTTAATTCAGCGCTGGCTCTAATTAGCTGCCCCTCTGCATAATAGGAGAAGCATGGAGAGCAGAGAGCGAATGAGAGAAAGAGAGAGAGAGAGAGGATGGGTGTGGGGGGGGCATATGTGTGTGTTGGGTGGGAGAAGAGGAAAAGAGAGAGAGAGAAATAAAAGCCACTCGCATGTCCTGCAGTGCCATGTACACTGAATACAAATCAGAGCAGAGGCCCCGTCCTGCGCACGTGTTAGCTTAGCGTAGCCGCTCTCATTTCCAATGCAAGAAATGTAGCGCAATCAGAAAGAGTCCCTATGGATGAAAGCACAAACCATGTACGCGGGATATCTGCTAATGCCACATTTGCAAGTCTTCAAAATCAGACAGAGAGAGAGAGAGAGAGAGAGAGAGATGAGCATTGGAATAAAGGGTAAGGGTAAAGAGAATGAGAGAGGAGGGAGACAAGAGAGAGAGGATACAGAGGAAAATATGAAATAAGAAAAAAGAGAGAAATAGGAGAGAAACAAAGCAAGCAGGCAAAGAGAAAGAAAGAGGGAAGGATATGAGGAAAAACGTTAAGGAAGTAATCTGTGAGTGTCTGTAAGAAACTGAGAGAAAGATGGAAAGAAACACAGGAAAGAGGGAGAGATGAGCAGAAGAAGAAAGAGATACAGAGAGGTAAGGTTAAATGAAAAATGTGGGACAAAGGGAAATTAGCTATTTTAAATGATTAAAATAAACTGGGAAAATAAGAAGAAAATTAGAAAAATAAGAAATTGAGGGTAAAAGGGTAAATATTACAAGAAAAGAACATGAGAAACAACGAGTAAAACTGAGTAAAAAAAGAGAGATGAGAAGGATCTTATCTGAGTGAGAGGGGTTAAGGGAACATATAGGTTTGGGAAGGGGAGAGCTGAGAAATGAGAAGAGAAAAAGAGTTAAAGAGGGCAATTATGTGTGTGTGTTTGCTTGTGTGTGATAGACAGTTAGATAGATAGGTATATATATATATATATATATATATATATATATATATATATATATATATATATATATATATATATATATATGTGTGTGTGTGTGTGTGTGTATGTGTGGAGAGAGAAAGAGAGAAAGAGAGAGAGCTGAGAAAAAAAGGAATGTGAGAGAGGGAACAGTGAAGGTCTAGAGAAAAGAGGTATGAGATAAGGAGAGAGTGATATGAAGTGAGATATATGAGGAGGGAAAGATGAGAGAAAAATAGATAGAGTAAGTATATATATATATATATATGTGTTTATGTGTGGAGAGAGAAAGAGCAAGAGCTGAGAAAGGGAGGAGAATGAGAGAGGGAACAGTGAAAGTCTAGGGGAAATAAAGGTATGAGATAAGGAGAAAGAAAGAGATATGAAGGGAGAGATATGGGGAGAGAGATCAGAGAAAAATAGAGTGAGTATATATATATATGTGTGTATGTGTGTGGAGAGAGGGAAAAAGAGAGAGCTGAGAAAGGGAGGAATATGAGAGAGGGAACAGTGAGGGTCTGGGGAAAAGAGAGGTATGAGAGGAGGGAAAGATGAGAGAACAATAGATAAAGTGAGTGAGTATATATATGTGTGTATGTGTGGAGAGAGAAAGAAAGAGAAAGAGAGAGAGCGAGAGCTGAGAAAGGGAGGAGTATGAGAGAGGGAACAGTGAAAGTTTAGGAAAAATAGAGGTATGAGATAAGGAGAAAGAGAGTGATATGAAGAGAGAGATATGAGGAAAAAAGACGAGAGAAAAATAAATAAAGAGACTAAGTATATATGTGGGTATGTGTGGAGAGAGAAAGAGAGGAAAGATTAAGAGAGAGAGCTGAGAAATGGAGGAGTATGAGAGAGGGAACAGTGAAAGTTTAGGGAAAATAGAGGTATGAGATAAGGAGAAAGAGAGTGATATGAAGAGAGAGATATGAGGAGAGAAAGATGAGAGAAAAATAGATAAAAAAGTGAGTATATATGTGTGTATGTGGAGAAAGAGAGAAAAAGCGAGAGCTGAGTAAGGGAGGAATATGAGAAAGGGAACAGTGAAAGTTTAGGGAAATGAAAGGTATGAGATAAGGAGAAAGAGAGTGATATGAAGAGAGAGATATGAGGAGAGAGAGATGAGAGAAAATAGATAAAGAGAGCAAATATATGTGTGTGTGTGTGTAACAGAGAGAAAGAGAGAGAGAGAGAGAAAAGGAGAGAGAGCTGAGAAAGAGAGGAGTATGAGAGAGGGAACAGTAAAAGTCTAGGGAAAAGAGAGGTATGAGATAAGGAGAAAGATTGATATGAAGAGAGAGATATGAGGAGAGAGAGATGAGAGAAAGATAGATAAAGAGAGTGATTATGTGTGTGTGTGTATGTGTGGAGAGAGAAAGAGAGAAAGAGCGAGAGCTGAGAAAGGGAGGAGTATGAGAGAGGGAACAGTGAAAGTCTAGAGAAAAAGAGTTTTGAGATAAGGAGAAAGGGAGTGATATATAGAGAGAGATATGAGGAGCAAAAAAGATGAGAGAAAAACAGATAAAGAGAGTGAGTCTATATGTGTGTGTAACAGAGAAAAAGAGAGAAAGAGCGAGAGCTGAGAAAGGGAGGAATATAAGAGAGGGAACAGTGAAAGTCTAGGGAAAAGAGAGGTATGAGATAAGGAGAAAGAGAGTGATATGAAGAGACAGATATGAGGAGAGAGAGATTAGAGAAAAATAGATGGATAACGTGAGTATGTTGTATGTCTGTGATAGAGAAAAATAGATAAAGAGAGCGAGTATGTGTGTGTGTAACAGAGAGAAAAAGAGAAAGAGCGAGAGCTGAGAAAGGGAGGAGTATGAGAGAAGGAACAGTGAAAGTCTAGGGAAAAGAGAGGTATGAGATAAGGAGAAAGAGAGTGATATGAAGAGAGAGATATGAGGAGAGAGAGATGAGAGGAAAATAGATAAAGAGAGTGAGTATATATGTGTGTGTGGAGAGAGAGAGGGAGAGAGAGAGGGAGAGGGGGATGTGTGTTTGGGGAGGAAAAAAGGCGTATTTCTTAGCGAGAGCTCAGCGTGAGCTGCTTTGTAGTGCTGCGCTGATGGAAGCGAGCCGGGGCCGGGATTAGGCCCTTTTCATCATGGAGTCCCATCTGGTATCAAGACTCTGTTTGTTAGGGCTTCGCTTCTTTAATGTCTCGGCTTGGATTTCACGACAATTTATTCCTATTACAGCTGGGTGGAAAATACCAGCCCCCCCCCCAAACCCCTACACACACACACACACACTCGCTCACAGAGAAAGAGTGAGAGAGAGAGAGAGAGAGTATGACAAAACCACAGAGCAACATGACAGATCGCATGAGGTGAGGTGGTGGTTTCTACTGGGCTTCATTTCAAGCTCCAGCAAAGCAACTGTAATTAAGAACAATGAGAGAAGAACCATGAGAAATAGATTATCTTCTGCTCTTCTGATGCTCCTTTCACTTTCCCATAATTATTTTTTTTAACCCATAAATTATATCTGATAAGCTGAACATACAGGAGTAGTGCGTAATGCAAGTGTAACACAATAAGCAAGACATCTCAGCATTAAGTTGTAGAGGTTCCTAATGGTGTCAAATGATAATAATCCACTTTACGCAGCTTTAATATAAAATTCCTGCAGATTTTAGTTGTGTATTTGTGTCAAACTGCATCCCATTCATTTTTCAGTCAGGAATAGTGTCTGGCCTCGCTATATAGCATCTGTGTCCTTAAGATACAAAGCTCTTGGGACAACAGCAATATGTGGATGAGCATTGTCCTCTTGGAACAGCTATGAGTCTTTCAAATCTCTGTGGAGAAATTGTGGCCCAAAATTATTTGCAGAATTGTTTTAATTCAGCCACATTGGAAAGTTTCTGAGTAGGAATTTCCTGGGTTTTTTTTAGTAGTTTTTCTTCTGCTAGTGTGCTCTGGGTCATTGTCCTGCTGCAGAACCCAAGTATGCCTGAGCTTAAAGGAGAACTCCGGTGAACAATGTGTGACTTTTGGTGTAGTAAAATGAAAAAATGATAAAGAGTACTATCCTTTGTTGAATATCCATTCTTCCATTCTCCCACAGCTTTCTGAGATCCAGAATTTTTTTTTACAGTTTCTCCAAACTTGCTTTAGAATGCATCAAATGGGGCATATTCTTGCCCCTGCAGATACATCACCTTTTACACTGTTATTCAGGCTCAAAGTAGCTCCACACCTCATTGGTAGAATCCAGAGAGCCCTTACATTTGAAACAAGGCATTCATAACTTTAAAAGTGCACAAGAAGCTTATTTAAAATGGCGCCACCCTTATATTAAGTTACACTACTGGTTGTAAAGAGTGTTTTTTAATAAACTTCTTGTGCCCCATATAATCTATTCTGAAGCATGTTTGGAGAAAGTGTAAAAAAAAAATACTGGATCTCATTCTCTTTATCATGTTTTACTACACCAAAAGTCAATATTACACCAGAGTTCTCCTTTAAAAGTCATGAACTGATGAATGGACAATCTCCTTAAGGATTTTCTGGTAGAAGAGAGCTAAATGCAGCAAATTATCCTGGTTCTGAAGCAACAAAGCTGCCCCAGACATTAAACTAGCGCCACCATGTTTGACTTTCTGTATTCAGTATGATGGAAGAGGGTCATCTTCAGTAATGAGTCCACACACAGTACCAGAAAACAATGTGAGCTGTGATACATGCAGTATTTATAAAGCAAAATTTGGCAGATTATCTTGAGATTGTTAACAAATGCATGAAACACGTATTGAAATAAATGTCTCAAAGAAATATTGAAATAAACAGGGTTTGACTCTCTACATCAGTAAGAGATGGTCTTATAGCTCTACTGTACATTGGTACCTGTGTCAGATGATTTTAATTTACTCTACAAAGCTTTGGATTATAAATGTAAATGTAAACGTGAGAGAGAGAGAGATATGTATGGTGGGGTGTTTAAGGTTTAATGGTGAAGACTCTGCTCTTAAGCTGCCATGGCCCACAAACACCCCAAGATTCCTCAACTGTAAATTATTCATTCTCTCTCTCTGTTGTAGAAATGACACTGACCTTCAACTGGTCTTAGCTGACTTCAATGCAGAACGACCAGCATGTCAAACAGATCTCTCTCTCTCTTTTTCTCTTTCTCTCTTCTTTTAAGAGGAAAGCTCAGAGTAGATGAATTGCAGGCTCTTAGAGAGATGAACATTATATTGTATTGGTTTAATGTGGGAATAAACTAGAATTAGATTGGAAACTAAAACCTAGAATTAGAGTGGAGTGTTGCTTCACCAACAATGACACAACAAAAGTTAATTTACTAATTTACTAAGATCAGCTATAACAAATAAAATGGTAATGCTTTACTTGGATGGTCCATTGTTGATGCCTTTCAGATGCTCAACCAACATTCAACTAAATGTTCATTTAATCTAAATGAATTCTTAGGTGAATTAACCCTTGTGTGGTGTTCATATTTTTGTTACTCGTTTACTTTGTTACTTGTATTTAATTCAGCAAAATTAAGCAATTTTACATTAAAATGCTTTACACATGCTTGCTTCACCTAAATTGCAAGCAATGTAAACAGCTTACATGGTTAATATTTGCCCTTTACCTTTCTTATGTTACATTTCTTTTAAAAAAGTGCTACTCTTTTTTTATTAGTTTTTTAATAAAAACAATACTCGGCTTATTGACGTGATCAGGTGTGTGTGTGTGTGATGTCAGCGGGTGGTGCGTTCTGGGTAGTGTAGTTGTTTAACTGAAAACCTCCGCTAGGGCTGTGTGTGGCAGAAACAGGAGCGCCTACAGCACCAGACGTGACAGTAACCCTACACCTAACCCTATACCTTATCTACCTTAACCTTTAAGAGTTAGGTTAAGTGTTAGATTTAAGTTTTAGATTAATGTTAGCATTTAGCCAGGTGGACACTGTGCAAGTTTTTTTTTTTTTACTAGGTGTGTTGTGGAGAGCTCACACTGCAAGTTTGAATCATTTGCGGTGTAAGAACAACGCCTGCGATTCATATGGTCACACAGTATGGTCCGACTGACATGCTGCGTGCGACATAGGGGCTCACGCTGCACGTCAAACGCAGACCATAGACGCAGTTCTTCCTGAGTACAAGTGCTCGGTTCAGCAGAACATGTCGCCCTGCATAAGAAAGCACAGCACTGTAAAAAAATATTAATTGGCTCAACTTAACTCAGTCAGGTCATCATTTTGCTTTGACTCACATACAATTTTAAGTTTATTCAACTTAACTGAGTCAAATCTAGACGATAACTTGAATCAGGTCGTTTTGTTCACACCCAATATGCAAATATATGGTGCCAGGTGCCTTATGGGAAAGCTGTATGAACCAACACTGTGGAAAGAGCATTGACATTTGTATACAAAAAAGTTTTTCATTGGCTCAACAAGCATTTTTAAGTTTTCAGGTTGAAGTTCTCTGAGCTCATTTTATTGAGTTGTACTGGCCGGTAAAAGTTCACTCAACTTGATAATATTAGTTCTTCAGACTAAAATACACTTTTGCACTGAAATTCCACGTGAAAAGAAAATAGACTCATGGACTCTCTGAGACGACCTGGACTCTACAGTTTGTCAGTTTTACAAAGGGAAATTGAGCTATGCTTATACTTCAGTGCACACATGTCTAGGAGTGTCCAAAGCATTGTCCACTCACTATGTGTATTCAGTGACTTGGATTCTGACTGCTGATTAATTAAATATCCAGTTTCAATATGTAATGTAAATGCAATCTACAATACTAGTTTTCCACAAATCCAGAAGCAAAATTACCAATTTTTTACGGGTGTATTTGCAGTGAATTTTGAGGAAACAGGTTGTGACGTTAAGAAATCAGCTTGCAAGACTTGATCACACTGTGAGACAAGCAACCAAATTTTCTGACATGTCAGAAAACGCTCCTTGCGTCCGACTTGTTTGGGCAGTTAATCGGACAAACGACACAGGATGAAGCTACAATTCAGCCCGATCATGAAATTCAGTTGCATCTGACCAGATCAGGCTTAAAATCGGGCTAAAATCGTACACAGTGTACACCTGAATTTAGGATTAATTATATGTTATGATTTAGGTTTAAATAAGCATTGAAAATAATTTACTTTCAGCTGAGAGTTCAGTTTTAAAGCTGAATGTTAGGTGAGCGTCCATGGGAAAGTGATACCAATAAAATTTCCCTTTATTCTATTAAAACAGCTCTGTCCTTGGGGCATCTAGCACTAAGACATTAGCATCAATAAGCTTTGGAGACCCATTTACCCTTTCGTGTATTCACTAATTGTCATTCATTGGAAACAATTAAAGTATGGTACTGACTACCAAATACTGGGAATGCCTGTCTTGACCTGACATTTTGGAGATGCTCTGGCCAAACCTCTAGCCATGACAGTTTGGAAGAATAAATCATAAACAAAATCACTTGTTCTGGATTTGAGGGCAGAAATGTTCTACTAAGAAAAAATGTCAAAAGTGCGGAGGTAAGAAATTAAAGTTAGTAGAGGATACAATCAAAAGGCACCTCAAGCTTGGACAGATACTGCTACAGTAAATACAAAGGTACGTAGGGAAAGCTAAGAAGATACTTAGAAGATAAGTGCTAACATAAGTACTCTCTAAAGAGATGGTTCATTAATTCCACCATCTTGATATTTGACACCAGTTATTTATGGTCCTGGAGGATGGTGGGTCAAGCTGAGCCATACTGGAAGCTCAAAGGACTCTTAGCAAGGATCATATTTTGCCCATTGCCATGAGGTATGGAAGCAAGTATGTTCTATAGTATAAGTTCTATCCATCAAGACCTCTGAAATATAATATAAAATAATGAAAAATATATGCTTATCTATAAAAAAATCCACCAAAATCAGTCTAGTGGACCTAGTGGATTTCTATACCCTAACATGGTAGAGATGGCACAACCAGGGTGACCTTATGTCAAACAAGTAAAGCCACACCTCCTCCCACATTAAAGATTAGCTGCTCCTGTACAGTTATCCTCAGTGCTGACACAGCCTGTACTTCATGCTATGCTGTTAAACTGGGATGTTAATTTAACCCTGGAGATTTCTGCTGTGTAGACACATGACATGTGACTTGCCGGAATGGATTAGGAGGGAGATGTGTGAGCGACTGTAATATCGGTGGGAATGACAGCTGAGTTTAGAGGAATCTGCCGTTTGAAGATGAATTAAGCAAACAAGACAGACAGGCAGCGAAATAATTCTCCACCATCTGACACTAATGCGCAATAAAAAGCGCCTCTGACAAACGAAACATTCCAGTTATTGTCACAAATGATTCACATTTGTGCTTTTCAAACAGAAAGACAAGTGTAGCTTCTCTGTGATCTCTAAGAAAGACTGGATTGTTGGATCTGGCTGGGTGGAGTGGCTCCTGTAAACAGAGAGGCTCGAACCCATTTATACTATATAAAATTATATGTATATTTTAATGACTTATTTCATCCCATTTTGGAAGGCCCACTCATTAGGTCTCATCGTTTTAATAGTAACTGTGCAGCTTGATTTAGGGCGTGTCAGTGTGTCTTTGCTATCGTAACGTTGGGAAAAGTATGCCTTGTGCAGCTCGAAATGCACAAAAAGTTTTGTGTTCATGTCTCTTTTCTTGTTATCTGGAATTTTTTCATTTAGCTCATGGTTTAATATGAAGGTTTTAATTAAAGTCATGGTGACCTACTGTATTTTTTTACCATATAAGGCACAGTTAAAATCCTTTAATAAAACAAAAAAATTGTCAGTGCGCCTTATAATCCAGTGCACCTGATGTATGAATTCTACCAGTCAGGTTGTAAGGAGCAGTAAAGGAGCAGTGATGAATTACAGAGTATAAAGGAGCTAACTGTGGCTGGCTAGTGCTGCTAACCACAGCTGGCTAGTGCTGCTAACCAGGGCTGGCTAGCACTGCTAAGCGGGGCTGGCTAGCACTGCTAACCAGGGCTGGGTAGCCTGGCCAACCATGGCTGCCTAGCACTATTAACCACAGCTGGCTATGCTGCTAACCAGGGCTAGGTAGCCTGGTCAAACGTGGCTGGCTAGCACTGCTAACCGTGGCTGTCTAGCACTGCTAACCATGGCTGACTATGCTGCTAACCGTGGCTGGCTAGCACTGCTTACCATGGCTGACTATGCTGCTAACCGCAGCTGGAAAAGAACTGCTAACCGTGGCTGGCTAGTTCTGCTAACCATGACTGACAATGCTGCTAACCACGGCAGGCTAGTTCTGCTAACCATGGCTGACTATGCTGCTAACCACGGCAGGCTAGTTCTGCTAACCATGGCTGACTATGCTGCTAACCGCAGCTGGCAAAGAACTGCTAACCGTGGCTGACTATGCTGCTAACCGCGGCTGGCTAGTTCTGCTAATTGTGGCTGGCTAGTTCTGTTAACCGTGGGTGTCTAGCACTGCTAACCATGGCTGACTATGCTGCTAACCGTGGCTGGCTAGCGCTGCTAACTGTGGCTGGATGAATAGATGTTCATTTATATTGCATCTTATAATCCGGTGCCCTTAAAGTCTAAAAATATGATTTTTTTTTTAGGAAACTGTGAAAAAATTGAATACAACTGGATTAAATAACATATTTTAGCAGATACATTTAGATTGTTAAAGTGTGGTTTAATGTTGCAGTTGCAGCCAATGTGTAAAATAATGGTTTTACCTTTCTGTGGTGCCCACATTATTTAAATAAATGCAGAAAAAGATAGTTATGTAATAATACAGTCTAATTTTACATAAATGTTAGAAAGACATTTTGCCATTCCAAGAGCAGATGGTTCTGTAGAATAACCCATAACTGTACAGATTTGCATACTGAGCAATCTATAAAGTAAATATCCATCCTAACGTCTTTATTTCATGCTACGTTTTTCAGTCTTCATTGCATTAATCACACAGTAATCAGTGCATGCATGAGCAGACACTGCAGACAGCTCAGTAATGGCTGTGGTTACGCTGTTATCCACACATCTGTATCAATACTACATTGTGACATTCAGTGCAGGCAGGCAGGCGGGAGGGAGGGAGGGAGGGAGGGGCTGGGTTTTGGCAAATAGAGTAGAGACTGTCTCCCTTGTGATAAGAGTGAGCTTGTGAAGTGTTCATTAATTTCTCAACAGCAGCTTGATAGCGTAATTTCATCATTTGCGTCACGCTTCATCACGCCCATCTGGGTGGCTGTTTAGCTGGAAGGCAGAGGGAAGGAGAACCCTTTTTACTTTCACGGCTACGTTTCAGATGTCAAGAGCCATGACGTGTGTGTGAATATGGAATTGAATATGTTTAAATATTCACCAATTTCTCACCGTGTTTGCTGTGTTTACAGTGGTTAAACTTTTAAAAAAATTCATTAAAGAAGCACTTTGTAGTTCTATAAACAGGATGCAGCGCACTGTCCACAGGATGTTACCTAAAGATTTCATGTAATTATAGAAGTTCTTGTAAAATTACTTATTACTTTGGTTTATAAGGAGTGTATGACAATTTTTTAAGAATTAAAATCTGTTGAAAGTGAAAGATTTCGTGTAATTATAGGACAAGTTCTTGTAAAATTACTTAATAGTTCATTTTATAAGGAGTGTATCACACTTTTTTAATAATTAAAATCTGTTAAAAGTGAAAGATTTCATGTAATTATAGGGCAGTTTCTTGTAAAATTAATTATTATTCTGTTTAATAAGGAGTATATAATATTTTTTTAAGAATTAAACTGAAATTAAATTGAAAGGGAAAAATGTCATGTAATTATAATACAAGTTTTTGTAAAATGACAGTAATAGTTGTTAATCATAGTAAATTTTCAGTTTTTTTTATAGACATTTTCTGGCGTCCCCTGCTGCCGAAAAATTATCTTTTTTTTTGCAGTGTACAGAACGATATTCTAGAGGCCAATTTATACTTCTGCACAGTAGCCTAGACATATCCATCGAGAGTGCGCTGCAAAGCTGAGTAATAGTGGCCCTATGACGCTCTGTGAAGGCGGATGTGTGGGCGGGAACGCACTGCCCGGCGAACCAATCACAGCTGCGGCTGTCCACGGCATTCAACATTTCCAGGTTACATTTCCAGGTAGGTGCGTGTCGAGCTACTTTGTAGCCTACACCATAGGTTACGCTGCAACTCATAGGCTATAGCGTAGGTTCGTTGCAAAAGCATAAATTGGCCTTTAGTCCTGTTGTGACACTGAGATGCATCTGTGTTTTCAGTTGCCAAGATAGCAATACACCAGAAATGTAGCCTACCTGAACACACTTCATTTCAAGACCACATCTATACATATTAGTATAGATATATTCACAAGCACTGTTGCTATTCAAAGGATGCAGTTGCAAGGCGTAAAAATAGACTGTTTGTGGGGTGTAAGATAACAATGAACATCACAACACACCTTGCACAGGGTGTAAGATACTGATACATTTGAAGTCAGCCATAGCCTATTTTCCAACTGCTGCTGATACAAACTTATGGGTAGTTTCTCAAATAGAGGTGGTGCATTTGAGAAAGTTTGTACTCGTTATCATGTTTCACTACTACACCCCAAGTCCATTTCACACCAGATTTCTCCTTTATCAAGCAAGATGACAGGTGACCTTCCTATACTTCTAAGGATTAACCCAGCAGATCTCCCAGTAGTTTGTAGTTTGTTCTCATTCATGGCGGAGAGACTGAAGCACCACTCAGCGAGGTGATGGCTGGGTGAACGTGGTCAGTAACAGACCACCGCCCTGGGTCACGTCTCTGCCGGGCGAACAGAGATGCCAGACTTCGTCTGGACTCTGAAAGTGCAGGATGAATGGACGGAGCGCCGCAGGACGGGCAAAGTGATAAAAGATGGATGGAGACGAAAGGAAAGAACAGACCTTCGTCTCCGTCCACCTGTCAGGCGCTCAGGACAGCTAGGTGGAGATCAAGTTGGGTTGTGTAGTCTCTCGGCAGCAGTTCGATACGTTCCGAGCATTTTCCTCCCGAGCCACCCAGACTCTCTCCTCACCGGCTGACACCAGAGATCAGAGCTAACCGTCTACTGACAGGAACTCCCAGGACAAATGGGTTTATGCAAAATATCAATTACAGCCAGGCTCTGAACAATCCCAGCGACAGATGAAGAGCAGAAAGAGCTGCAGCAGCTCGTGGAGTCCTGACACCGGACTACACGCATCCAATTTACAACCCAGACACTTCAGTACTCGCCAACCAAACACAACAAGGTATCGCCCAGAGTGAGGATCCTCTTTCAGAGCTTTATGTGAAGGACACAAGTGAAGAAGCACCAGTGTTTTTGTTTTTTGTTTTTTTCATTGTTCGTGGTGATGCACTGGAAGGTGGTTTAAATGATTCTATGGGACAGTATACTATAAAGCTTGTATTCACGGTTAATTTAACTGTATAATACAGTAAAATTAAATAATCTATAGATTACATTCCCCCTTTCATTCTACATTTTACACTATAAAAAAGGATGTTTCTTCAAAGGGGACAATAGTTCTATGTTCCATCATTAACAATCAAAAAACATTAACATGCTGAAAAGGTTTTTTAGATTGAAGCAGAAGTTAACTCCTGTTCACTTTTTACTTCACTTTCTAATTTGTTGTTTGGTTTTTCTATTTTTTTCTATGATGTGATATAAAGATGCTACTAAAATCCTAACAATGATTATGTTTCTTTTTTTTTCTTTATAAATTTATTTCAAATTTTTCCTATTTTCTCCCCAATTTACATGGCTAATTACCCAACCCACTCACTAGGACTCCCCCTATCACTAGTGATGTCCCAAAACACCAGGAGGGTGAAGACTAGCACATGCTTCCTCCGATACATGTGAAGTCAGCCACCGCTTCTTTTCGAGCTGCTGCTGATGCAGCATTACCGAGCAGCCAGCGCGAGGAAAGCACAGCGTCTCGGTTACAATACATCAGCTCACAGACGCCCTGTGCTGTGGACATCACCCTAGGAGTGATGAGGGTTAGAGAGCGCCATCTACCCACCTGGAGGGAGCAGGGCCAATTTTGCTCCCCCTGAGCACCGGCAGCTTGATGGCAAAGCTGCATGAGCGGGGTTCAAATCTGCGACCTCCGGCTCATAGTGGCAGCTCTTTAGACTGCTGGACCACTCCGCGGCAATTATTATGTTTCTAAGGCAAAGAATATGGGTCCTATCTTAAACCCTGCACAAGGTGCGCCGCGATGATCATTGCTATCTTACACCCTGCCAACAGTCTGTTTTACACTTTCTTCCTGTTCCGTTTTAATAGCAACAGTGCTTGTGAATATACAGCTCTGGAAAAAAAAAAAGAGACCACTAAAAATGATACTTTTTTAAATGTAATCACATTGAAAACCTCTGGAATATAATCAAGAAGAAGATGGATGAACACAAGCCATCAAACCAAGCTGAACTGCTTGATTTTTTGCACCAGGAGTAAAGGCATAAAGTTATCCAAAAGCAGTGTGTAAAACTGGTGGAGGAGAACATGCCAAGATGCATGAACACAATGAATAAAAACCAGGGTTATTCCACCAAATATTGACCATTTCTTTGCATTATTTGAGGTCTGAAAGCTCTCTGCATATAATAAAACCAACAATATTCATTTACCCAAATATATATATATCTATTAATAGCTAAAGAAACCAAATAAACATTTTTCCAGAGCTGTATCTATATCTATGGCGGTGGGTGTTTTACTTAATGCTTTTTTCTTCTTTGTTAAAAGTTTTTGTGGTCTTGTACTGCTCCCAGAAAACGGTTCTATGATATGTGAATTCTTAATTTTGTATAATTGTTGCACAACGCTGCCCTTATGGTCCTATAGCTCAGCTTATTAGAGCTTCAGCTTTATGCAGAGAGGCTATACAGTAATTATTATTCAAACTTCATCCATACACAGCAAAAACAGGAGAGTTGACATTTCAGAGTTAAACAGCTGAGAGTTGATTTTCACTCTCAAAGTGTAATTTTAACTCTTTCAGATTTAAATGGTGTTCAGTGTTGGAGTTATTTGACAGAGTTGAATACTTCATTGTTAATCCCACTAAACCCAATAAATACTGGCCAACTCCACAGAGATTTAATTAAACTCCGCCCAGTTAAACACGTTATTTGCATAATGGGTGTGTCCCCCCAGATCCTAACTTACCATCAGTGTGAAATCTTGCCCACCAGGCTACCCTATTTGGGTATTGTGTTACGTTTTGTTTAATGGTTGTTTGTCTAGCCAGTATATTGTAGGCTATAAGAGCAAATTACCATCCTTTGTACAGTAAATTGTGATAAAGTGTTGGCAATGCACTAAGAAACACAATGGAAAATTACACGCTAACCTGTCCTGAATAATAATTAAATAATAAAAAAATCATATCGATTGACTAATCTTCTTTTTATTTATATATTGTTTTAACTCTTTCTAGTGTTAGTGTA
Source organism: Astyanax mexicanus (assembly GCF_023375975.1). Lineage (NCBI taxonomy): Eukaryota > Metazoa > Chordata > Actinopteri > Characiformes > Acestrorhamphidae > Astyanax > Astyanax mexicanus. The sequence goes on from NC_064412.1 coordinate 30,443,756, forward strand.
ACAATTTAGGAAGTTAAAGAAATACAAATGTGAGTTAAAAAGGAACTCTGGCAAGATGTTAAATGTTTAACTATTTTGACAGTGTTGATCCAACTCCAAAGACTGTGGACCTATATAAACCCTGAAAAAGAGTTAAAATCAACTCTGTGGGAGTTAATTTAACATTTGCTTTTTTAAGGCAGACAAAAGCAATAATAATGATGATACACAGAGAGAGGAAAACATGCTTATTATTCATGTTCTTCGCTGTTCTGTCTCCCTACAGAAAAAGCTTCAGTATAGGATGTTGTACTTGTGTTTCGACTTGAATTATATAGTGGTAATGATTTTCTCCTTCTTTCATATCTGAAGCTTTCTAGTCCTCTAGGAAGGGGAATGCCAGAAATGGCGAGTGGTTTAAATAGATCACTGAGAGTCTCTAGAGTTGTGTGTGGGCAAGAGGAGACTGTAAATAACTGAAGAAAGTCCCAGCGGGGAGTGGCAGAGGTCGCATTTGTCATGGTGGTCAACCTGAGGCAACAAAATATCTTCTACCACCATCATCGTGCAGCCAAATACACCAGCAGCAGAAACACAGCATTCTTTAGCTTCTGCACACATGAGGATTAGCTTTAACATGAATAAAATACAAATGTGAGAGATCAAAATCAAAAGCTCATTTCTGGCCAGTAAAACCCTTAGTAAAAAAAAAAGTAGATTAACGTATACTGAGCATTATTATGCTATAGTGCACTGAAGTGTTCTTGTAGCCACATTATTAACCTGTATATTTAAAGAGTGCTAAAATAGAACACCTTTTTATACTGTACTTATTATACTTTATATTTTGTATAAAAATAGTACAAAAGTCTTACTTAAATTGTGCTAAGTGTTCTTAACTGTACTAAAATGGAACTGTTTTAAATATACTGTACTTAAGTAACATTTAATCATACTACTTCATGTATGTAACCCCATATTTTAAATATGCTTTACAGTAAAATTATAATACATTTATTGATGAGTATTACAACTGTATCACTATTATACACCAGGTATATTAGAAATGTACTAAGAATTTATGTGAAATATATGTGATCTATTTACATTAGAGTACAAATATGCTCCAAATATGTTCCTGACTTTTGTAAGTAGCACACTTCTAGTATACTTCGTTGGATATAAAAATATATATTTCAATATACTTTATTACAATTGTTTGCGTGTAACAAGTTTACTTTAAATTTTACCAACGTAGTAATTTAATATACTTTCTAAAAAAACTTTCTAAGAACTACTGTAACTAGTGTATTTTTAACACACTTTTCTAAAAATGTACAAAAGTATATTTGGAAATAAATATTTTAGAAGTATATTGAATTACATTCAACTAAAATGTACTTCATGGTAGTCTATGTATTTAAAATACATTATATTTTACTTTTTATGAAAGTATGATCAAAATTTGCTTTTAAACATTTGATACAAGCTTAATATTAATGCACTTTTAATATATTTTAAGTAAACACATAAATCTGTTAATATAGTTACAGCATATTTTTCCCCAATATGTTTTAAGTAAAAAAAAAAATTCTTACTAGGGACACTGATGTTTAAACAAATACAAATACATTTCATTTGTTAAATTCATTACTATGTTCATTAAACATCTTGAAAGTTATTGTCATGAGAGTGTAGTATTATTTAGCATTATCACTTCATCTGTTGTATCATTCATGTATCATAATTCTATGCTAAATGATGTTAAATTAGGTGAGATGTTGATAGAAATGAACAAATCCACATGCTGGCTGATGTGTCCAGGGGAAATCTGTTATATACTGTATATAACTGAGGCAAGTGAGACGTATATTTCTTTAAATGTTGTTCTGGACTTTTTTGGGACTTCGTGGATGAGTTGTCCATGCCCTTTTGGAGTAATATAGGAACCTGGGAAGGTTCACCACTGTTCCATGTTTTCTCTATTTGTGAATAATAGCTCTTACTGTGGTCCGCCGGAGTCCCAAATACATAGAAATTACTTTGTAACCTTTTTTACACCAATAGATCTTTTATCTGCTTCACATTGTCAAACAGGTCCTATTTAGGTCATTTCTTGATTCTACAGGTACTGGCAGTAAAAAGTAGGCCTGGTTGTGGACAGTGAAACTGTTCTCAGCTAATCAAAACAATGTGGTTATTCATAACTAATAAATGGGAGGGGGTAATTTCTTTTTTCACAAAAGGCCATGTTTGTTTGAAATGCTTTTTACCCTTAAAAACTGCTTTTTGTGTTTAATTAGGTTAGCTTTGTCTGAAATTAAAGTTAGCTTGATCATCTTAAAATATAAGTAAAAATAGATCAACAAAATAGATCTGTAGGGGGTCAAATACTTTTTAAATTAGGACTGTCAGTCAATAGAAACAAATACCTATTAACAAATTAAATAAATCATTAGTTAATCATTAAGGAATTTATTTCCTTTGTAATTTTTTTTTTGTTAAGACTTTCATAACCGGATTTTATGTATATTCAAATGTGTAAACTATGTTCAATTATCAGTTGAATTTCTAAAATGCTAATAGCTTAAATGCAAAATATAAAAAATAGAAAAGGAAAGATTCTCCAAGGAAAGAGGAGAGATTGGAGGTAAGAGAGTGAGGGTAAGTTATAAGATTTAATCCATATTTCAGTGGGTTTGCATTGCTAAACCTCAAATATGCTCATTAGACTCTGAATAAGAGAAAATTATGTATAGTTTTATATATAGTTTTCAGCATTAGTATTCTAGTATATATATATACAACATTATGGGTGACATACCAGAGTTCAAAAGAGGACAAATTGTTGGTGCACGTCTTGCTGGCGCATCTGTGACCAAGACAGCAAGTCTTTGTGATGTATCAAGAGCCACGGTATCCAAGGTAATGTCAGCATACCACCGAGAAGAACCAACCACATCCAACAGGATTAACTGTGGACGCAAGAGGAAGCTGAAAGGGATGTTTGGGTGCTAACCCAGATTGTATCCAAAAAACATAAAACCACGGCTGAACAAATCACAGCAGAATTCAATGTGCACCTCAACTCTTGTTTCCACCAGAACTGTCCGTCTGAACAATAAATTATTGTGGTCGAAAAGCAGGTGTTTCAGTTTCATTGTCCAACCATATATATGGTTGGACATATATATGGTTGGACATATATATATATATATATATATATATATATATATATATATATATATATATGCGCATTCTTTTTGCCTATACTCAAGATTATTTTTTTTCTAATCCGCACACACAGAGCTATGTCACCCCTGGCATCGTCTAGTCCATCTATGACCGCCATTGTAACTTCTGTAAGTCAATAGTCTAGCAATCACCACGCTGTAATAGCTGCAGCCCCGGGGCGATTGTCTAATTCTGTCTCAATCACACCCGTCTGAATGGTCACACCATCTCAATCTGCACTGGGTGATGTGATAGCTGGACCAGACAAGAGATAACACTGAGAAATTGGATCAGCAGACTGAAATAGCCAGCGCAGTGTTTCTGCACAAAACCATGCAATTTCATTGTTGAAATTCCCAGACTCAATCTCAACAGCTTGATAATTGCTTGTCCTGTGACTTCTCTGATAAGTGTGACCTTCAGATATACTGACACTTTCTGTTCCAGGGTGACTTACGGGCAGACGGATAGATTCCTACATAGAAACATCCAGAAAAGCTGCACCGAAACACAGCCATAATGACACAAATATAGACTTATACTGTATAAAAATAAAGAAGACATCAGCAACTCCGTCATAAAGTCCAGTCATTTGGAAAGAGGTTGTGTACACACACCTTTGGGACATTCTGGCAAATCTGTTTAGACTGCCAGACCAAATAATTTTTTTTTGGTATGACCAAGTTGTATTCAGATTGATTATTGATAGTCTGAACAGTGAGAACAGCCTAAAAAAATCAGATCTAAAGGCCCTGTCCCACTGCGATTGCGTCTAAATATCCACTAAAGTACGTCCAAATTTCAGTGGACGCAGTTTAGTGGATATTTAGTGGATATTTAGACGCAATCTGGACGTAGTTTAGTGGATATTTGGACGGCACCGTCCAAGTGGACGTAGTTTAGACCTTGCCGTCCACTTTAGACGCAAAAGTGGTTTTGGTACCTCCCAAAATTTTCGGAATAGACGGCGACTAATATGGACGTAATTTAGTGGATATTTAGACGCAGTACGGACGTATTTTAGTGGATATTTGGACGGCACGTACAGGTGGACGTCGACGTCCATAAAAATATTTTTCTGGCGTCCATCGCTTTTCCACACTTTCCAAGATGCCAGCCAAGAGGAAGGGTTCCGCTAAGACGGCCGCCGCCAAGCGATTTTCTGAGGAGGCAGTTCCAGCTCCCGAGGAACCAGCTCGAGCCCCCGAGGAACCAGCTCCTGAGGAGATGGAGATTGAAGAGAGGAAAAATGGAAAGTCGACGTCCAAAGAGTGGAAGTCGACGTACAAATTTGGAAGTCGCCGTCCAACTTCAATTTAGACGGAATATGGACGTAATTTGGTCTATATTTTGGACGCAGCGCATTCACTCAGTGGACGCAGTGTTTTCTGATAAATAATAAACAGTGCCAAAGGTTAGTTACTGATGCCATCTTCGTTACCACGGAAACCTAAGGTGATACATTTGTGATGTCCAAACAGGCACATCCAATTTGGTCACTTGCAAATAACAATCTTAGCCTTTTTTTATTGTCACTTTAACAGTATTTAAGCAATACTACTAAAACAGTTTAATGCTTACCCTATAGGTGGGTCACATAAAAGTCTGGTATATTAATAGAAAATAGATTTAACATACAATCTATTCAATAAAATCTTCTTCTGTTTGAAACAGATTGTTTTGTATGAAATAAACTGTATTACAATAAATTTATGTATGTTATTTTATGTTTGACCACAACCCCAAACCCCCAGACAATAAATATGTACTTAAAAAAAACAAACTATATACATCTATTTTCTATTTTATTCCTTAGAACATTTTTTTTTTCAAATATATGTGTGTGTATTGTTATAATATTAATGTTCAATAAAACTGCTTTAAATCTATATAGGACCTGATCTTATGTTTACCTTGGTCAGTTTCATTGTCACTATCTGTGACTCTACCTCCACCATGTTTGAAGGCAGGCACTTTAGCCTGGCTAGATCCCAATGTAACTTGGGATGTGTACGGCTCGATTCAATTTGAGTATCAAATGTACTCCTCACTAAGCTAAAGCTAAACTGCTTTTCAGGTGCAGTTTAGCTTGATTATTACCCATATTATTAATACAGCTGATAACTAATGTTATTTGTCTCCACCATGCTAAATTGCACTGAAATATGCGCTAAACTGAAATGCAGAACCCTCTTCCTGTATTTACTTTCTTGCTCTGATCCAAAGCAAAAAAGTGGAGACAATCTGCATAAGTAGTTTGTTTTGATGCATTTTTCCACCCGCATTTTCCATGAATCAAAGCAAACCACAAACAAAGGAAAAAACACTCCAAGTTAAGTATGATGTATGAATGTGTTGACCACAATTCGGACCATAGGATTCAAATTCAGATGTGAAAACACCCTAATATTGTGCTCTATTTAAAAACAGGACTTCACAAGAACTTACTTTGTGAAAAAAAATGACACAAAAGTTTTTTTAGGTTTTTTTTTTTGAGCGATTCTACATAAGAACCACTAAAGAACCACTAAAGAACCACTGGTGAATAAGGTTCTGTACACTTTTAAATGTTCATTTTAGGCATATTAATCAAAATGTGGTCATGATAAGAGAATTATATTATGATCCTGTCAACCATAGCCACATGTCCTGGACTACATCAGAGACTAGTGTGCTTTTTTTTTCATGTTATAGAACTCTGGCTGATCTCACATTCTTTCAGAACATTTCCCAGCTCAGCATTTCATGGACTTCAATCAGGATTCAAAGTGATTTTTTTTTCTGTTTCATCTTCTGCATATCCCAATTCTCACTCATATGATGTAGTTCTTTGCTCCAAAGCAAACGTCAAAAAAAAAAAAAACAGAACGTGGATTAAATTGGAGAAGACCTCAGTCTTAGTCTTACCATCACTCATCATAGTGCTAACCATGAGGTTTTCTAAACAAGCCAAGTTAAAATTTTAGTTTAAAATCTAATCTGCCTGATCTTGAAGCAAGAGCCAATAAAGATGGGTTTCCCATGCTGACAACCCACATTTCATAGTTTTTCCCATCGTTTGAAAAGTCCAACACATCCACCATTGGGGGGTCAGTTAGCCCAATGGCTTCCTACCGAGACCCCATGATTGTGGGCTTGGGGAACAGAGGATGAAGGGGGAAGGGAAGCAGAAAAGATGTACTGTGAATGAGTGATGATTTTAATCGTCTTATGAGAGGGCCCTCCGTTGGATCTCGGTCAGGTTTTGCGAGTAGAGCAGCTGCGATTCGGCGTGGAAAAAAGGCTCTGCTGGAGAGGGCAGGGGTATGTGGCTACCTGCAGTGCTGAATGAAAAGGACAGGGTACCCCTACGAAGCATCCATTGCATCCAAATGGCGGCTACAAACGTCTGAAGGCATTCCACTGCCATTGACTCTAATCCAACCCAACAGGGAGGAAAAGAGAAAATGCATTCATCATTTGTTCGCGACCAAAAGGCCACAGTTGCAGTTTTGTCTTTTTTCAATTTTTTCTTTTAATTACTTGCATTTCATTGCATGCATCGCATTCTTGTTTAGCGCTAATATTGGTTTCCTGCGTGATGGACGTGCGAATGCAGACCGCTACAAAACTCTACATGTTTTACTTATTTTTTTACACGTATTCAGACACGGTTTGGGCTTTCATTGGATTATTTTTTTTGTTGGAAGTTCCATAACCACCTGCTAGAGTTGTTCAGGATTATACCTAGAAGTTTACGGCAAGAGATGCAAGAAACAAAATGCTAACAGCTACAACGTGAAAAAACAATGTTAATCTAAGCAATACCTGTCACGCTTCCAAACAAAAGACCTCAATGCAAGCGTTGTAAAAAAAAAAACAAAAAAAATGATGGAGATAATCGATGACATTGACAACAGCCGACATGGCGACATGACGACCCCCTACCTGGCCCTGTCCCAGTTCCTCCTCCCCCACGTTTCCGCTCGAGAGTCGGATCGCGCTCGCCTCCGCCGCAGCAGGAAGACGGACCGTAGGTGGTCTCGGACCAGGACGCCGTCCTTGGCATTGTGTTGCTGGAAAAGGTGTGTCCCCTCACAATCGTACTGCAGTTTGAGCCCCTGTCATCCGATTGGACAGCTAGGAGCAAGACTTCGTCAGCAGAACATCTCTGTCGTCATGACAACTTGGTTGCCTACATTATTCCAGCCAGTCAAACAACATTCAGACAGCGAGAAAGCGAGAAAGGATGTTCGACTTTTTTTATTAGAATTATTAACGGAATGACGGGAAGATTGCGGATTACGTCTTTGTAAATGATAATGTGATTGAGAGCTCTTTCTTTCCTCTTGTTCAGTGCTAACTTGAACAATCTGAGACGACTGGAGTGGAAGCCACCTTAGCAACCGCCCGGGACCGTTAACCATCTGCTGCTTCCAGCTCATTCACAGCGATTCATGGTTCATGATTCATGGATAGATCACATCACAGGACAGACTTGAAAATCAGCTTAAAATGACATGACGTTTGACCGTGACACTCACGCTTCTCTTTTACATGATGCGCAATGGAAACACAGCAAGCTAAATTTGCGACAGTGGAGGGTCTCTACCTGTAATCCAGCCCCTTCTGAAAGACTGTAGGCGTAATTGTAAGACTTTTAGCGGTTAGCTTTTCAGGCTAATAAGGATGCACGGGATCATATGTGAAGACCGAAGCAGACCCAGCAGTTTGGAACAGGCTAGCGGCAGCTGCATCATGCTAATATCCGTACAGCCGCGGTTTTTCGCTTTCGCCCAAAACTTCAGTCGTTGTGACGTCCGCAAAAGGAACCGTGCAGTCATCTTTCCTTTCATGCTCGTTTTTTTTTGTCCACGAAAAACATGAAAAAAAAAATTGAATCCATAAAGGGAAGAAAACAGAGGAGAGAGGAAAGAGAGACAGCAGCGAGCTCCAGCATTATTTCAGTGTCAGCCGCGCTCTCCCGCCGTGAACAGATGTACGCTAACACACAGAGACCCCCGCTGTGTGCCGAGCCGGCACCATGGTGAGCTTGAGCGGCGGCGGTTCCCATGCTCCGTTTCTGCCGGACGCTCCACGCTCTGACCCCGGCCGCCGCAGCCCCTCCGTGCCCCCCCGCCAGGCCTCAAAGCAGCCTGGGACGCTGGGCCCAGTCCATGCCCCTTTGATGCTAATCCTCCAGTATTGTCCCGTCCTGGCACCCTACCTGGCCCTGCTGAGAGCAGGGAGACTGCGGGGAGACCGCAGGACGTCTGCGGGGCGGTGGCGGGCGATGATAGCAGGTGATGGATGTGGGAGGGAACCCCTGCCGAAGTCTGATGTCTAAGGCTGTAGAAAGCTCGCTTTGAACAGAAGCCACATTTTAGCATTTTAGCTTTGTTTTCAGGCAGCAAAAGAAGCCGAAAACCTAAAGGGACAATACTTCACTAAGACAGAAAATGTGTGTAAAATGCGTAGTTCGTAGATCCAGTGAATGAGTCAATAAAAGCTATGAGAATTGTTTTTTCATCATAATAAATAAAAAAAAACTATACTACTACATGAAGACGTATTTTAAATGAAAAAAAAAAAAAAACATTGGAAGGAACCATTAAGACTAATGCTGTTAAGGACACTGCCACAAGTGGTATCATCCTCTTTCACGGCAGCACAACACTGCTCTTCCTTTGCCATAATGTTATCTCATTATTCTGGGAAATCTCATTATCTACAAATATTGAAGACTACAAAATATTCCTTGACTGCTGCCGAGACGCTTCAATAAGGACAGTGCCTTCTAGACTAATTGGGTAATCTACTCTGGGTAATGATCAGCAAAGACGAATACGTTCTTTTTGGTTTGACCTTGAAGATAAGAAAGCAGTATAACATTGCAATGAGGAAAAATGTTTAAAAATAGTTTTAATAATAAAAAGAATTATTTCCACCAAGGACACATATGTCAAAACTCCTGCTGTATCTCAATATGCCTCCTTTCACAGCCGTTTTTTTTTGCACTTTCTGTTATCCTGTTATACTGAGGAAACACAATGATCAATTCATTTGGGAAGCAGTAAAGAAACTAGAGCTGTTAATTTATGGTAAGAATGTGAGCTTTTTCATAGGCAGAATGACTGAATAAAATGTGTTGTAGTGCTTGTAGGGGAATCATGGGATATGATAAATGGAAAAAAACAGGCCACTTTTAATCAGTTTTTTTGTTGAATTTGCAGACTTTATCGATTTATACTGGTAATATTCTCAAACACAAAACATGTACTTTTTATGACTGAGGATTTTTTTTTTTGGATTGTGATTTTATGTTTAATGAATGAGTTTGGAACAAGACCAAAATCTTGGTACACAAGTTCTAATTCAAGTTCTAAGTCCCAAGTCTGAGTCAATTCCCAAGTCAAGTCCCAAGTCCAGAGTCAGAGACCAAGTCCAGAGTCAAGTACAAAGTCAAGTCCCAAGTCTGAGTCAAGGTACAAATGTTGGTACTCATGTCCCGAGTCAAGTCCCAAGTCCAAATCAAGTCCCAAGTGTTAGTATATAAATCCAAGTCAAGTCCCAAGTCTTAGTACACAAGTCTTGAGTCAAGATCCAAGCCTTAAAACACAAGCCCGAGTCAAGTCCCAAGTGTTATTATAGAAGTCTTTGGTAAAGTCCCAAGTCTTAGTACACAAATCTTGAGTCAAGTTCCAAGTCAAAATAGGCTAGTCATAAATAAAGTCCCAAGCCATTAACTTCATGTTCTAGTTGAGTCACCAAATCTAAGAGGGATAAAAAGGAGGGAGAGAGCTTTGTTTACATTAACTACTATGTAAAGCATAAAATGCATATCATGGTATTTTTCATGATTCTGGTGGTTTCATGGTATATCACTGTACTTTTATTATTTTTTTTTATTATTATTATTTGCATGACTGGGTTTTTAAGCCATAGACCTTAAAAACTGATACGCTAACAAGTTTAACACAGCTCCCTTTACAAAATTAAATATTTGAATAAAAAGTTTCATAAACACTATAAACAAACCTAAAATACTCATAGTTTAAGTATCCAAAGAGATATTTCTCAAAAGATCTATTGCACAATTAAGCTACAAGATTAGTATCAATTTACTATATGTTATTCCTGAAGCCAATAGAGGCATTACAGTATTTAAATCAGTCACAATTCCCCTCTTTCTCCAGTCAAAAAATACTTTCAGATAATTCTTCAAGCTACAGTATTAATATATGTAAAAGGGCTGTAGTTTCTGCTCTATTTTACTGGGATAAAAACACTCATACAGTAGAAACAGAAGCAGGAGGTGTCCTGATTTCTCTGCAGGATGGAGCTACACCAGCGTTTGACTCTCTTCTTTGACGGTTCTGTTTTGCACGGTGCTCTGCAGCGCCTCTATTGGTATGGCGGTATGAGAGAAACACATACCAGTTCAAGTTCAGCCCGCAGTACACTGAATGAACTGGTATACCACCCAGCACTATGTAGCAGTGACACTAAATATTGTTCATTTTCTCAGCACAACATGCAGCATTTTTTTTCAGTGTTACATTAAACTAAAACAAAACCATTCTACAAAAAATATGTGTATATGTAATGACCTGTGATTTAAAAAAAATCAAATAAATAAAATGCAATAAAAGAAAACTTTTCAATCAGTTTGGCTCATACAGCTCTGTACAAATGACCATTCTTTCTTACAAGAAACTGGTTTGTTGATGATACATGAGCTTCTCTCATCACTAGATAATACATCTCCATGAAAAATTATAAAAATACATTTTGTTTAAAAATAAAGTGTCAAGTCTTTGTATAAGCCCAAGTCTAAGTTATTGAAAATAAGGTCAAATTCTTGTAGCAAGACTTTGTTAAGTCTGATTGCAAGTCATCAATGTTTTGACTTGAGACGGTTTTTGACTTGAATCATCCACACATCTGCTTACTGAAATCTCACATTTGATTCAAATTAATTTGATTATTTTGGCACAATTCTGAACTATATTGAACATCACCGTGAGTAAATAAATTTGATCAAGCATTATATTATTAATAGGAGTGTAAAAATATATTACAGAAAAACAAAAATTCAACTTTGAGGTATCACTTTACTTGGATGGTCCATTATAGATGCCTCATAGATGCTCACATAACATTCAACTGAAATTGAATTAACATTCAACTGAATATCTATTAAATGTGACCTTAGATGAGATCTTAGCTGTTAACCTTAAAGGGTAACTAAACCCCCTGATTTTAGCTGACTCCACCCTCAGCTCAAATTTGAAAAATGCAAAAAAAAAAAAAAATAGGAAGGGTACTTTAGGAGGGGCACTGGGTGATGTATGGGTTTAGAGGCAGGGCAAAAGGAAAAGCTGATAAGGCGGAGCAGTATGATAGTGGTGAGACGCAGATTGTTGGACATCACAAGGGGGGTGGTATTACTAATTGGCATATTTGCATATTGTGAGTGTCCACATACCAAAAAACACAGACATATCATCCTCACCTATAGCACAGTTCAACCTGTGTGTGTGCTGCAGAGGCAAAAATAAGCACAAAAAAAAAATGTTTTTTAAAGGTTAGGAAAGTTTTCTTAGAATTTAAATCCGGACTGGTATGTTTCACAGCTTTAAAGAAACACATTTCAGCTGTTAATGTAAAAAATATGGTTTAGGGTTTAGTGGCTTAAACCTTAAATGCACCTTAAAACCGCTAATCTGTAATCCTAACATTAACCTAAAACTTACATCTAACTCTAAACCTCTAAAGGTTAAGGTTATAGGTTTAGATATAGATTTAGGGTAACATTCAATAGAGAATCTGTTTTTTTTTTAATTAAACTAAGAAATCAGCTGCATTTAATGGATGTTTAGTTGAGTGTTAGTCGAGCATCTACAAGGCATTAGCAATTGACAATATCAAGTAAAGTGTTAATTTCGACAACAAATTTTGATTTTGTTTTAGTCATAGTCTTGTGCCGAAAATAGCATTTACTTTTAGTCATATTTTAGTCATCTGAAATGTTTTTAGTTTTAGTCTAGTTTTAGTCGACTAAAACTAAAGTCAATTTAGTCGACTATAATGTAAAGGGTGAAAATGTTAATGCTTTTTTTTATCAGTTCCCTTGAATTATTAAATTTACACTTAAACGAAACATTTATTAACCAGTTGTGTAGTATTATTAATGTTTGAATGTGAAGTATATTTATATTTATATATATGATTTAACGTATATTATCATTGTAGGTATGTGACTGTAAATATTTTAATTTCATAATTATATGTATGGAATGTAAAATGAAATTAATTAAAGCATTTGAATGGTTAAATCACAGCTTTTAAAGGAGCTAGTTTTATCTCCAGCTCTAACCCAGCTCACCTCGCTAAATTCTATAAATGAGCTCAAAGACACACTTTCACGGGCGCCGAGTGGTCCGGTGGTCTAAAGCGCTGCCACTATGAGCGGGAGGTCGCAGGTTCGAACCCCCTCTCACGCAGCTTTGCCATCAACATGCCGGTGCTCAGAGGAAGCAAAATTGGCCCTGCTCCCTCCTGGTGGGTACAGTAGATCTCTCCCCACATCACTCCTAGGGTGATGTCTGCAGCACAGGGCGTCTGTGAGCTGATGTATCGGAACTGAGCCGCTGCGCTTTCCTCCAAACAAATGTGAAAAATTAGAAATAAAATTATATAAAAAAAAACACACACACACTGTTCTGTAGCGATGTACTTAAAGGATGTAGAGATGTACTTAAAGACTTCATGAGTTAAAGTGAGAAACTTATGAGAAAGTGCTGTAAGAAACTTTACACAGACATTTGGGTTAACAGATTTACTAATTTTATATATATATATATATATATATATATATATATATATATTAGGGGTGTCACGATCTCGATATTTTATCGAAATCGAATCGAAATGAGGTCACGATCTCGAGTATCGAAGTCAAAAAGAGGATCGACGATCCCTCCCGCGCGCGCTACGCAAATAGCGCAGCGCGCTACGCAAATGGCGCGGCACCAACACAGCGCATCCTATTCATTTAAATAGAGATAGCCACTGCATGAGCGCAGTCGGCGGGAGTGTGATCACTGTTTTTATCTGTCCAACGGGGGAGGGGGGGCGGGGGTTGGGCGCGCAGGTTTTGTATCTGTATCTAACGGAGGGGTGGGTGCGCGCAGGTGAGAGCGTGTGAACTCGCTGAAATGCGTGTCAGTGTGACTTGAGAACACTGACTATAGATCACAGTGAGGTGGATTAAAAATCTTAAACTTATAATTGACTACACCTGTTGCTTTCCATTGAATTAAAAAAACATCTTTCTCTCAGATAAAGTAAACACAAGCGTGTTTCTGACTAAAATAAAAGCTTTTCAGGAGAGATATAAGTTATGTGTAAATATTTATAAGACAATACCCACATCACTTATCTAACCAGCCTGTACTGATTTCTGCCCCCCAATAATGCTTTCAATAACCTCTTGTAACCCCTGGGAGCCAGGGATTACACTCTAATAGCCTTTAATAGTCTTCAGTAGCCTTTAAAAGACTTACCTGGCGGCCGTGGTGTGTCCACTAAACTCCGTAGTTATAAACATCCTGAGGTTAGCAGCGCGCTAACTGACCTGTTTATAATGTAATCCGAGCAGTGCCTCCCTGTCGGCTGTTCTAACCTGCTGCTGTTAGCTGCTTGGGCTGAAAGATGAACTGTAGTGAGCTGTATTATCCGGTTAGTGGGGTTAAAACCTTTATTTGTTTACAGAAACAGTAAAAACGGACTGGCTGAGCTCTGTAGCCCGTGGCTGGGCTGTACTGAAGTAGTGACTGAGTGAAGAGAGCGGGGCTTGTGCTGCTGCTGCTAGTGGTTGGATGAAGAACTGCAGCTTCATGTAATGAGCAGTTTCACCAGCCATCCACACACAGCTCTGATAAACTGCTTGTTTTAATAGTGCACACTGTTTCTACCAAAAAAAGTCACTAGATGGAATTACCATATATATCTTAATAAATAATAATAATAATATTTATAATAATAATAATAATAATAATAATAAATATATTATTTAAATTTTATGAGGCATAAAATAATAACAAGAAAAAAAAAACAAGAAAATCGAGAATCGAATCGAATCGTGACCCTCAAATCGAAAATGAAATCGAATCGAGGATTTAGAGAATCGTGACACCCCTAATATATATATATATATATATATATATAAAAAAAACTGTGACAAAAATTATTCCTCAAAGAAATGAACACTGGCAAAGTGTTACCAACTTTGAATATTGTAATATATTCATTTAATTATAGCTGATTCTTATGTTCTGAACGTTCTGCACTTGTATCTCCCTAATCTTCTTTTCTTCCTAATGATGCACTTTGATACATTGCTACATGAATTCATCTAAGCATCCCCCCATCCAGAACTGTTCCCCAGCTGTTCTCCTGTTCCTCTTCTACAGTGCAGCAGAGCGTTTTTGAGCACTCGGAGTCTTTCTCAGTATGGACTCTCAGCGTTCTCCCTTGGGGTGATGCAAAATAAGACTTCAAAGCAAACTGAAATAGTTCTGACACACACTCATTTCCTCCTGTTACACAGCGTAAGTGGGAGGCAGCGACGACGCCAGCCTCCTCGGCCCAATCGCAGGCCGGGCGCGGCAGTCAGGAGCGTGTGCGTGACAGAGACATGACCAATCAGCGCTCGGAGAAGACATTTTCGGGATCTGGAGGGGTTTAATCTTGCTCGGTGTTTCTGATGCCAAACATGTTGTAATGTGGGTGAAACGGAAAACCTTTTGGGAGACACCTAAATTTGGATCTCAGATGTTTTACGTGCTGACAAACACGCTGTCACGCCTGAGCCGATGAATAAGATGTGTTCTTGGCAAGCCCGTGTGAAATCCTGTGCAGATCAGCGCGGCGTTTCTGTCGAGAGCTCGCTGGCTGACGGGAATTCTAGGGCAGTGTTGGGCAATGTTGCAAGAGCTGCAATGCTGATCAGTAACCTTTACACACTGCTTTCCTTCGCCTTTGCTGCAACAGTGAATGACTGTAAATCTTGGGTAATTTAGAGTTGGACCTCGTCCAAGGTCAAGCACTTCCACAGAACATCTGTGTGCTTGAGTAGAGCTCAGCAACCATTAAAATGTTTTAGCATCATGAGTTTTTTTTATGTGTGGTTTAATTGTAGGCTAAATGATCCTCACGAGAAACATGTGTTGTCGTCTGGCATGCAGCAAGAGCTGTCCATTATTATTTGGACAGTTTTTATTTTTTATTTTTATTTCAGATTTTTCCCCATTTTTCCCCAAATGTTGAGTCTAGTCTGAAATTGTCTGGAGGAAACGCTGTGCTTTGAAAGAAGGACAAAACTACTAAGTGTTAAAAAAGTGTTTGTAAATTTACCTCAGCAGTGTTGTAGATAGCTAACGCTAACCTTGCAGAGACAGAGCGAACTTAGTCCTGCTCAGAGACTGTAAAAAAGATGGACACCGTGTTGCAGTTCCCATTCATTTAATGAAAATGAAGCCAAAATCTTCCGCCATGTTGGCGATCCTGAAACCCGAGTCTGCACAGTAGAGACCAGAGGAGGGAGAAAGACTGTGGAGAGAGAGCCACTCATTTAAATAACCCCGCCCCTGAGGGCTGCCTCTACAGAGCTCACACAGTCTATGGTCCCACCCTGGCTAGGTGTAACCCAGCCCTTTTACAATAACCATACCTTTTTGAATAGAGCTGAATAACGTTTTAAAAAACGAGTTCTGTGTGGATACAAAAAATTGACAATATAAGCAGAGGTTACACTAGCTGTTGCATTTAAATAAAGGAGGTAGAATTACAGTATATTGGAACAAATGTGATTGATAGTTGTCTGTTTTGCCATTGAAAGCTATGGGGATGGGTGGGGTTGCACAGCTTTCTGAAACCGAACAGCAGGGGGTGCCCAACCTGTGGTGGTTTCACTTTTGAGAGACGATGCTCTGTCCAGCTATACACAGTCTATGGTCCTGCCGATGGAAATTTAAATAAGCTCAGACGAGGAGGCGGGCGCATATGCAGGTAAGGGGTAATTTATTAAATAAATAAACAAATAAATACAAACCAAAACAAACGAGAGGTCACGATAACATAACACAAACGAGTAAGGTCAAAGGGAGGAACTAAACTAATGAGGAACTAAACTAGACAGAGAAAAAACTAAACAGGGCAAGGAACATGAAAAAAAGGAAATAAACAAGAAGATAAACACAGAACAAAGAACTAGGGCTATGAAACAAGATAAACATGAGTAGACAAACGACAGGGGAAGGCGCAAAGACCGATGAGCAAACACTGACACATGAGGACTATATATACACAGAAAACACACATGAAACTACAAACACCTGGGAGTATGGGTCGGAGCTGCAAATGAGACATGAATGGAAAAGTACTGGGGAAGAAACACAGAGGAGCATGGGTCACGTGGGGAACACGCAGGCACCAGGAATGAGAACAGACAGAAAACAGGGCAAAGACGTGACAGTATTTGTTTCTCTTATTGCTTGTAAGTTCATTTTTATGTACTGTTATTACTTTTTTTCTGGTTCTTGTGTCGTATGATACACTAAATGGTACATAGGGAGCCTTTTCAGTCACAGCCTAGGTTGGTAATAAAAAGTAAGCTCAAAATGAGAAATTAAAAACACAGGAAAGGAAAAGCGTTGTGCATCAACTCAACTAAACAGAGGACAGGTAGAAGTGATCCCTTAATTAATAATCAACTCCTAAAACAGCTGATTATTATTTTTATTATTATCATTATCATTTCCCAGCTAAACAACAGATTCATTCACTTCAGATTAAAAAAGACAAAAGACATTCTGGCCACAGCACTGCTTTGTAATTTCATTCTTAATCGTGGTTTCTGAGTCCTGTATTGTGATGATGGAGCGGCACAAACCGCGGTAAACATCTGAGAAGATTCCGCACAGATGCTCTTCTTCTGAAGGTTGAAGACCCAATTGCTTGTTGTTTCTTAGGAATGGCAGATTTATTCCGGGGGTTTGGGAAAATTCAAAACAGGATGCTTTTGCAATAAGGCAGGAATAAAATATGAGTGGATGTTTGGCAGCGTCACAAACCTGAAAACAATTTGCCTGCAGATGGAAGGAATAAGCTGTGAATGTTGTGCGGCAGAAGAATTCGTCCTTCTCTCTCTCGCTGGGTGTGTGTTTACTGTCAGAATTTCCCGGACTTGTCAGCTTCGTCCCGGCTTTGTGAGCGTAGAACTGACAAAAACTCTTTGTCGAACATTTATCAGGAGAATACAGTTGGCAAAAGCGTGAGTCACTCTTTCCACTATGGGAACGGTGAGTTTGTGACATGAGCGTTTAGGATCGGGAGCGTAACATTGGTGGAATTTAGCGTGTTTATTGGATCTCTTTGGTCTTTGCTCTGGTTTTGGCTGGCTGGTGGAGAACGTGCTGAAGGGGGTGTGAATGAGAAGCAGCTGTGATTGTTGTTACTCCAGTGTGTACTTATACTTCTTATTTTGTGTACTTTCCTCACTATCAGTGTTTCTGCTATCGGAGCTCATTTCCAGTAATGGAGAATGAATATGAATGATGATAGCCAGATTAGACCAGTGGTGTTCAATTCACAAACAATTCTTATTAATGAAGAAGTCAGCTGATAGGAACTTTTTGTAGCACACCAATCAACCAATACCACCAATCTCTCGGCCAATCTCTATTCGACTTTATTGTTCCATTCTCAGTGCCTATTCTTCTTTTACATAAAGAAAAATTTAATTTCTCTGCTCTTAGTTACTCAGTCCAGTAAAAAATGACCAACACTTGTTCACAAAAAAAACTTCCTGTAGCACCACACATTGGGCCCTATGATACATCTTGCGAAAGCCGTGTTGCGATGCACTTTGCTATCTTACACCCCCTCAAGGGTCTATTTTGACTTGTGTCCGCGCTGTTAAAATCAGAGTCCGAGTTTAGGAATACATTTACACCGATGGATGTGGAAGTGTTTCTGGAAGTGAGGTGTGTTCACAGTTTTTTTTGCCATGTTTCTATCTTGGTGCCAGGAAATACAGGTGCGCCACTGACTGATTAAACCCTGACAACAGTCAACAGTCAGCCGCTCGATCTTATCTTAGCCATGCAGGAGCCCGTTATGTTAAAACTGTTACAAACAAAAACCAATTTGGCTACTCCACAAAAAAAATTAAGATGAGCTAAAACCGCTGCACGCAGCACTGACATCATAAAACTGTCAACTTCAAAACCACACCCCAAACAATCCAGAAGTCTCTGTGTAATGAGGTTAGACATCATTGTTAGATTAGCATAATAAGTAAAAATAATGTATTAATACATATTAATACTCATACAACACTCTTTTTTTTCTTTTCTTCTGCTGTCAAACTGTAAAATAGACACTCCTCTCAGATATCTACTATTTTCTACTCTCTACTACTGCAATATTACAATTCACCATGTGTAGCATAATCTTTTTATCATCACAATGTGCAACATGACCACTTAATATTTAATATTTATTTTTTATTATTTACTATCAATCTATGCGCAGTATCACAGGTCACTGCCTACCACAACAAATACATACTAAGGAACTATGTTTCCCTTTTATCATAAAGTTTTCTAGATTCATACTTTTTAGTATTTTGTATAAATATTTTTAATATATTGTTTGTATACAGGACCACCTCCTTATTCCTACATTGTAAATTAATACTGAAGTCATCCAGACTATGAAGGAACACATAAGAATGTATGTAGTAACTTAAAAGTGTTAAACAAACCAAAATACTCCTAATGTGAAGCATTTAGGTGCTCTTATCTGGGGGCTGTTAACTGAGGCTGGTAACTCTGATAAACTTATCCTGTACAACCGAGGAAACTCTTGCTCTTCCTTAACTGGTGCAGTCCTGATGAGTGCCAGTTTCATCCTAACTTTTTTGATGATCTTTGAAAAAAAAAGAATTTGGGAATGCCTAAAAAAAAGCTACTAAAGTTTTTCAGATTGATTGATCTTTTCCTTTTCTTTGCGGTTAAGTAGTTCTTGACGTAATATGGATTAGAACTTTACGCAAATAGAGATATTCACTGTATACCTGTAACTCTACCTCTTCACAACACAACAACTGATGCTCTCAAACACATTAAGAGCCAAGAAATTAAAATAATTTAAGTTCAGCACAGATAAAGAATGATCGTATCTTATCTTATTTCTTTTTTCATATTAAAAGTTTGGTAGCTTCCGAGGATCCAGTTATTCAATAGGAAACAGCACACAACCGATTAACCCTTGGTCAAGAATTTTAACTGCAATACATTCACATATTCTTTCAGAATAACTGGATTCATTTATATTGTATAAAAAAATAACAGAAATAACACATTATGCATCAGTCTTAACCCACCTATTATCTGTTCTCTTCAGTGTTTATTGCCTCTGATAAAGTGATTGATTTTATATGGAAAACCAAGTAAAGATCAAATGGAGATGATTATATATTTTTAATGTCCTGTATACATTTTGCATGCACCAGTGGTTTTTGATGGATCAGTTTGACCCCAGGCTGTTCTAGTTATATCATATCGCACGAATATTTCACAGACATTTGTGTTTGATAATATTGATGCAATTTTAGCATCTTAACAAAAACGTAAAAAAAAAAACTTTCCTCTGCTTACAAAATAACATTCTGTTGGAAGTTTACCGAATGCTTTCAAATAGTACATGTGAAAAAAAAAGGTGTTAAAAAAAAATCAGAATATGTTTATACTTTAGATTCTTCAACATTAGTACCATATTTAGTACTTAATTTATTTGTATCTCAGTGTCTTCATGATGTAGAGTCACCTGGAATAGTTTTCTCAGAATTTTGAAGGAGTTCCTGGAGGTGCTGAACAATAGTTGCTGCTTTTTCTTCATGCTGTGAAGCTCCAGCTCATCCCAAATTGTTTCAAATCACCACCTCAGTTGGGTTTAGGTAAAGGGATTGTGGAGGACAAAGACTTGTTTTACTGTGTACTACATAATTCCATATGTGTCTCTTAATTGGTTTCATATATTTAATATTAACATACTATGTAGAAAAAATCAATTAATGAATACAGGTTTAAATACAGCCAATAAAAAGCCAAAAATCAGTGTTATATAAAACCAACTGGTACTTTCGGCAGTGTGGGCAGTGTGCCAAGTCCTGCTGGAAAATGAAATCCTCATTTCCATAAAAGTTGTCAGCAGAGGGAAGCATGAAGTGGTGTAAGATTTTAAGGAAAAACACTGCACTGATTTTGGGCTTGATAAAACACAGTGGATCAACACCAGCAGATGACATGTCTCTCCAAACCATCACTGATTGTGAAAATTTCTTTGTAGACCTCAATCAGTTTGGACTGTGTTTCTCTCCACTCTTCCTCCAGACTCTGATCCATTCATTTCTAGAGGAAATGCTAAATTTCCTGATGGTCAGTGATGGTTTGGAGAGACATGTCATCTGCTGGTGTTGATCCACTGTGTTCTATCAAGTCTAAAGTCAGTGCAGAGTTTTTCCCGGAAAATCTTACAGCACTTCATGCTTCCTTTCATGCTACTTTTATGCAGATGCGGATTTCATTTTCCAGCAGGACTTGGCACACTGTCAACACTAACAAAAGTTCCAATTGGTCTTATGTAATATTCTAATGTTCTGAGACACTGATTTTCAGGTTTTCATTGGCTGTAAGCCATAATCATCAACAATAAAATTAATTAACACTTAAAAAATAGATCACTATGTGTGTTATACATCTATATAATATATAAGTTTCATATTTTAAACTAAATGAATGATCTTTTCAGTTATATTCAAATTAACTCTTAGTTGAATGTAAATGACTCCCTATAGAATCTAACCCAACACCTAACCCTAACCCTAAGCCTAACCTTAACCATGAACCACCAACTCTAAAACCTAGGTTTAAACCAAACTTTAATTTAAGCTTTAAATCTAACCCTAAACCTAAATCTAAAACGTTAAGATTAGAGTTGGGGCGTTGGGTTACATTCAATAGCGAATAATTTATTTTCACCTTAGCGTTCCAGAGTTGCATTTAATCGGCATGCAGTTGAATGTAAGTTAAATGTTATTTGAGCATTTTCTTTATGAGGCATCTAAAATAAAGTGAAATAATATCAGTTTTTATACTTGTTAGGTCCTTCTAATCTCAACTAGCTATAGGAGAAATTAAAAACGCACACCAAGCAAAAGCCCGGGGTCTCAGGAGGTTAATTGTAGTCATGTTATGTGGAGGTTTAAATTGCTGGGGTCGAGCTGACCCTAAGGATAAAGGGTGTTAGTAAATGTGAGGATAACAGGAGGGTTAAGTGAGGGTTGTGGCTGCGTGAATATCAAACTGTCTCAATAAAATGCCAGCATTGTGTGTGTAATTGCGTTATAGCTCGCGACTATTGAATTTACTCAATTGCTTTCTGAATGAAAGGCCGTCTATAGTCTCGAGCGCTCTGTGACCGGCCTGAGTGGCAACAATCTAACAATCGCAGCATTCTGCATGAGCATAAATAATACGACAAGTGGCTTTGAGCAATTGCGTTTTATGATCCATTATCGGAGCTTCATTATCGAGTTTTGTGGTGATTTGGTAAAGAATGTGCCCGACAGTGCCGATAGTGTTCGGTACGGGTCATCCAACTGTCAGCCAAACAAGCAGCCAGTTGTTTACACCTGCTCCCTTCACTCAGCTCCGTACCTTTAGATTGTAAAACACTTTTTCCTTCTTCTTCTCTTCCTTCTCCTCCAATCGCTCTGCCCCCTCCTCTCGGCGGAGTAAACAGGAAGCAGAGATAATCAGTTGGAGTTACGGAGAGGGGAGGAAGTGTTGTGGAATGACGGGGTAATGAGGGGATGAGTGTGTAAGTGTGTGAGTGTGAGTCTGAGATGGCTTTGGAGAATGCTTTGATGTGGTCAGCACCTTCAGTCACTTACTGTAACTCACTGTCTTCAGTGATTCAGCCTTCAAGCTTTCAACAGTGCCAGGAAACACTGACCTCTCCCCATTATGTTTTCAATTTTTATACATATGGAACAAAAGTGCTTTTCTGAGCCTCCTGAACAATGTAAAGTCCCTGACATCACGAGGAGTAGAGCTGGGTATTGTTTAGAAATGTTACCAAAAAAGTGAAAATGTTTTTTTATTACCTTTTTCTAAATTGTAACAAAAAAAAACAAAAAAAAACACGAATTATTCTCACAGAATGTATTTATTAAACAGCCGACATGAGTAATCTCATTCTCATACTGTCACCAGAAGGGGCACCATCTTTTTTATATCTTGTTGGAACAAACAGTAAGCATGATTGTGGCTCTTTATTTTGAACAAAAATCATTGCTTGTGCTTAAACTACAAATATTTTTTCCTATGCATATTGCTTTATGTATTTCAGTATTAAAAGTTCTTTTAAAAAAATATCAGGATTACATTGACAAAATAAAATTCAATTACCTTAGTTGTGTTCATTACTTAAAAATAAAAAAATATAATCATGATTCTTTTTTTATAATGCTGATAGTTCCCTGTATGTTTGAGAGGGGTGCAGTAATAATAGTGTAGTGTGATTTAGGTCAGGCAGACTAGAGTTTTTTTTTACTGTATTATAATATATAATAATAATAATAATATTTCCTAAATTTCCTTCGGGATAAATAAAGTATCTATCTATCTATCTATCTATCTATCTATCTATCTATCTATCTATCTATCTATCTATCTATCTATCTATAAGGAGAGAGAGAGAAAGAGAGAGAGCAAGAGGGCAAGACAGAGTGAGTGAGAGAAAGACAGTCCGAGTTAGTGAGAGCCAGAAGGAGTGAGAGAAAGACAGCACAAGTTAGTGAGAGACAGCGCAAGAGCAAGCAAGCAAGCGTGCGTCAGAGATTTTTGCACAGTAGCACGAGGAGTTTGGGTTCATAAAGGATGGACTCAATATGGAAGTCTCAATATGGTGCTACATTATGTGTAGCACACTCACTTGTGCAATTAAGGCTCTTGGCACAGTGAGAAAATTGAGAGTTTCTGTGGATAAGGTAGCATGTGCAATATTTAGATAAAATAAATAGGATAATAAATGAATCCCATTTCATCTTATTGATTGGTCTGGGGTGCGTTTTTCTAGAAAAGCGTTCAATCTAAGCAAATGATGACTGAACTAACACATGACGTGAGAAAAGAGCGAGTCAGGTCTACAAATGTTTCCCAAAAGAGCTTCACAAAGCGGAACGTAATGAATTAGATTAAAGTACATCTTTGTTGACTCCTCCCCCAGAACAGAGCACTCAGTGGAACAACAAACATTGATTCATTACGCCCAAAAAATGAAGAAATGTGCTGTAAATCAATATCACAATACATATTCCAAAACCAGTCAAAAGTTTGGATGGACCAGTTGTCGGCATGTCAAGAGCTCTACTATCATCAATCTGAATTTGGTTTGATTGGTTAAGTGCCCAATGAAATGACAAGCTACAAACAAGCTTTGTAATTAGTGTATAATATAATATAATATAATATAATATAATATAACATAATATGACATAGAATCAACCACAGAAATAATAACAATTATTTATCATGCTATTTTCTCCCTTTAGAATTGAATACTTTTCAGAAATACTTTCAGAATAACAAATGGGTTGTGTTCCATTATGTTAATTAGCGAGCAAGTTCATGTAGTACTTTAGTTACATAAGGGTTCGAAAAACACTGTTTAATAACAATGGTACCACTTTAAAATGAGACTACCTTTATAAAGGGTTTATAAATGTTTTACAATTAGTTTATTAATGGTTACTAATTAGATTGTAAATGCCTTAAAAATCATTAATAATCACTTATAACACATACGTAAAAAAAGGCAATTTATAAACCCTTTATAAAGGTAGTCTTATTTTAAAGTGGCACCATAATAATTAATGAAATTAAGTACAGAATAGTGAATGAAGTCTTTAGCCTTACAGAGCTTTTGGGAAACCCTTCTTAGAGATGTTTTAGTAGCATAAACGAGGGGTCAGATGTTTTTATTGTTGTATGTCTGCACATCTATGTACATCTACCCCTCACTCACATGACCAGGACCTGCTGGTGGGTCCAAACATCCATCACACTTTTCAATACCTCAAAAAAAAAAACACATCAGCCAGTCTGCCGTCAACGTGGTTCAACTGGGACACAAGACACATATAGGGGGAGCTGGTTCAATAGCTATAGCTCCTCGCTGTCACCTGCACAAGCAGCAAGCAGGACCGACATTATGCAAAGTTGAAACGGCTATGAGTCGAGAGATGAAAACCTGTCTTAGTTGTCGAAGCCGATGGAGCCGTGCTGTCAACAGCGCTCTCTAAAGGATACATGTCATCCTGATGCCATACCACTGCATTTCAAACAATGCCTTTTTCCTTCAGAAACACATAAAGCTCGCACTTCTGTGGCTTATTGGTGGACTGACATCACTCAGATTGCCACAGCATGAAAGAGAGACATCTGCAGAGCAGGTGTCCTGTCAATCATAAACCAGTGTTTTCAGATTCCCCCCTCCCTGCCTTTCAAGTGTATTCTAGGAATAAACAAATAGTATTGGATATTTAAAATTCAGCGTTCGCAGCACAGCAGTGCCAACCTTCGGGAAGCAGTGGGTATGTAGATAAAGAAGCTTCGTGGGGCTGAAAAGTT
Organism: Astyanax mexicanus; assembly: GCF_023375975.1. NCBI lineage: Eukaryota > Metazoa > Chordata > Actinopteri > Characiformes > Acestrorhamphidae > Astyanax > Astyanax mexicanus. The sequence continues at coordinate 30,468,712 of NC_064412.1, forward strand.
GAAAAGTGCTTTATTTTAAGGTCTTCAAATGCCTTAATTTAACTTCACCTTAAAACAATGCGAGCTGAATGTGGGATGGAAACCATACTGCTAGTATCTCCTGTTTCAACCGCTGAGACTTTCTTCACTCCAGTCTTGTTTTTACCAAAGTCTGAACCCATAATCAGAATTTTCCCAGCCTCGCCCGCCGCTGTTCTCTACCTGTGAGGATACTGGAGATCCATAAGCAGATGAACAAACACTGAGCTGAAATCAGGGGAAACGATTGCAGGGTCTGTTCTGAGCTGGTCCAGCTCAAGTCCCCTGTCTTCCACATCATCTACAGACCAGCTGATCTCATACACACACTGAAAGAGGTCCAGCAGCAGCCTGGCTGTGTTCTTACAGTCATGCATATGCACATATTAATGATGCAACCCAGACCCAAGTAGTCTCAGAAATTAAAACAAACAAAAAATTTCAACCTAAACCTAAACCTACACCTAAACCTAAACCCACACCTAAACCGAAACCTGTACCTAAACCTAAACCCACACCTCAACCTAAAACTAAACCCACGCCTCAACCCTAACCTAAACCCACACCTAAACCTAAACTCACACATCAACATAAACCCACACCTAAACCTATACCTAAACCGAAATCTACACCTCAACCTAAACCCACACCTAAACCTAAATCCACACCTCAACCTAAAACTAAACCCATACCTCAACCCTAACCTAAACCCACTCCTAAACCTAAACCCACACCTCAACCTACATCTAAACCTACACCTCAACCCCCACCTAAACCTAAACCCACACCTAAACCTAAATCCCCACCTAAACACAAACCCACACCTCAACCCAAACCTAAACCCACACCTCAACCTAAACCCACAACTCAACCAAAACCTAAACCCACACCTCAACCTAAACCCATAACCCAACCAAAACCTATACCCACACCTCAACCTACACAATACTCACAACTCAACCAAAACCTAAACCTATACATAACCTCAATCTAAATCTAAACCTCAACCTCAACCTAAATCTACACCTAAACCTAAACCCACACCTCAACCTAAACCTCAACCTAAACCTAAGCCCACACCTAAACCTACACCTAAACCCACAGCTCAACCTAAATCTAAACCCACACCTAAACCTAAACCTACACCTAAACCCACAGCTCAACCTAAATCTAAACCCACACCTAAACCTAAACCTACACCTACACCTAAACCTACAGCTCAACTTTAACCTAAACCCACACCTGTCCCATAAACCTATTCCTCAATCTAAATTTAAAGTTAACCTGCACCTAAACGTCAACCTAAAGTTTACCTGTACCTCAACTACATTTAAACTCAACCCACACCCCAACCTAAACCTAAACCTGCTACACCTAAAACCACTTATGATATAAAGTTTACCACACCTTCAGCTGTAGTAGAACGTGAAAGTCTTACAATTTACAGTAATAACTTATTCTCAATTATTCTTCAAGTCCATGGCAGACGGGTCATGGTCAGGTATTAGATTCCAGTAGTTCCTTGGCAACAGAAGGATAGAACAACAGATCTACAGTCATTTATTCCAGAAGTGGTTACTATAACTATTGTGGAGCTTCTGAAGGAGAAACATTCTTGATTCTTGATTTTTTTTTCAGGAAGAGAAAAAAATAGGAAAGATATTTTTTTCAATTTCCTACAGTTTCTGTTCATTTTCTTCACTTTTTTTTTTTTTCAAATTTCCCATATATTATTATATATAATATAAAATACATAATATACAAAACCTGTGTATGTGTAAGCCTGACTGTATGTGTTTTCTGTGTGTGTGTGTGTTTAGTTATTTTGGAAGAGTATCACAGTTTCATCTAATGTTTACCTTTACTCTAAACCATAACCATTATATGAGTTGTCTGGAGGCCCTCCTGAGGCCCCTGGCAGTAATCTATCCCTGCCTCATCATAACCTACCTTATCATAAGGACCACAGAGCTGAAACTCTGGCTTAAATCCAAAAACAATTCTCAGGTTATGAAATGCATTTGGTTTTATATGCTTGTTTGTTTGCTTGTTTTTTTTTTGATGCTGCACTTTAATTAAAGGAGTATTTATATTTATAGTTAATTACGACACAGTCATAGTACAACCTGAGAAAAAAACTCTCAATTCCAGAGCGCGGCTAGGGAGGAGAATCTGGTTTGTGTTTTTGCTTTATTTATTTATTTATTATTATTTTTTTTTTTTATATCACTCCCTTAGTGTCACATTCATTCCTAGCGACAAAAACAGGAAACGTTTCCAAAATAAGATGAGAGAAAGCGAAAGAGACGGAAACTTAACTTTGTTTCTTTTTTACTCTCTCTCTCTCTCTCTTTTTCTCTATCTCTTTTTTTTTTCATTGTAATTTTGGTCTCTCTCATGTGCGCCATCAAAGATCCAGAGATTGTTTGTGTGCTCTGTAATTATTAATCTGCCTCGCAACGCAGCTGCCCTCAGGGCCGAGACACACACAAAGCCTGCCTGCCTCTCTGATGTGGAGAGAAACTGCTGAAGAGAGAGAGAAAGAGAGAGAGAGAGAGAAGTAGTGCCACCAAGTCAAACGTGTGAACTTGTTGTGAAGGAGTGGGAGTGGGAGGGAGAGCACTGAAATGAACGGCACTGAGATGAACACACTCAAAACCAGAACACGATGTGATGTGCATCGATGTGGGATCACACAAAGGGTTAAAAGGCTAAAGGCCCTATCGTACACCCTGCTCAAGACTCGTCACGATGCTCTTTGCTATCTTACACCCCGTCAACAGTCTATTTTTACTCCTTGTGCCTGCGCTGTTGAAAAATGATGCGTAAAATTTACTTTAAAAAAGTTTCGCAACTTTCTGCATTCGCTTTTTTTAAGTACATTTAATTTCAGACAAACGTACTTCAACTCGGTTTCCAGACTTAAATGTTACATAGAGTAAATAAGTGAACTGAACTTCATTCAATCCTTTCTTTTATTAAACTTTACTTAATGTATTTTTGCTGAATCAATCCTTTCTTTCATTAAACTTTACTTAATGTATTTTTGCTGAATCAATCCTTTCTTTTAGTAAACTTTACTTCATTTATTTTTGCTGAATCATATCTTTCTTTTAGTAACTTTTAGTTAATTTCTGCATACAATATTACCTAATTACTGTAATAATGCGGACAGAATACAGACACTCGCAGATACAGTTTTTGGGTTTTATTAAAAGTTTGAATGGCACAGGGGTAGTCAAAAACAGAAGCCGTGTAATACCAGCAAACAGGAACCTCGTAGAATAAACCATACCATAAACAGGGAGATAGATCCAGTAGTAGAGATAATCCAAAACAGGTAAACGAATAAACAGTCCAGGTCAAACACGGAAAATCCACAATCAGGGGCAAAGGCAAAAATCGGCGTCGAAGAAACAAAAAGCAAGGTCATACACGAGAAAAACAATCACAGAGATAATAATGCTTTGTAAAGTGGACGAACCAAACAATACACGACACAGGTGTGTGCGTGGAGTGTCCTTTTATACAGCAGGTAATCAGTATTCAGGGCTTCCCGGAGGAAGCAGGTGAGGTGTCTCATGAGTGGGTGTGTGTGTGATGTCAGCGGGTGGTGCGTTATGGGTAGTGTAGTTGTCTAACTGAAAACCTTCGTTAGAGCTGTGTGTGGGAGAAACAGAAGCGCCTACAGCACCAGACGTGACAATTACAATTACTTAATTCATGCAATATTACTCAAATAATTAAGATACATAACATTTAGTATACTAAAAATAATTTAATGTGTAATGTGTGTGTTTTAACTAAAAATATTTTAATTTCAGGAATTATAATATATTATGTATCATAAATTATTTGAGTAATATTGTATAAGTGAAGTATCTGTAATTAGGTAGTATTGTATGCAGAATTAAGTAATGTTTACTAAAAGAAATGATTGTCTGAAGTCCAGTTCGTATCAGTTCATGTTAAAATTCCCTAATGACTAATGACTTTTCTAAGAGCTAACTGGAATTCAACCAACCTGGAGTCCAATCAATGTGATGAGATTAAATGTGTTGGTTAAAGCTGCCCTGCCCTATAAAAACACACCAGTTTTGAGTTTGAGTCTGTTCTTTAGAAGCATTGCTTGATGTGAATCATGCCTCAAATGCACAAAAGAGATCTCAGAAGATCTACATTCAAGAATTGTTGACTTGTATGAAGCAGGAAAGGGTTACAAAAGTATCTCTAAAAGCCTTGATGTTCATGTGTCCATGGTAAGACAGTCGGTCTACAAATAGAAAAAGTTTAGCACTGTTGCTTCTTTCCCTAGGCGTGGTCGTCCTGTAAAGATGACTGCAAGAGCACAGCACAGCAGAATGATCAATGAGGTGAGGAAGAATCAGAGAGTGTCAGCTGAAGACTTACAGAAATATCTGGCACATGCTAACATTTTTGTTGAGTGGTCCAGTCAAAGTCCTGACCTCAACCCAATTGAGATGCTGTGGCATGACCTCTAAAGAGAGCGATTCACACCAGATATCCCAAGAATATTGCTGAACTGAAACAGTTTTGTGAAGGGGAATGATCAAAAATTCTACCTGACCGTTGTGACTTAAGTAAGACATACTAAGTAAGTAACTTCACCTGCTGCCATATTGGATTTACTTGTTTACTTTAACTAACATTAAAAATGTCTGAAGTTATGCCATGAATAAATATATTATTTGGCAGTAAGTGTTTATTTACTCAGTAAAAAATTATATTGCAATAAACTCAAATAAAATTCATACAGAAATTAGTGATTTTACATCACTTGTGTTGATCAACACAACAAGAGCACAACTGTGTACAAAACAGCGTGTATTTGATCAGGGTGTGTGTGTGAGTGTGTGTGTGTATAAGTGTGTGATCAGTGTGTGTGTGTGTGTGTGTGTGTGTGATCGGGGTGTGTGTGATAGCGTGTGTGTGGAGATGAGGAACTCATGGAGCAGGAACCTGACCATATGTAGAGCTGCTCCTCTCCGGAGTTGAGGATGAAGAAAGACTCTTCCACCATGAACTCACCCAAACAGAATGACAAGCAAACCAACGGCAGATCAAAGAGAGAGAGAGAGTGAAAGAGAGAGAGAGAGAGAGAGAGAGAGACAGACAGAGATAGAGACAGAGGAAGAGTACATAAACATGTATCGCGAAAGATGACAGACAGCAGACAGAGTGATACTGATTGACAGGTGGATAGATAGATAGATAGATAGATAGATAGATAGATAGATAGATAGATAGATAGATAGATAGATAGATAGATAGATAGAGAAAGGAGGAGATAGAGATAGAGAGAGAAAGGAGGAGAGAGAGAGAGAGAGAGAGAGAGAGATACAAAGAGAGAGGGCCTGTGGCAGGTTGGTAGTTGTGTGTTTGCTCTGTATGTAAATGAACACACACATTCATTTGGGAAATAACAATCACGACAAGCAAGATAAGAGAGCAGAACAACAATAACCACACACACACACACACACACACAAACATCTCACGGTCAGAAACTGCAGAAAAGGTCAACAAAGGAAAAACATGAATAAATCAACACATCAGAGAGAAAGAGAGAGAGAGAGAAAGAGAGAGAGAGAGAGAGAGAGAGAGAGAGAGAGAGACTTGTGTGTAATGAAGTGATTGTGGGGCTGTTTATTATCTACTGGCTGTGCTGTGAGGAGGGCTGGAGAAGCGGGTGGGGGGTGTTTCAGGTTTTATCTGTCTCTTATTTCATGGCACCTATAGAGAAAACTGATTAAAGATGCTTGAATGTGTGTGTGTGTGTATGTGTGTGTGTGTTAATGCATGTGTCCCATGTTTACTACATATGTAGTAATGCATTTAATAATGTCCTTTTTACATATAATACATATGGAAGACCTCCACATTATATATATATAATGTGGACATTATATACATTATATACTCTTGATAAGTTCAGCCCAGCTGTTAACTGAATGTCATTTCAGATGACTCTACCTCACAAAGCTGACTGAGAAAATCCAGCCAAGATGTGCAAAATGTGAAAAATATAACACTTTTTTGTTTATATATATATATATATATATATATATATATATAAACAAAAAAGTGTTATATTTTTCACATTCTTGCTTTAATATCAGCTTTGCACATCTTGGCTGGATTTTCTCAGTCAGCTTTGTGAGGTAGAGTCATCTGAAATGACATTCAGTTAACAGCTGGGCTGAACTTATCAAGAGTTAATTACTTGAATGTCTTGCCTTCTAATGAGTTTGAGAGCATCAGTTGTAAAGTTGTGAAGAGGTAGAGTTGGTGAGATACAGTACAATATACAATACAATAGCTCTATTTGAGTAATATTCGAATTAATGTTATGGTAAGAACTAAGTAAAGAAAAAAATACTTTAAAAGTAAAAAATGTTATGATGAAACTGGCTCTCATCAGAAAAGTCCCAGGAAAGGAAGAGCAAGAGTTACCTCTGTTGCACAGGTTAAGTTTATCAGAGTTACCAGTCTCAGAAACCACAAATTAACAGCTAAAGTTATTACATGATTTCTTATATGTGTTTCTTCATAGTCTGGATGACTCCAGTATTCATTTACAATGTTGGAAAAAATCTAATAGAATGACATACTGTATGTAGTAAGTATGGGACACATGTATTACCACACACACTGTCATAGTGTACAAAAAAAACATACAGTATGTGTGAGTGTGTGTGTGGGGTGTGTGTGTGTGTGTCTGTCAGAGAGAGATAGAGAGCAGTTGGTGTGTTTTGTACAGTAGGCAGGAATGAATCCCCGTAATCCTGTATTAAGATGATTCCTGATATTCTGCCTCATATTGTAGCACTACACTTCCATTTATTCCCCATTTACTCAATCTGCCGTTCAGCCAGATTTCCCCCTGTTTACTCCTCCTGCTGAACACACTCTGCATCAGCTCTATACACACACACACACACACACACACACATCGACAGAATACCAGCTCGCTGCTTAGACTCACATTAAAGCGTCATTTATTTATTTACATATAATGAATAAGAAATCCCATTCTCATGTAAAGGTTTGATTCTGAAGTATTTACTGTTGGAGTCAACACTCATAAGCAGTTAATTTCAGTCCTGGTTCCTCTTAGTTCTCATGCAGCAATGTTTGCTTTAAGTCATTTTTTTAGAACTTTGATTGAGTTTTACTTTATAAGACTTGGTTCTTCTCAGTGGCTCATCAGAACCCTCTTATGGACTTTGTCTTTCTGAACTTGGTCCTAGCTGATGTATCAGTTGAGACCTGGCATCAGGCATGCAGAATTTAGGTGACTGTGGTTTATACTCATCAACTAGAGAGGTAGCACATGCCGCACAGGTCAATTCCCATTTTATACTCCTCAACCAGGGTGCTGGCACATGCGGCACTGGCTAATTCCTATATCCATTCTTTGAATTAGGTAAAATGTAATGTATACTTAGCAACTAGAGTGTTAGCAAAAGTGAATTGGGCCATTTCTCATATTATACTCTGCAGCAGGGGTGTTGGCACCTTTGGCACAGGCCGATTCCCATATTACACGCTGCAACTGGGTTGTCAGCAAAAGTGGCTTGGGCCGGTTTCCATCCAGGGTTTGGCCCAAGTGGTACTTAACCCAGACATCCCAAGTTGCAAAAGTTGATTTCAAATTAATTTATTTTGCCTCCGCCATGATCTGCTTTCTCTCACTCACTGAACAAATCCCGTCCGGGAGTGGGGAAAAACACTGCCCGCCCACACTAAACACTGATTGGCTGTCTCACAGACTCTTTGCAGAGAACAGGCCAATCAGAACCCTCTCTGTTTTCTCTCTCTCCTTCCCACACGTGATTAGAGAAAAAAAGTCTGTCGCCTGTGTGCGCGTTTGTGTGCAGTGTGCGCGTTTGGGGCACTCGTTCTGAATTCCGGGTGATTATATGTGACTCGCGGGCAACAGGGAGCCACTGCCGAAATGCGGGAGACTCCCGCAGCTTCAGGGAGACTTGGTTTGTCTGCTTAACCTGGATGTGAGTTGAACCTTTGGCCCAGAATCAGCCTAGATTTAAACCGGAGTTGGGCCAATGCCAACTGTTCTATCTGGAATTCCTTTTGAGTCTTGGTTCAGTTTTAAATTGAATTGAACTGATTCCAAGGAACTGATTTGAGGGTGAAGCATGGATTAAGAATTAAACATTCCTGTTGTGTTAAAAAGATGTGCAAAATCTCAATCTCCACATGAGCAGGACTGTTCCTTCATTCCTCTTCTTTCCCCTTCGTCTCTAATAGCATGAAGAATAGGCCCAAGCTTGGCTGATGTACGGCAGCATCAGCTATGCAAAATTGAGCAGAATGTAGTTTATACTCAGCAACTAAAGAGTCAGCAAAAGTGGTTTGGGCCGTTTGCCATATTATACTCAGCAACCGAGGCATTCCCACATGTGACACAGGCCTATTCCCATAATATACTCTGAAACAGGGGTGTTGGCACATGTGCTGCAGGCCAATTCCCACATTATATTATGAGTCAGAAAAAGAGTCGCAACAATTCACCTATTTCGCTATCTTGGAGTCCTCTTTAAGTTCTTCGTTTCGAGTCTTGATTTAGTTTTACATTGTTCTGAACTAATTTGAAGGAATTTAAGGGGGTGGAGCATGGATTAAGAATGATTCATTCCTGTTTGTTTCTTATGATGTGTGAAATCTCAACCTCCACATAAGCAGAACTGTTCAGCTGTGCAGCTGTGGGGCAGATCCAGTAGGGACCACAGGCAAAGTTCAGAAATCTGTGTGTGTGCGTGTGTGTGTGTGTATGTGTGTGTGTGTAAATGTGCAGGGAGTTGGTTAACATGGTCTCCCGCAGCATGCATGACTCTCTTGGCCCATTCCTGCACCCTTTTGTCCAGTGAAAGATGATATGACAGCAGACCACCAGAGACGGACACCATCCTGAGGGGTGGGCTGAAGAAGGCCGCCATGTGTTTGCCTAAACTTGGCCCAGAATCCAAGAGCAGCGAGTGGGCCCAGCATCCAGCAGTTGTTAGAGGGCACCCACAGTGTGACCTTCTGACCTGTCCTGTTCTTAATCACTGTCAATAGCACCACATGTGCGTCCTGCCCCCGGGGGCTTGGCGCCAGGACCCTCTGACCAAGCACAGGAGACGCTGGTGAAAACACACCTTTACGATGACGGCCCACTCCAGATAATTTAGCTTATCAGTTAGAGTTGTCCAGGTGCTGTGGCTGCAGGAAATGATTTAAGATCTTAATCAGTGTGACTGTGCTTCTTCTCTGTGCTCGTAAGGAAGTTTTCATGTGAATCTTGATTCTCCAAGTGTTGCTTCTCAACATTCTTAGGGTTGTTTTAAGTCCTGGTTAAATACACTTAGCAAGTTTGTCGTTGGTGTTTAAATACTCTGAATATATATGTTTTTTAAATATTTATTTTAAATTTTCTTACATTTTTTCCCAATTTAGCTAGTCAGCTGTATATCCTCTATCACTAGTGATGCCACAACACAAGGAGGGTGAAGACTAGCACATGTCTCCTCCAACACGTGTCTCTTTTTTAACTTTGCCGAGTAGCCAGCGCGCTTGGAGAAAAGCACAGCGACTTGGTTCTAATACATCAGCTCACAGATGCCTTGTCCTGATCAACATCACCCTAGTATTGATGAGGGTAAAGAGCCAGAGAGAGTAAGGCCAATTGTGCTCTCTCTCAGGGCTCCCGTAGCTGATTGCAAGCTGCATGACCAGGATTCGAACCAGCGATCTACTGATCATAGAGGCATCGCTTTAGATTGCTGGACCACTCGGCGCCCCTTACTCTGCATATTTATGCCTGATGTTCTTAGAAAGTTATTTCTTTTGCCTCATTCTTTAGTTTATCTATTTTTGTCTTCCTTCTGAGTCTTAGTTCTTCTCATAGCCCTTTTATCACCAACGTGGAAATGGTTCAGTTCCTTTTTGCGCAGCTGATTTTGAACTGTTCATTGCAGTCCCGCCAACAAAAATTGCTTCTGGAACCCGAAAAGTTTATTCTCAAATGGAACCAATTAACCAATAAGAGAGTAGGTTCTTTAGCAAGAACCGTGACAACACCTGCGGGTGTGTCAGGTTGTACAGGAGCATGGAGAGCAATCATAGAATCTCTAAAGAGAAGAACACCCACTTCAGAATCTGTTCCGAATCTGTTTCTTGGGTCACAAGAGGGTGCTCTCAAGTGAGCATTAAATAAATGGGTTCATATAGAAGAAATTGAGCAAAATAATAGTTTATAAACGTTTGATGTTTTTTTGTACTGAGAATTGTACTAATTTCCTCAACACAGAACCGCATAAATAATTTTGAAAGCTTTTTAAATTAAATTTTTAAGCCTTTTAAACATGTTATGGGTGTATCACCAGCATCAGTAGCAATAATACTAGTGAATCTACTATATAAAAATCATTTGTTGTAGAAAATGGAAATATAAAGGGACATTTTCTTTGCATTTTTACTATTTTTAATGGGAGTTTTAGCCATGCACCTCCATTTATCCTTATCTACCAAGATTCTATTATCCTGAATAGAACCAGTTTGAGAACCAGGTTTTCTTTGGTGGTTCTTCTCTGCACACCAGCATTTTTTAGTCTAGTTGAACTGGATCCTAGCTCATTTTTACTCTTGATGCCATTTGCTTGGGCATCACAAACGTATCTGCATGGGTTGCTGTGGTAACAAGGTCAGATTTAGTAACTTAACTATAATATAGAAATTAATAGAGCAAAAGTTTGGTATTTGGGAGTGCAGTCTTAGTGTTTTCGGGAGCTCTTCCTTTTGAGTCTTGGTTTCTCTCAGGGGTTCATCCTTATAGACTCTTCAATTTAGATTTTCTTGCAGAAAACATACACTGTTATTTATATTAGTTTAGAAACTTTTAGAGGGTTTTTTAATTTGAAATCAACTGTGAAGGAACCTCTGAAGGTGCTCTAAGGACCTTCAAGAAAAGGTTTTTAGAAGAAAAATAGGTAACACTTTATTTGGATGATCCGTAATAGATGCCTCATAGATGCTCAACTGACATTCAACTCCATGTCTATTAAATAAAACTAAAATTAAATGATACTCTTTTGAATGTGACCCTACACCTAACTCTAACATGAACTATAATCTTAACATTTTAGGATTAGGTTTAGGATTAGATTTATGGTTTAGTTTCAGGTTAAGGTTAGGGTTAGGTTTGAGGGTTAATTCATGGTTGAGGTTAGGGTTGAGTATTGGATTTTTGTCTGTTTTAGTATGGTTTTCTATTTTTTTTGGGGGGGGGGGGGGCGTTTCTCTATTTTTAAAAAGTTTTTGGATGGGTGTATTTTTTGGCTTTTTATTTTTTTGGTGGGTGTTTTCTGGTTTTCTTTTTTCTTTTGTTCTGATATAAATTTTTTGTTTTTTTTGGTGGGTGTTTGTCTGGTTTAAATTTTTTTGTTCTGATTTTCTGTTTTTTTTGGTGGGTGTTTTTCTGGTTTAATTTTTTTTTGTTCTGATTTTCTGGTTTTTTTGGTGGGTGTTTTTCTGGTTTTCTAGTGTTTTTTTGAGGGGTGTTTTTTTTTTCTTTTTTTAATGCCCCTCCGTTTGCGGTTAGGTGTTAGGTCAGCGTCTATAGAGAATAATTTACATTTGACTCACTGTTACATTGCAATTAATAGACATTAATTTAAACGTTGTTTGAAAGTTTGTTGAGTATTTATGAGGCATCTATAATGAACCATCTACATAGTGCTACATCTACATCTACACAAGTGCTGCGAACACATGTTATTTAAATCATTATCAGACTTTTTAAATGTTATTCAAAGCTCCTTATGGGGTCCCTGCACAGTTTCAAACTAAGGAACCCCTAAAAGTTCATTAAGAAAGTTCATATTAACACTGTTAGAGAGATCCTCTTTTCAAATCATGTTTTTTCTCACGTTTTTTTCCTTTGAATACTTTTTTGGACTTCTATGAGTCATGGTTCCTATCAGTGGATGTAAGGGAGTTTTTTTTCTGTAAGTCTTGGTTTCTTTCAGTTTCGTAACTGCTTTGATGAACGATGAAAAACACTGAAATCAAGAGTCTTAGATTTTATTATTTCTTTATTTTTTTTTTAGAAAAGGGCTCTGGAGATTAAGAAATAGTTCACATAGTTTACAGACCTTAATCTGAGGCCGTCATGCGGCCCGCGTCTCATGCTGTCTTTCTTTTTTCCCCTCTCTTTTCTTGTGTTATCCCCCACCTAAAGAAGTCCTGCGTTTGTTTTCACGCTGACTTCTGAGTGAACACATCACCACGGGGGTGAGCCGTGCTGCACCGTGAGTCTGCGAGTCTGGCGATTCATCTTTTCTCCCTCTCTCGCCCTCTCCCTCTCTTCCTCCTCTTTCTCCCTCCCTCGGCCTCCTCTGTTCCCCTCCCTCAGCCAGAAGGTACACAAAGGAGCTAAAAAAGGGCAGTGTCTTATCGGATTCGGGGAAGGTTCTGACCCGGGCCGGCGGGAGGGGGGGTTCTGAAGGCCGTCTCAGCACCTCTCCTCATTGAGGGCTCCGGCAGGGTGCCAATATTTGTGCTCTCTGAGCCCTCTTCATCCTCGGGCACCCCTCTACCCAGCCCCCCGACACCCCCTCCCCAACCCCACAGAGCGCCACGGCCCAGCACGGAGCACGGAGCTGCCGGAATGCCTCTGTGGAAACTGTGACTGGGTTTGATTTAAATGGTTTCAGATGCTCCTTAGGAGGCGCCCCAGAAAAAAAAGGGGAAAAAACAGCTGGTAGCCTTTTCCATTGATATGCACAAAAGAAAAAAGAAAGAAAGAAAGTGAGAAAGGGCCCCGGCCTTCTTTAAAGAGGAACCGCAGCTCTGGCTGAACACACAGCTTCAGGGGGATGCTTTAAAATGAAGGACGTGTGATTAGTTAATTAATTATTTGTTACTTATTAGTGTTCATTTAGGTTAAGAAAATAATGCCGTGCTAGCTGGGAGTTTAAGACTTCATTAAACTTTACACTATAAGTAAATTATGATACATATTATATCTTGTTTTATTAGATCTGACAAGCATATAAATCAGTGGTGGGTTTCCCAAAAGCTTCGTAACGCGAAGAACTTAACTTTTACTGTCAACTCGTACTTAAGATTGATCGTTAATTAAAGGGTGTTTCTCAAACCCTAACATAACTAAAGTACTACGTAAACTCACTCGCAAATTAACAAGTAACTCGACCCAGTCATTATTCTGAAAGTACCTCTTTAAATGTTTTTATTTGTTTGCAGTTCAGCACCTTAAACACTAGGAACCGACAATTTTGAGGGAGAGAAATCTAAATTATTTCTGTTACTGTGCCATTCACGCACCTTTATACAATTTCAACCAGCCTAGGTTAATAATAATAATAATAATAATAATAATAATAATAATAATAATAATAATAGTAATAATAATAATAATAAGAAGAAGAAGAAGAAGAAGAAGAAGAAGATTAAAGAAAACAATAAGTTGGCTTTTCCAAGCAAACAAGGGCAACGATAATATGCATTATTTGTTTGACATTTATTAAAACAACCTTTAAAAAATGTACAATCAAGAAAAAGTGAGAGAGCAGCCAATATAGTGTTATTAAAGCAGTTAAGGTATAAGTAAAGTGAGAGAGCTGAGTTTGAGATGTTTGAGTGGAAGTAAATGTTGTCATAGTTGGTGTTGGAGGAGCTTTTGGCAGAGCTTCTTCTACCCTCGCACTCTGGGAGATCTAACGTCGTAACTGACCAGGACACCGATAGCGCAGATGCACACTGGACAAAAACACTAACAGACGTGCTCTGGATTGAACCAGGCAGCACTTGGCACTACTGATTCAAAACCGTCCACATCTGAATTGAGATGCATCTAAAAATTGAACATTTCACCAACCTCTATGGCTTTGCCTATATTATATTACCTAAAGTATTGGCATGAAACTTTCTGTTTACAGACGCTCTTCATGCAACATGGCTGAGCTTGAGTTGTTTTATAACGACGAATGGAGCAAAAATCTAGAGTCCCTAGATGCTCAAAGCTGGTAGAGACAACCCCCAAAGTACTTACAGTTGTAATTGCAGTGGATGGTGGCTCTACTTAGTATTGATATTTGAAATCCATGTATCATTTTCATTCTACTTCACACTTATGCAATACTTTGTGTTTGTTTATCACTTAAAGTCTCAATAAAATTCATTTACATTTGTGGTTGTAAGGTGACAAAATGTGGAAAAGTTTAAGGGGTCACTAACTTTTTGAATAGTCAAAAAAAAGTTTCTACAGACCTCTAAATTTCACGTGGCCTTCAGATTAGCTCAGGAACAGTAAAGTGTAGAGAGCTTTCTGGAATGGGTTCCCATGGCCAAGCAGCTTTATTTAAGCCTTACGTCACTAAATGCAAGGACTGGATACTTTTGGAAGTATAGATTATTATTTTTTGGGGAAGACGCTGAAATTCTTGCCTCAGGTAAATGACCATATACTACCTCTACTCTAGATGACTTAATCTGCAATAATAATGCAGAATGTATTTACTGTTTTGTCTACATCACTAGACGAGTTAACATGTTTGCTGCCTTTACACACTTAAACCAACTCAACTCATAACTCTAACTAAATGATCAAGTTTAAAACTTATCTGTAGAGTGCTATGGCTCTTCGGGACACAATTTCAGTAGCCATGTATGAAGAGAAACTCTAATGAGTGAAGAAAGACTGGAGCTGAAACTGAACATGACCTTTGGCCTCTTTCTTTGCAGTATATTTTGCCTTCACTCTGGGGAGCAGGGGTGGTGGATCTGCCTCTTTCTCTGAAAGAAGTTGTTTTGGTCTTCTGGGTCCGTGGTCGTGGCTTCTCTTAACGCCGCCCCATGGGGTTCTGCCCTGCCAGTGGGTACCGAAGATGGGGTTGTTGAACCGCTCTGGCTCCAGCCCAGAGGGTGGCAGTGCTGAGCTCACCTCTGCTCCTCACCTCTGAATGCTCCTGCTGACTCCGGACTGAGGAGAGTAGGTTTGATTAGGCTGCTGGCGCCCCAAAGTTTCCTGGTGTTTTTCTTATTATAGTGGTCCCTGAGGAATGTGCGTGGTCGCTCTCTCACTTCCCAGAAGCACTGAAGCAGTGAGACATGTTGCTCCAGCAGGTGAGACAGCAGCTTAGACAGAAGGCAGAAGAAGTTATCAAACATAGAGGCAATCTTTAAAAACAAACTTAATTTTTTTTTGGACAGTGGCTTCACATAAACCAAATTTAGCCAAATAGAAGTTACCCTCCAGTCCTTTGAGACCTCGCCAACTACTCCATACCTCGCTCTTGGAGTGATATTTGTTGGTCAACCACTTCTGGGGAGGGCAACAGTGGTCTTGAATGTCCTTCATTTCTACACAATCTTCCTGACTGTGGATTGGTGGAGTTCTAACCCTTTAGAGATGGTTTTGTAACCTTTTCCAGCCTGATAAACATCAACAACTCTTTTACTGAGGTTATAAGAAGAAATCTCCTTTGTTCATGCCATGATACACTTCCACAAACATGCAGAATTTGATAGATCCCTGTTCATTAAATAAAAGAAGGTGCCCAGTCGCACCTGATTGTTATTATATTGGTTAAAAAACACTTGATTCTAATTTTACCTTCAAATTAACTGCTAGCCATAGAAAATCACATACTTTTTTCCACTCTTAAATACAGCTCTGGAAAAAAAAGAGGCCACTCCAGTTTCTGAATCAGTTTCTCTGATTTTGCTATTTATAGATATATGTTTTATTAAAATGAGCATTGTGGTTTTATTTTATAAACTACAGACAACATTTCTCCCAAATTACAAATAAAATATAGTAATTTAGAGCATTAATTTGCAGAAAATGAGAAATGGCTGAAATAACACAAATGATGCAGAGCTTTCAGTCTTCAAATAATAATGCAAAGAAAACAAGTTCATATTTATAAAGTTTTAAGAGTTCAGAAATCAGTATTTTTAATCACAGTTTTCATGTATGTTGGCGTGTTCTCCTCCACCAGTCTTACACACTGCTTTTGGATAACTGCTGGTGCTAAAAGTCAAGCAGTTCAGTTTGGTTTGATGGCTTGTGATCATCCATTTTCCTCTTGATTAGATTCCAGAGGTTTTTTTATTTTATTTGGTAAAATCAAAGAAACTCACCATTTTAAGTGATCTCTTATTTTTTTCCAGAGCTGTATTTAATATTGAATCATTTTCCTTAATAAATAAATAGCCAAGTATAAAATATAATGTTGTTTCATTGTTTAACTGGGTTCTCTTTATCTGGTTTTAGGACTGATAATAGGTCATATTTATGCAGAAATGTAGAATATTTCAAGCACCAAATCACCCTATTTATTTTACAATACATCCTAACTATTAATTATGCTGCCTGTTTTTTAATGTTGGAGGATTTTTTGGTTGATATTAATTAATATACTTTTACACAATATAAAGAACAGCTTTTCATGACATAAAGAATACTAATATATACAGTAAATACTGAAAAAATATATATGACATATCTCGGTGTTCCTTGTTAGGAATAGTCAGGCGAATAGTATATTAATATCATTCTTCTCTACTTCCTCCATTTCTCCCTCTTGTCCTGACCCCCCCTCCCCTCCCCCCGTACCTGAGGAGGAAAGCAAGAAAGCTTCAAATGAGCATCGGCACATTGATTTCCACGCCGGCCAATCGAGAAAAAAATCTCAGCCAATCAAAAACGGCCCCACCGGAGGGACCAAATCAAAGCTCGGGCTTTGTTTCCTGCATGTGCTGTAGCTGCTGGACAGATTCTTTTTGAAATGGAAGCTCATGGTATAAAATACATGGTGGAAATGATTCATACTGTATGCTGAACCTGCGTTAGAGTCGAATGTCTTATTTATGTGCTGCATTTTAATCCTGGTTTGAATGGTTTAATATGGCATTATTATGAATTATCATGTGTGAAATGGAACAATGGAACAGTGGATTGTTTGCTGTGTAGACTGTCTTCGAAAACAATACTATACTGTACTTTACAAATCTTTTAGAAAATGAAATAAAATATATATTTCTAAATATTTTAAATCTAGTACATAAAAGCAGGGGTTCTTTTGTGTAATTCAATTGACAAT
The DNA here is from genome assembly GCF_023375975.1 of Astyanax mexicanus. NCBI lineage: Eukaryota > Metazoa > Chordata > Actinopteri > Characiformes > Acestrorhamphidae > Astyanax > Astyanax mexicanus. The sequence goes on from NC_064412.1 coordinate 30,485,880, forward strand.
AAAAAGAAAAATTTTGGGTACATAAATAATTTTCATTCCAACAAACTGGAAGCATGCATTTATTTTTATTATTGTAGGACCTGTAAGTAAGTAAAGTAAAGTAAAACAGTTTTGGTTATTTTATTGTTCTAATACAGTACAAAAGTATTTTCTCTGCATATACCAATTTAAACATAGCTTTGGGGTGAACTCTACTCAAGCAAGGTGAGTGTAACCAGTTGTTTCAAAATATGTTGTTTAGGTCCTACAGATTATTAGCTTTTTTAGTCTATATTCAGGTAATGGATGGTGCCAATATCTTTGGGTTAACAATGAATATATAAGTCGGTACAGTTACTCCAACCTTGAACACCATTTAAATCCAAATTAGTTAGAATTACTTATTGAGATTGGAAATCAATTTTCTGCTGTTCATGCCTCCAGTTACTGCTGTGTACAATGTAGGAAACAGTTGAGCAAGAATATCCATATATTCTTGAATATCTTAAGATACTGACAGACAGACAGATAGATAGATAGATAGATAGATAGATAGATAGATAGATAGATAGATAGATAGATAGATAGATAGATAGATAGATAGATAGATAGATAGATAGATAGATAGATACTGACAGATAGACAGATAGATACTGACAGACAAACAGCCAAATACTAACAGACAATTAGATAGATACTGACAGACATACAGATAGGTACTGACAGACAGACTGACAGACAGACAGATACTGACAGACAGATAGATAGATAGATACTGACAGATAGACAGATAGATACTGACAGACAAACAGCCAAATACTAACAGACAATTAGATAGATACTGACAGACATACAGATAGATACTGACAGACAGACTGACAGACAGACAGATACTGACAGACAGATAGATAGATACTGACAGACAGACAGATAGATAGATACTGACAGACAGATAGATATATACTGACAGACAGACAGATAGATACAGACAGACAGACAGATAGATAGCTAGATTGTCTAGACAGTCAAAGAGATACTGATAGATAGATAGATAGATAGATAGATAGATAGATAGATAGATAGATAGATAGATAGATAGATAGATAGATAGATAGATACTGACAGACAGACATACAGATAGATACTGACAGACAGACAGACAGACAGATACTGACAGTCAGATAGATAGATACTGACAGACAGACAGATAGATAGATACTGACAGACAGATAGATAGATACTGACAGACAGACAGATAGATACAGACAGACAGACAGATAGATAGCTAGATTGTCTAGACAGTCAAAGAGATACTGATAGATAGATAGATAGATAGATAGATAGATAGATAGATAGATAGATAGATAGATAGATAGATAGATAGATAGATACTGACAGACAGATACTGACAGATAGATAGATAGATAGATAGATAGATAGATAGATAGATAGATAGATAGATAGATAGATAGATAGATAGATAGATACTGACAGACAGACAGATACTGACAGACAGATAGATAGATAGATAGATAGATAGATAGATAGATAGATAGATAGATAGATAGATAGATAGATACTGACAGACAAACAGCCAAATACTAACAGACAATTAGATAGATACTGACAGACAGATAGATACTGACAGACAGACAGATAGATACTGACAGAAAGACAGATAGATACTGACAGACAGACAGATAGATACTGACAGACAGATAGATAGATACTGACAGATAGAAGATAGATACTGACAGATAGATAGATAGTTACTGACAGATAGACAGATAGATACTGACAGACAGACAGATAGATACTGACAGACAGATAGATACTGACAGATAGAAGATAGATACTGACAGATAGATAGATAGTTACTGACAGATAGACAGATAGATACTGACAGACAGACAGATAGATACTGACAGACAGACAGATAGATACTGACAGACAGATAGATAGATAGATAGATAGATAGATAGATAGATAGATAGATAGATAGATAGATAGATACTGACAGACAGATAGATAGATAGATAGATAGATAGATAGATAGATAGATAGATAGATAGATAGATAGATACTGACAAACAGATAGATAGATAGATAGATAGATAGATAGATAGATAGATAGATAGATAGATAGATAGATAGATAGATAGATAGATAGATAGATAGATACTGACAGACAGACAGATACTGATAGATAGATAGATAGATAGATAGATAGATAGATAGATAGATAGATAGATAGATAGATAGATAGATAGATAGATAGATAGATAGATAGATAGATACTGACAGACAAACAGCCAAATACTAACAGACAATTAGATAGATACTGACAGACAGACAGATAGATACTGACAGACAGACAGACAGATAGATACTGACAGATATATAGATAGTTACTGACAGATAGACAGATAGATACTGACAGACAGACAGATAGATACTGACAGACAGATAGATACTGACAGATAGAAGATAGATACTGACAGATAGATAGATAGTTACTGACAGATAGATACTGACAGACAGATAGATACTGACAGACAGACAGATACTGACAGACAGATAGATAGATAGATAGATAGATAGATAGATAGATAGATAGATACTGACAGACAGACATATACTGACAGACAGACAGATAGATAGATAGATAGATAGATAGATAGATAGATAGATAGATAGATAGATAGATAGATAGATAGATAGATAGATAGATAGATAGATAGATACTGACAGACAGCCAAATACTAACAGACAATTAGATAGATACTGACAGACAGACAGATAGATACTGACAGACAGATAGATACTGACAGACAGACAGACAGATACTGACAGACAGACAGATAGATACTGACAGACAGACAGACAGATAGATACTGACAGACAGACAGATCAATACTGACAGACAGATAGATAATGACAGACAGATAGATAGATACTGACAGACAGATAGATAATGACAGACAGACAGATACTGACAGACAGATACTGACAGACAGATAGATAGATAGATAGATAGATAGATAGATAGATAGATACTGACAGATAGACAGATAGATACTGACAGACAAACAGCCAAATACTAACAGACAATTAGATAGATACTGACAGACATACAGATAGATACTGACAGACAGACTGACAGACAGACAGATACTGACAGACAGATAGATAGATACTGACAGACAGACAGATAGATAGATACTGACAGACAGATAGATAGATACTGACAGACAGACAGATAGATACAGACAGACAGACAGATAGATAGCTAGATTGTCTAGACAGTCAAAGAGATACTGATAGACAGATAGATAGATAGATAGATAGATAGATAGATAGATAGATAGATAGATAGATAGATAGATACTGACAGACATACAGATAGATACAGACAGACAGACAGATAGATAGCTAGATTGTCTAGACAGTCAAAGAGATAATGATAGATAGATAGATAGATAGATAGATAGATAGATAGATAGATAGATAGATAGATAGATAGATAGATAGATAGATAGATAGATAGATACTGACAGACAGACAGATACTGACAGACAGATAGATAGATAGATAGATAGATAGATAGATAGATAGATAGATAGATAGATAGATAGATAGATAGATAGATAGATAGATAGATAGATAGATAGATAGACAAACAGCCAATTACTAACAGACAATTAGATAGATACTGACAGACAGATAGATACTGACAGACAGACAGATAGATACTGACAGACAGACAGATAGATACTGACAGACAGACAGACAGATAGATACTGACAGACAGATAGATAGATACTGACAGATAGAAGATAGATACTGACAGATAGATAGATAGTTACTGACAGATAGACAGATAGATACTGACAGACAGACAGATAGATACTGACAGACAGACAGATAGATACTGACAGATAGAAGATAGATACTGACAGATAGATAGATAGTTACTGACAGACAGACAGATAGATACTGACAGACAGACAGATAGATAGATAGATAGATAGATAGATAGATAGATAGATAGATAGATAGATAGATAGATAGATAGATACTGACAGACAGACAGATAGATACTGACAGACAGATAGATAGATAGATAGATAGAAAGATAGATAGATAGATAGATAGATAGATAGATAGATAGATAGATAGATAGATAGATAGATAGATAGATAGATAGATAGATACTGACAGACAGACAGATACTGACAGACAGATAGATAGATAGATAGATAGATAGATAGATAGATAGATAGATAGATAGATAGATAGATAGATAGATAGATAGATACTGACAGACAGCCAAATACTAACAGACAATTAGATAGATACTGACAGACAGACAGATAGATACTGACAGACAGACAGACAGATACTGACAGACAGACAGATAGATACTGACAGACAGATAGATAATGACAGACAGACAGATACTGACAGACAGATAGATAGATAGATACTGACAGATAGACAGATAGATACTGACAGACAAACAGCCAAATACTAACAGACAATTAGATAGATACTGACAGACAGATAGATAGATACTGACAGACAGACAGACAGATAGATAGATACTGACAGACAGATAGATACAGTTGTGGTCAAAAGTTTACATACACTTGTAAAAAAACATAATGTTATGGCTGTCTTGAGTTTTCAATAAGTTCTACAACTCTTATTTTTCTGTGATAGAGTGATCGGAACACATACATGTTTGTCACAAAAAACAGTCATAAAATTTGGTTCTTTCATAAATTTATTATGGGTCTGCTGAAAATGTCACCAAATCTGCTGGGTCAAAAATATACATACAGCAACATTAGTATTTGGTTACATGTCCCTTGGCCATTTTCACGGCAACTAGGCGCTTTTGGTAGCCATCCACAAGCTCCTGGCAAGCTTCAGGTCGAATGTTTGACCACTCTTCTTGACAGAATTGGTGCAGTTCAGCTAAATGTGATGGTTTTCTTGCATGAACCCGTTTCTTTAGCACTGTCCACATGTTCTCAATGGGGTTTGAGTCAGGACTTTGGGAAGGCCATTCTAAAACCTTAATTCTAGCCTGGTTTAGCCATTCCTTTACCACTTTTGATGTGTGTTTTGGGTCATTGTCTTGTTGGAACACCCAACTGCGCCCAAGACCCAACCTTCGGGCTGATGGTTTTAAGTTTTCCTGCAGAATTTGGAGGTAATCCTCCTTCTTCATTATCCCATTTACTTTCTGCAAAGAACCAGTTCCACTGGCAGCAAAACATCCCCAGAGCATAATACTACCACCACCATGCTTGACAGTAGGCATGGTGTTCCTGGGATTAAAGGCCTCACCTTTTCTCCTCCAAACATATTGCTGGGTGTTGTGGCCAAACAGCTCAATTTTTGTTTCGTCTGACCAGAGAACTTTCCTCCAGAAGGTTTTATCTTTGTCCATGTGATCAGCAGCAAACTTCAGCCGAGTCTTAAGGTGCCTTTTCTGGAGCAAGGGCTTCTTTCTTGCACGGCAGCCTCTCAGTCCATGGCGATGTAAAACACGCTTGACTGTGGAGACTGACACCTGTGTTCCATCAGCTTCCAAATCCTTGCAGACCTGCTTCTTGGTGATTCTTGGTTGACTCTTGACCATCCTGACCAATCTCCTCTCGGCAGCATGTGATAGCTTGCGTTTTCTTCCTGATCGTGGCAGTGACACAACTGTTCCATGCACTTTATACTTGCGTATAATTGTCTGCACAGTTGCTCTTGGGACCTGTAGCTGCTTTGAAATGGCTCCAAGTGACTTCCCTGACTTGTTCAAGTCAATAATTCGCTTTTTCAGATCCACACTGAGTTCCTTTGACTTTCCCATTGTAGCTTTTGTAGCTGAGTCTAATCACTGGGTCAAATGAGCCCTATTTAAATGGGCTCATGAGAAGTCAACAGCTGTAGTCAATCAGAATCACTTACAAGAAGTGAAGAGGCCATGACATGAAGCTAATTTGATTGACACAACTCGCTACATCACCAAAATTGACAAATTTTGTTGCTGTATGTATATTTTTGACCCAGCAAATTTGGTGACATTTTCAGCAGACCCATAATAAATTTATGAAAGAACCAAATTTTATGACTGTTTTTTGTGACAAACATGTATGTGTTCCGATCACTCTATCACAGAAAAATAAGAGTTGTAGAACTTATTGAAAACTCAAGACAGCCATAACATTATGTTTTTTTACAAGTGTATGTAAACTTTTGACCACAACTGTAGATACTGACAGACAGACAGATAGATACAGACAGACAGACAGATAGATAGCTAGATTGTCTAGACAGTCAAAGAGATACTGATAGATAGATAGATAGATAGATAGATAGATAGATAGATAGATAGATAGATAGATAGATAGATAGATAGATAGATACTGACAGACAGACAGACAGACAGAAAGACAGATAGATAGACAGTCAAACAGAAATATACTGATTGACAGATAGATAGACAGACAGAAATATACTGATTGACAGATAGATAGACAGACAGATAGATACTGATTGACAGATAGATATACAGATAGACAGTCAGACAGAGAAAACAGACAGTTGGACAGAGTAATACTGATAGATAGACAGATAGACAGTCAGACAGACATACTGATAGACAGATAAACAGTCAGACAGGTGGATAGATAGACAGTCAGACAGATAGATGACAGATAGACAATCAGATAGATAAATAGATTGACAGTCAGACAGATAGATAGATAGATAGATAGATAGATAGATAGATAGATAGATAGATAGATAGATAGATAGATAGATAGATAGATAGATAGATAGTCAAACATATAGATAGATAGATAGATAGATAGATAGATAGACATACAGATAGACAAGGAATAAAGGAATGGTGAAGACAATGCAAATTCAAAAACCCATGTACTCTTCTATTTAATAAGATCTGGTGCTTTGTGTTTTATGGATATTAGGAAATTGTCCTGCTGCTGGGGGAGGTTTAGCTTTCTGCATCTCATCCTTCTATCATTTGCCTCATTTCTATGGTTCACAGCTTCTGCAGTCTGTCAGTGTTTAGATCATTACCTGCCGTGTTCAAAGGAATTCTGGGATAAAGACGCTATATGCTTTAAGTGCTTTGTAACGTTGTTGTCAAGGTAACGTGGAAGTGGGAGCCAAACCAATGAAATGGTCTTCATTTGCATGAAAGGAAGATACAAAAACAAAGGAACTGAGAGAGAGAGAGAGAGAGAGAGAGAGAGAGAGATGTTCATCCAGCAGCCGGTCCTGATGACAGTATGGAAGATCAATTTCACAAGAAAAAATTACTTAAAACTAGTAAACATTTCTCGAAATAATATATATAATATATATTATATATATATATAAATTTAACTAGTTAATCACACAATTTTCTGGATCAGTATTAATATTTTAACATAACACTGAAACTTTTTGTAATTGATATTTAAATGAATGTAAGATCATCACAATGGGATTTTATTTATATTCAGATAGGGCTATTGTACCAGGAATTTCAAACAAAATCACAAAATCAATGCATGATATTAAAAATGAAGAAGGAAACATTATGTTTAAGATTCAGGTTATTGAATTTAATGCTGTCCCAGCTTACGCCTCCTTGTAGAAACTTTATATTCACAGTTACTTAGTTTAAAATCTAATTCTCGTTATATAGATCTAGGACCCAATTTTAGATTTTAGATTTAGAGATATATAGCTGGATTTAGGTCATGCCAGTGTGTCTTTGGTATCATAAGGGCACAAAAAATACACCTTGCGCAGCTCGAAATGCACAAAAGGCATTAACTAATTCTCTTAATTAGTCATGGGTGTGTTTTGGGCGGAACGTAGATAAACCAATCAGTGTGTCAGTTGTCATTCCCTTTAAGAGTTAGGTGAGCTCTGACTTTGGCGTGTTCGTACCTTAACAGCGTGGTGCTTTTGCAGGTCTCAGTAGAGGATACTGACCTGCGTGTTCACACTGTAAAGGTATGCCAGCAGCGTATTTAAGGGAACAGCAATGTTATTTTATTCTTTATTCTGTTTATTGTTGAGGGAAAAGCTAGGTTTGCATCAATATGTGTGTGTAACGAGCAGGAGTGTACATGCGCTGATCGCCTCCTGCATGGCTAAGATAGGATTGGGTGGCTGACTGTTGATTGTTGTCAGGGTTTTAATCAGTCAGTGGCGCACCTGTATTATCCACCGCCACGACACAAACACACCAGATATTAACCTGAATGCACGTCACTTCCAGACCACCATGCCCGTCAGTGTAGATTTATTCCTAACCTCTGACGCTATTTTAATGGTAAGGGCACAAGGCATGAAAATAGACTGTTGACAGGGTGTAAGATAGCAAAGAGCATTGTTGAAACAAGCTGCATGATGTGCAATTGACTGGTGCACTATAGCTCGCTAAAATAAGGCCCTTAACCTTAATCACAGTGAGGCACTGTTTTATAAAATCTTAATACATGCAGTTGAGCTCATGCCCATACAGTCTGGTCTGCAGACAGACTCTCAACTTATTTCATGAAATTAAGCAGCGTCATTTTTCAGTTTCCTAAAATGCACTCGAGATTAAAGTGGTTTTGAAGCTGAACGTGTTTGTTCTGAGTTTGAAGATAAAGGAAAGTGTTGTAGTGCTCAAGAGGCAAGATAACCTGGAGTTCAGGCTGTTAAAAAGACAATGTGCCCTATTTTACAATCTGCACAAGGCGTGTCACGATGCTCATTACTATCTTACACCCTACAAAAAGTATATCTTCACAACTTCTAACTGCGTTGTTAAAAAAGCAATGGGGCTTATGAATATATCTACACTGATGGGTGTGGTATTGACAGATTTTAACCCTGACAGCAGTCAGCAGTCAGACGTTCATTGCTATTTTGGCAATGCAGGCAGGCCGTGCACGCTCAACGTGAGTACACCCACGATTGTTACACACACACAAGGACACGCAGCAGTGCACAAACCCTACTTTGCTATCAACGATAAACAGACAAAAAAAAAATAACATTGCTTTTCCCATAAATGACCTGCTGAGCAGGTCAGTTTCCTCTGCTGAGAAGCGCAGAAGTGCTGCGCCGTTAAAGTATCAATCCGCCAGCCAGATTACAAATCAAAGCACACCTTCCCACCAGGTTGAAGTGAATGGCAAGTGACACATTGATTGGTTTATTTCACGGTACACCCAAAACACACCCATGATTAATTAAGAGAATTAGTACATGCCTTTTGTGTGTTTTGAGCCGCACAAGGCATACTTTTCCTGTTGATACAATAGCAAAGACACCAACACCCTAAATCAGGCTGCACTGATTGCTAAAATAGTGCAAATGGTGTTTTATTAACACAAATGTTGAAATATTTCAAGAATTGGTGAAAAAATAATATATTTATAAATTTCTGGCTGGAGGTCTTGTGCAGCTCCACCAAAGTCTCATAGTGCAGTCACAGTGTTCTAGGCCTGGATTGCTAATGACAGAGACTCTATTTTCTCCATTAGAGTCAGTGTATCATTAACATAAATCTGAGATAAATATTGCTACATAATGTTAATTTAAATGTTGACCTTTAAATGCCCACATAGATGAATTTTTTTAACCTGTTTCACCTTAAAACTAGATAATACCAGTTCACCATCTTCCAGAGTCTCGTTTCTTCCACAGGAGACAATTTGTTGGAGTATTGTTGGTAGATTATAGAGTTGAAAGAGCGAGAGAGTCGCTACAGAGCGTGACGTGACCTGATCTTCTTTCTCTCCTGTTGATTCAGTGAGGCATTTTCCCGCCTTCTTAATTCCTCAGTGTTGAGTAAAGTAAAGCTCGAGAGTTCAGGAGAATGACTGAAGACGGAGCAAAGTCTTCAGAAGGAGATTAACTTTGGCAGAAGTGCACTGCCTCTTCGAGGGGAAGCTGTAATAAACGCTTTACCCCTAAATCCCCCTTTCAGACGGAGAGGTTTACGAAGAAATAAATATATAAACTCATTCAGTGGCCAATCTAAGTGGTTTATCTCCTTTCATCTTGGTACGGCTGCAGAGGGCTAATCCCGCCTCTGTTCGCGATGTGACGGGGTAGAAAAGGCTCATAAAGTGTTGTGGGTGATGTTGTTGCTGTGACACAGGCAGTACTGCTGGAGTTCCTATAGCTTCTGTTTTAAATCCTGTTGCTGAAGCAGTGATTTATCAAATTTAGGATTAAACAGATTGATTGTATAGGTTTTATTGTGTTAATGCATTTTACTGCATGTACTGTGTGTGATTTTTATGCTTATTGTGTTACTCTGAGAACATTATGTGTTAGTTTTGATTAAAAATGTAGAGCAAGATTTGGCAACCTATTTTTTAAGTATAACTCACAAAGCTTTTTTGGTCATTTTTACAAAAAAAAAATGACATTACATTACTTCATAATAATGTGTTTTGTTTAGTTTTTTTTATTTACAACAAATCATAAAATGTCTTAAAAAATATGTTTTTTCCAGTAAGTAAAATCAAGCTGTTTCTATTGTAAGTTGACTAAGAGTAAGAATACTATTACAACGATACTACTACAACTGACTACTTGTCACGCTGGCCAGACACACGAGAGACACACAACTAGGCAATGCTTACAGGAGTAGTAAGGGACAGGCAGGGTCAGCAACAGTAAGGCAGCAAATATAAACAACATACCAGAGAGTAATGGGGCAAAACAGGGTCATACACTGTAAATCCAGCAAAAAGGAGGCTAAGGCAAAAGAGTAGTCAAAAATACACTAAAGGGTCGGCAACGGAAATAAACAAAACAGAGGGCAAAGCAAAAATTGAGAGTTGGAAACAAAAACAAGTCTGTAACAAAAGAAAATAAAAGGGAAAAAAGGAAACATGTTGTAGAAGAGTTAGATAACTAGATTCAATACTTGGCAAGGAACAGAGCAAACTGTGGAGTATTTAAACTAGACAGGCCAGGTAGAAACAATCAGTAACCTGGGGAGCGGGATGCCGTAGTGTCACATGATCAGCAGAGTCAGGGAAGTCCGGTGTGAGTGCATGCTTGGAGTCTTTTAGTAGTTCAGATTCAAGAGTAGGTGTGACCCAGGAACGAGTTTTAGATCATTTCTAACTATCTAGCATCACGCTAGGAAAAATTATCCTTCATGCTCCAGTTAGCTAAGGGAGCTTTTGAGTTTATCAGGTGACTAGTGAGTGAATTAGCTCTGACAAATGAGCCATGTGACCTTCTGAAAACCTACAGATTCAACTGGCTAGAGTGGAAATTTAAGCTAATCCTAAATAAACGGGAGCGCTTTACTCACCTAAATAAACAGTTTTCAGGAGAGATTAACAACCATGACTCGTTTAAAGTTTAAAGTCGGCAAGACCTGCGGAATTACAAGGATCCCCTATTATCGGCCACCTTACTTTCTGCTTAAAATATCCTAAACTTATTAACTGGAAAATATGTATACCTAAGCTTTTATTTTAATAATACACATCTTAATATGATATTGGTGTCTGATAATGCGCGTAGGAAACACAGTATTGCACTGAACTTGTTTTAATTGAAGAAAGTTCACAAATAATAATTTTAGGTCAAAACTCTCTTTTTACTGAAATTGTACTGGGCTCCAAAATTGTTTTTTTTACAGGGTAAACAGTGATAAATTTTATCTGGACTGAGATCTGGACTACATTTGTGATCCTTCAGTTCTTTGCTTCATGTGTCAGTCTTGTCGCTGATTGTGTTCCTGCCACAAACTCTAGTTTTCGTTCAGAAGACTCCATTTCCCAGGATGCACCTGTAGCTAACCTCCCGGACAGGCCAGAACATTTGATGCTTTGGCATTTTGCTCAATTGACTTTTAACATTCTAATTTCCGGTCTTACCTTTGTATTAATATCCCCCTGTTTCTGTTCTTTGTTTTTATTACCCCTTTGCCTCACTCTTCAAACTGAGTATTGGATATCCTGTGTATTACCTTCTTGCCTGTTCACTCTGGTATGTTGTTTACTTTCTTGCTGCCCTTATTGTGTTTACCATGTCTGTGCCACTTAACTGTTGTAAATTTACTTTATGTTAAGTATCTGTGCATGTCTACGTCTCGTCTGGCCTATTTAACACCACAGAGAATGTTCTAAGAACATTCAGCTTGTCATGTCTGGTGCTGTAGGCGCTTCTGTTCCCTCCACACTGAACTCCAACGGAGGTTTTTATCTAGACAACTACACTACCCAGAACGCACCACACGCTGACATCACACACTTACCTTTCACCTCACCTGCTTCCTCCAGGAAGCCCGGAGTACTAATTACCCCAGGGTATTTAAGGGCACTTCACGAACACACAGGTTCCGCGTATTGCCAGGTTTTGCCCACATTACAAAGCGTTATTCTCTGTGATCATTCTTTCGTGTATGACCTTGCTTTTGTTTCTTCTATGCCGATTTCTGCCTGTACCTCTGATTGTGGATTTACTGTGTTTGACCTGGACTGTTTAACGTTTCCGATTTTTGGATTATCTCTGATGCTGGTTCTTCGTGTATGAACTCTGGACTGCCTCACCACTCTGATATGGTCTTTAGGTATCTGTTTGCTGGCGATATTTACTCATTGTTGTTTACTGCCTCTGAACCCTGTGAGTCAATTTTTAATAAAATCGCATAACTGGTTCTGTGAGTGTCTGTATTCCGTCCTCACCATGACACAGCTACATTTTAAAAAAAGGTTCCAGGACAATTAGCTTGTAAATTTACAAAAATAAAGAACATTTAGAACATTCATTGTATTGTCCATAAAAATCGTTAGCTGAAACGTCTAAAAGCCCAAACAAGGTCAGCATAAAACATTATATTAGAATAACTGCAGCTTCAATCCGTATCTACTGTATATATCTCTCTCTATTTCTCTCTATTTTTTCTCTCTCTCTCTTTCTCTCTCTTAGTGGAGGTCAGTCCCAGTACACATCTCTATCCTCTCTTGTCGTGTTTATAAACTCCAGTGTTCAGAGCTGAGGAGGCACCTGAGAAAATAACAACATCCTCAGAGCCAGAGGCTTTGAAGTCCCTTCCACCACACTGGACACATCTGCTGTGGCCTGCACCACTGGATCCCTGAATCAGGGACACATGTTTGTCGGAAAGTAAACAAAAATACATGTGTTCTTGTGGAAATATTGGAGGACCACTAGCTCAGCACCCTTCCTGCGCTCCATTCCCAGTGTGGTACCCAGTTTTCTCTTCAGGTGAACAACTGAACTCATCGTTTACACTGCAGGTCCAACTGTAGACACTGTAGACATGCTCTTCCAGCATTTTTCCTTAAATCAAGGGTATCATCTCTACTTTCCTGTAGTACCAGCCTCTCCACCTGCAGGAATACTTTCTCTAAATGTTGGAACCAGGGCTCTCAAGTTTTGAAGTTTGGTGGGAGTGAGATTGGCGGGGGGGGGGGGGGGGGTTGGATGCGTGCTGTTTATCTTCAGTTGTTCAACGGGGGGGGTGGGAGGGTTTTGCCGCCGTTCTCCTTCAGTTGCGTCCTTCAGTGTGTTTCAGAACTTTCGAATTGGACAGTTTTTCACGCCTGACACTCCACCCTCTTTGACTAGAGGTCTGCTAAATTTAGGGGCTGCATCCTTCGAAGGACTCATTTGAAGGCCGATTACGTCACCGCGGTGCGACTAGGCTGTCCCATTTCGAAGACTCCTTCGAATGCAGCTGATGAATGCAGCCTTCTTTTCCTCTGAAACAGCCTAAAGTATCCCAAGATTCATTGCGTGCCGGCTTATTTCAGCACGAAAAGGGTGGAGTCAGCAGAGGAGTCGGCTGTATTATGTAGTATTATGTAGTTTATAGATATATAAATACTTATAGATATTATAAATATTATTTATATATTATATCATTTATATTATTTAGTTTATATATGTAGTACCATGTTTATGTTGTTATATATTTTTAGTTTATAGATATATAAATACTTATATATTTATTTACATAACTAAATTATATATATATATATATCTGTGTGTATGTATCAATGTATTATTTAGTTTATTTATAAGTATTCTTTAGTTTATATATATAGTATTTATATATCTATAAACTACACAATAATATATATATATATATATATATATATATATATATATATATATATTTATATATATATATATAAACTAAATAATACTTTATTCTAATTTATTCTCTTTTTTCCAATTTCATTGCAAACACCCTTTTATTTGTTTATGTTCAGTTCCACCCGTTCACATTTTAAACCTTTAAGTATTTGCACGGTTAATTAACCTGCACTTAATTAATTTGGTATTTTGTGGTCTGAAGCAAAACTAGAATCAAAATCTCTGGCTCATTTCTCAGCTCTGACTTTGGTTGTGGCGGGTAGAATCTCAAACAGGAAACAGGAAATACTCTGTAGGGTAGACTGTCCCATTTCAGTACTGCCATCGCAGCCTACCCATCCTTCAAAGGACACACCTTCGTAGATTGCGTCCTTCGAAGGATGCAGCCCCTGAATTGGGACACACTGTAGGTCTGATTAACAACAGAGCGATTCTGATTGGCTCAACGAGAGTACATTATAGTATACAGCCGATGGATTGGCAAGCGTGAGAAGTACCATGTGTGGCGTGTGAGCGTGTAAACTCGCTGAGGTGCGTGAGACTTGAGAATACTGGTTGGAACTCGTTTGAGGACGAGAGCATGGATGAGGTCAGGTGAATGCTCAAGTTGGTTGATAAGTTCTACCATTCCAACTCTTAATTCACTCCAGAGAATACAGTTCAAGTGGTCCACAGCCATTTAGCAAAAAAGGCCTTTAACATAATCTCATAAAATGTGTACACTAAACCTGACATGTATTCAAAGAACAATACAGAAGAGTGTTTAGATTTAGGATACATTAAATGTAGGTTTAGGTTGAGGTGTAGTTTAAGTTTAGGTTTAGGATGTAGAGTAGGTTGCGTTAAGACTTAGGTTGAGAGGTAGGCTAGGTTAAGTTCAGGTTTAGGTTAGACGGTATGTTAAGTTTAGATTGAGATATATGTTGATGTGTACATTAAATGTAGGTTTAGGCTGAGGTACAGGTTTAGTTTAAGTGGTTTACTTTAACATTGTGCTGTAGGTTAACTATAGGTTTTGGGTAAGGTTTTGGTTAAATTTAGGTTTAGGTTAAGCTGTAGTAGGTTATGTTTGAGTTGACGTGTTAAGTTTAGGTTTAGGTGTTGTAGGTTAAGTTTAGATTGAGGTGTGGTAGCTTAAAGCCAATGTTTAGGTTGAGGTATAGGTTACAGAGAGTATAGGTTTAGGCTGATGTGCAGACAGTTAAGTTTATGATTAGGTGGAGTATAGGTTAAAGCACATATTTAGGTAGAGGTACCTACCGTACACGTTTAGGTTGAGGTGTAGGTAAAGTTTAGGTTCACGTTTGTGTATTAAAACTGGCTGCTTTTACACTTACATTTCCTGCTTAAATTGATGTATTTTAGGTTGCATCATTAATTTGTAGGTTGTGTGATTACTAAAAGTGTGTTTTAGACTGCATACTAGCTCTCTAGTTTATGCACAGTTATGCTGACTCATGGCAGAGCTTTCCTTTGGAAAGTAAACCAGTTGAGCAGTTGAACATCTTGCTCTGGTCTTCATGGTCTTCTTGCTCTGCACTTCAGGGCATCCCAAAGGTGTTCAATGGCATTACATCACCCCACAGATGAACATTTCTCCATAAATTAGCTAATTTCACCCATTTCTGAAAGTTTTCATTCACATGTTCACATAGAACATTTCCATTTATAGACCATTGATACATCTTCTAAAATCTGCTGTGTAAAATATTCATATCTCTCTCTCTCTCTCTCTCTCTCTCTCTCTCTCTCTCTCTCTCTCTCTCTCCTTCTTTCTCTATCTCTCACCACCAGCACTTTTATTATCAGCAGTAGATCCACTGCTGGAAGAAACGAAACATCTCTAGATCCCCAGCTCCTCTTCACACAGCCAACAATTTACATGCTGTTTGTAATTCTACAATCAATTAAAAATTTACTTCAGCTAGTGATCCATTATTTATTCCTTCCCCCTCTTTTTTATGAAGTCATCTACTGGCAGAAAAAAAAAATTGGCATGGAGCATATGAGTGGAGGGTTGGAGAAAGATACTGACTCTTGCATCCTTTTCTAGTCTTTTCATATCTTTCCTGTGGTTTGATGACACACACTTTAGTCCGTAATTGGGTTTCCTGGTTATTAAAGCCTTATTTTGTCTTCTAGATTATGCTCTGTGCTTGTGTGGGCCCTGTATGAGTAGCTCAACTGGACACCAGAGGGTCCATGGGTTCATGGACAGTCACACTGTGCACCACTGAAAATACTCGCCCATATGTTTTACAATTTGCCTTTTAATCATTCCCACTGACTGTACTTATGCAGACGCTTTTCAGTACATGGAGGAATACTGTCTGTAGTGGACTTTTAAAAAGGCACAGGGATTTAGAGCAGCGCCGATGTGTGGGGTGGAGTGTCTAGGTATCCGTAGTATTGGTTCAATATGGAGCGCAACATTTAGTTGCCAAATAAAGGACGATTACGTATTTTACAGGATGGGTGGCAACCCTAGTGATGGCCTATCAGAATCAGTTATGGTAACAGGAGGGGTTAAACTTTGGCCCCATGTACTGTAAATTGCACTCCATGGGGCCTAGATGAAAAACATGAGATTTAAAGGTTTTAGACCCTGTTACCACAATGCAAAGTAATGGATCATTTATAAACATTGTAAAAAATATCTGTAACTTTATAGTAAGAGTGTCTGTTTTAATAAAGAAAAGTGTAATGTATTGTTGCTTCAAGGGCAAAGTTTTTTTTTCCATAAGGCAACTTGTATATGAATAAGCACAATCCCCTCCTTTATTACTACTTTCTGAGGTAGTAGTTGGTGAGCTGTAAATTTGAATATGAGGTACCACTTTAAAATAAGACTACCTTTATAAAGGGTTTATAAATGGTTTACAATTAGTTTATTAATGGTTACTAATTAGGTTGTAAATGTCTTAAAAATCATTAATAATCAGTTTTAACCCATACGTGGAAAGGGCAACAATATAGATGGCTGTGGGTTCACTATTTGGCAAACAACAGGTCATTGTTGCCCTTTCTACGTATGTGTTATAACTGATTAATAATGATTTGTAAGGCTTTTACAACTTTATTAGTAACTACTAATAAACTAATTGTAAACCACCCATAAACCCTTTATAAAGGTAGTCTTATTTTAAAGTGGTACCGAATATAAATATAATTTTTTAGGCTTTCATCTGCCTAATTAATGTCACTTTTCAAGTTTAGTAGCTATCCACCAAGCAGTTAGCTAGTTAGCTAGCCTGCTAGCTGGCTAACCACAAACCTAGCTGGCTAACCACTGACCTAACTGCAAGTGTTAGAATGGTAAGTAAAGTTTATGTAGGCAGTAAAAATGGATATATATCAGTTTTTCACACTTTTGCAAGCATAATTTATGTCACAGAAGTAAGTTTTGAGGGTCTATACTAGCTGCAGAGCAGTTAGCGAGTGAGCTGACGAGCTAGTAAGCTTAGCTATTGAACTTGAACTTCTATGTCTTGCCTTGAACTTCTATGTCTTTCTATGTGAGAAACATCCAGATCCAGCAGAAGGTCTTTTTTATATTCCCGCTCCACCTACACAAAATCCCAGCCTTTGCTTTGATAAGATAAAGAGCATAACTGAACTCAGATCAGTGCAAAAAAGCAACTTCCACCAACACCAACAGAAACCCATGTGGGCGCCTCTTCAACATCTTCAAATGTGTCTTGAAAAGATGTGGAGTTTTTTTTTTTTTCTGCACCTAAAACCACTTCAGACAAATTCCACAGTATGAATCAGTGCACTGAGTGATGCAACACTCACCCTCAGGACACATGCACACACACACACACACACAACTGTGCCTTCTCTCACACCTTATTGCATTTTTATTAAAAACGTCGATCCAAAACGTACAGTGCTCCTGACATGCGTTCCGCCGAGGATTTACAGCGTTAATGTGAGGATCAATGCTCTTATCTGCTTTTTTCCTTCACTTTTTCCTCTTCTCCCTTCCATTTCTTCATGTTCTTTTCGTGTTCTTTCTTGAGGGAGTTCTTCTTGGAAGACGAACAGAACAGTTTTACAGGTGTTTCTCAGTTTCTTAGGTGAGAGAGATAGAGAGAGAGAGACAAAAAGATGAAGGGATAAACCCTATGGGAGAATCTCTCCCTCTATAGATTCACACTCTTCCCAGAAATGCTCGGATCCCCCTTCTGAACGTTTCTCCATCTGTATTAAAGCAGAAACACCTGCTGTTTATCTAGTCGGTCAGGACTCCTCTAACACCAACATGCATGCTGGATTTGCTGCACCACCTTAAACCATTAGCCTCCAGCTTTATGCAAAATCTAACACACCTCTTCCAGCTAATCATGGAGTTCTGAAAATTCACACTCTAAAAACTCTCTAAGAACACTTTTTTCTAACTTGCTTTCCAGTACTGTCTGTGTTTATGGAGGAGCTGCTGGATAAACCAGCTACTGCATAAATATCTGGTCACCCCGCACACCAGCCAGCGCTCCAGTACTGTGTGTGTATGGAGCAGCTATTGCATAAACCAGCATTAGGTCAAAAAGGTTGGGTACCCCACACATCAGCCAAACTTATATACAGTCTGTGCAAAGAGAAGCATGAAAACCCAAAGCAATCACCTAGCAGCTACCTTAAACCATTAACCTGAGATCAGAGTTCAGGCTTAACCAAAAAAATTCTGTACATTTTACAGCAAATTAACAGCAAAAAAGTGGCCAATAAAAGAACATAAAAAGTAATTTACTGTGGGGACAGATTACAGCATATTACTGTATAATAAGAACAGCAGTTGTACAGCAGACTGTAAATTAATTACGGAGTTTTACAGTTTTCTTAGATTATACATAAATACAATATAATACTGTAATTAGTGTGATTACAGTATGTAATCACAGTACTGTTCTTCTTAAGTGTTAATTAACATGCAAATACATTAGAATTTAATTTATTCTGTACAAACTGATAGGATGTACATTTGTCATATGGATTTCCAATATACCCATAATTCTGTCTCACACACCAGATGTATCTGTGCAAGGAACCCTTCCTCTGCCTCGCTTTCCAGAACTGTGTGTTAATGGAGAAGCTGCTGGATAAACCAGCTACTGGTAAACATTACATACAGGTTTTTGATTGGATGTACAGTTTCGTAAAACCTTCATTAATGTCAGATTTTTTGCCTATTAAGAATGAATGGGGAGAAAATTGCAAAAACATGTACATCATAATTTTTGAGATATGAAGACCAAATTAGAGCCTATTGTCATATATGCTATTCAAACCGATTCAAAATACACATATGCACAAAATACACAAAATGTACAATTGTCATATGTCATATGTCATTTTCCCCTAACATTCCGTCTCACACACCAACTGAATCTACACATAAATTGAATTCTCTGTCTTGTTTTCTAATACTGTGTATGTATGGAGGAGCTGTAGGATAAACCAGCTACTGCTCAAAAGTTTGGACCCCCCCATACATCAGCCTTCTCTCCAGTACTGTGTAATTATGGATCAGCTATTAGATAAAGCAGCATTACGTCAAAACTTTGGGTACCCCACACATCATCACAACTACTGTAAGTTATTTAAATACTATGATATTAACTGAATAAAACAATTTTTACTTCAGTTTACCAACTTGACTGAATGAAAAGCTTCAAATTAATACAAAAAGTCATGTAGGTTTATAGAATACAACATGTAAGTGTTCAGCATGCATACATCTATTTTGATTAAATATAACAACGCAATTGATGTACATATATATATATTTTTTTTTTATGTAAATACATCAGACATTCTAGTATAAACCCCCCCCAGGCACACCAATACACTCTGAAAGGGTGTTTGTGTGCGTTTCCTGGGTGGAGATGCCAGTGTTGTCTAGGTCTGCAGCTGGAGGTCATATCCGTCTGCAAAACACCCGGATCATACACACTGTTATGACTCATATCTCGCTGTATGAATGTGAAGGGTTGGATTATGCTCCTCGGGCGCTCAAACAATCAGTCCTGGCATCACACCAAGCATGTGTGCTCTCTCCTCCCTGCTCTTCTCACTTCAGACCAATGAATAGCACCTTCTGAGCTCTCTGTCAAAGTCCTCTCGTTTACTGAGAGGTTAGAATGTTTAAAGGGCACATATTATGCAAAACTCAACTCAACTTTTTTGCATGCTTTATTGTATTTCCACTTGGGTCTCGAATATAAATACTCTAAGCACGGAAAAAAAAATCCATCCATTTTCTGTGAATCAGTTGAAAGATCTTGGTCAGGTGTCTATGAGCCGTTTGGATGGCTCCCTTATTGTGACATCACAATAAGGAAACCTGCAAAGAACCACTCTTCACCCATCAACCACCATGAAAGCCCCACCCACAAGATCAGTTCCATAAACGCCATTTCAGTCTGCTGGTTAAGAACCTCAGACAGTACACAGCAAGCTTAGCCAGCAGACTTTGTTTGAAGGAGGGATCTGTACCTACTGTCCATGGCAAGTCAGCACATAAGGGAGTAGTAAGTACTCTCTTGAGTTTCTATCACAGTTAAGCATGAATTAGCTTCAGAGCCAGCGCTAGCCATTTGGGTGCCGAAATTTTTTAATATTACTGTTTTAAAAACAGTTAACAGTTCAAAATAAGAGGAAATTACAATTTAGACAAAAAACTAAATGAATGTGACTAAACATTAAAAGAAATAAACAACAGAATCTAAAATAATAAAAAAAATGCCACCACCATTATTAAAAACAATCTATGCATCGACTCATAAATAACAGAAGAAATGAATTTTGTAAACACAGTACAAAGTATTA
This sequence comes from Astyanax mexicanus, assembly GCF_023375975.1. Taxonomy (NCBI): domain Eukaryota; kingdom Metazoa; phylum Chordata; class Actinopteri; order Characiformes; family Acestrorhamphidae; genus Astyanax; species Astyanax mexicanus. The sequence goes on from NC_064412.1 coordinate 30,506,853, forward strand.
AATATTAGGTCTAATAAACATCCACAAGTAAATAGATCGTAATGCTGTACTACACTGTTTACTCATTAAAAAAGTACTGGAACACCTGTACTGTGCACTGAGATCACTGGCTCGAATCCCAGTCATGCAGCTTGCTGTCAGCTGCCGGAGCCCAGAGAGAGCACAATTGGTCTTGCTCTCTCTGGGTGGCTAGATGGAGCTCAGTCCCCAAATCACTACTAAGGGGATGTTAACCAGCACAAGGCGTCTGTGAGCTGATGTATCAGAACCGAGTCGCTGCACTTTCCTCCGAGTGCACTGTGATGCTACTAGACAATGCTGCATCAACAGTAGTTTGAAAAAAAGAGGTGGTGGCTGACTTCACATGTGTTGGAGGGAGCATGTGCTAGTCCTCCCCTTCTGGTGTTGTGGCATCAGTAGTGATAGGGATAAAAGTGGAGTAAAAACAATGCTGATAACATTTAATGATTTGGAATAGCAAAAAAAGATGTAGGGATGGGTTGAGGATGGATGAGTTGGGTAATGGTCATCCAACATTTTCTCCTCACTATTGTTCTTGTTGCTGAATGCAATCAAATCGACACAGCAGACCTCCAAACATCAAACTACAAAAGAAAGCTTTCCCTGGACAATAGAGACTGTTACTCCAATAAAACCAGGATGACCTCTTTTTTTAACATTCATTCCTGATTTCAGAAACCAAGAAACAAAGAATGAGCAGGTATCCCAATATTTTTGTCCACATGGTGTACTGTAGGTGTATGTAGTGTTCAGTGTGAGCTGGTTATTCTAGAAGATTTTCAGTATTAGCTTTAGCCTTTAGACTGCCTGCCTTTTCCACACATTCCCTTTATTCCCTTCTTTCTTCTTCTCTCTTTTATCCCACTCTTTCTACCACACTCCTCTCTCTCCTTTTCTCTCGCCCATCCTAACCTTTCCTCTATCCACCCACCCGCCCTGCATTCGTGTGTGTTGGTGTGTGTGTGTGTGTCCTCTGTTGGGGATTAAGGCTGTGTGATGTTAGAGAGGCACCCTGCTGTGAGAATCTGACCGTGTTGACTGTGTATTAAACCCCTCAATCACACGCTTCTGTCTGCTAACAGGCTAACAGGCTAACAGGCCCTTACCTGAGAGCTAGAGAGCTAACAGCCTCAACATGGCTGATAAAGTGGTGCTAGCACTGCATTTTACATTTTGCAGAAGAAATGTTTGGTTTCCTGCTCACACTGCTTGTACAGTACATTCCACTTGTAAATTGACATAATATTTACATACAGTGGCTTGGAAAAGTATTTATATACCTTGAACTTTTTTACATTTTGTCACTTTACAACCAAAGTTTTGTACTTTTGTAACCAAAGTTAGATTTATTTTATTAAAAATGGTAAGTAATACACCAACACAACATAGCACTTAATTTTAAGGTGGTACGAAAATGATACATGGTTTTCAAAAAGTTAATCAAATAAAACTCTACAAATAAAATGAGAGTAAATATTCATTTTACTCTAAAACCCCAGTGCCTTCAGGAGTCACTTAATTACTACAAATACATCTGTTCTGTGAATTCCTCAGTGGTTTGTTGAAGAACACTAGTGAAAAAACAGAATCATGAAGACGTAAAGTTGTGTAGTTGTGTAAAGCAGGGTTAGAATCGCAAAGAGCACTGTAAAAGTATTCTACAACTGCAACCCTAACAAGACACGGCCGTCCATCAAACTGACAGATCGAGCAAGGAGAGCACTGGTCAGAAAAACAGCCAAGAGACCCATGGTCACTCTGGAGGAGCTGCAGAAATCCCCAGCTCAGGTAGGAGAATCTGTCCGTGCACTCCACAAATCTGCCCTTTATGGAGGAGTGGCAAGAAGAAAACAATTGTTGAAAGAAAGACATAAAAAGTGCCATTTACAGTTTTCCACAAGCCATGTAGTGAAAACATATTTTATTGATATAAAGTATAGGTAAACTTTATATCTTAGCAAGTGAGATCCTTGCTAAGATATCTGGATGGGATTACTTTCTCAGAGGATGTCTGGGAAAAATATTTCACACTTCTACTTAGTGAAAAAATATAGCATCCGGACTGCAATAGAAAAAACAGGAGGATTGGGGAGTTTTTTGGCTTTCTCGGTCACGTGACATCATTCAGTAGCTCCTCCATTTCCACTGGCTGTTGTGTTTACGTGGATCTCCGTGGAAATGTGTACCCAAAGTGTACCCAAATTACAGTGCCTGACGGGACTAAAATTGCCGGACGACTGCAGAGTTCAGCAAAAAAGATACAAAATTCATAATTAAAGATATAAAATATATAAAAATACATAATTCAGCCTATAATTTTTGGAGGGCGTCTGAGAAAAACACATTCATGGTCGTTCTGAACGGGAATAAAATCACAGAGGACCCCCCATAAAAGAGAAAATTACCGCAGGACCCCCTGAGAAACAAAACCCTCCCGGATAGGACTCTACTTGGCATTGTCTTAAATAGAATGTTCTCAAAAATAAGTACAAAAGTCAGCAGTTTGTGTCTAAATTTAAGCCACATTTTGAGACTTTCTGATAAAATATATATGTCTAGGTTTTGCCATTGAATTTTTGTGTAGTGTGTCTATGCTATGGTCCTCTAGGCTTTGTATGACTTGGGGGCTTTGGGGCCCCCAAAAGCCTTGAAACGGTCCTGCTCAGAGACTGTAAAAAAGATGGACGCTGTGTCGCCTTTCCTATTCATTTAATGAAAATGAAGCCAAAATCTTCCGCCATGTTGGCGATCCTGATACCCGAGCCGGCGCAGTAGAGACCAGAGGAGGGAGAAAGACTGTGGAGAGACAGCCTACTCATTTAAATAACCCCGCCCCTGAGGGCTGCCTCGCGGTCACAGGCTGCAGAGCGGAGTGGAGCTGACGGTCTGTTATTGGTCCCGCCCATAACCAGCCCTTTTACAATACCCACACCTTTTTTGAATAGAGCTGAATAACATTTTTAAAAACGAGTTCTGTGGGGATATAAAAAAATGACAATATAAGCAGAGGTTACACTAGCTGTTGCATTTAAATAATGGAGGTAGAATTACAGTATATTGGTAAAAAACGTGATTGAAAGTTGACTGTGTTGTCATTAAAACCTATGGGGATGGGTGGGGTTATACAGCTTTCTGAAACCGAACAGCAGGGGGCGCCCGACCTGTGGTGGCTTCACTTTTGAGAGACGATGCTCTGTCCAGCTGTACACAGTCTATGTTCCTGCTAATATACATAAGATACCAAATATAGTGGAAGTCAGTAAGTAATGTAAACAGGCCCAGTCGCTATTGTATTGTAATTGACTTAATAATAAAGAATGAATGATATGTCTTGTATTGTTATTTTATTCTCCTGTAAGATGCTGTAGTAAAGCACTGCTACTCTGCGGTTGCTGTGTGGACTGAATCTTCGGCCGAGGCCCTTTGACTCGGTCTGAAATTTCCGCTCTATTCTTTATACTGTACGCTACACACAGTGTTCCAGCTTTTAGAGCAGGGATGTTAGGTCCTGGAGGGCCGTGACACGGAGGATTTGAATGTTTCCCTCTTCTAACACACTGAGCTCAGCTGCTGAAGGGCTGGGTAATTAGCAGATCAGAGCCACGGCCCTCCAGGACTGGATCCTGACACCTCCGCTTTAGGTCGCGCACTTTCTACTGCACTCTGTGTCACATCCAAATTCAGCTCATTTAGCTTCTCCCAAGTCAGCTGATCTGGAGAAAAGTCTGAAGAAAGGCAGAGAGAGAGAACAGGAAAGAACAAGAGAGAAACCGAGAAAGAGAGAGAGGGAGAGAGAGAGAGGCTCTCGTGGACAATCTCGTTTTGCTCCAGGCTAGCCTTTAATCTCGCTCATTTCCTTCTCCCACTCTGGGACAATTTTGCTGGAATTGATTAACAAAGACTGATTCACTTATGTGCACTCGAGTTCCATTAGTTATGTCTGTATGTGATTATTTGAAAGGGGCCGTTGGGGGTTTTGACTTCTATTGCTTTGTGAAGAACCAGATCCAATAGAGCTCAGCAGTATTAAAGGAATACTTAAGGTCTTTTTTTTACTCCAGTTTGCTGCATATATCAGGCTACAGGATCCAAACTACAGGATCAACTGATACAAATGTAATTTACGTTCACATTTACAGCTCTGGCAAAAAATAAGCGACCACTTAAAATTGATGATTTTCTTTGATTTTACAAAATTAAAAAAAAACTCTGGAATATAATCAAGAGGAAGATGGATGATCGAAGCCATCAAACCAAGCTGAACTGCTTGAATTTTTGCACCAGGAGTGGCATAAAGTTATCCAAAAGCAGTGTGTAAGACTGGTGGAGGAGAACATGCCAAGACGCATGAAAATATTGATTTCTGAACTCTTAAAACTTTATGAATATGAACTTGTTTTCTTTGCATTATTTGAGGTCTGAAAGCTCTGCATCTTTTTATTATTTCAGTCATTTCTTATTTTCTGCTAAATAAATGCTCTAAATGACTATATTTTTTATTTGGAATTAGGTAGAAATGTTGTCCGTAGTTTATAGAATACAACAACAATATTAATTGTACTAAAACATAAACCTATAAATAGCAAAATCAGAGAAACTAATTCAGAAACTGAAGTGGTCTCTTGATTTTGTCAGAGCTGTATATCATTGATGCTCTTATCTAAAGAGATCTACAGTTCAATCTTGAATATAGAATATATAATGTTAAAGTGGTATTATTTTGTTTCTAAACTGAAAGCAGGAGCATTTCTGAGTGGAGAAGGGATAAAATATTGTGCTTAATGGTACCAGTATGCTGGAATGACCATCCCTGCTAAGCCTAACATATTCATTCTAAAAACTGGGGTGTCAGGTCAACTTCACATGGGTTCTTTTGGCCACTTCACTTTTTTATGTACTTACGTCACGCGTACAGTCTCTGAAAGAGGATCTGGCTCAGTTTTACTGAACGTGAGCGGCTGGTGGAGCAATGGAGACTTCAGAAGGGGAAACCCAGAGCTCAGTAGCTTATTTACCCAGAGTAAAACCAAAGAAACGAAGGAGTGAAGTTTCTGACTAAACATAACCTGGAACCGGATTCATCCGAATGATCATCAAAGATTCTTCCACATGCTCAATGCAATTGCCCATTCTCACCAGAGAGGGCTTTAAATAAAAAAAAATATATAGGCCTATTGGAAACAATTTCTTTCACTGCTTGTTTTAATGAGAGAATAATGCAAGACAATTTTCTGCATTGTAGAATAATATTAAAATCTAAAATCTTAAAAAAAACTTTGGAATTAATTAAAAAATGATATGATAAATTATCCTCTTAAAGCATTGCTCTTTTTGAAATAGCCATAACAACTGTCTTTTTTTTTGTATGTGTGTTGATTAATTTAGAAATGTGTCGATATATAATGTCTAGTTGTGGGAATAAATATGAGCATATCAGTAAAATTACCCTTTTTGTTTAAAATCTCCTTTCATAGCTTGTTTTAACAATAGAATAATGGAAGAAAATTCATGGGGTACCTTATAGTAACAAGTATTTTAAGGGTCACTTAAACAGATGGACTAATGTATGTACATGCTTGGACTCTTGCTCTTGCTAGCTCATCCTATACTATCCTTTTAGTAAATGGACATCTGTCCGAGTCTAAAGTTGACCTGTAGTAGAATCTAATGGGGCGTGGCTTTAGCAGAGGGAGAGAATGGGCTGAAAATGCTGCTGTGCTCTTTAGCATAAAGGAGGAAAGTGCTGGAAAATCTCTTCAGAGCTGGACATAACCACACAAGCTCAAGGAGAGCAGGACAAAACATCAAACACCCTCTGACCGCTGGGGCTTTACACTCCAAAGAAGCCCAGGAGCTAACGTCATGTATTTTTTATGTGGCATGGAATCTTTTTCTTTCATGCTGTTTAACATGCGTTACTGCAGATTCTGCAATTTACTGTGGAGAGCTTTTCCAGCATGGACTGCTATTTACATACTGCACATACTAAGAAGCTTCGTATTAGAAACAGCGGGGATAATTCAAGCTTTATTTTAGTGAAGACTGTCTGGACATACAGTATTTCTGACTGCTATATATATATACATATATATATATATATATATATATATATATATATATGCTAACAATGCTAACTGTTGTATTGTTATTAATGGTGTCAACCAATTGTTAATCATGCAAGTTAAAATGTTTGGTCCTAATTTATAATAGGTGTCTCTGATAACTGTGTAGTTACACATAAACAATCCATATAATTACAGTTGTAATAAATCTGTGGGTGTGAGTTTTCACATGTAATAGTGTGTTTAAATGTATATGTCTCTAAGAGCTTTTGTAAGTAGATGTTCGTTATTAAGTTGGCTTGGAAAAGCCAACTTACTGTTCTTCGTAATCTTATTATTATTAAGTTGGCTTGGAAAAGCCAACTTCTTGTTCTTCGTAATCTTCTTATTATTATTATTAAGTTGGCTTGGAAAAGCCAACTTATTGTTCTTCGTAATCTTCTTATTAAGTTGGCTTGGAAAAGCCAACTTACTGTTCTTCGTAATCTTCTTATTAAGTTGGCTTGGAAAAGCCAACTTATTGTTCTTCGTAATCTTCTTATTATTATTATTATTATTCTTCCCCACTTTTGTTAAACGCATCTCCTCCTAGGGCTTTCAACGTAGAATCACGAAATTTTCAGGGATCGTGGGACCTATAGTGAATTACGTTGCTTGTGCTTTTTGGAGCGATATATCGTACGGTTTTCGTAAAAACTTCGTAAATGTACGTCATTTTTTCCATAGACAATGAACTAGAAGATTTTTGAACGGCTGTGAACGTCACAATTTTTGAGATATGAAGACGAAATTCGGATGGTCTATAGAACTTAGTGAGTTCTTTCCGAAAATATGCTTTACGAAACGATACGTCGTACGGATTTCGTACAAATGTCGTACGAAGTTGCCCCATAGAAATGAATGGGGGGCCCAGAGTTCCATCTCACACACGAGCAGCTCTGCGCACGGAACCCCTTCTCTCCCCTGCTCCTCCAGTACTGTGAGTGTATGGAGGAGCTGCTGTATGGAGCAGCTATCAGTCAAAAGTTTGGACACCCCGGCACCCCAGCCAGGGCTTTGCAACCACCTATTAACTGCTTAGCAACCACCTTAGCAACCACCTGGAAAACGTTAGCAACTGCCTAGCAACCACTTAGCAACACCTTAGCAACCACTAGGAAAACATTAGCAACTGCCTAGCAACCACTTAGCAACTGCCTAGCAACCACTTGGAAAATGTTAGCAACTGCCTAGCAACCACTTAGCAACTGCCTAGCAACCACCTGGAAAACGTTAGCAACTGCCTAGCAACCACTTAGCAACCACCTGGAAAACGTTAGCAACTGCCTAGCAACCACTTAGCAACTGCCTAGCAACCACTTGGAAAACGTTAGCAACTGCCTAGCAACCACTTAGCAACTGCCTAGCAACCACCTGGAAAACGTTAGCAACTGCCTAGCAACCACTTAGCAACCACCTGGAAAACGTTAGCAACTGCCTAGCAACCACTTAGCAACTGCCTAGCAACCACTTGGAAAACATTAGCAACTGCCTAGCAACCACTTAGCAACTGCCTAGCAACCACCTGGAATACGTTAGCAACTGCCTAGCAACCACTTAGCAACCACCTGGAAAACGTTAGCAACTGCCTAGCAACCACTGAGCAACCACCTGGAAAACGTTAGCAACTGCCTAGCAACCACTTAGCAACTGCCTAGCAACCACCTGGAATATGTTAGCAACTGCCTAGCAACCACTTAGCAACCACCTGGAAAACGTTAGCAACTGCCTAGCAACAACTTAGGAACTGCCTAGCAACCACCTGGAAAACGTTAGCAACTGCCTAGCAACCACTTAGCAACCACCTGGAAAACGTTAGCAACTGCCTAGCAACCACTTAGCAACTGCCTAGCAACCACTAGGTTGCACCTGGAAAACGTTAGCAACTGCCTAGCAACCACTTAGCAACACCTTAGCAACCACCTGGAAAACGTTAGTAACTGCCTAGCAACCACTGAGCAACCACCTGGAAAACGTTAGCAACTGCCTAGCAACCACTTAGCAACTGCCTAGCAACCACCTGGAATACGTTAGCAACTGCCTAGCAACCACTTAGCAACCACCTGGAAAACGTTAGCAACTGCCTAGCAACAACTTAGCAACTGCCTAGCAACCACCTGGAAAATGTTAGCAACTGCCTAGCAACCACTTAGCAACCACCTGGAAAACGTTAGCAACTGCCTAGCAACCACTTAGCAACTGCCTAGCAACCACTTGGAAAACGTTAGCAACTGCCTAGCAACCACTTAGCAACTGCCTAGCAACCACTTAGCAACCACCTGGAAAAAGTTAGCAACTGCCTAGCAACAACTTAGCAACTGCCTAGCAACCACCTGGAAAACATTAGCAACTGCCTAGCAACCACTTAGCAACTGCCTAGCAACCACTTGGAAAACGTTAGCAACTGCCTAGCAACCACTTAGCAACTGCCTAGCAACCACCTGGAAAACGTTAGCAACTGCCTAGCAACCACTTAGCAACCACCTGGAAAACGTTAGCAACTGCCTAGCAACCACTTAGCAGCTGCCTAGCAACCACTTGGAAAACGTTAGCAACTGCCTAGCAACCACTTAGCAACTGCCTAGCAACCACCTGGAAAACGTTAGCAACTGCCTAGCAACCACTTAGCAACCACTTTAGAAATGAAAGCAACTGCCTAGCAACCACTTAGCAACACCTTAACAACCATTGGGAAAACGTTAGCAACTGCCTAGCAACCACTTTAGAAATGATTGCAACTGCCTAGCAACCACTTAGCAACACCTTAACAACCACTAGGAAAACGATAGCAACTGCCTAGCAACCACTTAGCAACCACTTTAGAAATGATAGCAACTGCCTAGCAACACCTTAGCAACCACTATTAAAACGTTAGCAACTGCATAGCAACCACTTAGGAACCACTTTAAAAATGATAGCAACTGCCTAGCAACCACTTAACAATACCATAGCAAGCACTAGGAAAACGTTAGCAACTGCCTAGCAACCACTTAGCAACCACTTTAGAAATTATAGCAACTGCCTAGCAACCACTTAGCAACCACCTGGAAAACGTTAGCAACTGCCTAGCAACCACTTAGCCACCACTTTAGAAACAATAGCAACTGCCTAGCAACCACTTAGCAACACCTTAACAACCACTAGGAAAACATTAGCAACTGCCTAGCAACCACTTAGCAACCACTTTAGAAATGATAGCAACTGCCTAGCAACCACCTAGCAACACCTTAGCAACCACCCCGGATACCATAGCAACACCTTAGCAACCACCAAGCAACACCCTAGCAACCACCTATCAACCACCTAGCAACACCTTAGCAACCACCCCGGATACCATAGCAACACCTTAGCAACCACCTAGCAACAAATTATCAACCACCTAGCAACCACCTAGCAACATCTTAGCAACCACCCCGCATACCATAGCAACACCCTAGCAACAACCTAGCAACTACCTAGCAACACCTTAGCAACCACCTGTAATATGTTAGCAACTGCCTAGCAACCAGTTAGCAACAGCTTAGCAACCACCTGGAAAACATTAGCAACTGCCTAGCAACAGCTTAGCAACCACTTCAGAAATGATATCAACTGCCTAGCAACAAATTGGCAATCAAAAGATTAACCAAAAGTTTTACGATTTCAGCATTTAAACAAACGTTTTTAGATTTCAGCGTTTAACTAAACGTTTTTAGATTTCAGCGTTTAACCAAACGTTTTTAGATTTCAGCGTTTAACCAAACGTTTGTAGATTTCAGCATTTAACCAAACGTTTTTAGATTTCAGCGTTTAACCAAACATTTTTAGATTTCGGCGTTTTTGGCATTTAGCGTTTAGCCAAAAGTTAACAGCATATCCACGACTCTTCACACTCTTCAGACAGAAACAGCTTAGCAATCATTTTAACTTTTTAACGTTATTAGCGTTCTTTTCCAAGCCAACTTAAAGTTCGTTCACGAACTTTGCCTTTTCTAGTTAAGTTGGCTTGGAAAAGCCAACTTATTGTTCTTCGTAATCTTCTTATTATTATTATTATTATTCTTCCCCACTTTTGTTAAACGCATCTCCTCCTAGGGCTTTCAACGTAGAATCACGAAATTTTCAGGGATCGTGGGACCTATAGTGAATTACGTTGCTTGTGCTTTTTGGAGCGAAATATCGTACGGTTTTCGTAAAAACTTCGTAAACGTACGTCATTTTTTCCATAGACAATGAACTAGAAGATTTTTGAACGGCTGTGAACGTCACAATTTTTGAGATATGAAGACGAAATTCGGATGGTCCATAGAACTTAGTGAGTTCTTTCCGAAAATATGCTTTACGAAACGATACGTCGTACGGATTTCGTACAAATGTCGTACGAAGTTGCCCCATAGAAATGAATGGGGGGCCCAGAGTTCCATCTCACACACGAGCAGCTCTGCGCACGGAACCCCTTCTCTCCCCTGCTCCTCCAGTACTGTGAGTGTATGGAGGAGCTGCTGTATGGAGCAACTATCAGTCAAAAGTTTGGACACCCCGGCACCCCAGCCAGGGCTTTGCAACCACCTATTAACTGCTTAGCAACCACCTTAGCAACCACCTGGAAAACGTTAGCAACTGCCTAGCAACCACTTAGCAACACCTTAGCAACCACTAGGAAAACGTTAGCAACTGCCTAGCAACCACTTAGCAACCACTTTAGAAATGATAGCAACTGCCTAGCAACCGCTTAGCAACACCTTAGCAACCACTAGGAAAACGTTAGCAACTGCCTAGCAACCATTAAGCAACAACTTTAGAAATGATGGCAACTGCATAGCAACCACTTAGCAACACCTTAGCAACCACTAGGAAAACGTTAGCAACTGCCTAGCAACCACTTAGCAACCACTTTAGAAATGATAGCAACTGCCTAGCAACCGCTTAGCAACACCTTAGCAACCACTAGGAAAACGTTAGCAACTGCCTAGCAAACACTTTAGAAATCATAGCAACTGCCTAGCAACCACTTAGCAACTGCCTAGCAACCACTTGGAAAACGTTAGCAACTGCCTAGCAACCACTTAGCAACTGCCTAGCAACCACCTGGAACACGTTAGCAACTGCCTAGCAACCACTTAGCAACTGCCTAGAAACCACTTGGAAAACGTTAGCAACTGCCTAGCAACCACTTAGCAACTGCCTAGCAACCACCTGGAATACGTTAGCAACTGCCTAGCAACCACTTAGCAACCACCTGGAAAACGTTAGCAACTGCCTAGCAACCACTGAGCAACCACCTGGAAAACGTTAGCAACTGCCTAGCAACCACTTAGCAACTGCCTAGCAACCACCTGGAAAACGTTAGCAACTGCCTAGCAACCACTTAGCAACCACCTGGAAAACGTTAGCAACTGCCTAGCAACCACTTAGCAACTGCCTAGCAACCACTTGGAAAACGTTAGCAACTGCCTAGCAACCACTTAGCAACTGCCTAGCAACCACCTGGAAAACGTTAGCAACTGCCTAGCAACCACTTAGCAACCACCTGGAAAAGGTTAGCAACTGCCTAGCAACCACTTAGCAGCTGCCTAGCAACCACCTGGAATATGTTAGCAACTGCCTAGCAACCACTTAGCAACTGCCTAGCAACCACTTGGAAAACGTTAGCAACTGCCTAGCAACCACTTAGCAACCACTTTAGAAATGATAGCAACTGCCTAGCAACCACTTAACAACCACATGGAAAACGTTAGCAACTGCCTAGCAACCGCTTTAGAAATGATAGCAACTGCCTAGCAACCACTTAGCAACACCTTAACAACCACTAGGAAAACGTTAGCAACTGCCTAGCAACCACTTAGCAACCACTTTAGAAATGATAGCAACTGCCTAGCAACCACTTAGCAACCACATGGAAAATGTTAGCAACTGCCTAGCAACCACTTTAGAAACGATAGCAACTGCCTAGCAACCACTTAGCAACACCTTAGCAACCACCTGGAAAACGTTAGCAACTGCCTAGCAACCACTTAGCAACACCTTAGCAACCACCTGGAAAACGTTAGCAACTGCCTAGCAACCACTTAGCAACCACTTTAGAAATGATAGCAACTGCCTAGCAACCACCTAGCAACACCTTAGCAACCACCTAGCAACACCGTAGAAACCACCCCAGATACCATAGCAACACCTTAGCAACCGCATAGCAACACCTTAGCAACCACCTAGCAACATCTTAGCAACCACCCCGGATACCATAGCAACACCTTAGCAACCACCTAGCAACCACCTAGAAACACCTTAGCAACCACCCCAGATACCATAGCAACACCTTAGCAACAACCTAGCAACACCCTAGCAACCACCTAGCAACACCTTAGCAACTACCTGGTATATGTTAGCAATTGCCTAGCAACCAGTTAGCAATAGCTTAACAACCACCTGGAAAACATTAGCAACTGCCTAGCAACAGCTTAGCAACCTTTTCAGAAATGATAGCAACTGCCTAGCAACACATTAGCAATCAAAAGTTTAACCAAAAGTTTTACGATTTCAGCATTTAAACAAGCGTTTTTAGATTTCAGTGTTTAATCAAACGTTTTTAGATTTCAGCGTTTAACTAAATGTTTTTAGATTTCAGCGTTTAACCAAACGTTTTTAGATTTCAGCGTTTAACCAAACGTTTTTAGATTTCAGCGTTTAACCAAACGTTTTTAGATTTCAGCGTTTAATCAAACGTTTTTAGATTTCAGCGTTTAACCAAATGTTTTTAGATTTCAGTGTTTTTAGCATTTAGCGTTTAGCCAAAAGTTAACAGCATATCAATGACTCTTCACACTCTTCAGACGGAAAAAGCTTAGCAACCATTTTAACTTTTTAACGTTATTAGCGTTCTTTTCCAAGCCAACTTAAAGTTCGTTCACAAACTTTACCTTTTCTAGTTATTATTATTATTCTTCCCCACTTTTGTTAAACGCATCTCCTCCTAGGGCTTTCAACGTAGAATCACGAAATTTTCAGGGATCGTGGGACCTATAGTGAATTACGTTGCTTGTGCTTTTTGGAGCGAAATATCGTACGGTTTTCGTAAAAACTTCGTAAACGTACGTCATTTTTTCCATAGACAATGAACTAGAAGATTTTTGAACGGCTGTGAACGTCACAATTTTTGAGATATGAAGACGAAATTCGGATGGTCCATAGAACTTAGTGAGTTCTTTCCGAAAATATGCTTTACGAAACGATACGTCGTACGGATTTCGTACAAATGTCGTACGAAGTTGCCCCATAGAAATGAATGGGGGGCCCAGAGTTCCATCTCACACACGAGCAGCTCTGCGCACGGAACCCCTTCTCTCCCCTGCTCCTCCAGTACTGTGAGTGTATGGAGGAGCTGCTGTATGGAGCAACTATCAGTCAAAAGTTTGGACACCCCGGCACCCCAGCCAGGGCTTTGCAACCACCTATTAACTGCTTAGCAACCACCTTAGCAACCACCTGGAAAACGTTAGCAACTGCCTAGCAACCACTTAGCAACACCTTAGCAACCACTAGGAAAACGTTAGCAACTGCCTAGCAACCACTTAGCAACCACTTTAGAAATGATAGCAACTGCCTAGCAACCGCTTAGCAACACCTTAGCAACCACTAGGAAAACGTTAGCAACTGCCTAGCAACCATTAAGCAACAACTTTAGAAATGATGGCAACTGCATAGCAACCACTTAGCAACACCTTAGCAACCACTAGGAAAACGTTAGCAACTGCCTAGCAACCACTTAGCAACCACTTTAGAAATGATAGCAACTGCCTAGCAACCGCTTAGCAACACCTTAGCAACCACTAGGAAAACGTTAGCAACTGCCTAGCAAACACTTTAGAAATCATAGCAACTGCCTAGCAACCACTTAGCAACTGCCTAGCAACCACTTGGAAAACGTTAGCAACTGCCTAGCAACCACTTAGCAACTGCCTAGCAACCACCTGGAACACGTTAGCAACTGCCTAGCAACCACTTAGCAACTGCCTAGAAACCACTTGGAAAACGTTAGCAACTGCCTAGCAACCACTTAGCAACTGCCTAGCAACCACCTGGAATACGTTAGCAACTGCCTAGCAACCACTTAGCAACCACCTGGAAAACGTTAGCAACTGCCTAGCAACCACTGAGCAACCACCTGGAAAACGTTAGCAACTGCCTAGCAACCACTTAGCAACTGCCTAGCAACCACCTGGAAAACGTTAGCAACTGCCTAGCAACCACTTAGCAACCACCTGGAAAACGTTAGCAACTGCCTAGCAACCACTTAGCAACTGCCTAGCAACCACTTGGAAAACGTTAGCAACTGCCTAGCAACCACTTAGCAACTGCCTAGCAACCACCTGGAAAACGTTAGCAACTGCCTAGCAACCACTTAGCAACCACCTGGAAAAGGTTAGCAACTGCCTAGCAACCACTTAGCAGCTGCCTAGCAACCACCTGGAATATGTTAGCAACTGCCTAGCAACCACTTAGCAACTGCCTAGCAACCACTTGGAAAACGTTAGCAACTGCCTAGCAACCACTTAGCAACCACTTTAGAAATGATAGCAACTGCCTAGCAACCACTTAACAACCACATGGAAAACGTTAGCAACTGCCTAGCAACCGCTTTAGAAATGATAGCAACTGCCTAGCAACCACTTAGCAACACCTTAACAACCACTAGGAAAACGTTAGCAACTGCCTAGCAACCACTTAGCAACCACTTTAGAAATGATAGCAACTGCCTAGCAACCACTTAGCAACCACATGGAAAATGTTAGCAACTGCCTAGCAACCACTTTAGAAACGATAGCAACTGCCTAGCAACCACTTAGCAACACCTTAGCAACCACCTGGAAAACGTTAGCAACTGCCTAGCAACCACTTAGCAACACCTTAGCAACCACCTGGAAAACGTTAGCAACTGCCTAGCAACCACTTAGCAACCACTTTAGAAATGATAGCAACTGCCTAGCAACCACCTAGCAACACCTTAGCAACCACCTAGCAACACCGTAGAAACCACCCCAGATACCATAGCAACACCTTAGCAACCGCATAGCAACACCTTAGCAACCACCTAGCAACATCTTAGCAACCACCCCGGATACCATAGCAACACCTTAGCAACCACCTAGCAACCACCTAGAAACACCTTAGCAACCACCCCAGATACCATAGCAACACCTTAGCAACAACCTAGCAACACCCTAGCAACCACCTAGCAACACCTTAGCAACTACCTGGTATATGTTAGCAATTGCCTAGCAACCAGTTAGCAATAGCTTAACAACCACCTGGAAAACATTAGCAACTGCCTAGCAACAGCTTAGCAACCTTTTCAGAAATGATAGCAACTGCCTAGCAACACATTAGCAATCAAAAGTTTAACCAAAAGTTTTACGATTTCAGCATTTAAACAAGCGTTTTTAGATTTCAGTGTTTAATCAAACGTTTTTAGATTTCAGCGTTTAACTAAATGTTTTTAGATTTCAGCGTTTAACCAAACGTTTTTAGATTTCAGCGTTTAACCAAACGTTTTTAGATTTCAGCGTTTAACCAAACGTTTTTAGATTTCAGCGTTTAATCAAACGTTTTTAGATTTCAGCGTTTAACCAAATGTTTTTAGATTTCAGTGTTTTTAGCATTTAGCGTTTAGCCAAAAGTTAACAGCATATCAATGACTCTTCACACTCTTCAGACGGAAAAAGCTTAGCAACCATTTTAACTTTTTAACGTTATTAGCGTTCTTTTCCAAGCCAACTTAAAGTTCGTTCACAAACTTTACCTTTTCTAGTTATTATTATTAAGTTGGCTTGGAAAAGCCAACTTCTTGTTCTTCGTAATCTTCTTATTAAGTTGGCTTGGAAAAGCCAACTTCTTGTTCTTCGTAATCTTCTTATTATTATTATTATTATTATTATTATTATTCTTCCTCACTTTTGTTAAACGCTACTCCTCCTAGGGCTTTTAACGTAGAATCACGAAACTTTCAGGGATCGTGGGACCTATAGTGAATTACGTTGCTTGTGCTTTTTGGAGCGATATATCGTACGGTTTTCGTAAAAACTTCGTAAACGTACGCCCTTTTTTCCATAGACAATGAACTAGAAGATTTTTGAACGGCTGTGAACGTCAGAATTTTTGAGATATGAAGACGAAATTCGGATGGTCTATAGAACTTAGTGAGTTCTTTCCGAAAATATGCTTTACGAAACGATACGTCGTACGGATTTCGTACAAATGTCGTACGAAGTTTTCCCATAGAAATGAATGGGGGGCCCAGAGTTCCATCTCACACACGAGCAGCTCTGCGCACGGAACCCCTTCTCTCCCCTGCTCCTCCAGTACTGTGAGTGTATGGAGGAGCTGCTGTATGGAGCAGCTATCAGTCAAAAGTTTGGACACCCCGGCACCCCAGCCAGGGTTTAGCAACCACCTATTAACTGCTTAGCAACCACCTGGAAAACGTTAGCAACTGCCTAGCAACCACTTAGCAACCACTTTAGAAATTATAGCAACTGCCTAGCAACCAGTTAGCAACACCTTAGCAACCACCTGGAAAACGTTAGCAACTGCCTAGCAACCACTTAGCAACACCTTAGCAACCACCTGGAAAACGTTAGCAACTGCCTAGCAACCACTTAGCAACCACTTTAGAAATTATAGCAACTGCCTAGCAACCAGTTAGCAACACCTTAGCAACCACCTGGAAAACATTAGAAACAGCCTAGCAACAGCTTAGCAACCACTTTAGAAACGATAGCAACTGCCTAGCAACCACTTAGCAACACCTTAGCAACCACTAGGAAAACGTTAGCAACTGCCTAGCAACCACTTAGCAACCACTTTAGAAATTATAGCAACTGCCTAGCAACCAGTTAGCAACACCTTAGCAACCACCTGGAAAACGTTAGCAACTGCCTAGCAACCACTTAGCAACACCTTAGCAACCACCTGGAAAACGTTAGCAACTGCCTAGCAACCACTTAGCAACCACTTTAGAAATGATAGCAACTGCCTAGCAACCAGTTAGCAACACCTTAGCAACCACCAGGAAAACGTTAGAAACAGCCTAGCAACAGCTTAGCAACCACTTTAGAAACGATAGCAACTGCCTAGCAACCACTTAGCAACACCTTAGCAACCACTAGGAAAACGTTAGCAACTGCCTAGCAACCACTTAGCAACTGCCTAGCAACCACCTGGAAAACGTTAGCAACTGCCTAGCAACCACTTAGCAACCACCTGGAAAACGTTAGCAACTGCCTAGCAACCACTTAGCAACTGCCTAGCAACCACTTGGAAAACGTTAGCAACTGCCTAGCAACCACTTAGCAACTGCCTAGCAACCACCTGGAATACGTTAGCAACTGCCTAGCAACCACTTAGCAACCACCTGGAAAACGTTAGCAACTGCCTAGCAACCACTGAGCAACCACCTGGAAAACGTTAGCAACTGCCTAGCAACCACTTAGCAACTGCCTAGCAACCACCTGGAATACGTTAGCAACTGCCTAGCAACCACTTAGCAACCACCTGGAAAACGTTAGCAACTGCCTAGCAACAACTTAGCAACTGCCTAGCAACCACCTGGAAAACGTTAGCAACTGCCTAGCAACCACTTAGCAACCACCTGGAAAACGTTAGCAACTGCCTAGCAACCACTTAGCAACTGCCTAGCAACCACTTGGAAAACGTTAGCAACTGCCTAGCAACCACTTAGCAACTGCCTAGCAACCACCTGGAAAACGTTAGCAACTGCCTAGCAACCACTTAGCAACCACCTGGAAAACGTTAGCAACTGCCTAGCAACCACTTAGCAGCTGCCTAGCAACCACCTGGAATATGTTAGCAACTACCTAGTAACCACTTAGCAACCACCTGGAAAATGTTAGCAACTGCCTAGCAACCACTTAGCAACTGCCTAGCAACCACTTGGAAAACGTTAGCAACTGCCTAGCAACCACTTAGCAACTGCCTAGCAACCACCTGGAAAACGTTAGCAACTGCCTAGCAACCACTTAGCAACCACCTGGAAAACGTTAGCAACTGCCTAGCAACCACTTAGCAACCACTTTAGAAATGAAAGCAACTGCCTAGCAACCACTTAGCAACACCTTAACAACCATTGGGAAAACGTTAGCAACTGCCTAGCAACCACTTTAGAAATGATAGCAACTGCCTAGCAACCACTTAGCAACACCTTAACAACCACTAGGAAAACGATAGCAACTGCCTAGCAACCACTTAGCAACCACTTTAGAAATGATATCAACTGCCTAGCAACCACTTAGCAACACCTTAACAACCACTAGGAAAACGATAGCAACTGCCTAGCAACCACTTAGCAACCACTTTAGAAATGATAGCAACAACCTAGCAACACCCTAGCAACCACCTAGCAACACCTTAGCAACCACCTGTTATATGTTAGCAATTGCCTAGCAACCAGTTAGCAACAGCTTAGCAACCACCTGGAAAACATTAGCAATTGCCTAGCAACAGCTTAGCAACCTTTTCAGAAATGATAGCAACCGCCTAGCAACACATTAGCAATCAAAAGTTTAACCAAAAGTTTTACGATTTCAGCATTTAAACAAGCGTTTTTAGATTTCAGCGTTTAACCAAACGTTTTTAGATGTCAGCGTTTAATCAAACGTTTTTAGATTTCAGCGTTTAACCAAATGTTTGTAGATTTCATCGTTTAACCAAACGTTTTTAGATTTCAGCGTTTTTAGCATTTAGCGTTAACAGCATATCAATGACTCTTCACACTCTTCAGACAGAAAAAGCCTAGCAACCATTTTAACTTTTTAACGTTATTAGCGTTCTTTTCCAAGCCAACTTAAAGTTCGTTCACGAACTTTACCTTTTCTAGTTATTATTATTATTATTATTATTATTCCGCGCTCAAATTTCTATACGCATCTCCTCCTAGGGCTTTTGACGTAGAATCACGAAATTTTGCAGTATCGTAGGACCTATACCCGAATAGGTTGCTTGTGCTTTTTTAAGCGATACATCGTACGGTTTTCGTAAAAACTTCGTAAACGTACGCTTTTTTTTCCCATAGGAAATGAATGGGGGACAACTTTGAACGTTTGTGTAGGTAACAATTTTTGACATACAAAGACAAAAATCGGACGGTCTATAGAACTTACCGCGTTCTTTCCGAAAATTTTAACGTTTCGACGATACGTCGTACGGTTTTCGTACAAATGTCGTACGAAGTTTTCCCATTGAAATGAATGGGGGGCCCAGAGTTCCATCTCACACACGAGCAGCTCTGCGCACGGAACCCCTTCTCTCCCCTGCTCCTCCAGTACTGTGAGTGTATGGAGGAGCTGCTGTATGGAGCAGCTATCAGTCAAAAGTTTGGACACCCCGGCACCCCAGCCAGGGCTTAGCAACCACCTAATAACTGCTTAGCAACCACCTTAGCAACCACCTGGAAAACGTTAGCAACTGCCTAGCAACCACTTAGCAACACCTTAGCAACCACCTGGAAAACGTTAGCAACTGCCTAGCAACCACTTAGCAACTGCCTAGCAACCACTTAGCAACTGCCTAGCAACCACTTGGAAAACGTTAGCAACTGCCTAGCAACCACTTAGCAACTGCCTAGCAACCACCTGGAAAACGTTAGCAACTGCCTAGCAACCACTTAGCAACCACCGGGAAAACGTTAGCAACTGCCTAGCAACCACTTAGCAACTGCCTAGCAACCACTTGGAAAACGTTAGCAACTGCCTAGCAACCACTTAGCAACTGCCTAGCAACCACCTGGGAAACGTTAGCAACTGCCTAGCAACCACTTAGCAACCACCTGGAAAACGTTAGCAACTGCCTAGCAACCACTGAGCAACCACCTGGAAAACGTTAGCAACTGCCTAGCAACCACTTAGCAACTGCCTAGCAACCACCTGGAAAACGTTAGCAACTGCCTAGCAACCACTTAGCAACCACCTGGAAAACGTTAGCAACTGCCTAGCAACCACTTAGCAACTGCCTAGCAACCACTTGGAAAACGTTAGCAACTGCCTAGCAACCACTTAGCAACTGCCTAGCAACCACCTGGAAAACGTTAGCAACTGCCTAGCAACCACTTAGCAACCACCTGGAAAACGTTAGCAACTGCCTAGCAACCACTTAGCAGCTGCCTAGCAACCACCTGGAATATGTTAGCAACTACCTAGCAACCACTTAGCAACCACCTGGAAAATGTTAGCAACTGCCTAGCAACCACTTAGCAACTGCCTAGCAACCACTTGGAAAACGTTAGCAACTGCCTAGCAACCACTTAGCAACCACTTTAGAAATGATAGCAACTGCCTAGCAACCACTTATCAACCACATGGAAAACGTTAACAACTGCCTAGCAACCACTTTAGAAATGATAGCAACTGCCTAGCAACCACTTAGCAACACCTTTACAACCACTAGGAAAACGTTAGCAACTGCCTTGCAACCACTTAGCAACCACTTTAGAAATGATAGCAACTGCCTAGCAACCACTTAGCAACCACATGGAAAACGTTAGCAACTGCCTAGCAACCACTTTAGAAACGATAGCAACTGCCTAGCAAATACTTAGCAACACCTTAGCAACCACCTGGAAAACGTTAGCAACTGCCTAGCAACCACTTAGCAACACCTTAGCAACCAACTGGAAAACGTTAGCAACTGCCTAGCAACCACTTAGCAACCACTTTAGAAATGATAGCAACTGCCTAGCAACCACTTACCAACACCTTAGCAACCATTAGGAAAACGTTAGCAACTGCCTAGCAACCACTTAGCAACCACTTTAGAAATGATAGCAACTGCCTAGCAACCAGTTAGCAATAGCTTAACAACCACCTGGAAAACATTAGCAACTGCCTAGCAACAGCTTAGCAACCTTTTCAGAAATGATAGCAACTGCCTAGCAACACATTAGCAATCAAAAGTTTAACCAAAAGTTTTACGATTTCAGCATTTAAACAAGCATTTTTAGATTTCAGTGTTTAATCAAACGTTTTTAGATTTCAGCGTTTAACCAAACGTTTTTAGATTTCAGCGTTTAATCAAACGTTTTTAGATTTCAGCATTTAACTAAATGTTTTTAGATTTCAGCGTTTAACCAAACGTTTTAGATTTCAGCGTTTAACCAAACGTTTTTAGATTTCAGCATTTAATCAAACGTTTTTAGATTTCAGCGTTTAACCAAATGTTTTTAGATTTCAGCGTTTAACCAAACGTTTTTAGATTTCAGCGTTTAATCAAACGTTTTTAGATTTCAGCGTTTAACCAAATGTTTTTAGATTTCAGCGTTTAACCAAATGTTTTTAGATTTCAGCGTTTTTAGCATTTAGCGTTTAGCCAAAAGTTAACAGCATGTCAATGACTCTTCACACTCTTCAGACGGAAAAAGCTTAGCAACCATTTTAACTTTTTAACGTTATTAGCGTTCTTTTCCAAGCCAACTTAAAGTTCGTTCACGAACTTTACCTTTTCTAGTTATTATTATTATTATTATTGTTACGCCTTTTTTTCTGTACGCTACTCCTCCTAGAGCTTTCAACGTAGAATCACGAAACTTTCACGGATCGTAGGACCTATGCCAACTTAGCGTGCTTGTGCTTTTTGGAGCGATTTATCGTACGGTTTTCGTAAAAACTTCGTAAACGTACGCATTTTTTCCCCATAGGAATGAATGGGGCAAAATTTTAAACGTCCGTAACCGCCACAATTTTTGAGATACGAAGACCAAATTTGGCGAGCTTATAGATCTTACCGAGATCTTAAAATTAATAGGAGGTTGCGAAGTGATACGACGTACGGTTTTCGTACAATTTTCGTACGAAGTTTTCCCATAGAAATGAATGGGGGGCCCAGAGTTCCATCTCGCACACGAGCAGCTCTGCGCACGGAACCCCTTCTCTCCCCTGCTCCTCCAGTACTGTGAGTGTATGGAGGAGCTGCTGTATGGAGCAGATATCAGTCAAAAGTTTGGACACCCCGGCACCCCAGCCAGGGCTTTGCAACCACCTATTAACTGCTTAGCAACCACTCTCTCTTTCTCACTCTCTCTTTCGCTCTCTACTTCTCTAATTCTCACTCTCTTTCCCACTCTCTCTCTATTTCTATATTTCTCACTCTTTCTTTTGCTCTCTACTTCTCTACTTCTCACTCTCTCTTTTGCTCTCTACTTCTCTATTTCTCACTCTCTTTTGCTCTCTACTCCTCTATTTCTCACTCTCTTTCTCACTCTCTCTCTACGTCTCTATTTCTCACTCTCTCTTTCTCACTCTCTCTACTTTTCTATGTCTCTTTCTTTCTACTTTTCTATTTCTCTATTTCTCTCTTACTCTCTCTTTATTTCTCGCTCTTCTCTCTACTTCTCTTTCACTCTACTTTTCTGTCTTGCTTTCTCTTTCTATCTATCTCTCTACTACATCCTCTTTCTTTCTCTACTTCTTTATTTCTCGATCTCTCTTTTTCCCTAATTCTCTTTCTCTCGCTCATTATTTCTCTCTACTTGTCACTCTTTTTCTCACATTCTCGGGTGTTCTTTATCTACTTCTCACGCTGATTTTCTCTCTACTTCTCTATTTCAGGCTCTCCCTTTTTCTGTACTTCTACATTTAACACTCTTTCTTTTTATCTACTACTGCCTAGCAACCAGTTAGATACACCTTAGCAACCACCTGGAAAACATTAGCAACTGCCTAGCAACCACTTAGCAACCATGTGTAATACATTAGCAACTGCCTAGCAACCAGATAGCAACACCTTAGCAACCACCTGGAAAACGTTAGCAACTGCCTAGCAACTGCTTAGCAACCACTTTAGAAATGGTAGCAACTGCCTAGCGACCAGTTAGATACACCTAGCAACACCTTAGCAACCACCCCAGATACCATAGCAACATCTTAGCAACCACCTAGCAACACCTTAGCAACCACCCAAGACACCATAGCAACACCTTAGCAACCGCCTAGCAACACCTTAGCAACCACCTAGCAACACCTTAGCAACCACGCCGGATACCATAGCAACACCTTAGCAACCACCTAGCAACACCTTAGCAACCACCCTGGATACCATAGCAACACCTTAGCAACCACCTAGCAAAACCTTAGCAACCACCTAGCAACACCTTAGCAACCACCTAGCAACACCTTAGCAACCACCTTGCAACCACCTAGCAACACCTTAGCAACCACCCCGGATACCATAGCAACACCTTAGCAACCACCTAGCAACACCTTAGCAACCACCTAGCAATACCTTAGCAACCACCCTGGATACCAAATCAACACCTTAGCAACCACCTAGCAACACCCTAGCAACCACCTAGCAACCACCTAGCAACACCTTAGCAACCACCCTGGATACCATAGCAACACCTTAGCAACCACCTAGCAACACCTTAGCAACCACCCCGGATACCATAGCAACACCATAGCAACCACCTAGCAACACCTTAGCAACCACCTAGCAACACCTTAGCAACCACCCTGGATACCATAGCAACCGCCTAGCAACACCCTAGCAACCACCTAGCAACACCTTAGCAACCACCCCGGATACCATAGCAACACCATAGCAACCACCTAGCAACACCCTAGCAACCACCTAGCAACACCTTAGCAACCACCCTGGATACCATAGCAACACCTTAGCAACCACCTAGCAACACCTTAGCAACCACCCTGGATACCATAGCAACACCTTAGCAACCACCTAGCAACACCTTAGCAACCAACCCGGATACCATAGCAACACCTTAGCAACCACCCCGGATCCCATAGCAACACCTTAGCAACCACCTAGCAACCCTCTACCAACCACCTAGCAACACCTTAGCAACCACCCCAGATACCATAGCAACACCTTAGCAACCACCTAGCAACACCTTAGCAACCACCCCAGATACCATAGCAACCAGTTAGCAACCACCTGGAAAATATTAGAAACTGCCTAATAACCACTTAAAAACCATTTGGAATACGTTAGGAATTGCCTAGCAACAAGTTAGCAACAGCTTAGCAACCACCTGGAATATGTTCGCAACTGCCTAGCAACCAATTAGCAAGCACTAAGCAACGATGTGGACTACATTAGCAACTGCCTAGCAACTACCTAGCAACCACTTAGCAACACTTTACTTTATAAGATAATTATAAGCTTTTCACCATGTTAGCCAAAACTTTTTGGACTTCAACATTTAGCCGAAAGTCAACAGCATAGCAACCACTCTTCACACGCTTTAGACAGAAATATCTTAGCAACCATTTTAACTATTCAACGTTATTTAACTATTTAACGTACTTTTCCAAGCCAACTTAAAGTTCGTTATCGAACTTTCCTTTTCTAGTTATTATTATTATTATTATTATTCTTACGCCTTTTTTTCTGTACGCTACTCCTCCTAGAGCTTTCAACGTAGAATCACGAAACTTTCACGGATCGTAGGACCTATGCCAACTTAGCGTGCTTGTGCTTTTTGGAGCGATTTATCGTACGGTTTTCGTAAAAACTTCGTAAACGTACGCATTTTTTCCCCATAGGAATGAATGGGGCGAAATTTTAAACGTCCGTAACCGCCACAATTTTTGAGATACGAACACCAAATTCGGCGAGCTTATAGATCTTACCGAGATCTTTAAATTAATAGCAGGTTGCGAAGCGATACGACGTACGGTTTTCGTACAATTTTCGTACGAAGTTTTCCCATAGAAATGAATGGGGGGCCCAGAGTTCCATCTCGCACACGAGCAGCTCTGCGCACGGAACCCCTTCTCTCCCCTGCTCCTCCAGTACTGTGAGTGTATGGAGGAGCTGCTGTATGGAGCAGCTATCAGTCAAAAGTTTGGACACCCCGGCACCCCAGCCAGGGTTTAGCAACCACCTATTAACTGCTTAGCAACCACTCTCTCTTTCTCACTCTCTCTTTCGCTCTCTACTTCTCTAATTCTCACTCTCTTTCCCACTCTCTCTCTATTTCTATATTTCTCACTCTTTCTTTTGCTCTCTACTTCTCTACTTCTCACTCTCTCTTTTGCTCTCTACTTCTCTATTTCTCACTCTCTTTTGCTCTCTACTCCTCTATTTCTCACTCTCTTTCTCACTCTCTCTCTACGTCTCTATTTCTCACTCTCTCTCTACGTCTCTATTTCTCACTCTCTTTCTCACTCTCTCTCTACGTCTATTTCTCACTCTATTTCTCACTCTCTCTCTACTTCTCTATCTCACTCTCTCTTTCTCACTCTCTCTCTACGTCTCTATTTCTCACTGTCTCTCTCTACTTCTATATTTCTCACTCTCTCTACTTCTATATTTCTCACTCTCTTTTTCACTCTCTCTCTACGTCTCTATTTCTCACTCTCTCTCTACTTCTCTATTTCTCACTCTCTTTCTCACTCTCTCTCTACGTCTCTATTTCTCACTCTCTCTACTTCTCTATTTCTCACTCTCTCTTTCTCACTCTCTCTCTACTTCTCTATTTCTCACTCTCTCTCTGCTTCTCTATTTCTCACTCTCTTTTGCTCTCTTCTTCTCTATTTCTCACTCTCTCTTTCTCACTCTCTCTCTACTTCTCTATTTCTCACTCTCTCTACTTTTCTATGTCTCTTTCTTTCTACTTTTCTATTTCTCTATTTCTCTCTTACTCTTTATTTCTCGCTCTTCTCTCTACTTCTCTTTCACTCTACTTTTCTGTCTTGCTTTCTCTTTCTATCTATCTCTCTACTACATCCTCTTTCTTTCTCTACTTCTTTATTTCTCGATCTCTCTTTTTCCCTAATTCTCTTTCTCTCGCTCAATATTTCTCTCTACTTGTCACTCTTTTTCTCATATTCTCGGGTGTTCTTTCTCTACTTCTCACGCTGATTTTCTCTCTACTTCTCTATTTCAGGCTCTCCCTTTTTCTGTACTTCTACATTTAACACTCTTTCTTTTTATCTACTACTGCCTAGCAACCAGTTAGATACACCTTAGCAACCACCTGGAAAACATTAGCAACTGCCTAGCAACCACTTAGCAACCATGTGTAATACGTTAGCAACTGCCTAGCAACCAGATAGCAACACCTTAGCAACCACCTGGAAAACATTAGCAACTGCTTAGCAACCACTTTAGAAATGGTAGCAACTGCCTAGCGACCAGTCAGATACACCTAGCAACACCTTAGCAACCACCCCAGATACCATAGCAACATCTTAGCAACCACCTAGCAACACCTTAGCAACCACCACAGACACCATAGCAACACCTTAGCAACCGCCTAGCAACCGTCTAGCAACCACCTAGCAACACCTTAGCAACCACCCCGGATACCATAGCAACACCTTAGCAACCACCCTGGATAGCATAGCAACACCTTAGCAACCACCTAGCAAAACCTTAGCAACCACCTAGCAACACCCTAGCAACCACCTAGCAACACCTTAGCAACCACCTTGCAACCACCTAGCAACACCTTAGCAACCACCCCGGATACCATAGCAACACCTTAGCAACCACCTAGCAACACCTTAGCAACCACCTAGCAACACCTTAGCAACCACCCTGGATACCATAGCAACACCTTAGCAACCACCTAGCAACACCTTAGCAACCACCTAGCAACACCCTAGCAACCACCTAGCAACACCTTTGCAACCACCCTGGATACCATAGCAACACCTTAGCAACCACCTAGCAACACCCTAGCAACCACCTAGCAACCACCTAGCAACACCTTAGCAACCACCCTGGATACCATAGCAACACCTTAGCAACCACCTAGCAACACCTTAGCAACCACCCTGGATACCATAGCAACACCTTAGCAACCACCTAGCAACACCTTAGCAACCACTTAGAAACACCGTAGCAACCACCCCGGATACCATAGCAACACCTAAGCAACCGCCTAGCAACCACCTAGCAACACCTTAGCAACCACCCCGGATACCATTGCAACACCTTAGCAACCACCTAGCAACACCTTAGCAACCACCCAGGATACCATAGCAACACCTTAGCTACTGCCTAGCAACCACCTAGCAACACCTTAGCAACCACCCAGGATACCATAGCAACACCTTAGCAACCACCTAGCAACACCTTAGCAACCACCCTGGATACCATAGCAACACCATAGCAACCACCTAGCAACACCTTAGCAACCACCCAGGATACCATAGCAACACCTTAGCAACCACCTAGCAACACCTTAGCAACCACCCTGGATACCATAGCAACCGCCTAGCAACACCCTAGCAACCACCTAGCAACACCTTAGCAACCACCCTGGATACCATAGCAACACCTTAGCAACCACCTAGCAACACCTTAGCAACCAACCCGGATACCATAGCAACACCTTAGCAACCACCCCGGATCCCATAGCAACACCTTAGCAACCACCTATTAACCCTCTAGCAACCACCTAGCAACACCTTAGCAACCACCCCAGATACCATAGCAACACCTTAGCAACCACCTAGCAACACCTTAGCAACCACCCCGGATACCATAGCAACCAGTTAGCAACCACCTGGAAAATATTAGAAACTGCCTAATAACCACTTAAAAACCATTTGGAATACGTTAGGAGTTGCCTAGCAACAAGTTAGCAACAGCTTAGCAACCACCTTGAATATGTTCGCAACTGCCTAGCAACCAATTAGCAAGCACTAAGCAACGATGTGGACTACATTATCAACTGCCTAGCAACTACCTAGCAACCACTTAGCAACACTTTACTTTATAATATAATTATAAGCTTTTCACCATGTTAGCCAAAACTTTTTGGACTTCAACATTTAGCCGAAAGTCAACAGCATAGCAACCACTCTTCACACGCTTTAGACAGAAATATCTTAGCAACCATTTTAACTATTCAACGTTATTTAACTATTTAACGTACTTTTCCAAGCCAACTTAAAGTTCGTTATCGAACTTTCCTTTTCTAGTTATTATTATTATTCCGCGCTCAAAATTTAATCACTATCTCCTCCTAGGGCTTTTGACGTAGAACCACGAAATTTTGCAGTATCGTAGGACCTATACCCGAATAGGTTGCTTGTGCTTTTTTAAGCGATACATCGTACGGTTTTCGTAAAAACTTCGTAAACGTACGCTTTTTTTTCCCATAGGAAATGAATGGGGGACAACTTTGAACGACTGTGTAGGTAACAATTTTTGACATACAAAGACAAAAATCGGACGGTCTATAGAACTTACCGCGTTCTTTCCGAAAATTTTAACGTTTCGACGATACGTCGTACGGTTTTCGTACAAATCTCGTACGAAGTTTTCCCATAGAAATGAATGGGGGGCCCAGAGTTCCATCTCACACACGAGCAGCTCTGCGCACGGAACCCCTTCTCTCCCCTGCTCCTCCAGTACTGTGAGTGTATGGAGGAGCTGCTGTATGGAGCAGCTATCAGTCAAAAGTCAAACCCCGGCACCCCAGCCAGGGCTTAGCAACCACCTAATAACTGCTTAGCAACCACCTTAGCAACCACCTGGAAAACGTTAGCAACTGCCTAGCAACCACTTAGCAACACCTTAGCAACCACCTGGAAAACGTTAGCAACTGCCTAGCAACCACTGAGCAACCACCTGGAAAACGTTAGCAACTGCCTAGCAACCACTTAGCAACTGCCTAGCAACCACCTGGAATACGTTAGCAACTGCCTAGCAACCACTTAGCAACCACCTGGAAAACGTTAGCAACTGCCTAGCAACAACTTAGCAACTGCCTAGCAACCACCTGGAAAATGTTAGCAACTGCCTAGCAACCACTTAGCAACCACCTGGAAAACGTTAGCAACTGCCTAGCAACCACTTAGCAACTGCCTAGCAACCACTTGGAAAACGTTAGCAACTGCCTAGCAACCGCTTAGCAACTGCCTAGCAACCACCTGGAAAACGTTAGCAACTGCCTAGCAACCACTTAGCAACCACCTGGAAAACGTTAGCAACTGCCTAGCAACCACTTAGCAACTGCCTAGCAACCACTTGGAAAACGTTAGCAACTGCCTAGCAACCACTTAGCAACTGCCTAGCAACCACCTGGAATACGTTAGCAACTGCCTAGCAACCACTTAGCAACCACCTGGAAAACGTTAGCAACTGCCTAGCAACCACTGAGCAACCACCTGGAAAACGTTAGCAACTGCCTAGCAACCACTTAGCAACTACCTAGCAACCACCTGGAATACGTTAGCAACTGCCTAGCAACCACTTACCAACCACCTGGAAAACGTTAGCAACTGCCTAGCAACAACTTAGCAACTGCCTAGCAACCACCTGGAAAACGTTAGCAACTGCCTAGCAACCACTTAGCAACCACCTGGAAAACGTTAGCAACTGCCTAGCAACCACTTAGCAACTGCCTAGCAACCACTTGGAAAACGTTAGCAACTGCCTAGCAACCACTTAGCAACTGCCTAGCAACCACCTGGAAAATGTTAGCAACTGCCTAGCAACCACTTAGCAACCACCTGGAAAACGTTAGCAACTGCCTAGCAACCACTTAGCAGCTGCCTAGCAACCACCTGGAATATGTTAGCAACTACCTAGCAACCACTTAGCAACCACCTGGAAAATGTTAGCAACTGCCTAGCAACCACTTAGCAACTGCCTAGCAACCACTTGGAAAACGTTAGCAACTGCCTAGCAACCACTTAGCAACTGCCTAGCAACCACCTGGAAAACGTTAGCAACTGCCTAGCAACCACTTAGCAACCACCTGGAAAACGTTAGCAACTGCCTAGCAACCACTTAGCAACCACTTTAGAAACGAAAGCAACTGCCTAGCAACCACTTAGCAACACCTTAACAACCATTGGGAAAACGTTAGCAACTGCCTAGCAACCACTTTAGAAATGATAGCAACTGCCTAGCAACCACTTAGCAACACCTTAACAACCACTAGGAAAACGATAGCAACTGCCTAGCAACCACTTAGCAACCACTTTAGAAATGATAGCAACTGCCTAGCAACCACTTAGCAACACCTTAACAACCACTAGGAAAACGATAGCAACTGCCTAGCAACCACTTAGCAACCACTTTAGAAATGATAGCAACAACCTAGCAACACCCTAGCAACCACCTGTTATATGTTAGCAATTGCCTAGCAACCAGTTAGCAACAGCTTAGCAACCACCTGGAAAACATTAGCAATTGCCTAGCAACAGCTTAGCAACCTTTTGAGAAATGATAGCAACCGCCTAGCAACACATTAGCAATCAAAAGTTTAACCAAAAGTTTTACGATTTCAGCATTTAAACAAGCGTTTTTAGATTTCAGCGTTTAACCAAACGTTTTTAGATGTCAGCGTTTAATCAAACGTTTTTAGATTTCAGCGTTTAACCAAATGTTTTTAGATTTCATCGTTTAACCAAACGTTTTTAGATTTCAGCGTTTAATCAAACATTTTTAGATTTCAGCGTTTAACCAAATGTTTTTAGATTTCAGCGTTTAACCAAATGTTTTTAGATGTCAGCGTTTTTAGCATTTAGCGTTAACAGCATATCAATGACTCTTCACACTCTTCAGACGGAAACAGCTTAGCAACCATTTTAACTTTTTAACGTTATTAGCGTTCTTTTCCAAGCCAACTTAAAGTTCGTTCACGAACTTTACCTTTTCTAGTTAGGGTTATAATTTTATAACCAATAAAAACCATAAGTCATTTCATTTTGGGAAAGTTGGACAATGTCTAACTAACCTTTATACAGATGTGTAATTACATAACCTGCACAAGTGTAATTAATCTGTAACAATCTGTATACTTCACCAGTAGTTACACTGTTATTACACTGTTGTTAGCGACACTTGCATGTCCTTCCTTGTATTTTTAAAAGAGAGAGAGAGAGAAAAAGAGAGAGAGAGAAAAATCTTAGTTTTGTTATCTAAAAGGTTAGATAACAAAAACAAAAATGCTCTGCTCATCATATGATTCTTCAGGTTGAGTAGTGTAATATGTGTATAATATTGCACACTGTATATCTCAGTGTATGTCTTATGATAATCTGTGTTAGACACAGATTTAGGGCCCTATTTTATTTTTTGGGCATAGCGTGAAATACTTGCGAAATTTTGAGTGGTACTGTATATGTCAATAAAAATGCTCATATATGTGTATATGCTAACTGTCAAGAGCATGCTTCAGTCAATCAGATTTAGAATCAGATAGATGATATTGTTTTTAATAAAATTATATATGTTTTGGTGTGGT
Source organism: Astyanax mexicanus (assembly GCF_023375975.1). Classification (NCBI taxonomy): domain Eukaryota; kingdom Metazoa; phylum Chordata; class Actinopteri; order Characiformes; family Acestrorhamphidae; genus Astyanax; species Astyanax mexicanus. The sequence goes on from NC_064412.1 coordinate 30,538,188, forward strand.
AAAAAAGACATATTGTCTGACTGGAATTGTATGCAGAAATACACAGAACACAAAATTGTACTATTGTAATGTTTTCCATTGTAAAACGTCAACATGAGGTCAAAAGGAACTCATGCTATTACAAATCTAGGCTGAAAGTGAAGAAATACGACCATTTAAAGCCTGTAAGGGTGTTTTCACACCTGTAGTCCAGATCAGTTGATAAGTTTGTTTACTTGGAGCGTTTTCTCCCTCTGTTTGGTTTGGTTTCAGACAGGCACAAACCTAAATGCACCAAAATACGCAACAATAAACCACGCGAGCACGCTGTGTCCTCTAATTGGTTAGAGCTGTCTGAAATGTGAGCAAGAAAAGTAAATATAGCGAGAAAATTCTGTGTTCCAGTGTGTGTATCTATGCAGTTTGACGCTACTTTAACACTAAAGGTTACAGGTAGTAAACGGAGTGTAGCGGCTGCGAGTAGTGAATGCAGCACACACAGCGCTCAGTGTGGAAACAGCATGGAGCAGAGACAGTGTTTGCTCATAGCTGTGGTAATTAGCATTATTTAGGGATAATATCAAATTAGACTCGCACTATCAGCATGTTCTCATCACAAGCTAATTGATCCAGTGTTTGTTTGGGACCGACTGATTTGTTTGGTCTGCATTAGTGTGATTAGAGTGCGATTACTATGTTTTCACACCTGCTCAATCGAACCGCGTTAAGGTTTTCAAATGAAACAGAGTCCATTTTATCTGGACCAATAGTGCTGGTGCTGGCTAGGACTAGCAGACTGTGAGACAGCCCCATCCATCAGGCTGTGAGGATGCTGAACTCTCTCCCTGCTCTACCCCCATCCCAATCCTGCCCCCAGCACACACTCACTCAGCATCCTGACCCCTCACCCCCCAACAACACAGTACTGAAACTCTGTACTACAATACACACAGTACTGGAACTTTTCAAAACGGACACGCACTACACATCCCATACCTGCACTACTGCTTATACTCACTTTAATTCCCCATAAAACTTTGAACTTTAGGAACTTTATGCACTCATTCACTTTACCAGCCTTAAGCTATTATTATACCATATACTATATTTGCACTATTGTTTTATACGGGTTCTGTTTATACTTGTACTGTCATCCCATCTTAATCACCCCCCCCCCCATCACTATTGCACTATTGTCTTCTGTCTTACGTATGTCTATATGTGTATTGTACATATAGTGTCTCCCATTCTTTTATATTATATATCTATTTTCTCCCCATCACTATTGCACTATTGTCCTCTGTCTCACGTATGTGTACTGTGTCCTTGTTGTATTGTACATATAGTGTCCCCATTCTTTTATATTATATATCTATTTTCACCCACCATCACTATTGCACTATTGTCTTCTGTCTCACATATGTGTACTGTGTCCTTGTTGTATTGTACATATAGTGTCTCTCAATCTTTTATATTATATATCTATTTTCTGTACTTCCTGTAATTTTTGGGAAGGAGGGTAATGTAATTAAAATTCTCTGTATGTCCTGTACATATGCAGTATTGTCAATAAAAACTACTTGACTTGACTTGGTGTGAAAACTGATTTGTTAACCCCTCAGATTTACCCATGTTAACCCAGTAACCACCCCATTTACACAGTAACAGACTGACCACTGATCACACTGATCCTGCCGCTGTTGTTTTTCAGTATAGGGTATTGTTAGGCTGGTTTGGGGAAGTCCGTGGGTTTCTTTTGCTTTTATTCGAGCCGTTCTTTGGAAATACAGGAATTAGGGTGAAGTCATCAAAGTGGGAAAGCGCTGCACGACATCATCAAAGTCGCACGCCATCTCTTCTTTCCAATCTGCCGCAGGGAAACCTGACACTTCCCGTTTCGGGCCGGAGTGCATGTGTGTGATAAAAAAAGAGGGTAGAGTGACAAAGTGGTGACAGTCTTCTTCCTCTTTAGGATGGTCTGCCAACTGTCACTAACACACATATATACACAGTGCTACTACCCCTTTTATCTATTACAAACAATGTACTCAAACTTCAAAGCACATCCGTTAAGGCATTCTTCCTCTTTTTCCTCTCTGTTATCTAAAAGCATAACTCCAGGCCACTCACAGCCATTGTGCTGCGGCGGTAACACACTTTCCCAGCGGACCGGCCTGGCCTGGCCTGGCTCACACACTCCGGAGAGAGAGAGAGAGAGAGAGAGAGAGAGAGAGAGAGAGAGAGAGAGAGAGAGCAAGAGAGAGAGAGAAAGGGACTTTATCTGGACAAACATCGGCCTTGACGCTCACATGCGACGCTTTGATGCTATTGTTTGTTTGGCACATGTTAATGTTAATGATGATGATGATGATGATGATGATGATGATGATGATTTTACAAGGTGTTGTTTTATTCACTTTGATGCCCCCCTTCATCATTCATATGAGTTACAAGGAAACATGTTTGGTTGAGCTTTTAATAACCACAGAGAGTCACATGGTTCACTGCTGGCTTCATTAATGCATTAAACGGCTGTGAAGGTTGAAGTCACTCATATCTTCTTATTTCAATACAGATAAAAGACTAAATAAACTTCCATTATTGACCTTCTTCTTCTATGCTAGAAAAGCAAGCTCACAGTCAGATAAATTAAGTAAATTTAGGACCAATGTTACAGGTACAAAGGAACCCAGAGTAACTTAAAAGCAAATGAAGGCCTCTCTCATATTTGTTAATGTTAATGTCCACGAATGTTAATGTCCATCAGGAGAACACTGAATAACAAAGATGTACATGGCAGGGTTGCAAGGAGAAGGCCAATGCTCTCCAAAAAGAGCAGTTTGCTAAAGATCAAATGAACAAGCCAAAAGGCTATTAGAAATATATTTTGCAGTCGGATGAAGCAAAATTAGAACGTTTTAGTTTAATTGGAAAGCATTATGTTTGGAGAATTGGAGAAAGGAAACCACTTAATTCCTGTATGAAAACCTTATCCTATCTGTGAAACATGGTGGTAGTAGTATAATGGGTTGGGCTTGAGTTTTGCTGCATCTGGGCCAGGACGGCCCTCACTGATGGAACCCTGAATTCTGAATTATATCAGAGAATTCTAAAGGACTTTTTTGGGGGAAATCTGTTAATGAACTCAATCTCAAGTTCTAACAAAGAATGGTTAAATAAGAATAAAGTTTGGAAAATGTTTTGCAATGGCCAAGTCAAGGTTCTGACCTTTCAATCCAAACAAAATGTTGTGGAAGGTCTTGAAGCGAGCAGGTAATTTAAGGAAACTTTAATTTAGCTTCAATTTAAGTTGAAGCTGTTCTTTATGGAGGAATGGGTAAAAATCCTCCAAGCCGGTGTGCAGGACTGATCTTAATGGAAACCAGATACTGAAAACAAAGGATGAGATACATTTGCCACTCACAAACATATAGTAATGGGTCATTTAATAAATAATCAATAAATAAATTATCAAGTATAATATTTTTCTTTTCTTTAACTGGATTCTCTTTATCTACTTTTAGGACTGATGATGTTTAGGTCCTATATTTTTGCAGAAATACAGAAAATTCTAAAGGGTCTGCAAACTTCATCACACATCACACACACACACTTCAGGCTGAGTTGTTAAAGTTCTGTACAGAATCATTGTCATTTTACTTTAGAACCATTGAACCTTTTTGAGGGTTAAGATTAGGGTTTTTTTGAGCTCCAGGAGCAGAAGAACATTTTGGAGTCCATTTCTGTCAGCCAAGAACAGAAAGCTGAGGCTGCAGTGAGCACAGACTCAATGAATTAACAGTTGAAGACTGGAAAAAACATAGTCAGATCTGTGACGACGCTCGCTGAACTCTCACTAGAAAGACACAAAGTCAACGGGTAGTGAAGCTGAGTGGTGTGTGTAGAGGTACCATGCTGATGTGCAAAATCCATTCAAACAGTGAGGTTTATTTACACGGCATGAAAAAATACAAAAAATAAAACTAATTAAAACAGTACCTGACCAATAATCAGTACAGGTAAGTATAGAGCCCAGACTGCAAGGTCATGATACTCACTTTTCCCAGCTCTGACTCGTTACCTGTGCTCTCCTGCAGCAGCAGGTGAGTACTAAAGAGCCCCCCACAGTCACTTTTCCCACCTATTTATGGGACTAGCCCCACTCCTTTACATGGATCAAACCATTTTATTTCCCAAGGTAAGCTAACCCATTAAGGTGGGTAAAAGTAATAAGATTTAAAATCAGCTGAATTACAGGCCTTAACATAATACAAGTTAACAATGAACCCAGTGTACACAATTAACACGTTTCCCTTATTTGGACTGATCCCCCACCACCAGAATAAGCTGTGGGCCCTACAGCCTACCCCATGGAGTAAGTCTTTTCCCACATTCCTATATTCAGGTAACTAAGGCAAGTGTAACAGGTAAGGTAAGTAAACAGGTAGGTAAACAGGTAGGTATTACAGGTAAGTATTTCAATACATACACTGCTGGTGATAATCACACACACAGACAGTACAGTCTAAATGTATACAGCACTTTGTTCTAATAAGTCATTGATTTGAGTATTATTGCTTACCATGTGCCTCCCTTTATGACCACAACTTTCCCATACGTCTACACCAGGTCACCAAGCAAACTCTCTTTAACTGGTTCCATGAACGTGGCAGTTCAGTGTTCCTTCAGTGGCCTCACCAGATTCTGGATCCTGCAGAACATACTCACAGCATGAAGGTGCTCCTAACCAGGAATTGTGTAATGCAATTGTCTCAACATGGACCAGAATCTCATTGGAATGTTTTGTGAACAATCTTGTGAACTTTGAGTCAGAAAGATCTGAGGCCGTTTTGAGAGTAAAAGGTGCACCCAGTATTAATGAAGTCTTACTCTGAGAGACTTTACGCTTCAAGTACCTGTTTAAGACACTAACGTCTAAATTAACATCTAAAATTCACTCACTTTAATTTAGCAGGATAAAAACTGTCCACGAGAGGGCACTGTTGGGGCCAGTGATTTGCAGTGACCCTGTATGTCCTCTATCTAACGATCTCTTTGTAGATCAAAGTGCACCCACACTTTGCTGATGTGCTTAAATGTTTAAATGTTCTCTACTCATTAAACTCACCCATAAACACATTCCCTCTCGGCCAGTATTTCTCATTCTGCTCAGATTGCTTCCATAAGCATGTATGCATGTGTGTAAATATTTTATGTCGGCTTTGGCAGCATTACCCGCATGTCTTGTGCCTCTACATCAATGTCCACATGCCGTTTGAAGTTCGCTGATCTCCGCTTTGTAGACAACAACAAATAACACACACTTTTATTACTCTCTGGACGTTTGATGCTTTCACATTTTCGCTTATAATCCTCTCTGCGCTGGCGTGACGCTACATATGTGTCGCTCGTGCTGCTCTGAAGTGAAAGTGATGCCTTGGATTAACTTGATTCAGAGGTTTACAGCAAAACTAGGTAAAGAAAAAAAATTGTGAAAGCTTTTAGAGACTGAAATCAGATTTTTTTTTTCATTCAAATCAAAGCAAGTTAAATGCAGGGACATCAATGCCCCTTTTTTAATAGCATCTTTGGTGTGATTAGTTTTGGTAGCTGTAAGAATAGTAACAAATGCCATCTCAATCACTGTTCCATGTAAAATTGCACAGAAATACAATATGCACAATTGCACAAATCCAGAACACAGGACCTCACAACTTTGCCCTTGTCTGACTTGTCATCATCCTTTCTTGGTCTTTTCTCTTTCTGTTCTGTTCTTTCAAGTCTGTCTGTTTGTTCCTTGTCTGTCTCTTCCCTAGCCTGTTTGTTTTCCCTCCCGTGTGCTCTTTAGCACATGGATTTGTTTTGGTGTTGTCTTGTGTCCGCCCTAGCCTTGCCCTGTTCATTGTTCTCACCTATGTCTAGTTTATTACCCCGCCCCTTTGTTATCTTCTCCACGTGTTTCCAGTCTCACACAGGGTATTTAGAGTGCCTTTTTTCGGTATTTCTGATCTGGTCTTTTGTGCGCTTCGTGGTTTCAGGTTTGCTTGTGCCATGCCTGTTTACAGTTGTTCTGTTCTTTGTCAATTTTATTTTCCAATTTTGTTATCTGTCATAATTCCTCAGTCATGTTCTCAGTCTAGTCTACTCTGTTCTGTTTAATTTGTCCAGTTTCCTTAGTCTTGGTTTCCTTAGTCTTAATTTCCTCAGTCTAGTCTAGGGTTAAAAGTCTAGGTTTCCTTAGTTTAGTCTAGGGTTAGTAGCCTTGGTTTCCTTAGTCTAATCTAGGGTAAGTAGCCTTAGTTTCTTTAGTCTAGTCTAGGGTTAGTAGAATTAGTTTGGCTTGGTTTCTGTAGCCCATCTAGGGTTAGTAGCCTTGGTTTACTTTGTATAGTCTAGGGTCAGTAGCTTTTGTTTCCTTAGTCTTGTCTATGTTAAGTAGCCTTGATTTCCTTGATCTAGTCTAGGGTCAGTAGCCTTGGTTTCCTCAGTCTAGTCTAGAATTAGTAGCCTAGGTTTCATCAGTCTAAACTAGGGTTAGTAGCCCATTTTTCCTCAGTCTTGTCTTGGGGTAGTAGGCTTGGTTACCTCAGTCTTGTCTTGGCGTAGTAGGCTTGGTTACCTCAGGCCTAGGGTCAGTAGCCTTGGGTTACTTAGTCTAGTCTAGGGTTAGTAGCTTGGGTTACTTAGTCTAATCTAGGTTTATTAGCCTAGGTTTCCTCAGTCTAGTCTAGGGATAGTAGCCTTGGTTTCCTTAGTCTAATCTAGGGTTAGTATCTTGGGTTACTTACTCTAATCTAGGTTTATTAGCCTAGGTTTCCTCAGTCTAGTCTAGGAATAGTAGCCTTGGTTTCCTTAGTCTAATGTAGGGTTAGTAGCTCTTGGTTTCCGCAGTATAGTCTAGGGTTAGTAGCTCTTGGTTTCCTTAGTCTAGTCTATGGTCAGTAGCCTTGGTTTGCTCAGTTTAGTCTAGTCTAGTCTAGTCTAGGGTTGGTAGGCTTGGTTTCCTCAGACTAGTCTAGGTTTCCTTAGTCTTGTTTTTGTGTATCCTACCTGTGTCTGTTTAATAAAGCAAATTGTTCCTGTACCTGCATTAATGTACATCCTGCTCTGATCAATAAGAAGGACCTTTTCTTGTGGTTTGCCATTTTGATTCACTTGGGTTTTTCATTGTATGAAAACAAACCCAACCAAGAGGAAAAATCTCAAAGTTTACTGTACCAGAGCAAAGAAGAAGTTATAACGGTAAAAAATGGGATGTGTAAAAAAATTAACCGGGTTCTGAAATAACAGTGCGCTTCTCATTTTTTTTTTTTATTTTTTTTTTTTAGAAAAATCTATGTTGTCTGCGAATAAAGGATCTTCCTGCAGTGTTCAATCAATTCTTTGCTTTGTCTGTTCAATCATTTACCCTCACATCTCCAGTAACTCTGCGCCAGACTGTGGAGGTCATGATGTCTGGAAGACCAAGAAATATTTCTTATAGAACTTATAGAAGGTAAATCAAAACCATGCTTTGACTGGAAAAAGGCTTCAAGGAGAAATACAGTGTGAAATTGACTTGGTGGAGTGAAACATGATAAATACAAACTCACCTCCATTCACCCACAATGTAAAAAACTAACTTAAAATTGTTCTCCTTAATGTAATTTTTAAGTCAGCTGAACAAGAAATATTAAATTGTACCATTAGCTATAGCAGACTAATTCCCTCAGCTATATAATTTTTTTTTTTTTTGGCAAAATTTACAAACTGTAGTTGAACCCTAGCTGAGGCCAAGCCAACTACTCTGCACTACTGCACATGCTCAGTTTTACTCTTTAGTTAAACAGGGTCTACTGAGCAATTATGAAGGGGTTTTCACCTGATATTGGTCACGCTATTTGCATACTGGGCATGTCCTCCCACCTCTCACCCACCATCAGTGTGTTGTCATTCCCCACAGGCTGCCTTCTTATAGAATTTGCATGTGTGTTATATAATAGCAACTGCCTAGCTTTAGTGTTGAAGGCTATAAGAGCAAGTTACTGTGTTTTGTGTTGGTCAGTGAGACTATATGCTGGCTGGGTCCAGCTGGTCATATTTGAATTACTGCAAGCTTATATGACTGATAATAAGAAATATACAGAAAAGGAATATATTCTCAATCTATTAGTAAACTTAAATTAAAAAATATATAGTGTTGTGTTCATTACATGAGTTTGATTTATGTAAAACGTGTGATTGACACACGTTTTATTTTTGTTTTGTTTTGTTTTAAAAGATGGTCAGCAGAACTTACATAATACATTTCATAGAACCTTATTGAGGCCAACTAACAACACAAAGTGATTTTGTTTTAGCTGACAAAATGCAAAATATGTAGTTGGACCAACTTAGGTCTTTTTTGTTTACAGGTATTTAATGGACTTAACTTATTTTCTTTAATTGGACCAAAATTCCAGGGTTGTCAGCAGAATTTAAATAAATAAAAAAATAGGTGCATTAGAAAAGTTTAAGCATTCTAATATACTGCACTTATAGCTAATATAGCTGATGCTCCCAAAAGGCTAGCAATGCTAGTGATGGGGGTATAGTGCTGCCATGCAAAAAAAATTTACTTTTACACCATTAACAAGCTCAAAAAAGCTCCACATTTCATTACTTCATTAATAGAATTATGAGAGCCCTGACATTTAAAACGCAGCACCAAGAATTTCTTAAGTGTACAGAGAGCTTATTTAAAAAGACTGTTTATTTACACAGTTCTCCAGGTGCTGCCATCTTGAAATTGAGTCACTAATGGGTAACTGATTATTAAAAACTTTTGATCTTTTTTTGTACGATGCTTCTCAATTTCATTTTCAGCAACAACTGGAATTCATGCATTTCCACAGAATTCATATTGCAATCGCTTGCCTTATCCAGCCTATTTGTTTGAGCTTTTCAATTAACTTATCATTACTTAATTTAAAGACTTCAAAAGAGTTATAAAAATAGTTTACAGTGCTGTGGATGAATTTTGGCCCACTCATCTTTGCAGAATTGTTGTAATTCAGACACATTGGAGGGTTTTCCAGCATGAACCACAGCATTTCAATTCATGTCAGGACTTTGACTAGGCCACTCCAAAGTATTCACTTTTTTATTGTTTTTCTTCAGCCATTCAGAGGTGGACTTGCTGGAGTGTTTTGGTTCATTGTCCTGCTGCAGAACCCAAGTTCGTTTCAGCTTGAGGTCACAAACAGATGGAGGGACATTCTCCTACAGGACTTTTTGGTAGACAGTGGAATTCATGGTTCCATTTATCACAGCAGGTCTTTCAGCCCCACACTACTACCACCTTATTTTACTGTAGGTATGACGTTCTTGTTCTGAAATGCTGTGTTACTTTTACACCAGATGTAATGGGGCACACCCCTTTCAAAAGTTCGCCTTTTGTCTCGTCAGTCAAAAGTATTTTCCCAAAAGTCTTGGAGATCATCAAGATGTTTTCTGGCAAAATTGAGACAAGCATTAGTTTTCTGTTTTCTTATTGGTCTTGGCACTGTTTCATGTAGGCCATTTTGCACAGTCTCTTTCTGATGGTAGAGTCATGAACACTGACCTAAACTGAGGCAAGTGAGGCCTGCAGTTCTTTGGATGTTGTGGGGTCTTTTGTGACCTCTTGGATGAGTCACCACTGCGCTCTTGGGGTAATTTTGGTCGGCTGGTCACTCCTGGGAAGGTTCACCACTGTTCCATGTTTTTGTAATTTGTTGGTAATGGATGCTACTGTGGTTTGCTGGAATCCCAAATCTTTAGAGATGGCTTTAGAACCTTTTCCTTTCTTTCTCATTTGTTTTAGAATTTCTTTGGATATTGGCATGATGTCTAGCTTTTGAGTATCTTTTGGTCTACTTTGCTTTGTCAGGCAGGTTCTATTTAAGTGATTTCTTGATTGAGAACAAGTGTGGCTAAATGTGAGTAATTAGGCCTGGGTGTGGCTAGAGAACTACATAGGCCCATGTAGTTTTTTTTTTTTCACTTAAAACTGAATTTTGTGTTTACTTGTGTTGTTTTTGACTGATATTTAGATTAGTTTGATGATCTTAAACATTTAAACATTCAAAAAAAAAAAAATAATGTAGGGTCAAACACTTACACACATACATACAGAGAGAGAAAGAGAACAGAAAGAGTGAACCTCTTACCCAATGGGAAGAAAAACACTTTACGGTTGGGAGCCTGCAGCTTACAGGTGGTGAAACATCACGTCCTACACAGATGGTGCAAGAGAAGAAGGAGTGGAGCGCTAGACGTGTGAGAGAGGGAGTGAAAGTGAATAAATCAGCAGAAGCCCCTCCGAGACCCGGTCCGGCCTGGGCGCTTCAGACAACAAATGCTGGAGAAAAGCTCCAGACTGAGATAAGAGGTTCTTCAGAAGGACTTTTTCAGACGTGAAGTTTACGCAAGCCTTTCCACCCCAGATGCTCTCCCTCTCTCTCTCCCTCCCACCGAAACGCAGAGACCACCTTTGATTTATAAAGCATGCCCATGCTCTGTGGAGTCTTACACAACAGAGGTGAGATTAGATCAGATCAGATCAGACGGGCTTCAAGCGAGAAAGAACGAACAACCAAAGCGCAACTGTTTCAACTGCTGGAAGCAGGAGGAGGTAGAGTCACCTGGAATGGCTTTCAGTTAACAGCTGTGCTGAGCCAAGAGTTAATTACTTGAATCTCTTGCCTCCTAATGTGTTATCCATATTATGGATGATGAAACTGGCTCTCATCAGGGTCGTCCCAGAAAAGGAAGAGCAAGAGTTACCTCTGTTGCTCAGGATAGGTTTATCAGAGTTACCAGCCTCAGAAACCTCAAGTAAACAGCTCCCCAGATAAGAGCACCTAAGTGCATTACATTAGAAGTATTTTGGTTTGTTTTACACTTTTAAGTTACTACATGGTTCCTTATGTATTCTTTATAGTCTGAACTGGACTGTATCATTTAATCCCATAATTTTGTTATTACAGATTTTTAAAATGCTTTATATGGATTGTATGATTGAGATTTCACAATATTGTATCTCAGATTTCATATTCAACAATGATCAACAATTCCAGCAGTGAGAACTCAGTGGCGCTCTTTCATGTTTATACTGTGAGCTCATGTTTTATGCACAGGATGATTTTTCACTGTATTTACTCAGAAACACAAGAAAAAGAGTACATAAGGTGCACAGTGATTAGTAATATTTAATGGCTTTCCTGAAGCATTTTTTTACTGCTGAAAATGATGTAACACATGAACCTAACTCAAAATTCGCCTTTCAGTTGCTTACTGAATTATTTTGTGTAAATGTTACACAATTAACTTGTGTTATATTTCATAACTCCTTAAACTGATTTTACACACTGTAAACTCTAATAGGTTAAGTCTACTCAGTTCATTTGAGATTCATTTGAGGTGATCTTAAATGAATTAAGTTTTTAAAGTTTTTTTTAGTAATTTATAATACTGTATGGAGAAATGTTCATCTTTAAGTTTAACAGAAAAACCACAAGTTCTAGACACTTAAAATATAGTGAGCCTGAAACTTAACGAATTACTCTAAATTTTTAAGTTCAGTAAAGATCAGTCTATCTTACTTAAGTTTGTTCCAGTTGCTCAACATCAGTGTTGGGCACGTTACTTTTAAAAAGTAATTAGTTATAGTTACTAGTTACTTCTCCAAAAAAGTAACTGAGTTACTAACTGAGTTACTCCACTATAAAAGTAACTAGTTACCAGTAAAAGCAACTATTGCGTTACTTTTGTGCTAATCGCCCCATAACGGCATTAGTAACTCAACATATGCATATTGTATTTGTTTTTATAGCCAAAAATTTAAAAGAAAATCTAAATTAATGGGGCACCAGTAATGCATTAGTTGACTAGAAAAATGTGTGGAAAACCAAAACAAAACAGTTCTAAAGAAAACAAACTACTTTTTATAGTTTCAACATATTTTATACTTTGAATGCGACAGTCAGGTCAATAAAGTTTGTAGTCTTCTAGATTTAAGTTCATATATTTTAAATTCTCATAGAAAAGTAGATAAAGAAAGAAAATGCTACAGAGTGAACAGTACTTAAAACATTACATCAATAGGGAACCTTCCCTATTGGTTACTGGCATAACTTATTTGCATAATGGGCATATTGTGCACCCACTCACAATCAGTGTGAAGTTTTGTTAATCAAGGCTACCTTCCCTTTGGTTGCAATCAATACTTAAACATGGAATAAGGAACATGACATGATTACTTAGTGAGGTAAAAATGTGTTTCAGCTTCTTAATACCAAAAAAAAAATCATCCTCTCACCCTTACAAATGTAGCATAAAATTATACAATTCAGTACAGAAAAGTGAAACTCGCTCTTATAGTCAAAGAACACAGCAGGCAGGCAGATATAATATAAACCACAACTCAATACCCGAGTGAAGGCAGACCTGTTGGGAAAGACTTCACACTAATGGTGAGGCATCTCATTATGCAAATAAATGATGCCAGGAGCCAATAGGAAAGATGTACTTATGTGCAAAGTACTAAGAAATCTTTATTAAACTTTAAACTTTTACTAAACTTTTTGGTAAACTTTATTTTTTGGTGAGTGTGTCTCAGCTGTTAATTGTAGGTAGTATTTACTCAAATACTCAAAACTCTACCCAAACAAAGTAAAACCTTTTTTACTTATTTACTTTTAGTGCACAATAATTAATAAAATATTTTATGGCTTTCCTAAAGCATTTTTTGCTACTAAAAATTATGTTACACATGAATCTTACTCAAAATTCCCCATTCAGTTGCTTACTCAATTATTTTGTCTAAATGTTACACAATTAACATTATCTCCGTTTATATTTTATTTACCACTGTAAACTCTTAAAAGTTAGGTCGACTCAAATGATTTGAGATAATTTGTTGCCTCAAAAGAAATAAGTTTTTAAAAGAATTTTTTAAAGTAATTTATGAGACTGTATGGAGTTGATATTCATATTCATATTTAAGTTCAATAGACAAACAACAAGTACTTGACACCTAAATTATGGTGTACCTGAAACTTAACGGTTTAAGTTAAAGTAACTATTGCACAACCGATCTATCTTACTTGTTCAAGTTTATTGCAATGATTATATTAATTTTTCCAACATATGCATATTGTAGATGTTTTTTTTTATACTCAAAAGTTCTAAGTTTATGGGGCAACAGTAATGCATTAGTTGAGCTTCCTAGAAAATTGTGTGGAAACCCGAAAACAAAAAAAGTCAATGAAATTTGAAGAGATGAATTTACTCTTGCCCTCAACTTAATTCACGTTTTTTTTAATACACATAGAAAAGTAAATAAAATAAAAAACATGACATAGCGACCAGTATACAGTAAACAAGGCTTGTTCTTCGACCAACAACACAAAGATCAAGAAACAAAACATTATATATAAGCAACACCTTTATCTAAGGTAGCCCTGGGGGGAATCACTACACACTCATGGTGAGTGTCATAAAATAGGAGTAACACCCAATATGCAAATAAAGAGATTGTGCCAGAATCGAATGGAAAAGAAGCTGCAAATTGCAACAGATTATTATAATTAAGAGTTTTTATAAGTTGGTCCAACTCAAAGATCTCCGTTTGAATGTATATGTGGCCACAAAGGTTCAGCTAACTCAAAGTAGCTGAGTAATGTTTAGAAAAATCCAGTTTTATGTAAAACAGAATTAATTTTATGTTAAACAGATCAGACGGGCTTCAAGCTAGAAAAAAACGAAAACACAAAGCGCAACTGTTTCAATTGGGGACAGCTATTTTTTCAGTGTTCTAAGTAGTTTTTTTTATTAATTATTTTAATTACATACCTCACTTTTGCAATTAGATCAATGTATAACACACTATGCTTAGTAATTAAATGCATTTTAAAGTTATTTTAATTTTTTACATTTATAAATGTAAGTTCCTGGGTACAGAAATGGCTCCTATTCGGCGAAATGTCACTAATATGGTTGAGATTTCATGCAACTTTATCTCAGATTTCATTTTCAACAATAATTAACAATCCCAGCAGTGAGCACTCAGTGGCGCTCTTTCTGGCAGATTTCCACTGTTTTTACTCAGAAACACAAGCTGTGTGCGCCATCTAGCGGCCAAACTGTGATCTGAGAGTAATGAAGAAAGAGAGAGAGAATAACTTCAGTAAAGCTGCTCCTTATATAATCAGAAACGAAATAACAATGTTTCCATTCTTTTGTGCATTATTGGGAAATTCAACTATTTATTTTCAAATCTGTTATGAAACACAGCCTCTCATCTGTGGCCAAATCGCACTAAAGTGGTCTGGTTGGTTAGTCCTGCGTTTGTGCAGCAAAATCAGAGTTTGTGCTGTTATTGTTAATGAGTTATTAGGTGTAACTTATTTAATGGGTGACATCACGCTGCCCCTCGATGGTGGCCAAACCACACCCAGCTGGCATTTTAACGTTGAATAAACGTTGATCAACGTAAATGTTATGGTTAAATTAACGTTGAATAAACGTTGATATGGCAACGTTGTTTCAACGTCATATGTTCAACCTTCAATAAACCACAGCTTACATCACTGTAGTAAAGCTGAGGATAACGAAAGTTACCCACCACAACCAATCTGTTTTACCTGATCTCACAAACACTAAAACAGTAAAACTATTAGAACATGAACATGATGTTAAGTTAAAAAGCAGTTACTACAAGTAGAAGTAAAACACTTTTTCATTCATCCATCCAACCGTTTTTAGAAATTATATGGTGGTGAAATGTAAAATATAGATTCAAAAGGCAGAATGTTGAGAACATTATGTTGATTCAACGTTAAAATTCCAACGTTAGCACAACCATTGAACGACCATTTCAACGTTGTAACAACAACATACATTACTTTAGTCATATCGGTTGTGTGCCAGCTGGGCACCCATGTGGTCTCATTCATTAGTGCTGCGTTAGTGCTGGTTTGGGCCATTAAAATAAATGTTTCAGGTATTTTGATTAAAGTCCTCTTAAAGTCCAATCCACAGCAAAGTGGCCTCATTAAAGCTTTTTTATTGTTGTTGGGCTGTTGGGATTTTACATTTGTTGTACTTTCTTTAGTTAATGTTGTTGTTGTTGTTGTTGTTGTTTTTAAATTAATGATGTTCTTTTTTATTTCTACAGGTCTAACCATTTGGTGTATTCCCCATAGTGGGATGCAACTAACATGACCAAAAAAAATAATAAAACTTATTTAAAATTGAATATATTTTGTAATTAACATAAATAATTTCCTACATATTGATTTTCATGATTATGAGAATAAATTGTCACAGCTAGTGTCATAGATGAACAACTGAGTCAGTATTTTATACATCTGCTACTGGGCGGTGAGTAAGCACCTGATTAACTGTGCACACGCTGACAGATTACAGTCTACACTGATGTATAACATAGTACAGTATTACATTTTACAATAGCCTTTATTGTGTGGTGTTCAAGGGTTTTTAATTTCAGATACTAAAATGATCAAAATACCTTTTATTTTAACATTTTCTTTTACAGCACCAACCAGCCCCAATGGAGCACTAACGAATAACACCACTTTGGTGTGGTTTGGCTACCTTTAAGGGGGCTGAGTGATGTCACTAATTAAATCATTTTCATCTAATAACTTAATAACTAAAATAGCACAAACATTAATTTCAATGGCACAAACGCAGCACTAACGAATGAGAACACTTTGGTGTGATTTGGCCACAGATGAGGGGCTGTGTTTCATAACAGGTAAAAGCGCATGGGATGCGTAAAAGTGCTTACACACTGAACGCGGTATGCCGCGCTGTATTGCGCATGTGCTGCCGCTCTGCTGGACGCTGGTCTGTTGTGTTAAGGTGCTTGCACACTGCACGCGGTATGCCGCGCGGCATTCCGCTGTGCTGCCGCTCTGCTCTACGCTGGTCAGTTGCGGGTGCGTTGCGCTGCTGCTGACGCCAAGCGTCTCCTGCTGATAATAGGCGGAGTTTTCTAAAACCCATCACCTCTGTGAGCGGTGTTTTGTAGTTTTGAGTCTCTACAGCCTCTGTGGATCTGTATATGTTTCTCAGCCTCAGAACAAAGCTCTGATTCTTCTCTTCCTCCTGTTATCTCTATATGAGTGTAGGGAAGTGATGTACAGCTGAGGGGATTCACTAATCGCTATTATTAGTCTCTCGCGCACGTTTATTGTTGTTTGGACTACAGTTTCTCTCTAGTCGCGTGAGTTCACGTCATGCGTTTTCTGCCGAGGTACCGCTTGCCGCGAGGTCAAAGTTGAACCATGTTGAACTTTGCCCGCGGTAAGCGGTAGCGCGGTGGAGGCGTGGTAGGTGCACACTGCACGCGGTAGGTGCGGCGCGGTACGCTGACCCCCATAGGATTCAATAGTGTCTAGAGCGGTAGAGCGGTGCGTCGCTGCCGCGGAGCAGAGCGGAAAGCGGCGCGTTTCCCCGCCCATAACCACGCCTCCACCGCGCTACCGCTTACCGCGGGCAAAGTTCAACATGGTTCAACTTTGACCTCGCGGCAAGCGGTACCTCGGCAGAAAACGCATGACGTGAACTCACGCGACTAGAGAGAAACTGTAGTCCAAACAACAATAAACGTGCGCGAGAGACTAATAATAGCGATTAGTGAATCCCCTCAGCTGTACATCACTTCCCTACACTCATATAGAGATAACAGGAGGAAGAGAAGAATCAGAGCTTTGTTCTGAGGCTGAGAAACAGATACAGATCCACAGAGGCTGTAGAGACTCAAAACTACAAAACACCGCTCGCAGAGGTGATGGGTTTTAGAAAACTCCGCCTATTATCAGCAGGAGACGCTTGGCGTCAGCAGCAGCGCAACGCACCCGCAACTGACCAGCGTAGAGCAGAGCGGCAGCACAGCGGAATGCCGCGCGGCATACCGCGTTCAGTGTGTAAGCACCTTTAGAGTTGTGCTGCTGTTGACGCCGAGCGTCTCCTGCTGATAATAGGCGGGGTTTTCTAAAATCCATCACCTCTGCGACCTGTGTTTTGTAGTTTTGATTCTCTACAGCCTCTGTATATCTGTATCTGTCTCTCAGCGTCAGAATAAAGCTCTGATTCTGATATTCCTCCTGTTATCTCTCTCTCTCTCTCTCTCTCTCTCTCTATATATATATATATATATATATATATATATATATATACAGTGCCCTCCATAATTATTGGCACCCCTCGTTAAGATGTGTTCTTTAGCTTCTCATAAATTGAGTTTTGTTCAAAATAATATAGGACCACGATAGGAAAAAAAGTAAAGTCCAACCTTTAACTCAAGTAAATTTTAAGGGGGAAATAAAATCCCTGACTAAGAAATAATTATTCTTCATAAAATCACCTGTTCCACAATTATTGGCACCCCTAACAATTCTTAGGAAATAAATTTAATAAAAGTATTTCTGTCACTTCTACAGTAGTTTACGAAGTTGATCAGAGTATGTAGGAACATTTAATTAGTAATTCACAACTTCCTGTTTCCCTGGGGTATAAATATGACGTGACACAGAGGCCATTTATCTTCAACATGGGAAAGACAAAGGAACATACCATTCAAGTGAGGCAGATGTGTGTTGACCTTCACAAGTCAGGCAATGGCTACAAGAAAATCGCTACTCGCCTACACCTGTCCATATCTACTGTCAGAGGAATTATTAAGAAGTTTAAAACAACTGGAACAGTGGTAAACAAGCCTGGACGAGGACGCAAGTTTATTTTGCCACCACGCACAGTGAGGAGGATGATAAGAGAAATAAAAAGTTCTCCAAAGCTCACTGTTACAGAATTGCAACAAATGGTAGCTTCTTGGGGTCACAAAGTCTCCAAAACAACCATCAGGCGCTACATGCCAACAAGCTGTTTGGGAGGCATGCACGGAAAAAAACATTTCTCACTCACAATCATAAACGCAAACGTTTGGAGTTTGCTAAGCGGTACTATGACTTCAACTGGGACCGTGTGCTTTGGTCAGATGAAACAAAGATAGAGCTTTTTGGCAACAAATGCTCTAAGTGGGTCTGGCGTAAGAGCTGAGTATGCAGAAAAGCACCTCATGCCCACTGTGAAATACGGCAGGGGATCAGTGATGCTGTGGGCCTGTTTCTCTTCTAAAGGCCCTGGGAACCTTGTTAGGGTGCATGGCATCATGAATGCTCTAAAATACCAGGACATTTTAAAACAAAATCTGGTGGCTTCTGCCCGAAAGCTGAAGATGGGTCGTCACTGGGTCTTTCAGCAAGAAAATGACCCTAAACATGTGGCCAAATCTACACAGAAATGGTTCACCGCACACAGAATCAAGCTCCTCCCATGGCCATCTCAGTCCCCAGACCTCAACCCCATTGAAAACCTGTGGGGTGAGCTGAAGAGGAGAGTGCAGAGGAGAGGACCCAGGTCGTTGGATGATTTAGAGAGAATGTGCAAAGAGAAATGGTCAAAGATCCCTCTTTCTGTATTCTCCCATCTTGTGAAACATTACAGGAGAAGATTAGGTGCTGTTTTGTTGGCAAAAGGGGGTTGTACAAAGTATTACCATCAGGGGTGCTAATAATTGTGGCACACATGATTTGATGTTAAATAATTATTTCTTAATGTGGGATTTTTTTCCTACTGAATAAATTCACTTGAGTTAAAGGTTGTATTTTACTCTTTTTTTCCATCGTGGTCCTATATTATTTTGAACAAAACTCAATTTATGAGAAGCTAAAGAACACATCTTAACCAGGGGTGCCAATAATTATGGAGGGCACTGTAAGTGTAGGGAAAGTGATGTACAGCTGAGGATGTTCACTAATCATTAATATCAGTCACTCGCTGGTGTTTATAGTTGTCTGGACTACAGTTTCTCCCTGGTCGCGTGAGTCACCTCACGCGTTTTCTGCCGCCGTACCGCTTGCTGCCAGGTCAAAGTTGAACCATGTTGCGTAAAAGCGCACGAAATGCGTAAAAGCGCACGAGATGCGTAAAAGGCAGTTTAAAGAGCGCAAGTCGATCTTCCAGACGAGCCCCCAAATGTTACGTTCCCCTCAGATGTAACTAGAGGTAGAGAGGAGTAACATCAGGTGTGTGGTACTGGATGGGGGGAAAAAAGGACCAGAACAATAAATGCATCTTATTTTAGTTATTTTAATATTTTTATAGCCACATATGGTTTAAGACAGTAAAATTGACAGGGATGTAAATACAAATGTACAGCAAAATGATAAGAGTTAGATTGATTGAGAATAAGTAGACATATTATGATCTAAGCATAATTAAACTGCTCTCCGCCAGGCGAAGGTGGACAAAGGACAGTGCCGAAGAAATGGAAAGAAAAGAACAGCTTTCCTGCCTAGACTTAACCAAGAGAGGAAAAAAGTACAACCAGTGACACTCGCCCCTTACCAGAGAGAACGACGTGTTGTGCACAGGCGCGCGCAGAGGAGTGTGAGATAAAAACAGAGGCCAAATATCTAAAACTGCGTAGGAGCACTAGAACTTCACAGCGATCCCACAAGTAAAACAAAAAGCAGGCTTTCCCCCACGCCGACACTTTCTCAGTTATATCCATTTATCTGCCAAGGACCGCTCCTTAGCAACCAGCAGCGATTTTAATTGGACGGTAGGCACAGCCAAACTGCAATGCAACATTAAACACAACCTGCAGAGAATATAGGATAGAGATTAGAGAGAGCAAGAGAAAAGAGAAACACACACACACACACACACAAATATATACGTGCCCTACTGACACATAACAGATGCGTGAAAGCCCATCATGCGCACTTGTTAGACAGACCGTAGACTAAAATCCCACCAGCTGTAGAAAACAACAAACACATGACGGCATTTCAGGTGTGGATTATTAACAATATATTAATCTGATTATTGGATCTGAACCCTGACATTTTAAAACAGCAGGTCACAATGTTGTCTATTTGTTATTTTTTAAACTAACCTGTTCGTGATAAGTGTTAATTTGTTATTAAAATTATTTCTACACTTCATGCGTTTTAGAAGCTCCAGCCTGGAGCTCAGACGTCCCTGTAGTTGCTTCCCTGGACTCAGTAGTAAAAGTGCGCGTTTCCAAGCGCACAAACAAGAGTTTCTCCAGTAGAGCGTGATTTCTCACATCTGATTGGTTCGCATAGCCTACCCCAGACAGAATTCAAATGAAGAATTTTCTATATAAAAGCTCCCGTTCTGCTCTTCGTTTTTACCATGTGCTAACTGAAGAAAATACTGACAAAAAAGGCGCGTTAGTTTTTTTTTTTGATGACAGTGATCATATGGTCATATATATATATATTTACGTTGTTGTAAAAGGGTTATGTGGAAGTAAATGTGACAGAAAATATTTTTATTGTGTACCAATCCTGAGAGTTACACGTGGAGATGCCCAAAATCACACTTGGAGATGCCAAAAATCACACTTGAAGATACCCAAAATGAGACTTGGAGATGCCCAAAATGACACTTGGAGATGCCCAAAGGGACACTTGGAGATGCCCAAAGAGACATTTGAAGATGCCCAAAATGACACTTGGAGACACCGAAAGGACACTTGGAGATGCCCAAAGAGACATTTGAAGATGCCCAAAATGACACTTGGAGATGCCCAAAATTAAACTTGGAGATGCCCAAAATGAGACAGATGCCCAAAGGAACACTTGGAGATGCCCAAAATGACAGATGGGGATGCCCAAAATCACACTTGGAGATGCCCAAAGGACACTTGGAGATACCCAAAATGAGACTTGGAGATGCCCAAAGGGACACCTGGAGATGCCCAAAATGACTGATGGGGATGCCCAAAATGACACTTGGAGATGCCCAAAATGACACTTGATGATGCCCAAAGGGACACCTGGAGATGCCCAAAATGACTGATGGGGAGGCCCAAAATGACACTTGGACATGCCCAAAGGGACACTTAGAAATGCCCAAAGGGACACTTGGAAATGACCAAGATGACACTGGGAGATGCCCATGATGACACTTGGAGATGCCCATGATGACACTTGGAGATGCCCAAGATGACACTTGGAGACGCCGAAAGGACACTTAGAGATGCCCAAAAGGACACTTGGAGATGCCCAAAGGGACACTTGGAGATGCCCAAAGGGACACTTGGAGATGCCCAAAGGGACACTTGGAGATGCCCAAAGGGACACTTTGGAGATGCCCAAAGGGACACTTTGGAGATACCCAAAGGGACACTTTGGAGATGCCCAAAGGACACTTGGAGATGCCCAAAATTAAACTTGGAGATGCCCAAAATCACACTTGGAGATGCCCAAAGAGACACTTGGAGATGCCCAAAATTAAACTTGGAGATGCCCAAAATGAGACTTGGAGATGCCCAAAATGACAGATGGGGATGCCCAAAATCACACTTGGAGATGCCCAAAATGAGACTGAGATGCTCAAATGGACACTTAGCCATGCCCAAAATGACATTTGCAGATGCCCAAAGGGACACTTGGAAATGCCCAAAGGGACACTTGGAAATGCCCAAAGGGACACTTGGAGATGACCAAGATGACACTTGGAGATGCCCAAGATGACACTTGGAGACGCCGAAAGGACACTTAGAGATGCCCAAAAGGACACTTAGAGATGCCCAAAAGGACACTTGGAGATGCCCAAAAGGACACTTGGAGATGCCCAAAGGGACACTTTGGAGATGCCCAAAGGACACTTGGAGATGCCCAAAATTAAACTTGGAGATGCCCAAAATCACACTTGGAGATGCCCAAGGGGACACTTGGAGATGCCCAAGGGGACACTTGGAGATGCCCAAAATGACAGATGGGGATGCCCAAAATCACACTTGGAGATGCCCAAAATGAGACTGAGATGCTCAAATGGACACTTAGCCATGCCCAAAATGACATTTGCAGATGCCCAAAGGGACACTTGGAGATACCGAAAATGACAGATGGGGATGCCCAAAATGAGACTTGGAGATGCCCAAAGGTACACTTGGAGATGACCAAGATGACACTTGGAGATGCCCAAGATGACACTTGGAGATGCCCAAAATGAGACTTTGAGATGAATTAGTGTGGTTACGGAATGTTTAAGATAGAGTATATCAGGTTAGATCAGATTAAATTAGCTTTCCTGTTATTGGATTGCTTCTTAAACTACTTGTAGATCAGCGCTCTGATTGGTTTAACAAATCAAGTTGTCACAATCCCAAAATCATCATCAGCCATCAGCACAATATACAGCGCGCGCACGCACACACACGCACACACACACGCACACACACGCACACGCACACGCACGCACGCACGCACGCACACACGCACACACGCACACACGCACACACAATATTATACAAAATCATCTACCTCTTCAACATTAATCTTAATGTACCTTACACTACCAGGAACGTGATACTAAGCCTTCATTTAACATTAACCTCAGGTGTGTGGACCAATCAAACAGGGAGAAATCACGCTGCATGTCAGAGAACCTTTGTTCAGCAACTGGCACACCAAAACTTTTACAATTGAGCGCAGGAAAGCGTGCTGGAAGCATGATAATTTCCGCTGTTTATTTTAAACAAAGTTTCAGCTTGATTATTTGTTGATCATAAGCCACATATATGTACAAAACAAAATGTTTTTAAAAACTTGCTTTCACTGGGCTAGCTTGGGTACACCTCCTAGCTACAAACTGCATCTCAATACATTTTGAATTAAAATAAAGTATTAAAAAATAAAAGAAAAAAGTTGAGTTTTTTGATATTTAACAGTTTTAAAATGTTCATATGGAAAGCATTTTTGTTTTTTTTTTCCCATGCAGCTAGGAAACATTCCAATATTAAATGTTTGGCTTTACAAAGACAAAAATGAGCTGTAAATTTAACCCCTGTAAAGGAACGTGTCCTAGTTAACCTAAAATTAGGTGATAATATAAATTGACAAGGTTTTCACCAATGGAAACACTACAATAATTTCTAGTAATTTTAAGAGAAAATAATGGAAAATTGAGTTCACAAATGACACAAATTTACAAAGAGAACTAAGATGCCTGTAAAACAATTTATATAAAATAAGTAAAAAAATAAATAAAAAAGCTACTACCAACTTCACACCTAGAAAGGTTTGCAGTAGTCTGTGCTTGTCTTAACTGTTGTCAGACAGTACAAACAGTACAAAGCACGTGAGCTGCTTTTCTTTTAACCCATAAACAGTGTTAAATACTTATATTACAATAAAATGCTAATACTTTAGTCCACTATAAATTAGAGCCATGAGATTTTCAAATCAAGATAATTTAATAAAATTCCACAACACAAACAGCAAAAATCAGATTTTTTACACTTCAAGTAGAACAAAAACACAAAAATAAGTTAGACAAGATCATTCAGATCACAATGCAACCAAAGAACTCGCTGTAAGGGAAGTAGTGGGAGGCGTCGAGGAATGTAGAGGAAGGCCAAGCGGGCTCACCACAAATTAACACCATCTATCACCACAGACTCCTGCAAACCACACAATGCAACACAAATTAAAATGTCAGTGGAAATCACAACACAAAAAAATTTAAAGGGTGTGGGTGCCAGAAACACCCATAAATGGCTTCTGCCAACAAAATCCATTACCACTCAGATCAATAGAAATACAGAAAATGAAAGAAATGGCTTAAAACAGAAATCCAGGCACCAGCCACCTGTGCAATGTCAGTAAGTCAGTCACAAGGTAACCAGCAAACTTCAAGCTACAGAGGCTCAAGTAAACCTAGATTTAAAGCGAGAAAACGAGGCTGGGCTCTTATAAGTTAAGAAGCAGCCATCAAGCAAACAGCGAAAATAGAGAAAGCTAGTAGCTAAACAGGCTGTAAACAAAACAACCCAGTAGCTGAACATGTCCATGACCAAGAGTAAGCAAACAGCTTGGATGAACCTTAAACAAAAAAAAAACTCAAACAAGTCAAATCTGACAACAAAGTAAAAAGCTTTGACAAAAGAGTCAGTAGACACAAGCAAGAAACTAAGCTAGCAGCTGAACAGGTTGTGGATAAAGAAAACTAATAGCTTAACAGACTATACACTGAACAAACTAATATCTGAGTAGACTATGGGCAGGGGAAATTCTTAGCTAGACATGCTAATAGAAACCAACAGACTGAGAAAATAACCAGTTAAAAAGCTAAACTGCAGCAACCAATGGACTGCATTTAACCAAGACATGCAAATAACCAACACAACAAACAAGAACCTTGGAATATAGGGTCAAAAACAGTTCACTATAAAATTACTTTAATAAAAAAGGTAACATTACTAAAACAATATAGGTAACTCCCAGGGCAAGACCTCACTGTGTACCAATTCACATTTCCTTAAGTAGTTGAAGTTATTAGTTAGAAATTTTATTCTATGTAAATATAAATCAGGGATTATTTAAAATACTCTACCTTCATGGTGGGCTCCAATTGCCTGACAAACAAAACAAACGGGAAAATGATTGATTAAACAAAAAAAAAAAAAGAGAAAACCCCTATTAAAACAACTCCTATATTTTTTAAACCTAGACGCAATTAATGTCTCCAAAAAACATGCCTTTCACCTTTAGTACACCGTATCCCATACTTCATAAGCCTGAACTCCCCTGTTTTAGCCAACTAAGGTAAAAGGAGAGAAACAAAGCAAGCTAAGACATTAAGGCCATTAATAAAGCTGAACACAGAGTTCAGAGAGAGTAATTTACGCACGAGATGCGTAAAATCGTATTAATTACGTAAACGCGCAAAAGATGCGTGAAAGGCCACCATATGCACCACAACTGACCAGCGTCCAGCAGAGCGATAAGCGGCGCGGCATACCGCTTTCAGTGTGTAAGCACCTTAAAAGCGCACGGGATGCCTAAAAGCGCATACAATGCGTAAAAGGTATACAAGTTTAAAGAGCGCAAAATATTAAGTTCCCCAGGTGTAAGTAGGGGCAGAGAGGAGTAACATCAGGTGTGCGGTGGTGGATGGAAGGGAAGGACCAGGACAACAGTAATTGCATCTTTGAACAATGTATATTTTAAAAGCCATAAAAGGTTGAAGATCGTAAAATTGACAGATGTAAATACAAATGTACAGTACTAGATTGATTAAGCATAAGCAGACATTATAACCTAAGCATAATTCAAATGCTCTCAGCCAGGCGAAAGTGGACAAAGTACGGTACCAAAGAAATGAAAAGAAAATAACAGCTTACCTACCTAGCCAGGACTAATTAACCAAGAGGAAAAACTACAACCGATGGCACTTATTCCTATACCCACTGGTGTGTCTAACAGAGTGAACTGTTGTGCACAGGTGCGCGCAGTCTAACCTGCCCACACATTGCTGAGGGTCGAAGAGAGAACTAAATGTGTGGGGAAAGCGATAGAGTGTGAGATAAAAACAGAGGCTAAATATCTAAAACTATGCCGGAGCACTAAAACTTCACAGCCAACGATCCCACAAGTTAAACAGAAACATAACAGATGCGTAAAAGGCACGCGATAAAGAGCACACGGGACGCGTAAAAGCCTCTGAGACATGTTTAATTAATGATCATTAATGATGATTAATGATCTGGGCCCAGTCATTTTGAAACAGCAAGTCACATTCTTGTCTATCTCAATGATTATAAATGTTATATCTCAGTTTAGCGGACCAAATTCTTATTTTTATTTTATTTTAAAATTAATCACTAACTGCATGGAATAAATGTAAAATATTGCTGTTTTTTCTGAACGAACCTGTTCGTGAAATTGAATCCACATACTTTCAGTTCACTAAAGACCGAACAAAATAACCAGTGTTAATTCCTACTTAAAATTATTTCTACATTTAATGCGTTATAGAAGCTCCAGCCTGGAGCTCAGATGTTCCTGTTGTTCAGACTCGCTGGGCTTAGTTATAAAAGTGCGCGTGTCCAAGCGATCTAAACTAAAGTTTCTCCGGTAGAGCGTGATTTCGCTCACATCTTGGTTCATAATATAGACTACCCCAGAGAGATTTTAAATGAAAGGATTTTCTATATTAAAGCTCCCGTTCCCCTTCGTTTTTACCATGTGCTTACTGAAAAAAATACTGACAAAAAGGGCGTGTTATTTTTTGTTAAAATGGCAGTGAGTACACTGTAAAAAGTGAAGCATGGAGCTGTTCATTCAAGCTAATAAATATGATTGAACACATAGTACAATTATTGACTTTATTGTGAAACTCAACCTTTTTGAATTTTGATGTGTCAATTTTGATTCAGACTAAATTAATTACAATTCTGAAGGAAATAAACCAAATGTTTTGGTTCCACTGAAATCATACTCGAAGAAAAGAGATAAGGATGTAATATTTTTAATTTGAATCAAACATGAATTGCGCATGCGCACTGTGGAGCACGGGAGAAGTTGTAGAGAAGTGCTTCAGAGCACTGAGGGAGAGAGGGAGAAAGTGCCTGAATGCGCTCGCGAGAGAGAGAATGAGAGAGGGAGAAAGTGCCTGAACGCGCTCGCGAGAGAGAGAATGAGAGAGGGAGAAAGTGCCTGAACGCGCTCGCGAGATAGCAACGCATGCTTATGGTATTGTGGCGTCGGGACTGGAGGGGGGGCGGAAGGAATTATGGGAGCTCACCCTGTTGGGGGAAGTGGGTGTTTTTCTGCGTGTTTATGTTACTGTTTATCCCAGAGTTTCATGTCATGTTTTATTATCACTGTTCTAGTATTATTCATGTAGTTATCAGTTATGTGGTTGTTTTGTGTAAGTGCCTCACCCTTTGTGTGTTTTCTGTGTGTGGGAGTGGGGTTAGCTGCGTTGGAGCTGTAGTTAGTTTCACTTTCAAAAGTGGAATCCCATGTAAATCCAGCTCTTAGTGTCCTCCTCAGAGCAAAATAAAAAGAGCAAGAGAGCACTGAAACGAATCTCGCTGGTAATCCGTCCTCTTCCACGCCACAGTAACTTCTGGAACTTCTGAATATGCTGCCATGTTTTATTTTTAAGTTGGGTTCAATTTAAATGTATTAGTGTGGTTCCGAAACTGAAATGTAAAGAATTTTACTTGGATCAAGGTGAATAATTAATATTGGGTCGAGTGAAGTAATATGGTTTATGTCAAAATAAAATAATCAGGTTGTAACAATTGACTTTATTTAGATTGAGTGAAGTCAAATAGTTTAGATGCAACAAATGGACATCAATTTTTTTAATTTGAGCAGGGCTACACTTTTTACAGTGTATATGTTCATATATAGATTTATGTTGAGGAACCAGTCTTACACGGAAATAAATGTGACAGATAACATTAATTTTAAATTTCATAATCTCGAAATCAGTTTGTATTAAAAAGCTTCAGTTCAAGAAAAACAAACTGAATCCTGAGAAACTATGAGAAGCTCTATTTTGTGGCCTCCTGAACTCCACAGCTTTGGAATATGACGGTAGATTGCCTAATTACACACTCAAAACAAAAATTCATTCAGGTAATTTTTTATTTGGATTGGATAGCATTCTTCAGTCAGAGAGACTGTGCGTCCAAAAAAATGGAAAATTCATTAAATCACATGGGGCACAGTAAAATGCAGAATCCAACAGCATTGTGCACCAATCCTAAGAGTTACACAAGATAACTATGAGCTGGTGTACAACCGAACCTCTTAGTAAATTCATACGTGAACAACAAATACTAATTATTAATTAATGAATTAATCCATAGTTGACTTTGTCCAGGTTCCACATTTCCTGTTAAAAGCTCTGTGTGCAGGCCCAGGGTTTGTTTGGTGTTTTTAATAAGTTTTCTCACCAAAAAATAGTGCTCTAAAGCCTTAGATGCATTTTAGCTACTCTGTCAATAAAAGCACACAATACCTCACAGAAGATTACTTAAGCTTTGCTTTTATTCCATCATAACATGGAAGCTAAGCATTTAAACACTTACTTGCAGGAGCCTATAGGGACACTCACAAACAGAAGCACCTGTACCAATCAGCTCAGATATAGGAAGGTTTCCCGCCTTTAGGAGTGGAACATACTATTCCGGAGTTTAGGGCAGGGGGTGTAAGAGTGTAGCCTTATGTTTCTGCCATAATATTAATATGATTTTTATTGGTTTATGCTCCAGTGTTTATCATATACTTTAATACGTTTCCCTTATGATTCAGTGTGTGTCCTGTGCTTCAGTGTTTATACTATTTTGGTTAAAAGCCTTCAAGTTCACCTTAGCTAATTTAGTTCAGTGAAATTTTTCAGATGGATTGGCCAAGAGGGAGGGGCTAAGACTTTATAAAGAGGAGGTACAGCACATGCAAGGTGTGGGAAACATTGTATTCCACCCGGAGAAGCTATGAAGCTATGAAGCTATGAAGCTATGAAGCTATGAAGCTATGAAGCTATGAAGCTATGAAGCTATGAAGCTATGAAGCTATGAAGCTATGAAGCTATGAAGCTATGAAGCTATGAAGCTCTCCGTCCAAGTCGTTCAAAACAGGTTTGTAAAAACAATCAATATAATCACTGCCAAGACGAAAAATTATGCTTTTACTTCTTGGCAAAAAAAAAAAGAATTCTCATGCGCTCATGCTCGTCAAAACTTGTGTACCATGCTATATCTAAGGCTATTTTTATGTTACCCTTCTGGGTACATACAAAAAAAGATAAAGTAAAATAAATATTTATTTTGATGGCAGAAATATTTTGGTGTGTTTTACATGAAAAAAAAGGGTTGTGTGGAACTCAGACTCAAGAATACATCTTAGATATTTGGAGATACATAAGAGGAAATGTCCAAACGGACACTTGGACATTCTCAAAGGGACATTTGGAGAAGTATATTAGATTAGATCAGATTAAATTAGGTTTCCTGGTAATGGATGCTTCCTATGGTTATTGAGAAATTAACCAATTTATTTTCAAACTTGCTATGTAACAGTCCCTCAATGGTGGGCAAACCACACCAAAATATTTGTCAGTGCTGGGGCTTACCTATAGTGTTTAGGTCATTTAAAATAGACTTTTTGACCGCTAAGGTTCTTGTTTTTTTGTAGTGTTTAATTGCAAGTCTGTAGCTTTTCTGGCAGTTTTTTGACTGTTGTAGTTTAGTTTTAGCGGGTTGTTTGTTCAGTCTTATATTTAGTTATTTAGGCTGTTCGGTGATTAGTTTGTTCTCCCCATAACCTACTCCGATATTAGCTTGTAGGTAGTAGCCTGTTTTGCTATTGGTTTTGTCCCCCAGGCTTTTTAAATGAACAGATTTCATGGTTTGTAGCCTGATTGACTTAATTCGTCTGGTTTTAGGTTAATCTAAGCTGTTTGCTGTTCATAGGTTCAGATACTAGTTTTTGGTTACAGCCTGTTTAGCTACTAACAAGCTTTCTCTATTTTTCTTTTCGTCCGACTGTTGGCTTGCTCTGTCCATAGCCTGTTTAGCTTCTAGTTTGCTCAAATCCTTAGCCTTTTGCTTGTTTTATTTTTGAACGGCTGGCTGCTGGCTTCATAAATTCAATCTCCTAAACCTGTAAGAGCCCAGCCTCTGTTTTTTTTTTTTTTTCATTGTGTAATTTTAATATTAATATTTAGTCATGCCTTTTTATGTAAAATAAATTACACTGATTTAGCATTTAGGCTATTCTGGCACCCAGACCCTTTACATTTTGTTGTGTTGTGATTTTTCACTGACCGATTTGCTGGAGCTTGTGGTGGTAGATGGCGTTCCGTTGTGTTGAACTGGCTTGGCCTTTCTCTACATTCCACGTCTTCCACTTATTTCCTTACAGCAAGTACATTAGTTGCATTGTAATCTGAATAATATTGTCTTTTTTTATTTGTTCTAATTGGAGTGTAAAAAAAGATTGTTACTGTTTGTGTTGTGGAATTTTAATAAATGATCTTATTTTGAAAATCTCATGGCTCTGTAATGAATTGTAGACTAAAGCATTAGCATTTTATTGTAATGTAAGTATTTAACAGTTTTTGGATAAATAGTCGGTCATATGCTTTTTGCTGTTCAGACAACAATTAAGATGAGCACAAACTGCTGAAGACCTTTCCAGATGTTACAGCCTCTTTGGTTTGTCCAGGAGTAAGAGGGGTGTATAACATTGTGGATGGGTTAAATGAATGTATGGGTGTGTGAAACTGTAAGAAAACAACAGATATAAGAAATTGCCATTTTAACCATTATTATGTTTATTAATTATATTTATTTATTTATATATATTTATATAATATATATATATTACGCATACACATACACACACTGACGAAAGATCCAGGGGTGTGTTTCCTGTACAACGACGGAGCCTAGCGTTAAACTAACTAACATCTGAAGTACGACCGTTTCCCGAAACCATCGTACATTGTTGGTACCACAGAAGTCTGAACTATGTTGGTTTGAACCACCGTGGTCTTAACTAAGGTGTTTCCAGACGTGTTCAGTCAGTTTTTTCCCAGCAGGAAACGTGCAAAACTCACAATCTTTAAAATATTTTGCCAAAAATATGTTACTAATGTATTATTTACGCTATTTATATTGTGATCATCACCACAACAGGAACCGACAACAATACTATTTATAAAATTAGAATGAAATGCAAGTAAAATCTACACAATAATTGCTATTTATATATATATGATATACACACATCACAATTCTTAATGAGTCTAATTAATATGAGACCTGAGAAATGTGTGTTACTCAGTGGTTCAGCAGAGCACCTACGACGGTGCAGCAGGCGGTGTTCTGTCGAATTGTGCTACCCATCGAGATGTGCTTTTCAACACCAGTGCCCATGCGTGGAAACATTTTTTTATGGTAACTCTGTTCTTATTGGGTGCATTAAACAACCAGAAACCCCTTGCCATTATTTGTCTGAGTATTGAAAATGCGTAAATGACAGTTGATAATAAAAGTATTAATAAGTGAGCAATGAAAAAATACTGTTATAATCACCCCTAATAATCCTAAACTGTCTCCTAATATTTTTATTCAGGCTTTCCAAACATCCTACCGAAAGCATGTTTAAATATGGTGATTTTTCTAACAAGTTTCTGTTTAAATATACACTAGGGTAGCACGGTTTCACATGGTAGCAAAACTCGAAAACTGCGTGATGGACATGAATGAGCGCCCTTCTTCTTACCTGTCCTTACCTAAAAAGAAACAAATAAGGAATTTACAAAATACTACTGGCTATTAAATATTTTCGAACTGGTTCTTAGAAAAACATGAGTCTACGTGGTAGCATGGCAGTATGTTTGGGTCACAGTTTCTCCCCCACCAAACAGCATAGCCACTGCTCTCCATTTGGAAGACTAACATTTAATCTTGATGAATGTTATTCCATAGCTGCATGGAATAAATACAAAAAATAGCTTCCAAACGCACACTGGAAAACGGTGTTATATATTAAAATATCAAAAAAATCATTTTAATCAGTCTGTGGCTCTGCGGTGTACCCCAGCTATAGCCCACTGAAATCAAGTTTTTGAAACAAATGTTTTAAGGTTAAATTACCATGCTATTTTTTGTTAAATATGTCTTATCACGATCTCACCCAATGAATCAAGCTGAAAATGTTCAAAATAAATGTCAAAATGTCGAAAATTATTGTGCTTCCAACACAATCTCCCCGATTGATTGGTCCACATCCTTAAGGTTAACGTTAAACGAAAGCCTATATTAATTAATATCAGACCAATTAGAGCCCTGATGTACAAGTAGTTAAAGAAGCAATAAAATAACAGGAAAGCTAATTTAATCTGATCTAATCTGATATACACTTTACCACTAACTAATGGTAAACTAATTAATCCGTGCCAAGTCTCACAAGTTCCACGCAAACCTTTTTTTCTTTCATGTATAACATTTCTGGAGTCACTTATACAAGTTTTAATATTTATTTTACTTCTCTAACTTTTTGCATTGTTGAGGTGCACCAAAAGGATAGCAAAAAATAGGCTTAAACTTAGCATGATACACACGTTTAAACCAGCACATGCGTCTGAGTTTTTTTTTCTTTTTGTTTCTTTTTGCCGAAGAGTATAGAAGCTTTATTTCTCTACTTAGCAGTGATCATGTTAACAACTTTTTTAACAACAACCAAGAGGTCCTCAAAAATGTTTGAAAGCACAAGGGCTTGGCTCATTTGCACAAACTTGTTTAAATATTTATTTTACTTCTCTAACTTTTTGCATTGTTGAGGTGCACCAAAAGGATAGCAAAAAATAGGCTTAAACTTAGCACGATACACACGTTTTAACCAGCACATGAGGTCTTTTTGTTTCTTTTTGCCAAAGCGTATAGAAGCAACGCAACTATTTTAACAACAACCAAGAGGTCCTCACAAGGGCTTGACGTATTTGCACAAACTTGTTTTAAACCACTTGGACGGAGAGCTTCATAGCTTCATAGCTTCATAGCTTCATAGCTTCATAGCTTCATAGCTTCATAGCTTCATAGCTTCATAGCTTCATAGCTTCATAGCTTCTCCGGGTGGAATACAATGTTTCCCACACCTTGCATGTGCTGTACCTCCTCTTTATAAAGTCTTAGCCCCTCCCTCTAGGCCAATCCATCTGAAAAACTTCAATGAACTAAATTATCTAACGTGACCTTGAAGTCTCTAAACCCAAACAGTATAAACACTGAAGAATAGAATACACACTGAATCATAAGAGAAACACGTTGAAGTACATAATAAACCCTGGAGCATACACCAATGAAAAAAACTATTAAACATATGGCAGAAACATAAGGCTACACTATTATACCCCCTGCCCTAAACTCAAGAATGGTATGTTCCACTCCTAAAGGCGGGAAACGCCTCTATATCTGAGCTGATTGGTACGCCTGCTTCTGTTTGTGAGTGCTCCTAGACTCTTGTAAGTAAGTGTTTTAATAAGCTTACACGTTATTACAAAAAAAAAAGTAAAGCTTTTCTGTAATTTTCTGTGAGTTAGTGTGTTTTTATCAACAGAGCAGCTAAAATGTTGGATTAGTTTATTAATTAATATTTAGTCTCATATTATTCACTCATAAAATAACTAAAATGGTACAGTTTTATACCTACTCGTATTTGTTATCTTGTGTAACTCTTAAGATTGGTAAACAATGCTCTTGTTAAATTCTGCATTTTATTAAGCCCCATGGGACTAAATGGAGACTCCAAACGTTTGGACACGCACAGTCTCTCTGTGACTGTCTAATGTTATCCAATCCAGACTTAAATTTATCGTTAACTTTATATTTCTGTTTTGAGTGTGTAAGGAGGCAATCTATCCTCGCTTTCCAAATCTGTGGCGTTACAAGGCTGCCACGAAATAGAGTTTCTCATAGTTTCTCAGAACTGACAGTTTTTTTTTTCGAACTAAAGCTTTATAATACAAACTGATTTCGAGATTTAAAAATATTTTTATGTCACATTTACTTCCACATAACCCTGGTTCTACAACGTAAATGTGAACATATCACTGCTATTCTTCAAAAAAAATAGCACGCCCTTTTTGTCAGTATTTTTTTTCAGTTAGTACATGGAAAAAACGAAGGGCCGAACTGGAGCTTTTATGTAGAAAATCCTTTTATTTGAAATCGCTTAGGGATTAGGCTGTATGAACCAATCAGATGCGAGAAGTCACGCTCTACCGGAGAAACTTTAGTTTAGAGCGCTTGGACACTTGATCTACAGGGACGTCTGAACTCCAGGCTGGAGCTTTTTTAATTCATTGTGGTTTATTTGTTTGGTCTTTAGCAGTGAATTGAAAGTATGTGGAGTCATTCTCATTGCGAACAGGTTCGTTTACAAATAATCGTTTATTATGCCGTAATTGATAAATAATTCTTAAATATAATAATAAAAATAAGGATTTGGTCCTCTAGTCTGATCTCTAACATTTATAGTATTTGAGGTAGGCAACACTATGATCTACAGGGTCCAGATTAGAGCTTAGATGACCTGACCCGAGGCCCGACCCGAAATTTCGCACCTCATTCCTCGAAATAACAAAAACTGGAAGTGAAAAAAACATTTGTGTTGACAATCTTGTGCCGATTCTGTTGGGGAAGGAAGTCGGATTCTTGGTTAAAACGCTCGCGCTAGCTGCAAAATACAACAGAAAACACTGAGAAACTGCAGAATTATGTATGGGATTAGAATATGAGTCAGTGAGATAAAATAGAAACAGGAGATGTGAGTATGGAGATGTTAGTGTTATTAAACATAATTCTGATCATTTTTTCCTCATTCAAACAGCCCGAAAACAGCCAGTTTATGGGTCGGATCGGGTCGGGCACGGGCTCATAATGACCGTGTTTGGGTCGGGTCGGATTTTTTGGGCTGATCTAAATTCTAGTCCAGATTCATCCAGATGGTTTGGGGTGAGCTGGACCGCAGAGTGAAGGCAAAGAGGCAACAAGTGCTAAACACCTCTGGGAACTCCTTTAAGACTGTTAGAAAACCATTTCAGGTGAGCATCTCTTCATGCTCATTGAGAGAATGCCAAGAGTGTGCAAAGCTGTAATCAGAGCAAAGGGTGTCTATTTTAAAGAAACTAATATATATATATAAAACATCCATCTTTAAGTTTAACACACAAAACACAAGTACTTGATTACTCATAGAAAAGTAAACAAAGAAAGAAAATGCTATATAGTGAAAAGTACTGGGAGCACAGCCAGCACAGAAATATAAGCTCAAAAAACAACACTCACACTTCTTACAGCAACTGACAGAGGAAAAAAAAACAGAGAATGATAAAATATGATGTAAACGTTTACCTAAGCTAGCCCAGGGGGAACCACTACACACTGATGGTGAGTGTCAGAAAATAGGGTTTCAACTGCTGCATGCAGGAGGATTGTGTGCAGGACTCCAGACTTAAATACAGCCCTGTAATATTTAACATTGCTTCTCTTACAAACCAAAAATCTAATCTTTTAAAAAGCTTTATTCATGTACACATTTACATTATTGTGTTTAGCGTTTTTTATTAGAATACTGTGCCTTTTCGCCATTAGAACTTAAAAAAAAATACCTTCCAACTAGTCATCTCACGCATCTCAAAAACTACAAGTTAAGAGCACCCAAGATAAGAGCCACCTTACTCAGAAACACAAGCTGTGTGCGCCATCTAGTGGCCAAACTGTGATCTAATAGACAGAAAGACAAAAAAAAAACCTAAAAAAAAAATGAGGAAACAATTTGCAGTCTATTTGAATAAAATTTACTAAAAATTACCTAAATTGACCAGTTAGAACACACTCAAAACATTTCTTTATACATTACACCAAAAGGGCATCTTCCCTTTTGGTTCATGACATAATTTATTTGCATAATGAGCGTATTGTCCACCCCTAACTCACCATCAGTGTACAGTCTTGTCAATTAGGGCTATCTGTACTTTGGGTACTTTATCAATACTTAAATGAGAAGCGAGGGACATGATTGTTAGTAGATGGGTCATCTTCTGATAATGATTCTTATTAGTTACTCAGTGAGTTAAGCTTGTGTTTCTGTTTTTTATTACCCAAAAAAAATATTCTTACCACTCTTGTGCCAGCTATTGTTCTCATCAGATAAATGAATGCAGCACAATGTTGTACTTTTCAGTGCAGAAAAAGGTAACTTGCTCTTACTGGACAACTGCACAAAAAAGATCTGACCAATCAGAGGAGACAATCTGCTTGCATGGTTTATTGGGGTGCATTTTGGTGCCTTTAGGTTTGTGCCTGTTTGAAAACAAACCACAACAACGGAGAAAACCGTCTAAGTAAACAAATTCATCAATTGATCTGGACCAAAGAAATAAACTACAGGTGTGAAAACGCCTGAAGAGACAGATGAGAAGGAAAGGTGGGTTGAGATAATTAAAGAGGTTAACAAGTAAATGTAATTGAACACTTTATTTCTGTGCAGTTTTTAAGAAAAAATAAACATTAAATCAAACTGTAGTGTTTCCAAATCCTGGGTGTTCTTTGTCAGCCGTCAGCATCCTCTTCTCTTCCTTATTTCCTCATCATACGATCATGAGCACATGCGGACCTCAGAAGGCAGTGTGCCAGCCCTAAGTTGGTATTTTAACTCACTGGGCTCTAAAACAAATCAAATAATACATTAAGTTTATTTTAGAAATGATTGTGCCATATGAAAAACAAAAAATAAAGGATTTCTATACAAGCTCAGTAAGACTATGATGAATAACAATATGATATTTATCAGAGTATTTATTTATTAGAGTTTATTAGAGTTTAGTAACACTAAGGTAAAATACTGAATCTGACTGAATATCACAGATTCTTCACTTCAACCACCAGTGTGATCACCAGTATTAAAAAGCACTATTGTACAGCATCACCAGCAGATCCAGACCCACCTTCAAAACACCCAGGAATCTCCAGCTGTCCATCAATGCAATGGGTCTCTGCAGGAAAACCACAGTCCCTCTCCTTATCCAGACAGTACACCGCAACCTGCTCAGAGTGCTGCACCTGGTTCGGCTTGAAATCTTCAATCCAGATTTTCTGGCCTTTGTATAAAATGCGTCCCCTTTCAATGTTAACTTTACAAGAAGCTGACAGGAGAAGAAGAGACAGACATATTTAGAGTTGCATAAGCCATCCTATAGCAGAACCTGACCAATGATGAACAAGGAGGTCGTAAAGCTAATTACGTCTGAGAAACAAGCTAACATACAAAAAACAAAAAACCCTAAGACTACACAGCAAATTCTGTTTTTTTGGAATAAACTCCCTGAGAATTAAAATCAACTCATTTTAAGTGTATATGCGTGACCATTAAATACACTCTATGACAGAGTTCAAATAACTCTGTTCAGGAGTTAAATCTGAACTATCATAAGTTAAAATATTTATCCCATTGAGAGTAAAATACAGATCTCAGCTGGAGTTAATTTTACCATAAACTCCTTCACAGTACTAACAATCAATGTCAATGTTATTAAAAATAACATTATTAAAAAACATTGTAATATTTTAAACAATGCCGTTTTCAGTGCATTACCTACATTTTTCCACACTCAACAGGGCAGAAAATGGTAACTTGCTCTTATAGCCAACAAAATGTTAGCTGGGCAAACAACCATTACGTAAAATACAATGAAGCACCCCATGGAAGGAGTCCTGGTGGGCAAGACTTCACACTGATAGTGAGCTAGGATTGGGGACACGCCCATTAGAGGGTTCAGTCACGCTCCTCAACACCTTGGAACACCTAGCAAATTTCTGGAGTTGGAAAAACAAAAATGTGTGAAAGTGTTAAATTGTGTGAGTTTATTCTCCAACTTAAACTACAAGTTGAGTTTGGTGGTGTAGTATTTCAGAGGTTATTCCAAGGTGTTGAGGAGCGTGACTAAACTCTCTAATGGGCGTGTCCCCCAATCCCAGCTTACCATCAGTGTGAAGTCTTGCCCACCAGGACTCCTTCCATGGGGTATTCTATTGTATTTTATATGATGCTTGTTTGCCTAGTTAGCATTTTGTTGGCTATAAATGCAAGTTGCCATCTTTTGCACTGTTAAGTGTGGCAAAGTGCTGGCAATGCACTCAATACTGTAGTGTTCAAAGTACTGCAGTGTTTTTTGATTGTATTAATTTAATAACATAATTTCTAGATAGGGTAAATATTTTAACTCCCACTACAGTTTAGATTAAACTTCTGAACAGAGTTAAAATTCCAACTCCCAGAAAAGAGCTCATTTAACTCTGTTATAGAGTGTATTTGATGGTCATGCACATATACACTTAAAATGAGTTGATTTTAACTCTCAGGGAGTTTATTCCAAAAAACAGAATTTGCTGTGCAGAAACAGAAAGAACCAAGATAAGAACAAACACTTCAAACAAACGCAAAGGTGTAACAGTTATGCTGTGTGATTGTGTACATATATAATGAGATTATAAGATAAAGTACCTAAAGTAGGCAGTGAGTGAATGTAATGCTGCTCAGCAAGTACCTCTGCAGACGGGCTTTCTGGACCACAAGCCTGTTTCCTGACATTCAGTCTCGCTCGGCCCGTCCAGCACAAACGGGTCATTACAGCCGTATCTCACTCTCTCCTTATAGCCATATTCCCGCTGATCAGCGAACGACAGAAAACCATTGTCTAAGCTGGAGGGTGCTGGACACGTCACCACTGAACGAAACAAACAGAGACTTAGGACTGTTTTTTATTTCTTTTCTAGTTATTTGTATATCTTTCTGTCTATGTTTTTGTCTGTCTCTATGTCTTTCTTGAAGTCTATCTATCTATCTATTCATCTATTTATCTATCTATATATTTGTCTGTTTTCTGTCTGTCTATTGATCTCTTCTGTTTGTCTACTGATTCTATGTCATCCATGTATATGTCTGTGTTTCTATTAGTCTTTCCATCTATGCATTTGTCTGTCTACCTGTCTTTCTGTCTAAACATCTTAATATAAACGTATTTATCTCATTTTCAGTCTGTTCCTTAGTCTTTATATCCATGCATTTGTATGTCTACCTGTCTTTCTGTCTAAATGTCTTCTTATCAACATTTTTACATGCCTGTTGGTCTGTCTGTCTGTCTGCATGTCTGTCTATTGATCTATCTATTTGTCTGTCTGTCTATTAATATTTATATCTCTACGTCTATTTGTATTTCTCTACATATGTCTACCTGTCAGTGAATTTACCTGCCTGTTGGTCATTCTCTCTTTTTTATCTCTTTGTCAATCCATCTGTCTGTCTGTCTATTAACCTTTTTATCTATGCATTTGTCTATCTGTATATCTGTATTTCTGTCTGTCTACCTGCCTGTCTGTCTGCCTATTAGTGTGTCTACCTGTCAATGTATTTACCTGTCTGTTGGTTCATCTGTTTGTCTGTCTGTCTGTCTATTACTTCAGTACTACAGTATTATTATTCAAAGAATCTCAGCTGACAGGCACTAAGATCAGACAGCCCATTCTCTCCCTCTCTCATGGTTAGATGGTTAGATGGATGAATGGATGGATGGATGAATGGATGGATGGATGGATGGATGGATGGATGGGTATGGTTTGTACGTACACTTGCACACTGGGGGTCTAGTCCAGACACCGTCAGCTCCGCAAGTTGCTCTTTTGTTTCCTTCGAGAACCATTGGAGGCCTGCACTCGTACGTCCCTCCAAAACCAAACTCAGTGATGTTCCCTTTGATGGCCCTGTCGTACACTATTTTAGCATACGCTGGAATATCAGGGAGACCGCAAGTAACAGCTGGAGAAACAAGCAAAGAAATTTTATAGACAGAATCAGATATCATGTATAAACTGTGGCTGTATCAGATTTTTAAAAGGACTGTTCAAAAGTCTGGTATTATTTGAGTTTTATTAAATAAATAGCAATAATCTGTAACACATTAGCAACCACCAAAACACCAGGCTTTAAAAGACACAACTTGCTCTTACAGCCTTCAACACTGAGGCCAAGCCGTCAATCATTACATATGGTATAAATGTCTAGGGAAATGACTAATTGAATGACAATTGAACTTCTTATACATGAAGCACACCCTAAAGCTCACTATATCTACCATAAACAAATCGATACCTGGCGCAAGACTTATTAAATGATTCATGCCATCTCTGTCTTTCCTCAGCTTCCACGATATGGCCACCAGTTCTGTCTGGAGCAGATAAATGGACGCTGCTACTGGGCATGCTCACATTGCAGACTTTGATACTAATTCAATGAAAGGTCATTGTCAACTAATAATTATAAACTTGTAAAAACAAAATGTTTGTTGCATTGGTAACGAGTCAAGACAGCTATTACATTTCACAGTGTAGCAACAACCTAACAACCACCTGTGAAACCATGTTAACCATTTTTAATACCACAGCAACTGCATAGAAACAACCTAGCAACCACATGGTTTTAACAATAAAGAGCCACTTACCGTATTCTTCACACTATAAGGCGCACTGGATTATAAAGCACACTATCAATGAAAGTCTATTTTCTGGTCTATTTTCATACATAAGGCGCACCGCATTATAAGATGCATTATGCAACCCTAGTAAGGAACAGGGGTGTCGCCATTTTGCGCTAGTAAGGAACAGGGGTTTTGACATGTTCCTTAAGTTAAGTAAAGCTAAGATACGTAAAAAAAAATGAGCACTGGATTTTTATCTACACAAATTTCCCACCTGAAAACTGTTTATTTGGGTAAGTAATGCACCTCTATTTATTTACAGTGAGCTTATATTTACAGATATCCACTAAGGATGGGTACGGCAGCATTAGCAGCTAATCAGTAGTAAATGCAGGCTGATAGCGTTACACTAAGGAACCCTGAGGGTTCCGATAAAGCCAGGGTGATT
Source organism: Astyanax mexicanus (assembly GCF_023375975.1). Taxonomy (NCBI): domain Eukaryota; kingdom Metazoa; phylum Chordata; class Actinopteri; order Characiformes; family Acestrorhamphidae; genus Astyanax; species Astyanax mexicanus. Next base: position 30,578,521 of record NC_064412.1, read on the forward strand.
ATTAGCTAACGTTTCGTCCCACATAGCTTGTTTTAACACGGTAAACACGCAGACTACAGGTCCATAATACTCACCTCTAAACTGCAAAAGAGTTAGCACTTAGCATGGTTAGCAGCTAATGCTAATACTGCTGCAGTAGTGCTAGCCAGGGTTAGCAGCAGGCTACAGGCTACAGTGAAAGAGCTACTGCTTAGTGTGGTTAACACATAGCTCGGTTAGTGGCTAATGCTAATACTAAACTGAAACATCTTGTATACTACTGTGTGGCTTTATTACTCCTTATTACCTGACTGGTAAAGTTCATACATAAGGGACACCTGATTATAAGGCACATTTACATTTTTGGGGAAAATTAAAGGATTTTATTTGTGCTTTATAGAGCCAAAAATACAGTAGTAAAAATTGTAAACAAAAAAAAAAAAACTGAAAGTGGGAACAACTTAGGAAGTTATTCCAAGTGATTTATGGAACAGTAGTGGTTTATAGAGATGTGTTTAAAATGTTTTACGTTTGCATTCTGGAAAAACGTGGCTCCACCGGGCAGTGTGCATACATTCGCTGGACTCAGCACCATGGAGGATATACCTAAGAGAAGTGTAGGAAAAAATCAATAACATATAGTGATATTTGATTTGCACTATTTTATTAATTATTCATGTAGTAATTTAACAACAACTTAGGTGTATCTTATCTGTGGTGCTGTTAACTTGTGGTTTCTTAGGCTGTTAACTCTGATGAACTTATCCTGAGCAAAAGAGGAAACTCTTGCTCTTTCTTCCTGGGCCGGTTCTGGTGAGAGCCAGTTTCATCATAGTGCTTTTAATGGTCTTAGCAACTGCACTTTAGGAGGCTTTTAAAATTTTTGAATTTTTTTTATTTCTTAAAGTATTTTTTTTTCTATTACTATTATTCACTGTATACCAACTACCTCTTCACAACACAACTGATGCTCTTAAACACATTAAGAGGCAAGAAATTCAAGTCATTAACTATTGATAAGTTCAGCACAGCTGTTAACTGAAAGCCATTCTAACTGACAATACCTCATAAAGCTGACTGAGAAAATACAGCCAAGATTTGCAAAGTCATCTAAACAAGAGGTGCTACTTTCAAGAATCTAAAATCTAAAATATAATCAGATTTTCATCAATTGTTTTATAATTTTTCACAGAAAATTTTCAAATATTGAAAAAACACAGAATCTAAAGAGTGTCTGGAGTGTCTGCAAGTATTGCCTTGCTTGCAGTATATATTCTATATATTTTATTGTGATAAATTGAATCCTAACCCCTCTATTTGATACATATCATATCACCAAGTTCTTGTCAATGCTCAGCCCTAATACCTAAACAATAAAAGCTGCAGTGAGTGCTTAAATCAGTATTTAAAACAGAGGTCAAGGCCAGGTCACAGAACTCTGAACTCCACATTGAACTGAATTAAACAACATCAAACAGCATCACGCTGAGTATTAATCGGCTTATGAGAGAGGAAACGGTTTTAATGATATTTGAGATGCCCCACAAATGTAATTGTGTTTTATCGTTTAACAATTTTACAGCGTTGAAATCATTTGAGAAGGCTTACAGTCACATGTAATGGTTTATACAACACATCTTTGGATATCAATCACTTTTAATATTGACCTTTTAGTCATATTTAATTTGCAGAAGCTGTGTGACCTGTGCGTTTTAGCTTCATCAGAAAAGAAGGAAATGCATTACCCTTCATTACAAGAGAACGTGATGATACTTTCATAGGTAATATCTTCAAAATTCAGTTTTCCGTTCTGCAGTTGATCAGGCACGGGACATTTCTTTCCTGTAGAAAAAAAACACAACAAGTTGAACGGAGTCAAGAGGTTTCCGGGTTTATTTTGACTGTATTCAGATGCTGTCTATAATCATAAGGAAAAAAATGTAGAAATGTTTTTTAATCCATTTAAAACTACCTGGGTCAATGATATGAGGTGGATTTTTTGTGGCATAATATCTGTTAGCTTTTTATTTTTTATTAAATAGATAAATAACATAATATACAGTACAGTACTGTTCAAAGGTTTAGGCACCTAAGTACATTTCTCAAAACCATTTCTCTCAGCAACGTATACCAACTCTACCTCTTCACAACACAACCAATGCTCTCAAACACATTAAGGGCACTATTGAACACCCTGTCTTACTGTCTTACACCCTGTCAATGGTCTATTTTCACACAGGTGCAACACTGACTGATTTAAACCCTGACAACAGTCAACAGTCAGCTGCGCAATCCTACACTCTAAAAAAAACAAAAAAATGTATGCAATGATTTGCAATAGACTTTTTGAGTTGTGTCATCTTCTTGTAGATTTATATTAACCAAAAAAATATTTTAATAATGGTGAATATTTTTTTTTTGTTATAGCAGAAAGCATTTTTAAATAGCATGAACTTAATAACTGTTGCTGTCAACAGATAGTTTTACATTGCACAAAAAATCAAGGATACATCTAATATGCAAATAGCAGTAGACCCCGTTTAACTAAAGAGTAAAACTGAGCATGTGCAGTAGTGCAGAGTAGTTGGCTTGGCCTCAACTAGAGTTCAACTACAATTTGTAAAGCTTGCAACACAAATTATTTAGTTAGGCCAACTTTGAGCAAGAATCTTAACAAGACATAATATTAATTGAGGCAACTAATTTGCTATAGTTTATGGTGCAAATCACCTTAAAAAGAATAATTTTAAGTTTTGTTTTTTAGTGTAGCCTATCATTACCAAAAATGATATAATATATTTTCTCAACCTTCTCTATTACCCCTATAATGTCAGTTTTCTCAAGAGTGAAATCCAACATGTCCAAGTGAGTGGGAGAATTCAGACGGATAAGAAAATTAAGTTGTCCAATACAGATAATTAAGTTGCCAGAAAATGGCTTTTGTATTTTAGTGTTTAATGAAATATATTTAGTCTGGGTTAGTCAGGAAAGTTTGTTTTTTGTTACAACAACTCAATAAAACAATAAATGAAAAAAAAAAAAAATCCCGCCAATTTAATATAATTTTTTTGTCTTTCAACAGGGTATTTATTTAAGTATTGGCTAAAGGGCATTAGAATTATGTTTCAGAGTGTATTTTAGCCATGCAGGAGTGCAAATCCAGCTTTTACAACAAAACAGAATAAAATGTAAAATACCATTCCTGTTCCCTTAAATGAGCTGCCTCTTAAAGGGAACGACTACCGGCACACTGATTGGTTTATTTCATGTTACGCCCAAAACACACCCATGATTAATTAAGACAATTAATACATGCCTTTTGTGCATTTTGAGACGCACAAGACGTGCTTTTTGTGCCCTCATGATACCAAAGACACACTGACGCCCTAAATCCAGCTGCGTGATAAGCAATTGACCGGTGCACTATATGAGAATGAGAAGGTATATCCAAACTTTTGACTGGTACTGTACATTAACAGACATTTTTTAGCCATTTTAAAGGGCATGACCCCAAATGCCCCTAGTAAAGTCATATGCCCTAGACTTAACTCTCTAGTGATATAAACCACAGACCACTAGAGTGTGCTTCATGGCCTACTTGTGGTCTGTGGCCTGGTGGCTGAGAACCCAAACTGTAGCCCAATGAATTATAGTCATTCTAAAAATCCTAAATATAATTACATTTACTTTATAATTTAGATCATTTGGAATAAATACACAATACTGATAACATACAGTAGTATAATTATGATCTGGGATGATCCCTGTATTAGGGGTGATCTGTTTATTGTTAAAGCTTAATGGAATGAAAATAATGCATGGATGTTTTGCCCATCATAAAAGAGCAACAGCTCATGGGACTGATCTCCTAAGAAGAACAGCTGCAGTTTCCACAGGAAAATCTATATGTGCTGTTGTCTCATATAGTAAACACAGCGCTCGACCCGTGGCGGCCTCATTCGGCTTTTCCATGAGAGCAGGATCAAAGGTTTGGTAATGTGTGCACAGTGTGTGTGTTTGTGTGCTTTGTTGCATAAGGCTTTTCCACTGTTAAATTGATCCACCCAGGATTCACTTGGTAGCTGTCTGTTTTAATGAATAGTGTAAATCTCTTGAACAGGGGTCATGCCTTTATAATTATATGCTTTTTAAACCAGGCTGGTCTTACCCCAGATAGCAACAATCACTTGGAACATTTCCAGGCTCAATACCCCACCCAATACTTTGCTGGCCCTAATTCTTGTCTCACATCCAGGCTGACTGTCCTATGTGGCATTGCTTTGGTTGCCAAGTGTGATATAGGGATCGGCCTACACCCAGGTATTAAATCCACACCCCTGTGATCAGTAGACCAGTGAGCCTGTGATAAATACCACAGTGAACCTGTATATTGAACCTACAACCTTGCGATCAGTAACACTGTAAACCCAAGTATCAAACCAACAACCCTGTGATCAGTAACCCAGTGAACCCAAGTAGCAAACCAACAACCCTGTGATCAGTAACCCGGTGAACCCAAGTAGTAAACCAACAACCCTGTGATCAGAAGCCCAGTGGCCCTATACTAGCGATCTTTATGTGACCTTGATTTAGGGAGTCAGTATTTTTCCGCTATTGCAAGATGCATAAAAGCCATGTGCAAATACTCATAATTAATCATGGGTGTGTTTTGTAAGCTACATGAAATAAACCAATCAGAGTGTCACTTGCGATTCCCTTTAATAACCAGGTGTGCTCTGACTTTGGCACATTGCTATTTCAATGGCGCAGCTACCTGGACGTGTTCAACACTTCTCAGCAATGGGAACCAACCTGCTAGTAAAATATTAAAACTAATATGACAGTGATCTATATTTTGTGTTGATGTACAATCATAATATTTTATTTTGTATTCTGTTTATTGTTGATGTAAAAGTCTGCACAGCTGGCAACTGGCACATGCTACAAATGTGGGCGGTTATGAGCTTGTGTTTACAATTGCCAAGATAGCTTTACGCCAGAAATGTACCTAAACACACCTCATTTCCAGGCCACTGCACCCATCGGCATAGATATATTCAAAAGCTGCATTGCTATTTGAATAATGCAGGCTGAAGGTGTGAAAATAGACAGTTGGTAGGGTGTAATATAGCAGTGAGCAGCGTAATATGCCTTGTGCAGAGGGTAACAAAGGTTTGATACTAGGTATCAAACCATACAACTCTGTTAATAGTAGCCCAGTGAATCCAGGTATTGAACCCACAACCCTGTGACCACTAGCCAGAAAACATAGACATTCTGCCCACAACCCCCTGAACAGTAGGCCAGTGAACCCAGGTATAAAACCCTGTGACCAGTAGCTCAGTGAACCAGTGTATCAAACCCACAACCCTGTGATTAGTTGCCCAGGGAATCTATGTATCAAACCTACAACCCTGTAATTAGTAGCCCAATGATTCCATGTATCAAACCCACAGCCCTGTAACCAGTAGCTCAGTGAACCCCTTTAACAAACACAGCCCTCTGATCAGTAACCTAGTGATCCCAGGTATCAAACCCACAACCCTGTGATCAGTAGCCCAGTGAACCCAGGTTTTAAACCCACAGGGAATGCACAGTAAGATGAGATATTGAACCCACAATCCTGTGATCAAAAACCCAGCACTCTAATCGCTGAACATTGCTCTGTGTTTGTGTGGGTGTGTCTATGATCAAGTGTGTTTAGATGTGTGTGTGTGTATGTGATATGTGTGTGTGTATTCACAAAACTCACGCGAGCACTTCAGGGTACGTTCGGTCCATTGTCCATTGGATTTGCACACTATGCTGCGGGAGCCGCCTTTGGGTGTGTATCCTTGGCTACAGGAGAGCATAATCTCAGTCCCTGGCTCAAAGAAAAAGTGACCTCCAGAGAGTTCGGATCCATCCTGGGCGGGCGGGCGCTGACATACTACAACAGACAGACAGACAGACATACATATCAACATCCTTTACAGATACATGATGGTAAAGAGAGAAGCAGACCAAGCTATTGCATTCTGGTTAAACTGAATTAAAAATGGTGATCGATTTGGCGTTGTCTTTTCAGCGATTGGAACCCATATTTAAAAAATCACTTGGACCATTTCCGGATGAAATACAACATGCTAAACCCAAGTTGCGTTGGATTCCAGTTTGAATTCTATATCTGGCCCAGATGCTTTACTCAATCTCCACCTTAGAATATAATACAGGAATCACTCCAAACTCCATCTGCCAAAACCCCGGCTGCCAAATATAAACTGCATCCACATTTGCCCCAATTTCGCATTGCCAATCAATCTTAAATCTCAACTGATGCTGCAATACATCAGCTTGGGCCAATTCTTCATGCTTTCTGGGACAAGATGTGGTTTCCTGACTTTAAAAGTCTTCAGCACTTGTGAGCACTGCTATCCTTCAAAACCTCAGACCTAGCATGGATAGCATGGCACCACATCATGTACAGTAGCTAGCAATTGGAAATTAGCAGTGATGAAATTGGTGGGGATATACAATATAAAAGTTATAAAACTCACACTAGCAGTAATAAATGTGTGACAGTGTACTACTGAAAGATTTAATAGAAGACTTTAATATTATATCACCTTTACCTCGACCAATCACCAGCTTCCACCTGTCTTTAAAAAAGACTTCTAATTACACACCTTGCTATATTCTGTATTTTTTCTTCCACCTTTTTTGTCTTCCCTTTTTTTCTTCGCTCCCTCTTTTCATGGCTGATATTTTGCTTATGTAATCATCTCTCTAATATTGAACAATGACAATAGAAAATTTAACTTTGTATTAACACTAATGAAGTTTAATTAGTCCTTTGAAGAGGAGTGGTGGTGGCGTGCCCCCAAAAAAATCATTCTAATCACTGCCTGGTGCATCTCATCATCATCTGATGCACTGAATTGCAGAACCACGCTGCAAAAAACAGTCTTTGTCTAGAGACTGAGATTGACTAAGACTTCCTGTTCATCGCTAGATAAAGCCTTCAGCGCATGAGCTTATCATGATGATGCTTTTTGGGCTGTGAGTCCAAGGCAGCAGCAGTGAAGCCAAAGTTCCAGGCACACGGCCAAATCAAACTTCCTTATGAACACTGACAAATGAACATAACAGGAGTGTGGCCTGCAGTACTGTATTTTTTGTACTACAAGGCGCACTTAAAATCCTTTGATTTTCCCAAAAATCATCAGTGCGCCTTATGTATACACTTTACCCGTCAGGTTGTAAAGAGCAGTAAAGCCACTCTGCTAATGTGCAGCATTATACAGCAGTCAGTTTAGTTCTCCAGCAGTATTAGCACTAGCTAATTAGCACTTTTTGGTCATTCGGAGGTGAGAACTCCCTGCCTGTAGCCTACAGCTAACCACAGCGCTAGCTAGCTTTGCTGGAGCAGCATTAGCATTAGCCGCTAACCACAGTGCTAGCTTTTTTGCTGTTCAGTGGCGAGTATGCGAGTACTGTAGCCTGCGCGTTTACCAATGATAATGCTAATGCTTCAGCTTTACTAGAAATCTGGAAATTTAATCTTACTGTAAATAAACAGAAGCACTTTACTCACTCAAATGAACAGTTTTCAGGAAAAAAAATCTGTGCAGATTTACATCCAGTGCATGTTTGACTTGTCTGACTCGCCTGAAATGTTTTTTTTAAGAATTACAGTTTGGTTTTGCTTATCTTAGCTTAGATTTACAGGTGTCGCCACCTGCTGAATTATAAGGAAAACCTGGCAACACCTCTGTTCCTACTACTAGTTACTTGTGTTGCATAAAATGCGCTTTACAAAAAAAATAGAAAATAGACCAGAAAATAGACCAGAAAATAGACGCTTATTGATAGTGCACCTTATAATCCAGTGCACCTTATAGTGTGAAAAATATGGTAATCATAAGCTCTGATAACTGATCTGAATGCACTTTTGCTTTTGATGTAGTATAGTGGATCTCAAATTGTGTAGTACCACCTACAGTTCATTTCAAAGGAACACATGTGCCACAAACCCTTAGGCACAGTATGCTACATGTTGCCTCCACACGTAATACATTTAATCTATACATTTAATCTAATATCTACATGGCTTCATCATGTCCTAATGCGAAAAAACTGTTGTTTCTGTATTGAATTACTTGGTAACCCACAGGGTTCAATTGCAGGGTTATTAAACTGATAATAATAATTATAGTACTGTAACAATACCACTAGGCAAACATTTTACAACTTAGTGCTTTGCATACCAACAGTGGTACACATGCCACAGTTAGCTTGCAGTAGCTCATGCTAGTCTTTATTTCCAGGCATCAATATGGCCAACGGCACAAACAGCTATGCCAGTAGAATCCATTTAGGTCCGTCCCATCTTTCCATTTAGCATCTGATATCAAGCCTGTCATGATTTTATCAGAAATCAAATAACCAGACTTTGAAGTGGCAAAGAGTAGTTCCCATAACGCACCCATTAAATCATAGACCCTGTTCACAGTTTTCACTCCTGCCGTTTCCTGGCATATCTGTTAAAACCTGTCGGGACATGACTGCTCATATTGCCCTTTAAAAAAAGAGCCAATCAGATTGCTGCTTGTGCTGTGAGCGGAAAGTCAGTGTGGTAGAGAGCAAGCCCCCCTCAATGTGGTGATCTGTGCAACTGCAGCAGGCATACAAATCTGAGACATTATTATTTTTGTGCGTTATTGGGAAGATTGATTGGCTATGTATCGGTATCAGCTATTTTTTAGCCAAAATACGGTATCGGCAATAAGCCGATATTCCTCTGATTTAGCCGATCCGATTCAGGAGCGTAGGGTTAAGCAGTTAAGCAGGAAGCTGCAGTTTCTCATCCAACTACTAGATGGAAATCTGGAGCTGGAGCCCAATCTGCTCCACTACATATACACTGGTGGTGAGTGAAGAGAGGAGGGAGACACTCTCACTATGCAAATAAATAATTGCAGTTTCAAGTTTATCTTGAATTAATTTCATTCCAGATTTCCATGTTATTAAACTAACTTAAAAACCTGAGTTAGAGGCTAGCAAATCATAAACTCTAGTTGAAATAAAAAAATTGATTTGAAGTTATCATAACATATTGCTCAAATATTTTACAGTGCATGGATCATAGATGTGAAATTCTGTTCTCATTTGGAGATTACCATTTGGAGATTTGCTGCCCAACCCTATTATCCTTTGATCCACCTTGTTGCTACAGTAACAGCCTCTACTCTTTTGGAAAGATTTATACTAGATTCAGTCACACAGCAGTATTGATGAGGTCAGGTACTTATGTTGGGATATTAGTTCTGGAGCTCCAACTGATTCCAAAGGTATTCATCACTCCAAACAACTGCTCCAAATCTCAATGCTCAGGGACTTTATACCCCTCTTATAAGCTTACGCTTTGCATTGGGCATTCTGATGATCTTAGGCTCTTTTGTGGTTGTTCCAGAGCATCCCATTCAGTTGCCAGTACTGTATAGACAGTGCAGTTCCCTTTAAAATCATCAGAAGCTCTGTCTGATCCAGTGTTACAACTAATTGCAACCATTAGAATTCTACGAATCAGAATGCAATTGGTGCACACAAGTGGCGCCATCACAACATCACAACGGTGAGAATCTGGTACCACATAATGGAACCACTACAATTGTTCTATGCGGTTACTGTTGGAGTTTCCCTCCAGAGGCCTCTGCTGCTGTGAGAGGAAGTGGTTGTGATGGTGCCTCCACCCACTCCTTACCAGTGATAGATTCTCCTGACTGAGAGGATTTAGATCAGAACGCTGGAAAGATGATGCAGTTCCAGCCTGTTGTTTTGTCTGTCCTGTCTCTCCAGACCGTGGGAACTGAATGCAGCACAGCTGTTCTACAACACCCGTCTTCACTTAGGTGCAGCTGGGTTAATCTAGGAAAATCTGGTCTCTACAACACTCATAATAATTCTAAAACTAGCTGATTGGAAATGTTCTAGCAACTTCATTTGAGGCAAGTGTTTGAGGATTGAATTCTTCTACAAAAAAGTAAAAATGTTTTATCAATATATTTCCAGGTATTCAAGGTAATTTAGGAAAGTGAAAATCTCCTGGCACAAATACTGAAACATTTCCATCAACACAAGCCTAACTAAAGTTACTCAACTGCTCCAAAATACAAATACAATGAATGTGCTTAAAATAGCTATTTTCTTCTTATTTAGCTAGGCCAATTGTCCCACCCATTTAACTGCTGGTCAGCTCTATTTCCCCCACCACTAGTGATGCCACAACAGGGTGGGGTGAAGGAGGGAGAAGACTAGCACACGCCTCCTCCGACACATGTGAAGTTAGCCCCTGCCTTTTTACAAACTGCTGCTGATGTAGCTTTGCCAATTAGCCAGCACGCTCAGAGGAAAGAAATAGACCAAGAAATAGAGGGAGTATATATCATTGCTGTCCTATGAAAAACACTTATGTCCATTTTTGTTGATTTTTAGTTTACTACATAATTTGAACAGACAAACTGTCCCTTACACTGTGCCAAAATAGACCAATAGAAACTCTTTAAAATGACCTGAAATAAACTCTTTTTACATTGACTTCCATTGAAAGGTTGCAAAGTTTTTTCTCTCTCCTGTAAAGTAAAATTTTCATATGGTGTTTTTCATTGGACAGCAACGATATACACAAGGAGAGACAAGATATAGAAGAAGATAACAAAAGGGCTGGCTAACAAATGAAACACAGTTGGAAACACTCATTACAAGTCGTGGCTAGTAAGACAGAGAAAAAGCACAGAGTGTGACAATAGTGGCAATAGTGTGACAAGGGGGCTGCATGATTCAAGTTGGAATAGGAAAAAAAAATTGCTAGCTTTATTTGAAAAAGAAGCTAGCAATGAGCTAACTTTAACTCCTTGGGCCTATTGTAGCATTCTTTGGTATCGTGAATGTCCAAAAGTGAAGCTTTGTGCCGCTCGAAAAACACAAAAGGCATTTAATTAAGCATGGGAGTGTTTGGGCGTAACAGGAAATAAACCAGTAATAAATCAGAGTGTCACTTGTCATTCCCTTTAAGAGGCATGTGCACTCTGACTTTGGCATGTTGTTATCTTAACAGCGCTGCACTTTTCTGCATCTCAGCAGAGCATACTGACCTGATCATTTACTGTATGTTGTGAAGGTACGCCAGCAGCTCATTTAAGGGATGTGTTTTTGTTTTTCATTCTGTTTATTGCTCATGGTGCAACTCTAAACATGGCTCTGACGATTGACTGTTATCTAGGTTCATTTCAGTCAGTGGCGCATCTGTGTTTTCCTTTTCTTTTAGGTCCCCCTGTCTTTGATGAAATAAGGGTGGACGGTAACAAATCATTGTTGCATCACCCCCTGCCCTTTTAAAGAGATACATTGCCCTACATTTAACTGTCCACAGCAAGGTCGATGAGCTTTACTGCTGCTCTTCTATCTGTCTATCACAACAGACACGCAAGGTTGTCAGTGTTCTTTTTTTCTATGTTCATTTTAATGACTTGCTGGGTTTTTGAAGGGTTGTCCTATTTCTTAAAATGAGGATTTCAAGCAGTTCTCTTTGGAACTAAGGTACAAGAGGTGACACTCAAAAACAAGAACTAGGTGTACCAATTCGAAACGGGATTGCGCCAAAGACATTAGCAGCAGATCCCTAAAGTCCTGTTTGTTATGAGATGGGGCTTTATATGAACATTTATATTGGCAGTTCAGTACCCAGATAAATGAAGCACGACTGTTGCATAATAAACCATTTAACATCCAGCTTCAGTTCATATTCTTCTGTCCTGCTGAAAGCATCACCTTCTATCTGCACATTTCATCCCTTCCTAATGATACTGATCACATTAAGCTTTTAAATCACATATATATTTGATGACCTAATTAAAGGAGTACTTCAATATATACAATCTAATCTCTATCTAGTTCAGCTGTAACACACAGTCATTATTACCACAGACAGTCTGTGATGAGATTTTAAAACACAAGTGTATTCATGCTTATTCACAAATAGTAAATGTTTGTTCTGTTGAAATAGTTTATTAGTGATGGTCGTCAGGTCTATTGTGGAGCACCTTCACTATAGTATTGGGTTTATTTCCAATAAGACTTTAATTTGTAGAACCGCTTAAAGCTCTGTTTTATTGAGGCATGGGGCCCTATAAGCATTTATGTCTTTTTCTAGCAGTTTAATACACTATACAGTAATACACTATAACACAATAGTTTAATACAGCAGTTTACTTTCACTTTTAGACCATAAAGAGGAGCCTGAGAAAAGCCACCCACCACTCTTCTAAAAACAAATAAGGCCAAAGTCCTACTCCTGAACAAATAGCTCTATTTCATGGGATTTTTATGGCATTTATTTATACAAAATAAATGGCAACCTTTAATGGTTTACTTTTTGGTTATACAATACCAGTCAAAAGTTTGGACACACCTTATATTCAGTGATTTTCATTATTTAAAGATTGTATGCATTGTATATTAATACTAAACTCATCCAATTTATGAATAAAAAAAATATTAAAAAACAAATTAGCAACATAAACCTGTTAAACAAACCAGAATATGTTTTATATTTAAAAAAAAAAAACTTCTTTAAAGTAGCACCCCTTGCTCAGATCACAGCTTTGCACATCTTGGCTGGATTTTCTTTTCTCAGTCAGCTTTATGAGGTAGATTCACCTGGATTGGCTTTGTTTACAGTTGGTATAAAGTGAATAGTCCTATTTCAGCAATGTTCTAATCCATATTATGGCAAGAACTACTCAACTAAATAAAGACATTTTTTTTTAAAGAAACAAAGGTCAGTCAATTTGAAGAATTTCAAGAATTTAAATTTTCATGATGGAACTGGCCATCAGGAGGGCTCCAGGGAGGGAAGAGCAAGAGTTACCTCTGTTGCACAGGATATGTTTATCAGAGTTACCAGCCTCCGAAAGCGCAAGTTAACATCTCCCCAGATAAGAGAAACCTGAATGCTTTTTGGTTTATCATTTTTAAGTTACTATATGATTCCTTATGTGTTCCTTTATAATCTTTAGTAGAAGATTTAGTATTAATTTACTTAATTTAATGTAAAAAATAAATAAAATCATAAAAAAACACTGAATAAGGAGGTGTGTCCTCATATAACAATACATAACATAATAAAGCTTTTCGAATGTTTTGGCCAGCTGCCCACAGATCCACACTTGTCATTGTTTTCTAAGCACAGGAACACATGCTGAGCTCACTGTTTGTGGTAACTGTAACTGACGGTATAGCCCAGATACAGCAGATAAAGATCAGGGAGGAAGAAAAGCATGAAAGCATTGTTTTAATGAAGAGAATGATTGCATTGCAATTAAAATAATTACAATAAATTTAATCTACACACTGAATATGAAATTATACTTTTTCCAGAGCACCCACAAAATCCCATACTTTACCGTTCTGTGGTGTGACTGACACAAACAGGCCGAAGTGACACAGCAGCAGCAGCTGGAGAGCCGGCCTCATCCTCACTGTGCGAGAGTGTGTCAGAGTTGATAAGCGGGAGGAAGAGTGTGTATGAGTGAGTCAGTGTGTAGGAGACACACAGCAGTGTGTTTGTGGTTTGCTAACGCGCGCTGCAAGCTTTTTGCTGTTTCTGCTGGTGGAACTGTGTTTCAGTAACAGAGAGATAAGAGAGAGAAAGAGAGTGAGAGAGTGAGAGAGAGAGAGAGCAGGATAGAAAAATTGAGCAATAAGCGTCATTTACCGGCATTCACAAGTGACCTCTGACCTTTTGGAACGCTCACGGATCTGCATCAGTGTTTAAACACGCGTCTTGCACCACTCTATCAGTGCTGTTTTCAGCCCCAGCTTTTTCTTTGTGCTGCATTATTATTATTATATTCAATATATAACTTTTAATATGTATATGGTTATTGTATATATGCAAATCACTTAGATGTTCCATCCCATACTGATGTTGAGCAGCTGTGTTGGATGGGTTCAGAGGATCTTTTTCTCTCTCTGCTTCTTTAGTGCAGAATCACAAACAATGGTCTAACAATGACTTCATCAACCAACAAGACAATGCGAGTACTCACACATACACTGATTAAATGAGGAAGTTAAAGTGATCAGCGCCCCAAAAAATAACCAAAAATAACAATTTAAACCCCATTAAGAGCGTATAGAACTATGTTGAGAAACATGGAGAAGAAAAACCCAACTGTAGGAAATAAGAGTTTATTGCACAGCAGTGATGAATGTGTATAAACAGTTAATTTGGATTATTTAAAGAAAGCTTAGCAATATGACAAATAATAAATCAAGACCAGAGCAGGACCTACACAATTCCGATACTGATTTTGTTTTTGATACACAGTACCAGTCAAAAGTTTGGAGACACCTTCCTTTCCTGGGGCGGTCCTGATGAGAGCCAGTTTCATCATAACATTTTTGTTGGTCTTTGCGGCTGCACTTGAGGATACTTTCAAAGCTCTTAAAAACATTTTAGATTGACTGACCTTCGTTTCTTAAAGTCATTTTTTATTTTGCTTAGTTGAGTACTTCTTGCCATTACATGGTTTTGAACTTTACTCAAATAGAGCTATTCACTGTATAAAACCAACTCTACCTCTTCACAACACAACAACTAATGCTCTCAAACACATTAAGAGGACAATAAATTCGGCAAGTTCAGCACAGCTGTTAACTGAAAGCCTGAATTCTAGGTGACTTTACCTCATAAAGCTGACTGAGAAAATACAGCTATGATGAGCAAAGCTGTCATCTAAGCAAGAGGTGCTACTTAGAAGAATCTAAAATATAAAACATATTCTGGTTTGTTTTACATTTTTTTGGTTTACTAAATAATTCCATGTGTTTTTCTTTTCAGGGTTTGGATAACTTAAGTATTACGGTAATCTAAAATGCAGAGTCCAACCCACTGTATCTGCACAAATACAGTGAACTGGTTATAGGTGTGACTGGTTATAAGTGTGACAGTTTTTTTTTTTATGGTATTACTGGAACAGAACTGAATCTGTTTATTTTGTCTGTGTGGTTTCACAGCTACATTTTTCCGTCAAGCAAGAAAACAAACCTATTTGGCCCAATTCCCCTAACATGTTTTTAATTCCTTGCTTAAATAAACATCTTTTGGTATAAAATACCAATTATAATATTTAATGTATTTTATATTGTTATGTTTTTGTAAAAAGATTTAGATTTTTTGGGCCCAAAGGTCACTCCAAGGAATCATATTTACTCAGTGTTGAAAAGTAACTTTCATTCCCTTAGCCAATTCACACACACACACACACACGCACACACACTGGCTGTCAATCGTCTTTTTAAAGTGAAGCTTGTTTACCCCTGAGAGGAGAGACTGAATGCTGCAGACTGAAAACTGCAAGGACTAACAGCTCACACTAAAAATGTAATTTACAGTGTTTACCGCCTTTACTCTAACTGCACTGCTGCTCCAGTGTTTCTCATAGTCTTACAGATATTTCCTGCTTTTGTGTTTTCTTGACACCTCCTTGTTTTTCTCTGCGGCCCATCTGTATTTGCATATGTAAACTGCTACATACTGAACCTCCGTAGTGCTGAAGGTAGAGCATGGTGTTTTAACCAGCTGCAGATTTATTCTAGGATTGCTGGATTTCAGGCTTTAATCTTCATAACCTGGTTATGATACATAATCTGAAAAAGCCTGCTGACCTGACTTGTTACCATAGACAAATAGATGATTTAAGCCTTATATTACAACACTAAACTAAATACTACATTCTAATCTAATACACTCTGTATTGCATTATGTTTTGCTAGTAGATGCTGAGTAAATTACAGTAAAAAATTTGGCGCGTTCATATCTTAACAGCCGGGTGCTTTGTGCATCTCAGCAGTGATACTGAGCCTCAGCAGAGAGATCTGTGTGTTCATGCTCTGAAGGTCTTTACGGTATTGAGAAATGCAGCCCACACAGCTGATGACAACATGCAGTCAGTGGAGCACAGGTTTTCCGATGGCAAGATAGCAATACGCCAGAAATGTACCACACCCCTCAGCATAGATATATTTACAAGCATTGTTGCTATTTAAATGGCGCAGGTGCAGGGTGTGAAAATAGACTGTTTAGGAGGTGTAAGATAGCAATGAGCATTGTGACGTGAGAATTGTAAGATGGGGCCCTTTGTGTCACATAGCTCCCATCTAAACCCAATGTTGGTGTATGCTTGACATCTCGTGGGGTTCATGGGGCAACATATATAGCTAGAAGAACCCATGGCCAAAACTTTCTGGGAATCTGCAACATCACAGGTTCTCTGCCAGAAAAATGGATGCCATCCTGTTCCCACAATATTGCTGATATGGAACCAGTGAAGCTGTGATTCAAGCATCACTGAAACAAAGTTGTTTACAAACCTTACCGCCATTTTCAGCTAAGAGCAGCAGAAGCAGCAGAATTGAAGAAACTAACACGTTGCATGCCACATTGTTTTTTTCCCCGACTTCTGTTTCCGGATTAGGAAACACGCCCACATTCACATATGTTGTGAGTGACTCCTTAAAGCAGTGGAAACGCGGGCCGGTTCTTAAAAGGTTTGCAGGTTCACAGGAACCGGCACCAGCACTTTATTGGAAGAAAGGTGGTATGGGAGAGTTGGGCAGCTCATACTCATACAGGCAGGCTTCACATGGGCATGTTCGCTGGGTAATAAGCTGGGCCTACTTACACACAAGGCGGATTTGCACCACGAAGGTTCGGCCAGCAGAGGGCGCCCCCAGCGCGCGCACTCTGCTCCGGGTTCGCTCCGCCGTCTCCGGGACCGGAGTGACGTAAGCGCGAGGGCGAGAAGGAAGGAGCGAGCGAGCGAGCGACAGACACGGACAGAGAGAGAGAGACTCAAAGAGAGAGAGAGAGAGAGAGAGAGAGAGGGAAAGAGAGAGGTGGGGGGACCAAAGTCGAGTCGAGTTTCTGCTTCAGTCTCACGCGGGGCCAAAAGCGCAGCGGCGAGGAGCGGCAGCACGAGCCCAACTTTCCAGCGCGCGCAGCCCGCGAGGATTGTTGTCGTACCGGCGGGTTTTTCTTCTGTTGAGTTTCGCCGCTTTTCTTTTTGCTTTTCTCGCGGTTTGTGTTTACGCTGCTGCCATGGCTGACGTGAGCGAGCCCGCTTCGGGGGACGTGGCCAACCGCTTCGCGCGTAAAGGCGCGCTCCGCCAGAAGAACGTGCACGAAGTGAAGGACCACAAGTTCATCGCCAGGTTCTTCAAGCAGCCCACGTTCTGCAGCCACTGCACCGACTTCATCTGGTGAGTGGGCGCCGGCCGTGCAAAACTTCGCGGCGAGTTCGCTGCGAGTTGGCGGCAAAATGCCGAGGTTTCCACTGCACGGTTTCAGCGCGCACTACGGCCACATCTGGCTCCGAGGGGGTGGCCCAGATGTTGCTGCTCGTGCTGAATTTTGCACGCTGGAAACGTCATTTTGCTGCCAACTTGCACTCGGGGCGTTACTTCTTTTCACACCAGTTTTCCGGCAAACGTCAAGCCCTCTGCGCTGGGACTGGACTGTAGTACACGTTCACTGGTTGCAGCTCGTGTCCTCGGCATTTCCAGCCAATCCCAGCGCAGCAGCGTGGAGACTGTCGGCCAATCCCCGCGCAGGAGGCGGGAGCTGCCAGAATACGGGCGGGAAGTAGATATAACCTGTTGTGGGTGCGCTCCAGGCTGTCAAATGGTAATTTGCAAGGGCTTTGGTTTCCAGTCTGAAAGTAACAGGCGTGCATTAGATCAGTGCCAAACCTCTACTCAGGTGGTTCCTCTGGCACAGCAAAGCATATCCTGTCCTTCTTAAAGCTGCAGATCCAAATATCCTTTCTTTTTAATTAAAAGTAGTTCCAGATGTTCCATAGTTAAGAGAGAGGACCAAATATTCTAATCAATTACTAATTACAGTGATTTTATAGTGATAATTGCAATGTCTAAAATATTAATTCTAAAACAACAGACTGGTCTGGTATGTTTGTAGGAAGTAGGATACATAAATGAAGTGAACAAAACTATCAAGTCAAGCAGTTTTATTGTCAATATGTACAGGACATACAGGGGATTAAAATGATGTTACTCTCCTTCCCAAAGTTACAGCAAGTACAGCTAAATCAGATTATACATAAAGAGAGAGACACTAAATGATGTAAACAAAACAACAAAGTCACAGATATAGACATACGTGTCGTGACAAGAAACACACGACAATTAGAGTGAAAGTGTACCAGTTAGGTATGATTGGGGTTTAAAAAGGGAATGACAGTCCCAATATAAAAAGAAAGAACTCATATGAACTCATATAAATGCAAATAGATAGAGAATATAAGATATATAGAACCTTAATGCTGGGAAAGTGAATGAGTGCATACCGTTCTTTAAAACTCAAAAACACAGTAATTCACACAGCATTTACATCTACTCCCTTAACTGCATCATTCTCCACCAGCTGTATTACTGCAACAGACTGCATCTTTAATTTAACACTAATAAACAATATATAATATATAATACCCTGAATATGAATATTTATATAAAAAAACATCATACGAAGTACCACCCATCAGCGATACAGTGCGATATTATTAGCAGTAATAAAAGTAATAATTTCCATATACAGTACCATATACAGTAGAGTTTAGACACCTCTTTTCGTTCAATGTGTTTTCTTTCTTTTTGTGTTTTTTTTGCATTCTATATTTAATATTTAGAATATATTTTATACTTTAGATTCTTCTGAATAGCCACATTTAGCTTTGTTGACAGATTTGCACACTCTTGGTCATTGTATCTCAGTGTCTTCATGAGGTTGAATCACCTGGAATAGTTTTCCCAGCATCTTGAAGGATTTCCTAAACAATAGTTGCTGTTTTCCTTCAAACTGTGCTTCAGCTCATGCACTTTTTTTCATATGTGCATTTACTGTTTCATGTCTTAAATATTAATCTACAATTCAGTAAATAAATGAAATGGAGAAATAAAGAAAAACATTAATTGAGAAGGTGTGTCAAAACTTTTGACTGGTACTGTAACTACAGTTACAGTGTTGTAGGATACCTTTGCACTCGGGGTAGATTCCCTTAATAGGCATGAACACCCACCACACAACACTAGGTCTGTAACGATTCATTAACTTAAATAACAATGTTAAAAAATTATTCATTTGTAACAGCACCGTACTATACAAAGTGCTGTAGAGAGAGACGAAATGGGAGTATTTTCCAAATGTAAACATCTTCTGGGTATTTAAAGTGTGTTAAAATCCCAAGTTGTTTCTGTTGGTTTGAAGTGATAGAGAAAGCTGGGGACAGGAGTTCCACCCACAGGAAGCGGAGATGGAAAGCACGGCAAAAATAAACATTGATTAATCATTGACTAATTGGAAAAACAATCAACAGATTAGCTGACTACCAAAATAATCCTTAGTTGCAGCTGTACACAACACCAACAAGTTAAATTCAACATGATTCCCATTCTCAATCAAGAAAAGCATGTACAGTACATTGGTCTGGTTTCTGGAGAAGCTCCAGAACTGTGTAGATACTCAGTAGAGTACAGTCCTGTGCAGATTATGCAATAAAAATGTTGTAATTGTTACATAGTTAACTACAACTTTAATTTATCTTCCTATACCACCTAATTCAGTGTTGTTTGCCGAGTAAAAATACCACAAAGAGTGTAGTTGACTTATGCTTGTTAAAAAGGAATACGCATAAGACAACGTTATACAGTACCATATTTTTCGGACTATAAGACGCACATAAAATTCTTTAATTTTCCCAAAAATCGACAGTGCGACTTAAAATCGGGGAACTTTATGTATGAATTCTACCATTCAGGTATTAAGGAGCATTAAAGCCACTCTGCTAAAGTACTAAAAAAAAGGTGAGTTTTTAGTGAAGTTTCTCCAACACTAAAGCAGGTTGCAGCAGCATTAGCATTAGCTGCTAACCTTAGCGCTAGCTCTTTCGCCGTACAGAGGCGAGTATATTGGACTGTCTGCATGTTTGCCATGTTAAAACAAGCTATGTGGGATGAACAGCTAACTTCAAGGATCCTCAGTCTAGTGCTTTCAGGCTGCATTTACATCACACCAGCACTGCGGTTAGCGGCTAATGCTAATGCCAAAACTTCACTAAAACTCACCTTTAGACAAAATATTCAAAATCTAAGTTTACTGTAAATAAACAGAATCGCTTTACTCACCCAAATAAACAGTTTTTAGGAGAAAAATCTTGTAGATGTAGATTAACATCCAGCGCTTGTTTGATAAAAAAAAGTGTTTATTTGGGCGTTTCCTCTAGCTTCCCCTTAAGAAGAGAAACATGGCGACATCCTTGCTCACTTCGATGGCATCCTTACTAGTGTCTCTTAAGGCACCTTAATCCAGTTCACTTTATAATCCAAAAAAATACAGTATAGCATCTCTGTTCAATAAAAAAATATCTCCAAAACAGTTACTTTACAGGAGAGAGATATATATTTTTTTAAATTTTTAATCAAAGTCAATGTAAAAATTGTTTGTTTTATGTCAATTTGGAGAAATTCTATTGGTTCTTTTTCCCATAAATTTTTGACACAGTATAAGTGACAGCTTGTGTGTTCAAAATCAATAGTTGACAAAAATGGAGATATTGGTTTTTCATTGGACAGTGAAGATATACTGTATGTAGTACTATATACTGTGTTTCTGTTGTTACAAAGAGATGCTATAACAATATGTTCTGTTAAGGTTTTCATCATTGTGTATCGTATATTGAGTTTTTAATCATATCGCCTAGCTCTACAACAAAGCCATTGAAACACGACTAATTGTACATATTTATTATTAATGAAACATGCAGATGGTCAGTATATACTGATATTTTTATATTTTAACCTGGTATTTAAAGGATCAATATATATTGAACAGCTCTGCCGCTGCTAGAATAGTCCCATCACACAGTGTCACAGAGTCTGTGCTGTTCAGATCAGATTAGATCAGATTAGTCCTGCTGATATCAGCCCGATACCGATCCATACCGATATACCAACTCTAATCCATTTCTGTCTCATGACATGAGCTGACCCCTAATCAGAGCTGAGGCCACAGGTGGTCCCACGGGACCATGCAAGAAGTGATGAGGTTCATTTGCGTGGCAGAGCTGGGAGAAAAACCCTAGATTGAAGTGTATCAAATATTTACATTGTTCATTTCCAACTGCAGCGGCGTCTTTTTAATCGACTCAGATTGCCAGTGGCATGGAAGGCAACTGATAGCTAAAAGCCCATTAAAGGATTTAGGAGGGCTAGCTATCTAATGCATCGCTTCTGTTTGATCATGTGACTGATTTCCTTTCTCTCTCTCTCTCTTTCTTTTCTCCCACTCTTCCTGTTGCTCTCTCTATTCTCTTACTATTTCTCCAACATAGGGGCTTTGGGAAGCAAGGATTCCAATGCCAAGGTAAGGCTGGAGTGTGGATGGGATCTTTCTTTGCAGCAGGCCGGTCAGTCTGTTAAAAAAACAACAACAAAAAAAAAACAGTTGCATTCAAACACACACTGATATTATTGTGTTCCTATATGTGTCAAGGCTTGCAGAGTCTTGTTGTGTCTTGGACACATGCTCGTCGGGTGTCCCTGGATGTGAGAGCTAATCTTGGATTACAAAAATAGGTTTGTGAACCAGAACAGTGCTGGTTCAATGTTGGTGGAAAAACGCAATCAGACAACCCAGTTCGGTTTTTAAGGCAGTAGACAATGCAGAGAAGAGGTGGCAGAAGGCTAGTTTCCGCTAATGTTAGCTTTTAGCCTAGTGCAGATTCTTGTTTGCTTCTGACTTTCACTCATTGCGTGCCAAATTTGAGCTCCATTTCTATTATAGAGAAATCAGGTGGTCACTGGGCCTGGTTCTTGTGGCAACCTGTATTTTGTGGCAGGTCATGTGCTGTTCTTTAGCATCAACAACAGCAGTGTGTTCTTCTGAAGACGGCATTGTGTTTTAGCAGAGAAAAACAAGCGTTGTTGGACACTACATGGCATTATTCATTTATTATTTCTAATGCATACATTATTGTGAAGTTTCACAGGTTTCTACTGTGAGTCATTTATATTTATATGTATGGCATTTAGCATTTAGGGTCCTATGAAACTGATGTAAATGATTATTGATTATTGGATGGTACCTCAGTTTGAGTACCAATGCTTTAAACCATTTGAACCTTGACAATAAAGTTGAATCTTTAGGAGTCAGTTATAACTGGAGATCACTCAGACTGCATATTTTGATTAGCTGTTTCAAATTCTGATGATTATTTGATATTGGTATTATTAATCGCTTACTGGAAAACCAATCAATTAGGCCAAAGCTGCAGATTCTAAGATTTCTAATCAAAACACATCTGTGTATGAAAGTGTATTGCTAGATGCTAGAGATGTTGTTTTATTACGACTTGAATTTTGATGAAATGTAACTGTGCACAGTGTCTTCATTTGTGGAGTAAAATAAATCATATTCGCCATTCCATTCTATAAACAAACAATGAAAAGTCATACAGTATTAGTATTATCAATAAAGCCACTCTGTTGGACTGAGATTTTACAGTTGCTCTGGTGAGCCTTCACATGGAATCTCTAAGCTATTTCGCTTCTTGCTTGTGTAGAAGAGAGAATGGCAGCTCAGCTCGGAGACTCTACGTCTGTTAGGAATATGTCTTGGCCTGGCCTTGGGCTTTAGAAAGCGTGTGAACCTGAGACAAAAGCTCAGCAGTGCTTTAGATTTATCGCTGACAAGCTCTGTTCGCTACTCGGTGATTCACGTATACAAAGACTCTGTAAATCATCACCCACCAGGTCTGATTTACAAAGGATGGCTGTCGTTGGACAAACGATGCCAGAGAGGAATAGTCTGTCAATTGAGAAAAACAAGATTTTCCAGAGGTGCTCTGCCGCTCGCTGTACCATAGGTGTACAAAAAGTGGGAGCAATAGATAGAGAGATCTAGATAGAGAGAATCATCCTCACTACATCTGTTCACTGACACATTTCAAGTATAACCTTTTCTCTTTACTGCCAAAATCCAAACAACACCTACTAGGAGCTCAGAAACGAGACAAGAGGAAGAGAAGTTCATCTTAGTGTAGACTGGAAAGATTGTGGGGCTGAAACATTATGCAATAAAAAATTAAATTACTGTTGCAAAGAATGGCCTGGACTTTCTCTCAGAGTGAGTGACTGCAACAGGCAAGTGCACAACTGATAGCAACTTGACTAGTAAGGCTTATATTGCTACTTATCAGTGCTGCTTGTTTTTCAGTCAACTCCAGCTCTGATTTCAAAATACCTGAAAAGATTCAATGGTGGCTATCAGTTTGTAACCACACTGGCAGTGTTAAAGTCTGAATTCTTTGGTGGCCTCTATTATTGGCGATTTCAATCAAAACATTGGAAATATGAGCTTACTGTAAATATACAGAAGCGCTTTACTCTCCCAATATTATCAGCCACCTGACGTTCTGCTTAAAAAAAAAAACTGTTGAATATACTTAAGCTTTTATTTTAATAATAACAACTCTTAATATAATATTGGTGGCTAAGAATGTGGGACAATAATGCACATTTTTTAATCGCTTGGCTTATTTGTGGGGCTGTGTCTTTGCCTGCTCTGCCTATATTAGACATTTCTAGTGTTTCTCTGCTGTGCATATGGGATCCAGCAGCTTCCAGTTGTGACTATGACATCACAATTGTCCTGTGTGGGCAACCATACCCTGATTTCATCAGGAAAACATGGCGGCACCTTTGTTTACTTTGCTTTAGGGATCCTTAGTAGTGTACAACCCTAAAAGCAAGGAAAAGTAGCTTTCACGCTACGCAGATTTACAAAAATGTTAGCGATACTAAAATAATGTTTTATGACGTGATTCGCTGTGAGGTTTGAGTTTTTGTCTAAGGTGGAATTTTCTTAACTCGATTGGCTGAAAAAAGAAAACTGTGCAATAAGTGGAACTTTAGAAAATTCAAAAAAGCATCTACCTCTGGTATTTTAGCTAGATGATAGGTGTATATTGTGGCGGCTCTGGGTTGTGTGTGTGGCTGCCTGTAGTCATGTGTCTATTCTTCTGTGTGTGGGGCCTCTTGTGTTTTGTTGTGCTGTGTTGCTCCAGCGTTCGTAATTGGTACCTCCCCCTTAACCTAGGGTATGGGGAGGGGCCATGCAGATGGGTGCTGGTTAGGGCACTCACCGTAAAGTAGGTGGATAGTGAGTTCAGTCACTTGGCTCTGTTGGTAGCCTATAGAATAGAATGGTTTTAGCTCTCCTTGTCTTGTTAAAGACTGTAAGTGAGTGGCAAGCCTGTTCAATAAAAGAGCTGTTGAGCATTCAGCATGAGTCTCACGGGTCTTCCTTCCTCTTCCACACCACATTTGGTGTCAGAAGTGACCCTGCTGGAAGATATTGAGCTGCTGGCAGGGGAAATCGAACGGCTGAGGAGGAAGACAGCGGACCAACGGACTAGAGGCAAGGCTCTCCAGCGGAGTGGACTCGGACCTGACGGCGCCAGCGGGCTGTTCGGAGGTCGTGGCCGGGGAGAGGACGACACGAGCACGGCGGCGCTGGCTCCCAGAGCGGATGGCACGAGGACGGCGGTGCTGGCTCCCAGAGCGGATGGCGCGAGGACGGCGGAGCTGGCTCACGGAGCGGATGGCGCGAGGACAGCGGCGCCGACTCGCGGAACAGACGGCGCGATGATGGCGGCGCAATCCTCCGGGATGGCGGGCTTGACGGCTCAACCCCGCCTTACCCCCTACGACGGCAGCGCTGACTGGACAGCCTTCGAAGCTCAGCTTGAGATTGTGGCAGGCGGTGCGGGCTGGACGGACGCCGAGACGGCAGCCAACCTCTGCCTGGCGCTGCAGGGCAACGCGCTGAGGGTACTGATCGAGCTCCCCGCCGAGTGCTGTGAGCTGCCTGAACTGACGTGGGCG
The DNA here is from genome assembly GCF_023375975.1 of Astyanax mexicanus. NCBI lineage: Eukaryota > Metazoa > Chordata > Actinopteri > Characiformes > Acestrorhamphidae > Astyanax > Astyanax mexicanus. The sequence continues at coordinate 30,603,496 of NC_064412.1, forward strand.
CTGAGAACACGTTTCAGCCGCCAACCGTCGGAGGCGGCCGCCAAAATGCTAGTGGCGGACAGACGCCGGCAGCAGGGAGAGACACTGGGCGTGCTGGCATCGGAGATGGCCCTGCTAACCTGCCAAGCTTACCCAACGTTTCCGCGAGCAGCCCAGAGGAGGCTCGCGTTGGATCACTTTCTGCGCGCCCTCGAGCCAAGCGAGCTGCGCAAACATGTGAGGCTGGCCGACCCGCAGAGCCTGGAGTCCGCGGTGGAGGTGGCGGAGCGGTCCGAACTCATCCTCTCAAGCCATCCTGGACCGTGGGGGGCGTCGCCGGGTGCCCGTGATTCGCAGAGGTGGGGTCGGAGCCGGTCTGATGCCCAACTGGAGTGCTGGCGCTGCGGGGGGCGTGGCCACAAGCGAGCGCACTGCAGCCGGCCGGGAAACGGAGCCGGGACCACCCAGTGAGGGTAACGGTGGCCCCAGGAACGCTATGTTACCCTCGGGATCTGCTTCCAGAACTGCCGGACTCAGTGGCTTCTTCATGAGATGCACATTGAATGGAGGTAGCGGGCGAGTTCGTGACTGACAACAGCCAGCGCATCGCTCTCTCTTCAGTCACCGGGGAGCCTGTAGGTCTCCTAGGATTAACAGAGTTGACGATTGATGTCGGCAAGGGGCCCTTTCAACAACAGTTCTGGGTAGGACGCATCAACGACCCGTGCATTCTGGGCAAGGACCTGCTCTCACTCGTCGGAGCTATCATTGACTGTGCACGGGGCTTGGTGCTGGTGACTGGACTCCCCGTAGAGATACGCGACGAGTTAGGGGTAAGTGAACTGGTGGGAGGGAATGTGTGTGATTCGGTGCGTGATACGGTAGAGGGTCCGCTGGATGCGGGGTTGAGTGTAGATCCGATAGAGGAGATGCTGGAGCGCAGTTGTGTGGGTTTATCTGGTCCCCAACAACTCCGTTTGCGCGAACTAATCGGCCGTTTTCGCACGAGTTTCGCTGTGTCTGAGCGCGAGTGTACTAAAACTAACCTTGTGGTTCATTCGATAAACACGGGTGACGCCCAGCCCATCAGGATGAGGCCGCACCGTCTGGCGTTAGCAAAGCGCGTAGCGGCGGAGCAGTTAGTCCGAGAGATGGCAAGTACGGGCATTATTGAGCCTTCGAGCAGCCCGTGGTCGGCCCCGGTGGTCCTTGCGAAAAAGAAGGATGGAAATTGGCGCTTTTGCGTGGATTTCCGGCGACTTAACGCTGTCATGAAGCTTGACTCCTACCCGCTCCCCAGGATCGACGATACGCTGGACCAGCTGTCTGGCTCAGCCTGGTTCAGCTCGTTAGACCTGAGGAGTGGATATTGGCAGGTGCCCATCGCGGCGGGGGATAGGGAGAAAACCGCTTTCTCACTCGGCTCAGCCCTATGGCATTTCACGGTGCTTCCATTCGGATTGTGTAACTCGCCGGCTACTTTTGAGCGTCTTATGGAGCGTGTTTTATGCGGGGTTCCGCGGTCGTGCTGCGTCGTTTATTTGGATGATGTCTTGGCGCACGGAACCGACTTCGACTCTGCACTGTCTCACCTTGAAATGGTGCTCGGCGCGATTCAGGCGGCTAACCTGAAGCTCAATCCGGCAAAGTGTAATCTACAAAGGCAGCGCGTGAGCTTCCTGGGCCACGTAGTGAGCGGTGCTGGCGTGGAAACCGATCCCAAAAAGACGGAGGCACTCCGTGACTGGCCCACACCGCGAGTCGCAAAAATGGTTCGCAGCTTCGTGGGGCTCGCCTCGTATTACAGGCGGTTTATTAGGGGGTTCGCGGAGGTTTCCGCGAGCCCGAGGGCCAACTCGCGCGCTGGTTATCTAGACTCCAGGAGTTTCGTTTTGAGGTTGTGCACCGCCCGGGCCGTGGCCACAGTAATGCGGATGCTTTGTCGCGCCGGCCGTGTGTGGCCGCCGACTGCAAACATTGTGCTCGTGCTGAGGAGAAATCTGCTGAGACTGCGCGCTGCGCTGTAATCTCCGGGGATGTTACTGGCGCTGTCGGGGTGGCTCAGGTGTCCGTAGAGCAGCTCCGCGATGCGCAACGGGCGGATCGCGAATTATCGTGGGCAGTACACGCGCTCAGCGCGAACGTCACACCGTCGTGGGGGGAGGTGGTGCCGCTGGGCCCGATTGCTAAGGCGTTGCGCTCCAACTGGGCTAGTTTTAGTTTGTCCGACAGCGTGCTGTGCCATACCTGGGAGCATCCGGCGAACGGGCGGCGCATTTTTCAGGTGGTGGTACCGCGGGCGCTTAGGGGATCGGTCCTACGGGGAGTTCATGGGTCACCTGGGGCTGGGCACTTTGGTGTCACCAAGACTCTGAAGCGCCTGAGGCAACGCTTCTATTGGCCTGGGTGTAGAACCGACGTGGAACTCTTCGTGCACTGCTGTGACGTGTGCGCTGCCAAGAAGGGCCCCTCGAGGGCGTCCCGCGCCCCACTTCACCCTTACCAGTGCGGCAGCCCGATGGAGCGGGTGGCCGTGGACGTGCTGGGCCCCTTTCCGGTGACGGACTCTGGAAATCGCTTTGTTCTGGTGGCGATGGACTATTTCACGAAGTGGCCAGAGGCCTACGCAGTGCCGGACCAAGGGGCGGTCACTACTGCGGATATCCTGGTGCGGGAGTTCTTTTGCAGATTCGGGGTTCTGGAAGAACTGCACAGCGACCAGGGGAGAAATTTCGAGTCGGAGGTCATGGCGGAGGTCTGCCGCATCCTGGGAATCCATAAGACCAGGATGACGCCCCTTCATCCGCAGAGTGACGGACTGGTGGAACGTTTTAACCGCACGCTGGCGGCGCAGTTGCCCATGGTGTCGGACAAGAACCAGCGTGACTGGGACAGGCACCTGCTGGTAGTGCTGCTGGCCTGTCGCTCCGCTGTGCAGGAGACAACGGGATTCACGCCGGCTCTGCTTATGTTCGGGCGCAAACTGAGGACGCCGGTCTCCCTGGCTTTTGGGGCGCCTCCTGATGGGGGCGGGTACGCTTCGGACATGCCCACTTTCGTCTCGGACCTTATGTCTTCGCTGGAATTAGTGCACCGTCTAGCGCGCTCCAACCAGTCTGCTGCCGGGCAGAAGCAGAAGCGTGCGTACGACGCGCGCTGCTTTGGGGACCCGTTGGCGGTGGGGGTGAGGGTTTGGCTATATAACCCTCAGCGGAAGAAGGGACTGTGCCCGAAGCTCCAGTCGGCCTGGGTGGGCCCGTGCTTGGTGCTGTCCAGGCTGGGGGAGGTGGTGTATAAGATCCGGTGGGGCAGACGCACTATGATTGTGCACCGTGATAGGCTGGCCCCCTATAGGCCGAGACTGTCGGACACTGTGGACGGTGGTGCGGAACCTGCCGGCCTTGCGCTCGTGCCTGATCTGAACTCTGGCTCTTCTCCAGGCTGTCGCGGGCACGGAGGCCGCCCGCCCGCCTTAATGACTTTGTTTGCGACTGATTGTAAAAAAAAAAAAGTTTTGTTGTACACGGGGTTTGTGTTGGGTTGCACAAACCCCTGTGTGTTGGGTCGCCGGGACGGCTGACCCTTGGGAGGTGGGCTATGTGGCGGCTCTGGGTTGTGTGTGTGGCTGCCTGTAGTCATGTGTCTATTCTTCTGTGTGTGGGGCCTCTTGTGTTTTGTTGTGCTGTGTTGCTCCAGCCTACGTAATTGGTACCTCCCCCGTAACCTAGGGTATGGGGAGGGGCCATGCAGATGGGTGCTGGTTAGGGCACTCACCGTAAAGTAGGTGGATAGTGAGTTCAGTCACTTGGCTCTGTTGGTAGCCTATAGAATAGAATGGTTTTAGCTCTCCTAGTCTTGTTAAAGACTGTAAGTGAGTGGCAAGCCTGTTCAATAAAAGAGCTGTTGAGCATTCAGCATGAGTCTCACGGGTCTTCCTTCCTCTTCCACGCCACAATATTATTGAGGGTACACTGATGGATGGTGACCATTTGATTATGGTGGGCCAGTTTAGACTCATTGGATTATTATATGCGAGCTGTAATATTATGAATAAAACAGTGTAGCTTTGTAGCAACAGCAGTAGCACACTTTAATGAAGCTGTGGCATGATAGCAAGCATAGTAGCTTGAGCTTGTGTATGTGTGTGCGCTCATGTGTGTGCTTGATAGATTGCTAGTTACTGTATCTATGTACACAGCCAGCAGTAGAGGGTATTCATGTGTGCACAACTTTATTTGATGGTGTAAAATGCTGATATGGGTGATTACAGTTTCAGATTAGACAAATTACAGGTAAAAGCTGAACATATCTACTGGTACTTAGCTCCAACTTAGCTGCCCACTGCTGCCCACTGCATTCAGTTTAAGAGGACACTGAAGCAATGAGCTCCAACTGGAATGCTGATATCATAACAAAGTTCACATTAAGGTTTTTATGTGTTTGTTACATTGAATACATTAAGAACATTTTAGTCCGGTTAGTTTTGGTTTCACACTGCAGTTTAGTGACTTCACACTGATTGGTCTGATTGGTCACACAGTGATTACTTCACACTGATTGATCTGTATAATTTATAATTTATAAATAAGGGTTAATATACAGCTACAGTAGATACAGAAGTTATGGAGGAGTGTAAGCTCAGGTTTCTCTCAATGTTCTTGTAAAGGGGAGTCATATTTCAATAGGACACTGTTTTTTATTTCTTTTGTATTGTTGATAAAAGACTGATGAAAAGATCTGATTCAACCTCTTTATTTGGTCCAGAAGTTTAAACCCTCAAGAAAGTGTGGGACAATACATTTTATTATTGCATACAATATGATATGGCACACCTCTAACTGAAAAAATACAATAATTATTTAGAAGTCAATGACCCCAGGTGTCATGATACTAATAATGCAGTCCAAATATGTCCATATATCCAGATTTAAAGTAAAATACATGATACTGGACACTAGGGGTGGGCGATATGGCCCTAAAATAATATCACGATATTTCATGTTTTTTTCGTGATAACGGTACTCTTGGAGATATGACAAAACACTGAATTAAATTTTTTTTTTCAGGAATACACTACTGCAAAAAAATGAAAATTAAATTGTATTATTTCGTAAAATATGATATGGCACACCCCTAATTAAAAAATACTAGAATTTTATTAGATTTGTAACAGAAGTCAATGTTTCAGAATATCATGATACTAATAATGCAGTCCAAATATCTCCATATATCCAGATTTAAAGTAAAATAAATGATACTGATCAGACATAATCTGTCGATATATAATGGGAAATAAGAACAGTGTACTTTTTTTTTTTTGCTAAAAAAAAGCAAAAAAGTAGCACCCTCATATGGCACAATATTTCAGGGTATAATATCGTTCACGATATATAAAAATGTTTTGGCAATATTATTGCATACGATATGATTATGGCACACCCCTATTTCACACTGTAGGTTAAACTGACCACGGTTCAGTTGATCCCCCTCTTTTGGTTGGACCAAATTTTGGTCCTTTGTTCTGAAACCATGGTTTTGGACATTTTCACATCTTTTGATTTGTTTCGACCACTTAAACTAAAAAAGTCTGAAAATCTGGACTATACAAGGCAGGTGTGAAATTACCTTTAGATCCAAATTTATAAAGTATACTAGAATATAATCAACACTCAGGAGATGCTTCAGACTTCCTTTTTTCATTCTATCCAAAAACCAGATCATTTCTAGAGTTCTGGATTGCTGCTGCAGAGTTTTATTAAATTCTAGAACATGTTTTGTGTATTTAAGTCAGAATTTAGTTCATTAATCGTTGCCCTCCTCTAGCAATGCTGTTACAAAATAATATCAAAACCAATTTCACACTTAAGGCACCACAGAAGCTTGCCTGGATCAGGAACAGCCTGAGTAGACTGACTGAAGGTACAGTGACAGCACAGATTTCACACCATTTAGATAGCTGTCCATCGGGAGACGTCGCAGCGGGAGCCAAGCGACTGTCCGGCCGAGCTGCAGTGGATGCTGACGCACAGAAACCCATCACTAAGGAGCTGTTTTCCATTTTCCTTTAGAAAAGAAGAAAATTCATTTTGGTTTGCTTATTCTGATGACCATGATGTAGAATTAGAACTAAATTAATTTAGCTTGTGTGACAGGCTGGATTTGTCCTTTATTTAGGCCAGTTTTTTGTATTGCTGCTATTAGTTATGGGTTTTCCAGCTCAGCTGTCCTCATGTGAGCTTAATTCTCATTCCAGCAGGGGTGGATTATATGATATGTAATTTATATTGCAGTAAGGACACACTGCAAAAAAACTAAATGTTTTATTGTTCTTCTTAATGTGAGTTTTTTTTATCAGTTGAACAAAAAACATTGAATGGCACCTTAAACTAAAGAAATTAATTGCTTTAACAAAAATTATTAACTTTCTTGTTTAAATTGATCATACTAAAAAAATTGTGTTTAATCTATGTTGGCAAAATTTACAAACTCCTGGCTCCTGGCAACATCAATTTGCATATTGGGCGGGTCCTTCCACCTCTCACTCACCAGGGTGTAATCATTCTTCACAGGCTGCTGCCATCTCCAGGGATTTATATATAGAATGTGTAATATAATAGTTAACTACCTGGCCTCAGTGTTGAAGGCTGTAAGAACAAGTTGCTGTTGCTGAGTGTGACTATATAAGGCTGGATCCAGCTTGTCACATTTATGTTACTACAAGTTTACCGTATTTTTTGGACTGTAAGGCACACTTAATTTTCTCAAAAATCAACAGTGTGCCTTATAATCCGCTTTGCATTATGTATAAATTTTACCAGTCAGGTATTAAGGAGCAGTTAAACCATCCACCAAAGTACAGTGTTATAAGTGTGGGTTTTCAGTGAAGTTTCTTCAGAACTAAGGCTGGGTGCAGCAGCATTAGCACAAGCCACTAACCGCAGCGCTAGTGCTTTTGCCATTCTGAGGCGAGTATTTTGGACTGTAGTCTGAGTTTTTGCTACATTAAAACAAGTAACAGGGACAGACCACTAGCTGATAGTGCCCTGGGTTAGCAGAACACTTCGGGTTCCTCAGTCGAGAGTTATCGAACGGTATTTATGTTCTGCTAGCGCTGCGCTGCTAGCCGTTAATGCTAATGCTGCTGCACTCAGCCTTAGTGCTGGAGAAACTTCATTGAAAACTCACTCTTAGACAAGGTATTGGAATTCCAAGTTTACTCTAAATAAATGGAAGAGCTTTACTCACAATTAAACGTTTTTTTTTTTTCAGGAGAGAAATCTGTGTAAATTAACATCCAGCGCTCGTTTGACTGACCATGAGCAAATTTAAGTTGGCTAAACAGATAAATCCCTATGAGAATGACAAAAAAGTTCAGTAGAAGAGTTGACTTAAAAAACTGAATGCATTATGTTGCTGTAAAATGTGTAGTTTTCTTAAAAATTTCTTTTTTTACAGTGAAAATAACATTTAAATAGAAACATTGACTCAAAAGTCAAAATTCAGAGTGTAAACCCTCTCAAGATGCATTTAAAATAGATGATTATTGCCAAAATGTGGCTATTTCATAAGATTACCTTATTTATTGTGATATGTTTATGTCTGGATAGTTTGTACGGGCAGCTATGGTCTTCCTGTTATGTCAAGCAGAACAAATGGAAAAATGGACTGGAACCAACTCAGGCATATTTTAATGGATCTGGGTGTTGACTATACTAAGCTTGGTCAAGTTCCAATATTTTATTATTGTGTTTAAAATGTTTTATGTTGGTACAAAAAAATACAAAAACAGTTTTGGGTTTGCTTTGTGAAACTGGTTTACACTGGAACATTAACATTAGAAAAAAAAAACAGAATCCAAAATAAAAGCACTTTCAATAGCAGTTCCAAGGTTAAAAACACTACTGAACAAAAAGAACATAAATGCTCATCTCATATTTGCCAACAAATGTCTTGATGATCCACAGAACTTTGGGAAAATATTCTGTGGACTGACAAGACAACAGTGGAACTTTTTGGAAAGTGTGTGTTTGGTTTCATATGGCATAAAACTCATACATATTTTCAGAAAAATAACATCTTGCTGAACGTAAAAACATGGTTGTGGTACTGTAATGGTCTGGGTCTGCTTTGCTGCTTCAGGGCCTGAACAACTTTGCTGTAATTGACAACTTGCTGTACCCTCCCTGGTAATCTTACTTTTCTCACTATAGGGTGCACATAAAATCCTTTAATTTTCCCAAAAATTGTCAGTGTGCCTTTTAATCCCGTGCACCTTATGTATGAATTTTACCAGTCAGGTTGTAAGGAGCAGTAAAACCACTCTGCTGAAGTACAGCGTTATACAGAAGTTTTAAGTTTAATTCTCCAGCAGCATTAGCATTAGCCTCTAACAGCACAAACGCTAGGTCTTTGGACATCCAGAGGTGAGTAATAACGACTGCAGCATTAGCATCAGCCGCTAACCACAGCGTTAGCCCCTTTGCTGTTCAGAGGCAAGTTTATTGGACTGTATCCTGTGCATTTACCGTGTTAAAACAAGCTGCGTGGAACAAACCACTAGCTAATATCACCCTGGCTTACAGGACAACTCAGGGTTCCTTAGTGTAGCTCTGTTGGGTGGCATTAGCTGCTAATTGCTAGCGGTTAACTGCTAATGCTGATGTTACAGCTGGAAATCAAAGCTTACTCTAAATAAACAGAAGCACTTTACTCAACCAAATAAACAGTTTTCAGGAGAGAAATCTGTGTAGGTTAACATCCAGCACTCGTTTGACTTGTCTGACTCATCTAAGTATTCTTTTTTTTTAAGAATTACAGTTGTGTTTACTTAGCTTAGATTTACAGGTCTCGCCACTGCCTGAACTAAAAGAGAACATGAAGACACCCCTGTTCCTATTACTAGTTACTACTAGTGTTGCATAAAATGTGCATTATGTATGAAAATAGACCAGAAAATAAATGTTTATTGATAGTGTAGTTATAATCCGGTGCAAAAAATATACTATAAATATAAATAAATCTAGCTTCTGAATTTACAAGGGTGCCTGATTTAATCAGACGACACTCCACTTTGTGTTGTATTCAGAGGTCACTTCAACACTCAGAGCCTGGAACTGAGGCCTGCTGTACTGTAAACCATAAACACAGCTGTCACTTTTTCTGATTGATGGCCCTTAAGTGCCCACTGTGAGTGTGCTCTTGGCATCTGAGCCGTTTCCTTTTGTCATAACTCTACTGAAAAATCGGCAAGTGTTCCGCTGCTCGAGTGACGGAACAAACAGCTGGTGTAAGACCTGCTGAAGGGTCAGGAGTCCACAGTTCACAGCGACAGTGGCCAGGGTGTGACTCTACGTTTGCTTGTGTGTTACTTCTGTGTTTTAATCTTATTGAGTTACTGTAGGTCATCTCTTAACCAGCCTTTACAATCATTAAGGGTTAAAGGTCTGTTTTAGGTCTTGTTTGCACACATTTTATTTTTTTTTTAAGTAAAGATTTTGATTTTGTCAATGTGACACAAAAATAGATTAGCTTTTTCCTGATTCTTCCTGTTACAAATCAAGATTTAGGTCTTTGTAATTTGTTTGGTAACACTTTATTTGGATGTTCCATTATTGATGCCTCTTAAATGCTCAACTAACATTAAGATGAAAATCTATTAAAAGTTACTGAACTCTTAGTTGAATGTAAACAATTCTCTACAGAACCTGACCCAAAAAAAACCAAACTTAAACCTATGCCTAACCTCAACCATGAATCAATCCTACAACCTAACCCTGACCTTAAACTCAAGTGGATTAACCCTAAAACCTAACCCTTATCGTAATCTCGACCATGACTCAACCCTACAACCTAACATTCACCATAACCTCAACCATGAATCAATCCTACAACCTAACCCTGACCTTAAACTCAATCGTGGATTAACCCTACAATCTAACCCTGACCCTTAACTCAACCATGGGTTAACCCTACAACCTAACCCTGACCCTTAACTCAACCATGGATTAACCCTACAACCTAACCCTGACCCTTAACTCAACCATGGATTAATCCTAATACCTAACCCTAAACCAAATTTTAACCTAAACATTAAATCTAAACCTAACCCTAAAATGTTAAGATTAAAGTTTGGGTTAGAGTTAGTTATAGAGTTCCATTTACTTTCACCCTAGAATTAATAGATGTGCAGTTGAATGTAAGTTAGTAATGAAATATTAGTTGAGCATCTATGAGGCATCTATACTGACTAGGGGTGTTACGATTTCGATATTTTGAAATTATGTCATGGTCTCGAGCATCGAAGTCAAAAAGAGGATCGATGATCCCTCCCGTAAATGGCGCAGCACACTGTAGCTCAACAGCAGCCATTTCTCCAGAGAATGTGGACGTTCTCATCTTCTTAAAGAAAAACTTGAAAATATAAAAATTACAGTTGTTTTGTCTAGCCTCAAATATGTTAATAGTTTTGGTACCTTAAGGAGCATCTTTCTCTCAGATAAAGTTAATAATATATCTTTGTTAAAGAAAAAAACTTGTCATTCTCAGGGACCGAAAAAGTCTTAAAGTCTTATTTTTCATGTTTAACTGTTATAGTAGGATAGAGTTCAGTTTGTTAATGATCTAATTGTTCTATTATTTTTTACATGACTGTTCCTGTATTTCCTGTATTTTCCTTTTATTATTTATTTTGTTATGTGCACACTGCTGCTACCAAAAAAAGCCACTAGATGGCATAAAAAATATATCTTAATTAAATTATTTAAATTTGACCATTAGTGCCTTATGTGGTGTATTACAGATCACTTGTATCACTTTGCATCACTTATATCAAGCCCACCTTTTGAAATAAGATGTTGTAAATTTGATGAATCAAACCAATGACTGACCATAGACCAATAGACTAAAACTGCCATAGGCCTCTCTGCTGTAAAAAAAAAAAAAAGAAAATCGAGAATCGAATCGAATCGAATCGTGACAATAAAATTGGAAATAAATTGTGACACCCCTAATACTGACCCATCCAAACAAAGTTCTAACTTTTTTATTGGATTTAGAAGGCTTAATGTTTGAACAACATAAATCAGCTTTTTACTGTTTTATGTCTATTGTGGCCACTACCCTTACTTTTTGAATAATTTGTTTGATGTGCCACCATTATTGAACATCCACTTATATGTGACCTACATCTATTTTCAAATTTATTTAGATAAACAGTATGTGGCCACGGCCTGAGTGTGGCAGGTCTTAACATAACCAGCTATGTTGTGGGTTGTAGACTTGTTCGCAGGGACCAGACTCTTCACATTACATGACTTTTAAGGGGTAAAAGTATGATCACTATGGCTATGTCCACATTACCAGGCTGAAGGGACTCCAATAAGATTTTTGTCTCAGGGCTGTTTGGATAAAAAAAATACAGTTTGAGTTTTTGAGTCAGTCCGTAGGCTTGTCTCTGTATGTCTTGGTAAATTCCAGCTTGGCTTTCATATTCTTCTTGCTACTTAGTGGTTTGTATCTTCTGGTGAAGCCTCTTCTGGTGAAGTTTTGTACATGAAATTTAGATTGTGATACCTTCACTCCTGCCCTTGTGAAGGTTGTTGCAGATGTTACTAACAGTTGGTTTAGGGTCTTCCAACTGCTGTGGTTTTCTTTGGTCTACCTCTTTGTTATCAGTTATGTAGTACACCAGTGATGACTATCTTCTTCAGGACATTCAAAACGGTTGTACTGGCTATGGCAAATATTTGTGCAATAGTTCTGATTGATTTTCCATATTTTCTAAGCTTGATCATTTGTTGTTTTTCACCTATACACAGCCTTCTGGTTTCATGCTAGTTACTCCTCTAACTTTAAATGCACAGTCCACACAAGAAAAACCTGAAGTTGGCTAATCTCCAGCTTTGGTGGTATTCAAGGGTGTATTTTTGACTGTTGTGCTATGTGAGCACTGCATATTCTGTTTCATGCATTTCATTTACAAATCTCTGTTGGTGGAAGCAGTTTAAAAGGCAGCTTTTTCCATAGACTACAAAGTGGAGAAAATGGCAGTCCTGGCGCTATCTTGGCCTTTGGTGCACCAGACTGCTTCTGTAAGCAGATACAGTCAGTGTTGACAAGTTACACATCTACACAACGTGCGCACACACTCACACACTCAGATATAGCATTGTAAATGCCAAGGCCAAAGGTCAACCCAAGCAAATTGGAGCCTTGCCATAAGAATCCCTGCCTGTCCTGCTTACAACATAGCCATTGTTTTTGCTGGCGCTGCTGAATGTGTTTGTAGGCTGTAATTTCAGGACCTTGCCTTTGGGACGATGCTCTATCAATCCACATTAGCCAACTGAGCCGGCTGGTCTGCTCCCACACGAGCTGCCAGACTCAACACAGACACTGCAAAGAGGCTCGAACTGCTTTGCTCATTACTCTGAGTGCTGGGCCTGTGCAATATATATCTTATTGTTTATTTGAGTGGCGGGATTTTTAAGCTATTATTGCAAATAGAGAGAAATGGAGAGGAACAAATCTGTTTCCCACATCCTCAGAGAGTTCTTTGCCATGAGGTGCCTTGTTGAATATCCAGAGGCCGGTATGAGAGAATTGTACCCCAATGTAACACTAATTTTAACAGCCCTACTCTTGTGATTAGCCTGTAGATAGGGTGTAAAATAGCAATTATCTTCATGACAATTTCCAGCATCTGTTACTGACTGATGTTCATTATAGAACACTGTCATTAGTTCACTGCATTTGGGCCAAACAAAAAGAGCAGGATACAATAGACTTGTAAAGTCTGGCAGTGTTAGTTCATATGATTGAGACAGCACACACCAGCTGCAATTCCAATACTACAAGCAAATCGTTTTTAAATTTCAGATGAAATTTTTCTCATTACGCAAACATTCATATAAATAAAATAAAGCTCTTCATGATCTCAAGACCTGATCTGTAACATCTGTGACCTGATCTGGTCCATCAGGTTTTCTAAGATGAAGATGATAAGTGAGTTTTAAACATTTATTAATAAGCTATTGTACAGTTTTTATGAAACATCATGAACATTTCAGTGCATTCAGCCACATCAACGCTGTAGTCAAGGCCGGATCAGGCTGTGCTGTGATAGAGCATCATGAAGGACGTAGGGCAACATAGAATAGTGAAGGTCTATGTTCTTTACTGCTAGTGCTGCACTATACTCCCCCTGCTGCAGCACAGCTAATTCAACTCACTCAATAGCTGGATAATTAGTGTATTAGAACTGGGAGAACAGGAATGGGGGCTGGGAAGAGAGATCACTGCTTTAGGTCATCATTATAAGGGTGGACAAAGAAATGGAAATGAAGAACAGGCAAGCCAGACTAATGGGATTTTCTAGCTTCTGCTGTACTCCAATAAAATAAATGGTGGAGATTTTAACTCAAATGCTTTGTACTTTGAAAATAATCAAAAATGATATAAACACAATCAAAAATCTAATTATTGAAATTGGTAATGCAGCCAAATGCTTTGCATTTCTCATCAACGTCGGTACCGTATCTGGAAATTTAGTGCAACTAGCTTGCATGCTTGTTAATGCATCTTGTTAATGAATTTGACCGTGTTTGTGGGATCACTTTTAAAATGGCTTTAAAAAAAGCATTTACATTAATTGCACACACAGGCAACAAACTATATAATCAAAAGACTGGAGCATTTAAATTAGCTTTCAGTTTGTGCATTAGTTCAGGAAGGGCTAGGAGGTTTGTCGAATTAATATGATTACCATATTTTTTGCACTATAAGATGCACCGGATTATAAGGTGCACTTTCAATGAATATCTATTTTCTGATCTACTTTTTATACATAAGGCGCACCAAATTATAAGGCGCATTTTGCAAATCTAGTAAGAAACAGGGGTGATGCCATGTTTTCTTCTAATTTAGCAGGTCTCGCCACTGGTGACAGACCGGTAAACCTAAGCTATGTTAAGTAAACAAAACTGTAATTCTCAAAAAAAAAAAATTGGCAAAAGTCAAATGAGCGCTGGATGAGCGCTGAAAAGTGTTTATTTGGGTGATTAAATCACTTCCGTTTACTCCGTTTACTGTCAGCTTAGATTTCCAGATTTCCATTACAGAGCTACAATATAGAGCTGATAGAGCTACACTGAGGAACACTGAGTGTTCCGTTAAGCCAAAGCGATATTAGCTAGCGGTTCGTCCAGTGTAGCTTGTTTTAGCACGATAAACGTGCATGCTACAGTAAGATATACTCCCCTCTGATCAACAAAAGAGCTATCACTTAAGCGTGGTTAGCGGCTAATGCTAATACTGCTCCAGCAGTGCTAGTCGCGGTTAACAGCAGGCTACAGGTCGATAATACTCCCCTCTGAATGAAAACGATTTATAATATAATACAGAGATTCCTTAAGGATTTCTATTAGAATGTTGCATTAAATTTTAATTTAGTAGTTTACTACAGGGTACTATTACAAAAAATGTGCCATTTGCAGCAATTACACCATTAAAGAACTAGCAAAAGAAACTGTGCATGGTCTAGATGGTCTAAAAATATTAATGTTTATGTTCGATTCTTAACTGGTGCTTAACTCAAGACTCAAGACTTTTGTGTAAAACGACTTGTAATGCACAAACACAAAAGAGAGCAAGCATAAAAACATACACAGTCACTCAAAGTCAACTATAAAAATAAATATGAATGGAAACCTGATTACCAGGATATTACCTCAACAGAGTTTCATTTAGACTGGTTAATTTGTGTGCAACATGTTATAAGCCTTTACTGAGATCAGTATATACAGTATGTATGAATGTGTGTCTGGTTGTAACTGTTTATTGAATGTTCAAAGCTCTGGAAGTACGAATAGGAAAATGCATTAAACATTCAGGGCAGGCTCAAGAGCTTGGCAGCGGCTCAGGTAAAGGATATGAAGGCAGGAGAGTCCCAGCACTGATCTGTAATGCGGGGTGCGAGTTTCCGGCTTTGTGCTGCCACCTGTCACTCAAACTGACTTCAGCACAGAATTAAAATGAATCAGGCCTTCACTGTGGCTGGGGCTGGTCCGTCACACCACAGAGCCATTGAATGGAGTGAGGGCAGTGTTTCTCGGGGAGGTTTATCAAACATACGAACACGTTTTACCTCCCCTTTCCATCACCCTGACCGGTCGTTTCTACAGAGGGAAAATATTCAGCTAGGTCAGGGAAGGACCCTTCTTGATATCGCATAAGGTTTTTAAATGAATTTGGCAATGGCCAAACTGTGAAGGCTAGATGAATATTGAATATTGATATTGCGATATATCATATTGTTTTTTCATTTGGTCATCCCCTAATTTAACTTAGTAAAGTTACTGCTTCGTTACTGCCTCCATGTGGTGGTGCTAATCAGATGAATAGGTTAAACCTGCAGTAAAGAATATTGTTTTCTGGGGCGACAAGCGGTCCAGCGGTCTTATGATTTGGAGATCGCTGGTTTGAATCCCTGTTATGAAGCTTGCCATCAGCTGCAGGAGCCCTAAGAGAGCACAGATGGCTTTGCTCTCTTTGGGTGAGTAGATGGCACTCTCTCACCACATCACTCCTAGGATGATGTCGATCAGCACAAGGCGTCTGTGAGCTGATGTATCGGAACCGATTTCCTTCGCTTTTCTCCGAGCCCACTGGCTACTCTGTAATGCTACATCATCAGCAGTTCCAAAAAGAGGAGGTGGATGAATTCACATGTGTCGGGGAAGGCATGTGCTAGTCTTTATCCTCCTTGTGTTGTGCCATCACTAGTGATGGGGGATATACAGTTGGCTAGCAGCTGAATGGGTGGGACAATTGGCCACCCACAAAGGGCAGATTACTGCAGAAGTTGGGGTCAAACATGGTGACATACTTTATGTGCAAAAAAAAAAAACACAGGACACATTTGTGCCTATTCTAATACTAACTATACTAATATAATATTAAGGTTTCTCCTCAAATCATATAGCTTGAAGAACATGTTCACATTCTTTCCTTGTTCCATCAGAGTACATCAATCACACCTTTATTAGATGGTTTTCATGACTTAGCATCCTTAGCATGATTATCATTTGCCCCGGGGTAGGTAGAAACCCATGTTTAGGTTCTTTGTGCCCACATATAACTGCATTTATTCCACAAAAAATTAGCTTTTTCCTGAAACAGCACTCTCACTGTAGCAGGTGGGTGTATATGGACCCAGGAGAAGCTGATTCTGGTGCCTTGGAGAGAAAAAGCAGATCTTCTGCCATAGCAGACCTGCTTTTGAATCCCCAATGAACCATATCTGATACCATAAAAGATAGATATTTTATTGATCTCGAAGGAAATTAAGCAAGAGATATGGGATTAGGTGGAGGCTCTGCAAACTCACAAGCTTTGGAAAATGGCTTTGTTGAAATCTTTGACATATTTCAAAGTACAAAAACTGATTCTTTCATGGCCTTATTTAAAGCACCTTTTTCGCCGTTTTTTTCTTTTTCTTTTCTATAGTGAACCTTAGCGCCACCAATTTTAAACTTAATAAAACAAGTTCTAAGAAGAAGTCTTTAAACTAACTTTAAAAAGTTATTTATGCCAGGTTCACACTACACAACCTAAAATATGAAATCTTTTAGTAGATGTGGATTTCACAATTCACAAATAATTTGTGACATTGTCACCTAAGGCTACATTTACAAAACAGATAAAAGTGACCCAATCTTTTTAAGATGACCCATATCTGACACTTGTCTGAACGATGCTCACTTTGTAAGTGACACACATTCGCAACAGGGCAATGCTTCTTGTTAAGTTTCACTTTAATCCCAGCCAAAATCTCAGCAGCTATGAATGAGTTCAGGCTGCTGTTTGTTTTATCTCCAAAAATTCAGTGGAGCCTTGTTGAAAAAAGGACACATTATTCGGCCAGCAGGTGGGTGGATGTGGACCCAGGAGAAGCTAGTTCTGGTGTTTGTACCTTGACGGTGCACTTACAATATTACAGTTAGAGACGAGAAATCCGGCCTGCTTTAATTTTGCAGCTCTATAATGATTACTTGAGAGGGGGGACATTTAATGAGACCCAAATCCAGCGGCTCATTTCACTCGCAGCGAAGCAGTTGACCTCTTCGGGAATTTGATGTATTACATGCACATCGTTGGTGAGCGGCAAGCTCAGATTATTAATCCCTGGTGAAGGTCAGCCTTGCTCTCTCTCTCTCTCTCTCTCTCTCTCTCTCTCTCTCTCTCTTTCTCTCTCGAGATTATACCCCCCCCCGCTATCGCTGCCTGTGATGTGTGCTGCAGATTAGTGGTATGAGTTGAATATGATTGCTTTCGATGCAGGCAAATCTCTCAGTCCTGTAAAAAGCACTTACAGCTTACACCTCCCCACCACCCCACCAGCCCCCTGCAGCTGGATCTTCTCCTCATGACCCAGACAGCTGTCCCAGCTACAGGAAAGAGCAGTAGCAGCATTACTGAGATTGGGATTACGGTGTCAAAGACAAAGGCCAGCAGAGAATGAGAGAAAGAGAGAGACTGTAAGAGACTGTGTAGGGACAGCAAATAGCAGTAGTTGCCCTCATATGATAGCTGTTACAGATCAAAGCTTCTCACTAAAAGAGCTAAAAGAGCATCATTCCAAATGTTGGTATTTCATAATGGTTACATCTTCATGGAGGTACTGTTCTTGGAAAAAACTTTAATTGTATAAATGACTTTTCATTTAACGGTTCTTTGAATGATGCCATAGATGCCATAGAAGATTTCACAATCAGTGAGCCGCAGACCATTAGCTGGTCATTGAAGTACCATATAGTGGTCTGCACACCATCCTTAGGGGGACATGGTGATCCATAGTGGACTGATACATGACATATTTTCTGTGTTAATTTAAAAATAGTCATAAAATTGTAAGTGGGATAAATATAAGTATAATGTCCAATGTTCACGCTGTAAAAAATCTATAAACAGAACAGTAAGAACATATTGCAGAAGGAACCAAACATAGCCAAAGGCAACACAATTTGGCAAAATAAAATCTATTGGTTTGAAACAGAGACTGTATAAAAGATAGACACTGTGTCGCCGTTTCCATTCAATCAATGAAAATGTAGCCAAAATCTTGCGCCATGTTGGCGATCCTGAAACCTGAGTCTGCGCCGTAAACACCAGAGGGGGGAGAAAGACTGTGGAAAGACACCTAGCCGGGGTGGGACCAATAACAGACCTACTCATTTAAATAAAAACGCCCCTGATGCAGGTTATGCTGATGGTTTGTTATTGGTCCCACCCCGGCTAGGTGTAACCCAGCCCTTTTACAATAACCACACCTTTTTGAATAGAGCTGAATAACGTTTTAAAAAACGAATTCTGTGGGGATATAAAAAGTTGACAGTATAAGCAGAGGTTACACTAGCTGTTGCATTTAAATAATGGAGGTAGAATTACAGTATATTAGAAAAGCTATACACAGTCTATGGTTTGAAAAATGTCAGCCTCAAGCACCTGATGCAGACAAACAGCATAAAAAAATAAAAAGAAACAAATCTGCATAAAAAAAGTTTTTTTTTTCTGTTTTATTTCTGTTTTAGCTGTTAAGCTTTCTCGATATAAACAGGTGTACCATGAGGTGGAAAAGACTGAAAACCCCTGCCAAAAAGATCTGTTATTGAATCTCCAAGGAACCATAACGGACATCATAGTAATTAGACAGATAATTTATTGATCCTAAAGGAAATTAAGCAGGGAATAAAAGATGTGAAGGATCTTCACAGAACCTTTACATTAGGTGGAGGCTCTGCAAACTCACAAGCTTTGGAAAAATGTCTCCGTAGAAATCTTTCAAATCTTTTAAAGTACCAAAATGGGTCTCAAATAATAATTTACTTAAAATAACTTTTTGGACTCTTTTTCTTTTATAGTTTGAACTTTTGTACCATTACTTTGCATTGGAAGTAGCCTAAGGCTAGGTTCACACAGCAGATAAAAGTGGCCCAACTCTGATTTTCTGACCAAAGTTCATATTTAGTTTAGGCTGTTCAAAACAATCTTTTTACAGGCGTGACAGAGCCATGCTTCACATTAAGTTTCACTTTAATCCCAACCAGAATTTCAAGCGCTATGAATAAGTTCAGGCTGCTGCTGGGATTACCTCCAAAAATTACCTGCAGTCATGAACAGGTTTTTAATGTTTTATCTATAGTCAGGTTGGCCTAGCTAAATTGGGAGAAAATTTAGAAATAAAATTATTTTAAAAAAGTTGCATGAATTACGATCTGGTGGTATTGCTTCAAATAGGATTTCAAAACCACGTATTGAAGTTTTTTGAGGTTTACACTGACACACAAATGGCACACATGTCTGATATGACATAGAAGAAAATATAAAACTTTCTACTACTCAAAACCATATTTTAACGTGAAAGTCTGTGTGATTTTATACATAAGACCTCCAAAATAGATTTCTGTGAGGAAGAAGCCACAGAAGTTGTCAAGTTCACCGATTTGCAGGGAAAACAACGTTTCACATGCAGAAAATTAATAAGAATATGGATAAAGCAAGACATGTTTAACTTCACCCTGAGGTTTCTTCTCATCTGATGCCCTTTCACTTTCATTGACAATCTAGTCACTGCAGTAATTTACACAGCACATTTTATACTACTGGATTTAGAGTGGCAGACAGGTCCAGATACTAAACTTGTTAGGTATTTTTGGGTGGCTTGATTATGTCGCTCATAAGTTTACAGATTGTACCCAAACCAAGCAAAGGCCCATATTCATCAGAAACTGTCGATTACTGGAAAATTGGATTGTTGTAAAGTGTGGAGTGAATGCATCCTTATGGAAGCAAAATAGTTTTTTTTATGGGATTGGGAGCTTTATTTCTAAGAGTAAAGCTTTGCATGTTTATGTTGATGTTCTTTAAAGGTCCTTAATACTGTCAAATATCTTTGACAGTATGCCATTTTAGAAGCTATTCAACAAAAGCTTCTTAGTGACTCAAAAATGGTTCTTTTCTAACATTTCTTTGAAGAGGGTTTCTAGCTTTCTTGAAAATCAGTTTTTACATTTTGTAGAGATTCTTTTTATTAAAGGTTCATTACTCCCCAGTTTGCACAAAACAAACAGATAAATAAATAAATAAAAATCATTTTACATTCATTTATGCCTGTAAATCTATTCTGACATTCCTAAATTTAACTAGGCCTTTCATTCTTATCCTTACCATCTGTGATGACATAAGGCATAATTATGCATAATGCTACAGTGGGCTGACATCCAGTCTTCTACTTGCTTCTGTGTTATTATACAGTTATAGTACACTTGCTGTTGTTGTTGGTGGGGGTGTTTAAAGACTCTCTATAATTGGTCTAAATGAGTTTTTTATGATCCGTGCAGCTGTTCAGTCCTGACGATGACCCGCAATATTATTTGGAAAAGTGCATCATGATGCAATTTATTTTGATATGGGTAACAGATCTGCTTGTGGTTTCCTTCCTCCCCTACAGTCCCACAGTGTCTTCCCATAATGCAACTGCAGAAAACATGACCGGCCCTTGCAAAGCATACATTGGTCTTGTTCCGGTTCGGTGGAGGACATTCTAATGTGGTCCAGGTCTTCAGTAGACTGAGGATGGACTCTAAAAAAAAAAGGAGAATTTATCAGCAGAGTAATTTAGTTTTTAATGACATTAAAAAGTGTCTTAAGACTCGTAAAGTGGGGATGCACTCAATATTGGGTGAGAAGTGTTTCGGTAAATGCCCCCCCTGTCCCCAGCGGTGTATAAAAGCAGGGAGAGAACTGGTGGGTGAGTTTAATTGTGCTGTCTACTTGCACAAAAAAAATGCATTGGACACACCTAATTAGTAACTGTCCATCTGTCCAGCCTGAGAAGGACAAGTCCCGTCTTTATATATTAGCCTTGATAGTACATGTTAGGGCTCCACGATATTGGAAAAATTGTCATTGCAAATTTTCTTTTTTCAACAATATATATCACGATATTAAACAATGAAGGGCCCCCACCTGCTCGCTGTCTCGCTTCCGGACCAGTGAAGAGCTGAGTCAGAGCTGAGCACTCAAAACCCGAGGAAAACAGCACAACAACAGTAATCGGCCCTTTAATCAGGCATTTAAATGGCTTTTTAAACGGTAAATAAGAGCGTTTTTCTGGTGTCAAAAGCGTGAATTCAGCTGTAACTGGAAATATCTGCACTGCAAAACTGTGCTGACTGAGGAGCACAGCTTTCGACACGTGCATTTAAAAGCACAACTATGTCAATGGAGGCCATGCAGTTACCTCGTGATTACTCCTGCCCCCCCCCCCTTGCGCTGCCCCTCCCCCTCGCACTTCTCAGGCAGCAGCAGCCTTTCACTCACGCAGACACAGAGACAACGCTGTGTATCTACTTCTTGTGTCAAGAATTAAAACACTGCAACATGACGTGTTTGATTTAATTGCCTTAAGTGACATCGCACCTCCTGCGATGGGACTATTGCGCATGTGCACATCGCGATGACGATGCTTAAACGATGTATCGTGCAGCCCTAGTACATGTGTTCCTCCTAAGGTTTCTTTCTCCTCCAGCTCTGTCGCTCACTGGGGGTTCTGTGTTTCATGTTTTCACTGTTTTGTCTGATTCTCTCTGCTGCTACCACATTTCTGTAAAGCTGCTTCGCGACAACACCAGCTGAAAAAGCGGCATATAAAAAATGTATTTGATTTGACTAACATTAGTACCTCTTCACAAACTCTTACCTGCTAAAAGATACGAGCTGCACAAGTTAGCTGAGCTAACTTAAACTAAGCATCTGTTTGACAGGTTGCCTTTCTATTTTTCAATCATATGTGACATGAGTTGCACTGCTGAGGTAATTTATGACTGAAATTTAGGTAAATGTATGATTAGAATAGCACTGCTGGGGTACATTTACGGTATGATTAAATTACTGCTGAGCTAGTTATATGTAATATATATATTTATGAATGATTGGAATAGCTCTGCTGAAGTAAATGCATTGTGCTTGGTTGGTACAAGCACCGCTGGGCATTTCATGCGACTTCCTTTTTAATTTTATGGTAACATCGCCAGGTTACAGTGGTTGTGTTGCGAAGGAGCAGATTGCAGGTTGCATATGAAGAAGCATTGATGTGAAGCAAGTAGTGTGATAGTGAAGCAATGGTAGTTCCCCTCTGGGATTCGAGACTGAAACAGCACAGCTTCTAGTGGTGGTCTTGACTCCACACTGTAATTTGGTAAGGCAGCGGGGCGATGGCTGGCAGGCTGAACATTAGGGGTGTGGGGGGATGGGTGAGGGTGATAGACGATGGCAAGCTGACTCAATGCTGGCGGATAGAAGTTTGAACTGCTGCTACATGTATGAAAAAAAGCATCATGCTGATAAACAGTATTCATCACTAGGAGCTCTATTAATCGTTACATTTTTAAATAGTCGTCATTGTTAAGGTGTTTAAAATAGCAGTGTCAGTCAATTAAAACATTTAATCAGTAATCATGACAATATTCGGTGATCAACTGTGATTATTTGCACCTTTTTGCACCTGTGTATTTTTTAAGGATATTTTAATGTCAGTTAAAAAATGGTTGTAAGAAATATAAGAAATATTTATAGTAATGGCCAACGTGGGGCGCTGGAATAAAGAATGAAAGACAAATTGGATGAATCAACCTTTTTTTTTTTTACTTTATTGTAAACATCTCAGCTTGGTTGTAAGGATTTCTGAATAAGAACTTAATTTGCTTAGTACAAAAGGGCATTTTCACCTGTAGTTGGTTTCTATGGTCCGGATCAGTTCAGACGTTGGTTTACTTGGAGCGTTTGGTTTGGTTTCACACAGGCACAAACCTACAAACACCAAAATGCGCAACAATAAACCACGAAAACACATTTTTTTCTGTTTTCCTCTGATTGGTCAAAGCTGTCTGGCACGGGAGCAAGAAAGTAAATATAGCAAGAAGATTCTTTGCGTATATCTGTGCAGTGTAAAGCTGCTTTAACACAAAACGTTAAACATTTGCTGCTGCGCTTTCAAACACAGTGATTTTTTTATTGGACGTGCAGTGCAAATGTCTGCATAGTAAATGGAGTGTCACGAATGCAAGCAGTGAACACTGCACATGCGACACTCAGTGTAAACAGCATGGATCAGCAGACACTTATATTATCTGGCTAATATTTATGATTAAACTGCACTCTATCATCAGTTTAGCTCAATTAAAAATAAGTATATTTGATAGCTGAGTCGGACAGATCATGATCTCACCATAAGCGATCTGCTCCAGAAAAAAAGTCTCTGCTTTTATTGACATTTTATTTACAAATCGATCAGATTTTTAGATATTGCAGCGATTCCAAGATAATTGTGCATCCCTATCTTTAGCCAGTTCCAGTTTGGTACCAGACCTAATTATCTGGAGCTACAGTTTGTGTTTCCGGTTGAAAAGTTTAGAGCATTTATGCATCAGGACATCTAATATTTCAGTAGGTTCCAGTTGACACATTAGACAGAACTTTATTTATTTATATTTGTATGTGTGTGTGCATGTGTTTGTATGTGAGCTCTAAAGCCTGCATGTTACATAAAGTAAAATTCCCAGTGCTTTTGTTTCAGATTTGTTTAATTTTGTGAAATGCATCCGTTTTGACATAATGGAATGACCCTTCTACTGTAATTCCCTCTCTGTCTCTCTCTCTCTCGCTTTCACTCTGTCTCTTTCTCTCTTTCTCTCTTCCTCTCTCCCTCACTCTCACTCACTCTCTCTCTCTTTCCCTGCTTTCATGTGCACTTAAAGCGTGTATCTGGACATCATCAGGGATGTTGTGTGAGAGCTCTGCTGGTGAACGCTGTTTATTTGATGCTCTTGACTGGAAAGAGACAGATGCTCACTTGCTCGCTCTCTCTCTTTCTCTCGCACACTCACATGTTCAGCTGCTCGGCCCATTAGCACAGTCATTATACTGCCATTACAATGCACTTTTAGGCATCAATACAGTTCGGTCTTGTACAATAAGTGCTGCAGAGATCATAAATGGTGGGACAGAAGATGAAAAGAAGAGGAAAATGAACTAGCAGCTCCAGAGCGAAGGAGAAAGAGCACGGCAAACGACCAAGAACCAAAAGGCATGTGTCTGTCCTTATATCTGAATTACTCTCGGGAAGAGAGAAAAGCCAGAGCTAATTTTGACGTTCTTTGATTCCATTTCTCAGAAATGAGGGCTCTTGTTAAAACATGACTGATTTATTCAGTTGGGTAACCTTCACGCAATAATAAAAACGCCTAGCGATTTTTCAAAATCTATCTATCTATCTATCTATCTATCTATCTATCTATCTATCTATCTATCTATCTATCTATCTATCTATCTATCTATCTATCTATCTATCTATCTATCTATCTATCCCTCTCTCCGTCCGTCCATCCCTCCTTCCCTCCCTCCCTCCCTCCCTCCCTCCCTCCCTCCGTCCGTCCGTCCGTCCGTGTGTAGGTACCTATATCTGTATATCTATTTATACGACTTCCTGACTGTGTATCTATCTATCTGTTTGTCTGTCTGTCTATCTATCTATCTATCTATCTATCTATCTATCTATCTATCTATCTATCTATCTATCCCTCTTTCTGTCCATCCATCCCTCCCTCCCTCCCTCCGTCCGTCCGTCCGTCCGTCCATCCATTCGTCTGTCTGTCTGTCTGTCTGTCTGTGTGTAGGTACCTATCTATTTATATGACTTCCTGACTGTGTATCTATCTATCTATCTATCTATCTGTCTGTCTGTCTGTCTGTCTGTCTGTCTATCTATCTATCTATCTATCTATCTATCTGTCCCTATTTCCGTCCGTCCATCCCTCCTTCCCTCCGTCCCTCCCTCCAGCCGTCCATCCGTCTGTCTGTCTGTCTGTCTGTAGGTACCTATCTATTTATACGACTTCCTGACTGTGTGTCTATCTATCTATCTATCTGTCTGTCTGTCTGTCTGTCTGTGTAGGTATCTATGTATTGATGTGACTTCCAGTTGATATCACTAATGCTTAGACCCAGAGTCACATGGGAAACCTAAAATATAATATTGCAAATACACATCTGCTAACATTGTGATTGCAGTTCAGCTCTTAACTCATTAAAACTCTTTTTTATAACAAGGGCAACAATTTACCGGTATTGTTGCTGTAACTTCAATTACTTGCTGTGTCATTCATCAGAAAAGTCACAGAAACACATATCTGAACCGTCTGAGGTTGTTCAGCACAAATTAAAAACCCGTTATTTAGTACAGAGCTCATTAGCATATTGCAGGCTTTAGTGTTTTCTGTAATCCAGAAGCCGGCGATACTACACGATGACGCTGAACAGCACTTTTAATCGTTCAGGTAATGACTTACACGGTTAATCTACCGGAAATCCTTCCGGTACATTCAGGTCGGCCAATATCGCTAATAAAACTGTGTAGGGAAGGAGCACGTGAGATGTTTTACAGTGTCCTGGATGATCCTGAATGATCCTCGTATGATCCTGATTACTGTTAGTGCTCTATTTCTGAATAATGACGCTGAATAATGATTTTTTAGGTTAGGCAGGTGATTTGGGGTGATTTTGGGTTACTTATGGCGATTTATTGTTGGCTAAAAGGTATCTAGTGAGCAATCACATTACCACATTTGCTGCCTGTCCATCTGTCTATCTGTCTATTGTCTCTCTACAGTTGCTTTCAAAAGTATTCATACTCCTTTGAACTTGAATACATGTATTTTTTTTAGAGATTTTAAATGATACACCAACGCAGAGTAGGATATAATTGTGAAGTCAAACAAAAATTATACATGGTTCGAAATTTTTATTAAATATTTATCTAAAAAGAGTGACGTGCATAAGTTTTCAGCCCCTTTTACTATTAAAACACCAAATAATGCCCAGTGCAATCGATTGCCTTCAAAATTTGCTTAATTAGTTAATAGAGTCAGTGGTCAGTGTTAGAGAACGTAATAAAGACCAAGGAACTCACGAGACAGGTCAGAGATAAAGTTGTGAAGATGTTTAAAGCAGGGTTACCTATTAAAATTCATCATCTAAAAATGGAAAAAGTACTCTACATGGCCGTCCACCCAAACTGACAGATCGAGCAAGGAAAGCACTGGTCAGAGAAGCAGCCAAGAGGCCCATGGTCACTCTGGAGGCCCTTCAGAAATCCACAGCTCAGGTAGGAGAATCTGTTATCTAAGTTGTGCGCTTCACAAATCTGGCCTTTATGAAAGAGTGGCAAGAAGGAAATCATTGTTAAAAGAAAGACATAAGAAATGTTGTCAGTAGTTTATCACAAGCCATGTAGGAGACTCAACAAACATCTGTCTATCTATCTATCTATCTATCTATCTATCTATCTATCTATCTATCTATCTATCTATCTATCTATCTATCTGTCTGTCTGTCTGTCTGTCTGTCTGTCTGTCTGTCTATCTATCTATCTATCTATCTATCTATATATCTATCTATCTATCTATCTAGGTATTCAGGGTCAGTCTACGACTGGTTGTGTTTATCAGAGTGTTACAAGCAAAACTGTTCCTAGATCAGCTGTTTTATTTAGAGTATGGCCCCTAATAACCCCAGCACCTGCAGCAGATCTCTCTCTCTCTCTCTCTCTCTCTCTCACACACATTCTCTCTCTCAGTCACTGCTAATAGTCAGTAGATGAATGGTTTGGGATTTTGGTTTTTAAAGAAGCTGTGCAGAACCACAGTGTAGCACTTTACAGATCAGCTGGCTGAGAGGTTGGGAGGTTGAGTGGGTTTTATTGTGCAGCTTTGATGTATTTGTGAAGTTCAGGGAATTGTCAGTAAGTCTTAATAGAGATATTACATTAAAATTGCTCGCTCTGTGTTTAATCTGCTACATTCCGTTTTCCAACCTCTGAGCGGTGGCGTGTTTTTAGCGTGTTACTATCTAAAGATCATTTCCTTATGCTCTTATACTCTTGCAGAGAACGCTAAATAAAACCACAGAATACCAGAGAATTTGCATAAACCCATCTGCAGGACTGCACAACATATTGTTTGTAATGCTCTATTGCGATATTGAAAACCGCATTTTCATGCAATATTGCAAAAGAGCACTATGACAAATGACTGATATTAGTAACTGCGCTCTTATAACATTATTAGAATATAAATCTTTGTGAGCGTTCTCCTGCATAGAAATTTACTCAGATTTGCATCTTTATTTTTAGGCCTGTTGCAATGAAATGTAAAATGTCTGCTAGTGAAGTGTGGTCAATATGGAAAAAAAATAATGCAATATTTTTACAATCTTTTCAAATATTTCTGGACAGCCAAAAAACACAGCAAAATGGCTCTGAAAACTGTAGAAACTGTAGCATTAACCTTGAAATCAATACAGTTACTGACAGAAATATTTATTGTTTAAAAATGCAGTAGAAATTAGGAACTGGACAATGTTAGCATTTACAGTAAATTTAACATTAGCAAACGTGGTGGTGCAGGGAGATTTGTAGATGTAATAAAAAAAAAAGAGAAGAATACCCCCAATACACAGTAAGAGAATTACAAATAGAGCATCCTGATTGGCCTACCTGTGTGTTTAACAAGCAGGGGTGTACGTTTGTTGAGTGTGCAGTACGCTTGTGTTGCCAAGATGGACAGCAATGGATGTATAACTGTTGACTGTTGTCAGGGTTCAAGTCTGTGGCGCACTTGTGTTTTCCATTGCCAAGATAGCAATACGCTAGAAATGTACCTGAATACACCTCACTTCCAGACCACCACACCCATCAGCATAGGTATATTCTCAAGCGTCTTTGC
This sequence comes from Astyanax mexicanus, assembly GCF_023375975.1. Classification (NCBI taxonomy): domain Eukaryota; kingdom Metazoa; phylum Chordata; class Actinopteri; order Characiformes; family Acestrorhamphidae; genus Astyanax; species Astyanax mexicanus. The sequence continues at coordinate 30,631,311 of NC_064412.1, forward strand.
TATTTAAACGAAGCAGGCTGAAGGTGTAAAAATAGACTATTCGAGGGGTGTAAGATAGCAAAGAGCACCTTGTGGCGTAGAGCCCTGTTTATCCTATTTCTGTCAATATCAGACCTAATACCTACTGTATATAGGATAGGATCAGTTCCAATCATTAGAAATAAGTAATAAAACAGACAGGCAGCATTTTATGTTAGTACCAGCTAGTTTTACAATGACTTATATAGTAAACCTGAAATTTGAGTTTGTTTGAAATTTGAGTTACAGTTTAAACAATAACCAACAATCCACAATTGAAGACAAGTAGTAGACAGACTGTGCAAGATGTGTATTTATCAAAGCACACAAGTATGTAGAGTAAAATGGTCAGCATGTAAATGTAATTTAAAAGTTACTGTATTGTACTGTACTGTACTAAAATGAATCAGTACACAAAATGGTAGTAAATCAGCACTATTAGTAACTCTAGGCACTAAAAGTCTTTATTTTACACTGGCAAATTTATTGTGTACTACTTGACTAAAAATAGAAAAAAGACAAGAGCTGAATGAAGAGTACAATCAAGCTTCAGGAAATGCCGACAATACCTTTAGTATTCCCTGGAAGAGGTATTGTTATCACATTATAACATATTAACCTATCACCCACCACTACCTCCTGCTCTTTTGTGTGCTTTTTTAATATTGCAAGTCATACAACCATCAAAATATATAGCAGTTTAATCACCTCACAGATCTTTTGTTTGTGTAATGCAGCTGAATGTAAGTGCTCCTTTCTGCTGGAGGCTGTCTGAAAAAGTGGCATCATGCCCAGCTGTTTTACTGCTGTGGACGCCTGCCAGAACGAGGTCATTATGTAGTAGCCTGAGAGCGCTGTGATCTGCTTGTAGGGCAGCAGGTTTATGAAAGCAGATACACGCTGGAAACCCTTGCAGGCAAACGTGGTATTTCCTGCTCTGGGTAATGTACTGTACTGTACTGAGGGTCTGAAGCATGTGGAGAAATTCCTGAATGGACATGAAGAAAGCACATGGTGGACACGCCCTGAGACTGGCAGGACACTAAAGCAGTGACTTAATTTACTAATTGAAATGTACTAATTTACAAAACTACTTTTGTTAGTAAAGTAGAGTTTTTCTTGTGACAGTATTGAAGTCCTTTCACATTTCGATTTTTGATTGAAAATGTGTTGCTTACCAGATTGAGCCAGATAATTATTTAGATTTTTTACAGTTTAAACTAACATATGAACTCCAGATGCAGTCATATGGTGTTTTTGAATTACCTGTCTTACCAGCATATGAGCAATCCTTCCATAAATTTCTTGATCTACCAGATCAAAACCCTGACTTCCACAGTTCCCCTGAACTGTTATTTATTATTAATATTATGCTGTGTAAAAACAGAGCGCCTTCTCTTGCCTTGTGATCATTGATTACTTAAGTAGTAGTTTAGGAACACACTCCAGATGCAGTTCTGTGGCTTAGAACAGGGAAAGTTTGGCTAAAATTGCTTTGCAAACCCTGGATTAGATTGTTACAAATCTCACCTTCATAAACACACATCAAGTGCCACACTCTTGGCTGGGATAAACTTTTCTAAAGGCTCTTAGCAGTCATATGGTGGTTTTGATTTGCCTGTCTTAACAGCATATGAGTAGTTCTTTCAACATTTTCAACATCTCCTAGATCGTATTCTGGCTTCCATAATTCCCCTGAACTGAACTTAAAAAACACAAGCTGAAAACACTTGGATGATATTGGGTGATCTTCTCCGAGCCTTCCCCTGCCTTGTGGGCATTGATTACTTTAGTTCTTAAATCTTTAGAGTGGCTCATATTTGATAAATGTAAGCACATAAATGTAGTTTTTTTTTATTAAATGTTACATAACCAATCACAGCGTTTACTGTGGGTATCCTGACCAATCACAGCTCCATATAAGTTTCTTTGGATGTTCTGATTTTAAGTTTTAAGGTGTTGATGTAGTTACAGCAACACAGCAGGCCAGTGGTACAGTTCTGGTTCACTGGTTTACAGGTTGTAATACATTATGGCGGCAGTATAAAAGATCCTTCTACTGAACAAGACACTAATGGCCCACTGTGTCACCTTGCCCTTAACACGTCAGCTTTCTCTGTCTCTCTCTCTCTCTCTCTCTCTCTCTCTCTGTCTCACTCCTTCTCTCTCTCTATCTCTATCTCTCTCTCTGTTTCTGCTTTAGAACAGGAATGCTCCAGGGCTGTCCTGTATGGGATTTCACTCAGTGGTCCATTGATTGACAGACACATAACAGGCTGGATGATGTTTCCTTGTGAGTGTGTGGGTGTGTGTGTGTGTTCCTCACCAGTTCTCCTCATCTTTCATCTCTTCATCAATGTTTCTGTCTCCAGTCTACCCAGCCAACCTAATTCTCTCTCTCTCTCTTTCTTTCTTTCTTTCTTCAGGTCAAAGTCTCTCTCATAAGATCTCGCTACCTTTAAAACAGTCTCTTTTTTCTTTCTCTCTCTCTGAAATTGTAGTCTCTCTCTCTCTCTCTCTTTCGCTCCTGTCTCATTCTCTCTCTGTTTGCCTCTCACTTTAAAGTTAGTCTCTTTCCTTCTCTTGTTAAAATCTAAGTCTGTCCATCTCCTTCTCATTAAAATCTTAACTGCCAAAGTCTCTCTCGCTCTCTTTTTATTTCTCTCTCACTCTCTGTCTCTGAATGCCTCTCATTTTAAAGTTACTTTCTTTCCCTCTCTCCCTAAAATCAAAGTCTCTCCATCTCTTTTTCATTAAAATCTCTCTATATCTGTCAGGGCCAGACAGGAATGAGACTGGTGCAGATAAAATAAAATAACTTTTATTAAAGTTATAGAGTAGACAGGGGTAGTCAACAGAAACAGGGTCAGTACCAAAAATGCACAGTGTAGAGAAACCATACCATAACCGGAGGACAGTCCAGAGTTCATACACGGGTAGGCAGTAACACAGGGTAGGCAAAAATCCAGAGTACAATAAACAGTCCAGGTCATACACGGTAATCCAACACAAGGGAGCAGGCAAAAATCAAAGTCGGTAGAAAATAAAAACAAGATCATACACGGAGAATAGCAAGGGCAAGAGAAACGCTTTGTATTGTAGGATTTACCAAACAGATACTCGGCGAGGTGTGAGCGTGAGCATGGTCCTTAAATACACTGAGTAATCAGTACTCGGGGCTTCCTGGTGGCGTCATGTGACGTGTCATGTGATCGGGAGTGTGTGTTGTGTCATGGAGTGGTGCGTTCTGGGTATTGTAGTTGTTACTGTGAGAATCGCAGATAGAGCTGGATGTGGGAGACACAGACGTGCTTTCAGCACAAGACATGACAATATCTTAATAGCCAAAATATCTCTCTCTTTCTCTCTCTGTCAGTTGGTGGGCGGGCGAGTGGAGTGTATAATGTACAGTAAAATGAAAGGTTGGATTTTTTTTAGTAATTTACTGATTGAAAGTTTAAACCAGTGTGGGAGTGTTAAATCTCTCAAATTACATTCCTGTTTAAAACTGTTAGAATATTGCCGGATATGAAATTAGGGAGGAAATACATCGCTGCAACTGTACTATAACTGTGCTATAACATAATGTTATATACTATGATTTATTACTTCTAATGGTGAAATAATCTCCCAAACACTATTATCTATACATTTTTTTATTGGACAATGTGATACCAAACTACCAAAACAGCACAACAGCATGATGACCCAAAAGGACTCTGTAGGATTGAGCAGTGGTGGGATTAACTATGCATTGCTCCAGAGCGAGTATAAAGGATGATCATCTACACTGTGGCTCTTTCTGTTTTACACCATAAGGATTCTCTGGTGCTCTGGCGTTAAGCCCATAATGCCTGCTTGTATCGGTGGGATTGAGCGTTCATTCCGCAGAAAATAGACCACCTATCCGATTATATTCCCTGTTCCAAAGGCCACATGCTTTTGGATGCGAGGTCTGTGCTTTTACCATTAAAGCTGTGGTCAGGAAGTGGTGAACAGCGCTGACCATTTGCTTCCTAATGATCACCTAGTGGAGGAAGTAGTGGGGATGTATGGCTTTCAAAATGGGAAATACTACAGTACTGACTGAATTATCAGTACAGCTTTATAACACAAATGAATGACTGAACTATCATAGTATTTACTGAATTTACATTGTAACACAGTACTGTCTAAATTACTGAATTACATTTGTACTTTATACTGACTGAAATACCATTGTAACACAGAACTTGAACTTAAATTACTGACTTACCACCTTTGTACCACTACTGACTGAATTACTTGATTACTATTGTACCGCAGTACTGACCAAATTACCATTCTATCAGAATACTGATTGAATTACTATTGTACCACAGTACTGAATAAATTACCATTACATCACATTAATGACTGAATTACTGTTATACCACAGTACTGAATAAATTTCCCTTGCACCATGGTAGTGACTGGATTATCATTCTATCACAGTACTTACAGACTAAATTATCTTTATACTATAGTACTGACTGAATTACCAATCCTCTACAGTGCTGTCCAAATGATCATTCTATTACCATTCTATAACAGTACTAACTGAATTACCATTCTACCACTGTACTGACAGAATTACTATTTTACCACAGTACTGACTGAATTACCATTCTACCACTGTACTGACAGAATTACTATTTTACCACAGTACTGACTGAATTACCATTATACCACAGTACTGACTGAATTACTATTATACCACAGTACTGACTGAATTGTCTTTCTACCACAGTACTGACTGAATTACTATTATACCACAGTACTGACTGAATTACTATTATACCACAGTACTGACTGAATTACCATTATACCACTGTTGTGACAGAATTACTATTGTACCACAGTACTGACTGAATTACCATTATACCACAGTACTGAATTAATTGTCTTTCTACCACAGTACTGACTGAATTACTATTATACCACAGTACTGACTGAATTACTATTATACCACAGTACTGACTGAATTGTCTTTCTACCACAGTACTGACTGAATTACTATTATACCACAGTACTGACTGAATTACTATTATACCACAGTTCTGACTGAATTACTATTATACCACAGTACTGACTGAATTGTCTTTCTACCACAGTACTGACTGAATTACTATTATACCACAGTACTGACTGAATTGTCTTTCTACCACAGTACTGACTGAATTACTATTATACCACAGTACTGACTGAATTACTATTATACCACAGTACTGACTGAATTGTCTTTCTACCACAGTACTGACTGAATTACTATTATACCACAGTACTGACTGAATTACCATTATACCACTGTTGTGACAGAATTACTATTGTACCACAGTACTGACTGAATTACCATTATACCACAGTACTGAATTAATTGTCTTTCTACCACAGTACTGACTGAATTACTATTATACCACAGTACTGACTGAATTACTATTATACCACAGTACTGACTGAATTGTCTTTCTACCACAGTACTGACTGAATTACTATTATACCACAGTACTGACTGAATTACTATTATACCACAGTTCTGACTGAATTACTATTATACCACAGTACTGACTGAATTGTCTTTCTACCACAGTACTGACTGAATTACTATTATACCACAGTACTGACTGAATTGTCTTTCTACCACAGTACTGATTGAATTACTCCACTACTTCACTCCACTATAGCACTGTCCAAATTACCATTGTACTGCAGTGTTGACTGAATTACATTTGTTTCACAGTACTGACTGAATTGACATTATACCATACTAGTAACTGAATCACTGTTGTACCACAGAACTGACTAAGGTATTGAATTACCATTCCATAACTGTACAGACTGAATTACCATTCAACCACGGTACTGACAGAATCAATTAAGGCGCTTTTCCACCGGCATGGTGCTGGTGTTGGTGCTAGGTTCCTGAACGGTTCTTTGCGTTTCCACTGCAAAATCACAGGTTCTCGGCCAGAAAAGACGGTTCTGTTTGGAACCAGCAAACCTGTGACACGAGTGGCCAAAGGGCGGGGCGTTGAAGCGTCTCCGGGGCAAAGTTGTTTACAAACCTCACCTCCATTCACAGCTAAGAGCAGCAGAATCAACTAAATTAATGAAAATGAATAAACAGTGGTCCACCGAGGACAGCAGCACAAGTTTTAAAAGGAGCACGGGTTCCGCCATGTTGTTTTCAAATCTCCCCCTGACTTCTGTTGACGCCCACATTCACATACGTAGTGAGTGACTCATTAGAGCAGTGGAAACACGGGCCGGTTCTTAAAAGGTTTGCGGGTTCGCAGGAACCAGCTACGGTTCCGGCACCAGCACTTTGTTGGTTGAAAAGAGGTATTTGTGTTCCACCACAGTCCTGACTGAATTACCTTTCCACCACAGTACTGATTAATTTACCAGTGTACCATTGTACTGAATCATTGCAAAAACAAACCCAGTGTAATTCACATCCCTTCATGCCTCATCAGAGGTTTTAATCTTATGGCTGATCCGTGAGCGTTTGTGCTCTGCGTGATCCGGACTCTGATAGGGCAGTCTAATGCACTGAGCTGTAGGCCGGAGGATAAGCTGCTTGTAATTGCCCAGAGTGATTTGTTGCTATTATTATCTGATGGAAGAGTCCAGATTTGTGCTCAGTGAAAGGGGAGATGGAAGGCTGTGGGTTCGGATGAGGGGGGATTGTGGCAGGGCAGCACTTTGTGAAAAGGGTGGTAATAAGACAACAGCTCCACAAATGGAAGCAGAAGAGCTTCCTCGGTTTCTCTGGTAAATAGGAAAGATTACACACTCAGCATCAATTGCAATCGTTGTTGTGTGTCTTGTCGGATGTGTGTGGAGTTAATTGGGAAGTTTTCACAGCATTATTCTGCGGGTAATAATATTATAAGACTGTAATGCTGTTATGGAGACATTACAGTCAGGGAGAAGTGCTTCAGATCTGTTGTGTTTTACATCAGCAAATTCATGTTTCTTTTACCCTAGCAGCCTATTTATGGTTGTTTTTATCAAATATTGGAATAAAATCATACTGAGGATGTACTGATACCACTTTTTCTATTATAACGATAACGGTAGTCAATCCACAAGTAAAGAGTGTGTACGAACACCAACACAGACTCTGTCTATGGTACTTTATGTTAGAGTTTTGTATTGGTGCGAACCTGGAGCTATGGGACGATATGGTTTCACGATACAGGGACTCTAATATACTGAGGATTCAATATATATCGGAAACTTCAATATATTAATATTTTCTTTTACTGATTTAACACTATAAATGTGTACATTTTGGTATTCTGAGATATGGAGAGACAGAGAGGAAGGGTGTATGTGAGGGAGAGAGAGAGAGAGAGAGAGAGATTAAAATAGAAAGAAATTGAGAGCGATAGAGAGAGAGGTATATTAAATGTGAATTTGTAGAGAAAGAAGACAGCGAAGCCATTTACTCTTCACTTGCTTGTTTGGTTACTCAATCTCTTACTCACTCACTCACTCACTCACTCACTCACTCACTTATTTGCTATTTTTTTGTGTTTTTGGGTTCTGTTATGAGGATCACTACACACACTAACACGGAGAGTATCCCTGAAGGAGGCACTGTCATCTTTAAATTCACCTAAGCACACACACACTTCTGTTTTCTGATTGGGGAAATGAGGCGGGTTATTTGTGGAATAGGTGGGTTTTATTGTTCAGTAATAAGCTGTCAGTGAAAGAGATCAGCATCTTTTATTCAGTATCTCAGCTGTTTAGAGAACAGAGACAATGAGTTATTTATTATTGTACTCAGTTCTTTACCAGATTGCATTGCTGAGAAAGCTATTGTTCTTCTGACACTTTGTGAAACTCTGTTTATTTTATTGACAGTTTTGATTATAAACTTAATGGCAACATCATATTAAAAATAGTATTTGGAAATCATAATCATTTGTATGTAAGTCCTTTAGATCCACTTCTTCATCTTCTAATATTTAGTAAACATAAGGAATTACCCAGTGACCACTATGGATTTATTTAGTAAATACTGTGAATCCTCTATGAAATATCTAGTATCTACTATCGGTAATTCAGTGCACACTATGAATTATTCAGTACTGTCAGTTAATTAGTTACAATTATGTGAATTAATTAGTTACCATTTGTTATACTGTATCAATTATGAATTGTTCAGTAAATACTGTGAATTAATCAGTATCCATTGTAAATTATTATCTACTTTAAAGGTTTCAGTATCCACTGTGAATTATTTAGTATCTATTTTAAATGATTCAGTATCCATCCACTGTGAATTATTAAGTAACCTCTACATGTTATCCAGTATCTACTGTCAATTATAAAAAAAATACTGTGAATTATTTACTATCTGCTTTAAATGATTCAGTATCCACTGTGAATTATTCAGTTTCTACTTTAAATTATTCAGTATCCACTGTGAATTATTCAGTTTCTACTTTAAATTATTCGGTATCCACTATGAATTATTCACTTACCTCTTGGTGTTGTCCAGTATACACTACCAATTTTTAAATAAATGCTGTGGATTATTTAGTGTCCACTATGAATAAATTATTCAGTATCTACTATGAATTTTTTTTTCAACAATGACCCCACTGGCGACCTGTGTGAATTCACTAGTCAAAGCAAACACACCCAGACAGCAGCAGCCTGCAGCCCTGCTACTTTCCCCAGCTTACAGCAGCTTTTACCAGCTCCCGCTTAAGATGACCTTCAGCCATTTACATTTTTTAACCTCTTGCCATTTATTCCTCCCCTTGTCTGCTGGAAAGACTGTAGACATTAGCTTGTGTTCAGATTAAGTGTTTTTCAGATAAAGTCTTTTTTGCAGTTTTCCTCCTATGTCTAAATGTAGTCAGTCAGCCAAATGTGTGTAAAAATGTGCTTTCAAATCCAAAGCTTTTCACTTAAGTGTTCTTATTACCATGCAAAACATGTTTCTTAAAAAGTAACATTCTGTTTTTAATACTTTTCTTTAGTACATGACCGTTGCCTCAAAAATTTCACAAGATACTGTAAATGTCTTTTAACATCATTTTTTTTTTATTAAATGTATCGCTGGATGTGTATCCCATATATATTTTATTCAAATAAAAAAAATATTGTGTTTTACTTAGTTTGATTTACCACCCAAGTACAACATTCTTAAAGGCATGATCTGATATTTATTGAGAAAAAAAATGTTTATTTTTTTTAATTATTTGAATTGAATTTTATAGTTAGAGTTTAAATTAATTGAAATGTGTCTAGAAACTTGATCATATGAAAACTATGGCCATAAGAGAAGATGAAATATGAAACATTTTACTGTGAATATAGCTACTTACTATTAAAAAAAAAGAAGAAAATTAAACTTAAAGGAAACAGTTGTTTGTGCATCACTTTAAATGGTGCTGTCTGTTTACACATAAACTGAAGTTATCTAAGAACTACAAATATAAATTGTAATAAGGAATTGCTTATATATTTGAAAATATCAAGCTCTAGTCCCATTTTATGAAAGTACTTGTACATGTAATGTCAGCTAGTTTTTGAGCAATTAGCATGGTGCTAACTGCAGGTCTGTGTTGAAGTGGTCTGAAACTTGTGTTAGACTTGCCTGTATGGTTTCTCACAATGTATGACATATTGTTTTTGAGAAATATGGAAAAAAATATGTTACAGTAGCATAGCTTGAAACAATATTAGCGTATTTCTTGTATTTCTTGTGTACTTGTGCAATCCTTGGCTGGTTTTCTTACGAGGCTCCCCCTACTGGCTGTGAGGAATTATTAACTATAATAAAGACAGACTGTTACTCCGGTTCCTCTGACTAGCTATATGTGATTGTTTTGAGCACAACAGACCGGCAAACATAACAGAAAAGGGTTTGGGTTTGAGTATTGCCTAATTAAAAGAAAGATACAATCAGAAAAAAAATCTGAACTATTTTAGGGTTATCAGTAAATGCTAGTCTCTTTTTGGATAGCAAACACAACTAGCTCTAGCTTTCTGATTTATGCAGCTCATTGTAAAACACACTTCAAGCCAAATCTGCTCCACAAATTTGGCTACTTAGTAAACAAATACACATACCTGCACTGAACTTCACTTATGAAGCAAGTGTTCCCAATAGCAAGCACTAAAAAGACAGTTATTTAGCTATTACCCAAACAAGCTAGCTAGCTAACTATCTAACTAGCGTGGTGGCCTTTATTATCGACCATTTCAATCAAAACAATGAAAATCTAAGCTTACTATAAATAAACGGAAGCGCTTCACTCACTCAAACAAACGATTGAAAAAAATATGAATAGATCACCATCCAGCACTCATTTTTTTTAAGAATTACAGTTTTGGTAACTTGGGCGCCCCCCAGCGGCAAGACCTGCGGAATTACTAGGGTGCCCTGTTACCGTCTTACTTTCTGCTTAAAATCCCCTATATTAACTGGAAAATATGTATACCTAAGCTTTTATTTTAATAATACACATCTTAACTTGATATTGGTGGCTAATAATGTGTGAAATACTGTCTCCGGGCAGAAGTCTCCTGAACTTGTAAGCCTAGTTTTTCCTTTTCAGACCACAAAGGCGGCCGAAAGAAACTGTAATGCTGTAATGACCCATTTAATAATCTCAAACAGTATGAAAACGCATAAATTAACTGAATCATGTTGCATAGTGTGCCTTTAATATGGACAAAGGTGTGTTAACATAGCTCACATCAGCACTTTATGTTTATTGCTTGGATTCTGACTGGTTGTGGCTGTGGGCTGCTTGTTGGGGAAGGTGTGATTAAGTTGTCTGGTGCAGTTAAGCATTATTTGATAAGAAGCTGTTTTCTCTCAGCATTTACTGAATCAGTATCGATTTGATTCTGTGCTTTTTGGCAAAACGCCTCCAGCCAGAGCTTATACTCATTACTGACACGCTAATGAAACTGTATGCATGTGTGTGTGTGTTTGCCAGTACTGTGCCAGGGTGACTGTGTCAGTAGGGCTCTGGCAGTCTGTGTGTATCAGTATGTTTGCATGTGTGTGTGTGTGTGTGATTTGCTAAGGCCCAATTTCTGGAACCATATCAGTATATCACATTACTTTTATCCAAACTTAACGCACAGCTGCCCAATCCACAACACTTCACCCGAAGCTCTGTAAAATCTTGCCAGAATGCTGTTTTTCAATCCAAACTCAACACACGCCAATCTAATGAATTGCTTTTACTACACATCATAATAATATTTCTCTGTATATATATATATATATATTATTACTAATTACAGAAATAATACTTATAATAATACTGTTTTGTATTTATATTGTTTTCTATTAGTGCATTTTGTGATTTGTAAAAGAGTGTGAGTGTGTGTGTGTGTGTGTGTGTGTCTATGGTATCCAGTCAGTCTCTGATTGCTCTGCACCCTAATCTCTCTGTAATCCTCTCACTAGCAACTGATCTGGGTCCAGTCTAAACACACTGTACGAGCATTCCCTCTCTCTGGCTGCGTTTCAGCAGAGCTCCTGCCCTCGCAGACATGCGGTCACTGCTGCAGCTACTGTTCCTGACACCAGGGGCCACTTACAGCCCAGGGGAGCGCGAGGACGACAGCACAGCTTCAAGTGCAGCTCACTCGCCTTCAGCAGCTGATATGAGCACAGGCCTTCCAGCAGCAGCAGCAGCTAGTGCTTTAACCCTTTACACCCCTGAAGTTGTGTATTAACTATGTGGTATATTATGGTCATTGGTTAATTGGTTACTCTAAATGGATTCGATACCTTTTTCTAAATTGTAAAAAAAAAAAAAAAAAAAAAATTAACAGCTGATCTTATTCTCATACAGTCATCAGAAAGGCTACCATCGTTTTGGTTCTTGTGTAACTGAACACAATGAGCCTGTTTGTGGTGCTATAATATGAGCAAAAACATCTGCATTACTTTTGCTTAAACAATAAATCTTTGTAAGTTCTTTTTAAGAAATATCAGCATTAAATTCAATTGTATTTATTACTCATCGCATTTGCCGCGTTTTATTTAAAGTATCGAAAATAGGACCCTTTTTTAAATTTTAGACCTTTTAGTACTTGGTATTATTTAATTTCGATACCGAGCCCTAGTGAGTGGCCTGAAGGCTGGATTACACATCTGCACGTGTGTTCTTGATGTGTCGCTCCTCAGTTTAATCTGCGAAGGTGAGAAATTGTAGGTGGCATCATGTAGGGGGCTGTTGCGCGATGCATAGTTACATTTTTTAGGGTGGTTGTTGTCAGGCTATGGTGTAGGCTATGGCATGTGGTCCGTGGCTACGTGCAGGCTATAGCGTAGGTTGTTTCCGGTTGAGGGTACACTGTGCATGATTGGCTGTTACTTCTTGCTGTCATGTGTAGGGGAAGGACAATATATTAATATTGCAATATATCATATCGTTTTTGTTCATATCGGTACATGGCATTAAAAATCTAAATTGTACAGAATTATAGGCATTCTAAACTCCCGAAGACTAGCCTCCCAATTTGATGTACTAAAGTTACTACATATCATTACTCCAAATGGTGTTGTAATTAAATAAATAGGGTAAACCTGCTCTAAAGAATATTGGTTTGACAAATTCTGTGGTTCTTTATTTGCTTATTTAGCAGTATTTTATCCTCTTCAGTTTCACAGATGCCATGAAGTATAGTAGAGAATTGTCTTGCAATATTTTGAGTATTGCAGAATCACAGTATCATGAGTAAGGTATTGTAATAATATCATATCTATCATATTGTGAGATGCCCTGTGATGCCCTGTGATATTTGAGTAAATACCCCAAAACTGCCCCAGTCAGGATGTCAGTTTTTACACAATACTATCAGAGCTTCCTCTGAATCACACTGAATCTCTTCTACATCTTTTCAGCTGCAGCTAATGCACCTCCACTGGAGCTCAACACACTTGAAGGGGAATTCTAACTGCTAATTATGTTACATCATTTAACAGATGCCAGCAGACAGATGGCTAACATCACACTGAGTGAATAGATGAGAGGGAGGGGGATCTTGCACATCCGGTGAGAGTGAGATCAGTTATAGGACCCATCCCATTTCACCCTTTACCTTTACCACTTAGGCTTTCCCCGACGCTTTACATGTTATTGCCTAGTGGTTTGGTGTCCAGATTCGTGTTGGTATAGAAGGGTAGGGTGAAGTTTTAGGGTTACAGGAGTTGGACAATGAAACTATAACACCTGTCATTTTAGTGTGGGAGGTTTCATGGCTAAATTGGACCATCCTGGTGGCCGATCTTAATTAATTGCACACTGCACCAGTAAGAGTGTGAAGGTTCAATTAGCAGGGTAGGAGTACAAAAAAGAGCTCAAAATATTGCAATGCACACAACATTATGGGTGACATACCAGAGTTTAAAAGAGGACAAATTTTTGGTGCACGTCTTGCTGACGTGGCCTTGAGCCACGGTATCCAGGGTAATGTCAGCATATCGCCAAGAAGGACGAACCACATCCAACAGGATTAACTGTGGATGCAAGAGGAAGCTGTCTGAAAGGGATGTTCGGGTGCTAACCCGGATTGTATCCAAAAAACATAAAACCACGGCTGCCCAAATCACGGCAGAATTCAATGTGCACCTCAACTCCACCAGAACTGTCTCCCTATTACTGAGACATTAGTGATTATCCTAGTGATGAGCTTAAAGACTGACTGTAATATCTGCTACTAATATCTAAAGATTAAACTCCAGGCTCAACCAGAATACAATCAGAGCTATCAAATGTATAATCAAAATGCATTAGTTTGAGTGTCTTGGAGATGTTATAAAATGTAAAAACAGTCATGACCCCTTGCCCCCACTACCTTGAAAAGCCCTGGATGCTCCATTCAGCATCACACCTGTGCAGTTATGTGATTAGCCAGAACAAAATGAATTGATTTTTGAAATGGCCCAAAGAGGACAGCTTATGCCAGATTAGCGATGCTGTGATCCCTGCGGTTTCCCAATCCGCTGCTCGCTCGGGACAAACGGTTCTGCACAGTTTCATCGACGCCCCCTCGCTTCATATTCACCCCCCCGCACCAAGTCAACTCATCAGCTTATTATCAAGCGTTTCAGATCTGCAGTGTGAAAGCATGAAGCTGTGCAGGGCTGTTACTTCCCATGACTTGGCTATAAACAGTCATTTGCAGATCTGAATCAACGCCGGATGTGTCCATAAACCCGAGGTGCAAAGAACGCAACGGAGTAGGAGAATCAGGGAGATGAACAGGCACAACTGCAGAAAAGCATGGAATCATAGTAAATCCAGATAAGCAATAAGAGTCCTTGGGCAAGACTCCTAACTCAAAGCTCTAGATAAGCGCATCAGCCACAAATGTGTCTATAAATATGAATTCTTGTCATTTTATCTACAGCAAATAAAGATTAGATTATCACCTTCATTATCACGTCATTCTTTTCATTGAAGCTCTATTTATAGTTCTGGTCACATCTAATGCTTCTTAACATTATAACTTTTTATAGGGTTTTTTACACACTTAACAAAAGGCGGTGCATATTAATAAAAAAGGGTTATTTTACTAAATCGGTATTTGATATAGAACCTTTTAAAAATGTTCTATGTTGCACCATACATAGTTATACTATTGTTATAAGTAATACAAATGTAATAATCTGATCTTGTTCTAGTTACTTGGGATCAAGGCCAATCCAGATATGTGCATATATTTTTAATGCATCGGGTATTGGCTAATTTCATTAAGAAACCAATACTGAGTCTTGTTTTAACCACAGTGTTTCCACAGTGTTGACTTCCTCAAGGCTCCATTAATAGACATTGTTGCTTAGCCGGAAGCCCTGAGGAGACTTCTCAGATGGTCATCTATTAAGATTATAAAACAGTTCTTTAAAAAGGCACTACTAAACTAAATAAATCAGTCCAGAATGTCTCGTTATAAACTAATAATAAAGTGATTTATTACAGCACATTTTACCTAAACTGTGCATCTGCATTATTTTTTAAATCACAAATTGGCTTATTATTGCTTGATACTCTGCATTAAGAGACTCAGATATTGAGAGATCAGATTGGGCTGAAATAACCTGATCAGGACATTCCTGCTATATACTCTCTGTATTGTCTTTAATTTGAATGCATATATGTATAACACAGTAATGAACAAATACACTCCAAAACAATAACTTTCAGTCTTTCCTACAAACAAGTCCACATAGGGTTTGCATGATCAGGCTGACAAAACCTGGTCAACCAGCTTTAGCAAACTAGCATCAGTTTGATTCTCAGCTTGGTGAATATGTTCATGCTGATAGACCAACTAGTCCATTAAATTCAAATAAAACATGTACTGTATTTTCCAGACAGTAGGCACACTTAAAATCCTTTATTTTACCCAAATATCAACAGTGCATCTTATAATTCATTGCATCTTATGTATAATTTTTATCAGTCAGGTAATAAGGAGCAGTAAAGCCACTCCACTGAAGTACAGAGGTATACCAGTGAGTTTTCAGTTTCTCCAGTACTAAGGCTGGGTGCAGCAGCATTAGCATTAGCTGCTAACCGCAGCGCTAGCTCTTTCGCCGTTCAAAGGCAACTATATTGGACTGTAGTCTCTGTGTTTGCCGTGTTAAAACAAGCTACGTGGGACGAACCGCTAGCTGATAGCGCCCTGGGTTACCAGAACACTCAGGGTTCTTAAGTCTAGCGCTATCGGGTGGCATTTTCGTTGCGGTTAGAGGCTAATGCTAATGCTGCTGCGTCCAGCCTCAGTGCTGGAGAAACTTCACTGAAAACTGAAAACAGTTATTATTTCATCTTGGCAGTGAATTGTCAATTGGCACATCCAGAATGCACATACACCCCGGCTTGTCACACACATGGACACACAGCAGTGTACAAACAGAATTCATGAGCGTGAACAAGCAGGTACCTTTCCTCTGCTGAGAAGTTTTGGACACGTCCAGGTAGCTGCGCCCCTGAAATAGCAATCTGCCAAAGTCAGAGTGCACCTGACTCTTAAAGGGAATGGCAAGTGAAATGCTGTTCGATTTATTGCATGTAATGCTCAAAACACACATATGATTAATTAAAATAATTAGTACATTCCTTTTGCACGTTTTGAGCCACGCAAAAGGCATACTTTTCCCGTTGTTATGATAGAAAATGCCCTAAATCAAGCTGCATGGTGCTTGGTTGATGGCTTGCCAATAGATCGCTAATACAGGGCCCCTAGAGTGCATTAATGTAAAAACAATTTCATCTTGGGTCATTTATATTGGTTCTTTAATCATGCATCAATGTTGACATTGTAAAGAACTTGATATGACAGTAACATGATATAATCCTTACTCATAATTAATGGGACCACCGTGGTCGTCCACAATAACCTGAATCCTCTGGCTCGGCCTGTATTTGGCCTGTGTAATTTTAGTAGCTCTTTGGGGATTCCTGTTATCGATCCTCAGGGAGATGCGGTGTGTTTATTGGCCGGACCTCCACCTCGCCCTGGCCGCTCTCCCGGCTCAGTACTGACCTCAGGAATGGGAGCGAAGCCGGGATTAAAAATAAACATTGTCTGCTGCTTAATCCCTGGGTTGCTACACCCCGGAGAGTCCTGCACCCTTTTATAGGTGTGGGTTTGTGGGGTGGGGTGGGGGGGGGGGGTTAATGTCAAGGTTCTCAGCCCTGTCTCTGATCCCGTGTTGATCGAAGTGGTGCTGAAGGACAGTTGCTAGGTGAAGACTGTGTTGGGCTGGGTGTGATTGAGTGGTGTTGAAGCAGGAGGCTGTGCCAACTGTTCAAGCTAATAAGGGCTACTTTAAGAATGCTAGCTTCTTTGGAAGAGGTCTGAGGACATGCAGAAGCATGAGAGAAGACTGGTCGTAGTGGTTGACAAGATAGGTCTCGCTGGTCAACCAATTTTGTCAATGGGTGCTGGTCAATTAGCCTGGTCATGTTGGCCGGAGCAACTCTTCCACAAACTTTGCAGACTCTATTTCCCATAATAACCTTCCCCTGAATTCTCCAGCCAAGCATTTCCCATGTTCCCATGGGAAGGAGTTTGGTGTGTTGGTTCTGCACATCCACAGAAATTAACACGAAAGATGCGCAAGTTGTAGTACACACAAAAACACTAGGGGCAGTGCAGGTATTCATGTAAAGGAAAGTTTAGAAGAATGGTCAACATGGTCAAACATCAAACATATCTCTAGCTGTAGATTACTCCTACCTCTTTACTTTGCGAAGTATTGCCAGCTATACCAACCAATATCTGCAGTAATTACTGTTTCTCCACCTGTAGATTACCCTCATTTGGTGCTGTAGTTTTGGTTTGTCTCCTTTTTGCCTACTTTACATTTGAGCTGTTTGGGATTTAGTATAGTAAATTTTATCATGTGCACAAAAACATAACAATATGTGTCACGTAAACAGCTCTGTAAAAACGTTAAGAAACCACATTTAAAAACTATAAGTTTATTTGATTTTACCAAATTAAAAACCTCTGGAATATAATTAAGAAGAAGATGGATGATCACAATTCATCAATCCAAGCTGAACTGCTTGAATTTTTGCACCAGGAGTGGCATAAAGTTATCCAAAAGCAGTTTGTAAGACTGGTGAAGGAGAACAAGCCAAGATGCATGAAAACTGTGATTAAAACTGTGATTAAAAAGGGTTATTCCACCAAATATTGATTTCTGAACTCTTAAAACTTTATGAATATGAACTTGTTTTCTTTGCATTATTTGAGGTCCGAAAGTGCTGCATCTTTTTTGTTATTTCAGCCATTTCTCATTTTCGGCAAATAAATGCTTTAAATTACAATATTTTTATTTGGAATTTTGGAGAAATGTTGTCTGTAGTTTATAGAATAAAACAACAATGTTCATTTTACTCAAACATGTACCTATAAATAGCAAAATCAGAGAAACTGGTTCAGAAACTGAAGTGGTCTCTTTATTTTTTTTTCCAGAGCTGTATATCTTATCTCCACAATTCCAGTTACAGTCCACGGCTCTTTTGGCAAGGAGCTTTTTCAATATGCCATAAGTCCCGATAGATTTTTATATTAACTCAGAATGCACTCTGGCTTTGGTCAGTTCCAGTAAAATCTTGGCACAGTGGAGCCTTGAAAGTTTACCAAGTACTTAAATCAGATTTAACTGATGTGAGCTAAATCTTCTCAGGAGCCAGTGAGACCATAAGAATGAGTGATCTATAATCTGTTCTAGCTGGGATGAAGGTGTTGTGGACCACATTCATTTAGAAGACCAATGGCCTGATGATCCTATCAGACAAGGCATGATGGAGAGCCTTGAAAGTCATGGTACTGTCACCTAAATTGACGTGCAAGTGAGTGATTTACGTCCATTGCGATCAAAGGTAACTCGGCTAACGGGTTAAATAATTCCTGAGCTGTTAGTTTAGCCTCAGCGCTGAGGATATAGATCAGTACAGACTGCAGTAACTGCCAACTGCTGAGCTGCAGCTGAACTGGTGGCAGGACCAGAGGCTGGATCTTGGAAGGGTTTTTCAAGAGAATTACAGTAGACCATTCATTTTTGTTTACCTTTTGTAGTGGATTTCTTGAGGGGTATTTTGCACATTTTGTCTGCAAATTAGCAATTGCTAAGCCCACCCACAACCTTGGATTCTTCAACACACAATGCTATTAAATCTAAAATCAGAATGGAAAAGGCTTTATCTGAGACATGTTTAGCACCACTACTGTTTTTTAACTGGACCAGAATTTGTAGATAACATGGACAGTACCATATGTGCCATGTGTTGGTTGCAGTAGCATGTATAGTAGTTCTTGTGTGTATGTGAGTAGCTATTAGCACAGCAACATAGCAGAGCTAAAAAATATATAGAACCACAAAAAATAACATCGTAAACAACACCGGAAAAGGATTCCTACCAAAAATCATAGGGTTTTTATTGCCAAATAAGTAGAGCTTTTGTGCAGTTGAGGGTGATGTTGCACTTTGGAATTTGGAAGTTCTTCACAGCCTTGCATGTTTGAGATGGCTACCCTTTTTCTGTCAAAACATTACACTAATCGACAATCTAGAGGAATCTAGAGGAACATTTGTCTTAGATTCTGTGCTTTAAGCTCAATGAAGGTGGTCTGAGACATTCTTGATGTGGAAGATCAAATGCGCCAAATGACATGGTGAGTCTGGCTCCACCTCTGGTCTCTACTGTATGGACTCTTTATTTCAAATTTGATTTAGTTACATGGTAGTGATGTGCCATTTTTTATTGTATGCAGTAATATTGCCAGCATTTTTAAATATCGTTATCAAAAATTACGGTAAAATTTAATCATTTAGAATTATATTATATTGTATTGTATGCAATAGTATCACCAAGTCAAATGTAATATTCATTTTGTTGCAGTAGTGTATTCTTGAAATTCTTTTTTTTTTGGTAATTTAATTACCAAGAATCAGTATTGCAAAAAAATCCTGAAACATTGTGATATTATCTTAGAGTCATATCACCCACCCCTATAAAACATGGTGGACAGTTTTGGATTAATTTCTGTAGAATGGAAGGGAATTGAATTGGACCTTATTGAAGTAGAGCTCTGCATGCTTGGAGGAGAACACTAATTGTCCAGTTCTGTTGCATTTGCTAATAGACACCTGCACTTTTGCATTGCATAATTGTATGTTCAAGCTAAGACCCATTTAGGAGGGATTTATATTCTCATATTGTCTGTTAATTATTTTTTTTGTATGTTCAGCTGCCTTTTATCTTTCCAACAGAGCACTGCACCAGTAGATTATACAGTAGATTAACCCTGATATCATTTTTTATAGACTAAGGATTTTTTATAGTAGTAACAATGTAATAAAGATACACAAGTTTCTTTCTTTCTGATAATCTAAATAAGGCCCATGATTGTTTTTTCAGAGTGTTTGTTTATGGGGGGTTGGGTTGAGGACCCTGGGGCTGTTCCTGCCGCAGTAGAGATCCATGGGAAATGCTGTGGTTTGCTCTCGTGACGTCATTATTTCGGTCAGTTAAGGACATAATGTGCTTGAATAGCCCACTGATCAGGAAACAGGGAAACTGGACCTGGGGGCAAGTGTCTTATACACAGATCTATATCTACAGTATATCACCAGGAGTGACTGCTAGCTGTAGCACATCATCTGTTTTGTTGTCTTACCAACTAATATGGGATCAAAAAGAAGAATATTGTTATGGTTATACATGTATCTGTAGGATAAGCATCAGGTATGAAACACAAACTTGGAGGATCTTGGGGAAGAAGCTGTTCACCATTACTGTAATCATGAGCATCATTTCCAACACTGAGTGAATCAGTTTTCTGCAAAATATGGAAAATAAGATTCACAATTTTAGTGTTTAGACAAAGCTCTATCTGAGCAGTGGTCTCACTACTTAAACACAAGTATTCTTTCATGCCTTTGGGTCGTTATTATTTTCAGTTTTCATTCATTTTGATTTTTTTTATCATTCATTACATAAATGAAATAGCCTAAATTCATTTTTATTTGTTTTTAGGAGAAAGCAATTACAGATCTACAACAATACTTAATAAACTTTCAACATTTTTAATATTCCAGCAGAGAAACCAACAAAGCTTAATGCTTTTACCTCAGCAGTGCTTCTATAATCACAAATTTACTTCAGCAGAGCTATTCCAGTCCTAAATGTATTTCAGCAGCACTATACCAATCATATACAGTATGTACCTCAGTAGTGCTATTCAAGTCACATGTAAGTACAATTTACACAGAAAAAGGTAGCCTGTCTCTAGGTAAACAAACAAAAGCTAAGGCTAAGTTAGTTCAGCTAATGTTATTATCCTGGCCCCGTACTTCAATCTTTTATCTTTTAACCTGTGTGTTAAATGCTATGGTAAACTGATACCAATCATGATAAGTGATTTAGAACACTTTATTTTAGAAAATATGTTCGAGAAGAGCGTAAAAATAAACATAAACCTGCTAATTGTCGGCTTTCTAATACAAATTAGTCATTTTTTAGTATACATTATTCAATCTATTCAGCTGAACAATGAAACCAATAATTCTATTGAAATCAATGTAATGTACTGTAATAACTTTCTGTGAAGGAGCTTTTAGATGCATTAAATGTGTAAGATGCTCAGTGCTATTAACCAACACTTGGAATAATTCTGACTCTGTATGTTTGTCCTAAACAGACATTTCGAGTTTTAAATCACACTGAATGACTTTGTTTGTGGACTTTATTGCAGATCCACTAAGTCTGAAGCCTATAGTAAATCTGTTTTGCCATATTTTCCATGTCTTCTATTTGACATGATATAAATTAATATTAGTTATTTCCCCAACGATTTTCCTATGCAATAAAATATTTTATTGATTATAAACTAGCCCACATTGTGCAGGATCAGAGGGTGTTCACCACCGGGATGTGTGCCCAGTGGTGCTTGATAGTGAAGTGTTTTATGGCCCCTGCAGACTTTGGCCTGGGCGGTGGTGGTGGTGATGATAATGGTCAGTGTTGAGGCAGGGTGGAGATGGCACCACACGTTTATTTAGGGCTTGTCTGGCTCTCTTTCACCTCCAGAAGAGATTGTAGCATTGCTTTTGCACCATCTGTGAAATGTTTTTTTTTTGTTTGTTTGTTTTTGTTTGTTTTACTCCTTAGTTGCTGCAGTAAAGGGGTGAATATGATATTAAGGAAGTAAGTATTAGCTGTTATCACTGTTCCACTAAAATGTTGTGTCTTCATTTAAACCTTATATATATAAGGTGATTGATGATCACAAGCCATCAAACCAAGCTGAACTGCTTGAATCTTTGCACCATGAGTGATATACAGTTATCCAAAAGCAGTGTGTAAGACTGGTGGAGGAGAACATACCAAGATGCATGGAAACTGATTTAAAAACAGGGTTATTCCACTAAATATTGATTTCTGAACTCTAAACTTTATGAATATGAACTTTCTTTGCATTATTTGAGGTCTGATCGCTCTGCATTTTTTGGTATTTCAGTCAATTCTCATTTTAAATGCTCTGAATGAAAACATTTTAATTTGGAATTTGGGAGAAATGTTGTTCATAGTTTATAGAATAAATCAACAATGTTCAATTTAGGCAAACATATACCTATACATAGCAAAATAAAAAAAAAACTGATTCAGAAACTGAAGTGGTCCATATATATATATACACACCATCGGTCAAAAGTCCTAGAACACCCTCAGTTTTCCTCTTTAGGTCCAGTCAGTAACCAAAATTAGTGTACACTTTAAATTGCCAGGGCCTTTAGGTAAGACAAATTAACTAAAAAGAGAAAAATAATTTTATTATTTTGTATAAAAAATAGCACATTGTAAAATTATACTGTAAAACAAACTTAAAAAAATATATAAAAAGAGGGGGTTATTTTAAGCAAACAGTTCATTGGTTAACAACTTACAGCTGGTAGGTAGCAGTGGAAATAAACTGAGCTTTGTATTCTTAAAATGCCAATTTATAAAAACTTTGTCTGTAGTAAAACAGTGATGGAACAGATGGTGTTACTGCACTCTCTACTGCAGCATTTACACCCTAACACACAGCACATTTACACTTTCATCATAATAACGAGAAAAAGACACAGAAACACAGTAAACTTCGTAACTATTGTTAGTATTAACACGTTTTTGTTTTCTTTAAAGAAATACAGATTTAATTAGAGAGCGCAGTGAGTTTCTTATACATTCGAAAGACTTTTGAAAATTGGAGAAAACTGGTACAGGAAGAGTCAGGTCTGGCTGACCCACATGGCAACAGAACCTTTAGCTCAACTTAACACTAGACTAAGTCTCAGTTTCAGCAGTGAAGAGAAGAATAAGAGGTCTGATAGGTGAAGTGCAGTAATATAGTCATTGCTAAGATGAGAAAAATAAAAAAGCAGCCTCTCTGACTTTTGCACCCTCCTGTGTTTTCACAGCAGTCACAAAGGAAAGCACATAAACGTTCAGCAAACATGCCCGTGGCCTGTGTAAACGTCTCATCTGTGTCAGTAGAATACTGTTTGATTTTATATTAATGTGAAAGCATGTGATATAGATCATGCTTTTCAAAAGTACTTCTGTGTGTGTGTTCACCACTAGTGTGAACAGCTATTTTCAGAATGGATTGTTCCACACCAAATCTGCTGTTTACATATCAACTCTACATGTCCCAGATCCGATCAATCATTTGATTGCAAATCAGAACAGAATAATGTGGAAAAGATCCAGATTACTGATTTATCAAAAATGTAATGTTGCTTTGTTACTCCACAAGTTCACTATAGACTCTGCTTCATATGCATAGTGAGAATGCTCGTAGTGTCACATTGATGAAGGCTCTCGGGTGCTCTCTCTTTCACACACTCACTTGCGCACACACAGAGTTCCCCCCACCCTAATAGCTGCAATGTATGCAACTACACGAGGTGCTTATGTCCTCCATCAAAGCTCTTATTTAAACTCAGTAACTCAGCAAACTCATTAATATATTCTAAGGTTAAAGCATCAAATATACCATGAGATATTATAATATTACAGTTAAAAAAATTCTAATCTAACATATTTTTCGCACTGTAAGGTGCACTATCAGTAAATATCTATTTTCTGGTCTATTTTCATACATAAGGTGCACCGAATTACAAGGCGCATTTTATGAGACACTAGTAAGGAACAGGGGTGTTGCCATGTTTTCCTTCTAATTCAGCGCGTCTCGCTGCTGGGTGGCAAGACCTGTAAAGCTGAGCTAAGCTAAGTTAACAAAACTGTAATTCTTTAAAAAAACATTTTCAAACGAGTCAGACAAGTCAAACTAGCAGTGGATGTAAATCTCCTGAAAACTGTTTATTTGGGTGAGTTAAGTGCTTCTGTTTATTTACAGTGAGCTTAGATTTCCAGTTTTTCTACTAAAGCTGGAGCGTTAGCATTAGTTGCCAATGCTAATGCTGCTCCAGCAGTGCTAGCCGGGGTTAGATGCAGGCTACAGGGTGATAATACTCACCTCTGAGCGGCCAAAGAGCTACCGCTTAGAGCAGTTAGTGGGTAATGCTAATGCTGCTCCAGCAGGACTAGCCGGGGTTAACAGCAGGCTACAGGCTGACAATATTCAAAACCACACTACACTACTATTACTGTCTTACTGTCTCCCTTCCAAATATACAAGGAAATACCAGCATTAAAAAAATAATAATCATGAACCTTATTCAGAATTAATCACAGAATTGTTGTTGTGTGACATTTTTATTATTATTATTTTTTAATAAAAGGTGCATATTTAAATGAAAATCATTGATATGGCTATTTAGTGCTTGTTTTTTGTGCATACCGTTGTTTTAATGATAATTAAAAATAATTAAAAAAAAACCTTAAGGGACAGATTGGATGTTTTTTTGGGGGGGGTTTTACTGCATTGCCAAAGTATTGGATCGGGAATCAAAAAAGTCAAATGACTCGGACTCAGGAGCAAAAAAGTGTGATAGGGACATCCTTACTATGAAGACATTTCTCTTTCTGACAATATCAATATTTCTGACATAAATCAATATTAAGAGGTACTTTATCCAATACCAATACCAGGAAACTCTGTATCGAGCAGCCAGTATCAGTTGGGCTTCAGGAAAACTGATGTAATCTGTGGGGAGATTAAAACCCACTAAAAGCTCTTGTAAGTTCTGAGCTGTTTTGAAGGTGCGTGAGCTGTAATAAGTTATTCATTAGCAGCTCTGACAGCAATCAGGGTGGAGGTCAGATGGAGAAACAATTTGGGCAAACACAGCAGCAGTCAGGAGTGTTTGCTAAAGGACTGACCGTCAGCAGTGTGTGACTGTCACAAGGATTCAGCCGTGTTTGAGTTCAGCACATGCTCCGGTGTCGTCCTCTCTGAGGGCGTTTCCCTCGCTGTAATTGTGTCAGTGTGGAAATACACACACAGAGCACAGTGTGAGAGACGTTCCGGTGCGCCTGACCTATTGATATTATACAGTGAGTGAGTTTTATATAGATTACATGGATTAAATCACTCACTGTTAATTAACTCATTAACTGAGTGCAGTGTAAAATAAACAGCGTGTTCCAGGTGTTCAGTTATTAATTAAACAAAGCAGACAATGCTGATCGTTTCCCAGTTAGATTTCTTTTATCTGTATATCACATACATGGCTTTCACTATTGATTATATTACAAACATTAATCTATTAGTGATTTTGTAATAATAAAACATTTAGAATTTAAATCATATTTCTTGTATAATGGATGTAGCATCTAGCTTTAATATGTATTAAAGTATATTGTACACTGCCTACATTTTATGCATTGATTATAATATATAAAAGTACATATTTTTTGTCCATTGCTTTTTATAAATAAAATATTTGATGCATTGCCTACTATATACATAATTTTATGCATTGTTAAAAATCAAATAATTGCTTATAGATTACTCCAAATATAAATATAGATTATAAATTGCTCTGTTTAGAGCTTTAAACTAACATTGTTCCACTGTCCCAACAAGGTTAAAGCTTTAGAATTTCTGTATTTTAAAACTGATTATGAGCTGTTTATGAGGCGACCACTTGCATGATGTTTTATGTTTGACCATGTATTCAAACACATTACTGGTTGCATTGTGAACACGTTGGTTCATATACTTGCCTATGTACTATTTGGGTTACTAGAGGGCTTCCACTTAGTCAAAGAGGCTAGACAAAACAACTTTTTATATTTTCAAGTTTTTCTTTAAGAAGATGAGAATTCTCTGGAGAAAGGGCTGCTCTTTGAGCTACAATGTGCTGCACCATTTGCGTAGTGTGCTGCGCCATTTGTGGGAGGGATCGTCGATCCTCTTTTTGACTTCGATGCTCGAGATCGTGAATACCCCTATTGAGATGAAATATTGAAATCGTGACACCCCTAATATATATATATATATATATATATATATATATATATATATATATATATATATATATATATATATTTAGCATTTTTTTGCATATTTTGAGGCATTTTTTGGGTTTTGCAATGTTTACTTCTCTTCTCTCCCAGTCTGTGTTCAAAGTTAAAAAGATACAAATAAAACCTATTTGAATATAAATAAAATCCCACTGTGCTGATCTTGCGTTGACAATGCAATGTTCTGTGCAGTGTCAAATTACATTTTCTAAAACCTTCTTGGTGCAACTTCTACCAGATTAACAAATACATACTGTATATGTTGGATGATTGACTTCCTTGATGATTGATAGCTGTTTGAGATTTATAGAACATATTAAATATAAAAACTAAACTTTGTCTTTATACAGGAAGACATTTTTGCAAAAAAAAAAAAAAAATGTCCTCATACCTGTCCCATGTTTCTGTCTGGACTGCCTGTAGAAACTTTTGACTGGGATTCCCGTCATCACGTTTTTTTTGTTTGTTTTTTTTTCCCATTTTCTTCCAATTTGGTTATCCAATTGTCCCACCCCTTTGTGCACCACTGGTCATCACTGGTGGCACCTGCGACTCTTGGAGGATACGGACGAGCACACGCCTCCTCCGACACTTGTGAAGACAGTTACCCCTTTTTTCGAGCTGCTGCTGATGAATCATTGCCTGAGCGGCTAGCGCACTCAGAGGAAAGCAAGCGGGTAGGTTCCGATTCATCCGCTCACAGACGCCTCGTGCCGCCCGGCGCCACCTTTAAGCGTGATGGGGAGAGAGCGCCATCTACCCACCCGGAGGGAGCAGGGCCAATTGTGCTCCATCTGAACACCGGCAGCTGATGGCAAAGCTGCATGAGTGGGGGTCTGAACCGGCGACCTCCCGCTCATAGTGACAGCGCTTTAGACCGCTGGACCACTCGGCGCCCTTCCGTCATCACGTTTTTAATTCATTAATCGTGTTGAATGATTGGATGATTGACTTCCTATATTTTCACGTAAAAACATCCCTGTATTTGTAAATATTGCAATATATAACACAGAGCAACAAAATATCAGTATGTTACTTTTTCCAATATTGTGAAAAGTTACACAGAAGTAACCTTTTATACTGATATATATATAATACATATTGCCATTGCCATTTTGCATTGCAACATTACATATTATTGTGTGTATTTGAGAAGACTGTGTTGGTTGGTTTACATTAGCGCTGTGTGTGTGAACACAGTGAAGGCTGAGCTTGTGTCTACACTCTGTGTAAAGTTTAATGAAGGAGCTGGGCTCTGTGCTGAAGGCGGAGCAGGCTGTTAGAAAGCTGCTGAAATGTCAGCTCGCAGTGCTCTGTTTAGTTTTGACAATGGCTCAGTGTGTGTCTGACTCTTGGCCGCTGATGGCGACACATTCTCTGTGAGCTGGAACTGATGAGAGCCGGTCCGGCCGCGTGGGTTCTGACATGCGGACGGCCACGCCGGTTCAGATTCCAGAGGCTCGCCTGAAAGGTCAGCGAACGGCGGAGATACAGGCCGAAAAACCTCACCTTCTGCACAGCGACAGATACAAGGGACTTGTTCATTAGAGGAGTTTGAGCTGGTTCCTCCTCATTAGCTGCTCAGAGTGACAGACTCTTACACCAATCAGGAGTATAATTCCATTCCAGTCACTGGTCAGTCTGAAATTCTGAAGGCCTCTGTTAAATGGTTAGACTATATAAACGGTTAGTTATTGATGTGGGTGCAGATGTTCTGATGAGACAGGCAGTGAACAAGTGTTGGTTCTGTCATATGAGATTTGATTTGCTGCCTCAGCTGTTCATAGCTAGAAGTCCAAGAGAGCGTAATTAGCCTCAGTCTGTCTCTTGGTGGGAGGAAAGCAAGTCTTCACCTTTCTCTCCAGCACTGATGACTTGGTGACATCGTGTGATGGGGTAGCTGATGTCAGATTATTGATATATCATTCTATATATATATATATATATATATATATATATATATATATATATATATATATATATATATATATATATATATTTATGCTGCAAGGCTTATGTAAGGCCTATAACAGCTGCAGTATCCAGCTGTATAAGAACAATACTAGTGTTCTGGTACTTTTTGGGTTATATCCTTACATGGGAGTAATGGGAGACCAACCCACCAACCTACCATTGAAAAAAGACAAGCAGAAATGTACAGATTATAGTCAGATACAATGAGATACAGTCAGATTGTTAGGTTAGAATATATAGCTACACTTCTTTATGTTTTCTTTTGTTTTTTCACATTTTCTCCCCAATTTACACAGCCAATTACCCAACCCAGTCATTAGTGATCCCCCTATCACTAGTAATGCCCCAACACACCAGGAGGGTGAAGATTACACATGCTTCCTCCAGTACCTGAAGCCAGCCACTGCCTCTTTTCGAGCTGCTGCTGATATAGCATTGCACAGAAGCACAGCGACTCTGTTCCAGTACATCAGCTCACAGATGCCCTGTGCTGCAGACATCACCCTAGGAGTGATGTGCAGAGAGAGCACCATCTACTCTACTCTACCCACCCGGAGGGAGCAGGGCCAATTTTGCTCCCTCTGAGCGTCGGCAGCTTGATGGCAAAGCTGCATTAGCGGGGGTTCGAACCTGCGACCTCCCGCTCATAGTGACAGCACTTTAGACCACTGGACCACTTGGCGCCACACAGCTACACTTTATTTAGTTTATTTCTTCCATTAAAGCTCACAGTTACATTCAGTAACTCAGCACATTACAATTTTCTCAATATAAATATAAATTAAAGCTGATGTCTGTACGTTTTGGGATTTAGGGCCCTCTCTGTTGAGAATGGGTAATTGCACAGAGCATGCAGAAGCATCATTTTAAACCGGGCGGGTGTGATGCCGTCTCCTTTTAGAGTGGATGAATCTGATTCCAGGTTATGTTCAGTCAGCGAGAGAGAGAGAGAGAGAGAGAGAGAGAGAGAGAGAAAGAAAGAGAGAGCGCCCAGTCAGAAACTTCACTCCTTCGTTTCTTTGTTTTTACTATGAGTGAATATGCTGCT
The DNA here is from genome assembly GCF_023375975.1 of Astyanax mexicanus. Classification (NCBI taxonomy): domain Eukaryota; kingdom Metazoa; phylum Chordata; class Actinopteri; order Characiformes; family Acestrorhamphidae; genus Astyanax; species Astyanax mexicanus. The sequence continues at coordinate 30,660,360 of NC_064412.1, forward strand.
GAGCTCTGAATTTCCCCTTCTGAAGTCTCCATTGCTCCACCAGCCGTTCGCGTTCAATAGAACTGAGCCGGATCCTCTTTCAGAGGCTGTACATGTGACATAAGTACGTAAAGAGGTAAAGACAGGCAGAATTGTACAGATTACAGTCAAATACAGTCAGAAAGTTAGGTTAGAATATACAGCTACACTTTATTTAGTTTTATTTCCTTCATTAAAACTCACAGTTAGACTCAGTAACTCAGCACATTGCAATATTCTCAATATAAATATAAATTAATGCATTAAATATTCAAAGGGCGCTTACTCTTCTAACACCTCTAACAAACTAACTACTTCTAACTTAATTCCCTGTTCCCCCTCTTTTCCTACTCTATCTCTATCTCTGTCTTTTTTTCTTCCACTATTTCCCTTGGCCTCTTTTAGGCCCTGTCAAAAATGTCTTTGTCTTAAACTTCAATGTCCTTCGATCCCTGTTTTGGACAGAGCCCAGTGTTTTACTGACATATAGTGTTTTTAGTTGTTGTAGTTCTTGGTTTACATGTAAAATCCAAGTCTTGGCCAAATACGCAAGGAATGGTTGAATAGTTGAAAATTCATATAGCGGTTCTGAAGTACGAGTGTGGCGTAGTTCCAGTCCTACAGTAGCACTGATACACAGCTATTAGCAAGACAGGAAGTTTCAGCAAATGTTTAATATTGGTTAAGTCTTCTGTCTTAAGTCTCTCTCTCTTAGTGTGGCAGACTCACTCACTGTTGGGGAGCATATGGTTGATAATGGTGGGATATTTGTAGCAGATGAAGTCATTCACATACACACTTACTGACTGGCACAGACCCCACCACACACACACACACACTACACCAAACGACACAAACACACAGTTTAGTGGGCGCTTGGCACCACCTGCACATTCCCACCCCCTGCCAGCTACCAACCTCTCAGCAGAAGTTGGCTGGTTATAATCAGGCAGAGTTTTAGCGAGTTTTTATTGGCGACAGTTGTACTTAATAAATTAAAAATGTTCTGTTTTTTTTTTCATTGAAAATTGTATCCTCAACTGAAGGATGAAGGATACAGGTCACGGCGTATAAGGGAAATTGTTTTTATTGCGATCTAAAATCTCTGACTTTAAGAGACTCCGGCTGCAATTTCCTGAAGGGTTTAATGACAAATCTCTTTCTTTCTCTCTCTCTCTCTCTTTCTTTCTTTCTCACATACACACACATACAGGGAGGTGCACTATTGTGTAATTATGTCATTTACAGGCAGTGATACACACCAAAGTACCAGAAGGTCAAAAACCTAATGGTTTTGCCCAAATATGTTTCTTTTCTGTGCATGCTTATTTAAAAATATAGAATACAGCAGTTTAAGTTTAAGGCATGTTTAAGTTTTAACATTTAAGATGTTAAATGTGTTTCGCAAGAATTATGCACAGGTAACCAAAACAAATGTTTGATCAATTTTGAGTGGCAAACAGCAGCATTGGTCTGCTTGAGTGAGCTACTGTGCATATACACTGAGACACACACACACACACACATGCACTCCCGCCCTCATAATTAACTTACATAGTGCCACATATATATAGTAGGTCAGTATGGATATCTATACAAAAATGTTAATTCAGGAGGATCGCTGTGAATAGATGGTCCTTAGTGATCGTTTGAAGACAGCAATCGACTCTGGTTTTCAGAACTCCCCCCTGCGTGGTGCCAGGACAGTTGCAGTTGTTGTTTATTCTTAGAAAAATAATTTAACTGGAATTTAAAGACCATTTTATACCACTTTATGATAGCATTATAATGCAGTTACAGCCTTTTATAGAACAATAAACTTTTAATAATAACATTTTTTGGACATTGCATTGCAATTGAAACATACTTTTTTTTACATATCCTAAAAATAAATAAATAAAAAATGTAACTGATTTAAGTTAATAGGCTTTCCTATATAGTGAGTGATATCAAGGTCAACAAAAATGATACATCCATAACGTAGCCCTCCAATAAATATGAATGAATCTCCATTTTTGTCTATTTTTAGTTGACTACATAATTTGAACGAACAAACTGTTTCTTACAATAAATGAACATTACTTAATGAATGGACCAATAGATATTCACCAACTCATTTTACATTGACTCTTATTGAAAGAAAAGAAGGTTTTATCTCTCGCTTGTGAAGATTTAGATTAGTTTTAGGGATACATGATTTTCATTGGACAACAACAATATATTGTACAATGATTATAATTTAAGGTTTTATTATTTATTATATTTTATATGAAATGTCCTAGACTGGACGTTATTCCAGCATTTGGGTCAGAATCAGGCCTAAATGCAAACTGGAGGGCCAAATAATTTTTGCTGGGGTTGTTGGTGGTAAAATGGAAGCAAATATGTAAAACATGCTTCAGGGACTATTTGCTGCACAAAACCTGGCTCGTATCCCTCCGCCATGAAGAGATTTTTAAAAACCACATTCAGACGCAGGCTTTTCACCAGTCTCAGTCATCAGGCAGTGTATTCATCAGCAGCTGCAGTAATAATGTTCTGTGAGGAACATTCAGAATCTGTGAACGCTCGAGACGACTGGGTTCATTCAGCCTCTGAATGCCTGTTTCTCTGAAATACAGTGTTTTAAACCAAACCTGCTCTCAGTGACTTTATTTATACTTTAATATTTAAGTTATGGAGAATTTTTACCCCTTCAAACTTGTGTGTGTGTGTGTGTGTGTTTGTGTGTGGATGGTGGATGTTTATAGAAGGGTGGTGAGCTGTGAGCTGGCCTGGGTTCAGTTTCTGCTGCGTCTGACTGGCTGGAACAAAATTAGCTTATCAAAATTAATAATATAATAATCATGATAAATTATGTCATCTTTAAGAGCCTTCAGCTGTGCTATTGTGTGCACAGTGTGTGTGTGTGTGGGGTGTGTGTGTGTGTGTGTGTGTGCTGCAGGTGTGGAAGATGTTTTTTTTTTCTGTAAGCTGGCACAGAAGACTGAGCGCCAAGCCAAATCTCTCTCTCTCTCTCTCTCTCTCTCTCTCTCTCTCTCTCTTTCTTTCTAGCTCTCTCTTCATATCACTCTCTCCCTCTTTTCTCTCTTTCTGTCTCTCTCTCATCATTCATCTCTCCCTCTATTTTCTCCTTTCTCTCCCTCTTTTCTCTCTCAGTATCTCTCCCTTCCTCTCTTCTCAAGTCAAGTCAAGTCAAGAGGCTTTTATTGTCATTACATCTGAGTACAGGTACACAGTGTGATGTGGTGCAACATAGAACCACAAGCAATAGACAACATAAAGTGCAGGAGTGACGACAGTGCAACATAAAATTATAAAATTATAACACTAAATAACAATAAATACAATAAATACAAAAGACGAGACAATTTAAAGACAGGACAGTGCAGTACCGATACGGTATAATAGTGTATAGTTGGGATAAGGTGCAGAGATGTGTGACATACTGTAACATATAGAACATATATAATCACAGCAGTTACTGAGGTAGAGTTTATAGTTTTTAAGAGTGCAGCAAATAAAGTCATGTCAGCCTCTGTGTGCTGACTGGGTGTGTGTGTGGGTGAAGTTCAGTTCTTTGTGAGTGTAAAGGGGGGGCGGGTGTACAGTTTAGTTTTGTGTAAAGGGGGGGGGGGGGGTGTACAGTTTAGTTTTGTGCGAGTGTGTTGGGTGAGTGGTGGGTGCGTTGAGAAGTCTGACTGCCTGGTGGATGAAGCTGTTGCAGAGTCTAGTAGTGGAGGCTCGGATGCTCCTGTATCTTCTGCCGGACGGCATCAGAGCGAAGAGTCCGTGTGAGGGATGGGTGGGGTCGTCCACAATGCTGGTGGCTTTGCGGATGCAGCGTGTGGTGTAGATCTCAGTGATGGAGGGAAGAGAGACTCCGATGATTTTCTCAGCTGTCCGCACTATCCGCTGTAGGGTCTTGCGGTCTGAGGTGTTGCAATTCCCAAACCAGACGGTAATGCAGGTGCTCAGGATGCTTTCTACAGTGCCTCTGTAGAACATGGTGAGGATGGGGGGTGGGAGATGTGCTTTCCTCAGTCTCCGCAGGAAGTAGAGGCGCTGCTGGGCTTTCTTGGTTATGGAGCTGGTGTTGAGGGACCAGGTGAGGTTCTCTGCAATGTGAACACAGAGGAACTTGGTGTTATCCACAATTTCCACAGCAGAGCCGTTGATGTTCAGCGGGTGGTGGACACCTGGAGCTCTCCTGAAGTCAACAACCATCTCCTTGGTTTTATCCACGTTAAGAGATAGGTTGTTGGTTCTGCACCAGTCCGTCAGCCACTGCACCTCCTCTCTGTATGCTGACTCGTCGTTCTTGCTGATGAGGCCAACTACAGTTGTGTCATCAGCGAACTTGATGATGTGGTTTGAGCTGTACTTTGCAGTACAGTCATGAGTCAGCAGAGTGAACAGCAGTGGGCTGAGCACACAGCCCTGGGGGGCGCCAGTGTTGTTTCCAATCCTGACTGATTGTGGTCTCTCAGTCAGGAAGTCTAAAACCCAGCTGCAGAGGGAGGAGTTCAGGCCCAGCAAGCTCAGTTTTCCTATCAGATGCTGAGGGATGATGGTGTTGAATGCTGAACTGAAGTCGATGAACAGCATTCGAACATAGCAGTCTTTGTTGTCCAGGTGGGTGAGAGCCAGGTGGAGCGCAGTAGAGATGGCATCGTCTGTTGATCTGTTTGGACGATACGCAAACTGCAGAGGGTCCAGTGAGGACGGGAGCTGGTTTTTGATGTGCCTCATGACCAGCTTCTCAAAGCACTTCATGATGATGGGAGTAAGTGCAATGGGACGGTAGTCATTAAGGCAGGACACTTGAGACTTCTTCGGCACAGGGACGATGGTGGTCGTCTTGAAGCACGTCGGCACGATTGCAGTACTCAGAGAGATGTTGAAAATGTCCGTGAGAACATCCGTGAGTTGTTCTGCACATCCTCTGAGCACTCTGCCAGGTATGCTGTCTGGTCCTGGGGCTTTCCGTGGGTTGACTCTGAGTAGAGTTTTCCGCACATCAGCTGAGGACAGGCACAGTACCTGTTCGTTTGGAGGAGGTGTAGTCTTCCTTGCTGTCGTGTAGTTTCTTTGCTTCGAACCTTGCGTAGAAGGAGTTCAGTGCATCTGGAAGGGAGGCATCACTGTTACAAGCAGGGGAGGGTGACTTGTAGTTGGTGATGGTCTGGATGCCCTGCCACATGCGCCGAGTGTCAGTAGTGTCCTGGAAGTGGGCGTGGATTTTCTTTGCGTAGGTGCGCTTTGCCTCTCTGATCCCCCAGGAGAGCTTGGCTCTAGCTGTTCGGAGGCCAGCCCTGTCCCCTGACTCTTTCTGTATCTCTCTCTCCCTCTCTCTTCCTCATTCTTACTCTTATCCTATCCTATTTTCTCCTTATATCTCTCTCTTTTTCTCACTTACAGTCTCTCTCTCTCTCTCTCTCTCTCTCTCTCCCCCTCTTTTCCTCTCTCTCTTTCTTTCTGGGTGCCGGAAATAGCAGATCTAATTACATCCTTTCTCAGTCAGAGAATGGAGATGCATGTTACACAATATGCCCACCCTGTTAGTTGTGTGTGTGTGTGTGTGTGTGTGTGTGTGTGTGTGTGTGTGTGTGTGTGTGTGCTTGTGTGTGTCCTGAGGTTCCAACTTGTGCACCACAAATTGCGTTAGCCTTTCAGGAACAGCACATTTCCTGCTCTGTGTAATCAGCAGCTCTCAATATGTGCAGCTGCTGGGTTTTTTTTACAGTATTTTACTGTATTGTACTGTATTTTACTGTATCTTCTGTTTAATTCAGTTCTAACCAATATTAACCCTTACAAATCTCCTCAGCAAACACGTATTACGTAGGGGTGGAAAAATATGGTGCAAAATAGCATCACAATACTTGTAAACAGTTTTACAATACTCATAACAGCCTTACATTCAAAGGGACTGTATGAAGGCCTACACTCCTTTCCTTTCTGTGAACGTATACATTATCAGAATTGGTGAAATATTATTGTTAATATTATGAACAAGTGTATAGTAATAGTTAAAACACCTTAAATTCAGTGTTTGTTTGTTTTTCTTCATTATTTTTACATTTTAGCCTTTGTGTCAGGTTAATTGGTTCCATGTATTGTTGGTTAACTTTGTGTAGATTTTTCTGCATATAGAATGGAGATGTCTGAGACAGTTAAATTGATAGAGCATTGAACTTTGCACGACTCCAGCTCATCCAGACCAGAGCCTGAGCCGGATCATGAACCATGATCTGGAGGTGGGTTTTCCCAGGCCCATATGCTGCTATTGATCTGCTGTCACAGACTGAGTGGTCACTCAAGCCTACCTGAATGTGTGTGTGTGTGTGTATGTGTGTGTGTGTGTGTGTGTGTGTGTGTGTGTGTGTGTGTGTGTGTGTAATTATGCGTCAGGATGGTTTGTTCAGGGATATGAGTGGACAGCAGCTTCCCTCATTAATCTGCTGCTCTATTTTTAGCCCTAATAAACACAGACTGGAATGAGTAATAATGAGGGGAAAGACTGGGGCCTATTATTTAACAGTCTGTGACCTCCCAGGAGACTTCCTCCTTCAACACACACTTACATACGTGCAAGTGTGTGCCTGTGTGTGCCTGTGTGTGCCTGTGTGTGCCTGTGTGTGTGTGTGTGTGTGTGTGTGTGTGTGTGTGTGTGTGTGTGTGTGTGCTTGTGATGGTTGACAACCAAGAATGCCTGGCTATTGTCTAGTTAATTGCAGAGCATTCATGTATCCTAAAAATATCATAGCTGAAGAATTAGGTGCTCAAACCTCACTGCAGTTGTAAAACATAATAAAATAATAATAAAAAAAAATCTTGTTGTAAAGTAGATTTTCCTAGACATCCCTTAAAAAAAAAACAGAAGAAAGAATATATTTATTATTAAATGTAGAGTTAGCAGCATGCAAAAAGTGAAAGCATGTTTTTATATTTTATTATATTTCTCCTTTAATTGAAAAAGTGAGTAATTGTCCAAGAGATGTTCTCCTATTGTTCAGATGACATTTTAAGGACATTTTAGGTTTGTTAGGTTATATTTAATCTTTTATAATTAGCTCTATTGTCCTTTACTTTACATCACTTTAATATATAATATGATTTTTTCATGACAAGGCTTGCACTAAGTATACTGGTTTGAATCCCTGTCATGCAGCTTGCCATCAACTGCTGAAACCCTGAGAGAGCACAATTGGCTTGCTCTCTCTGGGTGGGTAGATAGCGCTCTCTTCCCACATCACTCCAAAGGATGATGGCGCTCAGCACAAGACGCAGCAGTTCGAAAAGAGGCGGGGGCTGAGATCATGTGTCGGAGGAGGTAAATTGGGTGAAAATTAGAAAAAATGTGAAATAAAATTTAAATTGCTTTTCGCTAGATTTTCTCTAGATATTTTTGCTATATAGAAATGTCTTTATCAGCTCTCACTGCTGGCATTTAATAGAGAAGTGCTTTGTATGTCTGTGTGATAGGATCAAAAATTCATATCCCGAAACATGTCACTCCATATACTGATAACAATATACCTCACGATATAGCACATTTTCTAAAAAAATTGTAGAAATTTCTTTTTTATTCAAAAATAACTAGACAAAATAATATTTCTTATTGAATGTAGAATTTACAACACTCATCAATTTAAAGTATGTTTTTATAATTTATTATATTTCTTTTTCCTTTAATTGAGAAACATTGTCTAAATTGTGCAGAACAGGTGGGGTGCCGGTTTACAATCGAGAAACATTGTTTTATACGGAAACAGAAGTAATGCAGGGACGTCTAGAAATTCCTAACTTGGTTACACAATCAATTAATAGGAGTTTGTCTCACTTTACCTCTAAATGCAAAAGGGATCATAAGCTGTGGTGCATGATATTTTCCCCTTATTGCAAAGGTTATATTTTAGGGGCACATTTTAGGTTTTGTAAGTTAAATTGAATCTAATATAATTATTTCCATTCTCTCTCAAGTATATTAACCTGAATGAGGCATCAGATGTTTCTGGATGTATATACAGTATTTCTTTACAAATAAAACATCACTTTTTTATATCATGTAAATCAGGCAGTTATTCTTCAGTTATTTTGCGTGCAATTTTTTTTTTACACGTTTTACATTCAATTCCACTGAAATTAACACGTTTTTTTTCCTTCTCCTATAAATTTGCTATTTTGGAGATACGAGGTTTCAGGCAGACCTGGCTATTTGAGCAGAGACATGCTTGTCTGTGTTGAAACATCTTCCAGAGTTAGAGGCATGCTTCACTGTCAGTTCAGAAGTTAAATACATTTTGATGAGCTGACAGCATGAGCATTGCTGTGATTGAATGCACTGAACTGAACACACATTCATTTAATTATGTGGGATTTACTAGAGCTGATCTGGATCCCCATGTTATCCTCTGCTACTAATCAAGATACAGTTGCTGTTTGCGTAGGTGGATGCTTCTGTATTACGTGTTGGGAGAGAGTGATAGTCTAGGTTCAGTGGTTTGTCTCATTAAAACTCATCTGTAAATTGGTGTAGATAAATATGGGTAGCTTATCTGTTTCTCTATATAATTTATGAATAACTCTTTCACCTTATTCTTTAATGGACAGGACCTCACACATCCACCACAGAGCAGTTACAGTATTAATTGGATGGTGGATTATTTTTTGCACTTCAGTGTGTTGTGCTGGTACAAGTAAGTGGATCAGACACAGCAGTGCTGCTGGAGTATTTAAACACTGTGTTCACTCACTGATCTTCACTCTATTAGACACTGTAGATGTAAAGTCAGAGACAGATGCTCTAAATCTGTTGCTGAACAGTTGATGTTGGCCATCCTCCTCTAATCTTTCGTTAGTGGACACAGAACGCTGTTAGCTGGAAATCTTAGGTTGGTAGACTATTCTCAGTCCAGCAGAGACACTGAGGTGTTTAAAAACTCCAGCAGCACTGCTGCATCTCCACTCATATCAGCCAAACACACACAGATAGTTTGCGTCCACTAGCACTTTTCTTCAAAGGATCTCTAAGCTCATCATGTGAGTGTGTCTGTGACATTTTAATTTACATTACATTACATTACATTACATTACATTACATTTCATTTGGCAGACGCTTTTGTCCAAAGCGACTTACAATAATGAAGTACAAAGTAATAGGAATTTAGATAACCCATTTTTAGATAGGGCTTAAAGGAGGTCGAAGGGAAATAAAGGGATAGAGAAGTGAAGGAGGGGAAGAAGGAAATGGGGTTAGAAGTAGTTAGTGTGTTAGAGGTGTTAGGAGAGTAAGTGCTCTTTGAAGAGCTCTGTCTTCAGGAGTTTCTTAAAGATAGCGAGAGATTCTCCTGATCTGGTAGTGGAAGGTAGTTTGTTCCACCATTGGGGAACTCTGTATGAGAACAGTCTGGATTGCTTTGTGTGAGTGTTTGGCAAAGCGAGGCGACTTTCATTGGAGGAGCGCAGCGGCCGGGAGGTAGCGTAAGCCTTCAGGAGCGAGTGCAGGTAGGAAGGAGCCTGTTCTGTCATCACCTTGTAGGCGATTGTAAGAGTTTTGAATTTGATGCAAGCATCAACTGGTAGCCAGTGGAGCTCAATGAGCAGCGGAGTGACATGTGCCCGTTTTGGTTGGTTGAAGACCAGACGTGCTGCTGCATTCTGGATCATTTGGAGTGGTTTTACTACGCAGGCCGGGAATAATTAAAATGAAGAAACTTAAGTAGGCAATCATAAGTTAAAGATTTTACCGTTTTTATCAACCTCACGTCCAGACTCTGCTGTTTTCAGCTTCTCTGTATTTGTACGTGTTTAATATTGTAACCACTTACCATATTTTTTGCACTGTAAGGCACACTTAAAATCATTTCATTTTACTATACAGTTTGTAAGGAGCAGTAAAGCCACTCTGCTGAAGTGCAGCGTTATACAGGAGTTTCAGTAAAGTTTCTCCAGCACCAAGGCTGGAGCAGTATTAGCATTAGCTGCTAACCGCTAACCGCTAGCTAATATCGACCTGACTTACCAGAACACTCAGGTTTCCTCAGTGTAGCGCTGTCTGGCGGCATTTACTGTTAGCCGCTAAACCTATTGCTGCTGCACCCAGCCTTAGTGTAAATCTGGAAATCTAAGCTTACTGTAAATAAATGAAAGCACTTTGCTTACCCAATTAAACAGTTTTCAGAAGAGAAACCTGTGTAGATTAACATCCAGCACTCTGATTTTAAAGATAATGTTTTTTTTTACTTAGCTTAACTTTACATACCTCAGTAACCCCTCCACCAACACCACCCAATGGCGAGACCTGCTGAATTAAAAGGAAAACTTGGCAACACCCGTGTTCGTTAGTAGTGTCACATAATGCGCCTTATAATTAATTTCCTCTTATGTAGGAAAATAGATCTGTAAATAGATGTTTATTGATAGTGCATCTTATAATCTGGTTCGCCTTATAGTGCGACAAATGCGCTATTTGTTTTATGTGTGTATGTTATATGCATGTTCATTATAATTAGCTTAACGTTATAAATATAAGCAGTAGAAAGTGTATGAGTAATGTAGAGCTGGCCAGACTGATGTAAATGATGATGTTAATAAAGCTGGACACTGTGAACTGCTCTGTTTTATTATTTATTAATGCTTGTGTGTTTTTGGTCCCACTGGGGCTTTTCTGCGTCAGTGGAGCTTTTTGCTGCCGGGCAGCAGGACCCCCGCCGCCTCTCTAGAGACCCTTAAGCTCAGTATACCCCCTTCTGAGACCCCCTCAACTAGAACAGCGTTCACATTAAAACAATATTACAACAAGTATTTCTAATTTCCATTACAACGTGTGTGTTTGAAGAGAACACTAATAAACACACACACACACACACACCACAACATAATACCTGAGGGATCAAAATCACATAATCTCTTTGGCCCAGACTTCACATACACACACACACCGACACACACACCGACACACACACACCGACACACACATGCGTACTTACATACACATATATTACCTGAGGGGACAAATTCCCATAAAAAGTTGGCCAAGAGTCTCTCTCACACACACACACATAAACACCATAACCACACACACACACACACACACACACACTACCCAGCATTCCTTCATTCCTTCATTAGCCAGTATGTTGAGTGTGAGTCATGTGTATCATCCTCAGCTCTACTAATTCACCTGGGGGAGGGATCTTAGAGTGTGTGTGTGTGTGTGTGTGTGTGTGTGTGTGTGTAGATGGCTGTAGGGACTGTGCTCGGCTGTGTGTTTCTCTCTGTCCGGGCTAATTGTGATGATAGGCTGCTATTTTAAAACAGGACAACTCAGCAAGACTCTGTCTGTCTCTTTCTGTCACACACACACACTCACAGACACACACACAAACACACACTCACTCTCTCTCTCACACACACACACACACACACACACACACACAACAAAACTCAACAGGCGTTTCATACATCATATTCCATCTCTCTCACTTTGTTTTTTTCTTCATCTTCCCTACTCTCCCCCTCTCTCCTTTATCTCTCTCTATTTCTTTGTATGCTTTTCTATGTAATTCTTTACCTCTCTCTCTCTCTCTCTCTCTCTTAATCTATTCCTTTATATATTTCTCTTTTTAGTTCTTACTTTCTCTTTTTGTCTCTGTGTTTTTCTCTAACCTCTCTCTCTCTCTCTCTTTCTCTTTAGAAAGAGTTCCATTGAAAACTAGATTATAATCACACAGCTACATTCAGGACAGCAAGCTTTCATAATATACAAAGAGTGTGTGTGTGTCTGTGTCTATGTGTGTGTGTTTTCACACCTGCATTATTATTCATATCCTCAGTATTGTCCAGTGCTGGTTAACAGACAGAAACCCTCCAATGGGCTTTAAAAGTGTAAACACGTTTTAACAGCAGGGCAGTGAGGCAGTGAAGGAGTGATCAACATCAGCTGTTTTCCGTTCTTCACCTTTCCTCTCTTTACCCATGTCTGCGATTCCAGAGCTGAGGCTGATCTTTCTTCTAGCTGACTTCTGTCCAACCTGAACTTTCCAGCAGGACTGACTGCTGACTGCGTGTGGAGAGAATCTGTTTGATTGACAAACGGTCTATTAAGTATTTATTACCAATCAGTGGCCCAGTGCACACCTTCCATTAACATATGATCTGGGTGATCTAATCAAACAAGATTCAGTACATCTCGATTAGTATTAGATTAAGGGTTGGTTTCTCAGACAGGGATTAAACCCTAGTCCTGGACTACCGGTACATTCTTTCTTTCAGTGGAGAATCTCCATTTAAAATGCTCCATTTAAACAAGGCTTAAGGTTCTAGGGTTGTTTTCACACCTGAAACTTTGGTTACTGTTACAGTAGAACTACACTACAGTAGGAATCACCAAGATATTTTACTGCCGTGTGACAAAGTGCCCTCAAAAAGGGGTCGGATTTTGTTGCAACACCAGTTCTTTTTCTTCTTCTATTGTTGAATTGTTGTTGATAGCCTGCATATCTCTCTCTATGTCATTCTGTTTATCCCTGTCTCTTTTCATGCTTTTCCATGTAATTATTTACCCTCCTCTCTATCTTTTTATATCATTTCTGGAAAGAAATAAGAGACCACTGTGAGTTTCTTTGATTTTACCAAATTGAAAACCTCCAATATAAGCAAGAGGGAGGTGAAGGATCACAACCATCAAACCAAGTTGAGCTGCTTGAATTTTTGCACCAGGAGTGGCATAAAGTTATCCAAAAGCAGTGTGTAAGACTGGTGGAGGGAAAAAAAAACTGGGATTAAAACCAGGGTTATTCCACCAAATATTGATTTCTGAACTCTTAAAACTTTATGAATATGAACTTGCGTTATTTTTTCTTTGCGTTATTTGTGGTCTAAAAGCTCTTTTTTGTTATTTCAGTCATTTCTCATTTTCTGCAAATAAATGCTCTAAATGAAAATGTTTATTTGGAATTAGTGAGAAGGGTTGTCTGTAGTTTATAGAATAAAACAACAATGTTCATTTTACTCAAACATACACATGAATCAGAGAAACTCTTTTTCTCTCTCTCTCTTTATCTCTCTCTCTCTTTAGAAGGAATTCAATATAAAGTTGATTATAATGACACAGTTACTGTCAGAACAACATGCTTTCATAATATACAAAAAGAGAGAGTGTGTGTGTCTGTTTTCACACCTGCACTATTATTCATATCATCGGTATTGTTCAGACATAAAAGGTCATATACATTTAGGGGATAATGAAGATAAATTTATTGTTGTTAATAGCCTACTTCCTGTAACCTGTCTTTTAGAAAAGTGCTTTCAGACTGCAGGAGAACCAGACCCTGGTTCAGTGGATTCAAACAGAGAACACCTCTTTTGGTCAGACTAGTTTTTGGCCCTTTGACCTGAACTGTGTTTTTCAGCCCCTTTCACACGTACTGTTTAAGATTGGATCAAATTGCAAAGTCTGAAAGTCCAGAACAAACAAGGCAGGTGTAAAAGCACACTGAATTCACAAGTATGGTTTGTAGAAGTGAGCTTACCTCACCTTACCTCCTGTCACTCTAAAAACATATTACAGTGTGTGTAGTCATGTGACCTTCAAAAAATCCAGTTTGCAACATGGAAACAGCGTGCATTAGAACTTAAACTCAAGCAGCTCGATCAATAGTAGAATAATGCAGTGTTCTGTCGGTCATTAAAATAACCGTTCAATAACCACAACAAAGATTGAAAGTTCAAATAATTGAGGCACTGATTTGAGGTCATATCATTCTGCACTGTTTCTGAGTTAAGCATTTTTGCCCAGGTTTGCCTAATCTGGAATCTGTGAATGCAAGTGTGATAAAATGTTGTTGTTTATTGTCTGGTTCTAAACCTACTATTGTCAAATTATGCATCATAATTATACCATTGCAGCAAAGCCCTGATTTCTACTAAACAATAACTACATAAAAATAAAACTTTTGGGTATACATGAAAGTACTAATTGCATTTAATATTCTTTATATTAGTAATAGATGTTCATTTCTCGTCTGCAGTAAATCATGTGGAGAATTTATGTGGTGCCTGACATTCTGCACAAACTAAGGAGGAGATTTGTATTGATCAGGTTAAGATGAGTATGCATTTATTTAGCTGATCAATACTGTTTTCCCTGGTCACTGCTTCATGCTGTGTAGAGCTCATTCTGGAGAATGAAGTAGTTCTCATTTCACACTCACATTATATATTAAATCATCTGTCACACAAAAGCATACCGCATGTCTCCATCTTTAATATTTTTTAATTCTAGTCTATTTTAAGTCTGATAAAGAAGCACCACATACCAAGCACCACACAAACACGCATATTTAGGTAAAAAATACTTGTTATTTAGTTCCTTAATTGGTGTTTAGTCATTTTGTTCAAATTTAACATTCCATTCCATATTTAGCCATAACATACATTTGGCAACCAAAATGGCAAAAAATTTAAATGTTTGAAGTTTGAAAAAATAGGTAAAAAGATGAATAGTTTATACTATACAAGATATAAAACAACCAGCTGGGTTGTTTAAAATGTTGTTTAAATTGTAGGTTTGTAATTGTCTTTTCTTTAAAAAAACAAGACAAAATACCTTTTTTTCAATGGGTAAAATGTGGCAAAAGTTGTGAAAACCTGTGAAAAAACTTGATATATAATTGATATTTGGCTGTTGGCCAGTTTGTTTGGTTTGTATTTCAATTTATTCTTGAAATCAGGTGGTTGTTTATATTATATAGATGCGCAAAATACTGGAACAAGCTGACATTGTAATGTAAATATTACAGTATTTCAATACTATAAAAATAATTACAGGTATTTTTGTTTACAATTATATAAAAAATGCACAATATGTGTCCAATATTGGAGCAAAGTAAATTATATTGAAGATAAATAATGAGTAAAGAATAAAAAAATAGTGTGAATCTTCCTTTTGGTTCAAGCAGTAAAACAGTAAAATAAAAATTGATTTGACAATGCAAGTTTCGCGGTGTGACTAATAAACATTTATCACACATTGTGATAACAATGGGAAAACAATATATACAATATTTTGCAGCCCTAATAAAACACAATTTCAAATATAATTTTGGAGAAATGCTCCTAAATGACAGTAAATAATTTCTGTTGAGTGTTTTATACCATTGCAGTGCTGTTTGAACTACATTTGATCCAACATTATTTATTTTAACGTTATTACATTTTTGGCTGGTGATGGTATGTGTTGCTTGGGGCCCCTAAATGCCTTGACACTGCTCTGTGTATAACACACTTCCCACCCCTACACCCTTCCCTATTCCTCATTCTTTCTATAAGACTCTAAGATAAGCCCTGACTGTGGGGTCAAGTAAGTAACTTGAGAAGTTCACACACACTTACACATAAACCCAGCTGTTCTGATCATTACACACACACACACACACACACACACACACAAACATACACACAAAAACAGTGTACTATAGAGATGAATGGACCTCCAGGTTTAGGGCCGTGAAGCATGATACATTAACTGTAGCCTTGCTTTCAGACTCTCTCTCTTTCTTTATGTCTCTCTATCTCTCTCTCTTGTTGTCTGATATATATGAAGTGATGCTCAGCCTGAGGGATCAGGCCTGTGTGCTGTATCTCAGTGAGTAATGTGTGTGAGTGAGGTGATCGCTCAGACAGCTGACTGAAAGTCCAGTTTTAATGATGTACAATGATGATGTTCTCTGTCACTGCTTGAACAGTTCAGTCACACTTTAACTCTTTACACAGGCTGGTTCTGGTTACACAGTAAACCCATTAGTGTTAAATCACTCACAGTCACAGTAGAATCAGAAAGTACAGTAAGTAGTGTCAGGGGATTGTAGTGTCTGGGGATTGTTTAGTGTGGGATTAATTAAGGAAGAGGTGTTAAATGCCCCATAGTGTTAATCATAAACAGCACCAACTCTGCGTAATGTTTTGCTGTACATGGTCAGCACATTTAAAGTTATAATTTATTGAAATCTTATCGAAAAAACACTTTCAGTCATGTTTGTCTGCCCCTGAGATTCCTCTTCGATTGGCCAGATGTATCACAATAATTTTATTATTGGCTTATTGCACAATTTATAGACATAACCTCAATAATTTTCACTGACCTCAATATAGTTCATTATATTTCTTACAGTGAAGAGAGCCCATTAACATGAATGCGCTGGTATACAAAACTATCCTATTAATGTTTAATTAATGTTCTGTAGGATATATAAAGTACACATACCAAGCATCAAGCATAACACTATGACGTAACACAGTTTTAATACCATTATAATTTTTTTTTAGCTCCACTGAGCATTTAAGAGCACTTCGTAGTTCTATAATGACAGACTGTAGTTCTGTATCTGTTCCTCTGCATACCATATTTTTAGCACTATAAGGCGCCTGAGTTTTATGGCACATTATTTTTTAAGTCAAACAAGAACTGGAGGTTAATCTATACAGATTTCTCTCCTGAAAACTGTTTATTTGTGTGATTAAAGCGCTTCTGTTTATCTACAGTAAGCTTCGATTTCCAGATTTCCACTAAGGCTAGCCAGACAGCGCTGCACTGAGGAACCATAAGTGTTATTAGCTAGCAGTTCGTCCCACATAGCTTGTTTTAACAAGGTAAACAGGAAGGCTACAGTCCAATATACTTCCTTCTGAATGCCAAAAAAGCTAACTAGAGCTTAACAGGTAATGCTAATGCCGCTCCAGCAGTGCTAGCTGGGGTAAGCAGCAGGCTACATCTCAATATACTCACCTCTGAACGGCGAAAGAGCTTACTAGAGCTTAGCAAGTAATGCTAATGCTGCTCCAGCAGTGCTGTCTGAGTTAGCAACAGGCTACAGTCCGATATACTCCCCTCTGAACGGCGAAAGAGCTAACTAGCACTCAAATGTTTAAAACAGATAAAATGACCATCTTTATTAGTTGTGATAAATTATGTAGTGATTGTTATCCAACCTTAAACCCGAGCTGAAGCTCAGCGATTACTTGTTCTAGAGAATATTAGCTAGCCTAGCATCTGTCTTGTAGTCCTTCTAGGCTCTAAGCTGTCTTCATTTATCAAACCCATTGCCAGTGTTTAATTGTGTTTTACTCTTTCTCAGGTCGTGTAGTGCTTGAGTTAGTACAGGAAATATAATAAATGGCCTTTTAAATCTGTATCTATTGCACCGGTGTGGGACAGGAAGTGCTGGCTGGACGAGATTTACAGCTGTATTTTCTGAACATGCTTTTTTCATAGGGCATCTCCAGTGCAGAGCTTAGCCAGCGGCAAAAAACACCAGTTCAGTCTTTAGTATGTCATTACAAGAGAGAGAGAGAGAGAGAGAGAGAGAGAGAGAGAGAGAGAGAGAGAGAGAGAAGTGGCAGTAACATTGTGGTTTTCTCTGGTTAGCAAGGTTTCATCCACATGCCACATTTCCACCACAGACAGGGTCTACACTCTTCTGTGCTCATGTAACTGTTGAAAAAAAGAACATAAACACTTCACACACATGCATACCCACATGTGCGCACACACACACACACACACACACACACTAGTGACCTTACTTCAATATCAATGTTATACAGAAGCTGGTCGGTTTGTTGCCAGCAGGATCTCTTAAACACAGACTTTTTAGCATTTAATATTAGCAGTGTGCTATCTTCCATGCTTTAGCATTTAATATTAGCAGTGTGCTATCTTCCATGCTTTAGCATTTAATATTAGCAGTGTGCTATCTTCACTGTTTTAGCATTTAATGTTACAGTGTGCTATCTTCACTGTTTTAGCATTTAATATTAGCAGTGTGCTATCTTCACTGTTTTAGCATTTAATGTTACAGTGTGCTATCTTCACTGTTTAGCATTTAATATTAGCAGTGTGCTATCTTCACTGTTTTAGCATTTAATGTTACAGTGTGCTATCTTCACTGTTTAGCATTTAATATTAGCAGTGTGCTATCTTCACTGTTTTAGCATTTAATGTTACAGTGTGCTATCTTTACTGCTTTAGCATTTAATGTTACAGTGTGCAATTTTTACTGCTTTAGCACAAATTTTATTTCCAAAGTCCTGGGGATCATCAAGATTTATGTTGGCAAATAAGAGACAGAAATTTGTGTTCTTTGTGGTCAGCAGTGTTTTTTTTTCTTCTTTATAGGTTCTTGTATTTTTGTGACCTCCTGGATGAGATCCGTGCTAGTAATGACAAAACCAGCAAGCTGATTGGCTGTTTCTCCTGCCAGAAAATTTATTTGGGGCTTTCATTTGGCGCCCCCTTTAGTGCAGCGCCCCTATGCGTTGTAGGCAGTTGTACTAATCCCTTAGCTCTGTACTGTATTTAAAAAAAAATGTTTTGTCTCTTTTTGCACTTAAAGCATAGTCTTAATATGACTGGTTATGGTTATGCATAGTTAAATTACAAGAGATTTAGGAGAAAAAAAAAACACAAACCCTAGGCTTAATATGACTATAATAATATGAATATTAATTAGTTTGCACTATATATTGTGGCGTGAGGAGGCGGGGGAACCGTGGGTCCGCCCCACCCCGGGACTCACAGCCAGGGGCCTACCACAATATATATATATATATATTTTTTTATTCTTTTTCTTATTTCTATTTCTTATAGAATCAATGTGTGAGAGAAACCAGTCTGTTAAGTTTGCATTATATGATTTTGTCAAATAAAACTCTAGTTTTCAAGCCATTTTTCATTTTTGACATTTTCTTTAAAATTTTATTTTTGAATATCGTCTCGTCTCGTTATCGTGAACCCAGTATCGTGTCTCGTCTCATCTCATCTCGTGATATTAGTGTCTCGTCACACCCCTAGTGCTATACTGATTTAGTATTTAATATTGGTAGTTCCAGGTTACAATGTTGTTAGTAACATTAGCAGTGGCAGGCTGTGGTGGTTCTCCCTTTACAGAAAATAACTATGGTTTTACTATGATAGTTTATAGTATCTGTGGTTAGTGTATAGTTATTTATGATTCTACTGTGAGCTACTATGTTATTATGGTAAATTCAGCTCTGGAAAAAAAGAAGAGACCACTTCAGTTTTTGAATTAATTTCTCTGATTTTGCTATTTAAAGGTATATGTTTGAGTAAAATGAACATTGTTGTTTTATTTTATAAACTACGGACAAAATTTCTCCCAAATTCCAAATGCAAATATTGTAATTTAGAGCATTTATTTGCAGAAAATGAGAAATGGCTGAAATAAAAAGATGCACACCTTTCAGACCTCAAATAATGCAAAGGAAACAAGTTCATATTCATAAAGTTTTAAGAGTTCAGAAATCAATATTTGATGGCATAACCCTGGTTTTAATCACAGTTTCATGCATCTTAACATGTTCTCCTCCACCAGTCTTACACACTGCTTTTGGATAACTTTATACCACTGCTGTAAAAATTCAAGCAGTTCAGCTTGGTTTGATGGCTTGTGATCATCCATCTTCCTTTTGATTATATTCCAGAGGTTTTTAATTTGGTAAAATCAAAATTGAATGGATGCGATTTTTCAATCAATTTCAATCATTTTTTAAATTAAAACTGACATCTGCATTTAATCTATGAACCCTGGAAGTATTTTTGTGGAAAGAAGTTTAGAATTATGTTTGATAAATATGTTAACCACTAATACAGGTTCAGGGTTTAATGGATTAAAAATAATCACAATTTAAATCACAATTGCAACTTTCTGTGGAAAAATCTCAAATAGATATTTTGCCCAAATCGTGCAGCCCTATAGCAGTGTATATTTTACAGCTGTGTCTGATGCTGCAGTGTCAAGACATATTAATCCCAAAGCTAATAATGTTGATATAAGACAGCAAACTGTCTACTCTCTCTCTCTTTCACTCTCTCAATCTCTCCCAGGCTCGCTCGCCCTCTACAGCTCTCTCAGGCACGGGTTATTAACTTTACTGGTTTAATAATCTGGGCTGCATGATATACGCAAAAATGCCGTATTTGGTTTCTATTGGTACATTTTGGATGTGGAGGATCACATGAGCGCCTGATTCATGCAGACTCCCACAGAGACTCATCTGGAGCCTGTGAGGTCATCAGGCTGGATATCAGCGCCCGTGACGTGGCTTATGCAATAATTTAATGTGCAATGGAAGACACAGTGCCGAGCTAAGATGAACACACACACACACACACATGCTGACCACCACACTGCTCAGACCCAGCGGAAACAGGAGCATCAGTGGCATCATTGCTGCTGTCCATCAGGGAATTCTTTTTCCAGCTGTTTTAGTGTGTGTTCTACTAGATCAGAGTGTGATACCATCTGCAGTGTGTGTGTGTGTGTGTAATTGAGGTAATTGAGGAAGTGAGAAAGTGGGACTATCCTGTCTTTCATTTCCATTCGCTCACAGAGCTGATTAACACTGTGACCTGAGTGTGACCTCTGTGTTTCTGAGTCATTCTGCTCCTCATGACCTCTTTAGTGTTGCATTGTTCAGTGCTGTAAATTAGAGTCTGGAACACTATCTCACTGCACACTGCACACACACAGTCACAGACACGCACACACATATTATTTTATACTATCTCACTGCACACTGCACACACACAGTCACAGACACGCACACACATATTATTTTATACTATCTCACTGCACACTTCACACACACACACGCACAGACATGTACACACGTTATTTTATACTATAGATTCTGCTCTGAAGACATTCATTTTAGTGTCGTCAATGTCAATGACGTGATTAATCTGGTTATATACAAACTATATATATATATATAGTATATATATATATATACTATATATATTTATTTTTTTCTCACATTACCAAGCTTACAGATCCTGGTCATCTGTTCAAGGTTTTATTATGTGATGTTATCACAGCACCACTTCTATCAAGTCAGAATGTAGCTAGATTACTTTTTGCTTATGTTAAAATAGGGATTCAATTTCATAAGTAACAAAACACCTCCCTCACTCACACATTAATTTGGCACATTTCCTCTCATCAAGCTCTCCATTAAATCTTTACGTACAAACACATTTAAATATTCTAATTTAAAATGCATCAAAACTTCCCTTAGACTGCCCTCATGTATACCAGGCATTCCATACTACAAGGAACTGCCTGCTTTTATTTATTTATTTTTTATCATCATTAATACAATTAATTTTTTTAAGCGAGTGACACCACTCATATAAAATTTATTCTATTTTTTCCCAGTCTAAATCAAATACAATGCCAAATGTCCATTATTAAAACCTTAAGTCTTGGGGGGATCACGTGACCGATTTTCCGGGATGGCAGCACGTAGCTAGAGCTCTCGCACTTTTCCCCATTTTCTGTCCTTTTTTGACGTTTTTAATATTTCTACCTGGGATTTTCTACTGGTGACAGGATGGCTGAGATGTCTACTGCAAAATCGAGACCAATTTCCTCCCCAGTCGTCTCTCCAATCAAGAAAAAAACGAAACAAAGTGACTCACCCGAACTCGCTAAAATGGCGGACCTGTCGCTGGAAAAACAGGCCAACTTATTCCAGTCACAGTTTGAGGTGTTAGCAGCAATGATCCGGGACGAATTTTCAGCTCAGATGAAACCGGTGCTGGCGCTTATATCAAGGGTGGACTCTGTGTTAGGTGAACAGCGCGAGGAGAAGAGTGTACTGAATGAACACACTTCACTTCTCGAGGCCGTGGAGAAGAAGCTGGCTGACCTAGAGGACCGCTCTCGCCGCAACAATGTTCGCCTGGTGGGTCTCCCTGAGGGAACGGAAGGCAGCGACCCTACTGGCTTCATTCAGAAGGCCATCAAAGAGTGGTTTCCCATGCTGGCTACCTCCGAGATGGAAGTGGAAAGAGCTCACCGTGTATATAGAAGTCAGAAAGACACACGCAACTCTCCGCGGGTCTTCATCTTCAAGCTCCTGCGGTACCAGGATAGGCAGCGTCTCCTGAAGGCAAGCAGGGCCAGCGGTCCCATCTCCCACTCGGGTGCTAATCCTCGGTTCTTCATTGATTATAGCTCCTTCACTTCTAAGAGAAGAATGGCTTTTCTTCCAGTTCAGAAGTCTTTGCGAGCAGAGGGTATTGAAAGCTTCTTGCTTTATCCTGCTCAGTTAAAAGTCACCATTTCAGGTACTGTGCATACTTTCTCTTCGCCCCAAGAAGCAGAGGAGCGGTTGCCGTCTCTGTTTAGGAACGACGTCAGCCCTATGTAAATTCTAAGTTTTGTCATTGTGTTTCCGCTACCTCTGTATATCTACCGCTTTTGTTTTTGGGATTGCATATTTAAGTTTTCTTTTGACAACACTTTCTCTTGGGGAGATACCTTTATTTATTTAAAAAAATTATTTATCCTTATATAATTGTATATTTTGATGTTTAACGTAAGGTAGATATTTGTGTAATAACCGGGGTACGGTGCGACTTGCTGCGGGGCTTAAGCCGGTTAACGCGTCACGGCTCAGTTATATGTTGGGTCTGGAACCGAGGAGGAAAGGTCTTCCCTAAGATCCTCCTCGTTCCAGAGGGGTTTGTTTAAAAATGTTCTAATAAGGGATCTATGGTTATATGGCACCCAGGGTTATTTGTTTAGTATCTCATTTATTTGTTAGTAATATCCCAAGCCTCACAGTTATATTTTTAATCCTTTCCAGTTTGTTTAATTTTGTTTTCCCTAGTGTTTATAACAATTTATGTCTGTAGTAACAGTATTGTCTTGGAATGTCCGAGGTTTGAACTCGCCTTCAAAGAGAGTATGTTGTCTAGATATTTTGCGCAGGAAGAGAATAGATATCGCTCTTTTACAAGAGTCACATCTGTTACATACTGATGTGGCTAGAATGTCAAATAAATATTTTAAGGTAGCTGCGTATTCCTCTGCTAAGAAAAAACATAATGGCACATTAATTATCCTACGTAGAAAATTGAATATCTCAATTCTTCATACAGGCTCTGACACATCTGGTCGAATCTCTCACATTACGGTGATTATTGGTGGTAAAAAAGTCACTTTCGTTTCAGTTTACGCCCCTGCGGTATTTGACTCTGAGTTTTTTGTAACTCTATCTAAATATCTCTCGAAATTTGATTCTCCGTTAATCCTTGGCGCAGATATGAATGCCGTTCCTAATAATTTGCTAGATCGCTCCAACGTTAATTACTCTGATATACAAATTAAATCCACCTCCGCTCTGAACGAATTAATCTCCGACTTTTCTTTGACCGATGCCTGGCGTGCTCTTAATCCATCTTCTAGAGAATATACTTTTTTCTCTGCCAGACATAAATCATTTTCCAGAATTGATGTTCTTCTGACGTCCTCCTCCTTGCTACAACTGACACATTCAGCTGATATTGTTCCTCTCTCGTTGTCGGACCATCATCCTAACATTGCAAAAATAACATTTCACAAACTGTCACAGCGCGCACCCAGATGGCGTTTTAACATCACATTGTTACAAAATACAACATTTATATCTGATTTTTGTTCCTCATTACAGGAATTTCTGGATTTTAATTATGGCTCTGTTCAGAATGTTCAATTTCTATGGGGAGCGATTAAGGGTTTTGTTAGAAACTATTCTATTTCTTTTGCTTCTCACTTAAATAAAACAAAATTGTCTACAATTAATCTTCTTGAACACAAAGTATCTACTCTGTCCCATTCTTTACAACACAATTTTAATAAATCAATTGCATCTAAATTAGAATTGGCTAAAAAAGAGCTTAATTCAATTCTGAAACGACACTCTGAATTTTTAATTCATAGAACTAGACAATATTACTACTTTCACAGTAGCCGACCAAGCCACTTACTTGCTCTTAAACTACATAGTAGTGAAAGATTTTCGGACATCCATATTCTGCAGTCTCCCCAGGGTGAATTAATAACAGACTCTTCCCAAATTAATCTTATATTCCAACAGTTTTATAAAGAATTATACCATTCTCAACCAGGTCCAAATAATGATAACCACACTTCATTTCTTAGGGATTTAAATTTGCCTTCTTTATCTACAGAGGAAGCGGAAACTTTGGGCCAACCACTTACATTGGACGAATTAAAAACTGCATTACAAGCCATGAAAAAATCAAAAGCTCCGGGCCTTGACGGAATTCCTCCAGAATTTTACCTAACTTTTTTCCCCCAAATTGGTCCGCTCCTATTAGACATGTTTAATAAGTCAATTGAATCAGGTTATTTTCATAGAGATGCAAACACAGCTGTAATTTCCCTTCTCCTTAAACCGGGAAAAGATCTGACTTTGCCTACCAGTTATCGCCCCTTATCACTAATTGGTGCTGACATTAAACTTTTCGCAAAAATATTGGCTTTTCGACTGGAAACCTATATATCTAAATTAATACACTGCGACCAGACTGGTTTCATTAAATCTCGTTTCTCTTCGGATAACGTACGACGATTACTTCATGTGTTAGATCATACATTACATTACATTACATTACATTTGGCAGACGCTTTTGTCCAAAGCGACTTACAATATTGAAGTGTACACCTGACACTGTAAGACAATGTGCCATTCTCTCACTCGATGCAGAGAAGGCGTTTGATCGTTTTGGATTGGAATTTTTTATGGACTGTACTTGAAATAATGGGTCTTGGTCACAAATTTATAAACATGATCAAAGTTCTGTACTCCAACCCTTCTGCCATTGTCATATCTGGTGCAAATTGTTCATCATCTTTTCCCATGTTACGAGGTTCTAGGCAGGGTTGCCCCCTCTCCCCTTTTCTGTTTGCCCTATCCCTTGAACCGCTTGCACAAGCAATACGCCTCTCTAGTGCTTACTCTCCTATTAGAATTCTTAATACACAGCATCACATTTCCCTGTATGCAGATGATATTCTGCTTTTTGTTCACGATGTCCCTCAAACTCTCCCTCACTTATTAACTATCCTGGATACATATGGCAGTCATTCCGGCTACAAAGTAAATAAGACCAAGTCTGCTTTACTCCCTCTGAATGAACCCATGAGGAACCTTAATCTTTCATCACCAATCCCTGTAGTGGAACACTTTAAATACCTTGGCATAGAAATTTACGCATCTCTCAACAAGACTGTAAAATCTAATTTCAACTATATATTGGGAAAAAATTGCAATGATTTAAAAAAATGGATTAAGATGACAGACTCATTACAAACACGCATTTCTGTAATTAAAATGAATATTTTGCCTAGATTTAATTTCATTACCTCCATGATCCCTCTATCCCCTCCAACTAATTTCTGGAAAAAAATTAACTCTATTGCAATCTACAACGTTGCAAAACTGATGGTGGCCTTTCACTTCAGAATTTTAAGTTATACTACTACTCTTTTGTCCTTCGAGCTTTAAGTGTTTGGCTTAACCCCGACGCAAAGACTTCATGGCGCCCTGTAGAAGAATGTATAATCGCTCCCCATAGACTACAAGATTTCATTTATTCCAATATTTCACTTAAGCAATGTAAAATGAGATATGGACCAATCATCAGCAATTTACTTTTGGTGTGGAGGGATGTAGAAAAAATAACAAAACTTACCACCAAATGGCACAAAAACTCCCCTATTTTTCATAACTACAAACTTCTTACTGCCAGTAAACCTTTTTCTTTTCCTACGTGGCAACAGAAAGGTATTAATACTCTAGGTGACATTATTGATGATGCTGGTCTCCGGACATTCCAGGACTTACAATCGTTCTACAATTTACCTGGTTATTCCTTTTTTCTTTATTTACGTTTGCGCTCTGCCATGAAAACTTATGGGGTTCCCTGGAATTCACAATTATCTCTTCACCCTCTACATAGATTTTTCTGTGGCAATATGGAAACGAGAGGCTTGGTTTCAGCCATCTACACTACTTTACTCCAAGCTACATATAAACCATTAGGGATTCTGACAATTTGGGAAAAAGAACTTAAACTTCCTGATGATCAAATTGATTGGCAAACAGTTTGGACCAACATTATCTCTTCCTCAAAAAATCCAAATCATCAGGTAATCCATTACAACTTTGTGTTTAAATATTATTTTACACCCTTTAAACGTTATTCCATGCATCTTATCCCTTCTCCTTTATGTACATTTTGTCCCTATGGTGCATACGGTACCTTTTTGCACATGTTCTGGGAGTGTCCCAAGGTGTATAGATTTTGGTCTAAGGTATCTTCTACTCTTTCAGAAATTTTGGGGACTACAATTCCAATGTCACCTCAACTTTTTCTTCTGAACGACGACTCCTGCTGTGATTTGAACAGTACAGAAAAGAAAATCTGGATGGCTGGCACAACCGCAGCCAAAAAATTATTAGCTTTGTGTTGGCAACCCCCTCATTCCCTGAGTTGGAGAAAATGGATTCTTTTCAGTATTGACGTTATCAACCTGGAACTTTCTACCGCCCGCATTCATGGCGCTAAGGAAAAGACACTACTGGCTTGGGAAAATGCTGCTGAGATGTTTATGGCATTGCTCTGAACTTTTAGTTCTATTTCTGAATACTATGACATTGTTTTTGATTAACTGGCCATTGGGGTGGGGTGCCTTGGGGAGGGGGGAGGGAGTTTGAGGGTGGCATACACAATCACCCTCAACATTTTTTTTTTTTTTTTGTTCTTCAATATTGTAATGTACGTTGTTGCTGGTAATGTGGATAAAAATGAAAATAAATAAATAATTGATCACAAAAAAAAAAACCTTAAGTCTTAAAACAAACAAGTGCAATTATTCTCAGTTGATCACAGTTTTGCTGTGATTAATCCGATTAATTTTTAAATTGATTGACACCATCAAAGAACTTACAAAGAAAGAAGAGCTTAAAGAACACTTCAACTTTACTCAAGTCACAGCACTTGTGCTCTTACTCAATTCTGGGTACTTTGTGCATGTCTGCTATTAATACGAAATCATGTAACTGAATTTGTTAAATGAATAATGCAGCTGATTAGGTTTTTTTTTTTCATATTATGATAACACGGTCACATGACTTCTGTAAATACTTTAAGGTTAAAATCACACTATAACACATAACTCTCACAACAACAAGTAATATTAGAACTTGCATTTCATCACTGTGTTCTAGCAATAGGGTCAGAACGGGTAACAAATGCAATATTAATCCCTTTTTAGAGTCTTTAAACACACCTTTCAAATCACCACTGTCACCTGATGATTGATGAATATTGTTTATAGCTTTGGAATTTTTTAAAAATAGAGAAAAACAAACACAAAGAGAAGAAAGAAAGAGCTTTAGATGCTTATTTGTGAGAGAAGAAGAAGACAGACAGGTTTTACTACACACACACACACACACACATACTAGGCCTCCTGACTCCTGCTGAGCAGTGTGAGATGTACTTTAATTTATTATGATTATGTCATTAGTGCCCGCCCTGTGTTTCCTTGGCAACAGGCTGCCCTGCCCCCCGGTACGATTCAGTAATACAGTAGGAGCAGAACCTGCTGTATGTTTCCAAACATCTCAGCGGTTCTGATGTCACAGAAACATTGTGTAGAACCTAGTTTAAAATATCAGATTTGGAATCATGTTGATGGTACACTGACTGTATTAGGAGGAATAGCATCTCTGTTGTTGTCAATCCAGGCTAGAATGCTCCTCCTAAACTATAGAACTTTAGTGAAGCTGGACAGACCACCAGAACTGAGTAACCCTCGAGTTAAAAGTGAAATATAAGCAATTCTCCCATAATGCTGCTTTAATGAACACAACCCCATAAAATTAAAAGCTGTTGTTTTTAATGGAGGTCCACACACTGGCACAAACATTGTATTTTTTATACCACAAAAATAAAAAATATATATTTTAAAAGAATCACTTCACTTGGAGAAAGGTGGCTCTGTACAGCTTACCTATGTCATGTCTTGGTCGTAAGAAACAAAATGTCATTAAATGTGTCATAGAGACATATCTAGCAGTCACAATCTCTCACCAGGAGGTACACTACCAAAAAGTAGCCCAAGACCCAGCATGTACACTGCCTGGCCAAAAAAAAGTCACCACCTGGATTTAACTTAGTACATGATGTGGGGTTGATGATGCAGTTGGTCAGGTTTGGGTTCAGCAACAGTATGTGCTGAAAGAATGAGGTCAGCTGACCACTTGAATATACTGAATATAGATCAGGTTATTCCATTATTTATTTATTTTTTCTTCCCTGATGACACGGACATATTCCAAGATAACAATGTCAGGATTCATGGGGCTGGAATTGTGAAAGAGTGATTCAGGGAGCATGAGATCATCATTTTCACACATGGATTGTTCACCACAGAGTCCAGATCTTAACCCCACTGAGAATTTTTGGGATGGCTTGGGGAGGGCTTTGTGCAGTGGTCAGACTCTACCATCATCAATGCTGCTGCAAGATCTTGGTGAAAAATTAGTGCAACGCTGGATTGAAATAAATCTTGTGACATTGCAATAGCCTTTTTGTTGGTGACCTTTTTTTTTTGCCAGACAGTGTATAATAATATACAGCGTATAGACTTTTTGGGTGTGTGTATTTTAAGGGCAGAGCTGTGAACAACTCTGTGGGTTAAGACACATAATGGATCTAGTGTAGACTTCTTTTAGGACTTATTTCCAGAACAAATTTCTTGGTTTGATGCTGGTGAATGAGGCACATGTTGTTTTGTGAATTCAGCCCTGGATTCACCCACCGCACATTTCACTTTTCTTCTGATTTCGAATTCTGAGGTCAGGTTGTTCCTCTACAGATGGGTTCCTGTGAAGTTGTTTCAGTGTTTGTTCTTCTGCTGTACTGCTAATCAAATGCCTTCTCTGGAAATTTTTCAATTGATTCTGCCCACAGTGGTCTGAGCTGCAACAGACTGGCTTTACAACTAGAAATGTAAATGTGTTTTCTCTTCTATAGAAATGTTGTGACAGACAGTTCTGAACAAGCACTGTGTTGAATAACTTGAACCTAATCTACAGGTCTGTCAAGGGCACCAGTGTTTGCACTGAAATTGATGCAGGAATAGGGAGTAAACTGCAGCTTGTCTGAAGAGCTCCATAAGTAAAAATGATTTTTGTTTAGCTGTTATTTTAAACTGAAATAAGATACTAACTGTCCCATTCTTGTCCTGTTCTGTGGATCTTCTGTCTGTCTCTGTGTTTTTCCTGCCCTCCTGTTTGTTTATTTACCTTCCCTAAGTACATGGCCCTCTCTGTGTTCTCCTTTTTTTCTCTGCCCATGTCTTCAGTGCTCCCACCTGTGTTTATTTGTAGCTCCGCCCCCTCATTACCTGTCCCCAAGTGTTTCCAGGTAATTCTTCAGGTTCCATACTCAAACATGACTACTGTTGGATCCCAAACAGAGCCATATTGATAATATGGTAACGTTAACATAATATTTAACCAGCATAATATTTGCTTTTCTCTGTGGATCACTGACACCAACACTTTGTAAACATGTGTTTTGATGACTTAACCTTTATATAATGCAGTTTCAGTTAAAATTTACATTTTAATGTACAGTATTTGAATGTCTTTGATGTTTAATTTTCATATTGTCAGGAAGTATTAGCGCAGGTAACATCAGGAGAACAGAGGGAAAAAGGAAGGCAGAAAGGAGAAGAGGAACAGAGAGATGTTAGGAGCTTTCTATCCCCTTTAGCTCAGCACCTGGGCATGTACTGTATATAGTACATCACTGCTGTTTGTATGGAGCTTATAATATACTGTGCTTTCAGCCTGGAGATGGAGGGAAAGGCTATTTTCTTCTGCTGGGTTATAATGTAATGAGCGCCCCATGGAGTCTGCACAAAAACACTCGCTGGAGCAGCAGAGCAAATTAAACGTCACAGCAGCTGGAATACACACAAAAAACGGCTCTTACTAAGGCAGAGTAGAGTAGATTAAGGCAGAGTGAGGTAGAGCAAAGTAAAGTAAGGTAGAGTAAGGCAGAGTAGAGTAGATTAAGGCAGAGTGAGGTAGAGCAAAGTAAAGTAAGGTAGAGTAAGGCAGAGTAGAGTAGATTAAGGCAGAGTGAGGTAGAGCAAAGTAAAGTAAGGTAGAGTAAGGCAGAGTAAAGTAGATTAAGGCAGAGTGAGGTAGAGCAAAGTGAAGTAAGGTAGAGTAAGGCAGAATGAAGTAGATTAAGGCAGTGAGGTAGAGTGCGGCAAAGTAAGGTTGATTGAAGTAGAGTGTGGTAGAGTGAGGTACAAAAAGGAAGAATAAGGCAAAATAAAGTGGATTAAGGCAGAGTGAGGTAGAGCAAAGTAAAGTAATGTAGAGTAAGGCAGACTGAAGTAGAGTGAGGTATAATAAGATAATATAAGGCAGAATGAAGCAAAATGAAGTAAATTAAGCCCGCCTGAGGTAGAGTAAGGCAGAGTGAAGTAGATTAAGGCAGAGTGAGGTACAGCAAAGCAATGTAAGGCAGATTTAGGTAGAGTGAGGTAAAGTGAGGTCATAAGGAAGAATAAGGCAAAGTAAAGTAAATTAAGGCAGAGTGAGGTAGAGTGAAGTTAATTAAGACAGGGTGAAGTAGAGTGAGGTAAAGTAAGGCAGACTGAGGCAGAGTGAAGTTGATTAAGACAGGGTGAAGTAGAGTGAGGTAAAGTAAGGTAGAATAATGCAGATTGAAGTAGATTAAGGCAGAGAGAGGTAGAGTAAGGCAGAGTAAAGTCGATTAAGGCAGAGTGAGGTAAAGTAGGATACTACTTTCTTTGTCCATATTATGCACCCCTATTGGTCAGTGAGCAGAAGCAACAATATTGATGTTTCTAATAAAAAATGTACAGTGGGTGAAGTATGCAGGTTAAATGTACAGAAGTGTATGTGAGGCAGGAGAAATGTGGAAGTTATGGTCAGTGCAGCAGTAACTGCATTAGACTGTGTTGGGGAGCAGCATGTGTGTTGATGCGATATGTGTTTTAGGCCACAGGAGCAGATGATTTCTCCGGGTTCAGTTTCCTGTTTGCCTCCTTGCTCTGCTGAAACTATAACATGAATATTGAGTTAAAGTGCATTTGTAAAATATATAATGTAAAGTAATGTAATTATAACTGGGTACATTAGATTTTGCAGTGGGTTGTGTTCTCAGTCCAGGAGGAGATGGAGTGTGTGTGTGTGTGTGCGTATGAAGTGTATGCGTTTTAAAGAATGATCTGTCTGCGGCCTGTTTGTGCACCGTCGGGGCTTTTCCTCTTATTTATGAGTCTCTCCTTCTTTTACAACTTCACTCCTCAGACCCTTTTCTAAATTATGGATGTGAGAAAGGGCTGAGCTGTCGAGTCATAAGTCATTGTGTGTGTGTGTGTGTGTGTGTGTGTGTGTGCACGTGTTAGCTTGCTTGACTGACTGTATGTCTGTGTAATCCTCTCTCTGTGTCTATCTGTCTGTCTGCCTGCCTTTCAAATCATTTACATGTTTGTCTATATAACTGTCCCTCTTTCACCCTGTCTGTCTATGCATTATCTATCTGTCTAACAGTGTGTCTTCTTAAATGTCTATCTGTCAGTTTATCAGGTCTGTCTGTCTGTTTATGTCTGTCTGTTTGCTTGTGTACCTGTCTGCCAGAGACTGTCCACTCATCTACCTGTCTATATATTTAGACCAGGGGTGTCCAAATTACGGCCCGCGGGCCATTTGCGGATCGTTTCCTTTTTTGGAGCGGCCCGCGAGGTATTTTAGAAATAGAATGAAAGTTGGCCCACTGTTAAGCAGGTTTTTATAATGTGAGATTCAAAGTTTGAACGTTAGGTGTCAGAAAGTGGTAAAAGAGTCTAAAAGCAGAGAGGGTGCGCATTTCTAGCGCAGAAAAACAGGGTAAAAGAGTCTAAAAGCGGAGAGGGTGCGCATTTCTAGTGCAAAAAACGGGCCAAAGAGTCTAAAAGCGGAGAGGGTGCGCATGTCTAGCGCAGAAAAACTGGGTAAAAGAGTCTAAAAGCGGAAAGGGTGTGCATTTCTAGAACAGAAAAACGGGGCAAAGAGTGAATGCGTGAAAAAGCGTGAAAAGCGGAGAGAGTGCGCAGTTTTAGTGCAGAAAAATGGGCCAAAGAGTCTAAAAGCGGAGAGCGTGCGCATTTCTAGAGCAGAAAAACGGGCCAAAGAGTCTAAAAGTGGAGAGAGTGTGCATTTCTAGCGCAGAAAAACGGGCCAAAGAGTCTAAAAGCGGAGAGAGTGCGCATTTCTAGCGCAGAAAAACGGGCCAATGAGTCTAAAAGCGGAGAGGGTGCGCATTTCTAGCGCAGAAAAACGGGCCAAAGAGTCTAAAAGCGGAGAGGGTGCGCATTTCTAGCGCAGAAAAACGGGCAAAAGAGTCTAAAAGCGGAGAGAGTGCGCATTTCTAGCGCAGAAAAACGGGCCAAAGAATCTAAAAGTTGTCGTAATTAAGGAGTTTAATATTAAGAGACATCATGAAATTAAACATCAATTTGAAAAATCTTAGTTTACACAACACTGTCAAAGATAAAGATAGTAAGTCAAGTAAAATGGTGTGTAAATGAAAGTAATCAGGAAAATGTATTATTTAAAGTGGTATATTTCATTATTTGTTTTATTACAGAGTGTGGCCCATGACTTCAAATATATTTCACCTTCAGGCCCCCAACAAAATAAGTTTGGACAACCCTGATATAGACAGACAGGTATATGAGTGGACAGACAGATAGACAGGTCAAAATATGCATAGACAGAGAGAGAGAGAGGGAGAGGCATACATATATACCTTTATTTATTTATCTGTCTGTCTGTCTGTCTGTCTGTCTGTCGATGCACCTGCTTATATGCCTCTGCCGCTCTAATTATTTATTTATTTATTTATCTGTCAGTTTATCAGCTCGATCTATCTGTCTATCTGTTTGCTTGTCTACCTGTCTGTCTATCTAGATGGCTTGTCTTTCTGTCTATCTTTCTAAATATATTTCTGCCTATATGTCTGTCTGTCCACTCATCTACGCATCTCTCTATATATCTCTTTATATCTTTATCCATCTGTCTGTCTGTTGATGAGCCTGCTTGTACAGTCATATGAAAAAGTTTGGGCACCCCTATTAATCTTAATAATTTTTAGTTCTAAATATTTGGGTGTTTCCAACAGCAGTTTCAGTTTGTTATATCTAATAACTGATGGACACAGTAATATTTCAGGACTGAAATGAGGTGCAATATGCATTTAACCAAAATTTGACCGGTGCAAATGTATGGGCAACCTTATCATTTTATTAAATTGAATACTCCTAACTACTTTTTACTGTCTTACTGAAGCAGAAAATTGGTTTGGTAACCTCATTGAGCTTAAGACTTCATAGCCAGGTGTATCCAATCATGAGAAAAGGTATTTAAGGTGGCCAATTGCAAGTTGTTCTCCTATTTGAATTTCCTCTGAAGAGTGGCATCATGGGCTCATCAAAACAACTCTCAAATGATCTAAAAACAAAGATTGTTCAACATAGTTGTTCAGGGGAAGGATACAAAAAGTTGTCTCAGAGATTTAACCTGTCAGTTTCCACTGTGAGGAACATAGTAAGGAAATGGAAGACCACAGGGACAGTTCTTGTGGCAGGCCAAGAAAAATATCAGAAAGGCAGAGAAGAATGGTGAGAACAGTCAAGAAGCCATTTCTGCAAGCACGCCACAAACAGAGTCGCCTAAGGTGTGCTTTTGCATACCTCGGGCGACTCTGTTTGTGGCGTGCTTTTAGAAATGGCTTCTTTCGCATCACTCTCCCATACAGCTTCTCCTTGTGCAAAGTGCGCTGTATTGTTGACCAATGCACAGTGACACCATCTGCAGCAAGATGATGCTGCAGCTCTTTGGAGGTGGTCTGTGGATTGTCCTTGACTGTTCTCACCATTCTTCTTCTCTGCCTTTCTGATATTTTTCTTGGCCTGCCACTTCTGGGCTTAACAAAAACTGTCCCTGTGGTCTTCCATTTCCTTACTATGTTCCTCACAGTAGAAACACCTTTTTGTATCCTTGTGTTGTGTTCTTCACAACTTTTTGTATCCTTCCCTCATTTCAATCCTGAAATATTACTGTGTAGTTATTAGATATATCAAACTGAAATGGCTGTTGCAAACACCCAAATATTTAAAACTAAAAATGATTAAGATTAATAGGCGTGCCCAAACTTTTTCATATGACTGTATGTCTGATTCTTGATTTATCTGTCTTTTTATTTTGTCTTTCTGACTGTCTCACTGTCTGTTTTCTACATCTTTGTCTATCTAGCTTTTTAGCTATAGCTTTCTAGCTTTTTGTATATCTGCCTTTCTGTCTGACTGTCTCTTTTTCTACTTATGTTTCTGTGTGACTGCTTGACTTTCGAGCTTTTGATTTGTCTGTCATTCACCATTACAGTCTTTTTAGCCAGTTTTTAGCCATTAAACACATACAGATAAAGTCCACATATTTCTTTCAGTTTAGATGAACTGTGTGTGTGTGTGTTAGAATACTGAGCACCACTGGCTGCAATATTAATATAATTATATAACCTGTATCTGTGTGAGAAGATTAATTCTGGCAATTACAGGTGAGCGAGTGAGATGAATACTGAGAAAAAAATTAAACTCTAATTATGCTCAGTGGAGCTTTACTCAATCAGCTCTATTCATCCATCTACAAAAGACAGTAAGTGAGAGAGTGAGTGAATACATGAGTCAGTGAGTGACTACGTGAATGAGTGACCTCTTGCCACACCAGTATAAAGCTGCTTTACAAACGTTCATATTAGTGTAAAATTCTGTAATGTTACTCTACTGCCTCAGTCCACATGCTTTTTTTACTTCAGATTCTGCTCCTTTAGCTCTCTTTTGCTCTCCTGTCTTTAAATGCATGTGTACACCTGTCCTTGAGGTTGAGTTAAAACCATGATTTGTTTTTACTGCAGTGGTGTGAAAGTGAATTACACCCCCACCTACAGGGGGAGCTCAAGATCAAGCAATATAAACTTTTCCATAATGCTGCTTTAACATGTTCTAACTCTGACTCTTTCTGTCTTTCAGTGTGCTGTTTTGTGGTCCATAAGAGGTGCCATGAGTTCGTCACATTCTGTTGCCCTGGAGCGGATAAAGGACCAGACACAGATGTGAGTACACACATATACACACAATTGCACCGACACACACACACACCTACTGGAGAAAACTGATTTTTTTTTGCAAACAGAGCACCTTTAATTTATTATTATTTTTTTTTTAGATTTTTTAAAATATCATCAATGTGACAAAAAAAATACTACAAAATTAGGAGTAGACCAATAGAAATGTTCCAAAATTACAAAAGGAGTCATAATTCAATTCTCTGTAACCAATTTCCAGCCTCTCTTTATCATTTAGAATTTTACACACTTTTTTACTGCACCATATAAAAACTAAATCCTAGAAAGTGAAATTATCTTATTTTAAGGCACTGCACTGTACAACAAAAACATTTTAAGTATTAGAATAGTTTTCTTATTTTAGAAATAATGATCTTAGTAAGTCTCACTTCGAATTTGCACCTTATTTTAAGCAATTTGAAATCAAAATAAGCTCAAAAAGTCCCCAGTTAAGTTATTCTGATTCAAATCAGAAGATGGCAAGTCAGGGATTGTTACTTATAATTCAAGTTTTACCTCAATCATTTTAAGGATTTTTAGCTTATTTTAGGAAATCTTACCCCATTTTATTGCTTAGTATAAGCAAATACATCTCAATTTTAATATATTTTGTCTAGTTTTTGCCAGTGGATTTTTTGCTGTGTAAAGACTGATATGATGTAAGATGTAAGCAGTAATTATGTGGACACCTCAACATCCATTATTTCTTCGAAAATCTAGTTTATTAATCAGACCCTACATGTTGGTACACTGCTGTAAGCATTTGTTCAGAATCTAAAAGAATGATACCTTTATTCGAATGATATGCAAACCAATATGATCAAATATCACTGGATACAATTAATCAATAAAATTAACAGCTTGTTGCCTAGCTTACCACTAGTCCTTATTATGGTGTTATTTAGCCCCATTGCGACACCGCTAAACATTAAATTAAATTGAAACCTAACCATCATAAAGCCCCCTAAATTGTTCAGTATTACATGTGCGTGTGTGAACGTGCGTGTGTGTGTGTGTGGTAGCTATGTGATTTTAGCTGGAGATTCAGCCGACAGTCTTTAACAGATGGTGTTCTCCCTGGACATGCTGGGGGGGGCACAGGGCAGTGTGTTATCAGCTGGAATCAAACCTCTGACCTTCCCATTCATTTGTGGAGTGCTCTGATCACTGAGCAGAAACAGTCCACATACACATCTGTCTCAGTATCTCCCTCCCTTTTTGAGAATGTGTGTGTGTGTGTGTATACCTGCATGCACTGGCACTGTTAAACATTTGGACCAGTATAATTTTTTTAGGATGCAGTAAAGCAGTGCATGCTGGACTCTTTAGTAGAGCTGGTCAGTCCTGAGGGTTTAAATAGTAACACCACGAGAAACACGAACACTCAGCATCAGGTTGCCCTGTAGAAAGGAGGGGGTCACCACCCTAGAGAGACATCAAAATAAATGAAACACTTGGCAAAGGCCGAATTCTTTTTTTTTTTATATGCATATTTTTTATTCATACATCTATCTAGCTTACTATAATGCTTTAATTAAATGGTTTATATTACAAACATAAACCACAGCCACATAGCCTAGCCTATCTAACCAAACCTGCCAATGCTTTTAAGACCGTAACCAGAGCTGTTTCCTACGTCTTAATAGATAGTATTGCTGGTTACCTGGGTCCTTTTGGATGACAGACAGCATAAGAACTGCAGTAGGGTCTTTTAAGGGTAAAGTTTAGCCTTGAACTCAACAGGCACCTACTTGATTTCTCTAAGCAGTGCTTTATCTGAGTGGCTAGCATTAGCTTTTTGCCTTTTTTGAGCTTTAAATCCTAAAGTAACCATTGCTTTTGACCATAAAAAGGCTAGTGGGCTGCATTACTCTGAAGACCAGAGAAATGTACAGACATCATACACTTATCATATCAAACAACAGAGCTTACCATATCTAACCAGCCATTAATTCATCTCGGAAAACTGTTAGCATCCAAGCTAATATGCTTCAGTCCTTACTTCTGAGTTCAGCTATTCACTAGCATTGAGTTGCTAGCTGCATTCCAGTGTTCCAAGGGTTAGTAACTATAGACTTGAGTGAATTATAGGCACAATCTACATATTGAATCAAACTACAGAAACCTACT
This sequence comes from Astyanax mexicanus, assembly GCF_023375975.1. Classification (NCBI taxonomy): domain Eukaryota; kingdom Metazoa; phylum Chordata; class Actinopteri; order Characiformes; family Acestrorhamphidae; genus Astyanax; species Astyanax mexicanus. The sequence continues at coordinate 30,697,603 of NC_064412.1, forward strand.
AATCTAACCAGCACTTTATTTTTAAGCATTTTAAGCAGGGGATGGTGTATTTCCTCTTCTTGTTTAATTTTATCTGTTACTGAAATTTTTTTATTGCAGGAAAGTTTTACATTTGTGCCAGTAAGTCATTCAATCATTTGTTTCTTAGCTAAAATTTGATTTAATTGTATAGTTTAAATTATATTTTGAAGATAAATGCAATTAACCGTGGTTAATTTAAATGAATTCATGATAGAACATGTCATTTATTGGATTCATGTTTTTAATCACCTGACAGTGCTAAAAAAACAAAAAAATAAAACAGGCTTTATAAAGGCTTAAAATCATGAAAGTAACACTGCCTTTTGCTTTGGTGCATTCAATGATATTAAAGCTTTTACTATTTTAACCTTTATTCATTTATATATATTATTCATATATTAACTCTTTATTCATTTTACAAGGTTTTAACAGAAACTAGTATTATTTACATATCAGTTACTATTTCTGTTCATGCAAGTATACTAACAGTTCAGTATTTTAGAGTTTGTGAGATGACCATATTTTAACGTGGGTTACATGAATATTTCCCACATTGGAGGTGGGCGGTGACTCTTTAAGTGTTGACACTCTCACTGGTCGCTGCAATGACATATAAAGCAGAAAAGCTTCTGTTTGGCTCTGCTCTAATTGACCCCACCCACTGATCCCCTCCTCCACACAGTTATAATAAACTCCTAACACGCATCCAGCAGATAGTGAGGGTGGCTTTACTCTTTAATGAAGATTTTTTTCATACTTCAGTAGTGCTAAAACTGAAAATTAGTACTGTTCCTTAATTTCAACAATCGTGTAGGCGATCAATTGCCACGCTCAAGCTCCATTAGCATCTCCAGCATGCAGTGTGCAGTGCTTTGGAGGAGATCCAAACAGGGAACTCCCCGGAGAATGATGCTAACTCTTCCTAATGGGCTCAGGTGACGCTCCCAGTGCTAGCGCTAAACGGCTAATGCGATAGAAATGGGTGTTAGGGAGGAGGATAAGGATCTGGCTTACACTCAGTTCAGCCTCAGAGACCATTAATGATGTATGAACACAAGCAGTGGCAAAGTGTTTGGCGCCGGTTAGCCCCGAGCTGGAGAGATCAGCGTAACTAGTACATTATTAAAACACACACACACACACACCAACGCACATACACTTCCTAACTCCTGCCAAAATGCTAACAGCTACAGCCTCGCAGACAATGAACGTGACAGTGATGAAAAGCAGGGGCAATTACAGGCTGCTAATTAATGCTAGCTGTGTGGAGTGATCAGATCAATGTGTGTGCGCACGTTTCTGCACAAGCGTAGCCGCAACCACCTTAATTTTAACAGCATGTGACGCTGAAAACTGCTCACAGTTACTGACAGTGGTGCCAGAAGCACAGAGTCATTTCTCACATGTACTGTAGCTCATTATAATGGAAGGTGGACTTGTGTGGAAAGTAATGCTGCAACAATTAATCGATTAAATCAATCAGAATCGATGATTAAAATATTTGGCATCTAATTTAATAATTGATTACTTGGGTCTACGTTATCATACATGTAAGTACAGTTGGAAATTCATGGTTAGTTCGTAGTGAGTAAAAAAAAAAATCACTCAATGTTTCTAGAGCCTGCTAAAGTAGTTAAACAATATGTGTCTCCTTCTTAGTTCATTCTTAGTTTATATCTCACTCGCAAACAAGTTAGCATACAAATTAGTCTTAGCATCCCCCAAGTTTGCAATTCCACCTTAAATTCCACCTTAAATGTGGCAGCTCGACCAGCAGTTCCAAAACAAGCTTTAGTTTTAGTCAAATTAAAGTTAGCAACAAGTTCTGTTTTTTCTCTCACTCCATGTTAGCTACTAGAGCCTGCTAGAGTAGTTAAACAAGATGCATCTATTTTTTAGTACATTTATTCTTTACCTACTTTTACTCGCATACCACCTTAAATATTTTTCACTGTGTTTTCTGATTCTAATGTTGAGTTTTTGAGAATCACATTTACACTACATACACTGTTGTGTTATTAAATAATGATAGGATAATAATATAACTAATGTAACTGTCTGGTTATTTCTTCATGGAAACACAAATATTTCAATAATCGTAGGTTGTGTGTTCCTTGTACAATTACAACATTAGTGGAAAGAAGAGACCCAACCAATTTAAGGCACTCTGCACTAAAATAAAGCTGAAACAGACATGCAGATATATGTTATATGCTGCTAATCAAACACACACAATGTCTTCACAAGCTTTTAATGTCTGTCTTTCAATATTTTATTATAAAACAGCCAAAAATATTTGTGCCTTTAAGCCTTGCCATTTGCATTTTCTTAATGTAGTTGTGTTATCTTTTTTTTGTTTGCTGCATTTTCTTAATGTAGTTGCATTGTCATCTTTTTGCATTGTCATCTGTTTGCTTTGTAAATGTTGTTCTGATGTGCCTTTCTGGGCCACAGTAGCTTAGTGCTGATACACTGTTATAAAAGCCGATAGGGCTCTAACAGAAGTTAGCATTATTGTAGAGTTATTACTTTTTCTTATATTTTGACAGGATTTTCACATTTATGGTTAGAACCAAATGCCTTGCTCTAATAATAACAGTTCCCCACTGAGATACAGAATCTAAATGGACTGCAAATTCACAAAATTCATTCTGTAAATCAAGTACATTTAAATGCAAAAAGGAAAATGATACTAACAACTCTGGACTTCTGAGCTAATGTGTGCTATTGGTAGACTCTCTGATGGGTACTGTGTGTGTGTGTGTGTGCGTGTGTGTGTGTGTGTGTGTGTGTGTGCAGTAGCCAAAGGGTGGCTCTATAACTGGATGCAGGCCGACATCCACACTGAGCTCTAAAAAAAGCAGCTGCTTCAGAAGCCAAAGACATACACACATCACTATCATCTCCAGTTACAAACATACAATATATATATATATATATATATATATATATATATCTCCCTTATAGACCCCTTAAAGGCTACTTTCGGGTAGTGTACCTCTTGGTGAGAGATCCCTGCCTCTACAACAAATTATATATAATGTTATATTATTCTGTATTTTGGTATTTTGTTTATTATTAGTGTAAAAATTGGGTTTGTGCACTGTGGTACACAAATGTGTGTGTAATGACTGAGGGCGATTAGACTAGGTCTTGACACAAGAGGGCATAGAAGTGCTTACTGCCCTATTAAAAGGCTTGTGTGTGTAGTGTTGCACACGGTGTACCTGGTGTACACGGTGGTGCACTTGTGTTTTCCTTCACCAAGATAGCAATACTCCGGAAATTTACCTGAACATACCTCAGTTCCAGATCACTACGCCCATCGACGCAGATATATTCACATGACGCTATTTTAATGGCACAGGCGCAAGACATGAAAATAGACTCTTTGCAGGGTGTAAGATAGCAATGAGGAGTGCAACATGCCTTGCACAAGGTGTAAGATAGGGCCCATAGACTGAGATGGGTATCACTGGACTGAAAGAAGCAGGATGGTCTTTTTTAGCCATTGCCTGCCATCTAGGGTGCACATCAACTGTCAGTGACAGACACCTTCACCTTCCTGATGACATGGGGCTATCATCAGGTGTATTAAGAATGGTCAGAAGAAGGAATACAGGAAACTGGTGTGAGATGTGTCGACTAGTGTAAGCTTAACCAGCTGTAGCCAAGCATCAGTAAGACCGAGGAGATGGTGGTGAACCTTAGGAGGTCTAAACCTGCCCTGCTATCAGTCACACACAGTCGTATGCAAAAGTTTGTGCAGGTGCTCTTTTATAGCATACAGCGGATATATTACTTGTGTAAACGTTTGTGCACCTTACACAGTCAGGGTTGTATTACACTCATACCAGTGGCGGATGCTGGTCTTTCAAGGAGGGGAAGCTCAATTTCGGCCTACATCTTAACATATGTAGTTTTATTATTTATACAACAAAAAGGTTCCCATTCTTTACATTGAACAATTACATAAAAAAGACGCTATGACATGAATAAACATAAAATGATCAGTAAAAAAAAACATTACGCAAAATCTTTAAAGTTGGTAAAGGAAAAAATGCAGGTAAATTTAGTTCCTTTTTGGACAGTTTTAATTTCCTTGAATAATCCCTTTATTAATTTAAATTATTTAAATTATTTTTAATGATAACACAATACTTACTACTTGCGCGTTGTAGCGCATATTTAATCAGCGACATGTACACACAACAGTATATATTTAATCACTTATTTTTTTACATTTTAGGGGAAGCTGAGCTTCCCATGCAGTCTTAGAGCAATCGCCACTGACTCATACATACTTTGTCTCAAAAGTTGTATTTGAGTTTGATTGAATGGAGGTTTTCTTCTCATAACCCTTCAGTAGAGGTTAAGATTATGCTTCACTGTAGAACAATGCACCACCACTCCAGAGTCTCATAAATCTTCCTAAGGGTCTTCAAACAGCTTCATAAATTGCAGATCATGTAATATTCAGCAGTTTCTGATTTCTACTGAGATTAAGATTACTGCTGAATTACATCACCAGTTCCTCTTTGCCTTCTTTTTCAAACCAGTTACTCCATCCCACACTCGACCTAATTCTCAGGAACTGTCTAAGAACTGTGTGAGTCCTGCAGACACCAGTTTACCTGCTCACTGTTGGTTTAATGGATGGTGCCGGCACTATTAGGTCTCTTTTTTCTTTCTCTTTCTCTTTTTTCTTTCCCTTTCTCTTTCCATGTTTTTGCTCACTTGTCTATACTTTTTTATTTAGTTCTTTCTTTTTCAATTACTCTCATTCTCTCTCTCTCTCTCTCTCTCTCTCTCCCTCTCTCTCGCCTTCGTTTGTCATGGAGGTCTCCATGCCTCATTGATTGTATTAGTGCTACATTAGCATTAGAGTAGCGGGCGGTGTTTAATGCTGGTGCTGACCACAGTCAGTGGCTCACACTCATTCACTAATATTTTCACAGCGCCTGTGGACGTCAACTGAAGTACTGTACTGATAATGGACTAATACTGTACTGATACTGTATTAATACTGTACTGAAACTGTAGTAATATTATACTGACACTGTACTGATAATGTAGCTATATTGTACTGATACTGTACTAATATTACACTGACATTTTACTAATACTGTACTGATATTGCATTATTACTCTACTGCCAATATACTAATACTGTGCTAATACTGTACTCCCACTGTACTGATACTATACTGATACTGTACTAATATTATACTAACACTATACTAATACTGTAGTAATGTTGTACTGACACTTTACTAATACTGTACTAATACTGCATTAATACTGTACTGATACGATATTATTATACTGACACTGTACTGATACGGCACTAACACTTTACTAATACTGTACTGATACTGTACAGAAATAACAATACTATACTAATACTGTACTATACTGACTGATACTGTGCTGATATGACAATAATACTATACTGACACTGCACTAATACAACATAAATACTATACTAATACTGTACTGACACTATACTAATACTGTTCTGACACTGTACTAAAACTATACTGATACTGTACTAATACTATACTGATACTGTACTAATACTATACTGATACTGTACTAATACTATACTGATACTGTACTGATACTGTACTAAAACTATACTGATACTGTACTAATACTATACTGATACTGTACTAATACTATACTGATACTGTACTAATACTATACTGATACTGTACTAATACTATACTGATACTGTACTGATACTGTACTAAAACTATACTGACACTATACTAATACTATACTGATACTGTAATAAAACTATACTGATACTGTACTGATACGACATAAATACTATACTAATGCTGTACTGACACTGTACTAATACTATACTGATACTGTACTAATACTATACTAATACTGTACTGATACTGTACTAAAACTATACTAATACTATACTAATACTGTACTAATACTATACTAATACTGTACTGATACTGTACTAATACAACAATAATACTATATTAATACTGTACTGACACTGTACTAATACTTTACTGATACTGTACTAATACTATACTAATACTATACTAATACTGTACTAATACTATACTAATACTGTACTGATACTGTACTAATACAACAATAATACTATATTAATACTGTACTGACACTGTACTAATACTTTACTGATACTGTACTAATACTATACTGATTCTGTACTGATACAGTAGTACTATACTGACACTGTACTAATTCTTTACTGAAACAACAATACTATACTGACACTGTACTAATACTGTACTAATACTTTACTGATACTGTACTGACACTGTACTGGTACAACATTGATACTATACTAATACGGTACTTTCACTATACTAATACTTTACTGGTACTGTACTAATTCTATGTAGATGCAACAATGATACTATACTAATACTATTCTGACACTGTACTAATCCTTTGCTGATACTGTGCTGATACTGTGCTGATACTGTACTAACACTGTAATAATATAGTACTGATTCAACAATAATACTATACTTATACTGAACTGTTCTAATACTGTACTGACACTGTACTGATACTATTCTAATACTGTACTAATACTGTAATACAATAAAACTATACTGACACTGTACTAATACTGTTCTTACACTGTACTAATACTGCACTGGCACTACTGATATGCTGATACTATACTGACACTGTACTAATACTGTACTAATATATCAGATATCAGATAGAGATCAGATCACTCGGTGCGCTGCCTGTGTTTTTTCTGTGTTTCTGAGTTATGATCTTACCTCCACCAGCTGCTGCACTCGTTTAGCAACTTGTCACTCAGGCAGAAGACATTGTGTTAAAATGAACATGAGCATCTCTGGAGAAATCATCTGATCTGATTCCTTCTCTCTTCCTTTACACTCAGCATCACCTGGCTATGACAACATAACCATGATTTATTATAAATTGCTTGGTAGGATTATCTAATACAGTGGACAGTCAGTGGACACGTTGTTTAAAACCTCCAGCAGCACTGCTGTGTCTGATCTACACATGCCAGCACAACACACACTAACACACCACCCCCAATGTTATAATGATATGCTTGATCTGTGAGTTTCTGTCCTTCATTCTGATTTACATGATATAATGATGTCAGTTTCTGACATGGCTTCAGGCTTTAGATAGTCCAGACTGAAGTAAAAACTCAGGGAGTTAAAATAGACAGAGAGTTAGATTAAGTGTGTGAGATGCTCTAGCTACCTTAGCTTACCTTAGCTTAGTTACTGCGACCTTTTCAGCCTCATAATGCTGTAACGTGAAGACACCACCACCACCACAGTGACCACAGATACACAGAGACCAGGCTTTATAACTCCACCTCAACTCAGCCTGACCTTTCTGTCTCATTATAAACCGCAGCAGCTCACTTTTTCAACTCTTCCTCACTATTTACCTCTCTCTATCTCTTAGTGTTCCACTCTCTCTCTCCTCCATTCTCTTCCTTTCAGCAGCTACCACATTCTCTCTCTCTCTCTCTCTCTCTCTCTCTCTCTCTCTCTCTCTCTCTCTCTCTCCCTTACTTTTCCACTCCCTCTCATATATTCTCTTTCTCTTAGATTCCTCTCTCGCTCCCTTTGTACCTCTTTATCTCCCCCCTACCACCCTCTCGCCTCCATTCTCTCATTCTCAGCCTTTTCTTTCTTTCTGTATTTCTTTCTTTCTTTCTACCTCCCTTGTTCTTTCTTTTTTTTTACATTTATTCCTTAGTTGTTTTCTTTCTTTATTTCTTTTTTTTCTTTCTTTCTTTCTAGCTGTGTAATGTTTTATCTCTAATCCATTTTGCCCAAACTGTATGTTTTGTGTCAGTGTTTGGCTGTTGTGTTTCTTTATTGAGTGATTTTATGAGAAAACAATTATGGCTGTAAATCTTTGGGAATCCCACAATTCGATTCAGAATCGATTCTTGGGGTCACGATTAGATTTTCTTCGGATTCTTTAAAATCGTTTGGATTTCTTTTTCTTCATCCTCCATACTTTAGCGGCGCAACAACAAACACCGTAACAGGACACTGCACGCACCTCTGTAGCCTAATAAGAAGAGGCAGTAAGAGCAAAAACTTTCCCTGTCCTGTTGCTGCTGTCTCGCGACACTCACATACTGTCTCGCGGAGCTCAGCTACTGTCGCGTGGAGCTTTTTAACTGTCGCGCGGAGCTTTTTAACTGTTTCGCGGAGCTTTTTAACTGTCTCGTGGAGTTTATCTACTGTTTAACAGTTAAAGAGCTCCGCAGGAAAGTTAAAGAGTTCCGTAGGACAGTAGCTGAGCTCAGCAGGACAGTAGATAAACTCCACAAGACAGTTAAAAAGCTCAGCGAGACAGTTAAAAAGCTCCCCGCGACAGTAGCTGAGCTCCACGGTACAGTTAAAAAGCTCTGTGTGAGCGTTACAAAGCACCGCGGTACAGCTAAAAATCTCCCCGCAACAGTAGCTGAGCTCTGCGGTACAGTTAAAAAGCTCAGCGAGACAGTTAAAAAGCTCTGTGCGACAGTAGCTGAGCTCTGCGGTACAGTTAAAAAGCTCTGTGCGACAGTTAAAAAGCACTGTGGTACAGTGAAAAAGCTCCACAAGACAGTTAAAAAGCTCCCCGCGACAGTAGCTGAGCTCCACGAGACAGTTAAAAAGCTCCCCGTGACAGTAGCTGAGCTCCACGAGACAGTTAAAAAGCTCCCCGCGACAGTAGCTGAGCTCCGCAGTACAGTTAAAAAGCTCTGTGTGAGCGTTACAAAGCACCGCGTTACAGCTAAAAATCTCCGTACGACAGTTAAAAAGCTCCGCGGTACAGTTAAAAAGCTCCGCGGTACAGTTTAAAATACCTGCGCAACAGTAGCTGCACCTGCAAAAAAAAAAGATTTTTTGAAAATGAGAATCGATTCTGAATCGTTCAATGTTAGAAATGCGATTCGAGCTCGAATCAATTTTTTCCTGCACCCCTAAAAACTATTATTCTGTAAAGCAAAGAACCCAAGTCAAGGAACCCGTCTTCAGTACAGGAAGAGAGGAAAAGTAGGTTATTGTGCTCAAACTGCTTAAACACAGTGGGGATGAAAAAGACGATGATGATGATGATGATGATGATGATGATGATGATGATGATGACTGTACTTTATCACAGTGCTCTTAGAAAAATCAGAATTCTTATCGTTGTTGTTTAGTATCAGCATCACCCTCTTTATGATTTAACTGCAGTAGATTGGTGTAGAGAAACAGGAATTCAACTGTGGAGAATGTAGATGACCTCTACTCTCTAACATAAACAGATTTTATTTACTGTGATCATTAGAAACACGGCAGCAGGGCGAGAGCGTGACATAAACCATGTTTGGTAAGGAAGACGAGGGTGTCAAAACAAACAGGTTTTCTGATGGTAAAACATGCGCCATTATGAGCAGAAACGAGCTGCTTTAATCACTCAGCTCTGATGTGTTTCTTAAAAGGGGTTGTCCTGCCTGCACTGATGTTTGCTGTGTGCATTGTTTGATGTTAAACACATCTGAACTCTGAATCTATTTTCCACTGAGCAGGATGCAGGATCTGCTCTCCCTCCAGTGTTGGAGAATATGCTCTAGGGGGTGTACGATATGGACAAAACATGTGATTTATCTCTGCAATTCTAATGTGGTGTGTTATCCAGAGTGGTCTGTTGGATAGCTTCAGGTGCTGATGGGAAGAATTGGATGGTGTCATTTTTTTCATACTATCATATAGTTTCAAAACATTACCACGGTTTGCGTAAGCTGTGCAAGTAACTCAAGTGGTCCTGTGTTTACCTGGATACTGTAGCCGGCTGGTGTGTGAGTATCTGTCTCTGACCAAGTTGACTTGATCATGGCCCTCAAGTATGGGTGGGCGATATGGCTCTAAAATAATATCACAATTTTTCAGGGTATTTTTTCGATAACGATATACTTGGCGATATAGGAAAACAAAAATAATTCATTCATTTCAGGAATATAGTATAATAGTATAACAGCATAATCATAATGTGGCAAAATAAATAATATAGCAAAAAATAATATAATGCAGCAAATAATATTGCTGAATATTTAGTGCATGCATATAAACTGCAAACTAAAACAATCATACAAACTAAAGCTTCACAGTAAATAATAGACTACTTTAAAGACAGAACAGCCCTATTATCACGATATGGATTTTTAATATCATGATATTTCTGTGTCACGATATATTGTATACAATATAATATTGCCCACCCCTACCCTCAAGCATCAAGACCCTCTGTGTTGTTTAATAATGAATAATGAAAAGAATGGATGCGCTCTGCCATATAACTTACTATAAATTCTCTCTCTCTTTCTCCTGTGCACGAAATAAGAGTAACAAAAACACAGCATGGAGTTAATTCTCTGTCTTTTTCTCACACACAAGAAGTTCTTCTGAGTGCATTTTACCTCAAACTCAGCATTATATAAAAATACTGTTTTTCTCTTTTCTTTTTTCTCTGCATCAGATTTATAAAACATACAATTAAATATAGATTGCAAAATATTGAATACTATGTTATTAAAATAATAATTTCGTATCACAAATAATATATTTAAAGCTACAAAAAGAGGTTATAAAAGAGGCTTCCAAATATAAAATATATTTATTTACTTTTAATTGCATAAAACAAAATAAATCTAAATAAAAATGAGCAGTACAATTGTTGCTGTTAACCACTGAACAGCTTCAGCACTTTTGCACACTCTTCACTCTAAGCACTACACACAAAACCATCAATATATTATTTTAGGTACTAAAATATATGTCAGATAACCAATTTACTGCATTAAAAGTGCTTTAAAACAACTTTAAATAACATTTTATGAGATTTTATGAGAGTTTTGAAAAAAAAAATAGAAGAAATAAAAGTATGTAAATGAGAATTAACAATTAAATAAGAGTGAAAAGTAAGTAATTAAGAAATGTATTCAAAGTTAAATAACATAAAATAATAAAAAAAATAAAGTTATATAGAAATGCTATGTAAAACTGCAAAAGTGTATAAAATAATATAAGATTACAAAAGGTTGTTGCAATAAAATATTAAAATAAATCAATAAAAAGACAGAGATTATGTGATAAAATAAACAAATCAATTATTATAAACAAAGTATATAGAAATATGCCTTCAGACATAGAACAGAAATTTACCAGGTGACTCTACCTCATGAAGCGACTGTGAAAATACCAAGAGTCTGCAGATCTGTCATCAAAGCTAAATGTGGCTACTTAGAATAATTAGAATAAAGTATTTTGTTCTTTTGTTTATAAAAAAGTCTCACAAATCATGAAAAGAAAGAAAACACATTGAATGAGGAAAAGAGGTGTATCCAAACTTGTGACTGGTACACTGTGTATTTAGTATCTCCATGTTTCCAACAAAACAAGAGAAATGTTGCAAAATTACTTTAAGTAAAATTGTTTTAGACTGAATTCCATGTAATTTAATGATAGGTTTGGTTGCAGTATATCACATTAGTCTCCGTTTTAATATTAAATATTATATCAGGTATCACTAAAAGTAATTTTGGAGCATTTCTACTGGTGAAACAAATTCAGACACAATATAAAAACACAATGGGTAGTTTCACACTAAATCAAAAAGTGAAAGTCAGGAAAAATGGAGATAAAATGATATTTTTGTGTGAAAGTGATGAGGAGAAGCATGTTCTCAAAACATGAAACGACAGTGATTTTAAGACTCGCAGCAGAGTGGTGAAGTGGTGAAAGCTCTGTGCTGTTATGCTGTGAGGTGTTCATCAGGAAGTGGCATTACTGGGGTGGGATTTGACTGGTTGTCTCCTCGGGTGCTGGGAGGCCGCCGCCGCAGGCGAGCTTCGGGAGGGAGCGATCGGTCGGTGTGCGAGGCAGCCAGGGTGCAGGAGCGCTGCGGGGCAAATGTCAGCTCGAGGTGGGGGGCAAGGGGGTTGCACCTGCTCCCCTTCTGACGTACCACAGAGGGCCTGAGGCTACTTATGTTGCCATCATAGGCCTTATTGCTGAGTTCTGATCCTTGTTTCTTGACAGCTCATATTGGCATTTGTAGGTAATGTATCCGACCACTGAGGAAACCACATCTGTGTGCTGACCCTGACTACAGCCTCCAGATATCTCCTTTACATGATGTTTCTGAGGTTATCTTTGAGAAAAATGAGCTAAACATGACTGACAGAGTTAGTAATACAAGTCAGATACATGTTAATTCAATAATGTCCTGTATAGTCAGTGGTTTACAAATTTCAGTCATGTGTGTGACTTCTTATGTCTTGAGTAAGTTTATATGAATCTATTACAGGGGTTGGACAATGTAACTGAAACACCTGGTTTTAGACCACAATAATTTATTGTGGTGACGGACAGTTCTGGTGGAAACAGGAGAGTTGAGGTGCACATTAAATTCTGCTGTGATTTGGGCAGAAGTGGTTTTATGTTTTTTGGATACACTCCAAGTTAGCACCGGAACATCCCTTTCAGGCAGCTTCCTCTTACAGCATCCACAGTTAATCCTGTTGGATGTGGTTGGTCCTTCTTGCACCAACAATTTGTCCTCTTTTAAACTCTGGTATGTCACCCATAATGTTGTGTGCATTGTAATATTTTGAGCAAAACTGTGCTCTTACCCTGCTAATTGAACCTTCACACTCTGCTCTTACTGGTGCAATGTGCAATTAATGAAGATGGGCCACCAGGCTGGTTCAATTTAACCATAAAAACTCCCACACTAAAATTACAGGTGTTTGAGTTTCATTGTCCAACCCCTGTATGAATCTAATATAAGATAAATTTTAGACATCAAGCAGTATTTTTATAACCATTTGATGTAGTGTTGGATATGGCTGCAACTAACAATTATTTTGATGATTATTAATCAGAAAAAGGGGAAAAATTCATGGCCCAAAAAGTTTGCAATGCCTATCAACATTTATGATACAATAGATTTTTATTTCCAAGGGCCTTCCATTTTTAGGATCCTCTGACTATTAGGGACTTTGACCCCAGGGCCTCTTGGGGGCCCTAGCCATGCTTCTGGGGCCTCTGGCCATGCTTTTGGGGCCTCTAGCCATGCTTTTGGGCCCCTTGTGAAAATGGATGAGGCGTTGTGGCACTGCTCTGACTTCGACTTCTGGCTATTAGGGGTTCAAGAAAAGAGGGGGGCATATTTTTTTAGAGGGCCCTCGTTATGAGAGCCCCTACCAAGGGGGCCTAGAGAAGAGAAAGGCATACCATTAGAGGGCACTTGATCACGAGGGCACCTGCTATGGGTTCCTTGACTTCCATAGAAGTCGTTTTCCATGGCTCCTTGACTTTCTTGACTTTTCAACTCTTTGTCCAGGGGCCCAGATTATCCCTAATCCGTCTTTGGGTAGCACTGTGCTTATGTGTATAAAAACATAGAACCAACTAATTCATTTTTCCATTAGTTGCCAACTATTTTAATCAATTAGTTGTTGCAGTGATATGTTTGGACCAATGCCAATACTAAATTGGTTTCTGCGCTGACACTGTCACTTGTGTGAGTATCATAAAGAAATTACTGACATGAATGCTCACTGCAAGAGGATGATGTTGTGTAGGATCATTGTGCTTTCCTGCTTGCAGATGTTTTTGCACTGTGACAATTACAATTTTTTAAAACTTTTTTCATAGATTTTTTAAATGTGCAGTTACTCAACTCTGTATTGAAAATCTGGTATCGGTAACGGAAGGGGAAAAGTTGTATCAGCGCAGTCCTGATTTGAGGTAATTACTTCTTGTGAGGGAGCTTTCAGAGAAAGTTTCTCTAGAATGGAGCTTTTCACTCCAAGCCCACTCCTAAATGATCTAATTTACCCTCTAACCACTAAATTCTGCTGGAATTTAGAAGAATAGTTGGAATGCCGTTCTCATCACATGCTCTAGTGGAATGACCACTAGTGGAATCTGTTGACTTGAGTCCAGTCACACACTCCTCTATTTAAGAAAGCACCACATAGCTGCTGTGTCTGGCAGCAGGTCTGAGGTCTTCAGCACCGCAGCATTCTCCTGCTGGCTGTTTAACCACCACCGACTCAGACCTGTTACATCAGAGTCCTGCCCTGCCCAGCCTCATCATCAGGATACCCCATAAACTACCAGAGTGACAAGTATCTCTCTCTCCCTCTCTCTTTTTCTTTCTCAGTGAATCTCTGTTTTTTTCAATCACCTACCTTTTCTTCGTATTTCAGTCTCCCTTTTCTTTATGTTTCTCTTACTTTCATTTTCTATCACTTGTGTTTCCTCTCAGACTCTTTCTCTTTTACATTGTTTGTCTTGTTTTGATGTCTCTCTTCTCTCTCATCTATTTTTTTATTATTGGTGTCCTCTCTCTCTTTTCTCTCTCTCTCTCTCTCTCTCTCTCTCTTTCACTTTTTCTACTCTCTTTCTACTCTTTTTCTTTTATGCATGCCATAACACTATCTTCACCGTGCTTGACAGATGGGCCACTGTGTTCATTGCATTAATAATACAAACATCTGTAGATTAATGCAGCATTTTCTCCTCAGGAGGGCAGAAGAAAAAATCAATAATTTTTGTGCGCACCATTTAAAAATCAGTGAAAAACACCTACAACATACAAGTCATATTAGATTAGATTAAACTGTATTGTCATAGGGCACAGAACAGATACAGATCCAATTAAATGCAGTTAGGATCTAACCAGAAGTGCAATATACAGTGTTATTTACATAAGGTGTCGTAGTAACCATGCTAATAATAAGATGCTGACTCTCGCAGTGTGGTCACAATGCTATAAAACCCTTTACACAATGGTGTCAAATAGTATCCCTCAATAAATACACTTCATTGGAATTTGAGTTGATGAATTAATTTCAGAAGAAATTAACTGTATATAACTTGTATATAACATAGATCTTTCTAATGACTGCATCCTTGTTTTCCAAAATGCAAAAGACATTTTTGACATTCTGTGATTTGGAAGAACAGACTTTCGAAACTTGAGGTGGGTTATAAATTGACTGTGGTTGTCCTACTTTAATAAAAACATATTTGGGGTACTGTTATGTTCTGAATTGTGCAGTTAACTCTGAGATATATTATTCTGAGTGCTCTTTCTGGACCTAAGCAAGTCTCTTCCATATTACTTACACAACTTAAACTGTGTGAGAGTATTTAAAAGAGTAAATTCAGTTTTTGGATATTGAACTATGCTTTTTATATATATTTTTTCATTTGTTTTATCTGTCCATGTTCTCTGTGGAAATCATATGGCCCTGTGAGTAGTATGCTGGGATGGAACACTACCTTCCCCATGCTTGACTGATGATGTGGGATGCACTGGATCATGAGCAGCTCATCTCCTATTCTAATACAAGTTGATCTTAATCTCATCTGTTCGTACAATATCATTCCAGAGCTTCATGGGCTTTGGGTGATCTATTTTTTGCTCGTTCTGTTTTACTGGTTCCAAACAGTGCTGAGTGATTTTGTCCTAAAAAAAATAATCTTTGATTTTTTTCACAAAAATTAGATTTTTAATTTTCGATTATAATGGATTTTTATTATTAAAAATAATGGATAATTATAATTAAACTAAACAAATTACAAAAAAATGGTTCAAAACTAGGTTTACCTGTAAAACAAAAATGGATTATACCTTAGAATGCGCGTTTGTAACTGAAAATAGAGAAATAACACACACAGAAGAAACTTTAAAGGAGAGATTATTATTGTTTTTCACAATTAATCACGGATTCTCATGGGAGAGCGATGACACTGCAGTTTTTAAAAACTGTAAGATTTATTTCTAGCTAAAATATATGCTTTATCCCAACAGGTGTTTGTGTCAAAAGTGCAGGAACTTTTTTCGGTACAAGCTCAGTCAATTTGCGTGGGTTAGTCTGCGGGAGACGCTGGTAACCAGGGTAAGACGGATAAACATTTCAGAAATTAGATTATATAAAATGTCTGTATGTAAAATCATGATTACTCCATTTTGAAAATCGCATTAAAAACTTTTTCGAATTAACCAAATTAATCGTGAAAATCACTCAGCACTACTTCCAAGTCTTTTGTTCAGTGTTGACTTCTTTTTAGAAAAGAAAACTGATAGAGCTAAGGAGTGAGATGAGAGCGAGATTAAAATGTTAAGTCTTTGTTTCTTTGTTAGGAAATGGTCGTGTTTTTGTGCTAGACTGGTCAAATGGATCATCAGAGGAAAAAGATGAAGTGCTTCTTATCCCTTCATTATGTAACACTGCGTGCTCACCATTACTCCCTCTACCCAGAGTGGACACGTCTCGTCTGGAACGGAGTGACCCAAATCTGATGAGGCTGCTGAAGACGGATAAGCGTAGCGTGTGAGATGATGAATATGCAACAGGCTGTTCCACAGCATCATTGGGCCCTAATGACTAATTCATGATTGTGTAGAGCAGACTTCCCTTTATTTCTCGGCCCGATCAATATTCCGACTATGTAAATGAGAGGCTTCAGGCGCTGAATAAATGAAACAAGCTGTGGATCTGGACATCAGATGTTAACACGGATCTCCTAATGCTTTCAACAAACAGCCTCTAGACTGGAGGGAGGGTCCGTTTCATTTTACCGATTTTGCATCCCTCTTTCGAAGAGCGGGATGGGGCGGGGTGTTCATTGTGACGTTTTCGTGTGATCCAAGTTTAAAAGAGGTGCGCGTTTGTTGTTGGCACCAAAAAATAGCCTTCAAAGCTTCAAAGGCCAACAGCAGGTTGGGCCCTTTGATTTTAGCATAATGCTAATAGGCTATGACGGTGCTACCCGTCTCACTGCTGCTTGAAGTGAGATTACGTCACATTCCTTTTACTGTGTTTATGGTGAAGATCAATGTAGTTTCATTGCAAGTAGACAAATTAATGTTGTGTTTTTGCTTAATGTAGACTGTAGTAAATATAGTGTTGGGGTTTATTTTTAAATCTTGTTTACCATATTTTTCGCACTATCAATGAACATCTATTTTTACGGATTATAAGGCACATTATGCAACACTAGTAAGAAACAGGGGTGTCGCCATGTTTTCCTTTTAATTCAGCAGGTCTCGCTGCTGGCTAGTGAGACCTGTAAAGCTAAGCTAAGTTAAGTAAACAGAACTGTAACTCCTAAGAAAAAACATTTTCTTTTAAAGTCAAACCAGTGCTGGATGATCTACAGATACTAGCTAGCCGTTCGTCCCATGTATCTTGTTTTAACACTGTGAACATGCAGACTACAGTCCAATAATATTTATCTACAGTTCAATAATATATTAGCTTAGCGCCTAATGCCAATACTGGAGAAACTAAACTGAAACTCCTGTATAACGCTGTACTTAAACGTATTAGCTTTACCGCTCTTTACAATCTGACTGGTAATATTTATAAGGGGCACTGACTAAAGGATTTTAAAAGCATAAATTGTGCATTTTTAAATAGTGTATATTGTCCAATATTTAAATTTTATTACACATCACTAGTGATAATCCATTATGTATCATTATATCACAGTAGGATAGTTAAAAACTATTGTGTTATCTTGTTCTTAAAGGAGAAATCCTGTGTGAAATGGGCTTGGGTTGTAGTATTCACCCCCAGCATTCCAAAATACAGCGCTTTCAGCCAATTCTCCCAACAGGCTTATAATGCTAGTGGCAATCTTTTAACCTTGCAAAATCACATTGTACAAGTTCTCATCACATCTCTAATTTTTGCATTTGATTTTATTTGATTTTAATTCATTTTACATCTACATTTCTATTGGTCTTTTGAGTATAACATATTAACACAATGTAAAGAGCATCTACCAGATTCACACTATTTCAAAAAGTCAAATACAAATAAAAAAGGAGACACAAGGATTCTGCATGACAGTGAGGATATACATATAAATACTTATTTCAACAAGTGTCAGGTTTTCTGTTACCCCAAAAATCTGCAGACAGCTGATTTATTAATGTTTCTATTATGTATGTTTATATTAGGTGTAATGACTAGCACATGTACTATATAGCATATATAGGTTTTGTGTGGCCTTATGAATGCTTACAAAAACCTATGAACACTGATCCTTGTTTATTGCATACATATTATGCGATGAAAGCACATCTGTGTGTGTGTGTGTGTGTGTGTGTGTTTGTGTTGAAAGGCAGTGATGACATCCTTGCAGCTCGGATAATCAACACTTTTGATCACTTGTTTGATGAAAGCCGGGGCGGCTTTTTTCCTCATGACCTGAAGCTCAAGCTATCTTTAGAGCTCTCTCCACACACACACACACACACACACAAACACACACACACCTCCTTTCCATTGTCTGACAGCCACAGCCATGACCACCTGCAGTGCAACAAGTCTGCCTGTCAAGCGTGTGTGTGTATGTGTGTGTGTGTGTGTGTGTGTGTGTGTGTGCTTGTGGGTGAAAGTGTGTGTTTGGGTATCGTATCACAGTGGGGAATGAACTGAAGCGTCAGGAGGAAAACCCTTTATCTCCAAAAAGCTCTATTTGTGTTTGTTCTGTTTTTTTTTTACAGGAAACATCAGGTTATAATTTGTAATATTTTACAGCTCTGATTTTAGTGTTTCAGCGTGTGTTTACTTTTCCTCTGGTGGTAAACGTGTGCCGGGTTGAATTAGGTTGTTCATTATCTACCGTGTTCATGAGGAGCGTTATCTCAATCCCTCCTTAATTGCTTTGGCATTCTGCATAAAAGCCAAACCTCAAGCCGGGAGTGCTAATTGTGTTAGCTTTGCTCTCTCATCTCTTTTTTGATGAAATCTTGGATTAAAGCCAGGGGGCAAATAATGAAAACATAATGTTGCTGCTTACAAATAATGAAACATGATTACACAATACAAAAAAAACGGTACCAGATGAACCAGAACAATTTGGAATATCTATTTGAAGATCTTGACATTGTGATATAAGTGTGATATAAGTAAACCAGCAACACCATATGTAAGAATAATAAGATGATGTGTGGTTACAGTGGTGTTCCACGTGGTTGCTATAGTATTCCAAGAATTCGTTTAGGGAAGTATCGACATCCTAAATTACCCGAACAACCAGCTATGGTATCTAAGGCCATTACGTGCTGTAGATGTTGCAGGATGTGTGGTTGCAGTGGTTTTCCAAATGGTTACTATAGTATTTCACACAGTTGCTCTGATATCAATTATGTGGAATATTATATAGAATATGGTGCCATGGAGGATACCATAGCAGCTCCTTGTAATATTCTAGAAGTACCTGGAACCATATAGCAGCAACAAGCTAGCAACCTTCTAGCAATTAGTGGAGATATCTTAACATTAAATAATATATACTGGCGCATCTAAAAAAGTTTGAATAAGTTCTAAACTCATATATTATATAGATGTATTAAACACAGCATGATCTTTTTTGAGCATTTATTTATTTTATTGTTGATTAAATTGCTTACAGACAATGAAAACCCAAAGATCAGTATCTCAGAAAATGTGAATATTATATAAGATCAATTGGTACTTTTGGCAGTGTGGGCCGTGTGCCAAGTCCTGCTGGAAAATGAAATCTGCATGTCCATAAAAATCTTACAGCACTTCATGCTTCCCTCGGCTGAAAACTTTTATGGAGATGCGGATTTTATTTTCCAGCAGGACTTGGCACACTGCAAATTTTAGGAGGTTTTCATTGGCTGTAAGCCATAATCATCAACAATAATAAAAAAAAAGAAAACGTTTAAAATGTGTAATACATCTGTATATAATATATGAATATAACTTTTATTTATAATTTTTGAGATTCATTAGTATATTTAAAAAAAAAAGTTAAAATATCTATGATATTGGACCCAACTTTTTCCTCATATAGTGGACAGGGTCTACAGAATCGTCATAGAAAACATTGCTTAAACTACATCAGATTTCAAAAAACATCGGCCTTTGGTGAGCAAAAAAAAAGCCAACATATTTCATTTCAGCAGGAGGGACCACTACTCTCTCACGCCGCGTTTAAGGGAAACTTAAATACTATTTTCTGCCTCTCTTCATACCATAAACATCAGTGTGAAATGCTGAGCACTTGTTTTTGACTGAATGCTGAGTGCTGAGTGAATAGTTTGCTTGGAGATGCCAACTTTGGATCTATCAGAGTGTACAGTACATGGTGCTAACACTGATAGACAGATAGAAAAGGAAGAGTGATATTAGTCTCTCCACTTCAGTGAGGAAGCCCCGGTCAGCTTGGTAATTGA
The DNA here is from genome assembly GCF_023375975.1 of Astyanax mexicanus. Taxonomy (NCBI): domain Eukaryota; kingdom Metazoa; phylum Chordata; class Actinopteri; order Characiformes; family Acestrorhamphidae; genus Astyanax; species Astyanax mexicanus. Next base: position 30,717,898 of record NC_064412.1, read on the forward strand.
CACACCTTGGAAGGGCTATGAATTATTGAGGGGGAAACATGGATGGAACAGGCTAATTAGCCCCATGCAACAGTGCTAGCTTGCTAGCGCTATCTCCATCTCCCAGGCTTTGATCTAAAATGCAGCACCTGCTGGACTGCAGTGTGCCGTAGCTTCTGGCTTCAGTGCAGACGGTTAATTTCAGGATTTTCTGATGTATTAACATGCAATATGAATCAAGTGTTGTTCAATTCTGCCTGAAACTTTGAGTACAACATGTAAACTTGTATAACAGAAAATGTTATTTTGATTATCACTCTGGTGCTCATTACCTCATTGACTGTTATTGATTACCAGGGCTTTCTTACATGATTAGGACAGATAAAATTAAATTATTAATAATTACTAAACAAGCATTTTTGGTCATTACTTTCTGCTATAAAATTGCTAGGTAGCTATTGCTAAGTATTGATAAAGGCACAAATCAGATAGCTGCAGTTAGCTAGCTAACACTGTTGTATTTAACGACTGTGAGAGCTCCAGAGTTAAGGAGATAGGAGCTTTTACCTGAAACTGCTAAAATAATGATTTAATTTAGTGCTACTTTACGTAATGATGTAGTGGGGGTTTGCTCTTCCTCTCCTGGGGCGGTCCTGATGAGAGCCAGTTTTATCAAAATGTTTTGAGGTCCTTGCTACTGCAAATAAAGATACTTTCAAAGTGTTTAAAATTGCACTAAACAAAGCCTACAGAGTTGCTATGAATGTTAAGTTGACAGTCAGATTTTGTAATCGCTCTGAACTAATGTTTATTAACTTGTGGTCAGACATGTTCTTGTGTGTGTGTGTGTTAAACACCATATGTTACCCCATAATAAGTGCACAAGCCGCTGGGACACACACTGGTGTAGTCTCAGGTCAGCCGGTCAGTTTAGGTAGATGATGTGCTTCATTCGTTTAGCTCTAATGGCTCTGATTCCCGTGAGGGACGTTCCTGACTGACCATGTGCTCTTTACAGTAAACACATTTATTCCCCATTGATTCTGCATTGAACGTTCCCTGCAGTCACTGTTGCTACATTACGGGACCCTCGTGAATTTATCCCTGTCGCCTGCTTTCCGAAAAGCGCACTGCCGGACTAACGCACTGCCATTGCTGATTTTCCATCGGAAATCCATGGAGGACTACAGTGCCTTTAACTCACTGTATAGCCAACACATTGATTATCCACTGTCCTTACACTCTATAAGAAACAACTGCAGTCTACTGACACACTCTGTACGCTTCCAACACATTCAATTAAATTTTATCTGCACAAAGCTCATTGCTATCTTACACCCATGCATCTATTTTTACTCCCTGAACCTGTCGTTTAAATAGTTACAGTGCTTGTGAATATATCTACATGGTCTCGAAATGAGCTGAGGTAAAAAACACACGTATGGTGTATTGCTATCTTGGATATTTTAGTCAGTCGTCAACGGTCAGACGTTCATTGCTATCTTTCTTGGCAGTAGGGGTGTGCCATATCGTATTGTACTTAATAATATCACCAACATTTTTGAATATCGTGAACGATATTATATCCTGAAATATTGTGCCATATCACTCACCCCTAATTATTACTTAATTAAACTTATTTTTTATTTTGTTGCAGTAGTGTATTTTTTTTTTTTTTTTCAATTCAGTATTTTGTCACATCGCCAAGAGTATTTTTATCATGAATATTGTGATATTATTTCAGGGCCATATCACCCACCCTTACCCCTGCATATATTTTCACTCCTTGAAAACACATGTGTTATTTAAATAGCAATGGTGCTTGTGAATATATCTACATGGTTTAGAAATGAGGTGTGTTCAGGTAAATTTCTGGTGTATTGCTATCTTGGCAATGGAAATGATCAAAGGTAAGTACTTTTTTATCATGTTGTACTACTTTAAAAGTCTATTTTACACAGGTGTTCTCCTTTAAGTTGAGGTTGTATTTAGCAGATAATTTAATGAATGTTTGATGAATTGTTTCACTTGGAAACTATTTGATTTTATGGACAGCAGTTCACCTGAGGTGACCCATTTGGGCAATAGTTTGTGTTTGCGCACTTTCTTTGGCATACATCTCATTTGTGAGTGTTGTGTGTGAGTGTGTGCCGAGGTCCAATTCATGTCTGGCAGAGGAACTATTTTGGGCTGAAGGTTCAGCAACGTAGAAACAGTGGTGTTCACTAATGCTGGTTGTGCTCAGTGTATGGGGGTCATGATTCAGAGCTTACTTTGATGTTGTTTGGTCAAGCTTGTTTTTTTAGGCAAGAAAAGCCGGCCTGACCGTCCTGTTCCTTTCAGCCTGTGTGGCTCTTTGGTATGCATTGAAAGAGAGAGTGAAAGAGATTGTGAAGGGTCAGCAGATTTGGTGAGGGTGGGGGAGAAGGAGCGAGAGATTGTAGCAGAAAGAGGGAAAACAGTGAGCTTATCCTTCAGCATCAGCTGTGTGTGGGTGTCCATGACTAAGTACAGCTGGCTCTGTCTCCACACACACTTACACACACTTACACACAAATACACTCACGCACACACACTTACAGCACAGCCAGCTAATTAAGGGGTATCCGTCTGGAGACATGAAAGGAGACGTGGCAATTAAAATACAAACAAGGCAACACTTTTGGGGCAAAGCCTGAGAAAGTGCCGTCAGAACTGCTGAAGTTCAGAGCTACTGCTGAAGAGATGCTCTCAGAACACTGTTAGAGTATTAGCCTGGCTAATGATCTGGACTGTCCACTTTTGTTAATCTGCTCATGCTTTTGGCTACAGGCTCCTGAATTAATAATAAATTAGGAGGGGTTTCCCATCTGCCTTTTTGTGAGAATTGTATAAGAAAAATCTTTGCAATTAACTCTGTGGGAGTAACTCTTTGGACTTGGAGTTGGACTTTTAACTCTGTTCAGGAGTTAAATCTGAACTGTTGTGGGAGGTAAAATATTTATCCCATCTACAATAAAATACAGCTCTTAGATAGTTAATTTTACCATAAACTCCTTCACAGTGTTAACAAATAATGCAAAAAATGTGTGTTATTAAACTAATATTATTAAAAAATATAGTAAAATATTTTAAAACCCTGGAACATTTAGAAGTAAAAATGACAAAAAAAAGCATCATTACTGATTGCAATAACAAATTCATACTCAATAAGTGTATGCCAGTGTATATTTCCAGTGCATCGCGAGCACTTTGTTACAATTTACAGTGCAGAAGATGGTAACTTAGTGACTAATGCTAATGCTGATCCAGCAGTGCTAGCTGGGGTTGGCAGCAGGCTACATCGCAATAATAATACTCGCCTCTGAATGGCAAAAGAGCTAGCGCTTAGCGCGATTAGCAACTACTGCTAATGCAGCTTCAGCAGTAAGGCACACTGATCCTTTTTGTGAAAATGAAAGGATCTTAAGTGTGCCTTATTGTACAAAAAATACGGTGTATGTTTGTGCACTTTCTTTGGCATACATCTCATTGACAATAATTATCTGCTGGTTTGTCTAATAAGCCATTTGATTAGAGATATTTTAGTCTGGAAGTTGAGAAACAACACAGTTACTAATACTACTTGAATTTCACAGCCTTTTGAGCAATTTAGCTTTGGGAATAATCTGCCATTAATAAACTGCTTTGGGATGCATTCAGATTCTGTGATTTTTTTTCTGTGAAATAAACCAGTTTATTAGAAAAAGTTTAGTGTGGAAGTTGAGAAACAACACAGTTACTAATACTACTTGGATTGTGTGGCATTTTGACCATTTTAAGTTCAGGAATAATCTGCCAAAAATAATTTGCTTTGGGTTCATTCAAATTTCATGTTTTTTTTTTGTGGAATAAGCCATTTGTTTTAAGATATTTTAGTCTGGAAGTTGAGAAAGCAACACAGTTACTAATACTACTTGGATTTTACAGCCTTTTGAGCATTTTTTTTAAACATTTTAACTTTGGGAATAATCTGCCATATAAGATTGTTTGTTTTCTTTCTTTTTTTTTAAGATTCATTTTCTGGAAATTTTCCTAAAATGTTCTAAAATGCTAAATAGAAAAAAACATCACTGACTATCGAATTACGGTAACAGTTGTTTCAATTAAGAATAATTTGCCTTTATGTGTGTTGTGTGCCTAGTGATGATGCATTAGCGTCAATTGTTGTTGTGCAGTTGTGGGAGCATTACTAGTGATAGGTACATGTGATTGGGGATTGGGCACTGTACTATCTAAAATCTCTAGTCATAATTAACCAAAGAAGAGGAAATCAAAACTGACTGGGGTTAATAATAAACATCCAGTTACATTTTTTTTAAATAATTAAAATCATTGAGATTCCTATCTTTTAATATAACTGTCATCACATAAAAACATATGTTACACGCTACTGAGTACAGCTACAAGAGCCTGGCCGCCAAGCTTATGTGAACTGCCTCTCAATGCACCATGCTAACAGCACCCAGTGAGCTCGTATTCACTCTTCCAAAGAGGAAACACAAGCGTTCTTATACAGCATGCCCAAGCAGGACTCCCCACTGCTAACTGTGAGAGGAAATCATAGCCACATTAGTCACTAAAGCCCTTTAATCCCACTGTACTCTGTCTAGAGCTTCACACTCTATTAGCAAGTTAGCACTGCATGCCTGTGGAATTGCCTGCTCTGGTGCTTCAGCCTGGGTTGAACTATTTAGACTATACTTACACAGGTCATGAGCGTTATGAGTGTCTTTTGAGGTTATTCTTTGAGTGTATAACTGGCTATAATGGATTATTCTTATTTTTCGCATTGTAAGATGCAGCGTATTATAAGGCGTACTAAAAGTAACATTCAATAACTAAACAATAATTTTCTGGTCTATTTTTATATATAAGGCGCACCAGATTATACGGCGCATTATGCAACACTAGTAAGGAACAGGGGTGTCTCTCTATGTTTTCCTTATAAGTCAGTAAGCCACAGCTAAGCTAAGTAAACAAAACTCTCATTCTTAAAAAAAACCTTCTTGTTCAAGAAGTCAAACAAGCACTGGATGTTAATCGACACAGATTTCTCTACTAAAACCTGCGTAATTGTGTGAGTAAAGTGCTAAGGCTGGGTGGAGCAGCATTAGCATTAGCATTAACCGTTTTTAGCGGCTAATGCAGCTCTGACAGCTCTGGATACACTGGGGAACCCTGAGTGTTCCAGTAGCAGCAGGCTACAGGCCGATAGTACTCACCTCTGAATGACAAAAGAGCTAGCGCTTAGCATGGTTAGCGGATAATGCTAACGCTGCTCCATAAACACTCAACCTAGCATTATTTTACATATTATTAGTGTTTACATGAAGAATTAACCCAAGACAGTAACTGTATATAATGTTATTACATTAATGTTAATGTGTTTATTACACAACAACAGTGTACATGTAATGTGAACTCACACTTCAGTGTCAGAAAATACCTTGAAAAAGGCTTTTAATTTGTTATGAAAAATGGTTGGATTTTTTTCTTGTTTGCTGCGCGATAATGTTTGAAAGCAGTGTTCACACTTACCGTAAGAAACCACATCAACAGAGCAGTCGTACCAGGATTTTATTTTAATTAAACCAATGTTGGCAAGTATATACTCCATAAAAACAGAACTTATTAAGGACACCATATTGTACCAAAGGGTCTCAGGGCTATTGTTTGGTCCACTTGATGGTTTATATGTAGAGTTTTTACTTGTTTTAAACAACCAGGGTTTGTTTTCTATTAAACCAACCTGCCACTTCTCAACAAACTGTTATAAAACATACTGTGTCAGTTTCATCCTGTGGAAATTAAGCTCAGTTTTAGATCTGCATCTTGCAGCATCTTGAATGGAGACGTTCTATTGTAAGTACATAATAGTCTATATAGAAAATAGACTTATTATGTATTTTTTAAGAAGTCACTAGGGGTGTCACGATTTCGATATTTTATCGTAATTGATCGAAATTATTTCATGGTCTCGAGCATCGAAGTCAAAAAGATGATCGACGATCCCTCCCTCTAAGCTACGCAAGTGTGTGCGCTACGCTAATAGCGCAGCACACGCGGCGGACATTGTGACTGCTCAAAGAGCAGCCCTTTCTCCAGAGAATGTGGACGTTCTCATCTTCTTAAAGGAAAACTTGGAAATATAAAAATAACAGTTGTTTTGTCTAGCCTCAAAAATGTTAATAGTTTTGGTACTTAAGGAACATCTTTCTCTCAGATAAAGTTAATAATATATCTTTGTTAAAGAAAAGAACTTGTCATTCTCAGGGACCGAGTCTTATTTTTCATGTTTAACTGTTATAGTAGGATAGAGTTCAGTTTGTTAAGGCTTTAATTGTTCTATTATTTTGTACATGACTGTTCCTGTATTTTTTATTATTTATTTTGTTATGTTGCACATTTGCTGTTTTAATAGTGCACACTGCTGCTACCAAAAAAAGCCACTAGATGGCATTACATATATATCTTAATTAAATTATTTACATTTGACCATTAGTGACTAATGTGGTGTATGACTTGTATCACTTTGCATCACTTATATCAAGCCCACCTTTTGAAATAAGATGTTGTAAATTCGATAAATCAAACCAATGACTGACCATAGAATAATCTAAAACTGGCATGGGCCTCTCTGCTGTAAAAAAAAAAGAAAGAAAATCGAGAATAGAATCGAATTGTGACCCTAAAATCGGAAATAAAATCGAATCGAGGATTTAGAGAATCGTGACATCCCTAGAAGTCACCATATAAACATTTTCTTATATATTCAGTCAAGTACTGTACTATACTGTATAAACTCATTTCTGGTTGCGCACCTAGAAACTAACTCTGCTTTTATTGTACAGAAGATATCAAAGTGTGTAGAAACTGTAACAGGATTTTGATTGGGTGATGGAGGCAGTCTGATTTCCTGCAAACCCAACAACCCAGAGTTGGGTCTTCTACACTGAAATCACTAACGTTAAATCAACCCCCCCTGGTGATAATTAGCACCAAGGTGAACTCTGGACGTCTGAAGAAGCAGTGCAGGGTGGCCACTGATATAGTACAGCTGAGAAATGTGTGTAGATATGTGTGTGTGTGTGTGTGTGTGGTGTGGGTGGGAGAGTGATACCTTTGTGTTTGACATTACACAGAGGCTAGTTTGCATCTCGGTCGTGTTTATTAGCTGGGTTTAGAGTGCCGGAGGCTCCAGGATACATATCAGACGAGAGTGTATGGAAGCGCCCACTGAACTCACCAGATGGAAATGTATTAGTGGCTTCTATTGTATCTTGTGGCTTCCTGCGAACAATTATATAAATATATATAATATATTCTCTCATTGTGAGAATAATTATAAATGAATGCTCTGATTTATTTAAACACAAATTAAAATGGCTTGTCTTTCTCTTTCTATACTTTACTGTAACTGTACTGTTTTATCATTCATCTCTATCTTCTTACTGTTACTGTTTGAGTTTGTGAATATCTAAGCATTAGCAAAAAAAAACGGCTAATTTGACTATCCAAACTAGCTGCCCACTTTGTAGGCCATTAGCAGGAAATAGCAATAGTCTTTCCAGTTCCTCACACTGTGTATGTATGTATATGTGTGTGTGTGTGTGTGTGTGTGTGTGTGTGGTGGGGGCTGCTATGTAAATTTGAAGTCCTGTCAACTGTGTTGTCAAACAAGTGGAATTGTGCCACAGGCCAGGTTTACAGTTCATACCACAGCAGTCTGCATGCATCACGTTCACTCACACAGTGCAGCTATGTGGAGATCAGTTGATCATAAGGTAGAACCTCAGGAGACCTTTTTGGAACACCCATGTTCAAGTTGTAAGGTGTTATCTTGTGAGTAAAGTTGAACAGGTTGGTTAGGGTTGGGTATCGTTTTAAAATTTTACCCTAACGGTAATTTTTTTGCTACCTTTTTCTAAATTGCAACCCAAAAAAAAAATACAAAAGCGATAATTATTCTCACACAATGAATTAATTTATCAGCCGACATGAGTAATCTCATTCTCATACTGTTACTATGAGAGGATACCATACTTTTGGACCTTGTTGGAGAAAACAAACAATGAGCATGATTGTGGCACTTTATTAACAACAAAAACAACAGCATTACTTCAACACCTTAAACTAATAAACTAAAAATATTACTGGATGCATTTCAGTCTTCAAGAAATATCAACATTAGATTGGCAATTCTAATTCATATTAGTGGTGTTAATCACTTAAAAATGAATTAAAATCATGATAATTTTTTTAAGATGGCTATTCCCTGTGTTATTGTGAGGGGACAGTAATAATAGTGTAGTGTGGTTTAGGTCTCATGGACTACATCCTTTTTTATTGTATTATAAAATATCAGGGTAGAGAGAGAGAGAAAAAGAGAGAGAGAGAGAGAAAGAGAGATAGAAAGACTGCGTGAGTGAGCGAGAGAGTGAGAGCGAAATAAAAGAATGAGAGATTTCAGCACAGCGGTGATGTGTGGACAATTTGAATGATCACCGGGAACATGCTTACCACGTTTCTGCTCACACTGGCCGGGATGTTTTTTCATTGCTTTACTTGTTTTTCCTTCCTTTTTACTCGGTAGTACTGAGACATTTTTGTTCGGTGTCTATTTGGTATCGAATTTTGATACCCAGCCATGCTCAGGGCAAAGCAATGTGAATTATGGAAGTTGGAGGGAGGCCTGGTACTGGGTGCTAGATGAATGGACATTCCATTTCTGAAGTTGTTCAGGCATTTAACATTCCTCAATCCATGCACAGTGGACAGTGGCACAGTGAGTGGTAATGATCATGACCGGTGGCATCTGGCTGAAAGTGTCCATGCACGCAGAGAAGCAGAAATCACACCCAGGAGATCACACCCACATATACCACAGATCAGTGCAACAATACTAGTTCCTGTCACAGAAACATGTGGCATGTTGGTGTACTTTCCTAAAAAAGTTCCAAAATTAGTCATTGAACTTTTAATGGAGCTACAAATCTAACGTTGCTAACCAGTAATGGAAGTTTGTATAGAAGTCTGTAGAGATGCGAAATATGGACCAAAATGCAATAATAAAAAATATTAATAATAATAACAACTGGATTGGTTTCACCTGCAGAGGTGCTGTATTTGCAATCCAGCTTGAATTATCTTCTTTTTTTTTTGACAGTAATAATGTGTGAGATATATTTAATCCAGTATGAATCTGCAAGGTGTCATTATTACAGCTTGACAGTAATAACTAAATCAACTAAATAAAAAAAAAATCATTTGTGAGAATAAGTAAATAAACATTACCTGAATGTTAAAAAAGTTAAATAACATTCTAGAAATTTCTAAAACAAAAAAGACATTCTGAGAAAAAAAATTATGTTTGGAAAATGTTCTACTGACCAAAAAACTGTTAGTTGGACTGAAGGCACCCAAACTTTTGAGTTTTTGTTATTTTTAAGCTTTAAAAGATAAAAAAAATAATGCTGTATTTTAAAGTATATTTAAGATTCAGGAGCTACAAGAGAACTGGAGGAAGATCTGATTTAACATTTAAACTGTTACACGTTTACACTCACAAAGAGCAGGTGCACATCAGCCAGAGAGGTCCTGATGAGCTAGAATCAAATACACACACGTCTCTCTCTGTCTCTCTCTCTCTCTCTCTCTCTCTCTTTCTCCCTCTCCCACTCTCTCTCTCTTTCTCCCTCTCCCACTCTCTCTCTCTGTCTCTCTCTCTCTCTCTTTCTCCCTCTCCCACTCTCTCTCTCTCTGTGGTTGGACTAGAAGTCTGAATGTCTTGAAGACCATTAAAATGGCACCATGCTAATTATGGGCTGTCGTCCCACAGTAAAGTGATGAGTCACTGTGGTATGCTGGAACAAGACCAGCCTTTGCTCAGGGTTGATAACGGACTCTGTGCAGCTGGATTGGTTTTACCTGCAGAGTTTCTGTAATTGCTAAAGACATCTGTATTTTCAATCCAGTATGAATTAGCTGAGTGTCATTTTTAAAGCCAGACAGTAATAATGTTTGGTTGTTCTTAATCCAGTATGAAAATGGGTGATTTTGATTTAGTGTGAATCTAAAGTTTATGTAATTTTTACAGCAAAACAAGAATAATTGTGAAGTGGAACTGGTATGATTTGGCAGGACATTATGTAATAATTAAATGTTGTAATGATTTCGCGGTGATTTTTAATCCATTATGAATCTTCAGTATGTGTACTTTGTACAGCCTGACAGTAATAACTAAATGATTTAGTATGAATCTGCTTCAGAGTAATAATTGTGGTCTGATTTAATCCAGTATGAATCTGCATTGTGTAAACTTTCCTGTCTGAGAGTAATAATTATACATTGATTTTAATCCAGTATGAATCTGCTTCAGAGTAATAATTGTGGTCTGATTTAAATCCAGTATGAATCTGGAGTGTGTTTACTTTTACCATTTGAGAGTAATAATTATGCATTAAATTTAATCTAGTGTGAATCTGCTTTAGAGATTCTCTCTCTAAAAGTATACAATCTGTGATGTGTATACTTTTACTGCCTGAGAGAAATAATCATGCACTTATTTTAATCCAGTATGAATCTGCTTTAGAGTAATGATTGTGGTCTGATTTGAAATCAGACTGTATCTGCAGTGTGTGTCATTTGTACAACCTGGCAGTAATAATTAAAGCGTACTTTTTTAAATCCAGTATAGATCTGCTTTTGCATCTGAATGCAAGCACATCTTCACAGCAATGTTCTACAGGCTTCCCAGAAAGGTGTAGACTGTTAGTGCAGAAAATAAGGAGGTTGAGAAGAGTCTACAAACATTTGGACGTACAATATGTTAATTAAATTTAGACAGATTTTATTACAGAACCTCCTCAGGTAAAATGAATCCAGATCCAGTAGTGCTGAGGGCTTTGCTCTGTACGTTTATGAAATGTATCCTAATGAAATACAGAAGCACTGCCTCGGTGTACGGCTCCACCTGCACGGTGTAGCGGTCTCTGCTAGGCCCATTATAGGGCCCCATTAAACATGAATAGCTTCTGTAAATAATTGATGTTCTTATTAAGGAAGAAAGCTGGAGGGTGGGAAGGAACACTCCGCCGAGGTGCTGCTGTATCACAGCGTCTGACTTAGACACAGAATTTCTCTACAAACAACAGGTTTGACAAAAAAAAGAGATTTTAAGCTTGTTTAACATTTTTATGAAGTAGCAATAGTAGAGTGCATTAACAATAGAAAAAGAAAGAAAAAGCTGTAGTAGGAATTTGTACTTCTACAACAGTTCTTTCGGAGCTTGTTCACTTTGTAGCGGCGTAAAAAAAAAAACTGGCACCCAGATCACATGCCTATATGGGGCCTATATGGGTCACCCAAATGGGATCCAGAAAGTTTTGTCTACAGGATTAATTTTGGCACCATGCATGGAAACCATGTATGGAATTTGGCTCCTTCAGAAAGTGCAGCGATACATCAGCTCACAGATGCCTTGTGATGATTGACATCACCCTAGAAGTGATGAGGGAAAAAAGTGTGCAAGGCCAATTGTGCTTACTCAGGACTCCGGCAGCTGAAGGCAAGCTATAGTACACGAGAGGGAGTGCTATAATGTGTGATTTTGGCCCTAATCACAGTGCCAATATTACACGTTATAGCACGAACCTTGAGTGTATTATTGCGATTATACCACAGTTCCATTACCGCTGTTTATTGAAAGCTTTTGAGTTAAACAGGACGAGAAAATGTGATCAGTTTGATTATAAACACTCTGTGGGTTGAAATAGTTCTATAGCTGCTCTGCTTGTAGCTGCGCTGTAAGCTCTGCTCATCAGGCATTTTAGTCAAAATTGTGGAAATTTAAGCTTACTGTAAATAAAAGGAAGGGCTTTACCCAAATAAACCTTTTTAGGAGAGAAATTTAAGTCCAGTGTAGGTTAAAGTCCAGTGCTCGTTTGAGTGAAAGAATTTAATTTTATTATTTTTTTTTTTATTAAAGTTTTGTTTACTTCGGCGCCTCCCAGTGGCAAGACCTGCGGAATTACAATGGTCCACCTTAAATTCAGCTTAAAATACACTATATTAACTGAAAAGAATGACACGTATTAGAGCGATTTTATTTTAACGGCATAATCCAGTTGACTTGTTTTAATAAAAATATTTACACAGTTAGATAGTTGCTATTTTAATATGTAGCATGCCGTTTTTTTTTTCATGTTGCAAATGGTTTGCAAAAAGGTTTAAATATATGTTTGAAGGATAGTACTTATCAGTTTTTACAAATGCAAAACACTTTAAATATTGATACATTAACATTATTCATTGTTAATTGTTTTACATCATATCGTATTGCATCTCATATGTTGACATATGAGCCACGTTGTTTATCCCAGAACTTAATCAGAGGACAAAAACAATAGGATTTAAATTGACCACGCCAGTCATCAGACTTTACCTTGGAATGAGGAAAGAGTGTCAGAAGTTTATGCAGTTATTACCCTGGCATTTAGTAGAAGATACAGTACACTTCCATTATGTGTTAGCTAAATTAACATTGTTTATAGTGTAAAGTATCCAGCAATCTTCCAGACACCAAACATGCTGTTCACAGCCTGATTCTATTTGTGTTGTACGTGGGAAAATTGTGTAAATTGGATTTTTTGCTAAACTATTGCTTGAACTTGTAATTAAGCCATAATGAATGTTTTCTGCCCACATTACCTTGTATAAGCTGCCTGACTCATGCTGTTTAACTTGTTTGTTCCGTTCAGGGTTCCGTTATTAAATTCTGCATTACAGTACGCACTGTGGCTAAAGACAACATCACGCTTCATCTTCTTCTTCCTCTTGTTCTTCTTCTTCTCTGTGGTCATCTGCACTGACCATGCACGGCCGGCTTCAGTCAGACACTAATGTAGTGTGATCTCTCTGCCCTTCGGTGCCGGACCATACTGCCCCGCTCTGCTCCTGCTGCTTCTCTTGTTTGTGTGGCCTCACCGCCAGAGGTTTCAAATGACCTCATGTTGTAATGCAGTTTATTCTGGGATTCTGATGCTGTAATCTCAGTACTGTTTTTATTGTTGCTGATGGTGTTTCATTCAATGCTATAAAGGCAGCTTGGCAGCTAAGATTAGCATTGTAACAGAGCACCACTCGTGCTGAATAAACAGCTTACTGGCTGTTTATCTACACCTACTCAGCCCATACTGACACTTTCACTATACTGCCGTTGTATTTCCTTCTATATTTTGACCAGTATTTTTATGTGTGTGTATGTTAATTAACATTGGTGTGTTGGTCAACAAGCATCACACCAGCATCAGATCAGCATAAACCAGCACTTTTTGTGGTCTAAGCTTTGGTATGTTGGTTAGCCAGCACAAAAACCGCATAAGCCAGTATTTGTTGTGTTTTGAACCCTTGTATTGTGATAAATCAGCATCACACCAGCTCCAGATCAGCATAAACCAGTATTTGTTGTATTCTGAACACTGGTATTTTGGTCAACTAGCACCACACCAGTACAAACCCAACATAAACCAGTATTTGTTGGGTCTTGAACACTGGTATTTTGGTCTACTAACACCAAACTAGTACAAAATCAGCATAAACAGCCTCAACCATTATTTGTTGTGTTTTTTTTTTGTCTACTGGCATCACACAAGTACATTTTTTGTTGTGTCTTGAACAGTGGTGTTTTGGTTAGATAGCACCACACCAGTACAAAACCAACATAAACAATTATGTATCTTACACAGTGGTGTTTTAGTCTACTAGAACCACACCAGTACACTCAACATCAGCATAAATTAGCATTTGTTGTGTTTTGAATACTGGTATTTTGGTTAAGTAGCATCACACCAGTGCAAAACCAAATAAAACAGTATTTGTTGTGTCTAGAACATGGGTATTTTGTTCTACTAAAACAACACAAGTACAAAATCAGCATAATCAAGTATTTGTTGTGTCTTACACAATAGTATTTTTGGTCAACCAGCATCACACCAGTACAAACCCAACATAAACCAATGCTTGTTGTATTTTAAACTAGGGCTGCAACATGATTATATCGGTAGTTGAATAATCTGGTGATTATTTTTTCGAGTAGTTGATTAGACAGCATTTTCCTTCATATTTATAGCTTTCTCTATCACTTCAAAATGAAAGAAATAGCTGAACATGGGATTTCAATGCCCTTCAAATGTTCATTTAACCACAATGAACATTTGGAGTCGACTTTGTCAATTATATCGAAAAACTGTTGCAGCCCTATTCTGTCAAATCACCTAATCCAGTGTAGTTAATCAAAGTAAGCCAAGTAAAACCTAAAGGCTAACTCAGGCTAACACTAAATGCTTTTAGACACAAGACTGAACAACCCACATCCTTGTTAGATCCAGATGCTAGTTTTGGCTTAACAGTCATACTAAACTAGTTTAAAACCACAACACACAGACTCAGGTTTGTCCTACTGGTTCCTTATAGATACAAATGTAGATGATGGGACTAAAATAAGCAAAAATAAGCAATCTATCCTGTTCTGTGGTGTGTTAAACCAAGTTAGCACCATGCTACATTCCACTGCTAGCATAATGCAGCTCCATTGTTCTTTTCTTTAGCAGTCTTTTATATATATATATATATATATATACGTGTGTATACATATATATATGTATACACACGTATATATATATATTATACGTGTATATACGTGTATGATATTTAATCATACGCTTTTGATATCACTTTCCCAAATTTTATTACACTCCCACTTACTATACTCCCACTTTGTGACCCCTCCAATTACCTCTATAACTCTCTCTCTCTCTCTCTCTCTCCATCTCTCTCTCTCTCTGTCTCTACCGACAGGACCCTCGGAGCAAGCATAAATTTAAAATCCACACTTATGGCAGCCCAACCTTTTGTGATCACTGTGGCTCCCTGCTCTACGGTCTCATCCACCAGGGGATGAAATGTGACAGTAAGTAATCACTATTTCTCCTGCATTTCTCTAGTGCAGCTTTACACAGAAATCTCAGTGACCAATAACATTTAGACAGTTTACTCCCTTACCTCAAACTGCAGGTGATCAGATGAGACCAAAGGTGTCAAAAGTATTTAGATTTATAACTCAGGTAGTAAAATATAGATTCTAGGGTTTAATATACTACTGTAGACGTTGAACTCAAATTTTTACTTAAGTAAAAGTGTAAAAGTATTGCTTTCAAAACTACTTAAAGCATAAAAGTAAAAGTAATGTATTGAGAAACAAATACCAAAAGCTTAATACCAAGGCCAATCCACAGGAACTTATTATTTCTGAAAGCCATGATGACTATAATGTTGTATTAAAATTGTTAATGTGGAACAATTTGGGATGCACTAGGCTTCCATATATACCCATTAAAAATGAATGTATTTTAGAACAATGCAAATATATTAAAGAAGCTTAGTTGGACATTTTGATAATGTTGAATAAGTCAAGATAATTGAGTGAAAATAAAAGGAATAGAAGCAAAAAGTCAAAATTGTCAGAGTTTAGGAATAAATCTACACTGATGGGTGTGATGTTCTGGATGTGAGGTGTGTTCAGGTAAATTTCTGGCGTGTTGCTATCTTGGCTATTTTGGTGGAATATACAGGTGTGCCACTGACTGAAATAAACCTAGACAAAAGTCAGTTGTCATTAAACCCTTTTAAATCATTACATAATATTTAATCAGAAAATATATTTATATGCTTATAGTCATTGTAAACTATAAGCATATATTTGATAAAGCAACTAATTTAAAGCATTAGTCTGTGTTTTCCAGTTGCTACATGACTCTTATCTGACTGACAGCTGTTCTAACCAATTAAATTCAAATGGCTTCTTCCCCCTTTTGTCTGCGTGACCCTTCTGCTGATTTTGAGAGGGGTGTAATAATGAGTATATTAGCAAAGGCACAGGACAATCTAACCAATCAGATTCATGATTTTCACTCCAGGGGAGGGGCCATGACTGTCTAACCCCTTCTCGGTGCTCTGCAGAATGGGCTACGCATTGCTTAGTGTAAAACGGAGCTCATGCTGGATTAGTTCAATAGTTAGCGAACTATCATGGAATTGCGATGATAAATGAGACAAATATTGTGTCATATTATATTAAAAAGCCCTTTTAAAGGCTGTCCTTCAATGTGAAACTAATTCACAGTAATAGGCTGTCTGACTGGGGATTTTTTGTGTGTACTTAATGTTTTGGCTGACCTGGCGTCTTTTAGGCATACAAATGAATATGAGTAAAAATTAAGCAATGATTTTGTCGTTTGTAGCTGTATTTTTGGGCGGTTAATGTGCATTAAGCTCATATAACTAAGTCGAGACAGAGAATATGTAGTTCTAATATAAATGTATGTGTAGGTCGGTGGGTGGGGTGGGGGGGAGGGGGGATTGGTGTTGGTTGAGGACTACAGAAGGGGTACCCACTATATTAACTGCACGCCACTGATTCCTATAGGTGCGCCCAGCACACGTACACTCCTGGTCATTAAACACACGCACACACACACACGCTGCAGAACTTAAAATAACTAAAATAACTTCATAAATAAATAAATAATAAAATAACTTTGATGTTCCATTAAATGAGCTGCTGGTGTACCCTCACAGCATGAGCACGCAGGTCAGTTTCCTCTGCTGAGACGCACAAAGCGCCGCGCTGGTAAGATAAGAATTCACCAAAATCAGAGCGCAGCTGCTTCTTAAAGGGAATGGCAAGTGACACACTTATTGGTTGATTTCATGTTACACCCAAAACACACCTATGATTAATTAAATCATTATACCAAAGACTAACCTTATTCACTACTGTGTGTGTGTTTATCTATCTGCAGCCTGTGATATGAATGTCCATAAGCAGTGTGTGCTAAACGTGCCAAGCTTGTGTGGAACGGATCACACTGAGAGACGAGGACGAATCTTCCTGAAGATTGAAGTGAGTGGAGAAGAGCTGCATGTTACAGGTAGGAGCAAAATACACTTCTATAAAATACACTACCACTATATACAATACTCTACTGTAACACTCTGATCATAATCATAAAGTAAGCTAAGTCTTTGCTATAGTGATGTTTATCCTGATGCTTAATCACTCAGTGTTTAATGAGTTGAGTGTGGGTATATGCATCAAGACTAACTGGTGAGACCAGGCATGACTGTAAACTTCAGATCATTTATAATTATTAGTATAATTAATCTGCATCTGTTTTTAATTTGACGTGTACCAGAATCAGCTGCATCCAGGCGGATTATTTATTTTTTGATTATTTATTTTTTGTGATGGGGTTTATTTGCATTTTCATTGGGAGATAAAAAAGATGAAGCATTGAAGCACATCATTGCAAAAATACACAAAAATGTGAAACTGACATTTTTTGACAAAATTGCATGATAATTGGAGCAATTAAAATGCACCAGAATAAATTGGAATAATATATATATATTTTTTCACCATGGATAATAAGCTCAAACATACATTTCTATAGATTCTGGAAAACACACACCCAGTCCACAGGGTCCAGATGATGCCATAATTATTCTGGTAAAAAAAAAAAAAAAAACATTTCCTTTACTGGATGCTTTGGGTGGAGAGGTTAACTAGTTGTGCTGCTGCTTCTCTAACTCTCAGTCAGTGACTCCTCTGAGTCTCTGGAGGAGTCTGCACGGCTCAGACAGGCCGATCGATGCGAGCGTGGACGTGCCAAGCGCTCTTATCGATGTGCCCGTGGCCCAGGCCACACAGATCAATTCTACCTTTTATCATAGACCAGAACACTCGCTCTGTCCCGCTGGATTTGGGGGGAGTGTTTACCCCTCGCTCTCAGTCTGATCCCGGGTTAATAGGATGAATGGCCTTTAGTCTGTTTAATGGGGCTTCATTTATTCATTTTTCGATTTCAGCAGTAGGTTTGAGTAAGTGTGTGTGAGAGAGAGAGAGTGTGTGTGTGTGTGTATGTGGAAAAGACTGCTAGTCAGCTTTAAGTCAGCTATATATCCCCTATCACTAGTGATGCCACAACACAAGGATTGTGAAGACTAGCGCATGCCTCCTCCGATACACATAAAGTCAGCCACTGCTTCTTTTCAAACTGCTGCTGATGTAGCATTACCAAGTAGCATCACAGCACACTCGGAGGGAAGTGCAGCGACTCGGTTCCGATACATCATCTCACAGATGCCTTGGGCTGATCGACATCACCCTTTGGAGTAATGAGGGCAAAGAGCACCATCTACCCACCCAGAGAGAGCAAGGCCAGTTGTGCTCTCTCAGGGCTCCGGTAGCTGATGGCAAGCTGCATGACTGGGATTTGAACCAGACAGCTGTTCTTTACTCTAGAGATCTTTTATTATTCACATTCTGAAATTGTACATTTGGTTTGATTATTTTTACATTTTGAACATACATGCATTTTACTAAGTATAATATTTTAAGCGTTTTAAGTTGCTATATAGAACCATATATAATATGTTTTCATAATGTAGTGAACAATTTACATACACCCACTGAGGAAAAAAGTGCTAAGATAAAATGGAATGAAAGTTTATGTGTGTACAGTGGCCTTGAATTTTTTTTACGTTTTTTTTTATTTTAGTTTGTTTATTAAGATTTTAAGTATTAGAAAATAAAACATGGTCAAAAAACCTGAAAAGTGTGATGTGCAAAAAAAAAAAGAAAAATTTAGCCACCCCATATCAATACTTTTAGCTGCACGTCTTTTGGGGTATGTCTCTACCAACCTTACACATCTAGAGACTAGAGAATTCTGCACAGTCTTCGTTGTAAAAAAGCTCAAGCTCAGACAGGTTAGATATTATGTCACAGAAGCTCAATGGGACTTCGACTGGGCCATTCTAACACATGAATATTCTTTGATCTAAATCATTCCAATCTAGCTCTGGCTGTATGTTTAGGGTCATTGTCTTGCTGGACGGTGAGTCTTCTTCCCAGTCTTAGGTCTTTTGCAGCCTTCAACATGTTTTCTTCCAGGATTTATTTCATGTTCCCATCAACTCTGGCCAGCTTCCTTGTCCTTGCTGAAGAAAAGCATCCCCACATCTTGATGCTGCCACCACCATGTTTCACAGTGGGGATAGTGAGTTCAGAGTAATGAGCAGTGGTACTTTTACACCACACATAGTGCTTTGCATTTAGGCCAAACATTCAACTTTGGTCTCATATGACCACAGCATCTCTTTCCACATGTTTGCTGTGTCCCCTATATGGCTTGTGGCAAACTGAAAACTACACTTTTTATGTCTTATGTCACTTCTTATTCTTTTCAACAATGTTTTTTTTTCCTGTTTGGTGCACTCCTTGGTCTTCATGAAGCTGTTTACATTTTAGTTTGTGGTTGTAAATTGACATCATGTAAAAAAAAAAAAGTGTCTATCACTTCACAGCAAAGGCAGAATGGAAGTGCTTATCATGAGTCTTCATATTCAAACTCCACCGACAGTTTCACCACTCCCCACAAATAGAAACCTTTAAGAGCCATTTTAAAGGTACATAGAAAACATTTTTTTTGCCCTTTTGGCAGAACAAAGCGTTTAAATCGATCACACCTGTAATCAGGCAGTATATCAAGTCAAGTCAAGTCAAGTAGTTTTATTGTCAATACTGCATATGTACAGGACATACAGAGAATTGAAATTACGATACTCTCCTTCCCAATATTACAGCAAGTACAGATAATAGATATAATAAAAGAGAATGGGAGACACTATGAGTACAATACAGCAGGGACACAATAGACATACATGAGACAGAAACAAGGTGCAGTAGTGTGGGGAGAAATAGATATATAAATATAAGTAAAAAAAAAATAGATATAATATAAAAGAGTGGGAGACACTATATGTACAAAACAACAAGACACAATAAACATACGTAAGACAATAGTGCAATATTGATGGTGATCGAGATGGAATGACAGTAAAAATGGTAAATAACAGTAGTGCAAATACGGTATATGGTATATATCTTAAGGCAGGTAAAGTGAATGAGTGCGTAAGTTCTTAAAAGTTCACAGTTTATGGGGAATTAAAGTGCGAATTGACAGTGCAAGTATATCAGATATTGGGTGTGTAGTGCAAGTCCGTTTGGAAGGGACCAGTACTTTGTGCATTGTAGTGCAGAGTTTCAGTACTTTATTAGTGGGGGGTCAGGATGCTGAGTGAGTGTGTGCTGGGGGCAGGATTGGGATGGGGGTAGAGCAGGAAGAGAGTTCAGCATCCTCACAGCCTGATGGATGGGGCTGTCTCGCAGTCTATATATATATATGTATATGTATATGTATATATGTGTATCTGCCTATAAGGATGAAATCACATTGTGGTTGTATACAGTAGAGCCATAGACAGCAATATCAACTGAAACATTATTAAAGATGAAAGACTGAATGTCACATTCAGTAGAGCTCTGAGAATGAATTAATATAATGCACTCAAGCATGGCTTAATTCAGTGGAGTGGATTAGTTTGGAACCCTGCTGCTAATCAGAGTGAGTCATATTTTTTTAGGAAAAGTATGAGAAAAAAAAGCATAGTTTACTTGCTGGAAGTGAAAGACAACTGCTTTTCACTGAATTAGATATGACACATTATTATTGTACTCTTTAGGGTTGACTGCACAGTGTGTGGGTGCAGATGATATTTCCTACTGTATGTAGTTCAGTTAAAAGTGCTGTTTTCTGGTATGTACAAAACAGATGTACACATGTATAATGCATGTGTAACGCAACATGACAGACATCTCAGTATGGAACGTCTAATGGAGGTTCCTAATGGTGCCCTGCAGTTCATCCCGTGAAGCTCAACAAATTGCAGTTGTTGCGGTCCAATAGCATCCCAGACAAATTAATAATCAGTGATAGTTTGGGCGACATGGCTGGCCATGTGTCTTGTAGGCAAGCTCTACATATGGCAGCAGTATATGGATGAGCATTGTCCTGTTGGAACAGCCCACAAGAGTGTGGGTTAATGAAAGTTTGGGCCACTGGTTGCAGGAACTTATTAATGTAACGTTGTGCTGTTGAAGTGCCTGTAATGAAGACCAAACATGATCTGGATCTGGAAGACCAATTAATATATTTAGAAAATGCAGAAAATGAGAAATGGCTGAAATAACAAAAAAAAAAAAAAACATGCAGAGCTTTCAGACCACAAATAATGCAAAGAAAGTGAAAAAGAAAAGTTCACATTCATAAAGTTTTAAGAGTGCAGAAAACAATATTTGGTGAAATAACCCTGTTTTTTAATAACAGGGTTATTGGCTTGTTATTCATGCATCTTGGCTTGTTCTCCTCCACCAGTCTTACACACTGCTTTTGGATAAGTTTATGCTTTACACTCCTGGTGCAGAAATTCAAGCAGTTTAGCTTGGTTTGATTGCTTGTGATCATCCATCTTCCTCTTGATTACATTCTTGATTACATTTTTATCCAGAGCTG
Source organism: Astyanax mexicanus (assembly GCF_023375975.1). Lineage (NCBI taxonomy): Eukaryota > Metazoa > Chordata > Actinopteri > Characiformes > Acestrorhamphidae > Astyanax > Astyanax mexicanus. Next base: position 30,739,371 of record NC_064412.1, read on the forward strand.
TGTATATATACATATATATATGGATAAATCTGTTGTATGTATATGTATGTATGTATGTATATATTAATGGGTTGGAGACTCAAGAATTTCATAATTTCCTCCAGTTCAGTAGATCTTATAAAACTCTGAGAAAACAGTGTTCTGTTACTGACCACCACAGGAGAATGAGTGTAATCAAAGATGACCTTGCATGCTTGCCCCATCCCTCTGTACTGTATGTGTGTTTGTGTGGGTGGATGTGTGTCTGTGTGTCTGTCTTGCTCCAGGCTTCTGTACAGTGTAATTTCTTGGAAACTCAGTTAATCAGAATCCAGCTGAAGGTCTCGCAGCATTGCCGATCCACCACTTTTAACACACTCACACAAACATTAACATATCATCAGCAGTAACATTTAAAATACATTTTGGCACAGTGTATGAAGCAATGAAGTTTTTCAGCAGTTATTTTGTCCCAGTCGTCCTGAAAGTGCATCTATAGGTGTACAAGAATACTGGGTCATCAACACATTTTTGGTCTAAAAAAGAGAATCTCTAAAAAAATTTTTATTGGGGACAAGACAACAAGACATGACAGATCAGACCAGTAGCCGTACCCTTTTCTCCTGCAGCCACACCTTTGTAATCAGTGCAGCATGTGGTTTTGCATTGTCTTGTTGAAAAATACCTGGCTGTAGAATCACAGAAGTGTTCTGACCACACCCCACTTTAGCCTTTAGTCTTTTGGAGCTCACAATGTCTGTTTTATCCAAGAATGGTCTGGCATTCTGATTCCTCTGACCACAGTACACATTTCCATTTTTCCACGGTATGGTGGTCCATCTCAGAAGTCTCAGAGCCCAGAAAAGTCATTGATACTTCTGGACAATGTTAACATAAGGCTTCTGTTTTGCACAGTAAAGTTTTAAGCAACATTTGTGAATGTAGCTCTGCATTATAGTGCTTAATACTGTATGTGGTTTTATCAGCTATTGTTGAATGATTGTTCTTGATGGTTATTGAAGGGTGTTAATCTTAGGCTATTATTAACAAATTAACTTAAGGTAAGCATAAAAACATGTAATATTGTTTAATATAGAGTTTTACCATCTGCAATCAATAAAAATAAAAGCAAATGTAAGAAAAAGGGATGGGTATTGAAATTTGAAAGCAAAAAGGCACCAATCGAAAAATGCAGCGCTCGCTCTGTCTCTCTCTCGCTCACTTGCTCTCTTTCTTTCTTTCTCTCTCCCTTACTTATGCTGTCTGTCGAGCTCTCTCTAGTCTGAGATATTATAATACAGTAAAAACAGTTTAGTCTGCCAGTCCTAAACCACACTACACTATTATTACTGTCCCCTCACAATAATACAGGGAAATCCCAGCATTTAAAAAAATATATTTGTAATTGACACCACTTATATAATATTATTATAATATTATATAATTTAATTTTGCCAGTGTAGTACTGATATTTCTTAAAAAGAACTCTTAAACACTGGAATGCATCCAGCAATACGCTTAAGGAAAATATTTGTAGTTAAAGCTCAAGTAAAGCTGTTGTTTGTTTGTTCCAACAAGATCCAGAAAGATGGAGTCTCTCATGGTGACAGTATGAGAAGGAGATTACTCATGTCTGCTGTTAAATAAATATGTTATATTATTTGTGAGAATATTTATAATTGTTTACATTTGTTGGTTAAAATTTAGACAAAGGTATTGAAAAAAGTATTTTTTGGGTATCGGTATCGAATTCAAAGTATCATATTACCGGTAACAGTATTGAAAATTTTAAATGATACCTAGTCCTAGTAAAAAACACGGCACTTTTCCTGATTTGGGGTTTGAAATATTTTCTTTAAAACAAAATGAGTCTTTAAAGCCTTTTTATGGTTAATTAGGCCATTGGTAACAATTTCGAAAAAAGGTACCGAAAAAAGTATTGTTTGATTATCGGTATCGAATTCAAAGTATCATATTACCCATACAGGTACTTACATTTTTAAAACGATACCCAGCCCTAGTAAGAAACACTTTTTTTGGAGTTTGAAATATTTTATTTAAAAGAATGAGTCATTAAAGAATTTTTAAGAGTTATTTAGGCTGTTTTCTGATTGGTCAAGCACTGTGTAAACACTTCAGGAAGGCATCACTACGCAGTAAAGTGTAGAAACTGAGGTCAGCATTGCTGTGTATGGATGCTGTTATTAAAGACGGCCTGTTTTTTCTATCAGCAGTGGACCACACACAGCCTGCTCCACCGTTTGATTTCACGCTGTCCTTTTAGCAGAAACTCATTTTCTCAGAGGAAAGTGGCTCTCCACATTCCTGTGTGGGGTCGAGTGAGGTCAGAGAGGAATCCAGCACCCTCAGACGTTCCGGACGCTCGCGCTCTGCTGGCTCCAGCAAGCCGCCACTCATGCGTTAAGCTGAGGCATTCTGCTGCATGGCCCAACAGTGCAGCTCGCTCCATAACACACAGTGTCAAAGAGCACTCAGAGCCTGATGCACTTCGGCCTTAAACGCTGTTTCAGACTCAGATCAGGAGATTTTTCAGCTGTACACTATAGGCCTTTCACGATAATCATCGTATCATCGATTTATCACACAATACTTGAAGATGGCCTCAATTTTTTTGCTGACCTCAACCATTTTTTTATATTATATGTTATATTTCATTTACTTAGGATATTTAAACATGATTTATATTCCAATTCCAATGTATACTGGATTAGTCTTTATAATTAAACAATCATTGAAATTTAGCAAACAGCTCTAGAGCAATAACATAAAATGCAATTATACACTTTTCCACAGCAAATTTGTAAATCTTAAAGGAACACTATGACTGTTAGATTAATACCTGGAGTGGTAAAATACAGCTCTGGAAAATTTACCAAATAGAAAACCTCTGGAATATAATCAAGAGGAAGATGGATGATCACAAGCCATCAAATCAAGCTAAACTGCTTGTAATTTTGCACCAGGAGTAAAGGCATAAAGTTATCCAAAAGCAGTGAGTAAGACTGGTGGAGGAGAACATGCCAAGATGCATGAAAACTGTGATTAAAAACCAGGGTTATTCCACCAAACATTGATTTCTGAACTCTTAAAACTTGATGAATTTAAACTTGTTTTCTTTGCATTATTTGAGGTCTGAAAACTCTGTATCTTTTTTTTTATTTCTCATTTTCAGCAAATAAATGCTTTGAATGACAATATTTTTATTTGGAATTTGGGAGAAATGTTGTCTGTAGTTTATAAAATAAAACAACAGTGTTCATTTTACTCAAATATTTACCTATAAATAGCAAAATCAGAGAAACTGATTCAGAAACTGAAGTGCTCTCTTAATTTTTTCCAGAGCTGTGAAACATTTGAAAGTGTTGATTTAACACCAGTGAATTTGCTGTGTGAAAGTGTATAATTGCATTTCATGTAATTGTATTATTTATTACATCAGTGGTATAAAATATTCCTGGGACAGTATATCATCCAGTAATAATAAATGGGCATGGTGGTTTCGAAAAAAGGATTTTTTTTTGGTGAATTGCTATCCTGCTAAATGAAAACACAGGTTCACCACTGACTGAATAAAACCCAGACAGACGTCAACAGTCAGACGTTCATTGCTAGCTTGGCAGTGAATTGCCAACAAAGGCACATCCCCGATGTTTGTACACCCCTACTTTTTACACACCCATAGACACAAAGCAGTGCACAAACCCGTAGCGTGTGCCTGTTGGCAGCTATGCAAACTTTTACATCAACAATGATGCAATAAATGAATGTGAAACAAGCATGTCTGCCAAAGTCAGAGCACACCTGGCTCTTAAAGGGAATGGCAATATTCCTCTTCTGTTCTTCCAATTCTTATAAGAAGATAAGAAGAGTATTGATTACACACAAACTTTCATTCGATTTAATAGAAATGAAGAAAACTGATATGTAGATTTTTTTTGTTCAACCCCAGGCATCATTAGGGCTTCTCTGAAAGCCTTGAATGCCCTCAGGGTTCCCCTCTGGCTGTTTCTCTTTATGAGAGTGTAGTATATGTAAGTGTATTATAAGATCATTCTTTTTATTTCTACAGTCCCCTGTGTGTTCCTCTTGTCTGTTTTGGTTTTTCCCATTCCACATCTGTTTTCCTCGCTGGCCTGAGTTTCCCTGCTCCTTGTGGGTTTGTTTATGTTCCCTTCTCCATCTCTGACTCCTCCCAATTCCATGTTTAGCTTGAAAGCCCACATCCAGGGCTCTCCGCAGTCGACCTTCCCAAACACCAGGCTCATGTGGGGCTCATGGTTGGAAATTGGGGTTGGTGGGTTTTGAGAGGACATGGGCTCTAAATGTGTTTGTACATGTTTTTTTTTTTTTTTTTTTCCTCAGATAGGTCATGTCTAGGCTCCATGTGTAGTGTGTAATTCAAGTGGGACTCATGTTTAACCTTTTCTGGTTACGTTCTTAAAGTGGCAGGGTTATCCCAAGCTGACTTGGTAAACAGGGAATTTTTGGAAAAATGCTTTAAATTGCTCAATATTTATTTAAGAAAATTGCTTGTGAATTGTAAATAACTTAAATAAAAAATATTTGGTAACGCTTCATATGAATCCTGTATTTATAATGCATTCCGTAGTCAGCGACCGTTATTGTCTTGGAGCTGAGACCAAAACTCAACCTGTGCCTAGTTTAAACTACACAGTTTTAGTCTAGTTTTCCAGTTGCCAACTGGCAAAAACCTTGCTGAGTCATGAAGTGTGAACTACTGAAATGCCCAGCAAACGTCTAGCAGGTTTACTATCTAGATCAGTCAGTGACTGTGAGTCAAGAGCAGCAACTACCAACAACTAATAGGATCTTTTAGAGAGAGAATCATGTTTTCATGATGAAAACAAGGTGAAAAATCAGATAATTCCTGACCCTGTGACTTGGCTTTGGACAACAGGCACTCTAGACCTGACTTAACTTGCAACCCAGTAACTAGAGGTACATTTACATTAAGAATGCAGTTAAATTAAATAAATAAAAAGGTAGAAGACCAAAAGGGAAACTAAACCAGTTACAGGCTGTCGAAAGGTGGATATAAATTATTTAAAAATAAAAAGTTTGAAATGATTTAGTGACACCAGCGAGCTGAGTTTTAGTATGTAATGTGTTAATCAGAATAAATCTTGAAAAATGTATTATTACACAATGTTTGTATGAAATGTAGACAATTATTCTGCTAATAAAAAGACACATTATATTAATATTGACCCTTATATAGATAAAATGTTAAAACAAATCAATCATTTCTCCTGCTTTTACTGGGAATACTGGATCCATCTGGGCAAATAATACTCCTCCAGCACATGATTGCTGTAATGTTTAACACTGATAACTCTGCTGCCCCTGCTCAGTGACAGTTTGATAGAGATAGCGGAAAGGTCAGCATAAGGTCCTGTTGTGACACACATACACACACACGCACACACATTCAACAAGTGAGCATTGTTTGTGCAGTAAACACTGAAATAAAGCCTCAGTCAGAGGACAGGGGTCAGGCTCTCTCCTCCAGAAGGAAAAAACCCGTTTTGTTCAGAGGAGTGTGAGACCCCTTTCACATTACACAACGTCTTTCACTCACAGCAGCTTTAACTCCTCACAACTGGGAACCAGTCTGGAACAGCAGGCAGCAAGATGCCGCACTTTAGGCCATTTCCGATTAGAAACGAGTTTCTGATGAGCTGGTGAAGTTTCTAAAATATAGCACCTATAAAATATATAAAAATAATAAAAAAAATAAAATAAAAAGCAACTCAGACACTTGAGGTTCGATACTAAAATTGGACCTGGACCTAAAGACTCAGCCATGAGTCACGTCTAAAGAGTCGAGACTTGTCTTGGGTACTCACCCAGAGACCAAAACACAACTTAGACTTAAACTTAGAATCAAGGGACAACTCAGCTCAGACAAGCACTTCAGAGAATCAGGATTTCCTCAGACACACACTCCAAAAACTTGTGTCGAACTTTTGTTCCAAATTTATACTACACTTGCACTTAGAGGATCCAGACTGAACTCAAACACAGAACTCAAAAACCTCTTCAAATCACCGATCACTCAGTGCTTGCTGAGTTGTGAAGTGTAAACTACTGAAAGAGCTTTGCCGAACTGTCTCCAGTCCAGCAATCATCTAGCAGGTTTAATATCTAGAGTATCAGTAGTGGCTGTAAGTCAAGAGCAGCAACTACCTATAATCAATGGGATCTCTTAGAGAGAGAACCACATTTTCCTAAGGTGAAAAATCTTAATTAATATACCTTTATCACTCGCAAGCTCCCTCTAAAATGTAACAGTCAAAGCCTCGAGAGAGCAATTGGCCTGTGATTGGGGATATACAGCTGAGTAGCATCAGAATGGTTGGGACAATTGGGAGAAAAGCCATGAGTCACGTCTAAAGAGTCGAGACTTGTCTTGGGTACTCACCTAGAGACCAAAACTCAGCTTAGACAACTTAGAATCAAGGCTTAACTCAGACAAGCACTTCAGAGAATCAGGATTTCCTCAGACACACACTCCAAAAACTTAAAACTTGTGTTGAACTTTTGTTCCAAATTTATACTACACTTGCACTTAGAGAATCCAGACTGAACTCAAACTCAGACCCCAGGCTTGCACCACAAAGACTCTTGACCTGACTCTGACAGACAGCACAGTAACTCAAGACTCAACTTGGACAAGACTTAAATTATGCCACACTACATGATTTTAGCCAGGTTTTCCAATCAGGAACTGTTTTTTTTTGTCTTTGACTTGCACCAAAACTCAACCTGTGCCTAGTCCAAACTACACAAATGTAGTCCGGTTTTCCAGTCGAAGTTTCTTTTTTGTAGATCACAGACAAAAACCTCTTCAAATCATCGATCACTCAGTGCTTGCTGAGTTGTGAAGTGTAAACTACTTAAAGAGGTTTGCCAAACTGTCTCCAGTCCAGCAGACATCTAGCAGGTTTAATATCTAGACCAGTAGCGGCTGTAAGCCAAGAGCAGCAACTACCTGTAACCAATAGGATCTCTTATAGAGAGAACCACATTTTTTAATTTTCCTAAGGTGAAAAATCTTGTAGTTAATTAATATACTTTTATCACTCGCAAGCTTCCTCTAAAATGTAACAGTCAAAGCCTCGAGAGAGCAATTGGCCTGTGATTGGGGATATACAGCTGAGTAAAATCAGAATGGTTGGGACAATCGGCCCAGCTAAATTGGGAGAAAATAGGAAAAAATGGAAATAAATTATAAATAATAGAATTTAACAGTTATTTCCTGATATAATAGAGGAAAAAGAAAGTGGTCAGAAGATGCGTTTTGGACCCGGGGTTCTCTCTTTCTACGCCATCCCATTAGCTGTGACTGTCCGCTGCTGCTGACTCTCAGTTGCCGATTGGGTTAGATATTAAAAATGCTAGATATTTGCTGGGTGTCTGCAAATAGTTTTGATCAGTCGTTATCAAGCGTTATTACCGATTTGAGACCCAGAAGAGGTTTTTGTCTTGGTTTAATGGTCTTATGAGTGTGTGTTAATCCTGCAGTTCTCCACCTAACCCATTCTTTACCTCAGCAACCTGATGAGATCTGTTGTTTTTAATGAAAACTACATTCTAGTACATTTAATGGTATCATTCCATACATTTCCATGAAGATTTTGTACTGTTAGATTTTTTTTTACGGTCTGTATTTTTTACTCTACACACCCAGGGGAAATCATTCTGTTGTTGGATACAAATAATCATAGTTTTGTTTCTTCAGAGCAGCTAGAAACTGTATAAAGGCACTTTGTGACAGATGCCAGAGTGTTATGCTCTCATCAGGTTTTTCGTTAGCTGAATGTCAGTGCAGCTACTGGTGCTGTTCTAGCCTCATTTAGCACTTGCTAATGCTAATGTATTTCCCGCTGTCAGCTAACTACCCCCACTCACCCATTACCAGGAACAGCATGTGTCGTCACGCAGACTTGTGTGTGTGTGTGTGTGTGTGTGTGTGTGTGTGTGAGCAAGTTCTCAACCCTTATTTTACTGCACTGCCTCCTCCATCATGTTAAGCAATCAGCATTCTCTTTAACTGAAATTTAGCTAGTTTCAGACTCTGTATGGTGTACTGTGGATGCTGTGCAGTATGCTATGGTGTTGAACTCAAATTCACAGTGGGCCTCAATTAAAAAAAATGTAATATTTATTGAATAATTTAGTGCAATTGCACATGTTTTCCATTCTCTCCAGAAATGTAATGTTGAACCTTTTTTTACATGGAAACAAACTTTAGTTTTGTGTAACCAAAGCTTAATATTATGAACACGTGAGAAATTAATTAAGTTTCACATCAGTGGTATTCATTTTTTATTATTCTCTCTCTATCTGTAGCCTTTTCAGTTTCGTTTTAATACAAATTGTTTTCACAGGCCTACAACAAACACAATCACTGATAATGTTGCAGTTATCCATGCCAATTGCACACTAAGTTTTTCATAAACTGTATTTAAAACCAAAAATCACTAACCAAATAAGTTCCCTTTGAGAATCTGTGAAGTTTTCATTAAAAAATCCATATTGTATGGTCTTTAAACTAAAATATATGTTTTTTTTCGTTCATTTGGTTTATTTTCTTTTACACCTCTTTAGATCTGTAACAGTAAAATAAATAGTGATCAAGTGTTGTTTCTGTTTGAAAACTATTTGGAATAAATCAAACAGGGCTGTCCACATTAAAATTCAATTTCAGCTACATTCAACTTCAGCTACATTAACCCCATAGCTGCAGGGCAAGTCTAATGATTAGTCCTGTCTCAATAATTGCATTATCGACTTATCGTGCGATATATGAACATGAGCTCAACCCTTTTTGCTGAGCTCAGTATTTCCCATGTGTTTACTTAGTTTACTTAGTAAAAAGAACCCATAAACATGCATGAGCCAGTCTTTCCACTTTTGTTTAAAAGATTGTCTTATTTTTTTGTTTTATTCATGACATTTAGATTTTTTTTTCTATTGTATTGCTTGTTAAAAGCATCCAATTCCATGAATATGCTGTTTTAAAAGAGGCAAAAACTTCAGGTCAGAAAGTCAGAAATTGACAACAATATTGTCTATCACAAATATTTTTGGGACAATTTAGCATCTGAAAAAAAGTACAGTTAATGTGACAGGCCTGAATATGTAAATGTGTCCACTGCAAAAAACTAAATAAATCTTGATAAGTTAAATGATCTAATTTTTAGACAAAAATAAATAAAAAAGTAAATCTTATTTTTGCTCTGAAATGAAATTTTATTTTACTAAGCATTAAAAGTGTGAGATTGTTTTGCTTATTTTAGGATTATTCTCTTAAATCAGTCTTACTTAGATTTTTTTTGCCTTGTTTTAAGTCATTTAAATTAAAATAAGCCCAAAAAGACACTAGTCAAGTTATTATGATTCTTATGTGCAAAATTGAGCCAAAATCATTTCTGCTTGATATAAGTCTTACTTCACTCATTTTAAAACTTTGTGATTGCTTACTTTTTTTGTTTAATATAAGCATATACTTCTTAATTTACATATATTTCATCTAATTTTTGCCAATGGATTTTTTTGCTATGGACTGGACCTTTTAGATCTTTCCATCTTAGAATACAGGGCAAGGTCTTGAGGGGCAAGGTCCTCAGCATGCAGCTCCGTGACAGGGCCTAGAAAATATTTAGTCGAGGACGAGAGCAGATATTCCAGAAATGAGTCTCTGGAGGGCGAGGGACTCTGAGGGCAGCTGGCCAAGTTTGCTTTCCTCAGCTTTTGTTTGTGTGTCTAAGCTGTAATGCTTGTTCCTCTCTTCTCCTGGCCTGCAGAAATCACTATAGTCTGAACTGCATGTGGACTGTATAGGCCACAGTCAACATAGACGGATAGATGTATATCTGAAGTTGTGTCTTAAAGCAGGACCACCACAGAGCAGGTATTATTTGGGTGGTGTATTGGATCATTCTAAGCACTGCAGTGACTGTACTGAAATGGTGGTGGTGGTGTAGTAGTAGTGTGTGTTGTGCTGGTATGAGTAGGTCAGACGCAGCAGTGCTGCTGGAGTTTTTAAACACCTCAGTGTCACTGCTGGGCTGAGAATAGTTTACCAACCATGAATATCCAGCTACCAGTGTCTTGTCTTCAGTGACCACTGATGAAGGACTAGAGGAAGAAAGTATGGTCTTCTTCTTCTTATTATTATTCTTTTTCTTATTCTTATTCTTATTATTCTTAGGTTTCTGACTTTACACCTAAATGGTGGAACAACTAAGTAGTAGTAAATTGAGTGGATACTTTCATATATGTTTAAAACTTTTGCACAGAACAATTTATAAAATAAGTGGACCTTTGTAAGCAAAACTCTTTTGTCAATATACACTGCAAAAAAAATCCACTGGCAAAAACTTTTTTAATTGAGACATAAATACTTAAATTAGACAAAAAAAATCTGCCAATGGGGTAAGAAAAAAATTCTTATAAAGTATTCTTAAAATATCAATGACAAAGCCTCAAAATGAGTGAAGTAAGAGTCAAATCAAGCAAAAATATTTTATTTTCTAGCTTAAATTTCTACACAAGTATCAGAATAACTTGACTGGTGACTTTTTGTGTTTATTTTGCATTCAAATTATTTAAAATAAAGTGAAAATTCTAGGTAAGACTGAATAAGATAATTATTTCTAAAACAATCTTAGATTTACAATTATTAGTAAGACTAAAAATTCCTATCAGAGCAAGAAATAAGATTTATTTATTTTAGATTTGAAACTAGATGACTTCACTTGCTAAGAATTCATTTTTTTGCAGTGTGGTTTCTACATTAATATTAGTTTGCATGGACAGGGGGGTGAAGTGGAATTACTAAAAAAAATTGGGCACGTTAAAAAACAAGTCTTTCACGATGTGGACTGTGTATTAGTTCATAAGCCTGAACTAAATAAGCAAAAAAAAATATGTAGAATGTAAAATGGTACAATTTAAAGAAAAATGGGACAAAAGTGAAAATATGTTAAAATATCAAATATAGCAACTATAGTTTTCAGCAGCTGTTTTCGTCATTATATCGACTAAATAATTAAAAAATCCCTAGAACATAAGTATGTTTTGCAACAAAATATATGTTGGAATATTCCATTACATTGACTAAATAATTGAAAATAATTTGCACCAGCATAAAGTGTGTGGATCATCTTACTAGAAATAAGTTTATATACATGTTTATTAGCTTGAAATGATTAAGAAAGGAATGAAAATTATTTAAGGAAGAGACTCTGAATGGAGTGATTGAAGTGCATGGGAGTGTTTGTGATGAACTGGAAGGGTAGAGCGCCTCCTGTTGGTCAGATGATGCTGAGAAAACATGAATAGGTTTCCTTTCAGAATGAGCGGCTGTGTTCATATGTACTGGCTTGTGTTTTGTAACTGTTTGTATGTAAATATGTGTGTGTGTTTGTACATGTAGTGTGTGAGAGAGATGAGTATATATTGTATGTGTGAATGTGTGTTTTGTAACTGATCAGTCTTGTGTCCGGATTGTCTGTATTATGGCCTTTTTTCAGTACAGCTGTCTACTGACAAGAACTTGATGATACGATATGTATTACAGTAGTACAGCATTTATAATTAAATGTGACACTGTAATTAAGTACGTTTTCTAAACAAAATTGACAAATTTTCTACAATTTGATAAAATGCTGTGCTTTTAAGAATCTATATCTGTGCAAAATTGTAAACATAATATTTTGATACTTTGATAAGTCACTATTATTTACACCCTTACTGTCTGGTCTGGATGGTGCTTCACAGCTTTAGCAAAGGCCAGCTGAGTGCTGCTGTTTTGCATTCAGCTATTTTTGTGGTAGAGCTTTTAAATATTCAAAATATAACCTTTGTTTGGATTTCAGTGAAATGACTGTGTAGCACATGTTTCAGAACTGTCCTTAATAAATACATTCAGTTCCTGGGAAACAAGGTGGAACAAGCAAACAAAACAAAACAAGCAAAACATAAAAAAATTGCATAATATAAACAAATGATAAATATATCAATATATCAGATAGCAAAAATAAAAACAAAAAGAGGTGCATCGACCAGGTGCTTTGATTTAACAGCCAAATAAATACTCGGCTTGTGTCTGCGGTTGCCAGGTATAATATAAACCACATTTTGCCCAATTCCACACAGACATTTCAAATCTTAGCCAGTGCTGCCATACATCAGCCGAGCCGAACTTGGGCCAGTGCTTCATGCTACCAACAAAGCTTCCAAAGCTTCTTTCTATAAGATCTCTAAAGGTGGTATCTGTAGTATCTGGCACCAAAACTTTCCAGCAGATTCTTTACGTTCTAGATATAAGATATGAAGAAGTCTTCTGTGGATGATATTTTTGTTCTAAGGCCTCAAATCTGATGAAAAAATCTTGTATTTGTCAATATCTCAGTTAGAGGTGTGCCATATCATAAAGTATAAAATAATAATAATAAATTGGATTTTCATTTTGTTGCAGTAGTGTATATATATATATATATATATATATATATATATATATATATATATATATATATATATATATATATATATATATATATATATATTTATTCTGTGTTTTGTCATATCACCAAAAGTATAGTTATCGTGAAAATGCTATGAAATATTGTGATATTATTTTAGGGCCATATCGCCCACCCCTAGTAATGCTCTGGATAAGAGTGTCAGCTAAATGCTACACATTTAAAATGTAAATATTTTACATTACATTACATTATATTTGACCTACAATAGTGAATTACAAAAGTAATAGAAGTTAAAGGAAAAAATATCTTTAGATAGGGCTTAAAGGAGGTCAAAGTAAAATAATAGGATAGAGGAGTGAAGGAGGGGAAGAAGGAAATGAGGTTAGCAGTAGTTTGTGTGTTAGAGGTGTTAGGAGAGTAGGTGCTCTTTGAAGAGCTCTGTCTTCAGGAGTTTATTAAAGATAGCGAGAGATTCTCCTGATCTGGTAGTGGAAGGTAGTTAGTTAGAGGTGTTAGGAGAGTAGGTGCTCTTTGAAGAGCTCTGTCTTCAGGAGTTTCTTAAAGATAGTGAGAGATTCTCCTGATCTGGTAGTGGAAGGTAGTTTGTTCCACCATTGGGGAACTCTGTATGAGAACAGTCTGGATTACTTTGTGTAGATTGTGTTTGGTAAAGCGAGGCTTCGTTCATTGGAGGAGCATAGTGGCCGGGGGGTGGTGTAAGCCTTCAGGAGTGAATGCAGGATTTTATCTATACTGCACTGGCCTTGTAGTTGAATTACATATTCAAAATAAAATTCTTCTAATGACCTGTAAAGCATTAAATGGGCTAATTTCTGAGCACTTGCAGGATCAATTACAGTTTTAACTTAGGTAATTAACGTTTGTGTTTAGATAAAGGCTGCAAACATGCTCAAGGAAGGAAACTCAAGAAAGACATGAACAGAATTGTGGTAAACTAAGATGCTAGGTCTGTCACCGCGCCTACTGCACACAATCACTTAGGTTTAAGGATAAGAGAACAGATGTATGTCAGAGTTTCATTCTGCCCTTGTGTCTATGTTACCTTCTGGCTCTTTTGTTATAGTTAGGCTGTTACAATCAGATCTGTTGAAGTTGCAACACACGTTCTGATAATTCTTTGTTTACATTCCTTGTTCTCCATACATCCAATCCAAACTAATTCCATCTCTTTATCATAGTCAAGTTATTGACTTCCCCCTGTCTGATTCTATTGGTACAAACAAAAACCAGTTGCACCTTTTTTAACTACTGCTGTTTCCCACACTCCACTAGTGGCTTTGTTGAAGTTTAGGTTGATCCTTTGCATAAAACCAAATTTCTGTGAAGCTGCTTTTGTGACGTTAATCATAAAAAGCACTATACAAATAAATTTGATTTGATTTGATGCGATATGGGAGAATCCTGGTCCATGCTTCCAGGAAATTAAGCAATGATACCATCAGAATATAGCATCAGTGAGTTTCTGAATTCTCCATATTTAAGAAAATGAAACTGTTCAGATCATAAATTACTCTCATTCCACCTCCATCAGAATAAAACCTTAGTACAGCTGCAGCTTGATGTTCAGGCTTTGGATAGAACAGTTTTATATTTAGTCAGTAAATGTTCTGTCTTTTTGGACATTTTTTGGTGTCTGTAATTGTGATGATGACATTCAGAAATAAGAAAAGTTTCAGAGGCAGAAGTAGAAGTCATTCAGGCTTCTCTATAAAGGGGGAAAATTGCTTTCTGTTGAGTGTGAGTCAGAGCTGCGTCTCAGATAAAGGGCACAGCCACTATCTAAAGTTTATCTCAAAGCTTTTAACTGAAGTGCTGAATTATGACGGATCCAGTATGAAACCTGGAGTGACCTCGTTTGGATCTTGGAATGAAGTGATTATTGTTTCAAAAAAAAGTTTATATTTTTAAAAAATGACTCATAAGCTCAAGAAAATGTCAATGTTGATTAAGTGAGTAAAGAAAGTAAAAAGAAATCGTAGAACATAATCCTTTTTTCAATAGAATGAGTCAAAATCTCACAAAATGGCACACTTTAAAAACAATGGGGAAAAAAAGAGAAAATAGCCAAGCTACAATACATCAAATATAACACCTAAAACTGTTTTTCATTATTATATTGACAAAAAAAGGAAAAATCCCAAGAACTTAAATATTCCAACACTGGAAACGTCATTACATTGAAGCAAGTGTGTGAAACATCTTTCCTGTTTAATGTATTATGTCAAAAATGAGAGGCTGTATTTAATGCATCTTAAATCATATGATCTATTTTAATCTGTACCTAGAAATATACATACTGTACATACAATACCAGTCATAAGTTTAGACGCTCCTTAAATTCCGTAAATGTTTTTTTTTAATGGTTATTTTAAAATGATCTGTATTGTAAATTAATAGTAAAGCCATCCAAACTATAAAAGAAAAAAAAAACATCTTGGCTGGATTTTCTCAATCAGCTGTATGAGGTAGAATCACTTGGAATGGCTTTTCAGTTAACAGCTGTGCTGAACTTATCAAGAGTTAATTACTTGAAATTCTTGCTCTTTTAAAGTGTTTGAGATCATCAGTTGTAAAGTTGTGAAGAGTTAGAGTTGATTTACAGTGAATAGCCCTGTTTGTGTAATGTTCTAATCCATATTATGGCAAGAATTACTCAACTAAGTAAAGAAAATGAAGAAATTAAGGTCAGCCATTAAAAAAAAAGAACTAGTAAAAGTGTTCTGAAAGTGAAGTCGCAAAGACCATCCAAAACATTATGATGAAACTGGCTCTCATCAGGACTGCCTGGGAAAAGGAAGAGTAAGAGTTACCTCTGTTGCACAGGATAAGTTCATCCAAAAGTTTACAAAAGCCTACCTACATTACTACATGATGCCTTATGTGTTCCTCCATGGTCTGGGTGACTTTATTATTTATTTACAAAAAAAACTAACATAAATTAAAACACTGAATGAGAAAGTGTGTCTAAACCTTTAGTACCTGTACATCATTTGTACATATTGTTCATTGGTCTGTGTTAAATATGAAATAACCCATGTATATGTTGATCTTTTTGCAGTGGGAGAAGCCAGGAACCTGATCCCAATGGACCCCAATGGCCTGTCCGACCCATACGTCAAGCTGAAGCTCATCCCAGACCCTAAAAACGAGACCAAGAAGAAGACCAGGACAATCCGCTCATCCCTGAACCCCACCTGGAACGAGTCTTTCAAATTGTGAGGGAAATCGCACTACAGTTACTACAGTCTGGGGAAATGGGGGAATTATTTTTATATTCTATATAAAATATAGAGCTGCATGCAACACATTTCATTATTCCACTGACGTACATTTATTGTTAGTATATTTAGTAAACTTAGCCAGTAATTGTCATGTACAGTATTGTTTTGTTCACTTTTTGGGTGTTAGATACTCTTTTTTTTCCCTGAACAAACCCTGTCATAGACACATGTTTAAACAGCTGCTGTGTTGCTGTTAACTGTTAATCACGTGTCATTGTGTAGATGCTGTTGTCAAACTCATATGGTCTCATGGTAAATGGTATTTTTGAAATTCAAAACAGTTTTATTCTTTTTTTCGTTTCTTTCCTTTTTTTTTGCGTTTTAATTTTTCCCATTTTCTCCCCATTTTACACAGCCAATAACTCAACTCACTCATTAGGACTCCCCTCTATCACTAGTGATGCCCCAACACCAGGAGGGTGAAGACTAACACATGCCTCCTACGATACATGTGAAGTCTGCTGATGCAGCATTGCTGAATAGAATCACAGCACAATCGGAGGAAAGAGCAGCAACTCAGTTCAGATACATCAGCTCACAGACGCCTTGCGCTGAGCGACATCATTCTTTTTAGTGATGTGGGGAGAGAGAGCGCCATCTACCCACCCAGAGAGAGCAAGGCCAGTTGTTCTCTCTTAGGGCTCCGGTGGCCGATGGCAAGCTGCATGTACCGGATTCGAACCGGCGATCTCCTGATCATAGTGCCAAGAGTCTATTTTCACGACTTGTGCTTGTGTTATTTGAATAGCAATGCCACTTGTGAATATATCTATGCTATTTTATGTAGTGGTCTGGAAGGGAGGTGTGTTCAGGTCAATTTTTCTTAGCAACAGAAAATACAAGTGCACAACCTAGGCAACAGTCAACCATCAGACGTTCATTGCTAACTTTGCAGGTAAATGCATTTTTACACTCCCGCATGTATAGTAATGTCCTGCAGTTCACAAACCCAACTTTTACGTCAACAATAAATAGAATACAGAATACAGTAACATTGATGTTCCCGTAAATTACCTGCTTACTTACCTTCATAGCGTGAATATGAACCTCTACTGAGAAGCGTAGAAGCACTGTGCTATTAAAATTACAATCCGCAAAAATCAGAGCGCACCTGTCTCTTAAAGGGAATGACAAGTGAAACACTGATTGGTTTACGCCTAAAAAAACAGATACCCATGATTAATTAAGAGAATTAGATCAGGACTTTTGCGCTTTTGCGTTTCGAGACACACAAGGCATATTTTTCCTGTTGTTATTACAGCAAAGACACACGGACACGCCCTAAATCAAGCTGTGCACAGTTGATGGTTTGCATATAGGTCGCTAAAACAGGGCTCAGAGTTTCTCTCTCAGGCAACTTGTTAAAGCCAGTACACACACCCACACTCCTGTACTGAGGTCCCAATCACAGTTTTTTGTTTTAACTATGTGCTGTTTGTGTGTGTGCAGTAAGCTGAGGGCCCAAGATAAGGACCGCAGGCTCTCGGTGGAAATCTGGGATTGGGACAGAACCACCAGGAACGACTTCATGGGTGCCATGTCTTTTGGCGTGTCAGAGCTAATCAAAGCTCCAGCATCCGGATGGTAAAATTCAAAATCATTACCATACTTATTCAGTTATTTACTGTATTATAAATGATGCCCTAAATTTGTAAATCTGCTTAAAACAATGCTTATGTAGTATCTAATTTAAGTTATTTAGAATATACTATATATGGTTCAGGTTAACACTTTATTTGGATGGTTTATTGGTTTATTTTATGTTGATGCCTCATAGATTATCAACTGACCTTCCATTAAAATGCAATTATTAAATTCTTGGTTGAATGTAAATAATTCTCTGTTGAATGTTACCTTACAGCTAACCCTATATCTTAACTTTACCATTTAAGAGTTAAGTAAAGGGTTAGTTTTACATTTTAGGCCAGTAGTAGGCTTAAGGTTAGATTTTAGGATTTAGTAATGGTTAGGGTGAAGGTTAGTATGAGGGTTAGGTGTGTGGTTAGGTTCAAATGAAAATCATTTACATTCAGTTGGGAGTTCAGATACTTTTAATAGAAATACAATTGAAAGTTAGGTGAGCATCTGTATGGCATCAATAGTGGACCATTTAGGTAAAGTGATTCCTGATTCAGAACTTTGAAAATGATTCAGTCTCCATTGTGATTTATTTAGTGTGTACTATCATATCTATTTATCTACTTTAACATATTCTGCACTTTTACTGTATCTATTATTTCCAGTGCCGAATTTTTCACACTATAAGGCCCACATCAAATGCTTTAATTTCCCCAGAAATTGTCAGTGCACCTCATAATCCATTGCGTATAATCCAGGATGAATTTTACCTGTCAGGGTAAAAATTGCAGTACAGTAAAGCCACGTCTCTGAAGTCTAGCATTATAAAGGAGTTTGAGTAAGGTTTCTCCAGCACCAAGGCTGGAGCAGTATTAGCATTAGCTGCTAACCGCAGCGCTAGCTCTTTGTGTAGTCTGTGTGTGTTACCGTGTTAATTCAAGCTATGTGGAATGAAGCGCTAGCTGATAGTGCCCTGGGTTACTGGAACACTCAGGGTTCCTCAGTGTAGTGCTGTCAGGCGCTACATGTTTTTTTTTTTTTTTTTTTTTTTTTTAAGAATTAAAGTTTTGTTAACTTGGCGAATTAGAAGGGAAATATTATTGTCAATTAAGATCTACTTTATAATCCGGTGCGTCTTATATATGTATACAAATAGACCAGAAAATACACATTCACTGATTCACTTATATGCGCCTCATAGTCCATAAAATACGGTATGTAATAACACAGTTATTAGTATGAATTATACAGTATTTATACAGAAGCATTTCACTGCTATAAAAGTAAAATATTTAGTGCTTCTGTGAATTATTCAGTGTCTTCTATGATATTTTGTATTTATTATTAATTATATAATTATTGTGTGTGTGTGTCAGGTATAAGATGCTGAACCAAGAGGAGGGCGAGTATTACAATGTGCCGATCTCGGAGGAGGATGACGGGAACGATGAGCTCAGGCAGAAGTTTGAGGTGAGAACTGACCCATCTGGTTTTCACTGCAGACATTAGCAGAAACGATCCAACACCACAGAGCGGTCCTCACCCAGCAGCAGACTGGAGCTTTTCACCACTATGTTAATAAACTGGAGCAAGTGTGCTGAACATAAATGTAGAAATGTGGAGATCATGGTTCTCCAGGTCCAGTTTGAGAATTTTTGTGGCTTTTGAATTGTACATACTTAGTCTTATGTTAGGAGATGGTCCATCTATGTGGCTTGGTTACAATAGCAAAACAAATTGTGCAAGTTTAACATATAAGGCCCTGTCTTACACCCTGCAAAAGGCGTGTTGCAATGCGCGTTGCTATCTTACACCACAATAACCGTCCATTCATTCCTTCCACTTGCACCATTTAAATAGCAAAGACACTTATAAATATATTTACGCTGATGGGCGTGGTGGTCTGAAAGTGCGGTGGGTTTAGGTAAATTTCTGCTGTATTGCTATCTTGGCAATCGAAAACACAGGTGCACCACTTTAAACCTTGACAGCAGTGAACAGTCAGATGTTCATTGCTATCTTAGCAATGCCGATCACACACACACGTGTGTGTACAAATACCAATTTTTTGGGCACTAAAAGGCACACTGGATTATAAGGCACACTATCAGTGAACGTATATTTTCTGGTGTATTTTCATACCTAAGGTGTACCGGATTACAAGGTGCTTTATAAGACACTAGTAAGGAACAGGGGCATCAGGGGTGTCACCATGTTTTCCTTCTAATTCGGCAGGTCTCACTACTGGGTGGTGATGGTGGGGTAGGTTAACTAAGTTAGGTAAAGCTAAGCTTAGTAATCAACAAAAAAAACCTGACAGCGCTACACTGAGGAACCCTGAGTGTTCCGGTAAGCCAGGTTGATATTAGCCAGTTTGTGCCACATAGCTTGTTTTAATGCGCAGGCTACAGTCCGATATACTCACCTCTAAACGGCAAAAGAGCTAGCACTTAGTGGCTATTGCTAATACTGCTCTAGTTGTTAACAGAAACTTGTAGATTACTGTCAGTCTGGCTAATATTTTATAGATATCATTTTTCTTTTCTTTTCTATTTTGAAAGGTTTTTGAAAAAAAAAAAAAAAATAACAATCTGTATCTCTTGTTGCATCCAGTTCAGATGAGTCACTTTATTACATTCAGACTCCTTCTGATTTGAGACAAGCAGCATTGATTGCTTTATTCAGACGCTGGAGATTCTGAATTGAGAGCTGAAGCCGGCTGTTGTTGGACGTGATTGTTTCCGCAGCGTCTGTAACAACAAAAGCTTCATAAGTCCATTGATCAGCCAGAGAGCGGAAATTCTGTCTGTGTGCAGTTTTCTAGGATCGTAATTGCTCTGTTTTCATTCCCACAACAATACAGCGTTTAATATTCAATCAATATGGTGTAAACACGTCCGCTGGTAACAGGAGAAGCCCGTTAGTGTATTAAGCATGAGGCGGGTGTAGTGTAGTAGTCAGAAATGCCTACAGCGCTCATTTAGCGCAGTCTGTTATCCACTAAAGTATTACAGTGGATATTTCTGCTGTTGCTGTTTTCATTGTCTTACTCACAAATAAAGATAGAACAAACAGTGTTCTAACTCTTATAAATCTAGATTAATAGATGCGCAGAAAAAAATACAGCTCTGGAAAAAAATGAGAGACCACCTAAAAATGATAATAAAACCTCTGGAATATAATCAAGAGGAAGATTGATGATCACAAGCCATCAAACCAAACTGAACTGCTTGAATTTTTGCACCAGGAGTGGCATAAAGTTATCCAAAAGCAGTGTGTAAGACTGGTGGAGGAGAACATGCCAAGATACATGAAAACTGTGATTAAAAACCACCAAAGAGTTATTCCACCAAATATTGATTTCTCAACTCTTGAAACTTTATAAATATGAACTTGTTTTCTTTGCATTATTTGAGGTCTGAAAGCTTAGCTTTGTTATTGCAGCCATTTTTCATTTTCTGTAAATAAATGCTCTAAATGACAATATTTTTATTTGGAATTTGGGAGAAATGTTGTACGTAGTTTATAGAATAAAACAAATAAAACAACAATGTTCATTTTACGCAAACATATACCTATAAATAGCAAAATCAGAAAAACTGATTCAGAAAATGAACTGGTCTCTAATTTTTTCCAGCTGTATGTTGTTTGTTTTTTTGTTTGTTTATACATTTACGTATACACAAAAGTACTAGGACAGTGCTCATTCATTGTTTCTTACAGTCTCAGAAATACTACAAAAAGTTTATCCTGCTTTTGTTGGAGTAACTGTCTCTGCTGTGATTAGGTTTAAAGAACCCATGGTGACGTTTGCATCACAGACCCTTTAAAAGCTGTGTAAAGTTTCTTACAGCCCTCTGTCCTTCACGTTAACCCATGCAGTCCCAAAGTGACATCTACTGAACATCAAGAGAGCAGATAGATAGATAGATAGATACTTTATTTATCCCGAAGGAAATTTAGGCAACTAAATTAGCATCACTACAGGACAGTTTGTGAATCTGTGTTTGTTCATTTAACCTTATTTACAGAATACAGTGCTGAGTTAGTGCTGGGGTTACACTTGCTCTTTTTAACAGTGTGTTTTTCATTACTTGCTTCTACATCTTAGTTCAAACCATTTAACAAATGAAATGCTTTAATTAAATATTTTTGTTCCGTAAAACTAGTTTTGATCTGATTCCTAGAACATCAAGAACAAAGTTTAGACTACAAGTAATAAAGTTATTGCTGTACCGTTTAGGTTACATGGGGATTTTACTGTAAAAAAAAAAACACAATTTAGCTGTTTTATTCATTTAACAGATTTAATTTTAGATTTTGTATCAATATTCAGAACTGGGTGTGGGCTCTTATAGTCACGCAGGCCAGAAACACGACAGACACTAGCAGATACCAAACACACAGTTAATTAACAAAAGGGGTAAGCTTACAGGAGTAGTAATGGACAAGCAGGGTCAATAACAGTAAGGCAGCAATTATAAACAACATACTAGAGCGTAGTCGGGCAAAAACAGGGTCATACACGGTAAATTCAGCAAAGAGGAGGCTAAGGCAAAAAAGGAGTAAAAAAACAACAAAAACAGATCGATAACTGAAATAAAGTATAGAGAGCAAAAATCAAAGCAAAGCAAATATCGAAAGTCAAAAACAAGTTGGTAACAAAAGGCAATAAACAAAAGCAAGGGAAACATGTTGTAGAAGAGCTAGATAATTAGATTCAATACTCGGCAAGGAACAGAGCAAACTAAGGGATATTTATACTGGATAGGCCAGGTGGAAACAATTAGTACCAGGGGGAGCGGGAACACTGTAGCATTACATGATCAGCAGAATCAGAGAAGTCCGGTGTGAGTGCATCCTGAAAAGTGGAGTCTTTGTTGAGTAATTAAGAGTCCAGAGCAGGCAGACTGACAAGTATTGATTAGGGAAGGTTTCTACTAGATTTTGGAGAATTCAGCAACAAGAGCAATAGTGAGATCAGAATATTGGACTATCACAAAAAAACATGTATTTATATTAATAACATTTTACAAAGGATCTTCAGTTTATACATATTCACTCTGTCTCTTGATATTGTTTTAAAAAAAAAAGAGAAAGGCGATTTGAAATGCTCATTGCTATCTTACGTCTTGCCAACAGTCTATTTTCACACCTTGCGCCTGCACTGTTTAAATAAAAATAGTGCTTATGTATATATCTACTCCGGTGGGCGTGGTAGAAGTGGAAGTGAAAGTGATGTGTGTTCATGTAAACTTCTGGCTTATTGCTAATTTGGTAACGAAAAACACAGATGCACCACTGACTGAAATAAGCCTTGACAACAGTCAACAGTCAGATGTGTATTGCTATCTTGGCAACACAGGCACACACCCGCTGGTCATGCACAATAAAACAGAATACAAAATAAAATAACATTGCTGTTCCTGTAAATGACCTGCTTGCTCAGCTTCAAAGTGTAAACACATAGGCCAGTTTCCTCTGCTGAGAAGTTTAGAACTGCTGCGCTGTTAAAATAGTAATACACCAAAGTCAGAGCACACCACACACTTAAAGGGAGTGGCGATTGACACACTGATTTTTATTTATTTTTTCATGTTATGCCCAGAATACACCCATAATAAATTAATTTGTGCGTTTCGAGACTACCATGGTGTACTTTTCCCGTCTTTACGATAGCAAAAACACACTGACACACACCCTAAATCAAGCTGCACAGTTCACTGTTGAAGACTGTAGGGCAGATTATGTTAATTGTATATATAAAAATAGTAGCTGTATAGAAGGCATTAGTGGTGGGCACTAATGATAATGCTAAATCTGAATAATCCAGTACTGAATTGTTGTGACTCTGCTTGGTAGGTAAGGAAGCAGTAAACTGGGCGTTGCCGTGGTAAAGTGGGTAAAGGGTTCAGGGGCTTGAAGTATCACCACTGTGGCCTTTTAGTGTGCAGTTAAATGCGTTCACTCTCTCTCTCACACACACACACACACATTCACTTTTGTGGTGCCCCATGCCCATTAACACTCTCCCTCATGGGTGTATGCTAGCTAGTCTTCCTGTTTCCATGACAACCCAGTGGTCTCTGTCCGCCCTTTAAGGCAGACTTTATTGAAAGCAATAAGTCTGTTATCCCTCTTCAGGCTCAGCAACTCTCCTCCCCCCATACACACAACACACACACATACACACAGCACACACACAACACACACACACTCAATCTTAAAAACTGACACATTCACACAAGAACCACAACAGGTGGAGCTGGATTTAGAGCTTAGATTATTTTATTGATTATTTCATTTTAGGATATTCCCAGATAAGCCTGTCACGATAATCACTTTATCGATTTATCGTACAATATAATATGTGGATTTGACTTCAATAAGTTTTGTTGACCTCGGTATCATCTCTTATGTTTCCTTGTGTGTCTGTTTATATAAAAATAAACTTTCAACATCAACATTATAGCCTGCATCAAAAACAGCACTTCCATAGCTCATTATCATTTTAAAAAATGTGATTATTAGTGTGAGTGTAATTATTATGCTATTATATTATTACATTCTATAGCAAATCTCAAGCATACTGCTCTGGAAAAAAATAAGAGACCACTTGAGTTTCTGAATCAGTTTCTCTATTTATTCTAAAAATAGTCATTTAGAGCATTTATTTGCAGAAAATGAGAAATGGCTAAAAATTTCAAAAAAGATGCAGAGCTCAAATAATGCAAAGAAAACAAGTTCATATTCATAAAGTTTTCATAAGTGTTCATAAATCAATATTTGGTAGAATAACCCTGGTTTTTAATCACAGTTTGTATGCATCATGACATGTTCTCCTCCACCAGTCTTACACACTGCTTTTGGATAACTTTATTCCACTCCTGGTGCAAAAATTCAAGTAGTTCAGATTGATTTGATGGCTTGTGATCATCAATCTTCCTCTTGATTATATTCCAAAGGTTTTTAATTTGGTAAAATCAAAGATACTCGTCATTTTTAAGTGGTGTCTTTTTCCAGAGCTGTGTTTCAATGGCCTTAAATCTTAAAATGACAATAATATCAGTTAGTAAAAAACTGTTATCATGGCAGGCTTAATCCCAGCTAACAGAGTACATTATAAGAACGCTTGATAACATTTTGAAAAGGTTCCAGGAAGGTTAGTCTGTAATTTTCAGAGATTGAGAGGAGATCTGCTATCAGCAGGGGTGAGATTCCAAAAGTAACCACTAGATGACAGTGTTTGACTTTTCAAAACTCTGTTACCAGCCCATTAATTCATGCTGTCTTTTAGAGTGTGTCTGTAACAAACAGAATATATGCAGTATTTCAGTCACAAGATGTTTGATATCACATTAGGCAAATTAAAACAACATATTTTTTTCTTGCTGCTTGATACAAAAAGAAAGTTCATACTATTCTTATTTTACATGAGATATCTACCAGAGGCACATTACATCCACCTACTATCATTTAGATAGCTCCATATTTAAAAAAACAAACACAGAGAGCATTTCCTAATATGTTTAACATGTTAAATAATTGATTGTTTTAACATTGCAATAAATATTGCAGAAATTGCAGAGAATATTGCAAAGTTTCAGTCTCATTTTCATATTATATAAAATAAAGTGAAAGATTTGGTTCAGTGGCTCCAGGGTGGTATTGTAATTATTTTGCTGTAGATCAGTTTTGCTCATCAATAGCCACAAAGCTCCACACCAGCTGTTAGATCTGCATACAGCTTTGAAAAAAAAAAAAAAAGAAACCCCTTTAAAACGATGAGTTTCTTGGATTTTACCAAATTGAAAACCTCTGGAATATAATCAAGAGGAAGATGGATGATCACAAGCCATCAAACCAAGCTGAACTACTTGAATTTTTGCACCAGGAGTAAAGGCATAAAGTTATCCAAAAGCAGTGTGTAGGACTGGTGGAGGAGAACATGCCAAGATGCATGAAAACTGTGATTTCAGAAAGAGTTCAGAAATCAATATTTGGTGGAATAACCCTGTTTTTTAATCACAGTTTTCATGCATCTTGTCATGTTCTCCTTCACCACTCTTGCGCACTACTTTTGGATAACTTTATGCCACTCCTGGCTCAAAAATGTATTCCTTTATCTTCCTCTTGATTATATTCCAGAGGTTTTCAATTTGGTAAAATTCTTAAAAATCATTTTAAGTGGACATAAGTGGACTTATGATTTTCCTGAGCTGTACAGTATTGCAATAAATTAAAATTGTAACCCTTGTATTGTGGTAAGTATCATATAGCCAGTACACAATCCTTGCCAATACACAGCCCTAGACATTATATGAGATTCTTTAAATGTGTCTGGGAGCTGTATGTACAGTATGTGTTTACCTGTCTCATGTGATTGCAGGATAAGAAAGTAAAAGACCGTAAAAAGGTGCGTGCGAGAGCATCTGTGTGAGTGTTTGAGAAAGAGAGGGAGGCTGAGAGAGACTGTAGGTGTGGATTTGGTCTGGTTTGCTCTGTCTCTTGAGTGGCAACATCCGAGTACGGCTGCTCCATTAACAGCTCTATTAGCGCTATAAAGAGAGAAACCCCTTTTAGAGTCCTGCTAATGTCATGCTAATGCTTTTCTTCTTCCACACAGGACTTTATGGCAGTCAGAGTGTGAAAGACCAAATGGGAAAAGGGCTTGGTTAAAAGTAGTGTGAATAAACACGCTGTACAGCGCTGGCTTAGCACTGCAGGGATTGTGGACTTGTGGATGTGTGTGCATGGCATCATGCAGCTTTGTAAATATCGAAGTAGCTGAAAGAGTCAATAATCAACTTTATCCAGTTCCTCCCTATCGACCACATTTACTCAGTCAGCCAAGACATGTTTACTCGGTTATAAAATAAAAAAACTGCATGGTCAACTCAGTCTTAAGCTGGTTGATAGGCCTGTCATGATAATTATGTTATTGGCTTATTGATTGGACAATTTATAGGCATTGTTGCAGACCACAAAATCATTTATCAGCATGGAAAGCCCAAAAGTGGGATTCAAACGTTTTTTAATTATTTATTTAGGATTTTTTTTATTTACAATGTCTACATAGTAGGGGTGGGAATCGTTTACTATCTCACGATTCGATTCGATTCCGATTTTGGGGGCCACGATTCGATTCAAAATCGATTTTTGATTCAAAACGATTTGAATTATAAAAATTTCTGCTTCTGGCTTATGAATCTTATTGAAAAAAACCCTCCATAATATACACTGGTCCTGGAGCAGGTAATGTGTTACAAAAACAATAAAATGTGCAGGAATGTGGGTCCTCAGTGACAGAGGAATCACTGGGATATCACAATGACGTTAATGAACAATAAATAAATAATAAATAACACTGCTTTATTACCAGGCTACTAGCGGTGGTGTGTAGGTGACGCTGCTGGGCTGATGTGATGATAGCAGTGGAGCGCTAAAGTTCAGGAGCAGCTGCTGATTAACTAGTTAATTTAAGGTCGTTGTATTTCTTCAGAAAGGGGGCAGGAGGTGGAGAAATTAATTCATATTGTCCATTCCTTAATTCCTCTGTGATGAGGAGCTGAAATTAGCTCTGATTAGCTTATTGTATTTTTCCGTTCCGCCTTAAATGCTGCAGCCCGCTGCCACCTGTAGCGTTATTTAAGGTGGAACTGGAAAGTTAGCTAGTTAGCTAGCTAACAGTTACTGAAACTAACTACTAGCGATCTTTTTTATGCTTGTTATGAAGCATTCTGCCATAAAACATTGAAACTACACGTTAATCTAATGTAATATAGTGCTTGTTCTGCCATCTTACCGGTGATTCTCAAACACCTACGCTCTGTGTGTGTCTGGAAGATCTCCGTTTGAAAGGACAAGCGCTATCCCCAGGGTTGCCAGGTCCAACAAAAATACCCAGCCCAAAATCAGTCTAAAACCCGCCCCTCAGAATCGATTTTGGGACATTTTAAATCGATTCTGAGTCGTAGTAAATGAGAATCAAGATTCTTATGTGAATCGATTTTTTGGCACACCTCTACTACATAGGTTTATTAAATAAAACATATTTATAATATTATTATAATGTTCCAATTAGTATAATTAATATAATATTCCAATTACACCCTCTAACAGACCTTGGCCTGTATATGGGCTACAAGCAGGCCCTGTTGCAACAGGACAGGCAAGTATAGAGAGGTTTGGAGGACATGAAATATTAAAAAAAAAAAATCAAGTTCAGGGAAGCGACAATTTTATGATTTTTATACATTATATTTTGACTGTTTCAGATTTACTTAAAATTATTTTAAACATTTTCTATTAAAATTACAAATAGGATTTTCAGTAACATCTCTTATCGAACATACAACCTTTTTATGTAATGCTTAAATGGAAATTCTCAAGATATAGTTGTGTAATATCAGGCAGAACATTGACCAAAATGTCTGTCTATTAAGGGGTTATTATATTATTATTATATCAGTGGAATAACATTCCAAAGTGTCTTAAGTTGACAATAATGGTTGACCTACTTTGATTTTGTTCATTTTAGTTTATTGATTAATCATACACATGATAGATAACCGGTGTATGATCAATCTGATTAGCTAGCTTAACTAGCAAGACCAAGTGGGTCATTCTGCATGACCAGCAAGAGCATGAGCATGCCCAGACATGACAAACTTCAAATGTAATATAAAATGTTACATTTTAACCACCATTACATTCAAAGATCAGCTTAGACCACCTGGAACCTAAAACACCAGCAAAAATGGTCTTGAGCTGGCTTTTCTAACAAGTATGTAGTCTAGGCTACTTCATTAGATTTACATTAAGAGTGATGAAGCTAACTGTGCTAATTAATTACATTTAACAAAATAAACCCTAAAATAATTAATATTCTTAAGTTAGATGTGCCTAAATGATCACTTACTCACCTCATATCTCTAACATACTTGTTTATGTGGTTTTAGACACTGTATGGCAAAGTTATTTATCTATAGACATAGACAAAAGCTTTGTTAGCATACCCCAAAACAGTATCAGGAACTATGCTGAGGTACTTTTGTCTATGTTGACAGTATATGATACAGTGTCAAAAAACTTCCAACAGAGCCTGTTTTGTCATTTTGTAACAATTTGCCTAAAACAACAAGTCTTAGGGGAGTGTTTGAAGATTTAGGCTGCAAATTAGCTACACGCTAACCTGTTAGACAAGTAGCTACTTCCACTAGTTGTTAGACACATAGCTCTACATACATTAGCCATGCTAATGGCTCTACTGCAGGACTGAAGAAGCAAAGTTCAGACACCAAACATATCTGATAAAAAAAAAAAATGGGGTGAGGGGAAATTGTGTAAACATTTTTTGTCAAACTTGTCTAGATGAGCAGCTTTATAACCACAATGACCATCAGATTCAGCTTAGACCACCTGAAACCAACTATTAGCAAAAACTGAAAAAAAAAATTAAATTAATCAGAAAAGACATCTCTAATTTACTTGTTTATGTTTTTAGACACATTATAATGCACAGTTATTTGTCTATAAACATGGACAAAAGCTTTGTTAGGATAGCCAAAAAACAGTATCAACAACTACGCTGAGGTACTTGTCCATGTTGACAGTATGTGATTCAGTGTCAGTAGAAAAAATTCTCATGGAGTCTGTTTGGTCATTTTGTAACATTTTGTAACAATAGTATGATTTAGGCTAGTTCAGACGCCAAACATGTCTTGTCTGATTAATGAAATTTGGAGTGAGGGGGATTGTGTAAAATTTGATTTTTTGTTGTGGCCAAACTATTATAGAAACACAAGTTTAAATTCCATATTTGCTTGATCGAGTATCTGAATCTTTGTATCTTTGCAGTGCTCTTGCATGTGGAGGTTAATGACAGCTGGTTGCTCAGGCAATTGTTGTTGTTTTTTTTTTTTTTCAGTTTTCCACTTTTCAGTACTGTACTGGTAGATCTGGATAGTAAAAAAAGAAGCCTATTTTGTATTGTTGTAATGTCGACCCCTGGATCCATCACTCACTACCACTCTAAAAAGAAATCAAAATAAATGTCTCCGGAATTTCACAAAACATTTCACACCAACTCATTCATAGACAGTAATAGTTATGTCATCAGTTAGAGAGTTTTAAATGAGCTTTAAAACAAACATAAATACATTTAAAAAAAATATTCGAACCTCCAACTACTTCCAAACTAGTGGATGTGTTCAATTCTATCACCAGTTTACCTTATTTAACCCTCCTGTTAGGTTCCGGGTCAATTTGACTCGGTTTAAAGTTTGAAGATCTAGGTTAAAAGTTAGAAATTTTTTTTTTTTTTGCCTTTATTAGTGTAATCAACATATGATATGAAAATGGTTAATTTCACATATTTGCAACCACTCCTGGCAAAAACAAAAACAAAATTGCAATATTATGTTTTAATGTTATGTAAAACTGTTGTTTTTTATGATGGCCTTTCAAAAATAATAAAGTATTAAAACAAGTTTGAACTTGTATTTTTTTTTTTTTTAATGAAAAACGAGTGAATTATCCTAATTGAACCATTACCTGTTAGAGGTAAGGAACACCATTGCACTAAATATTGATCGAATAATTAGCAATGGAGTTAATAAATAAATATTCACACTGCTTGTAAGGATTTTTTTGGTTTAGACATCTTTTGGATGATTAAACATGCACAGGTTCAAAATGACCCTGGAACACCATTGCTGTTCCTGACAAATGAACATAATAGGAGGGTTAATATAATGAAGCACTGATTTACCAAACCAGCTGTTGATATGATAGTAACAAGAAAGGACTAAAAACTTATGTATTGAACTGCTCGGATTGGGGGCTGCTAGTTCCAGAGCTGCCACACTATACACAAACCAGGGTAACTTGCATATGGTTTGCTTGTGTATATGTAAATATTCCTATTTAATTAATGAAAGAATTCAAAACTCAGATGTAACAAACATTATCAGGGAAGATACAGGTGGTACAGCTGAGGTTGGATGAATTCCAGGGTTACCCACAGATGCTGGAGAGACATTCTACTGGCCATCTAACCCACTGACTGAGGAGTGACAACAGAAAGCAAGTGGGCAGTTTGACCAGTGTTTGTAATGAATGATGCACGTGCCAAAAGGCCCAGTTCTCGCAGCTGGTACCCAGAAGGCCTTGCTGTGGCTGTGTTTTGTAAGTGTGTGTGTGTGTGTGTGTGTGTGTGTGTGTGTGTGTGTTTGCACTCCATCTGTGACCAGAACGTCTGCAGGTTTTGTGCTTTTTTATGAGCGTGTGTGTTCTGGTCATCCCTTTGCTGCCAAATGTTCTGAGACATGGTGGCTTCTGGCCTGGTTCAGTCAGACTGATTTGTAGGTTCAGCTCATCCCTCTCTTTCTCTCTCTCTCTTTCTCTCTTTCAGAAAGCTAAGCTGGGCCCCGGTAAGAAGATCATTACTCCGACGGTTGACGACGACAGGTCCAGTTTACCCTCCAGCAGCCTGGACCAGGTCAAGCTGTGTGACTTTAACTTCCTGGCTGTGTTGGGAAAAGGAAGCTTTGGAAAGGTGTGTGTGTGTGTGTGTGTGACGTATATTTGTATTTTGGATACACAGGGCCCTCCCTGTCTTACACCCTGTGCAAGGCGTGTCGTGATGCTCCTTGCTATCTTACACCCCGCCAACAGTCTATTTTCACACCTTTATCCTGTGCTGTTAAAATAACAAAGATGTTTAGGAACATATAGTATCTAGTAGAGGTGTGTCCAGGTAAAGATCTGGCGTATTGCTATCCTGCGCCACTGGCTGATTAAAACACTGGCAACAGTCAACCAAAAGACGCTCAACGCATGTACACTTCCTACTCATAACACACACAAGGACATGCAGCAGTGCATAAACTCAACTTTTACTACAAAAATACCAAATAAAAAAACTAAATAAAGTTCATTATTATTGGTTAAATTCTTATTTATTTTCTTGAATGATGCCAAAAGAAAACACTCCTTGCAGCCCATCACAAACAACTGCAACTCATTTGCAAAAGGGTTAAAATGAGACAAGTTAAAGCTGATGTTAAAGTTTTTTGGATTTAGGGTATTTAGGACCCTATCTGGTCAGAATGAGTAATCATTCTCTTTTAAACTGGGCGGGTGTGATGTGGTCTCCTTTAAAGTGGATGAATCCGATTCCAGGTTATGTTCAGTCAGAGAGAGAGACCGTGCTCAGTCAGAAACAGCAAATGGGGGGGAATGTCTTCAGAGGAAGATAGTTATTTTATATAGTTATATTTTATACAGCTGTCAGTTTTGTCAGTGTAAATAAATGAGCTACTGAGGTCTGAGTTTCTCCTTCTGAAGTCTCCATTGCTCCACCAGCGGCTTGCATTCAGTAAAACTGAATCGGATCCTTTTTTAGAGGCTGTACATTTGTCGTAAGTACGTAAAGGCGTATGACTTGACCAGACGAACTCCTGTGAAAAGCACATTTATATATTAGGCTTAATATACTGGTACCATTTAACACATTATTTTGTCCATTCTCCACTCAGAAATGCTTCTGCTTTCAGTTTAGAAACGAAATAAAAATGTAGAGTTTTCCACACAATGTCCTGACCCAGCATACACGTCCTGTGCAGGTGATGTTAGCGGAGATGAAGAGCAGTGAGGAACTGTATGCTATCAAGATCCTGAAGAAGGATGTGGTGATTCAGGATGATGATGTGGAGTGCACCATGGTGGAAAAGAGGGTATTAGCCCAACAAGACAAGCCACCATTCCTCACCCAGCTCCACTCCTGCTTCCAGACTGTGGTAAGGACAGTGACATTGTTGAGAGTATTGCATGTGATAGGGGGAGTTTTAGCTAAATTGTGGAGAACTTTTTCTTTAAAAATGGAAAAAAGTCTCCACATTAGCACTTATCTTCATGTATTATTGGTAGCTCAATTCTGTCCACTCAGATTTAAGTTCTATCAATTCTAATGAAAGACTGACTGATCTGGGCGTCCCAACCCTCAGCGGGGGGGTTCATCTATTACACAACAGACTGCTCTGAGATCAGACCTCCCGCTCACCCTGAATATTTAATCATTCAATTTTCTTTTTTCCTTTCAGAAGAAAAATTTGGGTTGAGTTGATTTGGGTGGGTGAGCAGCTGTGTGTGGATGAATGGGTGGGTGGGAGTATATTACCTCCCCGTGTCACTCACTGCAGCCTTCAGATAGAGCTGTATTGGAAATAACAGGCACCCAGGATGCCGCGTCTTTCCTGATGAAAACTCTCCACTCATTCTGCAGCTAAATTGGTTTTGAAAAGCCCATTTCATCTGCAGGGATCTTCTGTAATTGAAATGAGGTCTTGCTGGAGATGTTTTGATTTACTTTTTAGGGTTTATTTCCGATATATATATTTTTGATGCAGGAGAAACACAGGGAACAGATTATAGACACCAGAAAGCATCTGGCATTGTAGCTCTTAATGGGCCAGTATAATCACATTTTAATAATAAAGTAATAGGTAAAACATTATGGGAATGATTATTTTTCAGTAATCACATATAAAGCTCTGAAAAAAAATTGAGAGCACTTCAGTTTCTGAATCAATTTCTCTGATTTTGCTTCTTACTAGGTTTGAAATTACGTCTAAACTACAGACAACATTTCTCCCAAATTCCAAATAAAAATATTGTCATTTAGAGCATTTATTTGCAGAAAATAATGGATGAAATAACAAAAAAGATGCAGAGCTTTCAGACCTCAAAAAATGCAAAGAAAACAAATTCATATTCATAAAGAGTTTTAAGAGTTCAGAAATCAATATTTGGTGGAATAACCCTTGTTTTTAATCACAGTTTTCATGCTTCTTGGCATGTTCTCCTCCACCAGTCTTACACACTGCTTTTGGATAACTTTATGCCACTCCTGCTGCAAAAAATCAGGCAGTTCAGCTTGGTTTGATGGTTTTATATATGACACACATGCTAGTAATATGTAGGTATCACTTTATTTGGATGGTCATTATAGATGCCTTATAGATGTTCAATTAACATTTAAATACCATTCAACTGCATTTCTATTGAATGCAACTGAACTCTTAAGGTGAAATTAAATGATTCTCTATTGAATGTAATCCTCACCCTAACTCTAAATTATTTTTAGTAAGAGAAAGGTCTGCATTTCCAACATTTTGCACTGTTCTACAGATAGTTGTCTTTCTGGTGTATATTTGATGATTAGACCTGATTAAATTATATTTATAGAGCTGTTTCTTTTCGGAATATCAGTCTTTGCACAAGAAGTGCGATCAATTTCTCCCCCCAGCTCTGCTGTGCACACAACTACAGTAATACAAGGTTCAGGCGTGCATTCCAACTTTCACAAAGAGTCATCTTTTTCTTTTTTAAATATGTTACTTTTGTATTGCTTATATCTATTAACATGCTTTTTACATATTTTTATTTTAAATATATATGGGCCATTCCACTGAATGGGTGCCATTTCTGTCCCCAGGTAATTACATATATAAATGTGCACACAAAATAACTTTAAAATACATTTTATTATTAAGCATTATAAAGCAAGTGTCTCTTGTACATTGACCTAATTGCAAAAGTAAAATATATAATTAAAACATTAACAAAAACTACTTTTTTATTATGGATAATAAATCCATAATATTTAAGTTAAAACACACATTTTGGTTGTGTCCCTGGGTTTCACTCAAAAAAAGTAAAGTTACTTTTTAGTAAAAGTAAAAAGTTACAACAAGCAACTGACACCCATTCGGTGGAATGGCCCATGAATATTTTTAAATATTATGATATAATATTATTATAAATATTTTTCACAATACTCCGGGCACCTGGTGTCCAGTGTGTAATCTACGTGGGTGCTGGATATGTGTTCCCTCTTAGTTCTGATGTTTTCAATTTTAATCTATAATGTAAAAAGACCTTTGACTGGTTCTGTATTTATATACAACTAAATATACGTTATTTAAAAAATTTCATTCTTTTCAGGAGGCTCCTAAAAGTATAAGGGTGTTTTCACACCTACATTGTTTGTGCTGAAGCTCCAGTCTTTTCAGTTGGGTCCAAACCAAATCAATCCGTCTCAAGTACAGGGAGATAATGTGTAGATGATGATGATGACAGGACGTAGCAAACTTATTTAGTCTGCTTACTAAACTACATTATGTCCAAATGAATATAATGTAACAAAAACATGGATCTTGGGCTAGACTTTTACATGTAAAAAGTCCCTTTGACTCAAAATAATGGATTATTTTAACTCTTACTATTAAAGATTCAATGATGTTGAGGGCTTGGACTTTGGGCTTTATTTGCCTTTTGTCATTAAGATCTTTTTGATTAAGGTTAAGGTAGTGTTTATATAATGATGACAGTTTAGGTGGCCTACCATGTCTTGCAGTGGGGGTTTGATGGGGTTCCCATTATCTCTGCAGCTTTAAATCAGTTTTTCAACACCTGTTATGGAGATGTGAGATGTTCAGTTATTTCTCTTTGATTTTGTCAAAGTGGATTGTCTTCTGATCTCCTCAGAAACATGTTTGATTAATGGAGAACTTTAACCTTTTTTATCTGTTTTAACTGGAATTTAAATGAAACCTGGTTTATGACTTTGGCACAGAATTAATTATATCTCTCTTTCTCTCTCTCGTGTCTCTTTGTTTTTAGGATCGTCTGTATTTCGTGATGGAGTATGTGAATGGAGGTGACCTCATGTATCACATTCAGCAAGTGGGCAAATTCAAAGAACCTCAAGCAGTGTAAGCCTCTTTCATTATTATGTGTAGAATTTGTTGCTTCTATAGTCAGTATCTGACTAATAAATAGACTTTCCCTAATCAAAAATCATTAAATGTGTCTAGTTCTGGTCTTCATGTTAAACAGTATGTATTAACTGAGCTCAGAATCACTCGTCTTTATGATAATTACTAATCATTTATATAGTATATATATATTTATAGATGTACTTATAGATATATAGATGTGAGAATGACTCTTGCCCAACGCTGACTGGATGCGAATTTACTAAAAGCGGAAAAAGAAGATTCATCCATGTGAACAGTCTTTGCCAACAGTGTGCCTGTCATTACAGGTTTTATGCAGCAGAGATCGCTGTAGGCCTGTTCTTCCTGCACCAGAAAGGAGTCATATACAGGTGAACAAATTAATTAATCCCTAATACACCAGTATCCATTCCCAATGAAATAATGACTTGTTATTAACTCTTAATATGACAATATTCATATGTTATGCTTTAATACATCAGTATTTATTTATTTATTTATAGTATTTATGTCCTAATGTCCCAATTTACATCTCTCTTTTACTGAATACATCACAAATGCTCTAATGTCTTAGTATTATCCATAATGTATCCATTCCTACAAAACTGCAAGATTTTAATGCCCCATTTTCCAACCCCAATGCGTCTATATACTTCCCTACCATGCTGGCCACCTTGTAATACACTAGTATCTATCCCTAATGCTCTATTGTACCAGTATTGTCCCTGATACCCAAGTTTCCACCCTTAGCGCCTCGATATCCACCCCTACCACACTGTCTTCTCTAATATAAAACCCTGATATATATCCCTAATGCTCTATTGTCCCAGTATTGTCCCTGACACAACAGCATCCATCCCTAATGCCTCTATATCCATCCCTACCACACTGTCTTCTCTACTATAAAACCCTGATATATATTCCTAATGCTGTATTGTCCCAGTATTGTCCCTGATACCCCAGAATCAATCCCTGATGTCTTTATATTCATCCCTACCACACTGTACATACTTAATACTCCTCAATCCATCTCTAATGTTCTAATACCCCTGCATCTACCTTTAATCCAATGGTTTTATTCTCTCAGCTTATCCCTAGTGCTTGCGTACCATTATCGATCCAGCATTGATCCCTAATGATGCCTTAATGAAGTAGGATTATTAGGATTATCACTCACTAATAACCCAGAATCCATGTACTATATACTATTTCTGTATTTATCCATAGTACACCAGCCTATCCCTAATTCATCTGTATCCATCCCCAAAGTCCTAATTACCCTCAATAAATTCTGTCTTCATCCAGCTAATGTCCCATTGACTTATCCTCTTCCCCAATGTCCCAAGATCTTATGCAGTTTACATTGAATAACCCAGTATCCATTCCCAATTTCCCATTGGCCCTGGATCCACTGTATACCCCTAATGCCCCTATATTCAACAGTAATGCCCCAGTGTTCATTTATCAATTGGTAATGTCACACTCCCTCATTGTCCAATACCTAATGCCCCAGACTTTATTCCTAATGTTGTCTGATGGCCTGATTACCCCCAGTTTTCCTGAGTTCCTTCACCTGAACTCCTTTGCTCCTCTCCGAGCTCTGGCTCGTCCAGCACAGCTGTTCCACTCTTTCCTGTTGTGTTTAATTCCCTGCGACTGAACTGGCCCGAGGAAATGGAACCCACACACACTCACATGGACAAACACACACACACACACACACACACACTCACGTACTGTTCTTACTGACGTCAGCCAGCATGGCCGCCTGTCTGTACAGCTCTAACACACTGAAGCAGAGTCCAGAGGTGGAGAGAGAGAGATAGAGGGAGAGAAAGAGAGAGAGAAAGGTGGAGAGAAAGAGGGAGATGGAGGGGGAGAAAGAGATACGAGTGGATACGATGTTTGTGCCCTTAATTCCCAAGATCCTAACTTTGTTCCTGTGGTTTGAGTTGAGGTCAAATGTTTTCATGTAATAAAATTTACATTGAAAAATTAGACAAAATTTTATTTTCTAAATATTGAAATATCCAGGATAGTTTAGATCCTAAACTTGTTTTTCTCAAAAGACTATGGGTATCAATTAGATGTTAGAAAAATGTTATAAATATAAACAAAATGTCAACATCTGAATTTTCTGCCAATAATACGTTGGCCATCCATACAAATTCTGTATTCATCCATAGCACGCTGCTCATGTCTAATGCCCCTATATCCATTCCTAATGCATCTGTCTCCATTCAAGTCATGTCCCAATAACTTATTCTCAGCCCCAATGTCCCAATATCCTAACTTGTTCCTGTGGTCTGAGTTTTGGTCAAACACTTCAGCAGATGCA
This sequence comes from Astyanax mexicanus, assembly GCF_023375975.1. Classification (NCBI taxonomy): domain Eukaryota; kingdom Metazoa; phylum Chordata; class Actinopteri; order Characiformes; family Acestrorhamphidae; genus Astyanax; species Astyanax mexicanus. Next base: position 30,776,905 of record NC_064412.1, read on the forward strand.
CAACTGCAATCCAGCTTTCATGTAATGAAATTTCTGCATGTGACATTTTGAAGACTGGTCACATATCCTTCAAAATCATAATTGGGTTGACATCAAGATCCAGTGTTCAACAGATATTGTTTTTTGGTTACGTAACACTATAACCAACAACATATCAGCATCTACAAATATTAGAATTTCAGGTTAATGTAAAGTGTTACACACATTATCTGGATGTGTATTTGGATTATTAAGATTAGCAGATGTGTTTTGTTCTCTATACTTCATAAGTAAATGTTGGTATTTTACTTCAGTGTGACTTTAAAAAAGTGACATCTTGAAGATGTTGGATTTTGTTTACTTAACTCTCTGGTCTTAGTGCTGGGCGGAAAAATGTATATCACAGTATTTTTCAAGATTCTGACGGTTTCACGATACATAACAATATTTTTTTAAATTATTATATATATATAGCGAGGGACGAGTGTGCTAATGTTAACCTACGCCGTAGTCTATGAGCTCAGCTTCCAGTGCGTTAGCTTGTTATGCTAACTGGCTAGCGCTATCTAGTGAACTGTCCCAGCATGCTTGTTTGGCGGCGCTGTTCTACACTGTGTGCTTCTACACAGCGCTCTGCAGCGCCTCTAATGATATGGCGGTATGTGAAATATGCTTGTTGTTGAAGCTATGTCGTGTCAGTGGACTACACTGATCATTGTGCTGGAGGATAAGTCTTTCTACCTTGTTTGAGCTAAGTGTAAATGTGCACTGTAGAATAAGGTATTCTGCTGCTGTGTTTTTTTCAGGGATCTGAAGCTGGATAATGTAATGCTGGATGCTGAGGGTCACATTAAGATCGCTGATTTTGGAATGTGTAAGGAGAACATATTTGAAGGCGTCACAACGCGCACCTTCTGCGGGACACCTGACTACATCGCACCAGAGGTGAGTGGTTTTTGGGTGGGGCTTATTAATGGAATATGCAGTTTGTCAGTAAAGTTAATGATCAAAATTCTTGGCTCACACGTTTGCCGAGCATAATATGTGAATCTGCTCGAGCTGTATGTGCTAACACTCCAGTTGCCGAGTATTGTATGGTAATATTCTGGTAATATTATATGGTAATATACTCTCTGGATGTTGAGTAAAATACAACAATCATCCCGTGCCGCTTATGACAACACCCCGGTTGTTGAGTATAGTATGAGAATCAGCAGCCTGAGCTGATTTTTTCAGCTCTCTGATTGCACTGTATATTAAATGTGAATTGCCCACACCCTCCAACTGTCTGATTCCGAGTATAATACGACAACTCACGCAACATGTGCCAACACCTCGGTTGCTGAGTATGATACTTTTTAAGAAAAATAGACAGAAAACCTTCTAAAGCCCTATCTGGACAGAATAAGTTTCTCAGGGGGCGTCTGTGAAAAATAATTCACACTTCTACTCTGTGAAAAAACTCTTGCATCTGGACTGCATTTGAAAAAAAAACAGGAGGACCAGTGAGTTTTTAGGTTTTCTCGATAATGTGACATCGCGTTCAGTAGCTCCTCCATTTCCACTCGCAGTTGTGTTTACGCACGTGGATCTCAGTGGAAATGCACGCCCAAAGTGTAATTACGGTGCGTGACAGTGTACAAATAGCTATTTTATTAAACGTGCGGAGACTAAACTCAGAGATGTGGATCCGGACAGGAATAACATTAACGGAAAAACAGTAGGTAAATCAGCCTGTATTTTTCTCAGAGGACGTCTGAGAAGAAAACACATACATGTTCATTCCAGACTGGAATAAAATCACAAAGGACACCCCATAAAAGAGAAAATTACTCCAGGACCCCCTGAGATACTAATCCCGTCCAGATAGGGCTAAAGACAATATTCAGGGAATGTTAAAATGTCGTTGCAAATTAGGTTCAGGTGAAAAAACATACTTGGAACCTTCATGTAGCTTACCAAAAACATACTGGGAATGTTGAGAAAATTGAATAGCTGAAAACTCCTAAAGATTAAAACATTTCTAAACAACATTCCTTCAATGTTAATTTGCTGTTGCTAAAAGATCTTGAGGTAACATCTGGTGCAATGTTTCTGCAACCAAGAAAATGTCATTTTGTAACAGTAGTGTTTTTGACATGGGTATTTATATAGTAGCTGCCTATGGAACTAGGTCAGAACTGCGGTTGTGTCCCAATTGTGTACTACACACTTATATTATAAGGTGTATAATATATACAGTACTAATCCTAATAGTGAATGAAGTGATAAAGTGGTGCTATTTCTTCACTTGCATTGTTATCCGTATTTTTGTTGTAATATTATTCCAGATGTGAGTAACTACTGCATTTCCGTTTTGTATTGCATTGTAAGATAAAATCAGTATTTCTTAGTGTATGTGTCTTTGTATCTTTAATATTGTAGATGAATACATTGTATACATATGAATACTTTGAAACATATACTACTACATTTTTGAGTAGTACTTCATACTCAAAAACGTATCATATTTTATTATTATTATGAAATGATGAACTGTTCAGAATGAGTTTGGACTTTAGAAAGTGTATGGACCTCAACTTACTGCTTAAATTCAGTCCAGTGCTGTAGACTGACTGATGGGGAGGAGAGGGGGAGTTACCTGTGGCATGCTGGGACACATCAGCTTTAATTATGAACACAAATGATTGTGCAAGACCGAGTGTGTGTGAGTGAATAAATGAATATGTGGTGTGATGCTGGGTAACTCTTGTACATCTGCCCCAACACTTTTTCCTCCCAATGTGCCCTTAGATGCCTCCACTCCTCACACTGCTGACCTACATCTCTACTGACACCCTGCTTCAGACACTCACTCACCCACAGACAAACACAATGAAAAAAAAAACAATCTGTCCGATTCTCTCTCTTTTTCTTGTTCTCCACACACACACACACACACACACATATTCACACACAGTCCCCAACAAACCCAGGCTAAGTATTAGTGACATGCCTGCCAATGCGGCTCAAACAGCGAGCCACACAGCCGTGTCCTAAAGCAAGTCCTTTAAAAGTCAAGTCACAGAAACCCACTGCAGTGTTTAACTCCCACAGACCTCCTGTGTGTGTGTGTGTGTGTGTGTGTGTGTGTGTGTGAGAGATGTGTCTGTACTCTCACTGACTGCAGCCTCCAGGCCTGGTCCTCCATGCTAATCACTCACATGCAGAAGGACTGGTTCTGCGTATTCAGCCAAACTGATTAGAGTTTAGTTGATTAAATATGTATTTATTTCTTTTTAGGCCCCTTAATTCACTGAAAACTGTGAGTCAATGAAGATTTATACAAACATATTCAAGCAGATTAGACAGATAAGTTGGTGTCTGTACTTTGCTTGTCTAGTTTTGCACTGGTGTTATGAGGTTAATGTTGCAATCAAGTCAAGAGAAGATATGAGAGGACAACCATTCTGGGTTCTCAGAATTCTACTAATAACATGTGGTGCTGTTTTTAGTTTTGAGTTAATGGTGTAAAAATAGCAATTTCTTTGTATGGGCAACGCTATGCCCCTATCGCTAGCATTATAAGCCTGTGGGGAGCTTTGGCTAAAAGTGGCGTATTTTGGAATACTGGAGGTGAATTAATGTGGGATTTTAGGCAAAAAGTTTGTACTCATTATCATGTTTCACTACAACCCAAGTCCATTTCACACAGGATTTCTCCTTTAGAAAATAATTAATGATTAACAATAAATTGTAAGTTAAGTCAGCAAGAAAATATTTGGGGAAATTACCAATTTTTTTACCAAACCCAAAGAAAACCCAAAGTATTCACCATTCAAGTTGTCTTAAACATATTTAATAATGCTGAGGGCTCAAGAGTGGTCAGGGTGGCTTAACTTCGAAGTGCTGGGGTCTTGGGTTCAAGTCTCTATCTGGTTTGGAGTTTCCAGGTTCTCCCCATGACTATTGGTGGAAAGAAATCGAGACACTATGAGCGTTCGGAGGTTCGAACCCCCGCTCATGCAGCTTTGCCATCAAGCTGCCGGCATCCAGAGGGAGCAAAATTGGCCCTGCTCCCTCTGGGTGGGTAGATGGCGCTCTATCCCCCATCACTAAAGGGTGATGCAGCTCAGCACAAGGCGTCTGTGAGCTTATGTATTGGTACCGGGTCACTGCACTTTCCTGCCTGTGTTAGTCTTCACCCTCCTGGTGTTGTGGCATCACTAGTGATAGGGAGAGTTCTAAGGAGTGGGTTGGGTAATTGGCTGTGCAAAATTGAGGAGAAAATGGGAAAAAATGAAAATAAAAACAAATTTGTGACACAACCAACCCAAAAATTAGATACTTTAAATTGCCCAGAAAATTTGATCCTCTAAATTGTCCTGGTGTGTGTGTGTCTGTGTGTTTGTGTGTAAGTATGTGTGCACTGGCACATTGGTCAATTCCTCAATGCCCTCCAGGTGGACAATCGTTTCCGGATAAGAGTATGCTGCGTGTGATTGGCTGCAGCTTCTTACCGGTGTGTTTTGTGTTGTGTGTAGAATGTGACTATAAAGTGTCCTTGGGTATCCAGAAAGGCGCTAGTATTCAAGTCTTAAAAGCAACCAAGTTAAAAAAAAAAAACTCAGCCACCCTTTTTTTTCTGACAACATTTTTCTTTAGCCAATAGAAGTAACCTTTTGACATGCTCACCTTTTGTAATACCCCCCACATATCCTATCTGCAGACCTAATGAGACCTACACTTAAAACAATACAGGACCTGCTCTGTGGTAGACCTGAGGTGTCCTGAACAACATATGGACATACAGTCTGTATAGAACTCAAGAAATGAATTATAGAACTATAGAATTGTACCTTGAGATGATGGGCAAAAGTTTAGCGATCTATAGCCTACCGGTCAATTGCAGATTGCGCAGCTGGATTTAGGGCGTGTTGGTGTTTCTTTGTTGGTGTATCGTGAGGACACAAAAAATATGCCTTATGCTCAAAATGTACAAAATGTGTGTTCTAATTCTTTTAATTAATCACGGGGTGTTTTGGGCGTGAAATAAACCAATCAGTGTGTCACTTGCCATTTCCTTTAAGAGGCAGGTGCACACTTTGGCACATTCGTATCTTAACAGCAGAGCGCTTTGTGCATATGTGTTATGGCTGATAGTATATATACCAATTAACATTTTAATAATCAGCATTTTGTCCATTTTGTTTATATTTTCAATCCAAAGTCAAGCAGGCTGTGAAATGTTAATATGTTGGCACCTGTGTAGCTTTAAAGCCTGAACACACTGAAACAACGTAGTGCATTGAATTGTAGTGATTTAAATGTCTACAGTACATCATGTGTACACATGGCTTATTTGGACAATATATCAGCACAGATTTATCTGTCAATTAAGTTGCTTTTTTTATCAGTAGTCATAATAAATGTAACGTGTGTGTAATAGATCCTAGTTTGCACATTTAAATGAAGTACATTTAAAGCCTCACATTTTCCAGGCCACAGTCGCTAAGAGCGCTGCCTCAGTGGGAGCTCATTGATTTCTGTTAAACATTTTGCAGCTTAATTGAATTCTGTTGAGCAGTAACTAATGGTTACAGTGCTAATGCTCTTGTGTGTGTGTGTGTGTGTGTGTGTGTAGAAGAGAGCAGTGTTAATGGCTGACTCCCTTGGCTAACTGTGTAAGTGGGGAGCTGAAATTATTCACTCTGTTCATTATTCTTAATACTGTGCTTCTAAACAAACACAAACACACACAAACAAAGTTCAGTTCCGATCTGCACAGTTTCTAAAAGAGGTTTGTGTGTAAAAAAAACTTCATACAAGAAATATTGTTTTACATTAAGTGAATCTTATTTTAAAAAGTTTAATGATGGTTCCTTTTGGAACTAAAATGGTTCTTCTATGGCAGTGGTTCCCAAACTCTTTAGACCACGTACCACCAATGACTAAACTAAAACATAATGTGTGTAATCCACACATATGCATGTCCTCATATCTTTTGCAGAACGTTCTTTACTCTTGAACTTACAGACTCGGTTTTGCAGTCTGTAAGTCAGTATGGTACACTCTAAAAAAGAGGTACGATATGAGTACTTTTTTGTACTCAAAGGTACACTCTTCATAATTGTACCCTCAAAGGTACAATACTGGTCTTTACAGGGTCAGATTTGTTCCCTCTGAAGTACAAAGTAATTTCTAACTGCAGTAAGTACAAATTTGTACCATTTAACCAGCCAAAGGGTACATTCAGTATTCTGTATCACTGTACTAATAAACAACATATATTTTAATTGCACATTTTATATTTGAAAGCCAGACAATTTTGGATCATCATGTTCTTGACACATATTTAGTTGATGATAATGTTTATAATCTTTATAATCTTTACTGGCACAAAAACCATGGGTACAAAAAAGGACTTTCACTGAAAGGTACTTTTTTGTACCTCAATATAAGGTACAGCCCCAGCGACAAGCTTTGTACTCTTTTAAGTACAAATCTGTACTTACTTTTCTTAGTGTGTAGTCTGGACGACTTCAGCATTCATTTACAATGTAGGAAGAATGTATATGAAGTGTGGGAAAGTCAGACAAATGTGATACAGCACAGGCCCTTTAATAAGGGTCACACAGCAACTCTGCTAGTGGTTATTAATGGTAATCTATTAGTCATATCTGATACGGTCAGCATATTGCCTCTCTGTAAGGGCAGTGTGTAGATGAAGTACGTGCCACTCCCGTCCCACAGAGCCACAACTCCGGACAGTGTAGTGTGACGGCCCTGCCATAAAACACTCAGTAATGATGATACAGTGACACTGACCCCTCCGTCTCTCTAATGGCGGCACAGTTACTCTAATGAAGACAAAGACTGCTATAAAATATATATCGACAGCCTAGACACCAGCTGACCTGCAGAACATTAGGAGGCAGAGAGGGGAGGGGCATGATTAGGCAGATGTGGGCCACTTAGGACGAAGGAAGGGAATGTTTTTTGCTTTTTACCCCTTAAATTAGTACCTTTTTATATTTGCAGGCTGTGTTAAAGGTAGTGTTTGGACAGTAGCTTGTTGTCTTTTTGGAACCTGGCATCACTGTTTAAAACAAAGTGGCATCAAAGTGGGGCTGTGTCAAATGAACATCCATCACATAATTTCGAACTTCCTATCATCGTTTACTAGTAACAACGCCACTAAAACTCAGCATGCCTGCTCTAGCTAATGGGGGAGAGGGAGGGCCAGAAAGGAGAACCAGTTGTGTCACTACTGGCCCCACTGACTCTTTATCAATCAACCTTTATTTAAACTCGGAGTACAGGGTGGCCCTCATTTACAATGCAGCCAAGCAATAACATAAGGAAGGGATTGACAGAAACAACAACAACAATGAAAAAGTAGATAGAATGAAATAAGTAATAAAAAAGCATAAAAAACAGCATTATAATAAGGTATAAGAATTATTTAAAAATATTAATATATAAAACAAATAAGGTAAAAATAATAATTTACGTATAGGAATCATAAAATCATAGGTAAAAAAGGTTATAGAAATTAAACTACAATAAAAATTAAACTACAGATGAATAAATAAAAAATAAACACATAAAAGAGTAAAATTTAAACAAGCAATACCTATAAATCATAAAAGAAAAGTAAGAAACTAAAAATAAATGTAAAAAAAAAACAGCTAAAACAAACCAATTAAAAACTAAAAAGTTAATTAAAAAAGTAAATAAAGAAAGAAAAATGAAGAAAGAAACTTAAAACATACTAAAGATCATAAAAAACTAATATAAGCTAAAACAGTACGAGGCTGTCTGAAGGTAGTTAGAAACTAGGAGTTTAAAATGTTAAAATTTAGTGACACCAGTGAGCTGAGCTTTAGAGTTTCCTGCTCGCTGGTGCTCACTTTAGAATCCCTCCAGTGAATTTTAACATAAAAAACCTTCAAAATAATGTAAAAAAAACTCCAAATAAGCAGGTATTTGGTAGTTTATTGCATTTTTATTTGAAAATAATCAGCCTGTATTGTTGTCTATGTTTTCATTATAACAGTAAATCAAATTATAATGTTTGATATTATTATATGTGTTATGTTGTAGGGGTGGGAATCAAGAGACACCTTATGATTCATAGGTCTATGATGCGATTATCGATTTATTTTAATGCATCTTTTTCTTCTTTACATGACTACTTAGTAATTTTTAGAACTTAGTACTATTTAATTGACTCTGACAATATTTCTGTTTACTTGAAAACAATAATAATTAATCAAATGATAAATACAAAATCTAGTGTTTATAATATTGTGGCGTGGAAGAGGAAGGAAGACCCGTGAGACTCATGATGAACGCTCATAAGCTCTTTTATTTAAGAGGCTTGCCACTCACTTACCATCTTTAACAAGACTAGGAGACCTAAAACCATACCCCACAGAGCTCAAATAACCCAAAGGCCACCAACCCAGCTGTGTGTCTCCCAGATAGCAGATCCAGAGTGCCCCACCCCTGTCATCCTCGCACACAGGAGAACAGAAACATGCCTACAGGCAGCCACACACACAACCCAGAGCCGCCACATAGCCCCCCTCCCAAGGGTCAGCCGTCCCGGCGACCCCACCAACCCAACACAAACCCCGTGTACAAAAGAACTTTTTTTTTTTTTTTTTTTTTTTTTACAATCAGTCGCAAACAAAGTCATTAAGGCGGGCGGGCGGCCTCCGTGCCCGCGGCAGCCTGGAGGGGCCGGGCACGGCACCGCCTGCCAGCGGCTCCGAAGAGCCAGAGTTCAGGTCAGGCACGAGTGCAAGGCCGGCAGGCTCCGCACCACCGTCCACAGTGTCCGACAGTCTCGGCCTATAGGGGGCTAGCCTATCACGGTGCACAATCATAGTGCGTCTGCCCCACCGGATCTTATACACCACCTCCCCCAGCCTGGACAGCACCAAGCACGGGCCCACCCAGGCCGACTGGAGCTTCGGGCACAGTCCCTTCTTCCGCTGAGGGTTATATAGCCAAACCCTCGCCCCCACCGCCAACGGGTCCCCAAAGCAGCGCGTGTCGTACGCACGCTTCTGCTTCTGTCCGGCAGCAGACTGGTTGGAGCGCGCTAGACGGTGTGCTAATTCCAGCGAAGACATAAGGTCAGAGACAAAAGTGGGCGTGTCCGAAGCGTGCCCGCCCCCGTCAGGAGGCGCCCCAAAAGCCAGGGAGACCGGCGTCCTCAGCTCGCGCCCAAACATAAGCAGAGCCGGCGTGAATCCCGTCGTCTCCTGCACAGCGGAGCGACAGGCCAGCAGCACTACCGGCAGGTGCCTGTCCCAGTCACGCTGGTTCTTGTCCGACACCATGGCCAACTGCGCCGCCAGCGTGCGGTTAAAACGTTCCACCAGTCCGTCACTCTGCGGATGAAGGGGCGTCGTCCTGGTCTTATGGATTCCCAGGATGCGGCAGACCTCCGCCATGACCTCCGACTCGAAATTTCTCCCCTGGTCACTGTGCAGTTCTTCCGGAACCCCGAATCTGCAAAAGAACTCTCGCACCAGGATATCCGCAGTAGTGACCGCCCCTTGGTCCGGCACCGCGTAGGCCTCTGGCCACTTCGTGAAATAGTCCATCGCCACCAGAACAAAGCGATTTCCAGAGTCTGTCACCGGAAAGGGGCCCAGCACGTCCACGGCCATCCGCTCCATCGGGCTGCCGCACTGGTAAGGGTGAAGTGGGGCGCGGGGCGCCCTCGAGGGGCCCTTCTTGGCAGCGCACACGTCACAGCAGTGCACGAAGAGTTCCACGTCGGTTCTACACCCAGGCCAATAGAAGCGTTGCCTCAGGCGCTTCAGAGTCTTGGTGACACCAAAGTTACGCAATAGTTACGCTCCGCCTTGTCCAGGCGGCGGCTATAGTACGCTATTACGCGCTCGGAGCCGTCCTGAACCTGCGACAGGACTGCTGCGAGGCCGTGGTCGCTCGCATCAGTATCCACAATGAAACTCTCAGACACCTTCGGATACGCTAGAATTGGAGCATTGCACAGGCGGCTTTTTAGCTGCTCGAATGCCCGCTCCGCCTCGTCAGACCAGCGGAATTTCACACTAGGCTTAGTCAGAGCATGAAGCGGCGCTGCCATGTCCGCGAACCCCCTAATAAACCGCCTGTAATACGAGGCGAGCCCCACGAAGCTGCGAACCATTTTTCCACGCCAGCACCGCTCACTACGTGGCCCAGGAAGCTCACGCGCTGCCTTAGCAGATTACACTTTGCCGGATTGAGTTTCAGGTTAGCCGCCTGAATCGCGCCGAGCACCATTTCAAGGTGAGACAGTGCGCAGTCGAAGTCGCTTCCGTGCGCCAAGACATCATCCAAATAAACGACGCAGCACGACCGCGGAACCCCGCATAAAACACGCTCCATAAGACGCTCAAAAGTAGCCGGCGAGTTACACAATCCGAACGGAAGAACCGTGAAATGCCATAGGGCTGAGCCGAGCGAGAAAGCGGTTTTCTCCCTATCCCTCGCCGCAAGGGGCACCTGCCAATATCCGCTCCTCAGGTTATGCAGAGAGAGTGGTGCCCACCCTCTCTGCATAACCCCTCCCAAGGGAGATGCCCCACCCCTGTCATCCTCGCACACAGGAGAACAGAAACATGCCTGCAGGCAGCCACACACACACAACCCAGAGCCGCCACAATATTATGAATATGGTGGACATTTTACACTTAACCGCCTTCAGACATGATTTAAACTTGTGTACCAATGTTTTTTTCTCTACTTTTAGTTTTTAGTTCCTTTATATATACAGAGCTGCTTTTAATGTTGTGGCTGTGTTTGATCTGTGTATGAATAAAATATTGTGCTTTTTGTTTATCTCTGGATAGTTTTAATGCTTTTTAAATGAGAATATTGCAATGTGCTGAGTTACTGGGTTTAACTGAGAGATTTAATAGAGGAAATAAACAAAATAAAGTGTAGCTGCCATTAGACATGCCATCAGCTGTGTGTTTGTATGTGTGTGTGACAAGGAGGGAGAGTGATTAAGCAGAATGGACAGAGAGAGAGAGACAAAAAGAGAGAAAGAGAGCACCTGAGAATCTTCAGCACAGCTATGCTGTTTCCACTGTTTGGAGGAAAAAGAAGCGGGTAAAAGAAGAAGTGAGCAGACGGCTCAATAGGTTTTAGGTTTGCTGGATTAGCGTTTGTACTAAACACAAACAGCCCCAGAGTGGCAGTGAACACACTCACACAGACATTCCCGGGAAGATATGAGGGAAATGTGAGATCAAACAAAATACGTACTTTAGAACATGTAATCGTACAAGCATACAAGAAGATCAAAATGTGTACAAATTATGCAAAATGCATAGCTACATGTTGGCAGGTCTGAATCAGTTTTTGCTATTTGTGAATTGATTTAGAATCGTCCACGTCCGAATCAAGATGCATTTAAGAATCAAAAATTTACCTCTCCCCTATTTTGTTCTAAATGTAAAAGATTGAAATCTGCAGCTTCTTCTTCTACTTTCTTAGACTGCGTTTTGGTGAAAACATCTCTACTAGTGAAACTCAGGGAAAGTTCATGCATGAGCGTGGGTGTGTGTGTGTGTACAGGTGTGTAAATGCATGACCATCTGTTCTCATGTCTTTCAGATGTACAAGCATGACTTCAACACTCTCTGACTCAGACTCTCTCTCTCTCTCTCTCTCTCTCTCTCTGACCTACATACTCATTGAGCAGTGTGTTATCTGGTGACAACATGTCTTACATTAATGTGAGTGTGTGCAGTGTGAAAGCTGGAGATAGCAGTGCTAACAAACATGACTAACCATGCCAACATAACTGAGCAGCTGAAATGAAAGAGTGGAAGTAAAGACACACACGGACTCGCGCGCTCACTGTCTAATAACGGTAGATTTACGTATATAACAATATTAATATAAGTAGGGCTGCAGCGATCGATTATTTTAGTAATTGAGTACTCTACTGAAAAATCGATTCGATTAATCGAGTAATCAGATAAAACATCAAATAAGAGATTTCATAAAATAAGAAATTTTACTTAATAATGAATGACCAATTGGTTGCATTTTTAAACTCACAACATACATTTCCACATTGCAAACACAAATAGAAATAAATAAAACACAAAATAGACACAGATACCACAAGTAATAATTTAGTAATTTGTAATTTAATAAATTAAGTTAAATTATTTCAACTTGTAAGTATTAAATATAGGGCATTAATCAATAATAAAGGCATAAACATTGGCTTTATGTTGCGCATCTTAGCTAAAGTTCATGGCGAGCTAACTCTAACTCTAACTCCACAGCGCTGAGTTTACTGATTACATAAAGCCTGTATTAAGACTAGAACTTTTCTCTGTTATAATAAACTAACCACACACACATATTAGACAGTATTCCTTATAATCAGCACTCCACAGCGCTGTCGTTATTTTATTAAGCCACATTAATGTTAATCTAACTGATTTGTTATAAGTTAAATTTATCTGCTCACCGCTTCAAAAACCTGCTCCTGCTTCCTGGGCGTGGGTGACGTAACGCTAAGAGCGCTGTTACACATTAAAAGTCCCCCCTAAATTCCGTGCTCTGCATTTTAAGATTAATTAAAAGACTCCTCGAGGCACAGAAAATTATTATTTTATTTTTTTATTGAGTAACTCAAATTATTTGAGTAATCATTTCACCCCTAAATATAAGAAACTTCATGTGGATGTCACTTGTTATAGCCAGACACTGGTGGTCAGGATCACATTGGGGGAATTTTTATTCTTAGACTCATGTTTTCCTAAAGTTTGTCAATGTGAGTGTGTTTAATGCCGCTCATGCTGTCGTGTTATTTTAAATCCGGTTAGCACGACAGCTAATGTAGAAAACTACCTATGAAACTTCCACTACTGTCCTCCGCTTCATTTTCCTCCAAACTGTCAACACAGCATCTCTGTGCTGAAGAATCTCAGGTGCTTGCTCTCTCTCACACTCTCTCTGTCACACACACACACTTGTGCACACAGCTGATGGCGTGTTTCCGCAACTACACATTATTTGCTTTATTTCCTCTATTAAAGCTCACTGTTAAACCCAGTAACTCAGCACATTGTAATATTCTCATTTAAAAAGCTTCGAAACTACCCTGAGCCCACTGGCCAGTGTTTAACTTCACCCCCAAACAAGAGCTCAGGTCTCCACTATTGAAAAGAGACTGGACACAAACCGTATCCATTGTGTTAACCCTCAAACTCTCTCAACCTGCTCTCAGGTTTTTTTTTTGTTGATTCTCCATGTTTCTGCTGCATACAGCAAAACAGACTAGACATTGGAGCCGTAGATCTTCAGCAGTAGTTTTATTTAGGTACAGATTGAGTTTCTTGAATACTTGCACTGCCTGACCTATTCTGGAGAAAATCTTCCAGTTGTTCTCCTCTTATAGTGGACATATATGTTAGGACTTGGTCTTTGTCTTCAGGATTGGTAGGATGGATCCTCAGGCCCACTGTTTGAGCTGTTCTGCCCACTCTGTCTGTCTTCTCCTGGATGTCTTTATGTAAGTAAGCCAGTAGGATAGAATACTTTATTCTATGTTACAAAATGAAAGAGATGTCTCGGCCAAGTGTATAGTTACTATTTATAATTACACTTTTTAGCCATTTATCTCCATTTACCTCAATTCATGGGCTTCCTCTAGCAGTTTGCCGTCATTTTCTAATATAGGAAGGGGAAATAGGAAGTGAAGGTACTTATGGGCCTGAGCAGAACCAGTTCAAGAACCAGAGCTAGTTTGGTCAAAAAGCACGTAAAAAAGAACACCACACCAAACATGGTGGTGCTAGCGTGATAGTGTTGGAATGCTTTGTATCTTCAGAGTCTAGATGACTGGAATTCTAATCTCTACTAGAAAATCCTGAGTCATCAGTCCATAATCTCACAAATGGGTTCTACCCTTTCTCACTGGCTCAAAAAAACACACACCAAAATGAAGACTTCACTTCGAATGGCCTAGTTAAAGCCCTGACATGAACCCCATTAAGATGCTGTGGCAGGACCCTAAACACAGACAGTTCTTGCTTAAAAAGCCCTCCAGCCTGCCTGAATTAAAGCAGTTCTGCAAAAAAGGGTGGGATATAATTCCACTGCAGCAAAGTGAAAGACTATAAAAGATGTAGCAGAGCGACCACAGAGACAAGAATGCAAGAATAAAAATTGGTAAATGATCTTGGTTGGATCTAACTTAGATTAGATAACTAAATTAGATATTTAATATAATAAGAAGTTATAAAGTCTTTGGGAAAGGCCTTGTTGTTAGCCCGTGCATGGCAAGGGGCTGAGCCTCAGCAACCCTCAGCAACTGGGCATGATCACCCTGTAAGAGGTGGAGAGTAACGAGAGGAAAAATGTAAAAATGCAGCTGTAGTATTCCCAGGAACCAAAATCACTCAAGCCTGAGTTGCATCGACCAGAATCTGGTTTATATCTAGGCCCAAATTTGTCCAAAATGCTCAGTTCAAATTCAGGCCATGTGCTGCATGTGCCAACACCCCTGTTGGCACGCCGAGAATAAAGCACCTTCAGGCCTAATTCCACACAGCCAATGCCAAGTCTTAGGTGATGCTGCCATACATCAGCTGAGCTCGGGCTGATTCTTCATGATCTCCAGGATTAGAGTCTCTTGGTAGAACTTTCACAAAAACATTTAGATATCCAGCTATAGGAAATAGTTAGTTGTTGTTGTTGCTGATAAAGGTGGTTGAGTTCACTGTAAACCCATACGTTGTTTAAACTTAAATGATTAAAGTCTGTTTTACATAAAATTGAATATTTCTAAACAATACTCAACTATTTTGAGTTAGTTGAATTATTTGTGGGCACAAATAAACATTCAAACTGAGATCTTTAAATTGAACCAACTTATAATAACTGAGTTTAGTCTGTTGCCATTAACAGCTTATTTTCCATTGGCTTCTGTCACAATCTTTTTGCATACTGGGTGTGTCCAACAGTTCCATCAGTGTGTAGTGATTCCCCCTGGGCTACCTTACAAATAAATCAGCTTTCCCTTTAGTTGTAATAACTTGATGTTTTGATTTATGCTAACTCAATTTTTTTTTTTACCCATTACTTAACTTTTTAAAGGCAACCAGTTTCCTTATCCGGGCTTATAGTGTACGTTGTGTTTGTTTTGTTCTTTTACAAGTGCAGAGAAAATTTTAATGTTTTAAAATAAATGATTATCTGTGACAGCTGATGATTCTTTGCTGGTATTGCATGGATCCAAAACAGTTAACAAGGCATCTCACACTCTAAATCAGATGCACTGTTCATCACTTATGTAAACACGTTGGATTTGGACCTGACACTGCTGGTAATTCATGCTGGGGTCTCACTGATGGTGTTGAGGACAGTATTTTTGGCAGAAATGTCCGGGATGTCAGTGGTGCCTCCTCACTAATTAAAGCGCTGTGCAGCCTAATGGAACGACACCTTTTTATCTAAGTGTTATTTGACCACTGACACGTGCAAATAGAGCAAGCATGTGTCACAGCCAGCAGACAGAAAGACAGAGAAAAAAAAGAGAAAGAGAGAGAGAAAGAAAGTCACAGACCAGATATAAAAAGAGGGAAACAGTCAGATAGACCCTATTTGAGACTGCATTTTTTTTTTTTTTTTCAGAATAAATCATATAATTTTACGGGTTTTCCCCAAATTATGTAGTATTTTTTTTTTTTTTTTTTTTTTATTAGTTCGTAATCATCATTCTCATCTATGACCCTCCCATAAATACAACAAATGAGACATTGCCAACCACAGTGGACAGTGCAGTGGGAGGTAATGATAGTGACCGGCAGCTTCTGGCTAGAACTGTCCACATGAACAGAAAAGTGTCCCCATCCCAGCTAACAGAGAACGTAAAAAAGAACGTTAAGCAATGTTTTTAAAAGGTTCCAGGAGGGTTAGCCTATAACATTACAGAAGTAATGTTTCAGCAACGTTCTGAAAACAAACATGTGACATAATAATGCTTTGGTTCACAATGTTATTAAAATGTTTTTATCACATAACATTCCCAGCTAGATGAGTACTAACATTATGAAAATGTTAAAAGTAACTCAAAACAATTCAAAAATGTTAATTAAAAATGTTCTACCAACCAGAAATTGCTAGCTGGGATGTCAGTGCAGCATTCTTTAGCTTCCATGAGACTTGGCAAAAGTCACGGGACATTGGCGTGTCAGTGTTGTTATGTGTGGTGTTGTTCAGGTGCTTGTAGCCAGTGGGTGTTTTCTTTTTCAGCAGCAACACACTGCAGCCTGCCAATACTCTGATATACAGGAGCTTCTATTAAGAAGCACACACACAACCTTGAGTTGTATGATCCAGAACTGTCACAAGTTATTAGTGTGACAGGAAACACACACACACACACACAGTTTCCTGCACTAAGCTGACTCCAAGCCATGTGGGCTACACTGAAAGCAAGGAAAGGGATGAGAAATAAACATCAGTGTCTGAACAGAAACAGGAGTAATAATTATATAATAAATCTAGTCTGTATGTTTACATTTTTTACTTACCATATTATTCAGACTAAAAGTCCTTTAATTTTCCCAAAAATCGTCAGTGCACCTTATAATCCGGTGCGCCTTATGGATGAATTCTACCAATCAAGTTGTAAGAAGCAGTAAAGGCACTCCACTGAAGTAGTGTTATACAGCAGTTTTAGTAAAGTTTCTCCAGCACTGAGGGTGGAGTAGTATTAGCATTAGCTGATAATAGCAGTGCTAGTTCTTTCGCTGTTCAGAGGTGAGTATATTGGACTGTAATTATACATTTATTAAATTTTATTAAATTTATAAAATTTATTTAAAAGAGCATTTACCATGTTAAAACAAGCTACATGGGACGAACCGCTAGCTGATAGCGCTCTGGTTTGCCGAAGCACTCAGGGTTCCTCAGTCTACCGGCATTTACTGGTGCTATGTACTCGGTTGGCTATGTACTCGCTTATTGTAAATAAACAGAAGCGCTTTACTCACCCAAATAAACAGTTTTCAGCAGAGAAATCTGTGTAAATTAATATCCAGCACTCGTTTGGCTTGGAAAGCAAATTTTTTTTTTTTTTTTTTTTTTTTCCAGTGTTCATGCATCTTGGCAAGTTTATCTCCACCAGTCTTTATGCCACTCCTGGTGCAAAGATTCAAGCAGTTCAGCTTGGTTTGGTGGCTTGTGATCATCCATCTTCCTCTTGATTATATTCCAAAGCTTGGTAAAATCAAAGAAATTTGTCATTTTAATTTTCTTTTTTTTCCAGAGCTGTATGTTGAGTATTTTAGAACCATTTATAGTGTTTACAGAATTCTTTTAAAAATGTATTTTTGTAAAGGAAGCCATGTTAAAGTTGTTGGCGTATCAGTAGAGTAAATCACAAACCTAGATTAGAACCCAGTCATGCAAAATACATTAAAAATATTAAAAATACAGTGATATACCATGAAACCACCAGAATCTTGAAAAATACCACAACATTTTTTTTTTCTGCTCCCTGTCTGCCTTTACTCTTTTTTTAAATTTCCCCCACTACATGAGTGCTCATTAGCAAGGGGAACTGTAGTCTGCAGTTCTTTATGAACAACAATAGAGTAGGATAAACGCAGACAAACTTTAAAAAGTGGCTACTTAAAGTCTCGAACTCACCATTAAGCTCTTAATGTTTTAGACAGATTATATTGAAGCTGGTAGATTTAAGTTGATTTTTCAGCTGCAACCAGTTCAACTCACATCGGTGGATGCACTAACAATCCATGTTCATCCAACTGAATTAAAGATGAAAGTGAAGTCAGAAATACAATACTGCCAAACTGACCAATCATAGTTGTTGTGGTCTACATCACCACATTGCTTAATTACATTTCTAGGGAGGTGCACATCAGACTACAGCATTGCCTTAATTGGCTGTATGAGCATAAATTGACCTTAACTGGCCTCTCTGGGTGATTAGAATGGACCTCCACCTCCTCTTCCCCATTACTGAGCACAGTGTTAGCCAATGTGGGTGTGTGTAAGCAGATGAGGCAGTTAATTAATGTTCTCCTCCTAATGTGTTGAGCTTTCCAGAGATGTTGGGTTAGTGTTAGTTCTAACAGATAGATGCAGCTAACACTAACAGTGTAAAGTTATGAAGTAGTGCTTAAATTGAATTTCTTATTAGTTCAGTTCGTAATCAGTACTTACGATCCATCTGAAGTCAGAATACACTCGGCCCAAAGGTACACAAATATACACACACTCTGTCCAGCAGCAGTGCGAGGGGAAGGTCAGAGTGAGCAGAGTGTGTCACATGAGATCGTGTCAGAGCAGTGAATGTCTAAAACAACTCTTTAGCCCTCGCCACGGACTCAAGAATGGTGTGGGTAGTGTGTGTGTGTGTGTCTAGAATTTTGTAAATGCCTGCTTAGCTTTAGCATCTTCTGAAATCAAGCCTTTATTATTGATTTCAGAAGACATTATTATTTTTATGCTAAACCCAAGCACAAAAAAAAAATCATACATCGGTTTTCTGTGATTCAGTTGAAAGAGTTTGTTGTCAGGAATCATATGTTTCTATGTGCTGTTTGGGTGGCTCTCTAATTGAGACGTCACAATAAGAAAACCTGCATAGAACTCCCCACTACGGGGTGGGTCGGGTGGTTTACGGGGTGCGTCGTGTGGGTTACGGGGTGCGTCGGGTGGGTTACAGGGTGGGTCGGGTGGGTTACAGGGTGGGTCGGGTGGGTTACGGGGTGGGTCGGGTGGGTTACGGGGTGGGTTACGGGGTGCGTCGTGTGGGTTACGGGATGCGTCGGGTGGTTTACGGGGTGGGTTACGGGGTGCGTCGTGTGGGTTACGGGGTGCGTCGGGTGGGTTACAGGGTGCGTCGGGTGGGTTACGGGGTGGGTTACGGGGTGCGTCGTGTGGGTTACGGGGTGCGTCGGGTGGTTTACGGGGTGGGTTACGGGGTGTGTCGTGTGTGTTACGGGGTGCGTCGTGTGGGTTACGGGGTGCGTCGGGTGGGTTACAGGGTGGGTCGGGTGGGTTACGGGGTGGGTCGGGTGGGTTACGGGGTGGGTTACGGGGTGCGTCGTGTGGGTTACGGGGTGCGTCGGGTGGGTTACAGGGTGGGTCGGGTGGGTTACGGGGTGGGTTACGGGGTGCGTCGGGTGGGTTACGGGGTGGGTCGGGTGGGTTACGGGGTGCGTCGGGTGGTTTACGGTGTGCGTCGGGTGGGTTACGGGGTGCGTCGGGTGTTTTACGGGGTGGGTTACGGGGTGCATCGGGTGGGTTACGGGGTGCGTCGGGTGGGTTTGGAGGTTTAATAAAATTATTTTAAGGTAGGCAGGTCTACAAATAGCGCCCTCTGTTGTTGGACACAAGAAATGATTTTTGTTCTTTCAGTTCATTCTTTCAGTTTATGTCATCTCATCTATCATGTAAACTCTCACAATCACAATAACGATAAAGTGCTAGTATTAAGCTACCTTTGCCTGTATTAAACCGTAAACACGGCTTGTTTCTACACGTTTGATCTGCAGACAATATCAGCTTCTGTAATGAAGTCAGTAAACACCCAATACCGCCCCCGATCATAACCGCCTGCGGAGTCGATTTAGAAGTGTGACCTTCAAGCCTTGACCCGACTCTGGGGAAAATGGATTTTTCAGTGGACGTCGTTCCTCTGTCCGCTATTTTTAGCTCTGATATACTGTAACTGTCCAGTCAGCTCATGAAACCGTCCTGGCTGGGAGCTTCAGCGTCGTTGTCCTTGCTCAGCGGTGTCACTGCCGGCAGGAATATCCTGGAGTAATGTTCCACACTTCGGACTGCTTAAAGACATTTCATTTAACACCAGCAAGTCCTGCATTCCAGCATTCCAGCTAGAATGACTCCAGCAGCGATTTTAACTGTTAAAATTTGTTTATTTGTAAAAAAAATAACAGATTTTGTGTTTGTGCATTGTGCTGAGTGTGTGACTGTATCCGAGTTGGTGTTGCTTTCTGCTGTAATTGGGCTCACCTGCAGGGTAGCAGGCAAAATGTGTGTGTGTGTGTGTGTGTGTGTGTGTCTCTGTGTATGTCTCAATGCTTTTATCCCAGGGACAATGCACAGAGTGACACCCACACACTCTTTTAGACATGCTCTTTCTGAACTACACAAAGAAACCCCACATCAAAACCATGTGTCCATTTTGTGAGAGAGAAAAAGAGAGAGAGACCTGATCAAGACCCCGTGATCTCCAGAAGAGAGTATCGCTGTATAATATATATTTCATGAATTTGTCTAAAATGTATATATCTGTCCATGATGGAGCAATCAAATTGTGATTTGTATTAATAGCAGTGGACTAAAAGTGACTAAAGTGACTAAAATTGTAGGGGAGCCCTGGAGCAGAAAATGTATTTAAATTCCCACCTAATAAAATTACATTTTTGAAAACTACCTTTTGCTTTTTTATTATATATATTTTTTTTCAAGTGTAGAGCTTTTCAGTGAAATTAATGGGTAAAATGAATCATATTTTAGATGAAATCTAACACCATTGTAGTACAGGATGCAGCATGGTTTTGTATTTAGAATTTATGAGCAGATCTAAATGTAACTCTGCAGCTTCTGCAGGTCACTGGGTCCAAGCAGTAGCCACAGTGAGCACGTACCGTCACCTTCCAGCTTTAATCCGCATTAAATAATCACTGTGCCGTTTTATTGATGGGGCTTTCCTGGCCTCCACTTGGCTCTGCTTTGTGTGTGTGTGTGTGTGTGTGATGAATGTCTGTCTTCATTAAGTGCTTCTTGGGGTTGTGTGGTTGGACTTGAGAGCTCCAAAGGCTTTTTGAATAATTGAAATGCATATTAAACTGACTCGGTCCATTATACACGCACATACACACACATAATGGACATATATAATGGACTAGATTTAACATATGCTGTGTGTGTGTACAGTATATGTGTCAGGTAAGACAGGCACTCTAGAGAGTACCCCCTTTTGCTATGTTCTTGTACGTGTGTGTGTGTGTGTGTGTGAGATGAGTGAGCAAGTGAAAGATGGCTTAATTTGAGCTGGTTTAATTAAAGTGTAAGTGATGTTAATTGGGGGGTCGATGTAACAGATGGTGGAGCTGGAAGAAAAGCCTGCACTGTGCTGAGTCTGCACTGATTCACACTCACTGCTAAATGCTAATACATATATATATTTTTTACAAATGTATTAAAAATAAAATGCAGTTACCCTCATGCTGCTGTATGTGTTTTATGTGTGTTTGTGCAGATCATAGCTTACCAGCCATATGGGCGCTCAGTGGACTGGTGGGCGTACGGTGTTCTGCTGTACGAGATGCTGGCTGGACAGGTGAGTCCATGTTTACACACTTTCTCTAACTTTGCAAGAAAATGTTTTATTTTTAAATCAGTTGCTGAGCTTCATTTATTCAGATTCAATACATGAACATATAGAGTTTTAGTAGAGCTTCAAAACTAACCTGCGGTGTGTTTCTTAAGGCTAAAAACTGCATAATCTCATACTTAAGAACATTCTTCCTAAAAATGTCAGATGCCACCAAAGTTTCTTCAAAAAAAATACATACGCACAAAAAAGAAAACTTTTATTTTTAGAAAAAGTTATCACATCACATAAATTACATCCAACGCCATCAAAAATGCCAAAAATCAACAGTTTGAGTTGTGTAGTCATGTGACTCTGTGATAGTCCTTAGTTCAGTTAAACATTAATAATACGTGTAATATTTTAATCTATGATAGTGTTCAATTTTAATATCTGGTTTATCACCAGAACAAAACAGGAGACACAGTCATTTTGATTTATTGTTGACAAAATAAACCAATTATGTAAGTAGATCATCTTTAATATATAAGATTGTATCTACTGATGTATTGTGGCCATATTGACTTAAAAAAAATAATAACTATTATACATTATGTTATTATTATAAGTTATTATAAATACACACATAGGGATAGGGAGCTGAGAAGTTTGAAAGGCTGGCTTGGGGAATGTGTGATATTACATTAGATAATATATTTAATCTCTCTTTTTGTGTATCCTGTAAACATTAAAGGTTTCAATATTAGAAATTCTCATGTATCTATAGTAGTAAATTAATTAATTTATTTTTCCAGTATATTCTCTTTGTTGTTTTACAACTTCAGGTCAAAACAGTTGATCTGAGACAGGCTTTATATCCGTCTATTGTCTATTTCAGACCCCCTGTCTTTACACACAGTTCAGTAATCTTTATCGAGTGAATTTTCACTCCTGTCTTATATTTCGGCTCTATTCCAACCCTGTTTCCTAATCAATAGCTTTTTATTGATCACTTCCATAAATACTGCGCTGAATCTGACCCGGGGTGTATTTTTAGAATGAATGGAGCTGAGTGTTGTATCTCTTTCACTGGGGCAGAGTAAGTCAGCACTGCGGCCACAGAGGAGACACCTAATATAGCTTTACTACCACCTAAAGGGCTTTACTCATTCAGGCATTGCTCAGACCCAGATTAGGAAAACAGAGGAAACATAACCACTCACAAAAAAGCATCATTATGGCTTTAGAAGCTTTTCCAGCCAGCGTAGAGCTGAGTGTGTTCGCTGTAGGCTACTGCTGCTGTTGTTGTTTCAGTTTGTGGGCCGGTGTCACGCAGCCGCTGTTATTCTCATCATTTTGCCTCATGCAGCTTCTTCAGAGGTTACCTGTGATCCCACAGCAAGTGCTCTGAAGCTTTCAGCCAAACACAGCCCCAAATAATGCAGGCAAAGTGCTTTAGTTTATGAAAAGCAAACTGGACAGGTGGTGTTTCTCAACCTGTTCCTGGGAGGTAGCATCTGCCACATTTCCCTAAATGCACAGAGATAAAAGACACCTATAAAAGTTTTGGTCTAAATGTTTCAGATGCTGCTAGTTGTTAAGTAATAATCAGACTTTAAGATGTTATTGCTGAAAAAATGTAAAAAAAAAAATACTGCTGGATAACAGTTTAAGATGTTGTGCTGTTGGATTGGAGTCTGAGATGTTACTGCCTGAAAGGACTGTGAGATGTTCTTGGTGTCTGAAAGTTTGAGATGTTTCTACTAGATAAGAGTAAAATGTTATTGCAAGAGAGGGCTTTGAGATGTTTGTTGTGGCTGAGATTTTGAGATGGCATTATTATTGAGTGTGTACTATAGTATTGCTTCAGATGTTATTGGAAGATGAGAGTCACCAGCTGAGATGTCAATTCTTGATTATAGTCTGAGATAGTACTGCTAGATAAGTGTCCTTGATGTTATTGCTAGATAATACTTTGGCATTGTAATTGGTAGCCTAATGTTTGAGATGTTATTAATAGATAAGAGTTTGAGATGTTATTGATAGATAAGAGCTTGAGATGTTAATGACCAGTTAGAATTTGAGAGGATGTTGGTAGCTTAGTGCTTGAGATTTTATTGCTAGGTAAGTGTTCGGGATGTTATTGATAGATAAGAGTTTGAGATGTTATTGGTAGATAAGAGTTTGAGATGTTATTGATAGATAAGAGTTTGAGATGTTATTGGTAGATAAGAGTTTGAGATGTTATTGATAGATAAGAGTTTGAGATGTTATTGGTAGATAAGAGTTTGAGATGTTATTGGTAGATAAGAGTTTGAGATGTTATTGGTAGATAATAGTTTATGTTATTGGTAGATAAGAGTTTGAGATGTTATTGATAGATAAGAGTTTGAGATGTTATTGGTAGATAAGAGTTTGAGATGTTATTGGTAGATAATAGTTTGAGATGTTATTGGTAGATAAGAGTTTGAGATGTTATTGGTAGATAAGAGTTTGAGATGTTATTGGTAGATAAGAGTTTGAGATGTTATTGGTAGATAAAAGTTTGAGATGTTATTGGTAGCTTTGTAATTGAGATGTTATGTCTAGAAAAGAGTTTAAGATGTAATTGATAGGTAAATGTTTGAGATGTTATTGGTAACTTGGTGCTGAAGATGTTATTGATAAGTAAAGATTTGATATGTTATTGATAGGTAAATGTTTGAGATGTTATTGGTAGCTTAGTACTTAAGATGTTATTGGTAGGTAAATGTTTGAGATGTTATTGGTAGCTTAGTACTTAAGATGTTATTGGTAGGTAAATGTTTGAGATGTTTTTGGTAGCTTAATGCTTAAAGTGTTATTAATGGATAAAAGTTTGAGATGTTATCAGTAGCTTTGTAATTGGAATGTTATGTCTAGAAAAGTGTTTGAGATGTTATTGATAGGTAAACGTTTGAGATATTATTGGTTACTTAGTCCTTGAGATGTTTTGTAGAAAAGAGTTTGATATGTTATTGATAGGTAAATGTTTGAGATGTTTTTGGTAGGTTAGTGCTTGAGGTTCTATTGATGTATAAAAGTTTGAGATGTTATTAGTAGCTTTGTAATTAAAATGTTATGTCTAGAAAAGTGTTTCAGGTGTTATTGATAGGTAAAAGTTTGAGATGTTATTGGTAACTTAGTCATTGAGGTGTTTTGACTAGAAAAGAGTTTGAGATGTTATTGGTAGTTTAGAGTTTAAAATGTTATTGGTAGATTAGTGTTTGAGATGATATTTGTAGTTTAGAGATTAAAATGTTATTGATAGGTAAATATTTGATATATTATTGATAGGTAAATATTTGAGATGTTACTGGTTGCTTAGTGCTTGAGATGTTATTGATAGCTTAGACTAAGATGTTATTGATAGGTAGGAGTTTGAGATGTTATTGATAGGTAGGAGTTTGAGATGTTATTGATAGCTAAGACTAAGATGTTATTGATAGGTAGGAGTTTGAGATGTTATTGATAGCTAAGACTAAGATGTTATTGATAGGTAGGAGTTTGAGATGTTATTGGTAGCTAAGACTAAGATGTTATTGATAGGTAGAAGTTTGAGATGTTATTGATAGGTAGGAGTTTGAGCTGTTATTGATAGGTAGGAGTTTGAGATGTTATTGATAGCTAAGACTAAGATGTTATTGATAGGTAGGAGTTTGAGATGTTATTGATAGCTAAGACTAAGATGTTATTGATAGGTAGGAGTTTGAGATGTTATTGGTAGCTAAGACTAAGATGTTATTGATAGGTAGAAGTTTGAGATGTTATTGATAGTTAGGAGTTTGAGCTGTTATTGATAGGTAGGAGTTTGAGATGTTATTGGTAGCTAAGACTAAGATGTTATTGATAGGTAGGACTTTGAGCTGTTATTGATAGGTAGAAGTTTGAGATGTTATTGATAGGTAGAAGTTTGAGATGTTATTGATAGGTAGGAGTTTGAGATGTTATTGATAGGTAGAAGTTTGAGATGTTATTGATAGGTAGAAGTTTGAGATGTTATTGATAGGTAGAAGTTTGAGATGTTATTGATAGGTAGAAGTTTGAGATGTTATTGATAGGTAGAAGTTTGAGATGTTATTGATAGGTAGGAGTTTGAGATGTTTTTTAATAGGTAGGAGTTTGAGATGTTATTGGAAACTAAGACTAAGATGTTATTGATAGGTAGGAGTTTGAGATGTTATTGGTAGCTAAAACTAAGATGTTATTGTCTCCTCAGCCGCCATTTGATGGTGAAGATGAGGACGAGCTGTTCCAGTCCATCATGGAGCACAACGTGTCCTACCCCAAAGCCCTGTCTAAAGAAGCTGTGTCTATCTGTAAAGGGGTGAGTATAACATGTACTTGTGTGTGTAGAATATTTCTTTAGCTTTTTTTGTAAGCACAGAGCTGTGTATCAGGTGTGAGGGAGTTAAATGAGCTGGGGGGAGGAAAAACATGATAGAGATGTTTTTTTTTTTGTTGTGTTGGGAACCTATTTACTGCAGCAGAGTGTATCCACACAGTGCTGTATATGTGCTTAACAGGACAATAACTAGCTTATTTTCCCCAGAGTAGTACAGTATGCGTAAGGAGCGCTGACCTAATTCAGAGTATCTCTCTACACCCCTGGGTTTGACCTCCATCATTACGAGAGGAGGAAGTCTGTTCTCCATAAACAGTCAGGGGACATAAAACCCTCAGTAAAGAGATTTTAAAATGTAATATTTAGTTTTACAAGAATTATTCCTTTTTATTTTTGTATTATTAATTTAGAATAGTTTATAGCGAAATAAACAGAATCAAAGGTGAACTGTAGTTTTTTACCGGTGAACACAGATATATGGAATTATATAATATTAGTCTGCAAATGAAAAAAAAAATATATATATATATATAAATTAAAATAAATATGACCTACTTAATAAACAGTGTTTATACGAAATTAACTCTGTATTTATGGAATTACTTTTAAAATCTAGAATGCAGTTTTAAGGTGCTACCCTGAAATGAAAGAGTGAAAGAAGGCTGTACTCTGCACAATCGTTTTTGTCTCCCTCCCAAAAATACAGGAAAATACCAGCATTTTTTTTTAAATAATGATGATCTAGATTTAATCATGATTAATCACATAATAATGTTGTGATTATTGTAGTGATTGACACCACTAAAATAAATATAATTTCATTGATTCATTTATTTAAAAAATATTTTAAGTAGACCAAAAAGTGTGATTAATCATGATTAATCACAGAATATTGTCTCTACTTTTTGATCAATTGAGAGTAATTTAAATATAAATTAAAATGAATGTAAACTATTAGTGTTAAATAAAGTGTAAAATAATATAAGATCATTTATAATAACACAGGCGGGATTTATATTAATATAATAAATATATACAGCGCTGGAAATAATATGAGACCACTTAAAAATGATGAGTTTCTTTGATTTTACTAAATTGAAAACCTCTGCAATATCATTAAGAGGAAGATAGATTATCACAAACCATCAAACCAAACTGAACTGCTTAAATTTTTACACCAGGAGTAAAGGCATAAAGTTATCCAAAAGCAGTGTGTAAGACTGGTGGAGGAAATCATGCCAAGATGCTTGAAAACTGTATTAAAAATCAGGGTTATTCCACCAAATATTGATTTTAAAACTTTATGAATATAAAATATATTGTTCTCTTTGCATTATTTGAGGTCTGAAAGCTCTGCATCTTTTTTGTTATTTCAGCCATTTCTCATTTTCTGTAAATAAGTGCTCTAAATGACAATATTTTTATATGGAATTTGCGAAAAATGTTGTCCACATTTATAGAATAAAAAAAAACAATATTTATTTTACTTAAACATACACCTATAAAGAGCAAAATCAGAGAAACTGATTCAGAAACTGAAGTGGTCTCATCATTTTTCCAGAGCTGTATATAAACTGTTTAAACACATTTAAACCTGCTATATTTAACTATAACTTGCTAAACACTTAAAAATGAAAAAATACCTTTCAAAAACTTTTTAAATTACAAATGTGTAAGTTTTAGGAAATCACCACCGCCATTACTATTTATTATGTGTAAACTTCAGATATTTAGTCAGATTTTTTTGTTGATTTTCACTTGGAAAGAGATTTAGAAAGATCACAATTAAAATCAGTCTTTCTTTCCCTCTTAATGACCTCTTCCCATTATCTCTCTCTCTCTCTCTCTACTTTCACTCTTACTGTCACTCTCTCTCCCTCGCTCACCAAGGTGTCGTTAGATTCATCTGTATTCATTAGTTTCGTATTGTTAAGGCTGTGTGTGTGTGTGTGTGTGTGTGTGTGTGTGTGTGTGTGTGTGTGTGTGCGTGCGTGTGTGTGTGTGTGTGTGTGTGTGTGTGTGTGTGTGTGTGTGGTTAATGGATATATAGCGGCTGTCAGAACGCTGACCCAGATAAACAAAGCGGCAGAGAGCAAGAGAGGGAGAAAGAGAGGGAGAAAGAGAGGGAGAAAGAGAAGGAGAAAGAGAGAGAGAAAGAGAGGGAGAAAGAGAGGGAGAAAGAGAGGGAGAAAGAGAGAGAGAAAGAGAGGGAGAAAGAGAGAGAGAAAGAGAGGGAGAAAGAGAGGGAGAAAGAGAGGGAGAAAGAGAAGGAGAAAGAGAGAGAGAAAGAGAGAGAGAAAGAGCGGGTGAGAGAAGGGGAAGTGCGTAAGAACTCGCTCTGTTTAGCTAAGTATTGATTTTGCTTCTCATTTTAATCGTTATTAATGTTCAGGTTTGTTCTTCAGAGTCACTGTTTGACTCCATCTTTTCTCTATGACCTTCTTTCACTAAATTCTTTTTTTGTCTCCCAAAGTGCCTAATATTTGACTAAAAATGACCTATAATGCCCTCAGTCTTGGTAAAATGCAGAAAAATAAAGATTCATTGATTGAAGACATTCCTTTATGCCTTAAACGCCTTTCTTTAGGGTTTCCTTACCTGTAAAGTTCAGTCTTAAAAGCTAACTCTCAGAGTTTTTAATGTTTTTCAATCCAAAAGCTCAGTACAAAAGGCCAACTTCCATTAACAGAAATATGTATACTTTTATTCAGAATTCACATTTAACCCTCCTATTATGTTCATTTGTCAGGAACAGCAGTGATGTTCCTGGGTCAATCTGACCCGGTGCATGTTTAATTATCCAAAATATATATAAACCAAAAAAAAAAAAAATCCTAACCAGCAGTGTTAATATTTTTTTCAGTAACTCTTTTGCTAATTATTCTATCAGTATTTAGTGCAGTGGTGTTCCTTACCTCTAACAGGTAATGATTCAATTAGGATAATTCACAAAGTTATTATTTTTTTTATGTTTCACTACTTTATTACTTTTGAAAGACCAACATATACATGTTTTACATAACATTAAAACAGAACATTTTAATTGTTTGTATTTGCAGGGAGTGGTTGCAGATATGAAAGATAAACCATTTTCATATTACATGTTGATTACAATAACTAAGGCAGGCAGAAGAAATTTCATACTGACTATTTTTCCCAAATCTTCAAACTTTAACACGGGTCAGTTTGACTCGTAACGTAATAGGAGGGTTAGACATAAACAAATAGGATTGTATTAGAGAGAGAGAGAGACAGACAGAGAGACAGGCCTATTTCTATGAGCTGGGAGCACTAAATAATAAATCAGTAATAACAAATAAATGCAGAGGACTTTCGCTGGAGCTCAGGTGTTCATACCTGAGCAGGACATTCAATCCCTCAACTGTAAAACACTTTTGAATGAGGTGTGTGTTCGTCAGGGGCTTTCAGAGAGACAGATTTGAAAGGTCCAAAAAACACTTTCATCTGACAGTGCTCCATGTGGGGAGTGGACTCACTCCTGAGGTTTGTGGGTGTCAAAGAGCACACATGGTGTGTGTGTGCGTGCGTGTATGTGTGTGTGTGTGTGTGTGTGTGTTCTGACTGTGCAGGTAAGCCGGACATAAACAGGGACTTAACCCTTGTGTGGTGTTCATATTTTTGTTACTTGTTTACTTTGTTACTTGTATTTAATTCAGCAAAATTAAGCAATTTTACATTAAAATGCTTTACACATGCTTGCTTCACCTAAATTGCAAGCAATATAAACATCTTACATGGTTAATATTTGCCCTTTACCTTTCTTATGTTACATTTCTTTTAAAAAGTGCTACTCTTTTTTATTAGTGTTTTAATAAAATGTAAAAGAAAATGAATTAAACTCAAGATGAGTAGAAAATTAGTTTAGTTTCAAATTTACAAATGAAGCAATGTTTATTAGCCCTTGGCCAAACATACTGTATGTAATATAAATGTGTGTGTGTGTATGTGTGGGGGGTGTACAGTGTGTGTTTATCAAAAATGTGTTTTGATATATGTTTCTCACAAAAAATGAGCCAATGCCAATGAGTTTGAGTTAGAAAAAACATTTTTTTAGTATCATTTGATGAAAAATGAAAACGGGTCCCACAGACCCGAACACCACACAAGGGTTAAAGAAGCGACAAAGTTGCAAGAAAGGGTAGGGGTGCAGTGCTATTCAGAACGAAGTCATTTTCATGGCTTGCCATACAACATAGGTCGGCAATAGGCCCACAAACGTGAAACATTTGGCCCGTGAGGTTGTTTGAACTCTAATGACCAATAGTGAAAAACTTAAAATGCTTCTCTGGTGAGCTTCAGTTTACACACCTTCCCTGTCCTTCTGTCGCGTTCGGCGTGATTTTAATTTCCGCCCGTTGTCGGGCTTCCTTTCTCATTATAAGGCTTTTTTCTCAGCTGTTCACTAGCCGGGGCAGCGATAGGGTATTGGACCGTGATCCTGACGACTCGGGTTCGATCTCTGCCTGAGAAGTGGTGTGTTTATTTATTTATTTTTTCTTTCTTCCTGAGTTTACCTGCTTCATTTTTCAAAAACATATATATTTTTTGTGGCCCGCCACGCAATTCAATTTTTTATTTATTTATTTTATTTGGCTGGCCTGCGGCCAAAACTAATTGCCGGCCCCTGGCATACAGGGTTCATACAGTCATGGAAAACCTGGAAAAGTCATGGAACTTGAAAATAGCAATTTCCAGGCCTGGTTAAGCTTTGGAAAAATATAAATATTCATACATTTATCAACAAAAAAAAAAACTCTATTTTGAGCTAAAAAAAAAAAAACGTCAGCTCAGAGTTAATTCAGTAATTTAGTCCCACACAATGGAACTCTCAGGATCTCAGATTGTGTGTCAACATTTTACCTGATTCATTTTAGACGTATTATAATCAATTTTGATCATAACTTTAGTTGATTTTTGGTTGTATTGTCCATGTTTGCACTGATGTTTTAAAAATTGTATGGTCATGAAAGTTTGCCGTGAAGGCATGGACAAGTCATGAAAAAATGGAGAACTTTGGAAATGTATTGGTTAATTGTTTTATTGGTTAAAAAGTGTATGAAACCAGGGCATATCTCTTGAGACAGTAGCGGTGTGTGGACGAGCATTACCTTGTTAGAAGAGACACTGGTTGTAGGACATTAGTTAAATAAGGTTGGGCAGGGACAGTGCCTGTAATGTATCTGCTGTTCAGGCCTGTTCAGCAGAAGTTTATTATGTGAGGGTTTTTTTTTTCTTCATCTGCTCTTCTTTTAGTACAGTCTGAACCTCCTCCTCTGTTCTGTACAGTTCTAATCGAGCTGTCAGACTCATCCACTGTTTTATTAACCACAGCTCCTGTCTGTTGGTTCATTCATTACTTTACTGGGATAAAAATGGACTTTTCAAAAACTGTAGAGTCAAGTAACACACCCTCTTTATCAAGCCTTAATAAAGAGGGTCAACAGTTGGTCTTTGTATCGTTATGTACAATTAGTGTTTGTGCTAGCATACCTGGATTGGACTACCGAGTGTAGTATAGAAAATATATAAAAAAAATTGTGTTTTTGCAGCTATTTGCTGTATTTAGTTCAATAGAAAATGTATTTATTATGTTTGACTGAAGCATTCATTTATAATTTAAGTTGCTGTTCTATGTTAAATTAGTAATTGTGAGACTTTGGGGTGAGAATGTTGTATATTATAAGCCTATATACCACCTCTTTATTACACTTCAGAATGAAACACACTAGTTTTCCTTTCATGGAACTAGAGAGCCCTGCTTTTATTGGCTGGTTTACAGTGCTGGAGACAGCTCACAGAACCTATTCTCAGCTGAGCGTCTTAAACAGTAGACCCCATGCAGTCTGAGAAAATAACTGTGAATTAGCTGAGCCTGGAGCTGCTGGACTGGACTAACAGTAATATCACACACACACACACACACACTCTCACACACACTCACACACATAAACACAGATATACCATGGATTTTTTGCTGAGGCCTACGAGTGTGTTTACAGCTTTCATTAGATACCTATCTCTTTTGCTCTCTCTCTCTCTCTCTCTCTCTCTCTCTCTCTCTTCTTTGCTTTTGCTCTCTCTCTCTCTCTCTCTCTCTCTCTCTCTCTCTCTCTCTGGTGTACATTGTTGGTGAGATCTTACCTGCTCACTGCTGAAATTACATTCTCACAAACACTAGTGTGTGTTATGATGAAAAATGGGACATTACTGCACACACACACCACAGTGATGCATCCATGCCTCAGGCACTGCTGTGAATTACTTTAGTGTGTGTGTGTGTGTGTGTGTGTGTGTGTGTGTGTGTGTGTGAGAGAGAGAGTTGTAGTTGTAATAATAGTACTAGTAGTAGTGTCAGAAGTAGAAATAATAGTAGTAATAGAAGTAATAGCAGTGATACTATTATTATTATTATTATTATTAGTAGTAGTAGTAGTAATAGTAAAGTAGTAGTAGTAATTGTGAAAGTAGTAATAGTAGTTGTTGTAATAATAATAGTAGTAATAGTAGTAGTTGTTTCAGTAGTAGCAGTAGTAGTAGCAATAGAAGTACAGTAGTAGTCATAGTAATCATACTAATATTAGTAGTAGTATTAATAAAAATAACAGTAGTATTTGTGAATGAAGTACAGTGGTAATAATAGAAGTAGTATTAGTGGCAGCATTAGTAGTACTAGTAGTAATAAAAAATTTAAATCCTATAATAGTAGTTGTATTAGTAGTAGTAGTAGCAGTAGTAGTAGTTTCAGTAGTAGCAGCAGTAGTAGTAATAAAAGTACAGTAGTAGTAATAATAGAAGTGTTGGTAGCAGTAGTAGACATAATGTAGTAGCAGCAGCAATACGTTAGTAATCGTATAAAAAGTAATTGTAATAATAGTAAGAGTGTCTATAGTAGACATAATAGGAACATTAGAAGAACAGTAGTAGTAATAGTAGTGCTACTAATATTAGTATTAGTTTTAATAATGATAACAGTAGTTTAAGTAATAGAAGTACAGCAGTAATGATAGAAGTGTTGGTAGTAGTAGCAGTAGTAGTAGTAACAGAAGTAGTAATAGTACCATAGCTGCACTAGAAGTAGGATTAAAAGTAATAGTAGTTGTAATAGTAGAAGTAGATAGTAGACATAATATAAACAATAAAAGTGCACTAGTAGTAATAATAGAAGTGTGGGTAGTAGTAGCAGTAGTAATAAAGTAGTCGCAGCAGCACTAGATGTAATTGTGATGGTAGTTATAGTAATAAAAATAACATTTGTAATTGTAGTAGTGGCCGTAATAGTAGTAGTAGTTTTAGTAGTAATAATAATAGGAACAATAGAAGTGCAATAGAAAAAGATTTTGGTATAAATAAAGGCGTTATAATACTGTAATTAGTCTTTACAATAACCGAATGTACCTTAATTGTTTGGTGCCTTAAAATACTACTTTAACATTATGGCTCTAATACACCCTAATTTAACAGTGTAATACTGGCAGCAGAGACATGGCAAACTTCCAGAATTGCAGTTCTCTGCCAGCGTCAAGTCATTTTGTGTAACATACTTAGACTTTTTACTGGGTCTTAACTGTTCAATGTACTTAATATTTACTCAAAAGTGAGAGCAAATTAAATATGTAGGTTCTGTCAAAACCAACTATAATGTTAAAGATTATGATATTACTATCATTATTAGAATTATAAATGCAACAATGATCACATACTGTCTCTCTCCTATCTCAGCTGATGACAAAACACCCAACCAAGCGGCTGGGCTGTTCACAGGAAGGCGAGCGGGACATCCGGGAGCATGCGTTCTTCCGTCGGATCGACTGGGAACGTCTGGAGAACAGAGAGGTCCAGCCTCCATTCAAACCAAAAGTGGTAAGTGACAACAAGCCTGGAGCAGTAAAGCCATAGCAATCATACCGACTGATTACAGTTCACTACAGTGTTGTCCCATATATACTGGGAGTGTATATACTACCTGGGTACACTAACTGCCAGTGTGTGAAATTTAGGGTAAAGAAATTGCTTTGTCCTTTGTCTTTCCTAGTCTGGATCAACAGAATCATGGTTTGGTTTGTTTGCAGTGTGATTGAAGCACTATCATCATCTACTAAACAATAGAAGAAGAAAAAGAACTACTGGTATTGTGCCAAAATCTGATGCACGCACATCATTCAGCAGTATGGGTTAAACGTAATACTCCAGTGATTCCTATATCTACTGTAACTGTAGATTAACTCTTAAATCTTATGCTTATTCTACTGAGTGATGTACATGCACACGAAGGGCAGTTAAACATTTAGACAAATAGTCCATAATATCTAAGTTTTGGTACATTGTGATTACACAGAGACATAGATTAAAGGTGTGGAGTATAGCAGATGCCCTAGAACTGTAACAGGTAACAGGTTTAAGGCAGTTTAGTGACATACTGAACAGGTGGCCAGTCATTAACTCTGATTCCAGCAGATATGACCGTAAACAGCCTAACTAAAAGGATAGAGCCTGAAGGTACCATAGACATGAAGGTTCCCTGCAACACTTGTATCAATTTCCCCACCCATCCAAAAACGTACTGTACATTTCGTCATGATTATTAATTTCGAGATGACATTTGGGTCACACAGCCCGAGCCTCAGCTATAGGTTTTCCTCCAAACTGCCACAAAACCATCCGCTTCAGTGGTATATAAAATATGTATACGTTATCTTGAGTCTTGGTCTTGGTGGGTATTATTCTGCACTGGCAGTGAATAGAGAACCCCCCCCCACATACTACCCCCACCCTTCACGCTACACACACACACATGCACAAACAAACAGCTTGTATTGACTTTCTGTCTTCATACCTGACATGAAATAGTTAGATTTTAGAGTGAGGAAGAGATACAGAGAGAGAGAGACAGAGAGAAAGAGAGAGAGACAGTGCATGCAGGCACATAAGGCTCGTGGCAGTCTGCCAGGACTATGTGGGCTGGCCAGGTGTGTGTGTGCTAGTGTGTGTGTCTGCCCATAAGCGTTTGTCACGATGAAAAATGCAGCAATCAAAGCATAAAAAACAAAGCACCGCAAAATGGGGTCAAGTGGCTGGATGGAGGAATGATCCTGTATGGAGAACGGGGTGAGAGTGTGTGTGTGTGTGTGTGTGTGTGTGTGTGTGAGAGAGAAAGAGATTGCAGCTTTTGGAGATGTGACGTAGAATTTGAGGTGTGTGAAGGTAAGTTTAAGGTAAGTGAACTAAATTAGCATAAAGCTGCTATAACCAATAGATCCCAACTAACCTTTACAGATATGACTATTCACACCACAGTTCCAAACCTGCAATGTGATTGGCTGAGAGGCGTTCTATGAGTTCCGTTATCAGCCAGTAATGCACTGTAACCAAAGCTCTCCATGTATTACTCCGCCACATACAGGTAACCGGGCAACGATGCAGAGCTTACAAGCCAAACAGCACAGCTACAAACAGAGCAGCAATGGAACTATTTTAACTCACTGAGTGTTTATAAACAAATAGATTGGATTTTCGCATCCTCTCAAAATCTTTCAATGAACAACGATAATAGAACGGGTAAAATTGCAATAATACGATTATATCGCAATAATACACTCTCTCTCATGCATTATTGCCTAAGTGTAGCACCAAAAATAGGTATCTTCAGTATGTAAGATAAAGAACTGTTTGTGGTGCTATAAAGAACCACTGTTAGGAGTTAGCCAAATATTTATTGAAATAATCTTGATATATAGGACTTTCCAAGAAGAAAGAGAAGTGAAAGGAGAAACTCACTTTTGGCATGCTTTTGTATTTCCACCTCAGTCTCAACTGACTCTACAAACGTGCAAAACATGCAAAAATCCATCTAGCGGTTTCAATTGAAAAAGTTTGGTGTTAGGAATTATATGCTTCTATGATCCGTTTGGATGGCTCCCTTATTGTAACGCTACAATAAGGAAACCTGCATTGAACCACCCTGACACCACCACCCCTCACCAGTCAATCCCCACCTGAGCATCACCCACTAGATCAGCTGAATTATTTGCCATTTCTGTTGGTTGAGAACCTCAAACAGTACAAGGCAGGAATATCCAGCAGACTTTGTCTGACAGAGGGATCTGTACCTACTGCATGTTGCATGTCAGCAGATGAGTGTGTTTTTTTTTCCCCTTTAGCACAGGCTAACACCAACTGTGCGCTCAGCATATATATGGTGTGGCCAGTAACAGCTTATTTGCATAAAAGTAACAGAGCCCTTAAACGGCTCATTCTGAAAGGGACTGAAACTGGTAAAAATTGAGCTGATGAGATCTCTTTATGTTCTAACTTGTGTAATATGTCTGCTTTAAGCATTCCCATGAATGACTTATAAATACAGCACTTAAAATGAAGTATTGTCACATAAGGGAAAGAACCTTAATGGTTCTGAAGAGAACCATATCCTCAGGATAGACGAGCACATTCCTCTTCTAATCCAGTTTTACACTCCATGTAATCTCATTCATTCTCATTATATTCCAGTCCTTTTAGTCATGAAATATCTGAATAATTGAACCATTTGTTTTATAATTTATTTCAGGGTCTGTTTAAAAATGTATAAACACACACACAAGCACACTGGTCATCTACTATCTCTCCTGCTTTCTCTCTCTTTATCTGTTTATCTACTTCATCATCTGAAGTAGGTCATCCTCTGTGCTTTTACACCTGTGTGTGTGTGTGTGTGTGTGTGTGTGTGTGTGTGTGTGTGTGTGTGTGTGTGTGTGTGTGTGTGTGTGCGTGCGTGTGTGCACTAATAATAACTTGTCATTTGGCTGTTTTGACAGGCATGCTACAGCTCATGTCAGGTCATTTGAAAAAACAATGTATAATCTTATTCCACCACCTCAGTCCACATACTTCTTTTACCTCAGAACCTCAGATACTGCTTCTGTATCTTAATACTATCTGAATAATGACTTACCTTGTCAGAATAATCTAATTCTGATTCCTCATAAAATAAGAAATTATTATTAATCATGGAATGGCGTCTCAAAATAATGATTTTCTCATGGCTTAGTATCAAAATAGCGTAGTATATATGAATGTATTAGCTTTAAATTACAATTGAATATCTCAGATGATAATGATAGTATCATGGAATTATGATATAGGGCCCTACCTCACTCCTTGATTAATGTGCGTTGCGGTGCTCATTGCTATCTTACACCCCGCCAACAGTCTATTTTCACGCCTTGCATCTTCATCATCTAAATAGTAATGGTGGTTCTAAATATATCTATGCCGATGGGCGTGGTGGTCTGGAAGTGAGGTGTGTTAGGTCTGAGGTGTATTGCTATCTCAGCAACATGCATATACCCCCGCTCGTTAAACACACACCCTGTGCATAGCAGTGTACAAACCAAATTTTACATCAACAATAAACAGAATACAGAGTAAAATATATTTATTCCTGCTGTTTCTGTAAATCACCTGTTCGTGCACCTTCACAAATACTTAGATACACAGAGTATCTAAATTATGTAGTATTATCACGTCCTTGCCCTGTGTCCCTGTGGTTTCCCGTCTGTGTTCGCGTTTTTCTTTTGTTTTGATTGATTGTTTACCATTTTTCTCGTGCCTGTCATTTCTCCCACGTGTTCCTGAGTGTTCCTCCGGTGTCTCCGCTCTCAGTCTTTTCAACTGTGTCTCATTTGTAGCTCCACCCCTGTCGACTGCTGTTTCCTGGTGTCTGTCTGTATTTATAGTCCGTGTGTTCCGGTGTCGGTTCTTGTGCGTTTTACATCTGTTAGGTTGTTTCCAGTGTTTTCCGTAATCTCTAAGTTCCTTGTTTTCAGTTTTGTTTCTGTTGTTTGTTTTTAGTTTGTTTGTTCCTTTATTATTTAATACATGCCTCACATTTGCATCCGCTCTTTACGTCTTCTCCTTGCCACACCCTGTCAAGTATGTAGTATTTTAGTCTTTAAATTACGATTGAATATCTCGAATTAATTAAAGTCTCTTAAAATTATGAAATAGTGTCTAAAAATAAAGACTAACCATCTGAAAACAGTGTAGTATGAATATTAGTGAAAATTGATAATTAGGTGCTTCAGTAGAATTTCTCACAAATTAAAGACAGGAAACAAATATTCCAAATTACACTATTTAACAGTACACTGTGTTCAGTATAGGTACGCTTGCATGTGCTCCACTGCTCCTGTTCTGTGTGTGTGTTCTGCTCTACATTACACCATTAAAGCTCACCTCATCTCCCCATCTGCTGCCACACGCCGATCAATACCACCCAAATCCCCAGACCCACGGGAGAGCATGAGGCCAGCTGGAGCTAATAGCTGCATCTTATTGAGATTAATCATTTTCTCACCTGTTGAGTCTCAGAAAGGAAAGTACATCAGCTGACCAGAGTCCTTCACAGCAAGCCGGACAACACTCTGGACGACTCTGAACAACTCTGGACGAGCATCTTGTCCAAAAAAAAAAAAAGTTTAATTCTGGGAATAATGTTCTTAGGCATTCTAATGCACACTCTGATATGACCTTACAGTAAATGATTCATTAGAGACACATTAGGATTTCTGCTGCAATGAATAATTCATTCCAGGCTTTCCCTAATATTCCCTATATTATTCCTCTCTGAGCTGAAATGTTTCAGAATGTTTCCAGCTCAGCCGAGTTCAGTTCTCATCTTAAAGACAAACTTTCTGTATTTACTTTTCTGCATGTTTCTGTATTAACATGTTACATACAAGGGGTGCACAAACCTTTGCATACATACAACTATACATAAAGGACCACCTTTAGGCTAAATACTAAATACTTTCTGGCACTGTAGTTCTACAAGAAAGCAACAATCAAGCACAATGCATCTCAAATGTAAATTAATCTTTTTCATCTATGAAAATGAAAATTGTGAAACTGGCAACCCCACAGGATAAAGAACCAGCAAGTGAACGGTGCAAATAATATTAAAATAGCACAGTGTTTCTGGATGCTACAGTTTAACTCAACCAGGTTAAAGCCACATTGCTAATAGACACAGCAGCCGTCTTTGGCAGGTTTGGAACCGCAATTCTAACACAGACCCAGCAGGTGGCCTTAGCAAGTTAGCCACAATGCTAACTGTTTTTCTGAACTGGGTTACTCATGGATAATCCTTATCCTATGTTTTTGTTCATTTTAGAACACACTTTATTTTTTTTTAATAGTATGTAGCCTAAAGGGGCAAAAGTTTGCTCACAAACTTGTTTAAAATGTATTTACTAAAAACATAAATATAGCTAAATTCAAAATATGATAGGCTGAGGACACCGTGTTGATTAGAAAGGGTAAGGGTAAATTAGAAAGCCAGTCTTGATGCTGGGTCTAGTCATGTTAAAGCCACAATGCTTGCTGTTTTTCTGAGC
Source organism: Astyanax mexicanus (assembly GCF_023375975.1). NCBI lineage: Eukaryota > Metazoa > Chordata > Actinopteri > Characiformes > Acestrorhamphidae > Astyanax > Astyanax mexicanus. The sequence goes on from NC_064412.1 coordinate 30,816,005, forward strand.
TGGATTACTTGCTGACAGCTGCTGATTGATATGGTATGTTTAACTGTTATAATCTGTATCATGTCGGAAGATTACTCTTATCCTCAGTAATGAAACCTAAAAAGCAATATGTAGTTTAACATCAGGTTTAGTAAATGATGAAATCTGTCCCATGGATTGACCTAATTGTTGGATCAAGTTGGATACTTGATAATTCAGCTAATTTTGGACCGATATCTAATCCTAATATTGCTTTGGTGCATCTTAGTTTTACCCCAGTCTCCCCAGTATAAACTTATTTTTCTGAAATAATTGAAAGTGTGTGACAGCCCTAAGACATATTGAAACTCAGTTTAAGTGGAGGCACGGTGACTTGTGTACGGTTTATTCAGAGAGCTGAAGTGTAATAACACTTTACGAGCCCTTTCAGCAGCACATTCACTCAGTTCCATCTAATATTGGCTCTCCTAATGGAATAAATTAACGCTGATGTTTTGCCGTAACCACATAACTCTACTAATGGATGCTTCTCGGCGAGGTTAATGTGGCCGTTTTTAACGTCTTAATGCCGTTTCCTCGCTCTCAGCCCCAGACCCTGCACGGTGAACAGGTTATGAATTTGGATTGGCTTTCCCTGGGCTGTTCCAGAACCAACGGGACAGAGAATTTTCTGCCCACACAGAAAAATGGAGAGGGAGATAAAGTCATTTATCATACTAAGTAGCTTCGAGTGTCCTTGATGCGCTTCACTGAATGTGTGTGCGGCTGTGTGTGAGTAAGAAATGAGTAGAGTTGGGATCTAAAGTGGGTCAAGCTTCTCTGGTCCCTACACTGGTTAGGGTACATGTGCGATACGAGGTATGAGCTTTACATTCCACTGAGAGGTGGATCATCATGTTCACGCTAAGATAAAGAACAGTACTCTGTATCTCTGAACAATGGCGTCACTGTAGGTGACAGGGGAACACAGCTGACCTGTGCATATATACAGTACCAGTCAAAAGTTTGGGCACACCTCTTCTCATTCAATGTGTTTTCTTTCTTTTTATCATTTTTACATTGAAAATGTATTACTGAAGAGATTAAAACTATAGAGGAACACATACAGAATTATTCTAGAAACAAAAAGTGTTAAACAAACTAAAAACAGAATATGCTTTATACTTTAGATTCTTTAGATAGTTGCCATATTTAGCTTTGATAACAGATTTGAACACTACTTGTATTGGTATATTATTGTCTTTATGAGGTAGAGTCACCTGAAATAGTTTTCTTAGCGTCTTGAAGGAGTTCCTGGAGGTCACCTTTCCATCACTTTATTTCATTTCAAATGTTTCAATAGAAGGTTTAACACTTCCAGATTTGGGTTTCCAGTAGCCCTCTAAAATGGTTTTGAAAGGAAATTTGCCTCTAAAAATACTCCAAAAGCTGTTTTTAGAATGTCATGGGACATGAATTAAGTTTTTTTATCATGACTTTTGCTATATTCTGTGGAAAAATATCTTAGAAAATTATTAATTGACCTGCAGAATATGCATGTGGTGCCACATGCACTTTTGCGATTTTTGTGAGAGTTATTTGTCTGTTTATATATTATACAATTCTATCCAGATATCGCCAGTCACAACGACATAGTAGATTTATGGCCACATAAAGATGGCAAAGATGTTTGGAGGATAGAGGTGAGGCATCCAACCACAAAAACACTGTACCAGCTGTTAAGCTTGGTGGTGGTAGCCATCTCTTTGGCTGTTTTTGTGCTGGTGGAACTGACAAAACTGATACAATGCAACTGATGAAAGTTGTTGGTATAATGCAGAGAGATTTCGAGGCAACCACAAACCATCAGCTAGTCGTCGGAAACTTGGACATAACTAGGTTTTCCAATACGACAGTGATCTCAAACAAAGTCCTAACTTCCAGAAAAGTCATGATGTCAACCCTGGAGCCAACATTTTGAACTCTTTTTAAACAATTTTGCTAATAAGAACATATTAACATTCAACCAGAACTCTAAAAAAACAAAAGCTTGTTAATGGTAACCAAAAACATCTGATCAAGTGGCTACTGGCTAAGAAACATTTACCGTAATCAAAAATAGTTCTGCGTACCAAGAGCTGTATGTATATTTTTGATCCTTTGAAAGACATTGAGTCTTGTTAGTCACATTCCCTGATATCATTTTTATTATTATATATTCCCTGGCCTGTTTTCTTTTTTTAAAAGCTCCATCTCGACTGAACTCTGTCCTGCCCTGAGCACTGCATCATTAGCTCACTCTATCTGTGTCTCTCTCTGTCTGTCTTTCTCTTATCCGTCTCCCTGATATAAGCCTGATTCCCAACTGTGCATCCTATTCATTCAGTCTAATGGAGGGAGGTCAGCAGAGGCCGGGCCAGTTCAGCTCGACCTCATTCTCCACTCAGCCTGTTAAACTTCCTCTCAGCCATTAGTTCCAGTCCAGCTTTAGTGAGCGAATGATCTCCAGCGTGTGTAATCTTTACTCTGGCATGCCACCCAAAACACATTTTCATAAAAATATTAAGCTATTTAAACGTGTGCAAGCATCCTCTTTCCATTCTGTCATGGTGAGGTAATGATCAGGATATATCATCAGATATTAACCCTTGTGTGGTCTTAACATTCTGTTTACTCCCCTTGTCCTATGAGTCAAAAATGACCCGCCCTACCAAAGCCCCAAAATAAAGCAGCCTAATTTAATTTAGAATCCTCCAAATTTGTATTCTCCAGGATCCATTCCATTTTTTGGATGGTTGGTGGGTTGAACAAGAGAAAGGTGGATGGGATGAAATGTGCTGGACATGGGCAGCTGAACACACTGTTGGTTCTGGAGTCTTCCTTATGATGTTAAATGCTGTGTGTATTAGAGGGGGTTTGTGTGTGACTTTTATACTTTTGGTGTTTAAATGCTTTTATAAATCATGGGTCAAAAATGACCCATGAGACAATCTTTGTACCCTAGTGGTCTACAGCCCACATGGAAACATAAACAAAAACAAAGTATCACTCCTGCCTTTAGAAAAAGTCATAACATTTCAAGTTGGAAAAAGATAGTTTAAGGTATTTTTTTCTACAGCTACATATGGTAGCGGGTCACTTTTGACTCACAAGACAACCCAAGGGTTATGGAAACACGCTGAGTTTAAGCTCCGACAGCTCTTTTTAGCAGAGCTTCCGCCAGTATTTTCTTTTTTAACTGTGTGGTACATCATGGTAATCATCACCGATATTCCCCCAGTCCCACTTCCACACTCTGGGTTGCCTGGTATAGAACACAACAGCTTTCAGACAGTGTCCTGCAGCCATGGAAAGGGGAAATCTGGCTATTTTTCTGCTGAACAGGCAATAACTGAGCTCCAGTAAGGTTGCTAACAATATCACTTGCGTAGTAGAGATGGACATTTTGGACACTGAAACACATATATTCACTGTTAGTTACAGAGTAAGACTCGTCATCGTTTGACACTGTGTGTCAGTTTCGTAACCAGCGTGAGCTTGGTGTCTGGGGAGGAGCAAATGGGGCAGAAAACTCTATTCAGTGTTTGGTTGTTGTTCAGCAGAAAAAAGCCAGCTTACCTATTTTCATGGCTGCAGGACACTGATTGCATGCTATTGTCTATACCTGGAAATCCAGGATGTGGAAATGGGATGGTTGTGGCTAGATTTGGAGACCACAATCAGGCAGATTACCATGACTTATCACACAGTTTAAATTAGAACATACTTGCTAAGCTCTGCTGACAAGAGCTGTCTGTGCTTTAACTCAGCATGTTTCCTATAAATATCGTTAATATTAGTTGAGCTACTACAGAAAATATAATGATTAATTGTCCTTTAAAATCATGCAGATATGAACCAGCATCTTCAAATAATGATCCTAATGTTCACATCAACCATCAGAATGAGTTATAAAATATCTCACTGATTTCGGGTGTAGTGTGATTGTTGGTGCCATACAGGTTATTTTCGGTGTTTGCTGATTTTCTAGGATTAACTGTCTATTACTTCAATCAATCAGTCAACCTTTATTTTGACTTGGATGTACATTGAGGGCAACCCTCATTTTCAATGTAGCCGAGTATTTAAAGAAACAGGGATTGACATGACAGAGAAAATAATAGCTAAATTTGATTTTTTTTAAATAACAGTAAATAAAATATAAAAATAGATAAAAAATTCAAATAGAATTAAAATAAAATAAAAAATAATAAAAATAATAATTATAATAAAGCTTGGTTTAATTGATAAAAAAAATTGATAAAAAGAAAATAAGATTAATACAACAAAAATAGTTAAAATTAGCTAAAACTAACTTTTACATAATACAATAAAAATACAAATAAATAAATGAACTAAAACAATTAACAAAAAAATAAATTACTTAAAATCGGGCAATTAGGAAATCCCGTTCAGTTAGTGTTAGTTCTGTAGATAGGGGCACCTCATCGTAGAAGGAGGTAAACAGAGAATTTTCAAATTTGTTGGAGCTGACAAATTGGATACAGTAACTCAAATAACCACTTTGTTTAATTGTGGTAACAAGAAAATCATCTCAGAATGTACACCAATGTCCAGCATTTTAGTGGATGGGCTTCAACAGCAAAGGACTACATTGGGTTTCACTCATTATCAGCCAAGAACAGAAAGCTGAGGCTACAGTGGAGTGCAGTAGGTACAGACTCACCATCCATTTCTGCTTAAGATCATCACACAGATAGGAGGGTCAGAATTTGATCCAAACAACATGAATCCATTGACTCAACCTGCTTTGTGTCTTCAGTCCAGGCTGGTGGAGGTGGAGTAATGGTGTGAGGAAATGGCACGCTTTTCTTGGCACATTTCTAGCTTCTTAATACCACTAAACCATTGCCTGGAATGTAGTATAACACAAAAATGATACATACATGGTCTTTGTTCAATTTTACATCTTTGTTATTTTTGTCTGCTTGTTTCAGTGAGCTATACATTCAGTTCAGAGCTTCTTGTTGTTGTCAGTGAATTAGAATGTGATTTCTAGGGGTTAAGCCGTATCTTTGTACAGAGGAGTACAACAAAAAAGCCAGGGCTTATGAGTTTAGAAGCATCCCAGGGGGTTGGAGTGGATCAAAGCACTGCCTGGCATTGTAGAGATGAGCCCTTCAAAGCCAATTTGGTCCAAATCCCAGTCGTTCAGTGTGCTGTCTGTGTCTGGGTGACCTTGATTAGGTCCGGCAGCAGCCTAATGTCTGGACATTTTTGTAGGGTTTTGTTTATTTTTCCAAAAGAGTTCATTTTTTTCTTTTTATTTTTTTTCTTCGGGATTTTTAAGAAACAGTAAACCAATAAAATAATTATACAATTCAAAATCTACTCATACGGCTTTATAAGGATGGTGGAGGCTTCATAAAAAGCCTCCATCAAGGTTAAAGACCTGGACTGGGTTTTACCAGTTGTGAGTGTTTGATCATGTTTAGGATTGTGTGTAAAGTTCTTTGTTAACACCAATTAGTTTTAAGCGATCCTTCAACTAAAGCCGGTAGCATCACAAATCCATATGATGGGCCCAATTTTGGCAATCTTTAGCCAAGCAATCAACCGCACACCACTCTTTAGGGCATGTCAGTGTGTCTTTGCTATCATAACAACGGGAAAAGTAAGCTTTACATGGCTTGACAATGGCAAAAGGCATGTAATAATTCTCTTAAATAATCATGGCTGTGTTTTGGGTGTAAAATGCAATAAACCAATCAGCATGTCACTTGCAATTATCATTAAAAGAGCCAGGTGTGCTTTGGCGGATTGGTATTTTAATGGTGCAGCACTTCTGTCTCAGCAGAGGAAACTGACCTTCATGCATTCACGTTGTAAAGGTGCATGAGCAGGTCGTTTACAGGAAATATAATGTTATTTAATTTAGTTTTCTGTTTATTGTTGATGTAAATGTTAGGTCTGTGCACTGCTGCGTGTCCTTGGATGTGTGTAATGAGCGGTTTTGTGCGCTGAGAATGTGTGCTGCACCTGTGTTGCCAAAATGCAATGAACATCTGACGGTTGACTGTTGTCAGGGTTTTAATCAGTCAGTGGTGCACGTGTCTTTTTTTCCGTTGACAAGATAGCAATTCACACTATCTTGCTGCGACAGCAAACGTGCACTCTGAACTTCATGTTGCTGCTACCTGCCTCCTCTTCCTATTTTTGTGTATTTATCTATTTTATTCTATTCTAATTTATTCTGTTCTTTTTTTTTCATTTTTATTTCATTTTATCTTATATTTATCTATTTAAACAATTGCTCTTTGGGAGTAAACTGGACGATGAGATAACAATTTCGTTCCACTTCATGTACCACATATGATGTGAATGACAATAAAGTCTCTTTGAATCCTTGAAATTATCCTGAACAAACCTCATTTCCAGACCCCCACACCCATCTGCATAGATATATACTTGAGCATGCACTGAGCATGTGCCGCACCTGTGTTGCCAAGACCGCAATGAACGTCTGACTGTTGTCAGAGTTTTAATCAGTCAGTGGTGCCAATGTGTTTTCTATTGCCAAGATAGCAATACACTATGCAACACTATTTAAGCTATGCAACCTTTTTGCGATTTATTCAGGAATTGCACTTTTTCTTAGTATCATATAAATAGTTTCCAAACTTGTAGTCCATTCAACTGCATCAGCATTTTGCCATTTTAAGTTATTCCATTATGAGTTCTATATTCTAAATAGCTGTTACTGTCTTAAACATGACATGTTTTGCCATGTTTTTTAACTTTTGGAATTCAATTATAAATGAAGCAGAGTATGTATTTTGTATTACTTTTAAATATAGGCCAAAACAAATTTAGTAGCTCTTAAAATTCTAAGAAGTCTATTGCTTTTTGAAATGCATTCAGTCTGGTGGGTCTAAGTGTGTGACTGGCACTACAGCTGGGGGTCTCCAGCGGAAAGGCTGGCAGGGCTTTTTGAAAGGAGCACTTTGCATTCATCGACCGACAACAAATTCCTCATAAGAACCTACAAAAAGGAGCACAATCATACTGTACATCCACGCAGCTTTCAGAAATGACTGCGGCTCAGCGGCGGCTTTGTGTCGGCCTCTCTTTCATTCAGAACTCTTTCCTTCTGTTGTCATGGATGCGGAGAGGAAGAGAGCAGGGGCTATTTCTGTCTCGTCTCCAGCTCCACTTCTTACCCAGCCTGGCAGCTTCACAAAGGAAGAGCCATCTCAGTTATTCTCTACTGCAGAGTCTTTCACTCACTCTATCTCGCTCTCTCTCTGCCTGTCTCACTCTCTCTTTCTCTCGCTCTCTCTTCTTTTAGTGCTCCATTCCTTCTGTTAACAAAACAAGCTTTATCTGTCCCAGAGAAAGAGAGAGGGAGAGAGAGAGAAATAGAGAAGACGTGTGTGTGGCATTATCGATAACTCATCCCACAGCTTTCACAATATCAGTACAATCATATCATTAGTGCCATTGAGGTTTTTTATCATTAAATTAGTGTTTTTGCCCTGAACACAAAAAATATTTTTCATTCTATGGACCCTTTATTATTTTATAAAGCTTTAGACTACATGTTAGTCTACGTGTTTAGCATAATACCCAGAGGTTGTCTTTAAAGAAATACATGTATAAGTACTGCCAGCATTGCTGCAGAGCTTGAAGTGAAAGACCATTCTGCAGTGATCAAACTATCTGCATGCCACTGTCCTAGAAGGGGGCCTCTTCTGAAGTTGATGCACAAGAAAGCCCGCAAACAGTATGGATTACTTGAACCATGTCTTGTTGTCTGATGAAACAAAGATTAACTTGTTTTGCTCAAATGGGTCCAGCATGTGTGTTGACATCCCGAATGGCAGTTTTTCAACGCGATAACCTTAAACACATCTCCAAGATGAATTGCTTTGCTGAGGAAGCTAAAAAAAATAAAGGCGATGGACTGACCAAGCATGTCTTTGGACCTAAACTCAATCGAGCACCTCGGTGGCATCCTCAAATTGAAGGTGGAGGAGGTTTATAAAGATATTATGTATTAATTAGAGTGAGATTTTACTATTGCAGACTAGACAGCTTAAGCTCGAGACGATATGAGAAATATTAATTGAAATTAATATAATTACTTGCTTAACATGTCTTCATTGGAAATTGGAGAACAGGCTGAAAGGAGGATAGTAAAGTATGCAGTGAAACAGATATAGGTCTACAGTCTGTAATTATAACTACAATAAAAACTACAAAAAAATGGATAATGGATGTAGAAACAAAGAGGTGATCATAATGTTATGCCCAATCAGTGTTCTCAGTATAAGCACCCCTCTTATTTTTTAAAAAGGATTCATCAACTCCTAGTGGTTTTGCTAACTGATCTGTCTTTTATCTGTAACGTGTATGAGTCTATTTTCCTCTGAACGTGGATTATTGATCCACAGTCAGTGTGATCCAGGGAGAGATCGATATCAGCTTCTCACGCTTCAAAATGCTGACCGTATTCATAACCTCGCCACAAGGACACAGTGAATGGCTTGGCTTGAAAACATATCTAGAATAGAGCTCGAAATGTTGGACAGACCCAACAGAATGATTTTTATTGGGACATTCATTTCATTCTTATTTGTCGGGTTAAAACTGTGCAAATTGGTCACAATTTGGACTTCATTGCAAACTGTTATAAGCCATTTAAAGGAACAATTAGTAATAAATGCGAGAGAGTGTGTGAAATGGCTACATTTGCAAAGTCCAAAATGCATGTTTCAACTACGCTAGTTGTGGTGATAAATTGCCCAGCTATGGTTAATGAACCTTCCTGAAGCTCTGTGATTACCCGTTCAGCAAAAATACAAAAAAAAGGTGTTTTATATCCCTGACAACTTGAGGTCTGGAAATGCAACTATGCTAGAGGTGGTGGTAAATTACCCAGCTATGGTTAGTGAACCTTCCTGAAGCTCTGTGATTACCCATTCAGCAGAAAAATAGAAACAAAGTTGTGTTCTATCCCTGGCAACTCCGGGCCTGGAAATGGGACTGGGGGGGAAAACAGTGGGCAGATTTGGAGGCTACAAACCACACAGACTACTCTGACGTACTGCACAGTTCAAATAAGAAAATACTGTGAAGTTCTACTGAGAAGAGGTGATACTGTCTAAACCCAGATTGTTTCCTTAATGTCATGGATCTGAGGTGTGTAAAAAGGAAATTGAGCTCAGACATGTCAGCAGAAACATATCTGTTAAATGCACTTCCTGTTAAATGCAATACCTGAATTAGTTTGTAGTATGTTGTTCAAACCCTTTTTTCTTACCAAATTCATGCTCTATTTAAGAATAAATTAATTTAAATTAAAACACTGTTCAGGGAAAGTTAAACATTTAGCATTTATTTAGTTTTCACTTGAAAGCTGAGCATTGTATGGACTTACATGTAGCAGCAATGGAGTCTCTCAAACAGAGCCAGTCGTACCAATGAGCCCTTATATAGGGGAGTTTCCTGCCTTTGGAGTGGGACATACCACTCTTAAAGCTAGAGTAGGGGGCTATTATAGTTGTGTGTTTGTTTCTGCAATGGTTTTGTTAGGTAAATCCTTTGTTTATGCTTCAATATGTATATTGTGTGTTGTATATAATTCGGTCTAAAGCCTACAAGTTGATTATAATTGGGAATTGAGTTAATTGGTCTTGTTTAGTTGGACTGACTAGAGGAGAAGCTAATGCTTAATAAATTGGAAGCTCCTAAAGCTGAGGGGAGTTTTCTTTTGTTTTATTTTTTGGAACCTAGAGGCTGGTCGAAACAGGAGGCACTGATGTTTAGCTTGTTTCTCTAGCAGGCCTTCCAAGGCATAAATATTTGCATCTCTATAAAGAAAAAGTAAAAGGAAGAAAAAAGTAAAATAAATGCTGCGCTGGACGCTGCTTCTATAATCCTTAATATCCACAACAAAACAGTCCATTATTTGAAGTTTTATCCATTCTAAACAGTATTTTTTTGTGTTTTTAAGTGTTGCTTAAAAAATTTGGAAGCACAAGTCCACTAAGCCTTTGGGTCCATAAATAGCATACTTTGCTATGATCTCTGTGTTGTTGGTTGTCAGCCAGCCAAACACTGGGAACTGGACATTAACAGATCAGTCACTGTGTTGTTTCTCTGAACCATGTCCCAATAGGGTTCTATCACCTGGGCAGGTGAACTGAAAGTGGAGTTTTAATGTGCTAGAAAGGAGGTCTGGCAGCCAGCCATCAAAGTTAACTCAAAGTGCAGCCAAATGTAATAATCATATAACAAAATCATCATCATATTAGGCCTTTTTTACTTATCTGGAGCAAATCGCCGCTGTCTAATGAAAAATAAGTATCTCCATTTTTGTCGATTTTTATTTTACTATATATTTTAAACAAACTGTCCTATACCCTCTGCCAAAGTTTCTTGATGAACGGACCAATATAGTAGATGTATGATGAGCAATGTAGAAGAGCAGATCATCAATGATGAAATACTGTTGCCTGCAGTCGGTTGAAACTGTGCCAGTGATGATGTTGCCAGGGAGCAGCCTGACTGTTCTCACAAACACCTGAGCCTCAAACATCAAGCAGCCGAGGCAACTGAATTATAATCCAGGTGAAACTATACAGAGCGTATAATCTGGAATCTGCACAAAGTCTTGATTCTGTGGCCGTGAGGGGAATGCGGGGAAGCACTGTGCCCTGTTTTTACAATGCTTTGAAAAACGCTTTTCAGAGAAACATAGGAGAAAAACACAAAGAGCTGAAGGAGATTACTAAAGAAGTTTTGGTAATATAATAAGTCACTATGGAGCAGAGGGTTCAGAGTCTACTGGCATCATCTCTACAGCCAGACGTGGGCTATATGGCTATAGAGACCCTCAGAACTGAGCTCTGGAGCAGTGAAACTGTATTCTTTGGAATGATGGTGGGCCATCCTCTACTTTTCTCCCATTTTCTTCCAATTTACACAGCCAGTTACACAACCCACTCATTAGGACTCCCTCTATCACTAGTGATGCCCCAAAACCAGGAGGGTGAAGACTGGCACATGCCTCCTCCGACACATATGCAGCATTTCTGAGTAGCATCACAGCGCGCTCGGAGAGAAGCTCAGCAACTCGTTTCCGGTACACACATCACCCTTTGGAGTGGGGTGGGGAGAGAGCGCTATCTACCCACCCAGAGAGAGCAAAGCCAATTTTGCTCTCTCAGAGCTCCGATAGCCGATGGCAAGCTACATAAACAGGATTCGAACCAGCAATCTCCTGATCATAGTGGCAGCGCCTTAGTCCGCTGGATCACTCAGAGCCCCCCATAAGTTTAATAGTTGATGATGAGGTGGACAGGTGTGATCTTCTTGTTGCTGAATGCTCCACAATCTAGTAGAAAGCATTCCATGGACATCAGACCCAGCAACTTTAAGAGCAGCAGGATACATTATTTTTTTTAATACTCTTGATTTGAGAAGAAACAATGAACTAGCTGAAGCAGGTGAGCGTCTTCATTTTAGGCAATTGCTGGTCTCTATATCTGCGCTGGAGATGCCTTTGTTCTCAAACCTCAGTGTGAGGCCATCTAAGTCTGAGAGCACATGGGCAGCACAGGGAATTTCATTGTCTAATGCAAGAATTGCGAACAGGATATTGAACGATTTCAGGGCTGTATGACTGGATATCTTCTTGGTCAGCAAGGTTAGGTTCTAGACAGTAGAGTTTAGATTCTGTTCTCCAGCTTGAGGAAAGTGTCTGTGATATAGGCCTAGGTTTTTAATGCTGTTTTTAATTTTATATAAAGCTATGGCATTTTATATAAAGCTATTAAAGTTTTTTTTTTATTTTACCAAACTGAAAACCTCTGGAATATAATCAAAAGAAAGTTGGATGTCATCAAACCACAAGCCATCAAACCAAGCTGAACTGCTTGAGTTTGTGTACCAGGAGGAGAACATGATGTATGAAAACTGTGATTAAAAACCAGGGCTATCCCACCAAATATTATTTTTTTAACTCTTAAAAGATTATGAATATGAACTTGTTTTCTTTGCATTATTTGAGGTCTGAAAGCGCTGCATCTTTTTTGTTATTTCAGCCATTTCTCATTTTCTGCAAATTAATGCTCTAAATGACAATACTTTTATTTGGAATTTGGGAGAAATGTTGTCCGTAGTTTATAGAATAAAACAACAATGTTAATTTTACTCAAATATATTCCTATAAATAGCAAAACCAGAGAAACTGATTACTATTTTTTCCAGAGCTGTATAACAAAGTAACAAATCACATTGTGAGTATAAAACAAGCTGCACAAGTTATAATGTTAAAATCACCCAGCACATGAGCTCATCCACCTGTCTGCATGACACTCAATTTTGTGTTCCTTCCTTAATAAACTGTTTTTTTTAATAGGCCTATGCTTCTTCTGTGTTGCACTGTTCTTGAACATCATTCTGAACAGATTCCGCTTATTCAAACAACCCAGAATTTTAGTTTTAAAGCTCAGTTTTAACACTCAAAAATTGTTGAGTTTAAAGCAAGTTTGGGCTCAGAATGACAGTTTATGGGCTGGTCTGGGCCGGGCTGGACTCAGACAGAACGTGACCAGATCTTGGTAGGGTCAGGCTGTTTTTTTTGGGCCCACTCTAAGCTCTACTAGACAGCGAACATGGCTAGGTGACTAGAAACAAAAAGCCGGTAGTGTAAGGGGCCGCCCGCGCCGTGGTCTTCCCACCACTAGAGGGAGGCCACGCTCTAAGCCAAGTGGTAATCAGCGCGATTAACAACAGCTGGTGTCACTACCTTATAAGGGCTTCCTTCCGGTTCCTCGGCGCAGAGTCTTGAGTATTCCTGTGAGAAAGCAAGACCACGCCGGTTTTCCTAGCGATCTCCTTAGAGTTGCCAAGTGGCTCTCTTTTTCTCTTCACCTCTATGAGAACAGTGTATACTGGGCTCAGTTCAGAGAGGTTCTCTTTATTCCTTCTTTTTCTCTTCACCTCTATGGGAACAGTGTATACTGGGCTCAGTTCAGAGAGGTTCTCTTTATTCCTTTCGGAGCTACCTGCTTCGCTTTAATCCCTCCACCTCGTTGGTCGTGTCACCACGAGGCTGTCTTTCTTTTTTTTCTCTCTCTCACTTTCGTCACAAAAAAAAAAAACAAAACAAAAAAAAAAAAAAAAAAAAAAACTTTCTATCGTTTCTAGCGACCAGAGGGGGAAACCTTTTCCCTTCTAACTTCGCTTATCTTTTTATCTAGCCTTTATTGGTTGGTTCTCACAGTTTACAAATCATTAATCCTGCTATAATTATTATTATTATTTTCTTTCACTTCGTTTACTTTGCTCGCGCTCCCGCTTGCCACGAGTCATTTAGTTCTTTCCAGCGCTGACGTCATCGGCTCGTCCCCGGTGGCGCAGTGTGTAGGCAGCGGTCGCTGCGCCTCAGAACCCATTCTCGCGGGTGTTCAAACCCCGCTCTCCGCGATTTTTATTTTGACTTTTTCAAACCTTATACTGTCGCTTTGTGTCTTCATTTCTTTCATTTCGCCACAGTAAAACAGTTCTTTCTACTCTTACACTTTAGTTTGTTTAATTATTTGGTGTTCTATACCCTGCCCCCAGTGTTAAAGCACCTACAGTCACTAATCACTCATATCCCTCTATAGTGTTGTGGTCTACTCATTGGCCCTTCACACAAACGGTCTGGGTTCAAACCCAGCTCAATGCAATTCTGCCATATTTGCTTTTGAGTTCATCCTGGTGCTATATTTCACCAGGTTAAATACAATCTGAGACAGCTATCTGGATCTTACCTTTAGGGCAGCTGTCTCATTACAGCAAGACTCTGCCAGAATATGGACTCAGCAGATAAGGCAGCAATGCAACAGGCCATAACCTCTCAGGGTGCTCGTCTGGGCAAGCATGAAGACGCGTTAAATCAGCTAGCTGAGCGTCTGCAGGAGTTAACGGTGGCTGTCCAACAGTTGGCCATTCCACCCAAGGATGAAGCCCCACCTGCTGCTGAGGCTCCGCCTCTCACTGCATCCTCCGCAGACATAGTGCTACCAGCCCCCATGAGATTCAATGGTGAGCCAGGTGGATCTCGGGGCTTTCTGCTCCAGTGCTCTTTGGCTTTTAAGCAAGCCCCTAATCGGTTCCCCACTGAGGAGGCCAAGGTTGCATACATGATTTCCCTCCTTTCTGACCGTGCCTTAGAATGGGCTACAGCCCTTTGGGAGGCCGGTTCTGTAGACTGTACCACCTCTTCTCTATTTGCCGGAGCCATGAGGCGGACATTTGATAGTTCCAGCAGGGGCAGTGATGCTGCCACTGCTCTCCTCAATGTACGCCAGGGTTCTCGGTCTATTGCGGACTATAATATCACTTTCCGTACCCTGGCTGCTGAGAGTGGGTGGGACTGCCTTGCTCTTATGGCTGTTTACCAACAAGGCCTCAGTGAAGAGCTAAGAGATCTCATGTCAGTCCGTGATCCTCCAAATTCTTTGGAGGACCTGTATGACTTGGCTCTTAGGCTTGACAACCGTCTTCGTGAACGTCGCCGGGCCAGCAAGAAGGGGCCTCGCACTCCTCAACCTCAGGAACCTTCTCCTCATTCCCGGCCACAGTCTCGGGCTGATGGGAATGAACCCATGCAACTCGGTCGCACCCACCTCACCCCCCAAGAGGCCGAGACACGTCGCCGTCAGGGCAGATGTATGTATTGTGGAGGGGACGACCACAAGATAGAAAAATGCCCTGTTAGGCCAGTAAAAGGCCAAGCCTACCCCCGGTAGGGGACCCCAGGGTAGGCTCTCTCCTCAGTCCCCAGTCAAGTGGGCTGTTTCTCCCAGTCACTTTGATATGGGGAACACCACCTAAGGAGGGACGCCTGACTGCCTTTATTGACTCCGGTGCAGCAGGCGATTTCATGGACATCTCCACAGCACGCCAACTGGGTTTACCCCTGGAGTCCCTCACCACTCCTCTACCAGTGTCGGCTATAGATGGCTTCCCACTAAGATCAGGGGCAATTAACCAACAGACCAAACCAGTCATTATGAAAGTGGGTCAACATACTGAACGCCTATCTTTCTTTTTGACCCAGGCACCAAATCTACCTGTTATCTTGGGGTATTCTTGGCTGCAAAGGCATAACCCCCATATAGACTGGCTCTCAAAAAGTATTCGTCAGTGGGGTCCCCATTGTAGGGCTTCATGTTTACGCCCTGGCCTCCTGGAGAGTCATGGAACCCCACACCAAAAGCCTGTTGACCTGACTAAGGTACCAGAGGCTTACCATGACCTCGAGGAGGTCTTCAGCAAGCAAAAGACTGAGGTCCTACCACCTCACCGTACCTTCGATTGTGCCATCGAATTAATGCCGGGGACTGTTCCTCCTAGGGGGCGCCTCTTTTCTCTATCAGGGCCTGAGAGAGAGGCTATGGAGGAGTACATCAAAGAAGCACTGGCACAGGGGTTCATCCGTCCTTCAACATCTCCTGCTGGGGCAGGATTTTTCTTTGTAGGCAAGAAGGACGGGGGTCTGCGACCGTGTATTGACTACAGAGGTCTTAACAAAATCACGGTCAAGGACCGCTACCCTTTGCCTTTGATGACAACCGCCTTTGAGGCACTCCAACAGGCCTCCGTTTTCACGAAATTGGACCTTCGGAGTGCCTACAACCTGGTGCGGATCCGGCCTGGGGATGAATGGAAGACAGCATTTGTCACCCCTACAGGCCACTATGAATACCTAGTCATGCCTTTTGGGCTGATGAATGCACCAGCTGTCTTCCAACGGCTTATCCATGAGGTCCTGCACGAGACCCTCGGCCTTTATGCTTTCGTTTACCTGGACGACATCCTCATATTCAGCAAAGACCTGAAGGAGCATGTTGTTCATGTTCGAAGAGTGTTACAGCTACTCCTGGAGAACCATCTCTTTGTAAAACTTGAGAAGTCTGAATTCCATGTTTCTACAGTGCGGTTCCTGGGGTTCGTGGTCTCCAAGGGCAGTTTAGCTATGGATCCTGCCAAACTGAAAGCAGTGGCCGAGTGGCCTCGTCCCACCTCCCTCCGCCTGGTCCAACGTTTTTTGGGCTTCGCCAACTTTTACCGCCGGTTTGTTAGGAACTTTGGCTCGGTTGCTGCACCACTCACTGCTCTGACCCGCAAGCAGCCAGGCCTATTCCAATGGACCGACGAGGCCCAGAAAGCCTTTGAGGAGCTCAAACACCGGTTGACCAGTGCCCCTGTCTTACGCCTCCCAGATCCTGACCTCCCATTTTTGGTGGAGGTGGATGCCTCGGACATTGGGGTTGGTGCTGTCCTGTCCCAGCGCTCAGGGGAGAACAACAAGCTCCATCCCAGTGCTTATTTCTCTCACCGTTTGACTCCCACTGAAAGGAATTATGACGTGGGAGATCGGGAACTCTTGGCCGTTAAGATGGCCCTTGAAGAATGGAGACACTGGCTAGAGGGATCCAAACACCCGTTCTTGGTCTGGACGGATCACAAGAACCTCTCTTACATCCAGAGTGCTAAGCGACTGAACCCTAGACAGGCCCATTGGGCCCTGTTTTTCAGTCGCTTTGACTTCACTCTGTCTTACCGTCCAGGATCCAAGAACATTAAGCCTGATGCCCTTTCCAGGCAGTGGGAGGAACCCTCTGTACCACAGTTCTCTCCAATTCTTCCCCCCGAACGTATACTTGCTCCTCTGCAGTGGGAGATTGAAGGAGTAGTCCGGACAGCCTTACAAACTGAGCCAGATCCAGGCGGAGGTCCCACCAACAGGCTGTATGTCCCCACCTCTGCTCGGGCTCAGGTTATGCACTGGGGACACACCAGTCCTGTTTCAGGCCATCCAGGGGTTAATCGCACACTGGAATTCCTGAGCAGACGATTCTGGTGGCCTAAGATGGCAAGAGAGGTTCGGCAGTTTGTGGCTTCCTGTGATGTATGTGCACGTAACAAGGAGCCCAGGACTAGGCCCCCTGGACTGCTACATCCTTTACCTGTTCCACATCGCCCATGGTCACATCTGTCCTTGGATTTCATCACCGGATTACCCAAATCCAGGGGCAACACGGTCATTCTGGTGATTGTGGACAGGTTTTCAAAGGCAGCTCGATTTATCGCCCTGCCAAAACTCCCGTCATCTCAGGAGACTGCTCAACTCGTTCTCCACCAAGTCGTGCGGTACCACGGGATCCCTGTAGACCTGGTATCAGATAGGGGCCCCCAGTTTTCAAGTCGGTTCTGGAAAGCTTTTTGTACTTCTCTGGGGGCTTCTGTCAGTCTGTCCTCAGGGTATCACCCCCAGTCTAATGGGCAGACCGAGCGGGTGAACCAAGACCTTGAGCAGTCTCTCCGGTGTCTGACGTCCACTTGCCCTGCCACCTGGACGGATCACTTGTTGTGGGCTGAATACGCTCACAACACCCTGTGGCACTCCTCTCTGGGAATGTCCCCTTTCGAGTGTCAGTTTGGTTATCCGCCTCCCTTGTTTTCAGACCAGGAGGCAGACACAGCTGTTCCCACTGCACTCAGTATGGTGAGGCGTTGCAAGAAGGCGTGGCGACGTGCACGTGCCACTTTGCTGGCACAAACCGCATCACGCAAGGCCGCTGCAGATCAGAGGCGTATGCTGGGGCCATCTCTACGTCCAGGTCAGCGTGTGTGGTTGGCGGCTAAGGACCTTCCGCTTAAAGTGGTCAACAAAAAACTGGCTCCTCGTTACATCGGGCCCTTCAAGGTCATCCGCCGTGTCAACCCTGTGTCATACAGGCTGCAACTCCCACCGTCCCTTAGGATCAATCCCACTTTCCACATTTCGCGTCTCAAGCCGTTCCTGTGTTCAACTGGGGCCAGGCCTGTAGATCCACCACCCCCTCGCATGGTGGCGGGTTCGCCAGCCTATACGGTAAATAAAATACTGGATTCCCGTATGGTGAGGGGCCGAGTCCAGTATCTGGTGGATTGGGAGGGTTATGGTCCCGAAGAGCGCTCTTGGGTTCCAGCTGCCCGGATTCTTGATCCGGATCTCATCCGGGCTTTTCGGCGTGATCAGGCGGCTGGGCTTGGGACTTCTGGAGCCGCCCCTCCGGGAGGGGGTCCTGTAAGGGGCCGCCCGCGCCGTGGTCTTCCCACCACTAGAGGGAGGCCACGCTCTAAGCCAAGTGGTAATCAGCGCGATTAACAACAGCTGGTGTCACTACCTTATAAGGGCTTCCTTCCGGTTCCTCGGCGCAGAGTCTTGAGTATTCCTGTGAGAAAGCAAGACCACGCCGGTTTTCCTAGCGATCTCCTTAGAGTTGCCAAGTGGCTCTCTTTTTCTCTTCACCTCTATGAGAACAGTGTATACTGGGCTCAGTTCAGAGAGGTTCTCTTTATTCCTTCTTTTTCTCTTCACCTCTATGGGAACAGTGTATACTGGGCTCAGTTCAGAGAGGTTCTCTTTATTCCTTTCGGAGCTACCTGCTTCGCTTTAATCCCTCCACCTCGTTGGTCGTGTCACCACGAGGCTGTCTTTCTTTTTTTTCTCTCTCTCACTTTCGTCACAAAAAAAAAAAACAAAACAAAAAAAAAAAAAAAAAAAAAAACTTTCTATCGTTTCTAGCGACCAGAGGGGGAAACCTTTTCCCTTCTAACTTCGCTTATCTTTTTATCTAGCCTTTATTGGTTGGTTCTCACAGTTTACAAATCATTAATCCTGCTATAATTATTATTATTATTTTCTTTCACTTCGTTTACTTTGCTCGCGCTCCCGCTTGCCACGAGTCATTTAGTTCTTTCCAGCGCTGACGTCATCGGCTCGTCCCCGGTGGCGCAGTGTGTAGGCAGCGGTCGCTGCGCCTCAGAACCCATTCTCGCGGGTGTTCAAACCCCGCTCTCCGCGATTTTTATTTTGACTTTTTCAAACCTTATACTGTCGCTTTGTGTCTTCATTTCTTTCATTTCGCCACAGTAAAACAGTTCTTTCTACTCTTACACTTTAGTTTGTTTAATTATTTGGTGTTCTATACCCTGCCCCCAGTGTTAAAGCACCTACAGTCACTAATCACTCATATCCCTCTATAGTGTTGTGGTCTACTCATTGGCCCTTCACACAAACGGTCTGGGTTCAAACCCAGCTCAATGCAATTCTGCCATATTTGCTTTTGAGTTCATCCTGGTGCTATATTTCACCAGGTTAAATACAATCTGAGACAGCTATCTGGATCTTACCTTTAGGGCAGCTGTCTCATTACAGGTAGAAGCTAAAGTTAGGGTACAAGCCTTAGCTATGAATGGTCAGAACGATTTGCTGGATCCACTCATTTTTAGACTATTGAGTCGACATGCTATCCATCATTTGCTTAGTTAAAAAATCTACTTCTTGCCAAATCAAGAAATTGTACCTCCTGTGTTTTATGGTTGAAATGGTGCAGAGATGGCCAATTTTGTGGTTTTTAAAATGCTGCTTTGATGATTGCATTTGCATTTCTTGAGGTTGGTAGCACACCAGTTTGTAAAAGGCAGCTTTTATACCTGAACTTTACCAGCAAATATTCAACAGCATCCATGTCTCTAGAAAGACTAACATCTAGTTTGCAGTTGCCACTGGTATTGGCTGGATTTTCAGTTGTTGCTCCATTAAAAAGCATGAAAATGTGGGTTTGCCATCTTGATCCACAAAACTGAATGAAAAGCACATGAATGAAAGTTTTCCAGTTAAATGTAAAGTTAAACACTGTTGGTGTTAAATCGACAAAGTACATGTTCAATTTTTACACAGTTTACGCAGATATTTTATTGCACCAAGATAGATGTCTTTATTTAGGCATATGGAGGATATTATCAGTACTTAAAGTACACTGACCCAGCTGTATATTTCATTATTACCCTTCAGACAGTGTAATTTGTCCTGATTAATTAAATTATGTGCAACAAAAACTGAATAGAAACTACTGCACTATGCATGAAAAAATACTTAAATACGTTTTATGAATCTGCCACTCTTTTGAGGCATTTTGTCTTTGTTTCAGGACATTGGTAAATATTGTGATTCGTGAAAATGTCTTTAAATATCATGGTATAATATTTTTACTTTTTCACCCAACTCTTCCCAGTGTTGTTTCAACATTGGCAAATATGCTGTGTGCAAATAGAGACATAATATCTGTGTTAGCAGAATTTACAGATTTTTGTGTTAGCTCAGCAGTGCGTCAATTGATTACCACTCTGTAAACTGCCTCTGCTTTGATGCATTGATTATATTGAAAACTCATTTGTCTTCCTCTCTCTCTTTCTCCTTCTCTTTTTCTATGTCTCTCTCTCTCTCTCTCGCTGCAGTGTGGAAAGAATGCAGAGAACTTCGACAAGTTCTTCACACGTACGCAGCCCCAGCTGACCCCGTCAGACGAGCTCGTCATTGCCAACATCGACCAGGCCGACTTCGCCGGCTTCTCCTTCATCAACCCGCAGTTCGCCCACCCCTCCCTCACCAACGTCGCATGAGCCAGGACCGAGGCGAGACGCAAGAGTAACTCTACCTACACAACCCCAGAAGGCCTCATGCTTAGCGTTATCCCTGTGTCCCGTACAAAACTCCTAATCCAAACTTCTCCTTACTCTACTTTTTTCTAGATTTTAAAGAATTCTTCTCCTGTCCATCGTCCAATGAGTTTTAGGCCAATCAAAGAGTTTACCTTAATGATGTCAAAAAAAAAAGAAAGAAAAGAAATGAAAAGATCTAGCACTTGGGGTGTGTGTTGTGTGGCGTATGGGTGTTTACAGTATAAACCGACCACATATTATCTTGTTTAGAGAGGATTTAGCTCCAGGCACCGAACGGAAAGCCATCCATGCTCTTGGAGGCCATCCTGGCTCAAGCTGCTGGGCTTTGACCGAGCAAGATCTCACCACCTGCTGTCTCCTCCAAACAGTTGCCATTAAAGCCCATAACAGATGCAGAAACCCGTAACAGTGCTTCCTGGAGTTTAGAAAGTAAGCCATGGCAGTCTTCCCAATCAGGAGGCACAGAGTGGGTCATGGACCAGCAGGCCTCCATCAGTCTTTTATTTTAATGTGTTTGTTTTAATTCTGTGCTCGATGTTCCAAAGCCATTTCGTGTAAAAGGCCAGTCGTGTTGAAAGCTTTGTTAATCTTAAATTGTTAAGCTTTGCCTGCCCAGAATCTTCTTTAGACTTTAGTTTCAGACATGCAGCTTAAGGCAGGTGCTTTCTGTGCAAGTGTAGAGGCATTATCATGTGTTTTTTTTTTTTTACAAATGTCCCTAATATCAGGCCAGTTTATGTATCTCAGATTAAGCAACAGTAGATTTTTCACTGTAAAGCATTATTTACAGTGTTTAATTTAACAGTGTTTAATTTAAACAGTGTAATAAAAAGCAAGGCAAGTTAGCCTTAGATAGCTATGTCATTAACCTAAACTCTCTGATGTACCCTACTATTTCACAGTTTAGAGATATTGCCTGATAGTTACCTAACTTCTATAGTCCAGTTTTTCAAATTATTCTAAACAAAATACTACTAACAGTGTAATTTAGCACAGGATAAAAGCTAATTTCTGTATAAAAGCAGAGCCTGAGAGTTTTGACTGTAGCAGACACTTTAGCTTTAGAGTCTGCAGCTTCAATAGAACTCTCTTCTTTACATTTAAATATTAGTGACAAATGCTTTTTTTTTAGATAGCAACTCTCTAAATATCATTTTGATCCTTTGCTTACACCAAAGCCAAGGTCTCCAACTAGCATACAAGCTAACTGAACAGCATTGAAAAATATTCACACCCATTTGTGGGTGGTCTAAGTCTGGTTTGCTTTTATACTTTGCCATGACACTCCAATAGAAGTCATCATTTTCTCATTTCTCAATAGAACGTTCAGTTTTGTCTTTTTGTCACTCCTTGAAAAAAGCTAAACATGCTAACACTGCTAATAATGTGTGAAAGCTTCTTGGACGTGGTCACTTTGCAACACACATGCAAAGTCATTTCTGAACCATTTCATTATTTTATTACTTTTAAACTGTCCTCTTACTTATCAGAGTTTAAAACTTTTAAGTTTAAAACAAGAAGTAAATTCAGGCACTTTTGACAAAGTCTTATACAGTATATATAGATAAATAGAAAGAACCCAATGCCAGTTTCCTCTCTTTCACTGAAGCCAAACAAACCCACTTTATTTCTATACCATTTCATCCATTTTCACGGGGGCTTGTGGAACACACCAGGAAATGTTCTATAAGTAAAGAATTACTGATAAATGAAGTGTTTGCATATCTGTCATGCACATGTGATGTTGCATGCTACTGAATTCAAATGTTTTCCTCCATGTTGAAGAGTATTGTTTGATGCGTTCTCTTTGTGTTGCTTGCCGAAATCATCTTTCTACTTTTATTTTAAATTTTCTTCATGAAGATGTCATGTTTCCTTCTTTTCTTTTGATCTACCATGTGACCACTCACTGCAATATCGCAGTGTATTAACAATTCTGTAAATATTCATAGGTTATTTAAGAAAGAGAATAGCAAGTTGAGATTTTTATAACAACAACTGAATGTGCTTTTATGACATTTAGCTGAGAACGAGCACCTAAGCAACCTACTTGTCGGGTTTAAGTCTTTACAGCATTGAATCAGCTGATGTTAACTTTGAAATATAGCGCAATTATGAGATGTTTTAATGTTCCTTGCTTTGTTTTAGTAACCTTTTCGATCTTAAATTTTTTTGTGTTTTAATTGCCTCTTCTTGAGGACTCTTATGCTAATTATGAAACTGTTAGAAATTACATACATGTGCAAATTGTCAAACTGTAATTGTAATTATGGCTTGTTTATGTGTACCATGGTTTACATCACAGCTTATTATTAAAACATATTACTTTAGTAGTAACTCATACAGCGTACATACAGAATAGATATTTGTTGGAAGAGAATTTCAGAATACCCATGTTCTCTATCATATCTGGTACAGGCTGCAATGTAGGAGCTGATTGGATGCCGTGGTTGTGAAGTTGGAGCTGATTGGCTGCTGTGGTCCTGCTGTTGCCTTGGCTCTCCTGGCCTGCATGTTGTTGACTAGGCAGGAAGTGCACGACTAGATATATATTTAGATATATAATATACAGCATGCATGAAAATGAAAGCATTCCAGATTACAGCATGGACGTAATGTGACAAGAAAAACAGCTACAAAAAAAAGTTTTCTTTAATATTTTATTGTGTTTGTTTTTCTTTATTGAAAACTGCCAGGCTTTGGGGAACGTCTAATTTTTGATGCATATCATATACATTTTTTATTGTTATTTTTGAATCAAGGAATAGAGCCAGGAACTGGACTGTCTGTTTGATTTCATCTTTATATATTAGGTACCAGCTTCAGTGTCACAGTGCAAAATAATTAAATACCATTGCCATCTCTGTGCTTCGCTTTCTTTGACACCAGTATCAGTATTTACAGTAGAAATAGTGTGTGTCTGCGTCTACCCATTTCAAATCCTCAATAACCAATTTATCCTTTTCAGTCATCACTTTCTACTCCTTAAACCCCCAGATTTACCATTCAGTTTTTTGATCTTAGGGCTTTTTTGTTGAGATTTGAGTAACTGCTTTAATTATCCAGTAACTACAATAAAAACAACCCCTTGACTTAACAGCAAGTGTAGCATTGTCTCTGACTTCACATCTAAAAGGTGGAGCAGCTAGATAGGAGGCTACAGATACTCCTATAGGAAATAACGGGCCTCCTATAGGTCTCCTACAGAGATTCATATAGGTAATTATTGGCCTCCTGTAAATCCTATAGCTTCTATAGGTCTTCTACAGATACTCTTATAGGTAATAACAGACCTCCTATAGGTCATATAGCTTCTATAGGTCTCCTACAGATACTCCTATAGGAAATAACAGGCCTCCTATAGGTCCTATAGCTTCTATAGGTCTCCTACAGATACTCCTATAGGAAATAACAGGCCTCCTATAGGTCCTATAGCTTATATAGGTCTCCTACAGATACTCCTATAGGAAATTACAGGCTTCCTGTAGGTCCTTTAGCTCCTATAGGTCTCCTACAAATGCTCCGTTAGGAAATAACTGGTCTCCTGTAGGCCCCATATCTCCTATAGATCCCTACAGATACTCTATTACTACTGGAAAGAACTGCTCTCCTATAGACCCTATAGCTCCTATATGTTTATACAGATACTCCTATAAGAAATTACCGGCCTCCTATAGGTCCTATAGCTCCTATGGGTCTTATACAGATACTCCTATAGGAAATAACTGGTCATCTATAGCTCCTATAGGTCTCCTACAGATAGTCCTGTAGGAAATGACTTGTTTTCCATTGATCATACAGCTCCTTTTAGTCTACTACAGATAAAACGGATGGGGAAAAATGATGATTAAGAAACAGTATACTGTTCAGCTCTATAATATATTTAGTCGGGTTTTATGCAACTACTGTAGTTGTGTGTTAAAGTAGGTGATTTAAAAATATGAATATTTCATTACTTACCAAGAGAACATATCATGTATTTCTGCTATCCATAATTACAACATGTGAAAACCTTTACAGTTTTATGACAAATGAGCCAAAAAAAAGTCCCCCCAAAAAAATCTGCTTATAGTAATTTAATTGAAAATGTATCATTTTAAGAAAAAACACGTACATAAAGTTACATCTGCAAAGTCCTATTATTTAAAGAGACGTTTAGCTAATTTGCTAATTTGTAGACCCAAAACTTTTTAAAACTGGTAAATCAGTGTCATAACCAATTTATTTGTTGTAATAACTTTCTGTGGTTTGGCTTTTAAAGTCTTTAAACTTTTTAGAGGTCTGGTTCCATTCATCACCACTGTAGACACTTCTTCTGTGCCAAGCCAGTGCCAGACAGAACCCGATGATAGCAGTGTTGCACTAACTGTGTCGTCTTCACCAAAATACATACAGTAGACTTTACACTTTCGCAGTGTGTGGTAGACTGACCCAAGATCTGTCTCTTGGTGCCACATGCCTGGCCTCTCTGGCCTGGTCTTACAGCCCTAGTTGTTCTGGCCTTGTTCTCTGGCCTGTTCTCTTTACTCTGGTATAACAAGCCTGGTCTCTCTAGCCTGATCTAACTTACAAACCTGGACTCTTTGTCCTGGTCTCAACTCATCTCAACTCAACTCAACTTTATTTATAGAGCACTTTAAAAACAACAACAGACGCAACAAAATGTTGTACATAGCAAATTAAGTAAAGTAAAGACAAGTAAAGCAAAATTAAAACAGTAAAATAAAATAGGTAAAAATAAAGAACTAAAACAAGAACAAAGTCTCAAATTGGGTTAAAAGCCAAGAAATAAAAATGAGTCTTTCGCCTGGTTTTAAAAGTGGACAGTGACGGAGTCTGTCTGACATATAGTGGTAGGTCATTCCACAGTTTAGGAGCCGCTAGAGTCTAGTGATCCTTGTTTCTCTACTCTAGTCTAATGAGCATGGTCTTTCTGGCCTGGTCTTACAAACCTGCATTATCTGGCCTGGGTCACGATCCTGGTCTAGGAAACCTGTACTCCATTGCCTGGTCTGATGTTCCTAGCCTTTCTGGCCTGGTCTAACATGCCTGGTCTAAAAAGCCTGATTTTTTCTGGCCCAGTCTAGTCTTACAGGCCAGATTCTCCACTTCTTTCTGATTCTTTTCACAGTTGCTTCCTCTGCTTGACCATTTTATCCCCATTTTGCCTTACCTAGCAATCAGACCATCCCTGTGCCTCTGATGAAAAATGCATAAATCCTGGTGTGTGGATGTGTGTGTGGATTAATACTAGGGCTTATATTTTTGCCCCAGGCTTCTTCCCTGTCTTTCATAAGTATCTCTCTCTTTCTCTCTCTCTTTCTCTCTCCCCTCTGGCCATTTCTCACAACAGCCTTCTGGCAATAAACATTTTTCTTTCATTCTCTCTCTCTGACTCACTTGTTCACTATCTCTCATATTCTTTATATATTTTCTTACATTCTCTGTATTTTTTCTCATTCTGTCTGTTTTATTTCTGCTTTTTCTTTCTCTATATTTTATCTTCTTCACTCTCTTTTATCTCTCAGCTTTCTCATTCTCTCTTTCTCTTAGTTCAGTTTCTCAGTGTTTCTCACTTATCTCTCTCTCTCTCAGTTCAGTTCAGTCTCTCAATGTCTCTCACCCACACCACTTCTATATTTTCCTTTTTAATAGAGAATTTCTATTCAAAATGCTTTGTAGTCCAAGATTAGGATTAATCCCTGTCTGGAAAACTTGCCCCTATGTTTTTTTTTTACCTTGTCTCTCTTTCTCTCTCTCTCTCTCTCTCTCTCTCTCTCTCTCTCTCTCACTAACTTTCTCATTCTCTCTACTCTCTCCCCCACTCTCTGTCTCTTGTCTCTTATGTCTCTCTTGTCCCAGCCATCTCACTGAAACAACACATTCAGCTTTCCTGACAGGCCGACTCTAATCGGAAAATCGATACTGGACAGTCACTTTTTTTTGTCACTTTTCCTAGCCGATACAAACCACCAGGCACAGTCGTACAATCATATATCAAAATAACCCTCAGCTAAACTTCCTCACCTGCTTTTCATTTGCTTGGTTGTTTAGCTGCGTAATCAACACACTTGACTGCAAATCTATGAACTGACCCTCAAGAACTGAGGGTGGATTTCTTCCTTTAATGGCTTGTCTTTTTCTCTTCCTTTTGTTTAGTTTTTTTTTCTTTTTTTCCTCCTGTGTGTGTGTTTGTGTTCTGTTGAACTCCAAGGAGGTAGATTGGTTTATTTCCTTTAATTTCCAGCACAGGATCAACAGAAGGCCTTAGATCGCTTATATCTCTGTTTCTGTCCCTGGACATACTGATGTAGGAGCCCATAGCCTGTGAGAGATCTGCTCCACTGTATTTTGTTATGGTGTCTGTTAGTCTGTTTTCCTAACTGAGTCCATGCTTTTACCATGTAACTGACGTCATTTGTACCTAATGTATGATACTGCAAATAAAGTAAGAGAAATAAAACACCATTTTCACTTGCTCTCTCTGTATTTCTCTGTCTCTGGCTCAGGTTAATTTTTTCAGTATGGATTTTAGTTTCTCAATCTAATAATTAAGTAACTATTAATTCTACATTTACATAACTAGGCTGAAGTGACTTAAATCTGATTTGTTTTATGTGACAAACAAATCAGATCTGGTCCTTTCAAATCAGATTTGAATCACTTAGGCTATGATTAGACAGCAGGCAAATTGAATTATGTGGATACCACAAACATAGTACCATGGGTTGCTCAATACAGCTCTGTAAAAAAATGAGTTTTTTTTTATTTTAACAAATTGAAAACCTCTGGAATACAATAAAAAGAAAGATAGATGATCACAAGCCATCAAACCAAGCTGAACTGCTTGAATTTTTGGTGTAAAGTTATCCAAAAAGAAGTGTGTAAGACTGGTGGAGAAGAACATGACAATATGCATGAAAACTGTGAATAAAACCAGGGTTATGCCACCAAATATTGATTTCTGAGCTCTTAAAACTATGAATATTAACTTGTTTTCTTTGCATTATTTAAGGTCTGAAAGCTCTGCATCTTTTTTGTTATTTCAGCCACTTCTTATTTTCTGCAAATAAATGCTCTAAAAGAAAAAAGAAAAAATATTGTCCGTAGTTTATAGAATTAAACAATAATTTTCATTTTACTCAAACATAAACATACATAGCAAAATCAGAGAAACTGATTCAGAAACTGAAGTGGTCTCTTAATTTTTTCCAGAGCTGTATTCATTCTCATATTCGTATTAACCATGAACTGAATACATATCAGCTTTATGACCATATTTGTAGGGCTATGTTCAGACGGACAGACCAAATTCCAATTTTTGGGTTGTCTACATAATACACAGACAGATGATTTTTGATAGTGTGAAAAACCTTGTTGGCATCAGTAACTAACCTTTAGTGCTCTTGGACCTCCAAGAAGAGCACTTTGATAAGGTTGTTTGTTGCATTATGAGTGATGAAAAAAAATTACACTGAGATCTAAGTTGCACATCCAAAGCATCCAGACTGAGAACATATCTGTTTAAATAGGATTGTAATTGCATTTCAGACCACCTCCAAATGTGGTTTGAAAAATGCTAATCCTATGTGGTTTTCTGGCAGTCCAGACAGTCAAAGGGATGCATAGTTGCACCAGGGGCATCAGAAACATGTTTAATATGGGGGGCACACTGGGTAAATTTCTTTAAATTAATTAGATGGCATTTCCTGCATTGTAGTGTATTTTTAACAAGTTTTTAAACACCTTATTTCACCTTTAGTTGAACATTCATTTAACGTGGTCTAGTGAATTAATATAACAAATAAATGAGGTTTTAGCAAAAGCTGGATATTGTGAGATGCGCACGAATAACTATGAAATGTAAAGAGACACCCATTGGTGGCACTCTCTCCCCACATCACTACTGATGTTGATGTCAGTACAGGCATCTGTTAGTTAATGTATCAGAACTTAAATTGGATGTAACTAATTGAAGAAAATCTGAAAAAATCCACCCCAACAACATATTTTTTACACAAAACAGCTGGCATGTAGAAAAAAAACATTATTGAGGTTCTAAAATCACAGAGTAACGCTAACAACAAAACAGTATGTTGAAACAGGAAGATACATTGAGAGCATTTCCCATGTTTGAGTCCTCCGCGATGCCCCCTGGTGCTCTCAGGCAGCCCCTCCTTTGTGACATGATATAAACTGCAGCCTGGCTCTTTGACACCCGGGGAGATTTATTGCAGCGTGAGAGGAGCCAGGGCAGGGAGGGAGATGAAAGTTTCATAGCGTGGGAGAATGAAGGCGAGGCGTGAAATGGAGGTGTTGAATATTTCAGCGCTCAGCAGGGAAAATTCTGCTCCAAAACCAGCTCTGGCTAGCAGGACGTCCCGCCTGGCTTTGTGTGACTAAACATGGACGGTGAGGATTCCTCTGTGTGCAGTGGGGAATACTGTGTTCACCTTCAAACTTATCAGATTTACACAAATTTCCTTGGTTTGCTGCCTGATTTTTTTTTTTGTTTGTTTGTTTTTGTTTTATTACACTGATGCTATGAGGCAAATGCAGCCAACATGTAACAAGCAAAAACTAGCATGGTGCTAATTGCTTGTTTGAATATCATGTGGAAGTGTAAAGTAATCTCTAACAGATTTGCTTATGATTTCTGACACTGTTTGGAACTCTCTTATTGCTATAAAGTGACATAAGTATTTTATAATTAGCTTTTCCTGTAATAAAATATGGTGGATTACTGACTGGTTTAGGCTAATGCAGCCACCATGTAGGCTAGTAAGCAAAAATTAGCATGATGCTAATTGCTTGTCTGAATGCTATTGGCTTGGCTGTAAATGCTATTCATATCACGTGAAAGTAATCTCTTATAGTGTTAAATTATTGCTATAAGTTGGCTACAGTATATTATAGTTAACATTTCCCATAATAAAAAATATGGCGCATTTTAAACGGCAATAGTAGGGAAAAAAGTCAAAATCAAACCAGTGCTGGATGTTATTCTACACAGATTTCTCTACAGTAAGCTTAGATTTCCAATAATTTCAACAGCATGGCTAGCAGCAGTGCTAGCAACGGTTAGCAGCAGCGCTATCCATGGTTAGCAGCAGCGCTAGCCATGGCTAGCAGCTCTTAGCGCTAGTAAAGCGCTGACTGTTCCAGTAAGCCAGAGCGCTATCAGCTAGCAGTTCGTCCCACCATGTAGCTTGTTTTAACACGCCAAACACACAGGCTACAGACCAATATACTCACCTTAGTGCTGGATTAAAATAATTCATACATAAGGCGCACTGGATTATAAAGTGCACTGTACATTTTTGGGAAAATTTAAGGATTTTAAGGGCGCCTTACAGAGTGAAAAATATGATACAAAGATTTTCTGTTACCTCTAACCAGGACATGTTTGGAGTCCTAAATAGACCTTTTTTATACTTTATTTCATGTACACAAATAATGAAGTTAAACACACTCGCCAGAGTTTGTACTCCATCAGGAATAAAATGTTCAACTCCAGCACAAAATCTTTTCGTACATGTTATTTTAACGAAGAAATCTATACAATTTTAGAGTGAAGTTCAGCACAGTGTTTACTTCTGTTCAGTTTAAACTGAAATTAAAATTTAAACAGTGATTAAAAATAGTAGACTTAACATCAACGTTAATTCATTCAGCATTTATTTATATTACTATGAGTGAGGACTATCAGCAGCCGGAGTAGTTGTAGTTGTAATGCAGAAATATTAGCTATGCTCCTCTTAGCTATGCTAAAAGTCCAGTATAGGTGTTTGTGGGAGTCTTTTAACAGTGAATGCAAAAGTACGATAATACTGACTTTAAAAAATGTCTGAGGTTAGGAGGGTAACACAGCCATTACACAGCTTCAGTACAAATGAACATAGTGTTAATTGCTTAAATCATCGTAAATGTGTCTAACATAGACTTGCTTATTTAATTTCTGACACTGTAAGAAATGCTGCATGCTGCTCTGGCACTATAAATGGACTAAAGTATGTTAGCTAGCCTTCCCTGTAATACAAATCTGATAGACTACTGACTGTGGTCATATGGAGAATGGCTGAAGTTAGAACATGATGGATACATTTTATGCAGATAAGTGAAGATTACAAAGTTCATAAACCAGATTTCTCTATTTTTGTGAGTGTATTCACTGCTTTAAACACACTGCATTACTCATCTTGTCCATTTTTATCATGATTCTACAACAGTAGAAAAAAATCCCAGTGGATTTTTGTGACTAAACAGGATTCCTCTGTGTGCAGTAGGTAATGTATCAGATTTACACATCTTTTTTTATTTTAGACTGGGGCTATGAGGCTAACTGCCAACATATAATTGAAGCTTGGCACAAATTAGCATGGTGCTAATTGCTTGCCTGAATCACTGCAAATGCTCCTTAAACCGTGTGAAAGTGTTCAGTCGTCTCTAATATAGACTTGCTTTTGTGATTTCTGACACTGTAAGATTGGCCGTCACAATATTTAATTATTTTTGGACAATAATAATGTATTTACACATATTTTTTTTATGTGTAAATACATTATTTACACATAAAAAATAAGCAAAAATAAGCAAAAAAAATAAGCAAAAAAAAAATCAGTTATTAAAGGGTAACTAAACCACCTAATTTTAGCTGACTTAACCCTCAGCTCAAATTAAAAAAAATGCTAAAAAATAGGAGGGGTGTTACGAATAACATAAACTTGTTGTTTTGTTTGTTGTTGTTTTTATTGCCCTCTGACTATACACAGCATATTTGACAGCCGATTAAACACGCTGGGGCAATGTAGTTTAGGTTTTTAAGCGACAGGTTTAAGCTTTGTTAGGTTAGTTTTCTTTGTGTGTCTCTCTGAAGCTGAGAAGGCTATATTGCCTCCTTCCCCCTTGCTGCACAGAAAATGTAAAAGAAATGTAATAAAGTGTGGAGCCCTCTAGAGGAAAGGAGTGATACCAACAAGGTGTAGTTTGGGAGGGGCACTTGTTGATGTATGAGCTTGGAGGATAAGAACGGATTGAGCTGAGCTGCTGTGGGTTATAGCTAACAGGGGTGCAGGCCACTTGCATGCTAGCTAAACAAGCTAGGTAACTGGCACAGTTTAGATAAGCTAGCTAGCTAAACAGGCTTACTAAACAAAGCTAGCTAGCTAACTGATTAACTGTAGCTAAGCTAGCTAGCTAACTGACTAATTTTATCAAAGCTAGCTAGCTTACTGGCTCACTTTAGCTAAGCTAGCTAGCTAACCAGCTAACTTTATCCAAGCTAGCTAGAAAACTGAATAATTATAGATAAGCTAGCTAGCTAGCTGACTAACTTTAGCTAAGCCAGCTAACTGATTCGGTTTAGCTAAGCTAGCTAGCCAACGGACAAACTTTAGATAAGTTAGCTAACTGATTAACTTTAGCTAAGCCAAATAACTGATTAACTTTAGCTAAGCTAGCTAACTGATCAACTTTAGCTAAGCTAGCTAGCTAATTGGCTAATTTTATTAAATCTAGCTTGCTAACTAAAAAACTTTAGCTAAGTTAGCTTACCAACTGTCTAACTTCAGCCAAGCTAGGTAATATTTAGACACTTCTCGCTGATGAAACATCATGGACAGCATGGAGGTCAGCAAAAAGTATTAAGGTTATGTCTATATAATGTAAAATAAGTCAATAACGTAATATAAACTATAAGCTGATAAAAGTAAACCTTTTTTTATAACAACATGATGGACTACTGACTGTGTTGGACATAGAGGAGAAAAAATGGTAAAGAACCTTATTATAAAAAACTGATTCATAAATCATTGCTTTCTTCATTTCTGTGCCTGTAATCATCACTTTTAACACATTTCTTAACTCCTCTTGTCTATTTATATCACAGTTCTACAACAGTAGACCAACCCCCCACTGGTGTATTAAAGCAATTACCGCGTGCAGGTGTTTTAACCTTGTAGCTCCTAACTGTCCGACATTTGATGAGTCAGTGAGTGGGACAGCTCCCCTGCCAAGATTAGTTGCACTTTTGGCACTGCGCCGTACTTCTGAAGCAATGGGTTTAGTCATTTTAATTAAATGTGTTCATTGGCACCATCTGTGCCATGACCACATATTCTTCAGTGTACGGTCTCTAAATAAATTCAAGTGGAGAATCCCAAGCAAAAAAAGACCCAGCTTTGCAATTATAGTCATGATTTACATGGTTCCTTATGAAAGATGCTCTAAAACCCTTTCTTAATTGATCTCTAAATCTTTTTAAATCCTGTTTGTAACAGAAAATGTTGTTAATTTTGCTTATGCTTGAACTACTGTAAGATACAGTACTCCAGGACTGAGTAACTTGTACGCTCCTAAAATGAGTATTGGTTGATGCCCACAAAGCAGGACAAGACTACACCGTAAACACACTATTAATTTGAAGTCTGATCTGGACCATAGAAAAGAACTACAGGTGTGAAAATGCCCTTATTCACTTGACCATACAATCCAAAGTAGGATTGTACTGCAAAGCATTTGATATATAAAAATAGTACAGTAAATCAACTTACATTATTAACTTAATAGCTGAAACATGTTTCTTTGAAGCTTTGAAACATACTAGCTTGCTTATTTTTTGTAAGCCTTTCCTAACCTTCAAAAATGCTTTTATTGCGGTTCAAATGTGTTATAGGCGAGGACGATGTGTCCATGTATTTTTCTATGTGGATACTCACAATATGCAAATCAATAAATCAAAAATACCGCCCCCCTGGTGACGTCTATTCATCTGTGTCTTACCGCTGGCAAAGACACACTGCTCAGCCCAATCAGCTTTCCTCTCTGCCCCTAAACCCATACATCACCCACTGTCCCTCCCAAATTACTCCCATTTTTGAGCATTTTGCATTTTAATGTTGTGCATATGAGAGTAATTGTAATTAGAATTTGCTAAGAATATTATGTAAGTAAATAACAGACAATATGTATAATTTGCCCAAGGGTGCCCAGACTTGAATGTAACTACATAGAGCCGAGTAAATCCAATTAATTACACCCTCCACTGTTCATTGGAGATTTTTATAGGTCACAAACAAGCTTCCCCTTCTTCCCATGCTGTGATGCGTGGTTCAGGTGGGACACTAGCAGACATGTTGTTTTTAGCTGCAGGCCTGGCACCAAAGTGGAGACTTAGCTGGTAGGTGTGGAATATTTTACACATAAGTGCTTCACTTCACTGCTCTCACACTGGGAGTATTTAAACCAGGTCCCTGCAGAGGTGAATCCATCTGTTCTTCTCTAACAAGGCAGGAATTCTAGAGACTCTGCTGCCTTTGCTCACAGACAGGAGCGTCAAACGTCCAAAAAGTTACAAAACCCATAGTTTGGATTCTTAAAGCTGTTCACCTGTAGTCCTTTAAAAAATCTCTGTATTTCACAATGGTTTAATGCAGTTTTAAACTAAGCCCATCATTACACACATACCACACACATTAACTCCATTCTGTGTGAATGCAGTTAGTTTTTAAAATACATTAAGTTGCTTGGCAACAATAACCTACAATTAAAAGACACAAACAACAGAGTGACATATTCAAGTCATAAGGATGTAATTCTATCTGAGTATAAGTACACAGTGCAATGAAATGTTCCTCCAGAATTATGGTGCAACATGGGACAAACAGTACAACATAAGCCCTATCTGAACGGGATTTGTTTCTCAGGGGTTCTGGGGTAATTTTCTCTTTTGTGAGGGGTCCTCTCAGACATCCTCTGAGAAAATTACAGGCTGAATTATCTACTGTTTTTCACTGAACTCCGTGGTCCTCCAGTAATTTTAGTCCCAACCGGATGCATATCTCTGAGTTTCATCATCCCCTTGCGTTTAATAAAATAGCTGTTTGTCCACTGCCACACATCATAATTACACTTTGGGTGTGCATTTTCACGAAAATCCACGTAAACTCAACAGTTAGTGGAAATGGACGAGCTACTGAACGTGATGTCATGTGACCGAGAAAGCCAAAAAACTCACTGTTCCTCCTGTTTTTCCAGTTGCAGTCCGGATGCAAGAGTTTTATCACTGAGTAGAAGTGAGAGTTTTTTTTCACAGACAGTGTGAGTGCTATCGTCACCAAACACGGAATAAAATGACATTAGTGATGCAACATTCCTATAAACAAACATGGTGGTGTCCCGAATTTAGCAGCTCGCCAGGAAAAGCACCCCTTCTCGGGAACGTGTGCTATGTTCTTATGTATTTAACCGTGACTTGAGAGAACCGTGACTTTTGGCATGTGTTTCTAAGTAAATCTCCGGTATCTCTGGTGCCTACGTGCTCCTGAGAGAGGGTGCTTTTCATACGGGTGCTGAATTCGACACAAAACAGGCAAGCCTATTGCGTAGAGATTGGCATGAGAATGCTCGGGCACGGATTGTTTAAACACAGTGTGATTGCAGGCCAGCGGGCCAGTGGGGAGGGGGCAGAACAGTGCTCCAGCACCATTCAACCAAACCATGTGGTTAAGGTGAAGCATACACATGCCTTGGCCAGCAATGGCTTATTTGCATAAAAGTGACAGAGCCTTTAAACAGCTCATTCTGAAAGGGACTGAAACTGGCAAATATTTTGTGCAAAGAAATTAATGAACATGTTTTGTACTGTCGAGAACACTGTAGTCCAAATGTTACTGACTCTGTACTGAGAAACAGCTCAACTCTACTCATTCTGAGTAGGAGGAGCTTAAAAACAGATGTATAAAAATGTTTACCTGCACTCTTAACTTCTCCTACATTGACCTACATTTACACTGAGGAATAGAGCTGCCCAATCACATCTCCCAGCTGCCCCCACCCCTCTTTCTTTTTTCTTTTTTTTTTCTGGTCACGTGACAGTGGGGTAGAGGCGCGTGTACAGCGGTGGCGGTGCTGCTGATGTGGTGTTCAGTGCGCGCACGCGGACAGCGCTCAGAGCGGTCAGCTGTGCTGCAACTTCAGGACTGCTGTGTGTGCGTGCGTGCGTCTCGCGCTCTGAGCTGAAGTGTGCCTCGCGCTGGTTCTGTGTATCGCGAGCCCTGAAAGCGAGCTCTGCACGTGCACTCACTGTCTTTTTTTTAATAATATTGTTGTTTTTTGTTGTCGTGTTGGGTTGAGCTCAAAGACCGAAGCGTAACAGCAGTAAACAGCAGTCTCTCGCGCGCGCTCGTGCCCTCCACCTGTTTTCGTCTTTCATCTCTTCTCTGAAGGTGAGTAACTGCGATTCCTTCACATCTCAGCTTGCGCGCGCGCCCGCGCCAGGTTAGATTTGCAGTCAGTAGTGTGTGAAGTTCGCGCAGCGCGTGGATCGGAGAGAGCTCCGTGGCTGCGCGTGCCGCGGGTTTTGCCTGTTGATTGTGGGTTAATGTGGACTAAGGGGCGCGTGCATTAGGATCTGCAGGGTGCATCAGGGTGCAATAGTGCAACAGCTAAATGCACAGTGTTGCAGGACAGCGAGAACACCTACAGTAGTGGGGGCAGATTGTTAGTTCTGATCAACTCGTGCCCGTTCATTAAATTAGTGCGCGCCAAATTGCCCCTCATTCACTGCCTCGTGGCTTGGCGTAGATATGTAGATGCTTGACTTGTGAAGATGCAGAAGTGCAGAAGTGCAGAAATTAATTTCATAGTGTAATAAGTATTGTGTGATACTGTAAGCAATACTTTATATTGCAAATGTTGCACATTTCTGACAGCAGTCTTTACATGTAAAGTAATAATTATTTCAATTACAAATTGCTTCTGTATTTCTAATACTCATTACAGTATTGCACAACTAAATATTGTAATGCTTTGTTACACTATATTGCCAAAAGTATTTGCTCACCCATTCAAATGATTGAATTCCAAGAGAAGTTCCAACAGACATGTATAAAGCACTAGAGACCCAGACTTGAGTAAAATTACAAGTGCTCTATTTAAAAAGAAATATGCAAGGAAAACACTTGATTGAAAGTCCACAACATTCAAAATTGTTTGCACTTATTATAAAATTTACTACTACAATTTACAGTACTGAAAGTAAAATCACGTATCATGTAGTTATTACAGAAAGCAATGCCAAGTTCTCAGAGTAAAAGGTAAAATGGGAGCATCGCATTTTAGACAGCTTGATCACTTGATTTGCTCAAGAATAAGTAAAATACAGGTACAGTGTTTTAGTCTTAAATACAGTAGAGAAGTAGTTATACTTTAATGGCCACACATATATAAAACCAGTCACCTAGACATGCAGACTGCTTCTACAAACATAACTGAAAGAATGGGTCAGGAGCACTCAGGAGCTAAGTAAATTCCAGTGTGGTACTGTGAAACAATTTCCTCACTACTAAATATTCCACAGCCTACTGTCAGTGCTATTATATAGGGTGGAAGCAAATAGGAACAAAAGAAACTCTCGATTAAGGTAAAATGACAGAGTGGGGTCAACAGATGCTAAATCATGTAGTGCACAGAGGTCACCAACTTTCTGCAAAGTCAAAGGATGTCTGGCATTCATCTTAAAACAAGAACAGTAGAGCGTAGAGAGCTTTATGGCATAGGTTTCTGCGACCAAACAGCTCGATCTCTCAGCTCTAAGCCTTACATTACCAAGCACAGGGCAGGTGAGCAGATACTTTTGGCAATAGAGTGTATATCAGTATTTTTTTTACACTCTTAGAAACTATATTAATGGAAAATCTCCATTCAAAATGTGGTGTAGTCCAATACTATATAGGCTTAATTCCTGACAGGGAATGTTGGTATATAGTTTTGTACCTCTACCTGCTCTGGTGGTCTTCATCTAAGACACACCAAAAAAAAAAAAGAAAAAAAAAAGGTTTTGTTGCAGTTATTGCAGTTACAGTTTTGCTGATCAAACGTTATGGTGGCGGGGTAAAGACCTCCAATTTCTAAAACAGTGTCTTTTAATTGAAATGAATCTAACTCGATGGAAGTCCAAGTTCATCTGGACCTTTCTGTTGGCCATTTATCTTCATACGTCTTCACACAATCTAAAGGGCAGCTGGCATTTTCAGCTTTTGTAAAACAATTAAAAATGACAAATCTGGCATTTATTCTTCGTGCTGTAGGCGTTGCTGGGCTGTTAAAGTGCCCCGTACTCTGCGTCAGTACAATTTTCTTGTATTTTACAAGAGCACTTTCCAACTTCCTTATACCCTTTAGAACTTTTTTTTGTTTTTTGGTTATGTGTTAGTGCTTTTAAGAATGATGGACATTATATAGATAAATATTGTGGGACACTTGTTCTTTCTACTTTACATTCAAAAGACAATCAAGGCTGAAACTTTCTTTATGAATCCATATAACAGTGCTGCTTGCCATCAGCAGCCAGAGTCTGAGAGAGAGCACAATTGGTATTGCTCTCCCTCTATAAGGGGTGGGTAGGTGAAGTTTTCTCTTCTCATCTCACCTAGTGTAATTTTGATCAGCACAGGCGTCTGTTAGATGATGTAACAGAGCTGGGCATCTGGCACTTTCCTAAATGCATTAGCAGCCATTTGAAAAGAGGTTGTGGCTAAATTCACATATATCGGAGAAGGCATGTTCTGGTATTCACTTTACTTAAAATAGTTTGAATGATTATTTTTTTAAGTTGATTTAGCAAAAAGCCTTTCGTAAATGTCTAAGCAACAATACATTAAAATAAATTGAGTCAGCAAGAAAATATTTAGGCTTTATTTACAGTTACAAATAGCCATATATCGACCATTTCTACAGTTTGGGAGAAAATACATTTTAAACAAAATAGTCTTTTCTGAGCACATTGCAGGAGTTCTAAACCATATGACAGATAACACCTCATTAAAATGTGCATTTAGAACAATTGCAGTAATAGATCATGAAATATAATTCTGTATAGTATAGGAATTTATTATACCAATATATTATGTTCACCTTCATTGGTTGTTTTATGTTCCCATATATATATATTTTTTTTTTTTTCGCTAAATGAAAATAGA
The DNA here is from genome assembly GCF_023375975.1 of Astyanax mexicanus. Classification (NCBI taxonomy): domain Eukaryota; kingdom Metazoa; phylum Chordata; class Actinopteri; order Characiformes; family Acestrorhamphidae; genus Astyanax; species Astyanax mexicanus. The sequence continues at coordinate 30,854,512 of NC_064412.1, forward strand.
AGCTACAGAACTCATTTTATCGCTTCCTATTACATTCTTACTTTACAGCTACAAAGCATTAAAGGGTCTATATCAACTCTTTATGTTTTCATTTGAAATGAAAAAATAATCTTAAAGTAATATTAATTATGTTAATAGTTTGACAATTTTTTTTTTTTCAAAAAAAGAAAGAATACCCGAATAACTAAATCCAAAAAACTGATTTCTCCTAAAAGGGAAAAATGTTTGATATATGGTTCTCCAGTAGAAGGGCTCAGTTTGTCACACAGCAGTTTACATGTGTAGTTCTTTACTCTTTGCTGTAGTTTCTGTCTTTTCATTTAATTCCTCCTGGACCTGTCTGTACGTACACTGGAGGTGTTCATTCAGCACTGTGTTAATTCAGCACCAGCTGATCCCGCTGTGTAGGTCAGCAGCGCAGTGGAGTGGGCCGTTTAACCCCCTCCGGCAGGGCATTAGCAATCGAGATGCTGTTTGTAAGTTAATGTGGCGTGAAAACATTGATTAGGGTTTTATGGCTCGCTTGGATCCGGTTAAACTACTTTATTACAGACGTATTTTACTCATTTTAAACTGTTCAAAAGCCACAGTGGAAAATTCCAGCTTAGCTTAGCAATAATGAGGTGGCTGTTTCAGCACCATGGACAGCACGGACACACTGTCCTCAGCTGAGCTGAGTTGGACTCAGCAGCGGGAGGGATTTTCCATGCTGACCAGGGATGATCTGTAAAGCCCTGCTTCTGTCAATTCTGCTCACTTTTCCATGCTAAGCATTTACTCATGCATGCAAGTTCATTTTACTGGTTTTGAGACATTGCCTATAGTGGAAAATCAATGGAATGAGCCAGCTCTGCTTCACATTTTACATATTATTAGAGAATTGTCAATTAATGTTATCTTAAGGTTATTTCTTAATGTTAAACTTTGGTAAAATACTTTTTTTCTGAACAGTATTCAGGCATTCTAAACCACTGTCCAGCTAATACTTATTTCAAATGCGCATTTAGACCTATTGCAGTGTTAGACAGTGATAAATAAGTCAGTATAGTATGGATTATTATATACCAAATTACAGCTCTGGAAAAAAAAGAAACCACTTGTTGTTTTATTCTATAAACTACAGACAACATTTCTCCCTAATTACAAATAGAAATTTTGTAATTTACAGCATTTATTTACAGAAAATGAGAAATGGCTGAAATAACAAAAAAGATGCAGAGCTTTCAGACCTCAAATAATAAAAAAAAGAAAACAAGTTCATATTCATAAAGTTTTAAGAGTTCAGAAATCAATATTTGGTGAAATAACCCTGGTTTTTAATCACAGTTTTCATGCATCTTGGCATGTTCTCCTCCACCAATCTTACACACTACTTTTGAATAATTTTATACCACTCCTGGTGCAAAACATTAAGCAGTTCAGCTTGGTTTAATGGTTGTGATGATCTTTCTTCCTCTTGATTATATTCCAGAGGTTTTCAATTTGGTAAAATAAAAAAAACTCATCTCTTTTTTAGGTTGTCTCTTGTTTTTTTTTTCCAGAGCTGTATGTCGTGTACTTTTATTGGTTGTTTTATGTTCCCATATTTTTAAATTACACTAAATTAACACACATTGTTAACAATCCCCTGTTCAGCTACATAGATTCAAAAGGGTCTATATTGCCTATTTTTGTTTTCATTTGAAATGTAAAAAAGTATGTTGTAGTAATATTAATTACGTTAATAATGTGACATACTATTGACTTTATAATTAAAATTAAACTAGAGCAAAGATATGCACACATCACACATACACTATGCCTGAAGCACAGAGCATTTTTTATTTAAAGGATGAAGAGAGACAACCACTATATGCAAACCACAGTTTGCATACTGGGCGTGCCCTTCCCTTGCTCACTCACTGTCAGTGTGTAGTCAGTCCCTCCAAGCAAGCAAGATACATGCTCTATAGACTGTTTTATTTTAATATGGAAGACAAAGATCATTCCCCATGTGTTGGATACAAATGGAATTTGTCCTCTTTGAACTGTGCAGTACGTCACGGTAATCTGTCTATGTTGTGGCCACCGCCATTTGCCCAGTCCCATTTCCACACCCTGGTTTGCCTGGTATTGACAACAGCATGCAAACTGTGCTGTAGTCATGGAAACAGGCAAGCTGGCTATATTTCTGCTGAACTAGTAAATACTGAGCTTCAGTAAAGTTGCTTACCATAGCTGGGTAATTTACCCCCACCACTAGCATATTCACTTATTAGCTACAGAGTAAGACTCTTTGTCGTTTGCCACTGTGTGACAATCTGGCAAACTTGCTTAAGGATGCCAAGACTTGCCTAAAGGTGGCAGATTTTGGCAAATCTACATATCAAACCCACAACCCTATCATTAGTAACCCAATGCTGTAACTATCACGCCATTACAGCCCCACAGAAGGAGGGAAATGGTCACGCAAAAATAAAAATATGTAAGTGGACTTCGGGGAGATGAAGCCCTTTAAAGTCTCTTCTCCTTCTTTTATCATGTCTTAGAAGTGCAATGCCCAATAATCCTTTGCTCTTAGTAGATAAGGTAAGGCTTATCTGTCAGTAATTTGGAGTGGTGTCGGCTGCGGCGCTCAGCCTGATAGCGAATTTCACAGAATTTGCTGAAAGCTACTTTCAGCCGCTCTGAGTTGCAAACCCAGCGGGGAAATACGGGGATGTTTTTCCTGGGATTGCAGCGAGCCGTTCATTCATTTGAAGGGAAGTATTTAGTGCGCCATAGGGGCTATCGTCTGCTGTCCTGTGTGCCACACACACACACACACACACATACACTTAAATAACCCTACACTGCCTGCCTTCACACTCAATTTCATTTGTTACTCATGTATTTATGTACAGTATATATGGAAACAAAAGTATTGGGACACCTGCTTATTCATTGTTTGTTTAAAAATCTTTAATATATTTTGGAGCATTGTTGTAAGGATTTGATTGCATTCAGTGACAAGAGCATTAGAGAGGTCCTAAACACACTGGATGGAGCACCATAATTCCAGAGAACACAGTTCCACTGCTCCACAGCTCAATGCTGGGTAGCTTATCCCCATCTAGCCGACTGTAAGGCGTGGTGCTAACAGGTTTATGTGTACTTACTCCAGAGAGTCCTGTTTTATTGGCAACTGCAGAAATTCTGGGCAGATGCTGATATCTGATATACACTTTTATAACTCACAGAGAAAGTACACACCCTAGTATAAATGTATATACCTTACATTTTAGCTTTCAACCAACTGTATGCAATCAAAAAAAAAATCTTCTAAAAGGTTTCTACAGAGAATCAGTCAGTATGTTTTTTTAATTGAACTGTGCAGTATATCACGGTAATCTGTGTATGTTGTGGCCTCCGAATCGGCCCACCACCATTCCCCAAGTCCCGTTTTCACACCCCAGGTATAAACAACAGCATGGAAACAGTGTGCTTTAGCTATGAAAATGGATTAGGTGTTGTTTTCTGCTAAACAGGTAACCATAGCTTGGTAATTTAAAACACTACCACTAGCGAAATAAGACATGTTTGACATTGAAACGCATATATTCACTGACCAGCTACAGATTAAGACTCAATGTCGTTTGGAACTGTGTGCCAATCTGGCAACCCACGAGAAGTGAGTGGGGCAGAAAAACTCTATCCAGTGTTTGGAAATGGGACTCCTTTAGCCATTTTACACATTCTCTTGCATTTATCACTGATTGTTCCCTTATTTCAATGGATTTTAAAGAAGCACAGCACATGTTGGTCAATTTTATTAGCGCGTCCAGTGTCGCTTGGTCCTTTTCCTGCATACAATAAATACCTCAGCATGTATAGGTTTGAAATATCAGCCAAATCGGCCAATTGCTGCAGTGATAGTCTTTTCTTTTCTGGGAATATTTTGGAACATTGCTGTGAGTAGTATTTGATTGCATTCATGCACATGAGAGCATTATTGAATAGTGCATTATTGAGAAAGTGCACTTTTCTAATTATATCCCTGAAAACCAACTGAGCGTTCACTGCTGGTATCAGTCTAACTGATGTCATTGTGGGGATCTTGCACATTGGCTGGGCGTTGAGTGTATTTGGATATTAAAGTGAGCAGAAGCATTGGCAGCAGATGCTTTGGCTCTCTCCGCAGCACTCATGGAAAGATGGATAACACCCTGACCTGGTGTTTATGAGATTTATCTACAGCCAAAACATGAGCAGAAATAATGCAGTGCTGGAGATCTGCCTGTCTGCACTGCAGTTCAAGCAGTATAATTTAACCTGTTAAAACCCTGTGTCCTCATATGGGGATATTACATTTCTGCTTCTCTGCACCATGATACTTAATTTTTTAAAACATTGACCCTTTGGACTCATATGGAGACACTCCGCTGACAATCTATTGGTCACATGACAATAGTACAGTTAATTGATTGTTAAAAAAATATGTTGGAAATTTTTAATCAAAGGTTTCTTTAGCCATTCCAGACAGAAATATAGGCCAGGTAAAAATCCTCATCCAATTTAAGTTTGAAACAAGATTATTTACTTACTGTAGAAAGCTAAAAAGTAGTTTTTGGACTAATTAGATATTTAGTCCTCATATAAGAATATTGTTTTTTGCAAAAAAAAAAAAAAAGACTTCAGTACAAAGAGAAAGTTTAGTTTTTATACCTGTTATGCCCTAATAACCTTAGGTAGCTAGGATAAATCAAAAAACACACCAAGCTAAAGTTCAGGTCTCAGCAGTTTAAGAGCAGCACGATGTTGGGACACTGCTAAGACTCTCAGATTCCAGGAATTTAGCCTTTAACACTCACAGACACATATACACACTCACAGAGTGCACCTGTTATTGTCACACCACTTTATCAAAACACTTTAGTCCAGCAAAGCTGACACATTGAACCCTTTGGTAGCGGGGCATCAGGAAAAGTCTATAAAAAACATACTCTTTTTTTAGAGGCATATCTGGGCTCCTCCTGCCAGAAAGTTACCATTTTGACATTTACGGAAAACGAAAAATACGGTAAATGTTCTAGGGACAGGTTGAAAAATATCACTTTATTTGGATGGTCCATTATAGATGCCTCATAGGTGCTCAACTAACATTCATCTAACCTTCAACTGAATCATAGTTTGAATGTAACTGTTTCTGTATAGAGCCTAACCCTTACCTTAACTCTGAGCCTAACCTAAACCATCAATCAACATTAAACCTAACCCTGGTTAAAACCATAATCTATACCTTAACATGTACCTCTAACCCTAAACATAACCATAAAATCTTAAGTTTGGGTTAGGATTATGATTTTTTTATTCATTATCCATTTATAATTCCTAATGTAGAAGCTATTAAAAAATAGTAGAAAATTAAAATATTTTGGAAGTCCTACAGGGTTCTACTGTAGGCCCTGTTAATCATGATAGTACCGTTTTTATGAGAATGAGGAAATATTACACATTCCTAAAAAGGATAAGGAGTTTTTTAGACACTGTGTCCAGTCATATTGCATCAGACTAACAGACATTAGTCTGTTAGTATTTGTTTGTAATTGTAGAATATAAATAAATAAATAGTCACTAATCACACATAAAGCTCTAATAAACTCTTCTGATAGGGGTTCCTGTGTTTTATATCAGCAGATCTGGGTTTGATAAGATGTTCAGTGTTCATTATATCATAATGTCATCTGTCAAGCATTTCAGCTTCAGTGTAAAGGTCATCGGATAGAACACTTACAGACAGTAGAGCCAACTGAAGCCTATCTTTCTGACTGACTCCTCATCTCTATATATATTTGTTTAAAATACAACCCCAATTCCAGTGAAATTGGGACCTTGTATAAAAACATCAGTACCTACAAAGCAAAAACCAATAAAGTTTGTTAAATTGAACGTTAAATATCTTGCATTCAAAAGAATATAGGTTGAAAGGGATTTTTAAATCGTTGTATTGGTATTCTGTTTTTATTTTTGTTTTACACAACATCCTAAACTTGGATGGAGGAGGAGTTAAAAAGAGTTTGTCTTGCTTTTGTTAGAGTAACTGTTTCTGCTATTCATGAAAGGCTTCTACTATAGATTTTGAAGCAATTCTGTGAGAATTTGATTGCATACAGCAACAAAAGCTAAATGCTGGGGGCTTTATAATCCTCTATCTCACACGTGGCATTATGCATTGTGCCAACTGCTCCATTGGCAGAACTTCTTTATATGGAGAAGTAGACAAAATGTATGTACATGCATTTGCAATGTATGTACATCTGTGTCAGCAATGGATGTAACTCAACATAGCTAAATGCATTTATTAGAAAGGATGTCCACATTAGTGGACATTACCAGTGTTTCTATCTTTCAAGCTGTTTCTCTATTGCATTGTCTATCTCTCTCTTAATGTCTGTCTCTTGATCTGTTTTTCTTCTTTCTTGTCTTTCTCTCTCTTTTTTCACTCTTTCTTTCTCCTGTATTAAAGTATCATCTTGTTCTGAATCAGGATTATTCCTTATATTTATTTGACTGAAAGCAACAACAAAAAAGACTTCATTCCTCTCAAAGATAAAAGTGAAAAGTCTCATTACCCTGATTCATCTGCAGATTGTCGATCAAAGAGATCTGGAATTGTAGATTGTAGATCTTAAGCTTTTCTAAAAAGCCTGACTGACAGAGAGGCTTTTATAATTCTGTCGTTTCTGATGAAAGACTAGCCTCATCTTCACCTGAACAGATAACTATCTATGTGAGAAAACATGTTGCAATTTTTCTACATTGGCCTTATGTATGTGGGGTCTCCTGTGTTGAATGTGAATGGGATTTCTTCCACTGCCACTGGCTTGTTCACAGAGACAATTGTAGCTAAAAATACTTGAAGTTATGTTAACTAAAGTTTTCATTGCTTGTTACTTAACACATTCAGCTTATCCAAGCTTACAGTGTACTTATCTAGCACTAAAAACATGATTTTTTAACTCCGGAATCAGATCAGCTAAATTACAGAAATAGCGGTCGATCGATGATTGCTTATTTAGCTGAAAATTCGGACGATACAGATACATAGCCGATCGACCTACCCATCTCTTCTATTTAGTATATTGCGTTTTTCTTTTAATCAAATTTCAAGAAAACACAATATCATTATTGACTATTTACTATTATTCATAAAATTGGGGCAAAAGAAAAGTATACTTTTTGTTTAATTAGAACAGGGATCTGACAAGAGTACAACAGTAGCAGTTGGAGTTTAGTCTCAGCACTAAATGAACTGTTTTATCACAACAATCATTACATGTAAACTAATCATTAAAAATCCATAAGTTGTTTTGGAGAATCGATACAGTATTGCAAAACATAAAGTTGCGATATTTCCTTACACACCTACTAGATATGGAGGAGAGGAACATCAGGTCAGTTTGTGTCTGAACAACTTAGGAAAGAGCCTCGTCCAAAGAGTGGAAAAGTAGCAGAGTGGAATAGTGGCACTTGTTTGTAAAGTGAAGGCTGAACTGATGGTCCTGAGACAGAGCGATTCCGTCATTTTAGGCCTTCAGGTAGTGTGTTTTTGTATGTGTGTGTGTGCTTGTATGCGTTTTGTAGGTCAGAAGACTCACCCTGACAGATGCGTGTTAGCAGAGAAAACCCGCGGCACACCAGGGAAACACAACAGAGATGCCCAACAGGGGGCTTAGAGTTCAAAAACAAACACACACATACACACACTTGTGTAAAAGGCTGCACTTGTTCATTAGTGTGTTCATTAAATTACTCACACACACATGCTCATAAAAAAAGCACAACACACTTTAAAACAAGCTACTCTTTTTTACTGGCCACACACACACACACACAGAGCGGTCATCCTTTAGTTCTGGCTGGAGCAGTGTTGTTAGTGCGGCTCGCCTTGGCAAGCACAGGATAAGGAAATGGGTCAGTGGCTCATTCTCATTTCTCTCTCTCTCTTTCTCTCTTTCGCCTGGACAGCAGTAAATACAGGAAAGTCCCAGCAGTGTGCTCAGTAAGCTGGAGTCAGTAACTCCCACTGGAGACTGACCTGTAGTAAACAAAGCCAGCAAAGTCAAAGTTTCTTACTGATCTGATAATAGTTGTCCTGTGTCCTGCCATAGCATTAAAACCACTTACAGGTCGTACGAATAATATTGATAACTTGGTTCCAGTGGCACCTGTCAAGGCTGGATACACTCTATTAATTCAATTAAATTCAGTTTTATTTATATAGCGCTTTTTACAACAGAAGTTGTCAGAAAGCAGCTTTACAGAGAAAAACAGGTCCACGCCTCTTATGATCGGCACCACAGAGATGCCAGTTATTGTGGTGACACAGTGGCAAGGAAAAACTCCCTTTAAGAGGAAGAAACCTTGGAAGGAACCAAGACTCAGTCAGAGGAACCCATTCTACTCTGGTTGACCCGCTCAGTACAAACAAATAACAAACAACAAACAAATAACAGAACAAAACAACAGTACAGAGAATTAATGTTAGCTATAGCTAATGTAACAGGTACTAATTTATAAATGTCAAAATGTGATGAGCACAAACTATAGAGCTATGGCTTATATAGAAACAGATTCTGAGTGTGTTAACGTTGATCAGTGCAGGGTTGCAGAGCCGGAGTACAACACAGCTGGGCAATGGAGAGCCAAGCTAGGAACATCAGGCAGCAGAATTGTTGAAGTTGATGTATTTGATAAGAAGTTGTTAAAGTATATGTATTTGATAAGAAGCAGACATGAAGTGATGGCTAGACAACTGGGTCAGAACATCTCCAACACATCAGTCAGGTCATTAAATCAAGTCAAGTCAAGAGGCTTTATTGTCATTTCGTTTGTGTGCAAGTACAAATTGGATCAAAATTATATGTTTGTCCAAGACTGTGCTTTAACATGAAAGAAACAATATTATATAGATGACATAAAGTGCAGATGTGCAATATAAATGTACAGACACATAAAACTAGAACACTACAATAAATATAATAAATACAACAGACATTGGACAATTAGACAAACAGATGGGACATTGCAAAATGTCAAATCAAAAATCAAATCAAATTATGTTTATTTATTTATTTATATAGCATTTTTGACAAATGTTATGTAAAAAAAGCTTTACTGAAATCTGACAGAGAATCAGCCAACATATTAAACAAAAAGCAAAGACCCCCCCACTGAGCAACTGTGGCAAGAAAAAACTCCCTCAGAGCTGAAAGAGGAAAGTGGATAAGGGGGGACCCATCCTCCTCTGCCCAGACTACTTTTAAATTATTGATTAAAAAAAACACTGTATAGCCACATAAGTCTAATATGTTCAGCTGTACTAATATAATTGTAATAAAATTGATAGAAACATTTAAAGTAGTAATGGTGGTTACTGGAAATGAAAGTAATAATAATAAATAATCATCACAACATAGTAATAATAGCAACAACATAATTTGTAAGCAAATAGTATATTGATACTCAGGGCCCCATTTTATACCCTGTGCAATGTGCGTTGTGCAATGTGCAATGATGCGCATTGCTATCTTACACCCCACAAACAGTTTACGCCTATTTTCACGCCTTGCGTCTGTGTCGTTCAAATAGTGACACAGACGCAAGTTTGTGAATATATCTACGTCAATAGGAGAGGTGGTCAGAAAGTGAGGTGTGTTCAGGTAAATTTCTGCTGTATTGCTGTCTTGGCAGTGGAAAACACAGGTGCTCCACTGACTGAAATGAACCCTGACAACAGTCATCAGTCAGACGTTCATTGCTATTTTGGTAACGCAGCGTACATCCACACTTGTTACACACACAAGGACACACAGCAGTGCACAAACCCAACTTTTACATAATATAGAAATAATATAGAAAGCATAATATAGAAAAAAATAACAATAGAACACACACTGTTACGCCCTAAATCAAGTTGTCTGATGCACGTTGGCGGCTCCCCTATATGTAAAATTTTATGTAGTCAGCAGGTACAACTTGATTCAAAAGGTGCAGAGCCTATTATATTAATGATATAAGTAGATACAGGCTGGGAACCTCAATATATGTAATAAAGGACAGCTGTTTAACCAGAAACAGGTTCATAGGCACCCAAGACTTATATAATACACAGTGTCAAATGTACACTATAATTTATTTCAGGAATGTTTAGAAGTGCTTTTTATTGAAACTGTGGAGGAACCTCTTAAGGTGCATTGAGGAAAGATTAAGGTGCTTTAAGGAATGTTTTCTTGTTGGTTCCTCATTTTAAAGGCTTCCTCCAGAGCTTAAAACTAAATAAGCCTTGAAAGTTCCTTAAACACAACATATTTTTTAAATTGATTTTATTTAAACCTAAAAAATAACTATAATGGATTTCAACATTCCAAAATCCTTGATGTTTTATTATTTACCAAGCAAAATCTAGAGATTCAAAAAGGTGAGTGGCATGACTCCTATTCATTTTCCTCAAGCCCTGGGCATTTTCCCGTTCCGTGGTGCTCCTCCGCACCAGGCGCTGTGTTCTTTCCATTAATGACTTGGAAAGGAAAATGGGAAGAGCTGTGGAGGGTTTGGAGGGTTTTAATTGAAGCTGATGAGGCTGTGTGTGTGTCATTGACCTGACAGAGGCAGACTGACCCAGTTTACAGCTACACAGCTGGAGAACACCCATCCACGCCGCTGTCGAGGGCTGCTGAACTCCCCTCTGAGCTCCCCTCCAGGTGCCTGTGTACAGACAGGGCTATAAAGTAATGAGGAACAAATGCTTCATTACTGTGGTTAAAGCAACATTGTGTTGCATTTGTACCTTAACATAAACATAGCAGCTTAAAATCATGTTGATGGCATACTGACTGTAAAAGGGTGAACATTATCTCTTTTCTTGTCATGTTGGGCTAAAATGCTACTACTGCACTAGCAGCTAGCTCTTTCGCTGCTCAGAAGTGAGTATATCAGACTAATGCCTGCAGATTTACCGTGTTAAAACAGGGTACATGGGATGAACCACTAGCTGATAGCATCCTGGGTTATCGGAACAATCAGGGTTCCTCAGTCAGAGCTGCTAACCGTGGCTGGCTAGCGCTGCTAGCTGGGAATGGCTAAGGGCTTGTTAAATGTGGCTAGCGTTATTTCTAAGCTTACTGTCAATAAACGTAAGCACGTTACTCACCCAAATAAACGTTTTCCAGTTTTCAGTTTTCATTAATCTACAAAAATCTGTGTAGATTAACATCCAGTGCTCGTTTGACTTTAAAAGACTAAAAGGTTTTTAGGAATTACAGTTTTGTTTACTTAGACTCAATGGCATTGAGACCTGCTAAATTAGAAGGGAAACATGGCGACACCCTTGTTCACTTTAAGTATGCATTCTTAATCGTGCCACTTAATGCACCTTAGAATCCGATGCGCCTTATGTGTAAAAAAAAGAGACCAGAAAGTAGGCATTTATTAATAGTGTGCCTTACAATTAAAATTTGCTAATATTTTTATTTACATTTACATAGAGCTGGGCGATATGGCCCAAAAAAAAAAATCTTCGATTTAAAAAAATCGATTTTTTTCCCCCTACTAAAAATCTAATTAAAGATGATAAAGAAATGGTTAAAAACTATTTTTTTTTATTTAGTTTTCACTTAAATGTCCCCTTTGTGGTTAAAGTGCAACCAGAAAAAAACAAAGGTACAAGTTTAGGTACTGACACAATGTACCTTCAAACTTAAAAAATAAATAAATAAACCCACCCTCAAAAAACAAATAGAAAAAAAATAAAATGGTGCCTTTTTGATAAAACTTACAAAATAGAAAACAAGTACAATTTAATATGCTATTAAGGAAAGACCCCATTGGGCTTGAATTGCAAAACAGAGAGAAAGGCGGGAGAGAGGGGCGGGGCTAAACTCAGTCTGAAGTACAGAAGCCCACAGGGGAGCGTCGGTGGTGAAAATTAAAACTCAGAGAAAATCGATTTTCATAAAAACACATCGTCCCTAACTGTAAATTCGAATCAATCGAAAAAATCGATTAATCTCCCAGCTCTACATTTACATATCCATTATTAAAAGCTTATTTTTAAGAACAAAGAATAAAATGTGGTTAATTCTATAGATTTTTTTTTCATCGATTGGCAGCCCCAATTTAAATGTACTAAAGTATGGGTTGTGTTCTTTTTAATGAAGAATCTTCATTCTGAATGCTGTGTAGCCTAAACCTATCCAGGAAACCCATCCCATGTTCCCTCCAACCTTCTCTCCTCCCTCCAACATTACCAAAAAAACATATTTTGCTTAAACCTACGTCTTCTCTAAAAGCTCAGGAACAGTTAAGTGCTCATTTCATTGAAAAAGGCAAGTAGTCCTAAAATGTCAATAAAGCACAGATAGAAGAGCCAAGCCACACTGAGAAAACCCATTACCTTTCTCATCAGAACATGAGCACTGATCCCAGTCCATCTGACTGAATGCAATGAGTCACATACGGCTCTGCGGTTAAAGGACTCCAAGAACATGTCAGTCTTTGCAGTTCCTGTGGAGTTTGCGTATGCGTATGACATACTATTGAATATAAATGCGGGCAGAGGAACATTACATGGCTGAATTCTGTGTGTATTTTATCCATTTTTATACAGAATCAAAAAACATATAAGAAACCCGCAGGGCTTTCTCGAGTCACCCCATTTACTCAATTACTGCTCAGAGGTACAGCTCATACTGTTCCTCTCCTCCACTTGTCTCCTCTGCATTCTTACTGGGTAGGAAAGGAGAAGTGGGACAGGAAAAGGAGAACAAGAGCAGTATCATTTGTCGAACACAGCACAGGCAATTTTTTTCTCTGAAGTGAAATATACATGTCTTTTTTAGTCATTTTCAGATCACTTGTGTTTAGTACTATGATCCTGCTTGTTGTATTTGAATTGAAAATGTGCTGTATAAATATTCTTAAGTACTTACTGGAAACAAAAAGGTAAACCCAAATGAGCTCTGCCATTGGTTAGGTCTCCAAGAGCTGTAGTGTACTGTGTACTGTAGACGGTATTCTAGGTGGGCTACTTTTTTGGCTACTGCTTAATTTGATGGCCCCAACTGATGTATCCTTCCAAGAAACTCACACACACATATCTGCCTCTCTATATCTGCTGACTTTAACAGCTTGGTCCACTCACACAATCCACTTTATGGTTTAAACTGCAGGATGACGCAGAATCATGAGCACACAGAGGCAAAGTGTTGATATTTGGTCGTAGGGTGTCAGGCCTGTATAGAATCCTTACGGGGAGGAGATTGCCAGTTGAGTACAGAAACCTCACTGGAGGGATGATGACAAAATATCTAAGGTCTTAAAAAGATTGTGAGATCATACAGGAGAAAAATTGTTGGGTTTATGGTAAAATCAGCTGCAGCACTTCTGCTGCATACTGTTCTGTATTTTACTGCATGTGATAAATCATACATACTTCAGAGTAATAGAATGACATCCATTACAAGTTGAATACTTACAAAGTAAAAACGATATAAATTTAGATTTGCATTTTGTGAGTTTCAGTCTAATAAAATTTCAATTTTAAAAATGAACTAAAATATATAATGTTAAAATCTTGTCTCATTCTCGTAAACCCAATAACTTCTTGTGAGATGAGCATCTCATCACATAATTTATTCACAAATTATTTCTATAAATATATTGGTGCTGGTTTATTATTTGTCCTACCTTGAAGAACTTTTGGTAGGTACTACGTAGAACCGTCCCACAAGATCTGCCTGATCTAAAGAGATGATACATCTCAATTTTTTTATTTTGCCATCATAATTTTGATATTTGATATTTTGTCAATGTGTTGATTGTATAATGATGCTTTTTTATCTACCTGGTTTGTTCTGGGCATTTGGCTTCTGACTTTTTAGTTTGGTCAGAATAAAAATAGCAGACATGAAAGGCTCCACAGACAAGATTTGGTGATTTCAAGCTTGATCTACTGAACCATGGTCCATTGTCACCCATTAAACAATAGAAGAAGAAAAAGAACTGCTTGGTTTTGCGCCAAAATATGACATTATGTCCCTTGCTGGTGACTCCTGTGTCTACTTGCACTGTCGATTAAACATAATTTATAGACTGAAATAAAAGGAATGATAAAATGGGAATCAGTTATGCTCACCTTAAACACTTGGAAAACAATTTGTCAAACTAAAAACACTCTGAAAACCAGTCAGTGAAGTATAGGGAGATTTAGCCCACATAGGTGATGATGACAAGACATTGAAGTCAGCAGGTTCTTTAGTGTGCTCATTAACTGCAGTGTGAAACCAAAACTAACTGGATTAACTGTATAGAATATAACAAACACATGAAACTTGGTTCAGACTTTGGTGTTAAAACACCCATCATTTATTCACTACAGCAGCCTCTCATCTCCAGAATTCATAGAGCTCATCATGTTCCCTTACTAATACATACAATACAAACCATAAAACAGACATTCTCCCACATCCTGCTTAATATTTTCCCTCTGCATGCCGTTAACAGACATCCACTCACATACGGTAAATGAGGAACATCTAAAAGCACTTACTACCATTTTATTTACCCATAAAAGAGCATTTTGCTCTCATTCATATTCAGCTGAGAACAGTGCTTTAAAGCGTCCACAATAAAGCTCTTTGCGAGTCTTAACGCTGCAGTGACAGAATATTCAATCGGGACGGAACTGAGCAGCGGAGAGATCAAACCTCCGCTGTGATCCACAGCGTGAGTCCATTCACACCAAGGGTTCAACCAGCTCCTCTCCACCCAAGCTGAATACTAACAGGGTCTGCACTGTTTCAGGGCAGATGAGTGCTGAAATGGCCTGTGCCAGTGCCTCTTCATTTGCTTTTCAAAGCTCGCCCGCTTTTGTGAGGGGTTTCGTCAACCGTGCTGCAGTGTTTCCAGATGCATGAAAGTGAACAGACTGCTACAGCTGTGAATGAAAAGACCAAAAACACGCTCCATTTGCTGGTAATATGCAACCAGTTCACACAAAAGAAGCTAAAAATAGGTCTGCAGTTGATGATACTAGATGTGGTCTACTGGTGCTGTTCCATAAACACTGTGGTGGGTTGATGCAAAAAAGATTAGAAGAAATAGAAGAACTTGAAAGGGGTTTTCTGTGAGATACAGCCCCAAGAATTGAAAGGCTCGACATCAGGACCAGACTGGGACCATTGTTCAGGTGAAAAAAACAGATATCTCCAAAACAGCAGCTTTACACAAGAGAGATAAAACCTTCTTAACTTTTAATGGAAGTCAATGTAAAAAAAATGGTCCATTGGTTCATTCAGTGTAAGTGACAGTTTTGTTTGTTCAAATTATGTAGTAAACTAAAAAACTTGTTTTTTATTGAACAGCAACAAACCACAGTCTAGACAAAATTTGGTCATTTCAAGCTTGATCTACTGAACCATGGTCCATTGTCACCCATTAAACAATAGAAGAAGAAAAAGAACTGCTTGGCTTTGCGCCAAAATATGACCTTATGTCCCTTGCAGCAGTTAAGGCACAAATGCTTATTTGCTGGTGACTCCTGTGTCTACTTGAATTGTGGATTAAACATTATTTATAGACTGAAATAAAAGGAATAAAATATAAAATAATAAAATAAAATAAAATAATTTCAGGATCTACATATCATCACTGTCTAATGAAAAACATATATCTCCAAAACAGCAGCTTTACACAAATGAGATAAAACCTTCTTAACTTTTTTTTGTTCAAATTATGTAGTAAACTAAAAAACTTGTTTTTCATTGAACAGCAACGATATACTCACAGCTACTGTATCTGGCTCAAAGGATGTTCAATTTTGTTTTTTCTGTATGTTTCAGACATGTTTCTGTATGTTTTCCTTTCTTTATCGTTTCATATTCTGCACCAGCTTTCCAATTTTTATCTATTTCTTTCTAACATAAGATAATCACAGACCCTCCTACTGTATGGGAGCAGGCCATGTCCTATAGAGGCAGTATGTGTTGAGAAGCAGTACTGGGCTGTTTAGTGTGATATTTATTGTAACAGCAGCTGATCAGCCCATCCAGGCCAGCTGACGTACCTTGTTTCACCAGTTTCACTTGTTTATCGCAAGTCTGATCGTAGCCTAGTTTGAACTGAAATTTCCTCTTATGTTGGAGTTTACAAGCTACAAAAATGTAAAAATGTAACTTGGTTAAGTAATAACTTAAAAATAAACCTACCTCATAGGTGTAACAACCACCATAAATAATACCATTGAGATGCTTGATCATTTTAAGCAGTCAGAAAACCAAAGCCACTTTGGTTTGGGTTGGGCAAGTGTTCTCTGTGACAAAGCACACCACTTTCATCTTTTAAAGAAGACATATTATGCAAAACTCATTTTTACATGCTCTTGTATTTCCACTTGGGTCTCGCCTTCCCTTGTAAACAATCTAGGCACATCCATTTTCTATGAATCAGTTGAAAGAGTTTCAGGAGGTGTCAGCAATCATATGTTTCTAAAGCTCTATCCGGATGGGATTAGTTTCACAGGGGGACGTCTGTGAAAAATATTTCACACTTCCACTCAGTGGTAAAACTCTTGCATAAGGACTGCAATTGAAAGAACAGGAGAACCAGTGAGTTTTTTTGATTTCTCGGTCATGTGACATCGCATTCAGTAGCTCCTCCATTTCCACTCACTGTTGCCTTTACGTGGATCTCTGTGGAAACGCGCACCCAAAGTGTAATCGCAGTGAGGTGGCAAAACTCAAAGATGCCCGTTAGGACTAAAATTACCGGAGGACCACAGAGTTCAGTGAAAAATAATAGGTAGTTCAGCCTGTAATTTTCTCAGAAGACGTTTGTGATGATATCCCCTCACTTTTTACACTACTAGTTAAGATGCAATCTAAGTCTTTGTGGTGCAATTGGAATTCTGTGTACTGCTAGTTTTAAACTAATTAGGTTTAACATGTGGGTTAGGATAGGCTTTACACTCTACAACCCACCAGGATCATTGACCATCTAGTGTGTAATTAGCTTAAAAAGTATGTAGAAAGCATATAGACTTCTGGGAGAAAGAGCAAGGTGTTCAAACAATGGCCAGCTGTAAACAACGTAATTCAGTCCTCTGTTCTATGAAATGTCCAGAGTCAGAATTGTTCACAGTGATGGTGAATAAAAAAGCACCTCTTTTTCTCAAATAAAAACAGTGTGTACTTGTGAAGAACCTTTAATTTGGTAAAACTAAACATCAAGTTAAATCTTGAAAGGGGTGCATCATTAGGAATGAGGACAATATGGAAATATAAGTACATAAATACCTATTTATCCTTCACACATGACATCCACAACTGACTGACACCCTCTAGCTTGAGATGCTGCGGACTTATGTCAGTCCCATCCTCACATGGTTGCCAAATAATGCAACTAACAAGAACTCATGGGTACATGTCACCTATAATCTTTCAAACTGGACAGCTTGTACACAAACTGCTGACATGTGTGACACTTGCATCAACTGTGCAAACAAAAATAATGAAATAAATATCTTACATACATAGAAAAATCACTACACAATCTGCAAAATGCTGCATATTGCCACTGTTTTGCAGGTTATCACAGTTTATCTATCAAACGATTTATCCTGTAATTTTGATACAACATAAAAAAACAACTGACAGATTTATCCTGGCTGTGTCTGAAATGTAATAAATGCCACCTATTTGGGCCATATTCCAAAGCATGAAGGTATGCAGTCTTGTCTGAACCAAATGCTTGTATTAGGGCATTTTCACATCTGTAGTTTGTTTTTCTGGTTCGAATCAGTTGATGAATTTGTTTACTTGGAGTGTTTTCCCCTCAGCTTGGTTTGTTTTCACACAGGCACAAACCTAAACGCACCAAAATGCGCCCAAACAAAAGAGTGTTGCCTCATTTGATTGGTCAAAGTAAATACAGCAAGAAAGTCCTGTGTTCCAGACCGGCACATATATTTGTAAAGTGTAAAGCTGCTTTTACACTGATTGCAGAACATTTGCAACTGCGCTTTTAAACATAATGTTTTCAATGGGGATGTACGGTGCAGATGTGCAGATGGGAACACTGCACATACACCGTTCAGTTTGAAAACAGCTTTAGCATAAGGCAGCAACAGAGACAGGGTTTATTTATACCTATGCTAATTATGTGGCTAACATATCAGGATAAACTGCATCTGAACAGCCGTTTAGCTCTAAAATGAAGACTATATTAATTAGTTGTTTCAAGAGCAGATCACATTATAACCAAAACAAAACGGTGTTGTGGACTCCAGTTGGAACTGGACTGAGCGTTTGGACTGAGTGGAACTGAGCTGCATGCATTTTTTAGTATAGTTGTTTTGGTCTGCACCAGTGTCCGATTGCTGTTTTCACACCTGCAACAAACAAAGCAGAGTCTGTTTTATTTGTGCCAAATAGTGCTGGTGTGAAAACTCCCTAAGATTTACTTTTGCCTTTCCCTTGCTGATTTGTGAAGGCAGCATGAACGTATCCTTCAGTACCTTACATATCCCATAATATTCTTGGAAAAAATGCCAGCTCTTCTTAATAGAAAAAGCAATATGGCGGAGGCAAGCAGCAATCTTAATAAATGGAAGCTATTGATGACAGCTCTGGAAAAAAGAGACCTCTTCAGTTTCTGAATCAGTTTGTCTGATTTTGCTATTTCTAGATATAAGTTTTGAGTAAAATGAACATTGTTGTTTTATTCTATAAACTACAGACATTTCTCCCAAATTCCAAATAAAAATGTTGTTATTTAGAGAATTAATTTGCAGAAAATGAGAAATGGCTGATACAACAAAAAAGATGCAGAGCTTTCAGACCTCAAATAATGCAAAGAAAACAAGATTTAAGATTTCAGAAATCAATATTTGGTGGAATAACCCTGGTTTTTAATCACAGTTTTCATGCATCTTGGCATGTTTTCCTTCACCAGTCTTACACACTACTTTTGAATAACGTTATGCCACTCCTGGTGCAGAAATTTTAGCAGTTCAGCTTGGTTTGATGGCTTGTGATCATCCATCTTCCTCTTGATTATATTCCAGAGGTTTTCAATTTGGTAAAATCAGAGAAACTCATCATTTAAAAGTGGTCTCTTATTTTTTTTTCCAGGGCTGAATATCGTTACTGCAGCTTTTTTTTTGGTCTAGCTTGTTTGTTTCTGAATACATTAAAAATGCTATTTTGAACACAGTGTTCATATGATAGTTTGAGGAAATGTTTATGGGTGCAAGCGCTCCCTGTGGTTGTCCATTAGCTGTGATACATACTGATTTGCCAGTGTGTGACTGTGAGCTGTGATAATGATATCTCTTACCATAGCCCATGCCTGCCTCTCCGTCCCTTTCTCTATCGCTCTCTGGTGCCCTTCTTTCACTCCGGCTGCCAGCGGCCGCATCTGCAGTGGCATGTGTCCAACTCAAATTGCATCCAGCACACAAACTGTAGCAGAGAATAAGCCCAGAATGATAATCCAGCTCTACCTCCAGCTCTGTCATTTCAAGGTCTCTATTACTTGTTTTTAGTCTTTGCATGATCAGAAATGCTTCCACCAATCCTAATCCTTCTTAAATGTGTCTAGTAGTTTGTAAGAAAGCCTCTGCATTTGTATTATTATAATTTGGTAGGAAGCAGTGCAGAGAATAAATGAATGTGTCAGAAGTCCTCAGCCACAAACAGGCTAACAGTAAGAGCTATTGAGTCAGCCCCAGCTTGGCTTATCTGTAAATGTGAACTTGGCTGGTTGAGTCAGACTGATTAGCATTGTTACAGCTAGCTAACCTAGGCAGAGGCTCAATTTTAGCTCAGTCACTAAACCAAAAGCACCGAGGGCTGAAAGCAGCTGTCAGCGTGTGATGGAACTGCTGTGAACTGTGTTTACAGCTCCAGAACCACTGAGGTGTTTTTAAATGGACAGACTTTCTCTCAAAGGAAGGCTGATTCCTAGACCTGCCACAGTGACCAGTTCCTAAAAACAGTACATTTCCCATGACACATCCCTGTCCTTCTGTTCTGTATTGATTAAAACACCTGAATAAATTTGTCTACTCTGGTTCTTGAAGTTCTAATCCAGGCTTAATCTCATCTATATACACTGAACTTGACCCCATCCACAAACAGGTGCATCTCAAAAAACTATCATTGAATATCATTGAAAACTTATTTTATTTCTGTAATTCAGTTCAGAATTTGAAAAATATATTATATAGATGTATTAATTACACACAGAGTGATCTATTTTAAGCGTTTATTTATTTTATTGTTGATGATTATGGCTTACAGCCAATGAAAACCCCCCAAAAATCACTGTCTCAGAAAATTAGAATATTACAAGACCAATTGGTACTTTTAGAAGTATGGCCAGTGTGCCAAGTCCTGCTGGAAAATGAAATCCACATCTAGTTTCCTTTCAATGCCTATTTTTCCAATGCTTTAATGAGTTTACCTTTTGGGGGTGGGTATTCTCATTGTCTTAATATTTTTTCTCAGTATTTCTTTCTTATGTTCTTGAAGAGTTTTTCCTGTTGGGTTTAGGTTATTTCGACAATTATGTCGAATGACATTCCTCAAGAGCTCTTCGCTTTTTAATATTGGCTTGATAATATTGTTTTTAATATTGTTTGAGTAGCTCTTTCTTTTTCTGAGTACCTTCTCAGAGGTTTTCTGAGAACCTTCTGGGAGTTTCATACACTGAGTGACACGTGCAAAGTACACAGTGTGTCTGGGAACCTGCGTTGGGACAGTGTCTCTGGGACAGTGCAAAGTAAGGAAACCAAAGTCAACAGATAACCAATGGACAGATTACTGAGGTTTAGGGTAAACCTTTGAATAACCTCAGGGTGACTAAGACCATGTGATCAGTGGAATTAAATGTTCCAGTGTGCCAAAAAACAATGAGGTAGGAAACTTCCTTGTTGAGACAGTACTTAAGGCTGAGATTGTGTATTACAGCACTTTTTCTTATTGTGAAGATGTCATTGATTTTGATTTGTGAATATCTGCAGTCGTTAAGCAGATGTTTCAGACGTACTTATGACAGTGGAGCAGTTGTGAGGGTAAATGGACTATGTCAGACAGACAGTGTATCTCTGGGAGGTTTATGTAAGTGCAGACGATTTCCATACAGAGGTTGCTGTTGGAGATACTACAAATCATCTTTATGCTCCAGTGGTCTGTTTCCTTCTTCTATATCCTTCAAACACATCATCTAACACACAGCAGAGCTCATTATGTAAAACAGCTCTCTTAGTGTGAAGTCACACAAACACCCTAGCCCTTCATCTGCCAAGGCAAATGCGTGTCGTATGCTTGGCTTGAGCTGAAATGAAATGTGACTTGCGTGTAAAACTCCAGCTCCAGTTTCTGTGTGTGTTTCTATCACCCATCTGATTTAGGGACAACTGATTTAAAAAAGTGTTCAATCTAATATTAAAGTATCATTAAGAATAAAATTTCATGTAGTAACTCATTAAATGATGATGAAGGATGTATCATTAGATTTTAAGGAAACATGCTAAGTTTAAGCACTGGCAACTCTCGCTAGCAGAGCTTCAGACAGTATTTTCTTATTTGAACTGTGTAGTACATCACAGTAGATTCTGAATCTGCCCACCACCACTCCCCCAATCCCATCTCCACACTTAGGGTGGCCAGATACCGATAAATAGCATACTAGCAGTTTGCTGCAGCCATGCAAACGTGCAAGCTCGCTATTTTTTTCTGCTGAACAGGTCATCACTGAGCTTCAGAAAGGTAGCTGGGAAATTTATTACCACTACTAGTGGAGTAGAAATGGCATTTTGGACATTGAAATGTTTATATAGTGTAAATATCACGGATTAGCTACAAAGTAAAACTTGTCATTGCTTGCCACTTGTGTGTAAATCTGGCAACACACATGAGCTTCACATCTAGGGAATATATGTCATTGGTGCTGATTATCAGCTGATTTAAGGCCAAAAAAGCAGCTTATTACTGGAGTATTTTAATTACAACATGCTTTACTGAGTCTCTGTATGTCAAAATATGATTGGCAGTCATCAGTTGTCAGGTTTCCTTAATAACCCCAATGATAAAAAGGCTCCTGGGTTATTTTAGAGTGTAACTGTCTAAGCAAATTTAATCAAATATGTCATTCAAAAATCTGCCAGAGGACGATTATATCTGACCAATATAATTCATTATACTATATTTTGGATACTTGGAGTGTAATAGTAAAACAATGGTATTTTGAACCACTAACATATGGGGGAGTATAATTGCAGTATTTATCGCAGAACAACAAAATATTGCATTTTTACTTTTTTCCAATAAGGCGCAGCCCTATGTCAAATTATGTTGACCATTCCATAGATAGCCTGCACCCTTCTGTTTTTAGAAACATTGTATTTGTGATATGGGGTAATCTTGCCAGTGGGTGTAAATGTACAGCTAAATTGGAGAAAAATAAAAAATGAGGGTGTGAAGTTAAGGAGAGAGTGAAATAATGTAGTGCCATGATTGTAGTTTCTGATATTAGCCTATTTTATCAGACATACGGTATATTTGCAAGTTCAAGGGGTCCAGTGAATATTTGGCAACTGAAAATATTCAACCTTACATGGAAAAAGAGTAAAAATACAGAATAAAAAAGTGAAAATACAGAATAATTTAAGTGTTTTCTCTACAAAAAGAATGGATTTTTACAAAGATGCTAACCTTAGCTAAGCTAAGCTAAGCTAACCAAAAGACTGGATGCATTCCACACATATATAAATTAAGAAGCACATCTGAAGTACATTTATGATTAGAATATCACTGCTCACAAGTAAATAATGATACAATTTTCACTGCTGAGGTAAATTTATTGTGCTTTGTTGTATTGATGGGCGGTATACTGGTTCATATGGTATACGGGAGGCACATTTAGAACCGGTATGCAATTTTCTCATACCGCCACACCTTTAGAGGCGCTGTGGAGCACCGTGAAGAACCGCACCAGCAAAGAAGCACCCAAGCTGAGCACGCTAGCTAATGCTAGCCAGTTAGCATAACAAGCTAACACACCAGAAGTTCAGCTCTGTGGAGCCAAACACCGGTATGGCTCTGTCCCGCCGGAAGAGAACTCAGAAGAGAACTGCAACAGGATTTCTGCTGCTGCTGCTCACTGTATGAGTGTTTTTATCCGAGTACAATAAATAAAATGTATAATTCTATGAATTATAGCAATTTTTAATATATTCATACTGTAGCTTAAAGGTATGTATTTGTTAATTGGAGAAAGAAGGGAATTGTGGCTGATTTTAATACTGTAATGCCTCTAATGGCTTCAAGAATAACATATTGTAACTAAATTGATATTAAACTTGTCATACTTGTACCATAGACCTTTTGAGAAATATCTCTTTGTATACTTAACCATTGAGTATTTTTGGTCCACTTGTAGTGTTTATGGAGCTTTACTATGCTAAAACGAAAATATTTAGTTTTGTTAAGAAAGCCAGGTTAAAGTTGTTGGCATATCTCTTTTTAAGGTCTATTCTTTAAATTCTTCAGCTCTTTTTCTGATAATGAGTCTGATTTCTTCATATATTGTGTATGTTTGTGGGACAAAGTAAACCCAAAAGTAATCAAAGCCTTTATTTAAACCCTTAGTGTTTATGTTATATATACTCCTAACAGTACAGTAAGTCACAAACCTATATGAAATCCTATTTTTAATTTATAATAATAACAATATTAAAAATAATATTACGAAACCTTCAGAATCTAGAAAAATATTGTGATATACATATCACGATATTCCATGGTATTTTTGCGATAACGATACTTTTGGCAATATGACAAAACACTGAATTAAAAACAAAAACAATATCATTTTGTTATTGAATACGATAAGGCATGATATGGCACACCCTTAACTGAGATATTAAAAAATACAAGAATTTAATCAGATATGTAATAGAAGTCAGTGATCCAGAATGTCATGATAGTAATAATGGACTCCATATATCTCCATATATCCAGGATTAAAGTAAGATAAATTATACTGGACAGATATAATCTGTGTCTAGTAGATATGCAATGGAAAACGATATTTCAGGGTATAATATTGTTCATAATATTCAAAAATGTTGGCAATATTATTGTGTGCGATATGATATGACACACCCCTACCGCCCAGCACTACTTTGTTAGTATGTTTGCTAGCAAATTAATAAGGTTTTTAATAAATATTTTGAAATTGTAGTTTTGTAATTGTTTTTATTGTTAAAGATTTCTTTAAAGGGCTATTTATCTTATTCAGTAGTGAAGCAAAATTAATGAAAGCATACATTCAGTATGCAGTCTTTAGCAAAATGTTTTATTTTGTTTGGTTGGTTTCAGCCATACAAAATTAATTTCCGTACATCTCTAGCCAGATTCTTTTTGTGATTGTTTCGTGCCCAAAAAAGTACACATTTAATAGTGAATGAATGGAGTCAGAGGCTGGACGTCTCTCTGCTCGTGTCAGTCAGTTAGCACAGCATGGCTGCCTCAGGCAAAGCAAAGCCAATGAACCGCGAATGCACAGAAGGGTTCAGCCAAGTGCCTCCGATCAAACATCGGCAACATGTTCACACAGCCAAATCGCCGTCAATGAGGTCTGCATTTCCACAATGACATCAGAGGTTAGAGTGGTTAGGAAACACTCAACATATTAACTGGAGCAGACCAACCTTTCAACCCACTTTTTAGCGCTAGTCGATCGCTGTGGGTTCACGTAGACGAGTTCACTGCCTACAAGCCACAGATTGGCTTATCTCCGGGCGATGTCTGCCCAAAAGTGTGTCTGCTTTAAAGATGCGTACACCAAGGAAGATTTCAGCGGACATGGCTTGAAGCTGATCATCTGAATGAATAAGCGGAATGCTTCTGTGTACTGCAGTGTTGAGGGTTTTACCCCGAAAGATGTAGACACGCTCTCAAATTACTTATACTAAGCCATGCTGCAGCCGTGTTTATGAATTCAGTCTGTCCTCACGTGCCATTCAGACATTTATATCATCACTAAATCATCTAAATCTCATGCATGCTGGCATTAGCTTAAGGTTCGCAAGGTTGAGCGGAATATTTCTGAAGCTTTTGGATTAGCCTCGACAAATCCAGTCTGGAGAAAATTTAACTGCATTGTGTGTTCTGCTGAGACAGACTCGTTAATCTTCCAATGCTTATTAACCCCAGATGTGGAATCCATATCATTTCTGAACAAAAGGGCATTGGTAGAAAATGTCACTTATTTTTACACCATTTAATAAAAGAGTCAGTCAAAAATGGTGAAAGGAAAAATAGTACAGTACATATAATTGAGTTCACTTGGTCCAGACACCGAGTTTTTGTTTTAACTCAGGTGTTCACTGACGGGATTAGTTACTCAGGGGGTCCTGGGGTAATTTTCTTTTTTATGGGGGGGGATCCTCTGTGATTCTTTTCCCGTCTGGAATGGCCATGTAGGTGTTTTCCTCGGATGTCCTCTGACAAAATTACAGTCAATTACAATTTTAGTCCTGTCCGGATTCACATCTCTGTGTTTCGTCACCTCATGATTAATACAATTATACAACTATTTTTCCACTGGATCCGTATCTAGTAAACCATGGTCCAGACCAAAAGACCAGAGAGGTTAAATCATAAGTTTAAATTCTATCAACACTACATCCCTCCAAGGGTCCTGACATACAGATGGGAATAGAGAGTAAAGCCCAATCCCATTTCTCTTTTGTACCCCTACCTCTTGCTTTCTAACTAAAAGGGAAAGGGGTAATAACCTCCCCCTAAGAGTTGGGACGAACAGATATATAGATATATTGTGAGAGAACAGAACCATGCCTACAGGCAGCCACACACACAACCCAGAGCCGACACAATATAGCTGTAGCAGTGGAGCGCTAAAGTTCAGTAACCTAACTGCTGCTTAACTAGTTAACTTTAGGGCATCACCTGTATTCATAAAGGGGGCAGGTGATGTGCCAATTAATTATTATTGTCCATTCATTCCTTCCTCTGTGATGGGAGCCTAAAATTAGTTTTTATTTACTTTTATTTTAATTTACCCTCCTACCTTAAATGTCACAGCATCTGCCATTTGTTGCAATCTTTAAGGTGGATCAGGGAAGTTAGCTAGCTACTGAAACAAACTACTCATGATTTTTTTAATGCTTGCTATGAAGAAAATGGCCATAAAACATTGAAAGTATACATTGTATTATGGTAATATAGTGGGTATTGTTATTTTTAACCAGGAAAATACCATCATTTGTGGGGTTCTTTGGTCGCTTGTGCTGCTATCTTGCCAGTGATTCTCATAGTCTGCTGTTTTAGGTGTGCCTCTAAAAATTCCACTAACACAAGAGTGGGGACACACTACCCATAGGTTTGCACACACAAAAAAGAGGGCTAAATAGTAGGACCCAAGGGGTGAAATGGGATTAGACCTAAATAGATTGAAGGGAACAAGACACAGAATCAATTTAGTTTATTTACTAATGCATTGTTGACCAAATATTACATGTATACAAATGCACGAATATCTCCAAAACAAATCTCACTCTGTTTCTTATTGTCTTGTTATAGGTCCTGGTACCCCCTGCTGGACTGGAGGTGATGAGTGTGTGTGGTAGAAAGGCTTTAACGCTGCTGAGCAGTGTGTTTGCTGTGTGTAGCCTGGGCCTGCTGGGCATCGCTGTCAGCACTGACTACTGGCTCTACCTGGAGGAGGGGATTATACTCCCGCTGAACCAGAGCACAGAGATTCGCATGTCCCTCCACTCCGGGCTCTGGAGGGTCTGTTTCCTCGCAGGTGAGAGGGTGTGTCTGTACATCTGAGTCTGTGCGTGTTTTCCTTTGTGCTGGTGGACATCTTGGTGCTTAAAAAGTTTTTAAAATTAATTTAGAATCTTTACTGCTAGAGCTACAATACTAACATTTCTAAAAATAAAAAAACAATAAAAAAAACACCACGAGCCACAAAATACACTGCCTGGCCAAAAAAAAAAAAAAAACACCTGGATTTAGCTAAGCAAATGATTTGAGGTCGCTGCAGTTGATCAGGTCTAGGTTCAGCAACAGTATGTGCTGAAAGAATAAGGTCAGGACTACCTGAATATACTGAATATAGACCAGGTTATTCCATCAACTGGAATTGTGAAAGAGTGATTCACGGAGCATGAGACCATCATTTTCATACATGGATTGTTCACCACAGAGTCCAGATCTTAACCTTTTTGAGAATCTTTGGGATGTGCTGCAGAAGGCTTTGTGCAGCTGTCAGACTCTACCATCATCAATGCTGCAAGATCTTGGTGAAAAATGAATGCAACACTGGATTAAATAATGTCACAATAAACCTTGTGACATTGCAGAAGCTTATCGAAACAATGCCACAGTGAATGCTTTCCGCAATCAAAGCTAAAGGTGGTCAAATGTAATATTAGAGTGCGACATTTTTTTTGGTGGCAATTTTTTTTTGGGCCAGGCAGTGTACTAGTCACAATTTAAATAAACTCTTACACACTGTTCATTAGCAAAACTTTACCATATAGGTGGATGAGCCATTTGTTGCGCTAAACTTGGACTTCCTTTGCGTTATGCATATGAAAAGCAATGCTATTTTATGTAGTCTCTACTATTTTTACACAATATGGACAAAATAATATAAAATACTAAATCATTTTGGATCATTGGGACACATTGTGAACACATACCGCCATAACTTTAAAAATACAGTTTCTCATTTAAAACTAGTTTCTCCTTTAAACTTCAATTAGAAAATTTTAAACAGTTATTAATAAATGGAAAATCATCTTCTCATTCAGTGTTCAAGAAAAACACGTATGAAATTAATTAGTAATCAAAAAAGTGTTAAACAAATCAGAATATGTTTTATATTTTAGATTCTTTTAAGTAGCACATCTTGCTTAGATATCAGTTTTGCACATCTTCTCAGTTAATTCAGTTTCTTGTCCTCTTAATGTGTTTGAGAGCGTCAGTTCTGTTGTGAAGAGGTAAAGTTGGCATACAGTAATTAGCCCTATTTGAGTAAGTTCTAATTCATTTCATGGCAAGAACTACTCAACTAAGTAAAGGGCAAATGACTTTAAGAAGTAAAAAAAGGTCAGTCAATCCAAACAATGCAACAATTTCGAAAGTAAATGCAGTCACAAAGACCATCAAAATTCTTATGATGAAACTGGCTCTCATCAGGACTGCCTCAGGAAAGGAAGATCAAGAGTTTCCTCTGTTGCACAGGAAATGTTTTTGTCAGCCTCAGATACTCAGAAACTGCTGGTTAACAGTAACAGCACCCCAGATAAGAGCACCAAAAGGCTTTACAGGCTGTACAGAGTACTTTTAAGTTGCTACATGATTATTTATGTGTTTCTTCATAGTCTGGTTGACTTCAGCATTTATTAACTTTTATTTTGACTGGTCCTGTAATAAAATCATGATGTTAAGCAACCAAAAATCAACACCTGTCTAACGTTGGAGCTTGATGTCAGCCCAATGTTAGATTTATAGTGAAATATGAGTTTAATTTCCAACCAGAATTCAGCATCTGATCAATGTTGAATTTTGCCCTGAAACAGATTTTCATTTTCAACTAATTTTAGCCTTTGTTTGACGCTATAGCCTAAAGTCTGACATCAGATTAACACCTGCAGCTGCCTGCTGGTGGTCTATTTTCTGAAATGACTCATACGCTAACACAGCATACAGTGTGTATGAGTAAGCTGAGTGTGTATTGGTGTGTTGCATTGTGTGTAATCTGTTTATTTGTACATGTTTGATATATTGTTGTGAAACAGACTTGGCACATTGTCAGATCTCTTGCCCTAAGTGCTTTTACAGCGTTGTGAAGATGCAGCTTCCTCCGGTGGAGCTCCATTAAGATTCCTTGTTCTTTTGGGTTTTGTAGACTAGCGCCGCTCGCTGTGACACTTACAGCAGTGAACGCTGCACTGATGACACTTTACACCGTAGAACTGCTCGCGGCTTCAGCTGCCGCCTCCACCGAGAACGATATAGCCTCTCTCACACCTGTCTCCTCCATTCTTTCATCATCTGCTCATCTGCTGCCCCATTTGAATTACACAATGCTCTCCCTGTGTGTATGTGTGTGTGTGTGTGATCCTGAAGATCTCCTTTCAGGCTGCATGGCACTCTCCCTCTGGTTGTTCCTCTCTCTCTCTCTCTCTGTCAGCCTGTGGGGGGGGAAGTGTCAGTCTGTTTCACACACTTGTTCTCCATCTTGGCATCTCCACACATTCCTTCTCACCAAAGCCTATCTGCTGTGACACACATCCTGAGCTCCACTTCCCGCCCCCTATGCAATATGTATTTGCTTATTTTTGTGTGTAGTTTTTGATGATATGAGGACAGTGTAATTGATATGGGGAAAAGGTGGATGTCATGGGAAAAGGGTGGGGCATATGGCGAATGGATGAATAAAAGGACTACAGCGCAGACAATATTGCGAATGGGTAGATAATATGGCAAAAGGGTGGATAATATGACTACAGGATGGACGATATAAAGGAAGGGTGGATGATAGGACAACAGGGTGGATGATATGGCAGCAGGGTGGATGATATTAAGAAAGAGTGGATGATAGGTCAACAGGGTTGATGATATGGCAAAAGGGTGGATGATATGACTACAAGATGGACGATATAAAGAAAGGGTGGATGATAGGACAATAGGCTGGATGATATGGCAAAAGGGTGGGGCATATGGCAAAAGGGTGGATAATAGGACTACAGGGCAGACTATATGAAAACAGGTTGAATGATGTGGCAACAGGGTGGAAAGGTGGCAAAAGGATGGATAATATGATGACGTGGTAAATGGGTGGATGTCATGGTAATAGGATGGGCCATAAGGTGCAAGGGTTGGATATATGATGACAGGGTAAACAATGTGACAAGAAGGTGAATAATAAGGTGAAAGGGTGGATGATATGGCAACAAGGTAGACAATATGAAAAAAGGGTGGATGATATGGTAAAAGGGTGGATGGTATGGTAACCGGGTAAACACTGACAATAGGGTGGATGGAATGGTGAAAGGGTGGATGATATGGCAACAAGGTAGACAATATGAAAAAAGGGTGGATGATATGGTAAAAGGGTGGATGGTATGGTAACAGGGTAAACACTGACAATAGGGTGGATGGAATGGTGAAAGGGTGGATGATATGGCAACAGGGTGGACGATATGGTGACAGGGTAGATGATATGGCAACAGGGTGGACAGTATGAGGAAAGGGTGGATGATATGGCAACAGAGTAGACACTATGACAACAGGGTGGATGATATGGTAAAAAGGAGCACGATATAACAAAAGAATAGATAATATGATGACATGGTGGATGGTATGATAACATGGTGGATGGTATGATGACATGGTGGATGGTATGATGACAGGATGAATGACAGTGCAACAGGATGGTCGATATGCCAACAGAGTTGATAATGTTACGACAGGGTGGACGATATGGCAAAAAGGTGGAAAATATGACAACAGTGTGGATGGTATGGTGAAAGGGGAAACGATATGAAAACAGGGTGGGTGATATTTCAATAGGCTGGATGAAATGATGACAGGGTCAATTGAATGGCAACAAAGTGGATGTTATAGCAAAAAGATGCATTATAGGGCAGGATGGACATTCGGATATTTAGTGGATAATATGACGAAAGCATGCATGATGAGACGAAAGGATGGGTGTTATGGTTACGGTGAAAGGGTGGATAATATGATGAAAGCATGCATGGTAAGTAGAAAGGATGGATGTTATGGTTACAGTGAAAGTGTGGATGATATAAAAGCAGGGTGGATGTTGTTAAAATTTTTGATATCACATATTTGTGAAGAAGTTGGTACATGCACAATGCACCAGCTAAATAATACAGCAAAATTAAATAAAACAAAAAAGCAACTTGCCACCAATTACCATTATGCAAATCGTACCAGCTGGGAATTAATAGCATCTGTTTGTTATTAGCAACATTTAATCCAAAGCAATTCCTTTTCGTTTTTTTCCCTGTGGGAGCTTCTACATCTAACATCTGCAACCTTATCTTCTACCCTCAAACTTGCATGTGTTGCTCATCCTGCTCACCCTGAAGGGATTGGTGGTCACTTCTCTAATTTTGAGATCTTGTCCTTAACACCTGATTTGATTTGTAGTTTTGCACTTTTCTAAAGGGATTCTGGGATATGGAGGAGCAGCAGTGGGACACTGACTTTGATTCCTTTCTATTCTTTTAGATTCTTCACCGCCTGACAGAGTGTTACCCACCGGGGAACCAGGTATCTCTCTCTCTCTTTCCCTCTCTTTCTCTCCCTCTCTCTCTCCCTCATTTTCTGTAAGGACTTAAACTCTAAGGGTCTGTATGTGTGCCCCCTCAGTCCTAAATTACACACTCTCAGACCTTCAGAACCTGTGGACTAGATGGGTATAAAATACACTAGTATTGACCTTTGGACCTTATTTGACCTGTGTTCTCTGGAATGATGGTGCTCCATACAGTACTTTTGGGATGAAATGGGAAGTTTGGGAAAAGTTAGGGAGTTGAGGATAAAGTGAAATGGTGATCATCCAACATCCTGATCTAATGCTGCCTTCAAGTCATGTTGGAAATATTGTACAGTATTTACAAGCACAAGAATGCCAACACAAACTCGTGTTTACCAGTGGGATTTTTAGATAAGCCCTGAGTTTCCCAGTTTGAGGGCAACATGCACTAATTATAGCAACAATAGCAATTGAACTAATTAGAAGGACTCAAAAAGTGTTGCCTTGCGCACTTACAGGGGTTGGACAATGAAACTGAAACACCTGGTTTTAAACCACAATAATTTATTGTCCCGACGGACAGTTCTGGTGGAAACAGGAGAGTTGAGGTGCACATTAAATTCTGCCGTGATTTGGGCAGCCGTGGTTTTATGTTTTTTGGATACAATCCGGGTTAGCACCCGAACATCCCTTTCAGACAGCTTCCTCTTACAGCATCCACAGTTAATCCTGTTGGATGTGGTTGGTCCTTCTTGGTGGTATGCTGACATTACCCTGGATACCGTGGCTCTTGATACATCACAAAGACTTGCTGTCTTGATCACAGGTGCACCAGCAAGAAGTGCACCAACAATTTGTCCTCTTTTAAACTATGGTATGTCACCCATAACATTGTGTGCATTGCAATATTTTGAGCAAAACTGTGCTCTTAACCTGCTAATTGAACCTTCACACTCTTCTCTTACTGGTACAATGTGCAATTAATGAAGATTGGCCACCAGGCTGCTCCAATTTATCCATGAAACCTCCCACACTAAAATGACAGGTGTTTCAGTTTCATTGTCCAACGCCTGTATATTTATTTTATGCACGGAAATTTTTAAACAGTTTTTTTTAACAACCTGCTTCACGTAAATAGACCAAACACATAAACAAAAGGATTTTCTTAATGGCGTCCATCTCCACCCGACCAAAAAACGCTCAAATGCATGTAAAGTCGTAATTACAACCTCCAACTTTGTACACAGGAATTTCCATGGAGGACTTGAAGGCAGCATAACTAACACACTTTCTCATAACAGTAATGCTCCAGAATCTAGTAAAACCTGCCCTGAGACAGTAGAGACACTTACTCTGACTAAGCATAACCTACACTTTATTTCCTAAGAACCAATAAATACTCTGGCATCCCAATATTTTTGTCCATATAGTGTATTCTCTATATTTAGGTTTGTGTTGTCTAGAATAAAGATTTAAAATAAATCTCCACTCTAACAAACCCCAAAATCCGGAACAGGGATATATCTGCAGCACTAGCTTTTTAATTAGAGGTTAAATGCAGCTCATGCATGCGGTACTTACTCCTAATGGGTTATATAAGCAGGTTTTGGCTCGGTTCCTGTCCATTTAAGTCTAAACAGGCCCGACTGAGTGGAGTATTGAGTGGCCTTATTGCCGCAGACCTATAGGCCGCTTGGTGTTGAGAGAATGACCCAGAAACCTTGAGCGTCTGACTCAGAGAACTTCCCCTGCCAGAACAAATAAACATCTGGCTGTGTAGCAAAGTGTCTTGTTTTCGGTCATTGGTTTGTTCTGGGTGAATATAAAGCACAGACACACACAGAGCTCATTACTAATGTATAACTAGCGTTGCCTCTGGAGAACTAGTCCCATCAAAAAAAAATAAATCAATAATATAGATTACCAGATTAATTTTCAATTATCTGATAAATTAAGTGTATTGATAACAAGCTTATTTTAAAAATAAATTAGACATCCTATTCATTTATTTTTATTTTTTTAAAGCTGGGACGCTGTGTAAAATGTGTAAAATACATGTAAATGGTGCCATCAAATTCTACATGAGTTAATGTTTTTCATGAAATAAAAAGGTAAAATGTCTAAAATCTGATATGTGTTCTATGCACAAAAAGAATGAGTATGAATAAAATGTGGGTCTAGGAGATTTATCAGAAATCAATGCATTCGTTTTTACTTTACATTTATTTACATTTTACACATCCTTGTGTTTATAGAAATGTGGTTGTATCATTCAGTAGTTTTAAGTAAAATTCTACAATATAATTTAACATCTAGTCCTTGTTTTTTCCATTCTTGTTTTTTGTCTGTAAACTATTAGTGCTGCAAATTAAGTCCATATTACAGAAGAATCGTTCACTTTGGCATGAATAATGACTTAATAGTGACCAATAATGAGAAAAGCACATTAGCCACCTTAAAATCCAAGATGGCCATGGTATTAAATGTGAAATAATGATTTTCAGTCTAGAAATGTAATGATTAGACATATTGTGGTGATCTGGGCATTACATTTTGTGTTATATGGCCTGACAAATTAATCAGTGCCCAAACAAATAAAACATTAGCTGGCCATAGGGCAACTACACTGTTATCCATGTTATTATTATTGTTACTGTGACCATTTCATTGCAATGTAACTAATCCCACAGTTTTCGAGGTATCAACACTGTTTCAACTCCAGATTGTTTGGTGTAATGGTCTAATATGCACAAGCATAAAGCTTTTTGATTGGATGCATGTTTTTTGTAAAAACATGTTTTTCCTGTTAGGAATGGATGAGGAGCAAAAGTGGATACACTCATGCCAAGCCCTCGAGTTAAAATTCACTTTTGTTTTGACTCATTTATTTGCCGTTTTATTTCCATCCCTCATTCCTCTCATTGACTCCTATTCATTTACACCAATACCAAAATCACAGTCTTCCTTTTGCCTGACATTTGCGTGCACTACTTCAGGGCAGGTCCCTAAGCTATGATCCACAGCCATACTGACCCACACTCATCTATTTGTCGTTTTTTTAGCCTTCGTTCCTCCCATTGAGTCCCATGCTTTTTTCACATATGCTCAAGCCATAGAGTTTCTATTTCTAATTAGGGCAGGTAACTGAACTCTATTCCAAAGCCATACTGACCTGCAAGTTATAAGCCCAATAAATAAATTAATAAATAAAACTTAACACAAAATCATTAACTAATTATTCAGAAAATTATGTGCCAAAACACTTTTTTTATCTTATATCTTCATAATAATCCAGAGTTTAGAGATTCTACCTGCAGAATTGAAATTTTCATTGAAACGTATATTTAGACACCAAGATCACTCAAAGCTGATCATCCAATCACACTCATGGAAAACAAACACATAGAAAAGTGGCCATCTTGGAAAATAGTGGCCATATTGTTTTGTTTGTTTTTTTCATGGCTAGCATGCTTTTTGAAAAAAGTAGGTCTAGAAGAAGATTTGGATCAAAGTTGACACTTGTATTACAAAGCGAACAATTATTGCACTAATCTGCAGCACCAAATAGTATGAACTGCATAAATATTAATGATCAATTCAAGAAGTGATAATTCATCCTTAGTCTAATTAGAAATAGACTTTATAAGACTAAATCACCAGCTTGATGCTAAATAATAAAGTGGAAAATGAAATGAAAGCACAAGGCAGGTGTTTCTAATAAAGTGTTCAGTAAGTAAAAGCATAAGACATATATTTTTGAAGTGTGTAAAGGCCATGATATCTTCTTTTACATTAGTCACGCATAGTTTTATAAGTGTTACGGTGTATACAAAGCCCTCTCTCTCTGCACATCTGCTTAATCGCTCACTCTCTGACAAAATTACGTCGTTTATATGCACATTATCGAATCGCGAAAGTTGCAGACAGAGTGTAATTTGATTCGCTTTCCCGTCAATCAATTCCTGCTGGTGCCATGGTGATAGGGGAGTGTTATAAATCCATGTTAAAATGATGATGTCATTTCATCATCCTCGGCTGCTGTTTTCACTCAGGTTTGCCGGAGCAGTTGTTTTTCAGGGCAGCAGTGAGGAATGCTTACCAGAAAAATATCTCAAAATCCATTAATAAATCTTCTTCTGCACTGATTTGGAGAATACAAACCAGTGTTATACATACAGTCATGTCTGAAAATTAGGATCGCCTCCTTAATCGCCTTCCATACTCACTCTCTATCCTATCAGCTCCTCTGATCATATAGGAGCACTGTGTAGATCTATAATTACAGACTATAGTACTGTTTCTTTATTTTCCTACTTTCACCCCACAGGACAGACCACCACAGAGCAGCTATTATTTGGGTGGTGGGTCATGTTCAGCACTGCAGTGATAATGGCATAGTGTTGGTGTGTTAGTAGTGTATTTTGTGCTGCCGTCAGTGGATCAGACACAGCAGTGCTGCTGGAGTTTTTAAACACTGTGTTCACACTGTCCTTCACTCTATTGGTCATCCTCTAGTCCTTCCTCAGTGGTCGCAGGATGCTACTGGATGGAAATTCCTGATTGGTGGACTATATTCTCAGTCCAGCAGTGACATTGATGTGTTTAAAGAGGCAATAAACACTAAACCATATTTTTTTAATTAATAGCTAAATTGTGTTCCATTAAAGTTGTGAAAAATACCAGTCCTAAACCTTTCCTAACCTTTAAAAAATAATTTTATTGTGGTAATTTCTGTCTCTGCAGCGCCCTCTCAGGTTCAACTGTGCTATAGGCGAAGATGATAGACATAAAACAAACCACAATATGCAAATTAATCACTTAATAATTCTGCCCACCTTGTGAAATCCTAATGTCTAGGTCTCACCGCTGTGAGAGGCATACTGCTACTGCTGCAGCTTAGCCCATTCAGCTGTCCCTCCTGCCCCACTCCTAAACCCATACATCACCCAATGCCCCTCCCAAACTCCTTTTCATATTTTTTTGCATTTTTCAAATTTGAGTGAGTCATCAAAAATCATGGGGTTTGCTACCCTTTAAAAACTTCAGCAGCACTGCTGCCTTTGATACACTCATATTACCACAACACGCACAACACATTAACACACGACAACCATATCAGTGTAACGGCAGTGTTGAGAATGTTCCCCGCCAAATTAATACCATCTTATTTAGTATCTTCTTTGAAATGTATGTGTAAGTTCTGCAGTTCTGATAGTGTGGTACTAAAATACAGACCCGCATACAGACCATTAGAATATGCCTACACATTACTGACCCATGTGTATCGTCACTGTCATGTGTCTGCAGAAGGAAAAAAAACATATATTTTTTATTTCAGTGAAAGTCAATAGAAAAAATATATTATTAAGTCATTTTGGTCATTGGTCCATGCCTTAAGTGACATTATGTCATGTTTTACACAATGTTAGTAAAACAACTTCCAGATTCAGGTGTCAAAAATGTAAAAAAACAAATTGAGATACAAAAATGGAGACTCAAGCTTTTCCATGACTGCGACGATTTAGTCAGTACTTTAATTTTTTTTTTTTAAGTGATTCTCATCCTTAACACTTTCTCAGAACATTAATTCTCATGGTGGTCCCCAGACATGCTGTGCTTTTCTCTCTCGTGTTCACTAGGTTATCTGATTAATGTTCTGCTGGTGTGTTTCAGGTAAAGAGAAGGGACGCTGCT
This sequence comes from Astyanax mexicanus, assembly GCF_023375975.1. NCBI lineage: Eukaryota > Metazoa > Chordata > Actinopteri > Characiformes > Acestrorhamphidae > Astyanax > Astyanax mexicanus. The sequence goes on from NC_064412.1 coordinate 30,891,553, forward strand.
TCACCATCGAGTACATCATGCCCACCAACGTCCACCTAACATCTGATGTCACAGTCAGTGTTTTGAGTAAGTGATATATGCCTTTTATAGTTGATACAAAAACCCTTTAAAGGGCTTGACTTACTGTATGCTTGACAGTTACCTTGCGGATAAGAGTGAATTTTATTATCATGGAATTTTATTAGCATATTTGCAAAATTATATAAAAATATATATAATAATATAAAACTATATAAAAAAATATAAAAAATGATATTAAAATAATATATAAAATTCAAAAAAATATATAATAATATATTAATATATAAAAAATACATATTCTATAAAAATATATAATAATATATTTTTTTATATAAAATTATATAAAAATAGAATATATTCAAAATTTGCATATTGAATAAAATGATTTTTATTAGCATGAAGCAGCTATTTTCTTATACTTCTGTAGTCTTTAGCATCTAAGTAAAACACTGGGCCTAATTCACCAGGTTCTTATGAAGAAACTTCTTCTTAAATCCCACTTATATAGTTTTTACAAAGGTTCTGACATTAGTTTTCTCCTTTTCTCACTTTTAAGCACATCATAAATGTGATTTTTCTGTGTTTTAATAGAATAATATCCAACAATATCTGTTCATTACAGAGCAGAAATCTTTGTGTGCATTTCAGTCCAAGATCCTGCACACTGCCCATTCCCAAGTTCTTTAGTTCTAAACCCTGGGTTGCCAGGCATGGAATACAATAGCAGGTGTCTATAGTGGCTTAATTTGGCTATTATTTTTTAAGATTGTTGTTGTAGAGGTTCTTGACCTCAGCTTGACCTTGTGCTCATTCGTGTCAGTTCCAGTGTCCTTTACCAGGCAACCAGTATGAGCTTAATGATTCAACTCCCAGTCTTTACTGTATTTTTCCTAAATTACTCTTCCTTCCATTATTCCAAAATGCTAAAGTAATATCACTTGATACTTATGTGATTAATAGTATTAAAATGCTTCTTTAAGATTGTAATGGTATAATTTGATGACAGTTTGATTTGCTGGTGTTGTAGAACTCCAAAATACAAAATATTTTTTTTAAGCAAAACCGTATATACATCCCTTCATAGACTTCCCATTACCCCAAAATGATAAAGTAATATCACTTGATACAAATGCCTTGAATACATGAGAATGAGATTTTAGTGATGTGATATGATTGACCCTTTGGGCAAATTTCCATTTGACATCTCATTAATTTGAATTGTTATAGTAATGCTATTTAAAACATTTATGATGGAAAAACTATGCTTTCAAGTGTTTTCATATTTAGTAAGACTTTAAATTGTGTCCTATAAATATAGTAATATTTAAAATATAGTGGATTAAACCTGAAAACAGATCTGTTTCATTTTTAACAAATTAAAGGTCTGCATTTTCAGAATCTTACACTCTTCTACAGATCGGTAGTTATCTTTTTTGCTCTATATGTGTTGATTACACCTGGTTAAATTCTGTTTATTGAGCTGTAAAACTTGTTTTTTTAACATTTTTCTTAATCAAAAATGTAACTTTAGTATTACTTATATATAAATTAACATGCTTTACATATTTCTATTTTACATATGTCATTATTACTACTGTAATAATGCTACTGTATAGCCCAGCTCCAACCAGTAGAAGGATATTAATATTTTAAAGCTTTCTTAGGTTTGTCTCTAGTCTTGTTGCTTTTCTTGGATTTTTTCTTTGGATTTTTGCACCTTTGCATATTTAGTATGTAGTTTATTTAGAGCCCTTCTCTGAGCTTTGCTTTTATTTTAGGAATATTATTAAAGCCACTTGTCTTTCTGGACTCCTGCTGTCATTCGTCGTTACAGGCTTGCCCTTGGCTTCAGGCTGTCATTTACTTCTCATGAAGCTGTACGCTTTGGTCTGCTTATCTTCATTAACACCTGGTGACTCACTCAGTTAACCCTGCTCGCCTATATTAGGAGATAATGGTTTGCAGTTTAGCTTTTTTTAAAGATTTTTAAGGTTTACAGTTTTGTAGACAGTCTGTTTAAATGTAGTTTTGGACTATTTCTGATGATCCATTCCATTTTTAATGATGGATTCGCACAGAACATGGCATCACAAATATTATTAAAGGATATAAAAATAGATAAAAAAATAAAAAAGATGTGTAAAAAATTTAAGTAGGGTAGCATCTTTGTGTTCTCAGCTATTAAATAACACTGCCCTGATTATGCCTTAAAGATGAGCAAGGATCCGGGAGTTGTGAGAGAAATCTGAGGACTGAGCTGAGCTGAGGTGATGTGTGATGTGGTGTACGTGCTGTACGTGTATGTAGCAGTGTTCTGTAGAGCTGAGCCGGATGGTGATAATTAGGACTGGCTGTGATTTCTTCTACAGCACTGAATGGTGAAGTTAATAAGGCTATAGGTGCTTGGATGATTTCCTTAGTAACTGGCCTTAATAATACTTAATGACATGCACTTTCCTCTGTGTTTATTATATATTTTAAATAGCATATGTGTGTATATATATATATATATATATATATATATATATATATATATATACATAAATAAGTAATGGAGCCAGATATCAGGCATGAACAAAGCTGCTTACACTGAATACATTTGCTCATTCAAAAATGAGGGAACCTTACGGTTCTTTCTGTTTGTGTGAACTCTGGCACTACAGCACTTTTCCTTCATTATTATGCACCGTTAGAGATTCAGAACACAACAAGTTCATCATGACATTTAAGTTAAGTTAGAGGCTGAAGTTTGTTCTCATTCTGATATCATCACATCTCTATGTAAATGTGATTTATGACCATAAATACTAGGGGTGGGCAATATTATATCGTATACAATATATCGTGACACAGATATATCGTGATATTAAAATTCCATATCGTGATAACAGGGCTGTTCTGTCTTAAAAGTAGTCTATTATTTACTGTGAAGCTTTAGGTGTATTTATTGTATGATTGCTTTAGTTTGCAGTTTATATGCATGCACTAAATATTCTGCAATATTATTTGCTGCATTATATTATTTTATGCTATATTATTTATTTTGCCACATTATGATTATGCTGTTATACTATTATACTATATTCCTGAAATGAATTAAATATTTTAGTTTTCCTATATCGCCAAGTATATTGTTATCGCAAAAATACCCTGAAATATCGGGATATTATTTTAGAGCCCACCCCTAATAAATACACATATGGACCCAAAAATAAAGGTGCTTTTCACATTTCTTTGAGCGATGCTTTAAAATAACCACTTTTTGTTCCATAAAGAACCATGTTTGTAATAAGATGAGTTAAAGTGCAAATGTGAAGAACCTTTACATTGGTTAAGAAATAAGGATGTATATTGGCAAGAACTTCAACACTCCAATACAATACATATACAATACATACAGTGATAAGAATTTAATAATATGTATTATTGTTAATATATTCTGAAACTGTAATCAAGGTAATTTTGTACATTTTAATCATATATCATAGTATAAAATACCCATATTTATACAATCATATTTACAAAAGCTGAGTAAAATAATAGTTTAGATTTATGAAATCAGAACAGTGGGTTCTAAGACAGAGTGCAACGCTGCTACCTAGTAGGGGTTTGATGCGCGATTAAAACAGCACAGTATTTCTCATCAGGTGTTAAATGTGTTTCGCAAGACTTACCAGGTAATGCACAGGTAACCAAAACAAATGTTGAGATTCAGGCCTAGGTTGCCAGACCTGTATAGAATCATGGGGGATTGCCAGTTAAATACAGACCCCTCCCGTGGGGGGGATTCTGACAATAGGTCCAAAAAGGTCTGAATAGGCCTGTCACGATAACAAAATTTTCAGAACGATATATTGTCCCAGAAATTATTGCGATAAACCATAATATTGTCATTTTAATTGTCACTATAGAAAATGCTTGTTTCCTGCTTCTGGGCTCCCAAAGGAGCTTTAAGACAGTGTGCCACAGTAATAATATACTAGCATAATACTATTACACCATTTTACAGTGAAACTTACTTTTTATTATTTAGAACAGACATTGGGCTTCCAATATAATTTTTATCCTAAATAAATAAAACAAATAAAGTACAACCACCCTGGGACTCTGTGTGTTCTGAAAAAAAACTGCATTAAATATTAAACAGACCTTTATAAAAAGTAGATGAAAGTAATATTTACATTAATTAACTTGCATATTTTTTTTTCTGATAATATATGCATATGCTGTAAAACACACATTAGCTCAAATACGTTCGCCGTGTGTGTGTGTGTGTGTGTGTGTGGAGGCACCGTTACTGGTGCAGCTCTGCGTGCACTACACTCATTAACCGATAGATGTCGTGGTCTGACAGATTCGACTTTGCCTAAGACAGAGAGCCGGTGAGAGAGCACCACTAGAAATCTAGCGTTCTCATGTAAACAAACAAGCGTGGAGACCCGATGGCTGTTATCGACGTCAGGAAAAATGATCGTGGTTAAAAAACGTATCGTACGATAAGTCGATAACTTAATTATCGCGACAGGCCTAGGTCTGAAGGGACTCATGTGAGATCATACAGGAGAGAAGTTGTTGGGTTTACGGTAAAACCAGCTGCAGTATTTGTATAATACATGATAATCACTTACGAAATATTTAAAAATTCACCTGCAGTTTTGCATTTTGTGAATTACAGTCAAATTAAATATTTTCAATCATATATTTCAACTCTGAAATAAAAAAAATGTATTATTAAAATCTTGTCTCATCTCATGAACCCACCATTGTTTCTCATCTTGTCTTGTCTTGTCTCGTGAGATAAGTGTTTCGTCACACCCCTACAATCTAGTGGTTGTATCACAACACAAAATGATCCACTGTCTGACAACAATCTTTACATATAAATACATGTACATGTTGCAATACTTTAATATACATTTAGCAATATTTTATTGCACCCCTACACAGAAGTAAATTTAAGTCAATGCACATACAGCATATATAATATATAAAGAGTGCATATCTTACCTGGGAAGACCTGGGATCCTTTTCCCACTGACTTTCAGTGAACATTTAGAAGCTTTTACCACTTTGAAGATACAGTGTTTTTTTCTGTGACTGATTGAAGGCATGTTGTAATGTATTAAATGGTATGGTTTATGTTAAAATATATGTATTTGGTATCAAAATTGGTATTGATATATTGGTACCCACTGCTACATTTTGCTATTATGACTCCTTATGAAGTCAGCACTGCATTTTTACCATCTTTGCCTTGGCCTTTTCTAGTGGGCTGGTCGTGTGTAAACTTTGAGAGTGTAAATATAATGAATCAAGACTGTGGGACAATTTGTGGGTTTTACAATTGGCAGTTCTGTTTAAGTTTTGTCAGGATTCATGTCAGAGATTCATGTCTTGTTGCTTCCATATAGTAAAACTCTCATAATCCAACTTATAATAAGATAAATAGAGTTTTTTCAGTGGCGTGCAGTGAATATAGTGGGTACCCCTTCTGCAACCACCCCCCATACCCCTCACCCCGCCGCCGGTCGTACAACACATATATTACAATAACTGCATATTCTCTTTCTTGACTTAGTTATATTAACTTAATACACATCAACAACCCACAAATACAGCTACAAACTACAAAAGTATACAATAGACCCAACAATAAATGCTTAATTTTCCTACAAGTACAACCGTTCAACAAATATCACTCATTAGTATGTCTACAGTTCGCCAGAGCAGCCAAAACATTAAGTACACACAAAAACTCACCAGTCAGGCGGCCTATTATTGTGAATTAGTTTCACATTGAAGGAGAGCCTTTAAAAAGGCTCTTTAATATGATGTGACATAATATCTGACTTATTTACAGTCGCAATTCCATGAAGTTAACTAACTATTGAACTAATCCAGCATAAGCTCCGTTATTGACTAAGCTATGCGTAACACCTTCAACACAGCGCTGAGAAGGGGTTAGGCAGCCATGGCCCCGCCCCCTGAGTGAAAATCATGAATCTGATTGGTTAGACTGTCCTGCGACTTTGCTAAGAGACTCATTACTACACCCTTCTCAAAATCAGGAGAAGGGGCACGCAGTCACGCAGGGGCAGAAGCCATTTTAAAAAGCTTTGATTGGTTAAAACCGCTGTGAGTCAGATAAGAGTCCTGTAGCAACTGAAAAACACAGACTAATGCTCTGAATTAGTTGCTGTTTTTTATTTTAGCTAATTATAAAATAAATTCTTACACTTACATTAGCTATGATATATATATATATATATATATATATATATATATATATATATATATATATTTCCTGATAAAAAATTATGTAATTATTTACATGCATTTATTGTCACCCGTTCTCTGAAGGGTTAGAAGGGCCTCACTGCACACAACTGGAGTTTTCCATTCTGAAGCTCCCTAATGCTGGACTTGCTCTAATAACCCAAACAGAGCGTGTTTAAATGTGCACATACATTATCATGGCAGATACTGGGAGACTGTACAGAACTAATGGATCAGCTGAAACAATGTCTCAAGAGGGAAAACAGATGACCTCCCTCAGCACAGCATGATGGCAGAGGTCAACCGATTTCCAATCTTCTCAGTTCTGGCAGACATTGATATCCAATGAGCTTGACAATTTGACTTTTAGCCATCTACTTGATCACAATTAACCTTTTACAGGCTTTCTTACACAATAAGAATATTATATTATATTATTATCGAAATTATGGGTTTGTTCCACTTTACATTTTAAAATGACAGGGATTTTATATGGTGGCCACAAGAGACCGATTAAAAAAACTACTGCTGTGTCCTAATTAAATTATGAGTCTTTTACATGATTTGTCCTTTTAGTTCACACTTTGTTTTTTTCTGAAATTTAAATGTAATGATTTAGCTGCCTCTAAAAAGTCTACTCACCTTCTGATATTGTAATCAAGGATCAGCGGTCAGGACAAAATAATCTTAAACATTAATATAATATTTAATCTGTATTTTACTGAAATTTTAAGTGATAGATCAACATAAGTAGCATAAAATATTGAAGTGGAACGAAAACTATTCCAATCAAATACATAAATATAATTATATGTTCTGTGAATTCCTTAGTGGTTTGTTAGAGAACACAGCATCATGAAGACCAAGAAACTCAGACAGGTCAGAGATAAAGTTATGGAGAAGTTGTGTAAAGCAGGTTAGGTTATAAAAACACATCCCAAGCTTTGAGCATTCCAACGAGCACTGTTCAATCCATCATCCAGAAATGTAAAAATGTATTTTACTACTGCAATGGACATCCTCCCAAACTGACAGATCGAGCAAGGAGAGCACAGGTTAGAGGAGCAGCCATGAGGCCCATGGTCACTCTGGAGGAGCTGCAGAAATCCACAGCTCAGGTGGAATAATCTGTCCACAGGACCACAAACTTGGCCTTTATGCATGAGTGGCAAGAAGAAAACCCGTTGTTGAAATTAAGACATAAGAAGTGCCATTTGCAGTTTGCCACAAGCTTTGTAGAGGCTACAGCAAATATGTGGAAGAAGGTTCTGTGAGAACAAAGTTGAACTTTTTAGCCTAAATGCAAAGTGCTATATGTGGCGAAAAAGTAACACTCCTCATCACTCTGATAATTTTCATGTGTTAGAATGACCAAATGGTCAGAGTCCTGACCTAAATCCTATTGAGCTTATGTGGAAAGACATGAAAATTGCGGTTTACAGACACTCTTCATCCAACTTGGCTGAGTTTGAGCAATTTTGCAAAGAAGAACAGGCAAAAATCTCATTCTCTAGATTCTTAAAGCCAGTAGTGCCATACCCCATTTGCAGACTTGCAGCTGTGATAGCAAAGCAAGGCGGCTCTACTAAGTATTGATATGTGGGGCTGAATACTTTTGCATGGCACACTTTTCAGATTTTTTTTTTTTTTTTTGAAAAACATGTATCATTTTTTTTATTCCATTTTACAATTATGTGCTATTTTGTGTTGGTCTGTCATGTTAAAGGGAAATTAATTTGTAAGTTGACAAAATGTAAAAAATGGTGTATGAATACTTTTGTAAGCCATTGTTGTATACAGTATTAGTGTATAGTACAGCATTCGTACACATATACTGCTTATTTATATAAGACTTATTTACATTAAAAGGTTCAACTCATGAAGCCAGTCTATGTAAGCTGTCAACTCAGCAGCAGGATGCAGTAAATCAAAGCATTTCAATTTGATTATGATCGCTGGTGCATTTTAGTGAGAAATTTGAAAGTGCGGTTGAATTATTCATCAAACAGCCGGTAATTATTTTCCTCCTCAGTGATAATCTCATAAAGCCTGAATCATTGCCCCACATAAACAGATGTATAGAGGGAAACCCCTTGTGATCAATGGATCTGAACAGGTATTGATCAGTGATTGTCTGGTCTTTTTGTTTAGAGATGATCCGCTCGGCCACTCCCTTCCCGCTGGTCAGCCTCTTCTTCATGTTCATCGGCTTCGTCCTGAACAACATCGGACACATCCGCCCGCACCGCACCATCCTGGCCTTCGTCTCTGGAATCTTCTTCATCCTCTCAGGTACAACAGCAGACCAACAGCTGGGCTTTAAAATGTTAGAATGTATGTAAAGAACAGTCTCAGGATAAGGGTGGGCAAAGTAAGTGGTCCATCAAAATTTGGAAGTAAACCCTGGTTTGGGACTCTGCTTCTTTTAGCAGTACATCAGCACTGTGATATATAAGTGATATGTGATATGAGTGATATGTGATATATATGTGATATATGAGTGGTTCCCAATCTATGTTCTACTGTCTATAACCTTTTAACCAACCAACAGTTCAAACTTTAATTGTGTGAGACCGTAACTAATAATTAATGGTCTTATATTAGGTGTAAGTCTTATTTTTTATTAAATAGTCTTTAAAAACTACTGGTGACTTCCAATAGAAAAGCCTATAATTTTGTGCTTAGTAACAAAGAGGATCATATTATATATCATATATATTATATCAAAACATGTCATCCTAGTTCTCACCCTAAATAGTATATATAAGCACTTTATTTTGTTAAATAACTGATAAAATAACTACTTCAATAACTACTTGTCAAAATTATTTAGTTGCATAATTAATAGCAATAATAAATAGTATTTATGGTTATTTAAGACCAATTTGTGTTGGTAATATTCTTATTTAATGTTTTTCTTTTTTCCTACATTGTAAATGAATACTAAAGTCATGCAGATTATAAAGGAACACATAAGGAATCATGTAGTAACTTAAGTTTAAGTTTAACAAACCAAAATACTCTGTGAAGCATTTAGGTGGCTTTTATTTTTTAGCTGTTAACTTGCAGTTTCTGAGGCTGGTAATACTGATGAACTTATCCTGTGCAACAGAGGTAACTCATGGTCTTCCTTTCCTGAGGCGCTCCTGATGAGGGCCAGTTTCATCACAATGCTTTTTGACTGCAGTTATATATATATATATATTTTTTTAGATTTACTGACCTTTAATTCTTAATGTATTTTTTTCTTCATTATGTTGAGCAGTTCTTGCCATAATATGGATTAGAACATAACTCAACTAGGACTATTCATGTACACCAGCTCTACCTCTTCACAACTTTACAAAGTCGATAATGTAATTATTGTGACAGACATATGCATATTTTTTTTACAATAAGAACTATAAAATAATCAACAATATAAGCTTGTTTTTTGCCTGGTTGTTTAAGCATAAAATAATGTATAATATTAAAAAGGTTCAAGGAGTTTCATCATTTCTCTCTCTTTGTTGCAGGTCTTTCTCTGGTAGTCGGTCTGGTGTTGTACATCTCCAGCATTAATGATGAGATGTTGAACAGAACAAAGACAAACGAAGCCTATTTCAGTTACAAGTACGGCTGGTCCTTCGCTTTCGCTGCCATCTCCTTCCTCCTCACTGAGGTAAAGCTCCTTCTGCTTTTGCTCATCACACCATTTTTACACAGGTACAGCCTGTGCTTCATTTCAGTTGCGGGTTAAGGACTGTGTAGGCACTTTTATATGTAGTTCAGTTTTTTTAACTTTTAAAAATAAGATGCCAGCTGTTTTTTGTCATTCTTAATCTCATACTGACTAGTAATAGCTCTTGATATTGTAAAGATGTTTTCTAAAAAAAATCCATCTGTTTATAAAATACTGTTTGAAGAATTTACAGTAGTGCTTGATAGTTTCTATATTTCTGCATAAATATGAACTAAAACATCATTTTTAGTCAATTTTTTCACAACAACTTTACGCAAATCGTAAAAGTAGAGAGCAGTAGATAGCAACAAATGAGACAAAAATATTACATATTTGCGAGTGGCAAAAGTTTGTGAACCTCGAGGATTAGCAGTTAGTTTGAAGGTAAACAGGGATCTGTCTGCTCTTTACAACACAAGCGTATCATAGCATGAACAGTGGCGATTTTGTGATCACCAGTGTTGAGCATTTGTGATGTTCATCAGGCTAAAAAAGGTTACAAAACCGTCTTTAAAGAGATTTACCTTAATCAAACCACAGTCAGACATAGTGTGTACACATAGAGGAAATTCAAAAAGATTGTTATCCTCCCTAGAAGTGGTCAACCAACAAATATCACTCCCAGAGCAAGGCGTGTAATAGTCGACTAGGTCACAAAGGACCTCAGGGTAACTTCAAAGCAACTGAAGGCCTCTCTCACACTGACTAATGTTAATGTTCATGACTCCACCATCAGGAGAACACTGCACAGCAATGGTGTCAACTTTTGCTGTTAACTTTCGGTACAATTTGTTCAGCCTAGACACACTATCACACCATACCCCTCTCATCTCTTATCTAATTCTGTGTATGTCGATTTTTTTCCTTGTTATTCAGGCTGCCGGTGTGATGTCAGTTTATCTGTTTATGAAGCGCTACACAGCAGAGGAGATGTACCGACCGCATCCGGGCTTTTACCGGCCGCGTCTCAGCAACTGCAGCGACTACTCGGGCCAGTTCCTGCACCCAGACGCCTGGACCCGTGGCCGCAGCCCCTCAGACATCTCCAGTGAAGCCTCGCTCCAGATGAGCTCCAACTACCCCGCCTTGCTCAAGTGCCCCGAGTATGACCAGATGTCATCCTCCCCCTGCTGAAACACACACACACATACACAAACACACACACACACACATGCATACAGAACTGTGCAGAAAATCTCCAGGCCAGGCACGAAAACGGCTTAAAAATATTAATCTCAGCAGTAAGAGTTTTGTGTTTTTGTGAATATAAGAAAATATTACAATAAATATTACAATAAATACTAACATAAAAAGTAATATTGTAAAATGTATTTTTAGCAGTGTTATCAATATTTTGTGAGACTATTTTACTGTGTGCAGCTCAAGTCACTGTATTCGCACCTACATGTACTTGATAATGATTATACTAAATTATAGTTTAATTCATATATTTCAATATAATCTAATTCAATATTTGAATCCAATTTAATCTTTGTATTTTTCCTTCCCTTTTTATGATATCGGCATTTAGTGATTGTTGGGCCTGATTTTATGGTTTAGGCTGAAGCTTCTTGATCTGACATACAGTTGCTATCAAGCAGGCAATTTGTAACATCGTCAATCATGAAAAAAGTAGATTTAAGAACCTCAGTAAAAGAGCTGTTGATGCTCATCAGGCTGGAAAAGGTAACAAAACCATCTCTAAAACCATCACCAATCCACAGTCAGACAGATTGTGTACAAATTAAAGAAAATTAAAGACTATTGTTACCCTCCCCAGGAGTGGTCAACCAACAAATATCAATCCAAGAGCAAGGCGTGTAATAGTCAGTGAGGTCTCAAAAGACCCCAGGGTAACTTCTAAGCAACTGAAGGCCTTTCTCACATTGACTAATGTTTAATGTTCATGACTCCACCATCAGGCGAACACTGGTGTGCATGGCAGGGTTGCAAGGGGAAAGCAAAAAGCCACTGCTCTACAAAAAGAACATTGAGATATGGCATTGATGACATTGGTAATGGTCGTGACCAGCAGCATCTGGTATGATCTAGAACTATATTTGAATCCAATGTAACATTTGATTTTTTTTTCTTCCTTTGAAACATTGAAAACAACCAAAATCACCCTGGATACAAACCTCTAATGTACTGATGATACCATTACCGTAGTACCAATCAACCTACCATCCCATGGGGTATCAGCATCCACTTGGCAACACTCCAACAACCACCTCGCAACATAATGGCAACCTCTTGAAATACCACACTACAGTAATCATGTGAAACACCTTAGCAATCATGTGGAACCCCTAAGCAACCACATGAAATGCCATACCCTAAAATACAATAGCAACCACTTTAGCAACCACAAAGAAACACAAAACCCATATAGCAACCTTTTAGCAATAACATGGAACACAATAAGACCCATGTAAGAAACCATAGCAACCACTTTAATATTACTTCGATATTAAATGCATTAACTGTATGAAAAATTTAACTTCTGAGCTTCCACAATTCAAGTCCTATGTATTCGCTTATTTGTTAAATTATAATATTAGCATTTTAGCAAATAAACAAAAAGACTACTGCTCAGATAAATAGCTTTAGCAGATGTTCTAAGATTTTTTGCACAGTACTGTACATCTGTACACCTACATGAAATCTGAAGATGTGTTGGACTTTATAAGACGGGTCACAGTTCTTTTCCCAGAGTGTCTTTAACGAAAGCTGCCGTTTTTATTGCGTTCTGAGAGAAAGGATATCACCTCCTTCAATGTGTGTGAGAGTGCCTCTCGTTTGAATTCCACTGGCAGTGCAGTTTTCTGGAGTTTTGGCTCATCAGAAGATGGCAACTCAACCCTCGTACTGCATTCCTGTATACAGTAGCTGCTAGTCCATCATGCTAGTGTGTAGCGAACATGCTAACAAGAACCTCTGCCTTTTTTCTAGAACCTTTTTGCTTTTCTAGAACACATTTTGTTCTACGTTTTCTACATTGTTATCAGAAAATTCAACTCTGTTATCTTTGTGGTTATTTATTTTTTTTCCATGTGAAAGTTTGTAAAATAGGATAGCTGATATAGTGTTATATCCACAATTAGCATTATCCCAAAGGTGAGAATCTTTCCATAGGCTATTTTACAGATGTTATTCCAATATCTATTAACCATAAAAGAGAAAAAAATTACAATTAGCTGTGTTGGCCTTGACTTTATTACCTGATTAGTTATATAGCCTATTGTAGCCTTTTTTCCTCAGAATTAGCTAAATTAAAGTTCCTAATCTAGCGCAGAATCTTTCCTTTTAGCACTTTATTATAGATAGATTGATCTGTCAGTCTGATAGCTGGTGTAGCAGTGCTGGTTTGAGGCAGATTTAATGGAGGTGATACTGGATTTGCAGCTGTTGGCTATGAATGTGCAGATTACTGTAGTTGCTTATGGTTTATCAGTTGTTTTGTTTGTTTTTCAGTGCAATGCATTTAACTTGCTCTTAAACCTTCTATTTACAGTTATTTATTCACCAGCACTTTATTGATACAGCTCTATATTTTTGCTTATTTTCAGAAAATGAAAAGCTTGACCAAAATCTCTGATCTTCAAACATTGTTGGAAAAAGTAAGCAAAATATATTTTAATTAAATTAACCAAGCAGTTAATTAGCTTAGTCGTGGTATATGAGATACAGTATATACACAGTAACGTCAAGTTAAGAATATTATGACCACCTTACTGTTTCTACTCTTGTGGTCTGTCTGTTTCTCTGTGCACTTTATTATCCTCCTTTTACCTTGTTTCTCAATGGCCAGGATGTCATAAGCCCTATCCGGACGGGATTAGTTTCTCAGGGGGTCCTGGGGTAATTTTCTCTTTTATGTGGGGTCCTCTGTAATTTTATTCCAGCCTTTTTTGCTGAACTCCATGGTTATAAGGTCATTTTAGTCCCATCCAGACACAAATCTATGAGTTTTGTCACCTCGCATTTAATAAAATAGCTATTTGTCCACTGCCACGCACCGTAATTACACGTTAGACGTGTTTCCACGGAGATCCACTTAAACACAAAAGTGAGTGGAAATGGAGGAGCTACTGAACGTGATGTCATGTGACCAAGAAAGACAAAAAAAAAAAAAAACTCATTGGTCCTCCTGTTTTTTTAATTGCAGTCCGGATGCAAGAGTTTTATCACTGAGTAGAAGTGTAAAATATTTCTCACAGATGTCCCCCTGAAAAACGAATCCCATCCGGATAGTCAGACCACCACAGAGCAGCTACAGTATTTTTTGGGTGTATTATTCTATTTATCTTTGCTATTTGGGCTATTTGGCACCTAATTAGTGTAAAAACAAAGAATTAGTACAAGAATTAGACTTTAGTTTTATATTTCGACAGAACGCAATGAAGTCACAATTAGTAATGACATACATATAAATTAAATCAAATAGAATAAAAATAGTGTTTTGAAACAAAGTTGACATACAGACTCATTCACATTATTAAAAAAAAATTACTGAAGATGTGTCTATTTATTGTACGATAAGTCGATTATTGTGACAGGCATAATCAATCAGTGGTCACATGATGCAGCCTACAGGAAGCTGTAGTATGCAGAGAAACAGATACATGATTACAGTCTGTAATTATAGAATTAAGATAGAATTTTATGCTCTGTGGAGCTGATGAGATGGACAGTAATTGTAGTAACAAGGATGTGGTCATAATATTTTATCCGGACTGTGTTATTTACGTTTACGTTTTTTTTATAACAAACAAACTTATTTAGTGAAATTACAATTTATTTCCATTGTTAAACTGATCATGTTTGTAGATTTAATGTGTTTATTTACAGTTTGGATTGGTCATATTAATCATATTTTACTCACCGGACACAAACTTTTTGAGACTATGGGTTAAACACAGGTTAATAACATCCACTTGTGGTTAGTTGCACATCTAGGACTGGTAAAGTTTGTCCAACCAAGTAACAAGGCAGAAGCATGTTACAGTACCTGGAGTGATTCATTTGTGTCCGGTTACTTTTGTACACCTTTCGGGAAGTTAGGATTATACATACGAACTGGAATATTCTGATTCTTTCTGAAAGATTTCACATACAGTAGATATACTACAGTACATTTCTGAAATATATATGAACATGTTCTTTAAATATTATTTTATTAAACCATTAAAGGTCACCTTCCGTCGTTTTTTCTTTCATTTTAAAATGTCTAGTTGTGGTCTCTAGTATGAATGAATGACATGTGAGCCGTTTTTGTAAAAAAAAAAGTGCTCAGGTGTCTCTGTATAGCTCTTTTTTAATGGACTGTTTTAGGGGTGTGTCCAAAATGACCGGATTCCAGCTTTGCTCATGAATATTCATACATGCAAACAGCATGCAAATATCTCTCCTCTGATTGGCTAGGAGCACTGCGACGCCCCTCCACCGCTCTGCCGCTCACTGCCTCCCACCTCCTAACTGATGAGCGGTGATGTTGCGTCGCTTCAGCTCCGCCTCTGGGAGTTTCTCGAGCCAAGGTGGGCTGGTCTGTGAGTTTCTGCCTACGTAGGCAGAAAGATAATTCAAAATTCACCCGTTTTTCGGAGGGGGGGAGGGGGGATTTCTTTGCTTAGCTCCTGCAGACAATGGGGGCTGCAAAACAGTTTAATGTGCAGGTGTACACATTCAACTCGGAGAGACCTACTGTATTCCACAAAAAACAAGAAAAATCGGATTTTCGCGGAAGGTGACCTTTAAAAATTACGCGATGTGCAACTTGCCAAACAAACAATTTTTCTCCTTTTACAAAACCACTCTCATTATTTGTTTTATAGATGTATTATTATATTTAAAGTTTATGACAATTGATATTTTTTTTCCAGTTCTCTTGCGTTTGTACATATTTAACTGAAGATGTAAATAAAATAAAGAGACTTTTATAGAGATTTAACTTGTTTATAGATGTTCTTCTAATCTGTGGGCGAGCCAACCATGTAGCAGAAGCAGAAGTATAGCCTGCTTAGCGTGACTACTATAGCTGCACGATAGCTGCAACGCCTTCTGCCATGATGCTTCAACTGTACAGAATGTGAGATTTACATATGTCAACATACGATACTGAAGCAGAACAGTTCAGTCAGTGAACCTGTTAATACAGTTCAAATCTGTTTTACAGTGATTTCCATGCTTTATGTGCATTGTACAGTAGAGCTGAAATAAAGCTGTGTGTCTATTAAACAATGAATGGCCTCCTGTGATTATTCTTTGTAAATAATATTGTGGGAAAGCAGCATGTACCCACCAACCACCAGTAGAGGGCCTGGAAACTGCAGTGGAAGAGCTGGTGGATCTGAGCCAAAAAACTCCAAATCATAAAATCCTCAGGAGTAATGAGCGCAGACCAGGCACAGCTAGAAAACACGACAAAACCCCAGCCAAACCTCAGTTTACTGTTGCACCTTTGTAGAGGGATGACCTGTCTTATCTTTTTCACATGAAAAACCCAAAATAAAAAAATAAAACAACTGAACTAAACTAAAATGAGTTACAAAAATAAATCACTCTGTAAGAATCCTTTACAATATTTACATCAATTGCTCAAGAGAAACCTGTTTGAACTTTGAAAGTCTCCTCATGTACAATCCCAAAGACCATCAAAATGTTATGATGGAACTGGCTCTCATCAGGACCACCACAAAAAAGGAAGACCAGAAATTCCTCTGTTGCACAGGATAAGTTCATCTGAGTTACCAGCCTCAGAAAGTGCTAGTGAACAGCACCCTGGATAAGAGCCACCTAAATGCTTTAGCCTACATAGTGTTTTGGTTTGTTTAACCCTTTTAGCTGGATTAATTATTAGTTATTAGTTTTATTAGTTATAGCATATGGTCCAACAATCCTTCAAGGAACTGGTTGTTTATAGCTTTAAAACAAGACCTAAACATTAGTGGTACTATATAGAACCATCTGTGCTGTGTGTCTGTCTCTACTGTCCTGTGAATAATTTCTACTAGATTTTGGAGGAGTGACATGTGGGACCATGAACACCATCCCATTACATCTCCCCAACTTAGTTCCAAATACACCATGAGAACATGGTTCGACCTCGATTCGACCCAACTACCATATGTAATCCTTTTATTTGAGCCAAACAGCTGTTCGGGTGCAGTGAAATCTGATATATTGACCAAATAGTTACTACAGCTATCAACTAAATCCAGTTCGACTGCAGCTCCATGCTAAGCCATTTTCACACTGAACTCCATAGTTGCAGCAATCCCTGCTTGCAGCCTGCGCCACACATCCTATTGAAAAAAAACTGCGTTTGAAAGCACAGTTGCTAATTTCCAGTGTTCATGTTAAAGTACTTTTACACTGCACAAATATATGCGCTATATGCACAAATATATCTAGCAATATTTTATTTTTTGCTCTTGCTCTAACCAATTTGAGAAGACAACTTGCCTGCATGGTTTGTTGGGGTGCATTTTGGTGCATTTAGGTTTTAGAGAAGCAAACTACAGGTGTGAAAACACACTTAGACTCCAGCAATGGTCGACTACAGTGTAAAGCGGAGCTTTTTAACTGTACCACGGAGCTCACCTACTTTTTTTTTGCGCGAGACAGGTTTAAGCTTGACGAGAAATATCGTCATGTTTTAATCTCGCGAGATCTCGTGCCACGAGATCTCGTCACACTCCTACAATACATCCAATATTGTGTACACTGTGGCGTTCAAAGTCAGACTGCATGCAAGTGGAACTACAAGAACACCAGGTATGAACAGATGGACCCACTGTAATATCATAAACTGCATAAGGCACTGCAAATTATTGAGGGCCCCTTCCCCGTCTCCCCTCAGATAAATTATGCTCACCATACACTAGATGACTTAAAAAAGACTCTAAAAAGACTTTTAATAGACTGACTGAAGTCTGACACCCTCTCACATCTAGAGCCAAGTCACAGACATTTTTTTTTTTCACAGAATCTTGCAGGGTCACTGTTTGCAAGACTGCAACTAGATTATGTCTGAGATTATTTGCCATCATGCCTTTATTGGAGTTTAACAGGAAGAGAACCTGTTTAACAGAAACAGAAGCACGTTTTGGTCACAGCTGCCTTCGTGTGTGCAGTGATTTGTTCATAATAAAACAGCCAAAGATTAAAAAACAAGACACCGGAGAATGTGGACACAGCCCTGGATGAGTGGCAGCTTCCCATCGCTCACCAAATGGTTGTGGACATTGTTTAATATCTGTCAAGATTTAAAAATACAAGCCATCCCACCAGCCCAACCAAGGTTTGGTATCCCTTACATTTTAAGACAAGTTTATAAGAATAACCACCTGTCTACCACCTAGAGACTACAATTAGATGATAAGAATCTGATAGGCTTATACCTTTGTTGACACTAAACCTTAGTTAGTTTGGTAGTTTCCCGGCCAAATCGGGATTCTTGTCAGGTATGTTATTTACGTCAGTATTTGTGTGCGCCATGTCTCAAGACTTACGATAAAATTGTGATAAACCTGGCTGATTTTATCTAAAAGCCAGAACGATAAAAAGACTGCACTTAAACCTTTTATTCCGAACCACCTTACACTAAATGATTGAGATGACACAACCACAACTGGACTTTAGCAAGACTAAAGTTATCCTGACTGTTTATCCCGACACTGGAAATGTGTCTGCGACAGTTAAATCGCTTGAAATTTGTTTGGTGTAAGGTCAGCATTAGTGTCCATATCAGTTAGAAATGAAAATATCTTTAGGATGTTAAAAGCGGAAAAAAAGGACTCCATGAGAATGAACTGCGTAAATAGAAGACAGGTAAACCTGTGACTGTTTTTCTTTAAATGTTATTAAATAATAGTGTAGAAAACATAACCACCTATATACACTTTACAGCGTCACAGTAAACAAACATCAACCAAACTCTGAAGCAGAAAAGTGATAGATGAACACACTGCAACACACTCTTAAAGTTCCTTACTCTCGCGTTCCACCTTAAACGTGAAGTAGTTACGCCCAAGTGCTAAGTTAAATTCTCAAAGTTGCAGCTCCACCTTAAATGCTACTGTTTGGTTCACAAAAATACACGAACAGTGGCTTATTTGACGTTTCAGTTCCACCTTAAACTGCAAAGCTGTTACAGGTGCCTCGACTAAACCGCTTACCTTTTAAGGTGGTACAAATTTGCAGGCTGAAAAGTAAACAAAAGATTCTTCTACTCCAACTTAAACTGAATGATTGAATTTAAGTGCTACACTTCTTCTTTTTTTTTCTTTAAAGTTTTTCCACCTTAAGTTTATTCTCGCGCGAATCTCCAAACAGGAAGTGAAGCTCTGGGTCTTTAAAGAGGTAAAACTCTTTAAAGCAATGTGGAGAGAGTATACGGAGGCGATAGGTGTTTACACTCCTCCTATATCATTTTAACTACATTTAAAAATATATCCACTTATCAGAATTTTGCTTAGGGAATAATATCAAAATAATATTAAAATGAAACATATAGTGAGCGAGCAGATCAGTCAGTAGATCAATTCATCAGTAGGGTGCTCCTGTTAAATGGTATTTTAGGTCCATCTAGTGTTGGGATTCGGCATCACATGATGATGAATTACTTAATATTTTTGCAGACATGGATAAAAAGATATATAGGTTATTTGCTTTAATATTAAAACATTCAATACTTTAACATATATTTCTTTACCAGCTGAATTTGAATTATACTTGACTTTTACAGATGCAGTTTTACATGCTAAGTTTAATCATGCACAAAATAAAACTACAGGAAAAAAAATGTTATTCAAATATAAAGGTGTTTATGAAGGTTTTAATTGTGACATCACTTTTGTAATGCATTCAAAATATTTATATGCAGGCTGGTGAGTGAAGGGCAAATTTTAATACTTAAACTAAAGAATTTATAATATTGGCCCCCACACCTGATCCAGGCAATTAAGGCTTTCAATGACATCTGAACATCCTGGACTGGAGATCTGAAAACTACAGTTATATTATAAAATTTATAATAAAACTATATTATAGAAGGGGTAAATGGTTATCTGCTCTCAAACAAAAAGTCTATCAGAGTATTTTACTTAAATTTCTGGATCAAAACAATAATTATCTTTTCTTTAAACATCACCATAGTTTAAAAAAATATTTATATACTGTATATGTTTAATAACATATTTAAAGACTTAGTACAAAAATTCTACCATCAGATAAACTGCGTTTAAAGCTTTGAGATCTTTGAGAGAAAGGAGAAAATCGAGCTCTGTATCCAAGAAGTTCTCAGATATGAAGTAAATAGAGCAGTAGATAGAACAGTACATAGAACAGAGCTCTGAGAGAACATCCACATTTGTTTGTTATCCAGCCTTCCAATGTGAGAAGATGACTTACTCCATGGACCCTATTTTAGCCATTAATAGCGTTCATGTCAATCACACATCTGGATAAAGGATGTGTCAGTGTGTCTTTGGTATCGTGAGGTCTCAAAAAATACACCTTGCGTGGTTTAAAACAAGCAAAAGGCATGTATTAATTCTCTTAATTACTTATGGGTGTGTTTGCCAGTTAATTCCCTTTAAGAGCCAGGTGAGCTCTGACTTTGGCACATTCGTATCTTAACATCGTGACGCTTTGTGCATCTCAGAAGAGGATATTGACCTGCATGTTCACACGTTTTATTCTGTTTAATGTTGAGTTAAAAGTAGTGTTTACATCTGCAGCGCGTGTGTACACTGTAGCTCGCTAAACACACACGAGCGCGCCTATAGGAATGGATTCTGTTGATTGACTGTTGTCTATGTTGATTTTAGTCAGTGGCACATCTGTGTACGATAGGGCCCTAGAGTCATAAAGGATTTGAAGCTCCTACTGAGTAAAGCCAACAGATCAGCAGATCAATCAAATGGACTGACCACCCAAGACTTCAACATTGTGTGTTGGATTTTGGATTTGGACAATGAAAAGCAGTAAATAGACTTTTCTTTTATGAGTTTTGGAAGCTGAAAAGACCTCACTGCAGATTTCTAAAAAAAAAAAACTGAGAGGAAATGTTTTAAAATGTTTTAAAAACTGGAATGCTGGTCAACGAGCACAACCCCAACATCAGACCAGCATAAACATAAGCTTGTGTTTTGAACACTGGTACTATGTTGGTCAACCAGCACCAGGCCAGCATCCGACCAGCACTTGGATGAACTCTGGAAGCATGGAAAGATCTCCCTGCTAAAACACTGAAATAGTCTCCTTAAAAGAATGACCTAAATATGATCTAACACTCAATCATCTAATATCAGATGTAATTGTTGAGACTTCTGTGTCATTTTCTGTTGAATAGATGTTCCATGGGCTTTTTCCTGAGACTGATAAATGAGTATCTTGAGCTTAATGGCTGTTTTGGCTGGAAACGAAGGCTGGATAAGTGCAGAGTTCTGTAGTCTGTTTTGTCTGGATTTGCATTCTTCGGTTCAGTTAAAGGCAAAAACGTCTGGATCTGAAATTGCCTTTACATAACAGTCTCACACTCCAACAACACAAGTCCTCAGCCTGTAAGCTTACAGCTTCCTGAAGTTCGTAATTACACACCTGTCTGTGTTAGCCGGATCCCCGGGAGGAGTGACAGATCGACAGAGAGAGTGAGAGAAAAGTGAGAGAGGGGAGAAAGAAAATGAGACAGACAGAAAATGTACTGAATATGTGTGTGAGGTTGTAAAGGAGAGAGATCAAACTGTTGTTTATTTATTAATCCACGGCAGACAGTTTAGCTGAGTATTTGAACATCTCCTGACAGAGCAAATGTTGGCAATAAGGAGAAGACAAACTAAGCGAAATGTGTGTGTGATGCATTATTCACAGGTCTGGGCTGTGTTAGGAGCTCAGCTGAAGTTAAAGTATGTAGAAACAAGTTATGGGCTACAGTATGATCGTTGGTGTATAATGATGACATTCTGCGTTGGCATAGAAACAGGGGTGGGGGGGGGAGAATTAGAAATAGAAAAAAAAGATACCGAAGAAAAGGCAGAAATTGTTTAAAAAAACGTTTATTCTGAAAGCACGCCAAAATCTGCACCCCCTCTTGGGAGTGCGTTTCTAATTAAAGTTAGCTAAAGAAATGATCTAGACTTTTATCAAGAAGACGTGCGTGCACGCTCCCGAGAGGGTGTACTTTTCCTGGCGGGAGTGCAGATTTCGGCACACCACCAGCTTATACACCTTACATTCAAGGTCTTGTTCTGCTAACAGGCTGGGATGGTTTGAGTTATCAAACGTTTATATTAACTGCTGCCAAAAATCCCTATGAGACGTGAAGTTACATTATTTTAATAAAGGACACCATCGTAAGAAGTGCTCTCGGTAGAAAAAAATCACAGAAACACAGAAAAAAAGAGTGGAGTAAATGTAAATATACAACAGCATTGACATGCCAATCCATAATAATAATAATAATAATAATAATAATAACCAAATATGTTTTGGTTAACTGTAATTCCGCAAATGTTGTTCTAAGTCACTATACGGTGGGCTTTGATTCATTTTAGTAAATGTGTCCTCCCCAATGTCAAACCCGCTCCCACGCCTTTGATGTTCTGATACAGGCATGCATTGTTTGACCAGGCACCATATTCAAAGCTCTAGGCTTTTTGTGATCTGTATTGTATAACTTAAATTATTAGTGACACACCCACATTCAACATCGCCCTCTGCTAGACGATTGGAAACTTCAGCTGTGTTGTAGACTGCACAAATTGGTTAGGATTGTTAAAAAAAAAAAAAATCCATACCTGCAAAAAGCATCTCTGATAACCTGCTAAAAAACAGCATATATTGGTCAAGCAGCACCAGACTAGCCTTTCAGACAGTGATATTTGGGTGAAACCAGAATCAGACCAGTATAAACTACTATTTCCTGTGTTGTGGACACTGATTGCTCTGATCAGTTGAACCAGACTACTAATAGAACAGCATACACCAGCACTTGTTGCATTTTGAACACTAGTATGCTTGTCAACCAGTGCAACATAAGCATCTAACAAAACTATATTTGTATGTTAATTAACTAATACACTATGAGAACCAGACCACTATACAGACACCCCACCTCTCCTGTGATTAACAGGAGATTGTTAAGCATGATTGTAACATAGAACGTCTCTTGATGTTTTTTTCTTTGTGCTAAGTAGACCAGTTAAAGTTCTCTGTAAGAAGGTGTGTTTGCAGTAAGAAAGACAGTTTCTGTTCTTAACTTTTACACCACTAGGTGGAGCTCTTTTTTTGTTTGTTTCTAATTTATTTCATGAACAATGGATCTGTTTAATTAATGTATTTTATAATATTTTAATTTTTGTTCAGTACTTAATACGATTTGTACACTAAACCGTCAGATATTTGAGTTATATTATTCTTTCTACAAGTTTACATTTATTTTACCCAAGATACCTCTGTGTACATCACTTCCTTGTCATCCTCTGCACAGAGAAATGGATGTCTCCTCTGTAGTTTAATGTTTAATTTTTTGATATCTTTAGCTATCGAACCTTCTACACTTCAAGAGATGGACCCCTCTCTTAGATCACAAGCAGGCAAAAGTGGTATATGGAATATTCTTTTCATTTTCATACTTTAGCCTCATTTGCTGATTATCTGAATATGTTATGTTGTCTGACTATATTACTGATAAACTCTATGTGATTCACTCTTTTACTTTTAGTTCTACAGTGTTGGTGTTGTGAGTTTTCTTCATTAAACTTCTGTGAGAAAGGAACCTCAGCCTTCGCATTGTGACTAAAGGCTGCATAAAAGGATTTACATCCTGATTGGTCTGTCTTTATGCACAGTATACATACTGTATCAGTGGAGGCAGGATTCACACTCAACCCCTTTTTTCATAGTGCATCAGTTCTGCAGCTACATGACTTGGAGTCCAAAAACAGGGCTTCACAAATGGATCCACTCGTTACAACCCACATTAGTCCTGATGTGGAGCCAACATAGAACAAATGGACAAACCTTTCCTACCTGGTTCCTATAAGGGCTACACCTAAAGGCCCCAATTGGGTAGGATGTCTGGGATACTAGTGATACATTACTTAACATTACTAGCGTTGTCTTTAAATAAGTGGATTTACAGATTTTGAAATGAACCAAGCCATCAGTCTCCTCACATCGAATTTCATTTTATGCATTTACTCATCCTTCATTTACCTCACAGATTCCTCCTACCCCATTCCCACTGCACGACCTGGAGTGATTCAGCAACACATCACACCTCAGCTTATTTGCTGTTTGCCATATTGTGCAGTAGGCTATGTACCGCAGATTGCTAATTGTGTGTGTGTGTGTGTGTGTGTGTGTCTGTGTGTGGGAGGACGGTTCGGGGGGTATATGAAAGTCATGAAAACAAATCCTTCAAACTTGATTATTCAAAGCAGGGTGTGAATTATACAATGGGGGTCAATATCCACGCTGTCCAATGAAAAAAAAAAAGTATCTTTTTGTCGATTTTTAGTTCACTACATAATTTGTCCTTTACATTTCTTTGTCCTTTAAAATTTCTTGATGAACAGACCAACAGAAATACTTCAAAATGACCTGAAATAAAGTATTTTTACATTAACCTACATTGAAAGTTTAGAAGGTTGGACCATAGACTGTGTATAGTTGGACAGAGCATCGTCTCTCAAAAGTGAAGCCACCACAGGTCGGGCGCCCCCTGCTGTTCGGTTGCAGAAAGCTGTGTAACCCCACCCATCCCCATAGGTTTTAATGACAAAACAGTTAACATTCATTTTTTTCCAATATTCTGTAATTATACCTCCATTATTTAAATGCAATAGCTAATGTAACCTCTGCTTATATTGTTAAATTTTTATATCCACACAGAATTTGTTTTTTAAAACGTTATTCAGCTCTATTTAAAAAGGTGTGGTTATTGTAAAAGGGCTGGGTTACACCTAGCTGGGGAGGGACCAATGACTGTATAAGTGGGACCATAGACTGTGTGTAGCTCTGTGGAGGCAGCCCTCAGGGGCGGGGTTATTTAAATGAGTAGGCTGTCTCTCCACAGTCTTTCTCCCTCCTCTGGTCTCTACTGCGCAGAATCGGGTTTCAGGATCGCCAACATGGCGGAAGATTTTGGCTTCATTTTCATTGAATGAATAGGAACAGCGACATGACATCCATCTTTTTTACAGTCTCTGGGTTGGACAGCAACGATATGTTATACAGCAAAATCAAAAACTAGTCAATCACCCAAAAACACACACAATGAAGTTGGTTGCTACCAATCCAAAGTACACAGACTGAGCAGCATCGCTAATGAAACTGAAGAACTAAATTACAAAAGAGCGAGGCTACTAGACTCCGCTCCCCACCAACATTGTCAATGTTTGGGTATTGGGGCCTATAGCCCCTGGACCCCAAAACTATTGTCTGAGGTTTTGTGATCGAAACACACAGTGAGCCCTGTCCTATCTTACACCCTGCACAAGGCATGTTGAAATGCTTATTGCTATCTCACACCGACAACAGTTTATTTTTTATACCTTACACCTGCGTTGTGTAAGTAGCAATAGCGTTTGTGAATATATCTCAAAGTGAGGTGTGTCTGGAGTAATGGAAATGGAAATGGGAAAACACAGGTGCACCACTGTCTGAAAGCAACCTATAGAGATGTCAGCAGATGTTCATTGCAATCTTGGCAGTGAATTGTCAACAGCCATATCCCCAACATATGTACACCTGCACACACGTAGACACGCAGGAGGGCAGAAACCCATAGCATGTGCCTGTTGGCAGCTATGCAAACTTTTATATCAACAATAAACAGAGTAAACCAGCGTGAATGAGCAGGTCAGTTTTATGTAGCTGCGCCATTGAAATAGTAATCCGCCAAAGTCAGAGCGCACCTGGCTCGTAAAGGGAATGGCAAGTGACACACTGATTGGTATATTGTGTTACATCCATGATTAATTCAGAAAATCAGTACAGACCTTTCATGCATTTCAAGGCATTGTTATAATAGCAAAGATACTCTGACATGCCCTAAATCAAATTGCTTGCCTAAAGATTGCTAAAATAAGGCTCAGTAACTTATACAGTATGCCATTCGCTGTATTGGCTGCTCCAATCTGCCCTCAGTTCTGTATGACTTGATGAATAAGGACTGGCTGGAAATAAAACTGGATTGAACTGGTTCAGCACCTGATAATAAACTGAAGTGAGGGGTCAGAATAGGTTTGCAAAAGAAAAGATCAGTGGGTGCAGTGAAATGAATTTCCATATTTCCCCTTCTGCAACAGCCTCTATCAGTCCCTCTCCTTATTTGACCCCCCTCTGTGAATGTGTCTCTCTCGCGCGCTTTCGTATCTCCTCAGACTCCTCACAGCTTCGTCTAGACGCTGCTATCTTGTGAAAGATCAAAGAACACTGGAGAGCATTTTCCACTGTTGCTTTCTTCCACTGTTAAAATGGGTTCTCTGCATGATCACACTAGAGGTTATGCTTTATTAGGCCTCAGTATTCATTAACTCTTTATGTTCTGGTTATCATATTCAAATGTATATCTCAATTCCAATTGCAAAAGGTTGACACACTGTGTAAAATGGAAATAAATATAAATACAACAGAATGCAATAGCTTGCAAGAAGCATATTTTATTCAAAACAGAACAACTTTTTCAGATGTGTTTCTCCACTCAAGTTGTAAATGGGTTCATTTTTTTTCATAAAATGGTAAATATCTGCTCTCAAATCTGTGTTCTATATTCTGTTAGAAATAAATTATGGGTATAAGAGATTTGTAAATATCATATACTCATGCATGTTCTTTTTATTTGTACTTGTTTTATATTTTACACAGCATTCCATGTGTTTTAAATTTGGGAAGTATATGTAGCATAGTGTATATTTGGTTAAATGCCCCTTAGCAAGTTGAACCTTACCAGATTATTTTGGAGGCCAACATCAACAATGTTGAATGGCAGAATTCTGGTTGGTTATTTAATGCACACCTGTGACACTGAAGTGTTTAAAATCTCCAGCAGCACTGCTGTGTCTGATCCACTTGTAACACCACAGCACACAACAACACACTACCACCATGCCAGTGTTACTACAGTGTTGAGAATGACGCACCACCCAAGTAATACCTGAGAAATATCTGTGTTGTCAGGGTCCTGTGGGGTCCTGACGATTGAAGGACGGAACAATGAAGAAAAATTGAAGAAAAATAATAAATTATGCAGAAAAAACAGGTAGACCACAGTCTATAATTTTAGAGTACTCCTACAGTTTTTTTCTAGGATTGCCCTGTATTTAGCTCCATCCATTTTACATCAACTCTGACATGCTTCCCTGTCCCTGCTAAAGAAAAGCATCCCCATACCATTTCTGCCACCACCATGTTTCACAGTAGGGTAGTATGTTCAGAGTGATGAGCAAACATGGCGGTTTGTACAACTTATAGTTGTCCTGTGGACAGATTTTTCCACCTGAGCTGTGGATTTCTGCAGCTCTTCCAGAGTGACCATAGGCCTTTTGGCTGCCTCTCTGATCAAACCTTTCAACAACTTTATCTCTGACCTGTCTGGTGAGTTCCTTGGTCTTCATAATGCATTGTGTTCTACAACAATCACTAAGGCCCTCACAGAAAAGGTGTTTATATTTATACTGAGACTAAATTAAACACAGCTAGACCCTATTAATTAAAAAGAAGTGACTTCTGAAGTTAATCGATTGCACTGGATTTCTTTTTAGGGTTTTAGAGTAAAGGGGGCAAAATACATTTTTTACGTCACACTTTTCAGATTTATATTTGATTAAAACTTTGAAAACAATGTATAATTTTCTTTCTAATTCACAACTATGCGCTCATTTAAAACCCATTACCATTAAATCAGCAGTGTAAAGCTAAACACCATACATGTCAGATAACTGGACCTCTTTTGGGATTAAGTTGAAAATCTGTGTACTATTACATGTCTTTAAAAATACTACAACTTCCCTGTGGTGACATTTGGGGCACTAATATTCCCTGCTGTCCTCGTTTTTTCCCTCCAAAGCAAACAACATAAAACAAAAGCACGAGAACAAGAATGGTGAGAAACATTGCTGCTCCTCCTGTCCGCGGCCTGTACCGTCCTGTCCATTCCAGTTGCTCCTGTTTTGTCTTCTTCTCCTGTCCTTTTTAAGCCCAAAGGACATTTCAGGACACACAGACACACCAAGTGCTCGTGAAATACCTTGTATCTCCCTCTGGAGCTGTGACAGTAATTGCTGGAGTTGTCGTTCTCTGAGAGATGGACATACGCACAGAGGGGAACGTATGGCCTGAAGGCGGCCTAATTTTCCTGATATTATCACAGATGAGCTTGATGCATCTCACAGATGCCGGGGCTGTAAAGGAATACTGTGTCTCAGATGTTTGTGTGTGTGTGTAAATATGTGTGTAGTCATGTATTTACCACTTTGTGGGAACCAAATGTCCTTATTTGTCCCCATTTGCTTTTTGGTAGAGTAGAGTAGCTACTCTACTAGCTTTTGCTACCTTAATCTCCCAAGACCCCAAATTTTGGTTGGTGGACCTAACAAGTATATAAGTTAAACGTGGCTTTTTACAGGAAGTCATTTTGGCAAAAATCAATGTCTTCATATGGGGACAGTTTATTTAACTATTTAAAATGATAGTTGTCGTTTGGAATTAGAGTTTAAAAGTTTAAACACAAGTTTAAAAACAATCTTTCCAGCTTTCTACAGTAAGTAAATAAACAAACATAAAATCCCATGAGGATTTTTACCTGGCCAATGCTTCTGTCTGGACTGGTTGTAGAAACTTTTGACTGGGCTTCCCACCATCTTGTTTTAAGTCAACTGAGTGCAATGTTGTCAAGTGACCATTAGATGGTACGGGCAGTTTCTCCATATGAGACCAAAGTTTTAACGTGTTAAAAAAATAAGTATCATGGTTCAGAGTAACAGAAATGTCCCTATATGAGCCTAAAAAGCTCTCAAGAGGTTAAGCAAAGGTTAGATTTAAGATAGATGTTGTTTGAATACTATAAAAACCAACAATAATACAAGTAAAGGTACAGGTTTTGAATTGATCTAAGAATATTTTAAAAGCTACAATTTCACATTACAAAAAAAAATGCACAGAAGATATGGGGTGCATTATATATTTAACCTTTTATGGGCACTAAAAATCCAATTTTTAAATGAATGAAATGTAGCAGCTTTTATCAGAAAAAAGTCAACAAGCTCTTATGTTAAAATGTAAAGATTAGTGTTGTGTTAAAGTTTAGATGCAGCAATACTATTAAGCTACAAGATTGCATGATACAATGGATCTAAACCACTCATGTTCCCCGTATGCAGCAATAAGAATATCCATGTTGTTAATGACATACAGTACCATTCAAAAGTTTGGGCACACTTTCTTATTCCATGTTTTAATTGTATTTTTTGTATTATTCTTCCTACATTGCAAATTAATTGTGATCTACTCATACCAGCACAACACACTCTAATACATCACCACCCCAAATAATAGCTGCTCTGGTGGCCCTGTAAAGTCCTGAACATTGAAGAAAAGGATGAAAGGAGGATAATAACCTTATAGAGATAAATAGATAGAAATAGATAGACTACAGTCTGTAATTATAGAACTACAAAGCGTCTGATAGTAACAATATTCTGCGTCAATTGCCACATATTCTGTTATTATGTGATGAATTTGTTTCCATGAAGAACCGTGCCTGTATGCATGAGTGTGAATAACATTTTAAAGGAGAAGTCAGATGTAACATTGACTTTTGGTGTAGTAAAACATGATAAAGAGTACTAACCTCCGCTATTCACCTCCATTCTCCCGCAGCTTTCTGTGATCCAGTAGTTGTTTTTTTTTTTTTTACAGTTTCTCCAAATATGCTTTAGAATGGATGATATGGGACATATTTTTCCCCTGAAGATAAATCATTTTACACCAACTCTTACACCGCCAATCTTTTACCTTTACATTAAGATGGTGGCAACTGGAGATTAGCTAACGCTTTGGGTTGTAAACAGTGGTTTTTAATTAACTTCTTGTGCACGTTTAAAGTTATTAATGCATGCTTATAAAAGTCAGGGCTTTCCATACTCTACCAATGAGGCGTGGAGATACTTTGGGCCTGGATTACAGTGTAAAAAGGTATTTATCTGCAGGGCAAAATATGCCCCATATCATCCATTCTTAAGCATGTTTGGAGAAGCTGTAAAAAAATCCTGGATCTCGGAAAGCTGTTGGAGAATGGAAGTGGGCTATTCAACAAAGGTTAGTACTCTTTATCATGATTTACTGCACCAAAAGTAAATTTTACTCCAGAGTTTTCCTTCAAAGGTTCTTTTTACTATTGTATTGTTTGTATTTTGCAATATTATTTAGTGTATCTATTATGCGTATGTGTGTGTGTGTGTGTGTGTGTGTGTGTGCAGGGGCCTGTTTGTTGGTCTTTGCTTGGAAAGAGCCCAGCGAGCTGCAAGAACAGGGGACCACTGTGAGAGTGATGGGACATCAACACACACACACACACACACACAGAGGGCTCTATCTCCTCCTGTCTACTCTGATCACTCTAAGGCTGCCAAATTCAGAGTGAGAGAGAGAGAGAGAGAGAGGCAGAGAGACGCACCTCAAAACCAGCACACTCCACCTCACACTTCACACAGCCGCCAGCCTCTGGGACTGGTCTAATAGCACATAATGCTACAGATATTTATCCATCCAGCTTCTTCACACAGGCTTTCAGTGTGTCCCATCACAGCTGGCGAGAGAGGCCTGAGAGAGAGGCTGATTAGCATTCAGCATGCACTGAACCCCACAAACCCCCACCATCCACGCTCCCCCCCCCTACGATTCGGAAGCTTTCAGACTGGGGACACTGTGAGGTGAGGGTTTATCTTCACCAAGTCTAATAATGATCAGCGTTTAATAACAGAGGAGACCTGCAGCAATATAGACATCACATTTTACTGACAGGGGATTCAGCACTGAAAGTTTCTCTGGGTTTATCCAGATGATACACTGTAAACCCATGTGTTGTTAGAACTCAAATGATTTAAGTCTATTTTACATAAAATTAGATATTACTAAACAATTCTCAACTATTTTGAGTTAGTTGAATTATTTGTGGGCACATATAAACATTCAAACTTAGATGTTTGAGTTGAACCAACTTATAATAACTGAGTTTAGTCTGTTGCCATTGGCAGCTTCTTTTCCATTGGCTTCTGTCACAATCTATTTGCATTTACAAACTCTCACCATCAGTGTGTAGTGATTCCCCCTGGGCTACCTTAGAAATAAATCAACTTCCCTTTAGTTGTTATAACTTGATGTTTTATATTTTCCCAACTCAAGTTTTCATTCCCCATTGCTTAAAAAAATTGAGCAAAGCCTTAAAACTCAACTTATCTTCTTTTACAGTATAACACAAATAAAAAAAAGTTAAATCAGCTTCCCCTTTAGTTGTAATAACTTGATGTTCTAAGTTAACTATGCTAACTTAAATTTTCATTACCCATTACTTAACTTTTTTAAGGCAACTGGTTTCCTTAAATTCTTTAAGTAAATTTAACTTATCTGGGCTTACAGTGTAAACGGCTGATGCAGAATTTTGTTTGCACCAAAAGACGGGATGGTGCTGAGATGCTGCCCGTTGGGGACTTTGTTTAGTTCTTCATGCTCAGATTTGCCGGATGAGTATCCGCACAGTGAGCAGCATGGCATGGCTGGCTTTGTGTGCTCTGGTAACTGTGGACACCTTCCACTCCAGTACACACATTAATGTGCTTTGGTTGGAGTAGTGTGAGGATTTGATGTTGTTTTCTGCTTTAGTGTGTTTCTAAATGCTCTTGTGCTCCAACTAACCCAACCTTAACTGTAATCACCAGTGCCCCCAGTGCCCTCATGGTTAAAGGAGAAATCCAGTGTGAAATGGACTTGGGTTGTAGCGAAACATGATGACGAGTACAAACTTTTGTTTGTATTGTTTAAATAGCCCACCTCCATTCACTCCCAGCCAATGCTCTCAAAAAAGGCTTATAATGCTAGCGATAGGGGCATAGTATTGCTATTTTTACACCATTAACTCAAAGCTCAAAGTAGCTTCACACTTAATTTGTAGGGGTCTGTGAGCCCGATGCACTGAGAACTTTGAAACTGCACAGACAGCTTATGTAAAAACCAGTGGCGTGCAGTGAATATAGTGGATACCCCTTCTGCAACCACCCCCCATACCCCCCACCCCGCCGCCGGCCGACCAACACATAGATAAATATTACAATAACTACATATTCTCTGTCTTGACTTAGTTATATTCACTTAATACACATAAAAAGCCCACAAATACAACTACAAACTACAAAAGTATACAATAGACCCAACAATAAATGCTTAATTTTCCTACAAGTACAACCGTTCAACAAATATCACTTATTTGTATGTCTACAGTTCGCCAGAGCAGCCAAAACATTAAGAACACACAAAAACCCACCAGTCAGGCAGCCTATGATTGTGAATTATTTTCACATTGAAGGAGAGCCTTTAAAAGGTTAGACAGCCATGGCCCCGCCCCCGTAGTGAAAATCATGAATCTGATTGGTTAGACTGTCCTACGACTTTGCCAACAGGCTCATTACTACACCCTTCTCAAAATCAGGAGAAGGGGCACGCAGTCACGCGGGGGCAGAAGCCATTTTAAAAAGCTTTGATTGGTTAAAACCGCTGTCAGTCAGATAAGAGTCCTGTACTGAAAAACACAGACTAATGCTTTGAATTAGTTGCTGTTTTTTTTTTATTTTAGTTAATTTATAAAATAAATTCTTACACTTACATTAGCTATGATATACATTTCCTGATTAAAAATTCTGTAATTATTTACATGCATTTATTGTCACCCCTTCTCTGAAGGGTTAGAAGGGCCTCACTGCACACCACTGGTAAAAACATTGTTTATACACAGATATGAAAACACAAGGTAGGATAGGAAAACAGATTGCAAAGTTAATTCAGTGGTATTTTGCAATCTGTTCCCCTGTCCTAACTATTGTTCGCCTATAACTAGAATTGTACGCATCTTGGGAGCATGTATGTAAAAGTGCTGTATTTTAGAATGCTGGAGGTTAACAGAGCTGGGATGCTTGACAAAAGTTTATACTCATTATTGTGTTTCACTACAACCCAAGTCCATTTTTTTGGCAAGGAAAGAGTGTCCTTGTGACACTAGCCTCATTGAACTCAGAGTAGGTAGGGATTCCAGCAAAAAAGTTCAAAAGATGAGTATTTGTTTATAAAATGTCCAAAATATGTGCATAAACATAAAGTAAGCAGAGGTTAAAATATACCTGACTAAAGGCATATTCATAATCGAAATCTACACAAGGTTACAGAATTCACCCCATTGCTGAGCTCAAATGCCAACATGTGCTCCCACTCAACCTTTCCAATCCTAGCCCCACCCCTTACTTAATGGATTGAACCATTCCCTTTAACAGAGAAGTATACTGTAAACCTTTTTTATTTAATGCAGTTACAAACAAAGTGTGCAATAATTCTGCATTGTTGATTATTGCTGACTCAATAAAACTCATTAACGAAGAAAAACTTCTTTTAACAGAGAATGTGACAACATTAAAACACATTCATCACTAGATTTTATTATGGACACGGCCCAGAGATTCTATGCTTTAATAAACTTTGAAAAACAGGGTAATACTTCATAATAATCATTATTAATATGCCATTAACTTAAGCTGTGAACACATTATTAGTGTATCAGATTTTGAACACTAAGCAATGCTTAAAAAAAAAACTCCGACATCCGACATCCTAGAAAACTGTATGGAATGTGTAAAAAACTTTTGGGATGCATGCCATTTATCTAGTTACCTTCCTGTTTATTAGGATAAAGTCTTACTAATGTCAAGGGAAGTAATTACACAACCCCACACGCAGCAAAGGGAGTGGATAACTTCCCCAACTGCAGTGGACCAACGTTCCAAAATCTGCTTAAAGTGAACCCCAGGCCACTGATTTTAGGTCTGGAAAGTCAGAAACCTTTTGTTGATTGTTATTTTAAAAATGGAGCTTTTTCTAATTTCCAGCCACTTTTTCCCCCAATGTAGCTAGGCCAACTGTTCCACCAATTCTACCCATCACTAGTGATGCCATAACACAAAAAGGGTGAGGAACAATAAATGCCTCCTCCGACACATGTGAAGTCAGCCACAACCTCTTTTCCGACTGCAGCAACTCGGTACATATACATCAGCTCACAGACTCCTTGACATCACCCTAGGATGAGGGGAAATAATGCCATCTCCCCACTTTGTTTGCAAGCTGCATGACCAGGATTTGAACCAGCAGTCTCCTGATCATAGTGCCAGAGCTTAGCCCAATGGGCCACTTGGCACCCTCTTTGGCTACGTTCACAATACCAGGCTGAAGTTACTCAAATCTG
Organism: Astyanax mexicanus; assembly: GCF_023375975.1. Taxonomy (NCBI): domain Eukaryota; kingdom Metazoa; phylum Chordata; class Actinopteri; order Characiformes; family Acestrorhamphidae; genus Astyanax; species Astyanax mexicanus. Next base: position 30,926,082 of record NC_064412.1, read on the forward strand.
ATTTTTTGCTCAATGTGGCTCAGATCAGATTTTTTCATGGCTGTGTAAATGTGCCAAATTTCTTTAAAATCAGATTTAAATCATTTTCATATGTGATCCTAAATCGGATGTGACGTTAACATGAATGGTCAAAGCAGAATTCATGTGTCTTTTTCCTTTTATGCATGCGCTAGATGCTTCTCACTCCTACCCAAACTCTATCTCCTGGTGCAGCTGTGCAGCTATAGCTGCAACAAAAAAACAAGCAAACCATTTGGCCTTTTTTCACCTCCTCGACCTGAGCATGTACTTCGGACGAGCTGTTTACTGCTCCACATATGAGCTGCTAGCATTTATTTCTATTTGTAAAGCTACAAGTCTTCTCTCAAATATGACATTTTTTGTTGGTGGTGATGAAAGCGAGTTTATACACGTATCAATGTGCGCATGTGAGGCATTTCAGGGACAGATGCGTTCACATTACACACAGATACAGGTCACTTACATTTGTGAATGTGAACCGTCAGGATCAAATCCGATCTGAGCAAAAAATCGGATTTGAGCAATGTGGTTTGTAATGTGAACGTAGCCATAGTTACCCTTTTAAGGCTGCTAAGAAGTGTTTACCAGTACTTTAGACACTTTTTCTAAACTCTAAATACAGAAATACACCCCCCTCATTCACTGAACTGAATTGTTGCTTTCCTGCACAAAAAGACATTTTGTTTTCCCAACACAAAAACCTGAATCAACATCAACTAATTCTTTCATTTCTAAATGAATGAAACAATAATCAACTTATGCATCTTGGCTGATGGACTTAATTTAGGTGAAGTGCACAAAACAGACCTGAACCAACACACACATAGTCCGTTTGGATTGGCTGATGGTGCGTGTAGGGGTGGTGCCACGTGCCTTCACCCTCATCACACACACACTGCCCACTTCTACCACACAGCTGTGGGTAGAGCAGCACACTAACGCACGCGCTCCCACGCTCATTCATTCACTCCTCCTGTGGAAAGAGGGATGCACGGCGCGCCACGCGGAGCCTCGCGCCTTCACCATGCCCAGCTCGCTCCAGCCAGGACCCCCGCGCGCGCGCGTTTGACTATGAAGCGCCATGGCTTGGTGTGACCGGGGGATACAGGTGGTCCTGACCACGCTGGGCGCGTTCGCCGCCTTCAGCCTGATGACCGTGGCCATCGGCACGGACTACTGGCTGTACTCGCGCGCCTACATCTGCAACAGCACCAACAGCAGCACGGACGAAGCGGACAACCTGCTGCAGCCCAAGAAGAGCCGCGGAGACCTCACACACTCCGGACTGTGGAGGATCTGCTGCATCGAAGGTAGGTAACACCTCTGCACACTTCCCGCGAGCTCTGCCCACTTTCAGAACATCTGGTTTTCTTTCGGTTTTTTTTTTCATCGTTTGAACTTTTTTCGTGATTAGCCGACCAATAGAAAGTGTCCAAAGTACCACAGAACCTCATTACAATCAATTCTGAATTAATTTAGACATTTTTTTCTGCTGTAAAGCTTCTATTAAGGCTGTACGATGTGTTGGTAGACAATAAAGCATGCAAGGCGATGCTAGGTGATGCAAGGGTTTTTTAAGAGCTCTTCAGAGTGAGTGCAGTGTCCACAATAGCAACTCTACAATAGAAGGCATAAACCACCCTATTTTTCCATAGTGTACAACGTAAAAAAATAAACCAATTTCTATCAGTTAGTGAATTTTAGAACCGTTTTCTGTTGTAGAGCTTCTATTAAGGCTGCACGTAGTGTTTTAAGACAGTAACGTATGTTAGACGAGGCTAGATGATGCTATGTGATGCTGTGCTCCTTTAAAAGTAGGTTCTTTAAGTGTTCATGCTTTTCAGGAGCTCTTCAGAGTAAGTGCAGTGTCTTTCACTGAAATTCAATGTAAAACGAAAATCAAATGCAATTTAAACCAATTCTTATTTTTACTTTTTAGACCCATTTTCTGTTGTAAAGCTTCTATTAAGGCTGTACGAAGTGTTGGCAGACAATAAAGCATGAAAGGCGATGCTAGATGATGCAAGGTGACGCTGTGCTCCTTTAAAAGTGGGTTCTTTATGTGTCTTCAGGGTTTTTTAAGAGCTCTTCAGAGTGAGTGCAGTGTCCATAATCACAATTCTACAATAGGAGGCATAACCCCAATGGAACTCAATGTAAAACGTAAAAAATTAGCATTTCAATCAATTCTTAGTGAATTTTAGACCCATTTTCTGTTGTAAAGCTTCCATTAAGGCTGTAGGAAATGGTGGTACAACAGTAAAGCATTATAGACAAGCCTATGCTCCTTTAAAAAGTGGGTTCTTTAACTGTTTTTTTTTTTCAAGTGTGAGTGCAGTATTTAAAATTGCAACTTTAAAACAGAAGGCACAAAAACCCATAACTTCCAACGGAAGTCAATGTAATACATAAAAAAATGGAATTTCAATAAATTCTTAGTTAATTGTAGACCCATTTTCTGTTGTAAAGCTTAAGGCTGTAGGAAATGGTGGTACAACAGTAAAGCATTATAGACAAGCCTGTGCTCCTTTAAAAAGTGGGTTCTTTAACTGTTTTTTTCTTCAAGAGTTCAAGAGTGAGTGCAGTATTTAAAATTGCAACTTTAAAACAGAAAGCACAAAACCCCATAACTTCCAACGGAAGTCAATGTAATACATAAAAAAATGGAATTTCAATAAATTCTTAGTTAGTTGTAGACCCATTTTCTGTTGTAAAGCTTCTATTAAGGCTCACCCAGACAAGGCAAGGTGATGCTGTGCTCCCTTAAAAGTGAGTTATTTAAGTATTCTTCAGGTTTCAAGTTTTCTGTTGTAAAGCTTGCATTAAGGCTATAGTTAAGGTCGGTACAACAGTAAAGCATTGTAGACAACCCTGCTCTCCTTTAAAAAGTGGTCTCTTTAACTGTTTTTCAAGGTTTCCAAGAGTTCTTCCAAAAGGGGTTTTGCATCTTTACAACAGAAGGCATAAAACTCCCTAACTTCCAAATCAGTGTAGAAGTCAATGTAGAGCGTAAAAAAAGATATCTTAGTTGTGAATTTTACATCCATTTATTTATATGATTTCTTAAAGAACACTAGGTTATGTTACTTCACTGTTGCTGCATAACCATTTTTCAGTACTATACAGAACCCTTTTTTTGATTAGTGTGAGTCTGTAGTATCTTATATATGTTATTTAAAGAGCATTTAAAGAACAATAGTTTTATATAGCATCAAAAAAAGAGTTATTGTTACAGTAACTAATTTTTGGTACTAAAAAGAACAATATCTGCTTTGTGTGGTTCTATTGTGTGGCGCTATTAGCACTGAGAATCTTCCCACTATTGTTGTTCCAAATCCAGGTAAACCCACTACACATCATTGTGTTGATTGTAAAGTATCCTTGGTTTCTTTAAAAGGCTCTATATGAATTAAGCTTCATTCATTAATTTATTTTGGATTCATATCACACTATAAAGAATAATAATAGTTTAATAATAGGTTTCTCAAACAGTGGACTCAATGGTCAATATGTAATTGGAGGGGTTTGTTTATTTTTCAGTACTACAAAGTACCCTTTGTGCTTATTGTGCTATTTTAAGCCTGTAGTAAAAATGATTCTGTGCAGATACTAATTGTGGCACTGTTGTTGATATACATGGCCATTTTGAAGGTTTCAAAGTATGTTTAAAGTATGTTTTAAAGTAGGTTTTAAAGTATGTTTTTCTAGAATTAGTTGAGTAGTTTTTGCCATAATATAGATTAGAACATTACTCCAATAGGGCTATTTACTGTATTCACCAACTCTACCTCTTCACAACATAAACACATTAAGAAGTAAGAAATTCAAGATAATTAACATGCTCAGCACAGCTGTTAACTGAAAGCCAGTCCAGGTGACTCTACCTCATAAAGCTGACTGAGAAAATCCTGCCAAGATGTGCAAAGCTGTCATTTTAGCAAGAGGTGCTACTTTGAAGAATCTAAAATATAAAACATATTCTGATATGTTTAACACTTTTTATTTACTAATTAATTCCATATGTTTTTTTTCATAGTTTGGATGATTAGTATTAATCTACAATGCACAAAAATGTTTAATAATGAAAAACCACCAGTGAATTTTAAAGAAATATATATGTATGTGATTGAGGTATATGGCTAATGAGCAACACTATAGACATTCCCTCTGGGTAGTACAAACATAGGATTTATCTTACAGCCTTTTAAAGGGGACAAAGTGTATTTTGTATTTGATGGTGTAATTTGTTGTTTGTTTGTTTGATCCACATGTTACTTTATTACTTGGGAGTGTGTTCTTTTCTCTCATGCTGGGAATGTTGGTCCTGCAACGGAAAGAATAGCTTATGAATTATTTTGTTTCTGAGGGATAAAACACTCTGCTTCAAAGGACTTTCCTGCCTTTTCTGTTTGCTTGTTTGCTGATATTACATCTCCCATCATAAGAGGGCGATGTAATTTTGAAATTCTGACTTTAATCATGCTCAGAATTAGTGCCATATGTAAATTAGGCTACTTTTATGTTACTTTTATATTATGAAGAATTTGTTTCTGTTTTGCTTTTATTACTATTTATTTATTTTTCAACTTTCTCATAGTTGTTGTAGTTGCTCAACGTTGTTGCTGGGCAACCGTAGCTCCCACAATTGCTATGGAAACTCCCCTTGTGCATGGAGCGCTTGATCGTTCCGCGCGCATGATTGGTGGATGGTTAAGACGCTTAAACTCTGAAAGGCTTTGAACTCGTGAGGATCAAAAGTCTGCGTTTGGCTGCACGCAAGTCTGCGGTTGCTAAATCACTCATGTATACATGATAGAAATGCTATATTAGGATATATGGGCTTTGGTTCTTTGCTTTTTTTCTCTCCCAAATGTGCATATTAGGTAAGAGTCGAACATAAGCATCGCTCTGCAAGACACATAAATTAATAATTATAATCCAGCAGCATCATGCAGTTCACTGTAGCTGGCTGGCGGAAAGGAGACATACTCTTCCAGACACCGTCTCCGCGTGATTTCAGATTAAGAATTTATTTAAATTACGTTTAACTGAGATGTATTCTTTATTGTAATCACTGTACACTGATCAAGCATAACAGTTTAACCTCTTGTTTCTAGACCCATTATTCGTAACTTCAGCTTCACTGAGCTTATAGGAGCAATTAGTCGTTTTATAATTACAGACTGTAGTCCTGTATCTCTCTGCACAGTTTATTTTCCTCCTTTCTCCCTGTTCTTCAATGGCCAGGACCCTACAGGACCACTACAGAGACATTTTTCAAGGCATTTGGGGACCCCAAGACACCTTAATCAAAAAGTTAAGAACGTTAGGCTATTGCAATGTCATGTAATTACATATGATAAACAGTGAATATGGAACAAATCTGCATTTTCCTTATTCTGTTAACATAATATATTACAGTATGTAGCCACATTATCATAAACATTACCCATATATTTTGTTGACATTCTACTTGCTGCAAAAATTTTTTTTTGCAGAAGATATGCACGCCTAATGTTTCCAGTGTAAATGATCTCTTACCCGTCATGCCCGTGCCACAGAGCAGCTGCTATTTGGGTATTGAATCATTCTCAGCACTGCAGTAGGGGTGGGCGATATGGCTCTAAAATAATATCACGATATTTCAGGGTATTTTTGCGATAACGATATACTCGCCGAAAACAGAAAAAGAATTAATTAATTTCAGGAATATAGTATAAGAGTATAACAGTATAATCATAATGTGGCAAAATAAATAATATAGCATAAAATAATATAATGCAGCAAAAAATATTGCAGAATTTTTAGTGCATGCATATAAACTGCAAACTAAAACAATCATACAATAAATACACCTAAAGCTTCACAGTAAATAATAGACTACTTTTAAGACAGAACATCTCTATTATCACAATATGGATTTTTAATATCACGATATTTCTGTGTCACGATATATTGTATACGATATAATATTGCCCACCCCTACACTGCAGTGACACTGGCATGGTGGAGGTGTATGAGTTTAGTTAGTGTATGTTGTGCTGGTATCAGTGGATCAGACACAGCAGTTCTGCTGGAGTTTTTAAACATTGTGTTCACTCACTGTCCTCCACTCTGTTCGACACTCCTACCTAAAGCTACTTCACCTTGTAGAGGTAAAGTCAGAGACAGACATTCTGTTATCTGTTGCTGCACAGGTTGTGTCGGTCATCTTCTAGTCCTTCATTAGTGCTCACAGAACGCTGCCCACAGGACGCTGTTCTTAGTCCAGCAGTGACAATGAGGTGTTTAAAAACCAGAGATGTCAAGCAACGAAGTACAAATACTTCATTACCTTTCATAACATTTTGGTTATCTATCTTTTACTGGAGTAATTATTTTATAAACGATTTTTTAGTTTTACTCCTTACATTTTCTCCTTACTCCTTTTATTTCAGCTTGTTTTTATTTCGGCTTCTCATCTTTTAAACAAACCCTATCCAGATAAATCTTTCCATCCGGATAGAGTAAATTTGATTGTGGTTAGATGAGAGGGATAACCATATACTATTCTGACAGACTGTCGATTTATACGGCATCCATTGCACCTGCACACGTCACGTCACCCAAATCCATGTCCAGCAAAGTCATTGCAGACGTATGTAGTCTATAAGGATGGCCTGTGGCAAAGATATATGCATCTGAAACCAGTATTATTACACTTTTACTTGAGTAAAAAGCTTGAGTTTATACTGTTATAACTTCTACAGAAGTATTTTAAACCCTAGTATCCATACTTCTACCTGGGTAATGAATGGGAATACGTTTGACACCTTTGTGAAAAACTCCAGCAGCACTGCTGTGTCTGATCTACTCATACCAGCCCAACACACACTAACTGTAACCACCACCATGTCAGTGTCACCGCAGTGCTGAGAATGATCCACTTCCCAAATAGTGACTGCTCTGTGGTGGTCCCGCAAAACAGAACAGGGTGAAAGGTGGATAATAATGCATGCAGAGAAACTGATTATAGAAGTGCAAAGTGCTTCTATATGCTCAGTGCATAGGATAATAGATAACATGTAGAAACAAAAGGCGGTCATAATGTTATCAATGTACTATTTTGGATAGTTTGGATAGCTGCTGGAAAATCTCCCTGGATGTGGACGGGAGTGAAAAATTGATGAAAGGTTGCAATGCAGGTTAGTCTAGGTGGTGGATAAGCATTAAGTTGAAATATTAAGTTGAAATGATTTGAATTTAGCCTTTTTTATCTGTTTTATATGTTGATTAAATACACACAAATGTGCATAATAACACATGTGTAATTGTAATAAACTCTGAAAGAAATACTTCTCGACATTTTGTAGAAAAATATCAGTGGTGCCATATTTGGCCATTGCTGTATGGTCTGGTTGATACGATGAAAAAAATGTATCGTGATTAAATAAAAATTCACCTCTACATTGGAGTAACATTTAATAAAAGTATATTGTATACGTTTTTTATATATTTTAGATATTAGGTCGATTAAGGATTGCACATCAGTTGCATTCTAACAAAAATAAACAAGATTTAAAAAGTAAATAAGTTGTTTTAAATATTATATTAATATGGATATAATGTTCTTTTTGTAATATAGTGCCAGGTTTTGTAGGAATATTAACTTGACTGCTAGCCCCGCCCACCAGGGGGCTCTAAAGTGTCTGATAGAGTGAGCAAGATAGTTTGTCTCTTTGCTTTAATAATAACAACTGAGTCTATAGTAGTGTTGGTCCAGGATTTCATAAAGAAACCAGATGAAAGTCGGCCTGTTTTTACCTGATTTATCAGCGGGTGGGCAGGATTTAATATAGCCAGATGATAGCAGAGACTGTCCCTGAGAGGATCACAGGGAGAGATATTCCATGCTGCTTATTAATGTTCTCCTATCAGCTGCCTGTTTGTTGCTGTAAACATTTTCCTCATTAAATTATTTACATTTTACGTGTAAAACCACCAAGTCTAAAAGACCCAAGCTTCAGTGGGGATAAATGTTTAATACATCTCAACGCTTCATGACACGCTCGGATGCTAACATTCTCACAAACACACACACACACACACACTTGTGAAGTAAGTAATGCACTTGCACATAAAACACATTAAAAGTGCACAAAATAGGCTGTACTGAGATTCACAGAGCACACATCATATTTAACTGCACAGAAATCCCACACTCTTAAAGCCATACAGTCTTCTCACACATTATCATAAGCTGATGGTGGGGTCTGATATTAGCTACATCCAACATTACACTCTAAAAAGGTATTTTTAACCAACTTTTAGTATACTGCATGTGTCAATGCTCTTTCTATATTGCTGGTTCATACAGATTTGTTGTCAGTTTTGGCAGTTCTTTGAAAATGTGCTAACTTAAAATATTTAAAGCTCACCTTCCGTCGTTTTTTCTTTCATTTTAAAATGTCTAGTTGTGGTCTCTAGTATGAATGAATGACATGTGAGCCGTTTTTGTAAAAAAAAAAGTGCTCAGGTGTCTCTGTATAGCTCTTTTTTAATGGACTGTTTTAGGGGTGTGTCCAAAATGACCGGATTCCAGCTTTGCTCATGAATATTCATACATGCAAACAGCATGCAAATATCTCTCCTCTGATTGGCTAGGAGCACTGCGACGCCCCTCCGCCGCTCTGCCGCTCACTGCCTCCCACCTCCTAACTGATGAGCGGTGATGTTGCGTCGCTTCAGCTCCGCCTCTGGGAGTTTCTCGAGCCAAGGTGGGCTGGTCTGTGAGTTTCTGCCTACGTAGGCAGAAAGATAATTCAAAATTCACCCGTTTTTCGGAGGGGGGGAGGGGGGATTTCTTTGCTTAGCTCCTGCAGACAATGGGGGCTGCAAAACAGTTTAATGTGCAGGTGTACACATTCAACTCGGAGAGACCTACTGTATTCCACAAAAAACAAGAAAAATCGGATTTTCGCGGAAGGTGAGCTTTAAGATTTAATTGAGTCAAAGAAAATGTTAACTTGACTGAATCAAGTGGAGTCAATGAATTTTTTTTGGTTGAGTGTTTAATTTGTTTACCCTAACCTTTATTAAAGCTTCCGTTCTTTCCACACAACTCACACTTTTATTGTATTTGCAGAAATCTGCTGGAGATCTTTCAACACCTCGACAATATATCATTCTTTATTCCTTTTAATTGGAACAGTTTTCCCATTAAATAGCTGATATACTGATTTCTCACAAAAAAGAGAAATGTTTGATACTGTATACTGTATTTTTGGAAGGGCTCAAAGGTCTAGATGTCATAGTCTGGACTCTAAGGTGGTCAGTTTATTGTTCTGGTCTTCATGCATCCTGCTCTTCTTATGAAATCACTTTCTAGGATTTTTCCAGGGCAATTCCTTTTACATATAGACCTAGTTAGCCACGACATAGGTCTACTATGGTCTACAATCAGAAAATATGGTCTGAAACCAACACTCTGTCAGAGTTGGACATCATATATAATGCTGGTTGGAGGCCTGGGTCATGCTGCTTGCCATCAGCAGCCAGAATCCAAAAGAGCACAACTGGCATTGCTCTCTTTGGGTGGGTAAATGGCAATTTCTTGCCACATCCACTAAAATGGGCAAGGAGCCTCAAGGACCAGGGTTGGTTGCTTATTTAAAGAATTGTTACCAAGAAAAATGTGCTTACCCCTTTGGTAGATTTATTTTTTTGCTTAACATAAGCTTAAACGTCTCAATTTACATATATTTTATCTTATCTTTTTTATGTATTGGCAAAATTTACAAATTGTAGTTGAACCCCAGTTGAGGCCAAGCCAACTACTCTACACTGCTGCACATGCTTAGTTTTACTCTTTGGTTAAACAGGGTCTACTAAGCAAATATGCAGGTTTTTACCTGATGTTGGTCACACTATTTGCATATTGAGTGTAGCCATCACACACTGATGGCTAACTCACCATCAGTGTGTAGTCATTCTCCACAGGCTGCCTTCCCTTGGGATTCACATCTGTGTTAAAGGCTATAAAAGTAAGCTACTGTGTTTTGCGTTGTAGAGTGTATGTAGGTTGTGTTTTGTTCGTTATGTGAGTTTAATTTACATAAATTGATTTTTTGTGTCAGTTAAGGTAAAATATCTGTTGATAGAGACTGTTATTAAATTCATGCTGTTTAAAAATGCTTTCTACTATAAATGAAAAACTAATTTGCCATACTTAAAATACTTTTTTGGATCAATTATACAAGAAATTGACGCAGCTTAAAAAGGCTATTGCAAACCTAGCGTTTTTTTTGTTTTTTTTTTACCCAAGGTTTATTTTTTAGAGTGTACTTTAAACTGGTGTCTGGTGGAGCTTCTCTACTTCTCCAGAGTGAAATTCAACATGTCCAAGTGGGTGGGAGAATTTAGATGGATGGGAAAATTAAGTTGTCCAATACAGATAATAAGTTGCCAAAAAATATATATTTTGTATTTTAGTGTTTAATGGAAAATATTTAGTCTGGGTTAGTGAGGAAATTTTTTATGTCACTACAACTCAATAAAACAATAAACGAAAATACAAAATCCTGCCAAATTAATATAGCTTATTTTTTTTTATCTTACAATAGGGTATTTATTTAAGTATTGGCTAAAGGCCATCAGAATTACTTTTTTATAGTGTACAGATCACAAAAATAGGGCCCACAATCTTGTTAGTCTTACAGATTAGTAGACAATTTAAATATGTCTGCACTGTGTCAGGTTGGTATGAATAAGATTTTCTTCCAGGTCATCAAGTATAAAGGAAAGTGTCCCCTGATCACCACTTGTGGGACAAAACACAGTGCAATTCCACAGTAGTGTAGCATTTCAAGAAACTAAGCATTTTGAAGCAAAACTAGTTTGTAAGGTCTAACTTCACAACAGATTCCATCAACAGAAACTCATTTGTAGTTGGAGACTGACTAACCTAAATCTACTGTACCCTGTTTTTTTTTATTGTACAGTTGCTGCAGTCTAACACATACATGTCAGAGTTGATTTTCTGCCAAGATCACTGATGTCGCTTCTTCTGCTCTAAACAGTCGTACTTTCTCAGAAGTCTGTGCTGAAGGCAAACTCACACCAAGGAGCGAGATTTGATCACATTGAACACATGCGCACACACACTCAAAACACACAGCCCTCACACACCATTTTCATGTTCTCTCAAAGAAATGCTGCAGAAACACAACTTGTTCTCTGTTTTCTTCGATTCATCCCACATTCTTTAGTTTGCTTCAGCTGATCGAACACAAAGCTCAGTTAGCAGTGTAATGAGATGCAGAGAATAACACACTCCTAGAGGCTGCCTTTCAACATCAGGACAGAAACACTGCTTGTGAATTGTTTTTAATGTCTGAAAAATGTAGTGAGAAAGTTATGGGAGCCTGTTGTTTTTTTTTTTTTTTTAAACACTTAGATTAGTAGCAATAGAAAAGTTTTAAGAAAGCTCATAGCTTGTACGTTCAGTGGTGCTTGAAAGTTTGCCGACCCCTTTTTTCTACATATCTTTAGAAATATGATGTAAAACATGTTCAGACTTTCTAAAAGTCCAAGTGATTTTGTGTTTTAATCAGAAGAACTAATATTATCAAGTTGAGTATAACATAAACATCAAGTTTTCACAACTAAAGGGAAACTTGATTTATTTCTAAGGTAGCCCAGGGGGAATCACTACACAATGATGGTGAGTGTTAGTCAGAAACTGTTGGACACACCCAGTATGCAAATAGATTGTGACAGAAGCCAATGGAAAAGAGGCTGCCAATGGCAACAGACTAAACTCAGTTATTATAAGTTGGTTCAACTCAAAGATCTCAGTTTGAATGTATCTGTATCAGAGTTCACTCTTATGTTGCCCCGAGTTTTTATGTGAGCGGCAAAAGTATGTGAACCTTTGTTTTGAGCACAGTCTGTCTGAGTGTGGATCGGTGGAGTCCAAACTCTTTAGAGATATTTTTGTAACCTTTTCCAGCCTGATGAGCATCAACAACTCTTTTTCTGAGCTTCCCAGAAATCTCCTTTGTTCATGCCATCATACACTTCCACAAACATGCATTTTGAAGAGCAGATTTTGATAGATCCCTGTTCTTTAAATAAAACAGGGTGCCCACTCACACCTGATGGTCATCTCATTCTCTTTATTTAATTTTAGGACTTCTGAAAAATCTGAAGATGTTTTAGGTCATATTTATGCAGAAGAAAATTATTTTAAGCAATTTAATAAATGTCTGTATTTGCATTAATAAAGGGATGAGCATAAATTAGAGCCAGGTGCTTGAATGGTGTTAAATATTATCTACATTCAAGAGGAGCAGAGCTGCGGGGATTTTATAAAAAACATAAGAAAACCAGAAATATAAAGAAAAAAATTTAATATCACTCAATGCAGACACATAGAGTTGGATAATGAAGTCAAATCAAGTATATTATATAATACACATGCTTGACACACATCCTGATACAGCACGAAAACACTAATAAAAAAGAAAACACCTGAAAAAAAGCCATTGATCATTGGTTTTCTAGTTCCATTGGTATGTTAGATATACAAGGTTTAGATATACATAGTCAGCAACTGAGGAAACAGTTAGGTCAGTTAATAAAGTTGGTGTGTTGGAAAAAGAAAACGTGCATATATATATATATACACCTACATACACACAGAAACACAAAAGCTTGCTTTTACAGCTTTCAATATTGAGACCAGGCAATTAGTGCATAAAACAAATGTGAATCCCAAGAGAGCTTGCCTGTGGAGAATGACTACACACTGATGGTGAGTAAGAGATGGGCGGACATGCCCAATATGCAAATAGAGTAACCAACATCTTGTGAAAACCCCTGCATAATTGCTCAGTAGTCCCCATTTAAGTAAAAGGTCAACTAAGCATGTGCATAGTTGGCTTGGCCTTAATTAAGGTTCAACTACAATTTGTAAATTTTGCCCAGACAAATTATTTGGTTAAACCAATTTTTAACAAAAAAAAATAATAATGTTAATCAAGGCAACTAGTTTGCTATAGTTTACAGTCAGTTTTGCTGAAGCTGACTAATAAACTTAATAAAGTTAAACAATGTCAATATTTAACAGTATGATCAACTTTATTCAGTAATTTGCTCACACAGCTCATCCCTCACATACTTAAAACTGGTGCCTGGTAGAGCCTCTCTACTTCTCCAGAATGATCTCCAACGTGTCCACATGAGTGAGAGAATTCAGATGGATGAGAACATCAAGTTGTTCAATATAGATAATCAAATTGCCAGAAAATGGCTTTTGTATTTTAGTGTTTAATGAAATATATTTAGTCTGGGTTAGTCAGGAAAGTGTTTTGAAACAACACCATTTTTATGTCAATTCAATAAAACATTAAATGAAAATAAAGTTCATATCACTTATTTATTTATCTAACAACAGGGTATTTATTTAAGTATTGGCTAAAGGCCTTCAGAATGTAGTATGTGTGAGTGTAGTATGTACCTGTAGTAAACAAGTGTTGCAAGGAAGGTCAGCCACACTATAAAAATGAAAGTTGAGAAAACTCAAAATTTTAAGGCAACTTACTACATTTTTGAGACCAACTCAAACTTTTACATTTTAAAGAAACCCACCACAAATTGTGCCAACTACAAATATTTTGCTCAGAAAAATCATTTTTCATACATATAAAAAAATTCAATTCATAGGTATCACCAACTTAAAAAATTCAGTGTCATTTAAAAAGTTTTTAGTTGGCTTAATTTAAGATCTACAAAACAAATGTATTGTGTCTACACCACAATTTACATTAATAATTTTCATGTAAATGGCCAAACACTATATATTTTGTTATTTTAATTTTATCAAGTGGGAACTAAGAATTTATGACTTTTGCATACATGCTTTTTTCATATACGTGAATCCCAAGAGAAGGCAGCCTGTGGGGAATGATTACACACTGATGGTGAGTGAGAGATGGGAGGACACACCCAATATGCAAATAGCATGACTAATATCAGGTGGAAACCCCTGCAGAATTGCTAAGTAGACCTCGTTTAACTAAAAAGTCAAACTGAGCATGTGCAGTAGTGCAGAGCAGTTGGCTTGGCCTCAACTAGATTTCACCTACAATTCGCCAACACAAATGATTTAGTTAGACCAATTTTTAACAAGAGCCTTAATAAAAGTAATCAAGTAAATTTCTTTGCTGTTGTTTATTGTAATAAAACAATAGAGTAGTTCAACTGACTTAAAATTCACATTAAGAAGAACAATTTTTGGATTTCTTTTTACAATGGGTCTTATTGTCAGTCAAGTTAGCATGCAATAATGACAGTATGAGCACACTATAGCTTACAATACTGAGATCAAGCAGTTGACTAACATATAATACACACAGAAACTCAAAAGAAGGCAGCCTGTGGAGCATAACTGCACACTGATGGTGAATGAGAGATGGGAGGACACGCCCAATATGCAAATAGCCTGACCAACATCAGGTGAAAACCCCTGCAGAATTGCTTTGTAGACCCCGTTTAACTAAAGACTAAAGACTGAGCATGTGCAGTAGTGCAGAGTAGTTGGCTTGGTCTCATCTTGGGTTCATCTACAATTTGTAAATTTCACCAACTTTTAACAAGAAGCTTGATAATGCTAGTTGAGGCAATTATTTTGCTATAGTTTACAGTGCAATTCAATACTTGTTGTTAAGATTACTTAAAAATCACATTAAGGAGAACCATTTTAATTTTTTTTTTTTGGCAACAAGATCATGGAAGCCCCACCTCACAACGCAAACATTAAGGATTCTCTGCTGCAGGCAAGAGTATTTTTTTATTTTTTTTTTAATAATTTTATTTCTAAATTTTCCCATTTTCTCCACAATTTACACAGCCAATTACCCAACCCACTCATTAGGACTCCCCCTATCACTAGTGATGCCGCAACACACCAGGAGGGTGAAGACTAGCACATGCTTCCTCTGATACATCTGAAGTCAACCACCGCTTCTTTTCGAAGAGCTGCTGATGCAGCATTGCCGAGCAGCCAGCGCGTTCGGAAGAAAGCGCAGCGGCTCGGTTATGGTACATCAGCTTTGCTGTGGACATCACCCTTTAGTGATGAGGAGAGAGAGCGCCATCTACCCACACGGAGGGAAAGCTGGAAAGCTGCATGAGTGGTGGTTCGAACCTTTAACCTCCTGCTCGTAGTGACAGCGCTTTAGACTGCTGAACCACTCAGTGCCCCAGGCAACAGTATTTTGAAGGTAGTTGTAATGTTATGGCTGATCGGTGTGCACTCATACACAACAAGCCTGTGCGCATACTTATTCTCCCATACTTATTCTCAAATTAGAGGAACACTGCCAAGGGCCTGAAATATAAATGAACTCAAATTGTTTCCTTTTTAAATGGATGTTCTGTTCAATTACTCCGCTGCTGCTGAGGCTTTGTTCCTTGAAGCAGGTAGAAGATTAGTAAAATAAGTCCCAAAGGAGCCCTGATTGTTTTTCAGTTATATTGTTCATTTACAGTAGGTCTATAAACCCATATTTAAAACTCAATTAGAACATTCAGTACTGCATCAGTGCTATGTAATAAATCAGTCTCTCTATACAGCTTGTGCTATGCCAAGCATCC
The DNA here is from genome assembly GCF_023375975.1 of Astyanax mexicanus. Classification (NCBI taxonomy): domain Eukaryota; kingdom Metazoa; phylum Chordata; class Actinopteri; order Characiformes; family Acestrorhamphidae; genus Astyanax; species Astyanax mexicanus. The sequence continues at coordinate 30,941,739 of NC_064412.1, forward strand.
TAAGGTGGTAGTCCAGATATGCTCGGAAAAAAGCTTGATGTACTAAAATATCAAGAAAAAAAATGAATGAAATAATACTCATAATATTGCATCTGTTTGTTTGATGCTTAACTAATTAGACTGCATGTGCCATGCTTAGCAGTCTGACCAGATGCTTGCAAGAGATAAGATTAAAATATATTTAATATTGGAAGAGGCCAACAAGGCTAAGAACAACAAGGTGGCCAAAACAGATAAGGGAAAACCAGAATCATAAACCATCCAAACAATCCAAGAACAACAATAGCCAACAGAGATCAAAAACCATAGAGGAGCACAAACAGAAACAAACACTAAGTATCCAAATGAAGATGTTGGCAATACTTTGCAAAGAAAAGTACAAATAGAAAGGCTAAAAAGGAGAGCTTAGTGGTAAACAAGTGAAACAGATCATTACTAACACTATGGGAATAGTTCCTGTTTGGCCAGCTGGTAAAATGTGAGAGAGACCTTTAGAAGAGTTGGATTATGGGAATTGTGGTATTTAGAGTCAGCAGAGACAGAGGGGAGGCCTGAAATGTGTCAGCAAATGTAAACCCACATTTTAGTTATTCACTCTCATTATTACAGTATTATAATTATTACCTTCAGTTTTGCAGGTCCTACAGAAGGACTAAAGAAATGTTAAACAACTGGTTACCAATGTATTATTAGTTAATGCATCAGGATTTAACAGCAGAATAGTAAACCTTAGGTTTAAGGGATATCATGTACACACCATAGTTCACTACACTGTAGTTCACTCCAGTTTTTTTTCTTTGGTTTTGTCACATGCTTTCCCATGTGATGCTTCAGTAGGCATTCTGCATTGACCAGAAATCAGAATCAGACATTCTACCATGCCAGCTAGCAGACAATTGGTGAAGATCCAATGACAAAAGATATGTTTGGAGGCTACATCTAACCTATTGTTTCTCTGAAATTACTTTTTGGTAATATTTGGTCGTTTTAGTTTGTGGGAGAGCGCCATCTACCCACACGGATGGAGCAGGGCCAATTGTGCTCCCTCTGAGCGCCGACAGCTTAATGGAAAGCTGCATAAGCTGGGGTTCGAACCTGCGACCTCCCGCTCATACTGGCAGCGTTGTAGAGGGCTCTCAATTTTAAAGTCAGTGTGATTTTGTCAGGAAGGGCAGAGGTGATGTTGGTGAGGGGTGTCTGCACACAGGGATGGAGTTTGAAGTACCCGGTGAAGGAAGAGATAAAAAAAATCACACTAGGTCTAAACACAAGTGTCAAAAAACGCTGCTGAAATTCAAGATTAAAGGACTCAGGATTAAAGTGACTAGACAAGCTCACAGACGCTCCTCAAACTGATAGGTAACAGTATTAGCTGTCATTTCAGGTTTAAGTTTTCTGAACTTCAGTTGTACTGGCCAGTAAGTTCACTCAACTTGATAATATTAATTCTCCTGACTAAAACACAATCACTTTTTAGAGTGTGGTTACATTTGTCAATTTATTTAATGGTGAATGGCAAGTTTCTTTAGAACTCTAGTATAGCTTGGTAGGAATTGTTTTATTAATTTTTGTGTTTGAGGTGTGTAAACTGCCCAATGCGGTCCCACCTATCCCAGGTGGTCCGGGAGTCTCGCACCCTTTAATTGGGGCTCCCTGATACCTGTAAATTATAAAAAATATCCCTAAAAAGCTTCTCTACCCAACTCACCAAGTCAAAAAATTGCAGCGCAATCTTTCAAGGTGTGGTGTGTGCCCGTATAAACTGCTTAAATGCGTGTTTCTCATGCTCAGAGCGTGAGACTTGAGACCCCTGTATGCTGTAACGTCATGATGCATGTAAACCCTGGTGGTTGGTTTAGCTACACTGCTTTTCTTTGCATAACAGTGACTAACAGCATCTCAGTTGGCAGAGGACCCACCTATCCCGGAAGGTCCGGGAGTCTCCCACATTTTAATATAGGCCCCCTGATGCCTGTAAATTATAAACAATATCCCAGAAACCTCACCCACCCAACCCCCCAAGGTACGAAATATGGGCAGAAACTCTCAAGTCAAATATCAAATATCACCTGAATCTACCCCCAGTTTTAACAAATAGTGCAACAATCACAATCTCCCAGAAATGAGTTTTAGGAAAGTGGCATGCTGATTTGGCATCCACCTGTTCTTGTACAGAGCAAATTCAGTTTTTTGGAATAAACACCCTGAGAGTTATTATCAACTCATTTTAAGTGTATATGCGTGACCATCGAATACACTCTATGACAGAGTTAAAGTAACTCTTTTCTGGTAGTTGGCCTTTTAACTCTGTTCAGGAGATAAATCTGAAAAGTTAAAATATTTATCCCTCTTAGCTGGACTTAATTTTACCATAAACTCCTTCACAGTGTTAAAAAATAATGCAAAAAATTGTGTTATACAGTGCAGAAGATGGTAACTTGCTCTTATAACCAACAACACACTAGTGATGTGTCGTTCGCGACCGATCTAGCTCTAAGAGCCGGCTCTTTGAAGTGAACGTTTGGAACCGGCTCCACAAAGGGAGGCGTTTTAGGAAACTATTTGGGAGCCATTTTTTTCCTTCAGTATCTCGCTGTCTCTCTGCCTCCCTGTCATTGCTCTTGTGCTCTGCAAGTGCCACAGAGCCGACATTTTTTTTCCAATGTCGTTTTTTTGCCTGCCCGTCCTCCCACACTCTCTCAGTCGGTGCCTTAATGTCTACACTGTCCGCATGTCAAGCGTGTGCTCCACACATCTGACCAATCACACGCAGCTTTCAATTACGTGACGGGGAAACACTGAAAAAAAGTTTGTCCACTTCGTTATGCAGCGTTTTTAAAAATGTCAACAATAAAACAAAATGTTATAAAATCAGATTTAAGCTATTAATTAATTAATGTAAAAAATATATATGGGGAGCCGAAAGAGCCGGCTCTCTACAGTAAGAAGAGCTGCATCTTAAAATATAGCTGAAAATTAGTGATATCAAACTCGAAACGCGGAATCGAACTGAATCGATTCATTTGAATCACGGTGTTCTGAAACACTGTTTCGAAGTCCGTATCAAAAGGGGAAAGCCACGTGACTGTTCCAAAAACGGGGTTCGTTACGTCACGCAGTTTCGAAACGTTTTGAATCTTTTCGCGCGTTTTAGTCCGCGTTTAAGTTCAAGCAGCTGGTCTGAGATCAGAACGCTTGGTCTAATATCTGCCCAGAGGAAAAGACCCTATGGATTACTGGCTCAGACACTCTGCCGTCTTTCCTCATTTGTTTCAATTAACAAAAAAATATCTCTCAATTCCAGCAACCCAGCAGTCCAAGCACTGTGGAACAGATCCTGTTTATTATTAAAAACGGGTTACTTGTATTGTTTAATAAATAAAGTATTACACAAGCATTTCCCTACCTTGCAATGTAAAATGAATAATGTCAGCTATATAAATCCACTGACTGTGTATCATAATGAAAAATACATCTTAATGACATCATTAAAACAACCCTGTTCTCTGCAAAATTATATGTTTTTATGACTCAAATTTATTAAGGGGCAAAACATGCTATGGGGGAATATTTCTTAATTTTTACATAAAAAACACATCACTTTTGTTTCTGTTAAGAAAAAGTTGTGCATTTAGGCCCTGGTTGCCCACTAGATTTCGCAGTGGCGTGTGATGATTCGAACGTTTCACAAGATCAAATTGTTTTCCGGCTCAATTGGTTCATTTGATTCGATCTCCCAAAAGCCCCACTTTTGCCATCACTACACGACATCAGTTTGACAAACAAGCATTATATAAATCATCATAAAATACCCCATGGAAGGAGCCCTGGTGGGCAAGACTTCACACTGATGGTAAGCTAGGATTGGGGGACACGCCCATTAGAGAGTTCAGTCACGCTCCTCAACATCTTGGAATAAACTCTGAAATACTACACCACCAAAGAGTTCCCCTCAACTCAACTTGTAGTTTAAGTTGGAGAATAAACTCACACAGTTTAACACTTTCACACATTTTTGTTTAACAGGTTTTCGAACTCCAGAAATTTGCTGTGTGTTGTTCTCATTCCTGCAAGGAAACATGTCAAGAAGAAACTTACTGCTTTCTGAACACAGTGGAACATTTTGAAATTTCGCATTAAACCCTGTGAGATGTTAGCACCCCCTACTGGGCTGGCATGCTCGCGCAAGTGTTTTTATATTCCACATTTTCAGAAATGCTGCTGGAGATGCAGAGATAAACTCCTTCCCAGAAATATCCCGATCTGTGTGGACGGTGCCATAAAGTCTATCCTTAAAGAGGGTTATCCAGAGCTCTTAGATGAGACTCACTAGGGTGATTTTTGTGATGATGATGCTTTAGGAAGCTTTACCCCCTGAGTTTTTTTATTGTCATCCAGTGATTCCTGTGTTGTGTTAAAGTGTATTGGCTTCAGGCCCAAGCTGAGCGGTTACACAGGGATTGAATCATGGCTGAGATATCCGATTGCTGCTGTATCCGTCCACAGGGATCAACAAAGGAAGCTGTTACCGGATCAATCACTTCCCTGAGGATAATGACTATGACACGGACAGCTCCGAGTACATCCTGCGTAAGTCTGCCTCTCTCTTCCAATCTTTATTACTGTGTATCTCAGTCTTGCAGCCAAAAATAAGCAGAGATAATCTTTTCACACCAGGGGAATGAGGAGCGCTGCTTCATTGTGAGGTCTTTGTCTCTTGCTGCTGTTGCCTTCATTTTGATTTCATTATTATTGTACTAACATAACTAGCGTAATGTCATCACATTGATCCTGTACATGGGACACAGTTGGTTCATACCAGTAATATATATATATATTTTTTTTTTGTAAGTGTGAATCCAGTATTAATTGTTGAACTTGTTGCTTATTGTTTCAGAGACTAAGACAAATAATATGATATGACCTCAAAAAATATCATGATTAATATATATAATGTTGAACGTCTCAGAAAAAATGACATGATTTTTGTGCTAAACACTTAATGTGATAATATCAAGTGCAGTCAAATGTTTGGACACACCTTCTCATTCAATGCTTTTCTTTGAAGGAACACATATAGAATTATAAAGTAACTGTAAAGTAAGTGTTAAACAAACCAAAATACTCTGTAAAGCATTTAGGTTTCACTTATCTGGGGTGCTGTTAACTTGCAGAATTTCTGAGGCTGGTATCTCTGATAAACGTATCCTGTACAACAGAAGTAACTCTTGGTCTTCCTTCCTTGAGCAGTCCTGATAAGAGCCAGTTTCATCATATCAATCAAAGTTCTTGAAATTGTTTGGATTGTTGGTCCTTCATTTTTTAAAGTATTTTTTCTTTACTTGAGATGAGTTGAGTAGTTCTTGCCACAATATGGATTAAAACATTACTCAAACATTACAACCGATGCTCTAAAACTCTTGACAAGACACAGCTGTTAACTAAAAGCCATTCCAGGTGACTCTACTTCATAAAGCTGACTGAGAAAATCCAGCCAAGGTGTACAAAGCCATCATCTAAGCAAGAGGTGCTACTTTAAATTATCTTAAATACAAAACATAGATATTATAATATTACAGTAGCAGTGTTAGTAAAGCTCTGTGTGTGTGTGTGTGTGTGAGAGGGTTGTGGCTGAGTGTCTCCCAGGGCTCACATTGATTGAGAGCTCACATTTTCTGATTTTTTGTAACCTTATAGTGGAGGATATTTAATCTCCACCGTAATCACAAGTTTGCTGACAGTAACAAGCGGGCTACTTTAAATCAGGCAGACATAAACATGTCCAGGGGTCCAGTGGCACATATGAGTGCTGTAGCAGCACAGTGCTATCTGTGAACTGTCTAAATTATGCTGCTCCAAATTTCCTCCTGCATTTTTTTGTTAATCACTAATTAACAGTATAAAAAATTGAAGCAAAAAAAAAAAAAATCAATAAAAGCTTCCGTTTGTCAGTCACAGTAATGTTTAGCTGTGTGATTCGTCACAACAAGGCAATACAAACTCAACCTAACATACAATACCAACACGTGAGCGTTATGTTACAATACTTTTTATCCTCAAAGCTCCAGTGCACAACTAAGTGAGTACACCCCTCACATTTTATAAATATTTTATTATTACTGTCCTTAACTGGACAACACTGGTTGTCAATCAGCAGGGTGTTGGCAATCTTCTTATAGCCTAGGCCATCTTTATGTTCAGTAACCATTCTTTTTTACAGATCCTCAGAGAGTTCTTTGCCATGAGGTGCCATGTTGAACTTCCTGTGACCAGTATAAGAGAGTATGAGAATGATAACACCAAATTTAACAAGCCTGCTTCCCATTCACACCTAAGACCTTGTAACCCAAATGAGTCACATGACACTGAGGATGGAAAATGGCTAATTGTGCACACTTTGGCATTCTCCCGTAGGGGTGTACTCACTTTTTTGCCCGCAGTTTAGAAATGATTGGCTGTGTGTTGAGTTATTTTGAGGGCACAGCAAATTTACATTGTTTTACTGTAGCTGTACACTGACTACCGTATTTTTTGCACTATAAGGCACACCGGATTATAAGGTGCACAATCAATAAGTGTCTATTTTTTGGTCTATTAAAGTAAAGTAAACAAAACTGTAATTCTTAAAAGAAACATTTCAGACGAGTTGTTAATCTACACAGATTTCTGTCCTGAAAACAGTTTATTTGGGTTATTTATAGTAGGCTGAGATTTCTAGATTTTCACTAACGCTGGAGCATTTGTGGCTAACTGCTTACGGTAATGCAAATGCTGCTCCAGCAGTGCTAGCCAGGGGTTAGCTGCAGGCTACAGGCCAATAATACTCACCTCTGATGGGCAAAGAGCTAGTGCTTAGCGGCTAATGCTAATACTGCTGGAGAACTAAACTGAAACTGAATAATGCTGTACTTCAGGAGTGGTTTTATTGCCCCTAACAACTAGACCAGAAAAATGTATACATAAAGTGCACCAGATTATAAGACGCACTAACAATTTTCTGGAAAATTAAAGGATTTCAAGTGCGCCTTATAGTGTGAAAAAATATGGTATCTTACCATTAAAGTATCAAATCTTCAGTGTTGTCCCATGAAAAGATATAATAAAATATTTACAAAAATTTGAGGGGTGTACTTACTTTTTTGAGATATTGTTGCTCATGTTTACATGATTGATCAGCTACATTACGACAGTAAAAAGCTGAATACGTTTTGCAATGCTAACCATGTTAAAGCAGGGAAAAAAACATGCAATTTAAAATAAGTGATTTCCATTTTTTGTTCTGAACAGGGATTGTGCGAGCATCCAGCCTCTTCCCGATCCTGAGCACGATCCTCTTGCTGCTGGGGGGGCTTTGTGTGGGGGTGGGACGAGTCTACAGCAGCAGAAACAACATCCTCCTGAGCGCCGGCATCCTCTTCGTGGCTGCAGGTAATACAAAGGACTGGAGTGCAGCGGCTAGCGATACGGCGCTCAGCTCATCTGATGTGTTTTTTATTGACATAGGGAATTCGCTTTTCACGCTCCTAAGGGCACAGCACAGTTGTCAAGCTGTACTCACATCATGAATAAATCCTTTGCAAGTTATCTGGTGAGACAATGCTCACAGTACTATATACTGGAAGTCTGTGTGATAATTTAGGTCACTGTGCTCTGCTTTCTGCCCATCTGGTTAAACAGACATTCAAAAAGTGATGAAGCTGTTTGTTAAACCTAAGATCCATTTTGGTGAAAGGTGAAAATATGTCTTTTTAAAGTGGTTGATGTTTATGTAAGGACACGATAGTAAAAAGTATTTAAGGCTTTAATACTAAGGGCAAAAACAAGAGTGTAGTCATAATATAAGCAATGGTCAAAACCATAAAGAGAATAAACCGATACATTAAAGCCAAAATTACAACAAAAGAGAAAACCTGAGCCAAAAATACAGTCCAAAAAACAGAAAACAGTACAAACAGAGCAAAATGGCGAGCCAAAAATCAAAGTCAAACAAGAGAAAAAAGGGTCAAGAGACAGAAAATAAAGTACAAACAGTAATAGAACAGTGGCAATATTTTGCAAAAACCGTGACAAACAAAGAGGTTTATATACATGTAGAAATTAAAAACAACTGAAAACAATTCTAGAATTCTGAGGATGATGAGCATGAGAAAGAGTTGTGATTGGCTGAGTCCAAACATGTGATATTGTCTGATGCATGCTGGGAATTGTAGCTCTGAAGAGAAGCATGTCCACTGACATGAAGGAAGGTAGAGTTAGAAACTACAATGTCAGTGTCAGGCGTGACAGTACAGATTTAGCTGAAAATTAAAAAGACAAAGTGTTTTTGCAATATTTGAAACTATAACTATATGTATGTACTTAACTTATTTGTTGTAATAAATATTGTACGGTGGCAAAAAGCATGATACATTATTTATTCTAAAATATCTTGGACTGAACTGAAATTTAAGGCATTTTCCACAGAATGTTCCATGACCTGGCTGGGAAAGCAAACTGTAGTCTGCCACAGGGACGATAGTATTGTTACCAAATATGCTGCATTATGATGCAGAATTCCAGTTAAAAAAGATTAAAATAAGTGCTTAATTCAGACTACATTCAGAAAAAAAGCACATACAAGAGCAAAACCACTGCTATGTGAACAAAAAAATAAATAATTCAGACAGAAAGCTGATGACAGCAACTTACAGATATAGAAACATTTACAAATATAATGTCCAAAAAGTGTTCTGATTACAAATGTCTAAATGTATCGTAGTGGTAATCTCAGCACTGTTATAAATCATGTTCTACTCTAAACTCCATGTCTCCATGTCTTTTCACCAGGTCTAAGCAACATCATCGGCATCATTGTGTACATTTCCAGCAACACCGGTGACCCAAGCGACAAAAAGAGTGAGGACAAGAAGAGCCAGTACAGCTACGGCTGGTCCTTCTACTCAGGCGCTCTGTCCTTCATCGTGGCAGAAGCTATAGGCGTCCTGGCTGTCAACATCTACATCGAGAAGAACAAAGAGGTTCACTTCAAGCGCCGCGAGTTCCTCAAAGGCGTTCCGTCCTCGTCCTCCTCGCCCTACACTCGCATCCCCAGCTACAGGTACCGCCGGCGGCGCTCCCGCTCCAGCTCCCACTCCACCGAGCCATCACGGGACACCTCGCCTGTGGGTCGCAAGATGGCAGCCAGCGCAGCCTCTGCTGCCTCCTCACTGCCTCTGGGGGAAATCTCCATGTACACGCTGGGGAGGGAACACCCTCTGAGGCCGGTGGGGGCACTGGGCCCCTACAGCCCTGACCGAGAACCACCCAGCTTCCTGCAAGTCCACAACTGCTTCCCCAAAGACACGAAAGATAGCGTGAATCGCAGGACCACACCGGTTTAAACCAGTTTAAACGCACGGCGACTTTTTGCAAAGATTCCGCCAGTTGAGTTGGCATCTGAAGCCTGGGAGAAGAAAGTGGTTCCAGTTAAGAGCACAGTGGATTTGTGGAAAAGTGAACATGAATTTTGTGATCTGTAGAAAGAACAGAGTTACTGGCTTAACGTTGTAGCATTCTCTGAGCCAAGTTTGGCTTTGTGGCGCTTCATTCTGTATATTCGAATGCACAGTGAGGAGTCCAGGTAGCAATACTTCTATGATGCACTGAACATTAAAAATATTACCCTGCGTTCACACTGGCAGGCAACAGAGCAACAGGTGGCCATTCTTTTTCTATTGGAGGATGCGATTTGTAGCCACAACATGCCGACAAGCGAACAAATGACAAAGTGACAGAGCAACAAGCAACGGAGTTGAAAATTTCTCCACAGTTGGTCCAACGTCTGCAGCTTCTGCTCTACGAACGTTTGATTCCAACCGTACTTGGTTCATATTCCCAACTGTGTGGTTTTGAACATAGCAGAGAGGATTATAAATGCAGTTTTTGCACTTTTTCTGTTTTAAAAGAGGCAGTTTTCTTGAATACAGGGGCAATTTTTAGAAAAATAAAGCTTGGAAGAAGGAAGTGGATAGCTCAATAGGTAGCTTGCTAGCATGCTAACCAGCCACGGCCACTCGAAGAGCCTCGAACGCACCCACAAGAGACAAGTGCGACTTGTCGTCTGCCAGTGTGAACGCAGGGTTAAGCCTTTGTCCCTGTATTGATCAAATACAACATTTCTTAACTTTTCTTTTTACTACGAATGATGTGCAATGTGTTTGTCTGTGAGAGAGTAGATGTAAAGGAAAATGCCTGAAAGGTGCTAATTCAGTCAATGTGACAAAAGTTATGATCCACTGCCCCTTTTTTGAGCTTATATCTAGTAACAAAGCCATTTTGTACAAATGTGTTTCTGAACCACTGCCATATTGTTTACTTCTGACGTTTACATTTCAAAAATTCTGATGTATAAAACTGTGAATCTGTCCTTTGTAAAACATTCAGGTTTGAAGAAAAAGAAGAAAAATCTTTACAAAAAAAAGAGAAAAAGTAAAAATAACTGGATGTTCAAGGACTTTCTGCTCAGGGATGTTATTAATAACTGTTGGTAGGAAGGATTTGGCGAGTTGTTTTTGGATCAGAGTACAAATAAGAGAGTTTTTATAACCAACAAGAACCACAGCACAACCATTGAGCCACACTGTAAAGAAGGCAGGCCAACTTAAAATGATAAGCCTAAGCCCTCATTAGGGTCAGTAGTTTACTTTAACCTTTAACATTTTTTAATTATTCTTGCCATTTTGGATCAAAAGGAAAAAATAGTCCCAAAGACAAAAAGATAGCTAAATAAACTAATTTCAAACTTACATTGGATGAGAATTTTTATCTGGCCTATGTTTCTCGACGGGCTGTAGAAACTTTTGACTGGGATTCCCGCCATCTTGATTTCAGTCATCTCCATATGAGGCCAAGTGACAACATTTAAATTTTTTTTAAAAGATCAATCATACTGCAGAGAAGCAGAACTAGGGCTACATGATATTTAATATCGGTGATATATATTGTGATATTAAACAATGCAGGACCCGTGACAGAACCAGCCCTGCCCCTATCCGCATGCTGGGAGTAAACAAAACTAGCAAAGAAATTGAGTAAATTAAGGTGAAGGAATACAGACTAAACTACATTTTACAAAACATTGAAGCAATTTGTGCTGCAGCTGAGTTACTTTACAGGTTTTTCAGAGGCTCAAGTTAATATACACCAATCAAGCATAACACTATGAACACATCCTTGCTTCTAAGCCCTTTGTTCTTCTTTTTTTTTTTTTTTTAGCTCCACTGAACATATAATCCATGCCTTTCTTTAGTGGTCAGTAGGACCACCACAGAGCAGATATTGTTTGGGTGGTGGGTCATTTTTAGCACTGCAGTGATACTAGCATGGTGGTTGTGTGTTAGGATTGTGTGTTGTGCTGGTATAAGGCAGTGGATCAGCCACAGCAGTGCTGCTGGAGTTTTTAAACACTGTGTCACTCACTATTATCGTCTTAAGCCCTATCTGGATGGGAATAATTTCTCAGGGGGTCCTGGGGTAATTTTCTCTTTTATGGGGGGGTTCTCTGTGATTTTATTCTTGTCCGGATTGACCGTACGTGTTTTTCTCACAGGCTGAACTGTCTACTGTTTTTTGCTGAACTCCTTCTTTGTGTTCCTACAGTATTTTAAGTCCCGTCCAGATCCACATCTCTGACTTTCGTCACCTCAGGTTTAATAAAATAGCTACTGCCACGTGCTGTAATTACACTTTGGGCGCACGTTTCCATGGAGATCCACGTAAACACAACAGCGAGTGGAAATGGAGGAGCTACTGAACGCGATGTCACGTGACCGAGAAAAAAAGCCAAAAAACCTCACTGGTCCTGCTGTGTTTTCAATTGCAGACCGGACGCAAGAGTTTTATCACTGAGTAAAAGTGTGGAATATTTTCATGGACGTCCCCCTGAGAAACTAATCCCATCCAGATAGAGCTATAGTCAGTTGGCCTGCCTTTACAGTGCAGTATCGAGGTATGGTTGTCGAATTTATATGTTCCATTTTCCTAGACCATACTTTCTTTACTCTGACTCACTTTTAAGATACTTTTCATCTTTTCAAGATACTTGATGGGCATCTTTTGGTGCATATGGTCTAAACACTTGGGCTGTTTCATTGGGGTTTATGCCAGAGGCGGCTAATGCTACATCCCCTCAGTGCTGAGAAGATCGCTGGTAAGCGGAAGCATTTGGCTAATGAAGCAAGAGCGATTGCCATACAACACACACCGAGTCACAAAATGCACAAATGCATTATGGCATCCACAGGGTGGTGGGTTAATGTGGCACGGCACTCCAAGCACGGCACTGAGCCTAGCGCATCGTCCCTGAGTGTTCCAGGATGTCTGTCTGAATCTCTGAGAACAGAGAAAAAGCTGTGTAATTAAAAACACAGCAACAACAACAAGAAAAACGTAATAACGTCTGGCAGCGGATGGAAATTAAGGATGGTCACGTTCCAGGACGAGGATGCCACAGTGGTTGAGGTGATGATGTACTGTAACTGCCAAGAAGTTGATTCGTTATCATATCTTATTGCTGTGATCAATCAAAAACAGACAGTTGTTGTTTCTCTGTGGATGGTGTGAAATTGTCTCATAACAACATAACCGCAGGAAATATCTCTCTATTCCCAACCGTTATCGTGGTATCATGGCAACGGTTAATAAAGTCAAAGTGAATCCTGCTCTGAAGTTGCCTATATTCCTGTCTACACTGAAGCAAAGTGTTCTTTCTCTCAGTCAAGCAGAAATACTACTAAATATCTTTGAACAAATATCCTAACATATAAGAAAAAAACATGACCATGCATACTTTGTAATGTAGCGCTGTGCTTTCCGTTGATCTAACACATTTGCAATACATGAATTTTCTGTGGAAAAGTAAATGAGTGGGTGTTTATTGTTATGCTGTACTTTTTCTGTCTGCTCTCCTTGACTGACTGTGTAGTTCACCTCAATAAAAAAGTGAAGATGTTCATGTTTTACCTGACCTGCCTGCCCTTCATTGCTTGACTTATCTATGTCTTCACTTTAGTATAAATATGAAAGAAATAGTAGTCAAAGGATAAAAAATGGCAAATTAATTTAAATACAGTAGCAATCCAACTTTTGGACAAACTTTCTCAATCAATGTTTTTTTTTACATTTTCTACATTGTAATTGAATAATGAAGTTATCCAGACTATGTAGGGACACATAAGAAATCATGTTGTAAATATAAAAAACCTTATTAAAATATGGCTTTGCACCGGTATATCAACTCTACCTCTTCCCAAAACAACTGATGCTTTCAAACACAAGCAATTTAAAGCTGTCTACTAAGCAGTAAGTGCCTATTTTGAAGATTCTAAAATATAAAACATAATCTGATTTGTCCTCAAAATATATCATAAAATATGTAAGATATTTGATTCTTTTGAAAATTCATAAAACTTCAGACTCCACAAAAGTCTTATTTTCCCAGCTTAAGTACTTTTATTTTTACTTTTTATTTCCTGTCATACATGCACCCCTCCTGTTATAGTAAACTGCACGACAGGGTGGACAATTTTGATGAAAACTGGCATTTGATGAAAACATGTTTGACCTAGAGTTGCAAACATTCTGCCCTTGTTTTATTTTAAAAATAAATTTAGGTTTTTTTTTTTATTATTTTAACTGCCATTATATTTCACCATGACAGGGTGGACAGTTTTACCCAATATACATATGAAATAATATGAAAAATCAGGATATACCCTGGACAGGCCGCAAATCCATCGCAGGGCAGACAATATGAAAAATAATAAATAAAATTTATATTATTATTAGGTCTCTTCAGTCCCTTGAAAGTAAAACAGTGTGAATGCTTTGTTGCCTAAATTAAAACGTCAGCAAAACTTTAAGAAACAATATATTTTTAAATATCTAACCACTTAAAAAATCATACAACTGAACCGTGCAGCACTGCAGACATGGCAACCCGACCCCTCCTCTTTCACATCAAATAAAACCAGTAGTCATTAGTGAGGATTAATATTCCTCTATATTTTTAATACTGTATTTTTCTAATTGAATCTTGACAAATGTATTGTTACACAGGGCCCTCTCTTACACGCTGCACAAGACAAGCCTGTTTACAGCTATGCAAACTTTTACATCAACAATAGAATAGAAATAACAAATAGAATTCAAAATAAATCAACATTATTCTAATTCAACACAAAATATAGGTCTTTGTTTTATTACTTTAGTTAGTGATTTTTAATTCACGAGTGAAATTCGCTACTACCTTCTACCATGCCTGCTTCACCTCTGTGATCTTTGGTGGATTCCTGCTGTTTCTGTAAATGACCTGCTTGCACACCTTTACACTGTGAATGAGCAGGATGGTTTCCTCTGATAAGAAGTTTTGAACACATCCAGGTAGTTGCGCCTGGCTCTGAATGGCAAGTGAAACACTGATTTTTTACAAAAATCCCAAAACACCCAAAAATAATTACCAGAATTAGTCGAGCCGTGCAAGACATACTTTTCCCGTTGTTACGACAGCAAAGACACACTGCACGGTGGGAGGTTGACTGCTCACCTAAGAGTGAATTCCTTGACAAATCTTGCCCTGTTGAAAATGAGGAACCATATTTAAGCCCTGAAACTACATTGCAAGAACAGTCAATGCCTTTCTGTGTTCAGAAATGGCATAGAACGCCACATAAAAGGCAGATGTGTTAAATGAACTCCTGCAGAGCTAAAGTCACCCCTGCAGAGTTCAATTTAACTCAGTTCTACTTCATAGGAGATAACTCAACATGAGCGGTTTTGTGAATTTTGTCCCGTTTAGCTTTTAATGTATTTCCATTCCAGACAGTCTATACCCAAGTTCTGAATGCTTACTAATGATTTTTGGTAAAGTGTTATTAATCATTTTAATTCATTTACTATACATAAACCCTGTACAAGTATAGTCTTGTTATAAAGTGATACTAAGACACTTAAAAAAAACAAAACTTTTTTAAGCTTTATTTCTACTTTTATTCATAGTCTATTCATGATCTTGGCATGTCCAGCCACACCCCCACCTACGCATGAAATCTGATAGGTGGACAGCCTGACAATTTGACTCACTGCTCACATTTATAGCAATCACCCCCCTCCTCTAAACTCAGATGAGACAGATATCACCCTCACAACCCAAAGTAAGACGCCCCGTTTGGTCATCAACTTTTTCTGATGTACCTCGACAGCTGCAGGCCAGACCATAGGCCCAGAGTCTCGGGGGAGAGGAGTACGAAAATCTAGGCCACTGCCATTTGGCCCTCTTTCTCAGTCCGCATGCACATGCTATACTGAGCCTATCCTGAGTCAGGACCTCAACCAGAACTGTGGGACAGCAGAGGAGCTGACCTGTCCAGATCCACCCCTACCCAGAGCAGTGGCTAGGGGACCATCAGTGTAAACCTCTGGGATTTGATTCTTTTTTCCAGTAGCAATTAGAAGTTAGAAGACCAGACCCTTGGGGCACCATGCAGAAGGGTACAAAGGTGAAGATCACGTACGTGGTGGTCCTGGTAGGCATGGTGTGCATGTTCACAGCTGTGGTGACGGACCACTGGGCAGTGCTGAGCCCAAAAGTGGAAACTTTCAACACGACGTGCGAAGCGGCCCATTTTGGCTTGTGGAGAATCTGCAAGAAGCACATGTACATTGAGGAGTCAGGGAACAATGGCCACTGGTGTGGACCTATCAGCCTACCAGGAGGTGAGTCTCGAGAATTAAGCCTCAGGCTGTAGATATGTTCACAATTAGGATTAGAATTCTAATCATTTTTAAGACGTACGATACGCTGCAAATGTACAAACAAGAAAATGGATGGTGATTGTTTGCTAATAAAGTTCATAAAGCTGCATAACCCTTAATTAGTGCTTGGTGTGGTGCAGTGGATAACATCACCGTCTGCCAGTGAGCTATCATGTGGGAGACAGTGGGTTCAATTCCAGGTCTGGGTGACTATGCTGTGCTATACCACTAAGAGTTCATGGGCAAGACTCCTAACACTATATTGGCCCAGCTCTGTAATAGCAATAACCTTGTCCAAGCTGCTCTGGATGAGAGCGTCAGCTAAATGCCGCAAATTTAAAAATTAACAGAGAATGTGTCGGAATTTCCAAGTCCCAAGAAGTTTCCAAGTAGGAATTTTTTCCTTCAAACACTCATTTAGGTGGAATTTCCTGCTGTGAAAGTCAAATAAGCCTTGCCAACACTGAATTTAAAATTCAATATGGCGGCATCCCACACCAACACTAGTTAATGTAGTAGTATGATTTTAAAGTTTGATAGCACTTCTATCTATTTGAGTCTCATTAAATGCGTTAGTTGCACTCATAGGATTGACCCTTTATCTGGGAATGTGCAAAATATTGCATAAGTTATGAATTGCTATCGCTACCAATGCTAACCAGGGACAATTTTAATAATGGTAGATAATATATGAATGTTAAAACTGCAAAATTATTGTAAAATTATTAGTGGCTCCAGCATTCAACATAAAAGGTAATAGAAATGCACCACTATCCTTATTTGTATATATATATATATATATATATATATACTATGTAACTGCCAATACAGATGTTGTCTGTACCCACTTCCTTTGACCCCTATGCAGTTATTTAATTCCATTTCATTTATTATACTCTTAAACAATATGAAATATAGAACATTTATCTACGTATTCAAATACCAATACTTCCATACATAGTTTACTATATCCAGTTGCCATCAAGCCTTGTCAGAAATTTTGCATATCATGCATTATAAATGTGGTGTCGATTTTAATGGAAAAACAAAGTTTATCACCAAAATGCACCACGTAACCTCCCTCTGAAGTGGCATCCTCAAGACGATCACATAGTCACTGTTAATGCAGCATGATGTAAACGCTTACCAACATGGCTGAGCATGTAAACAATGGTAAAGTATCAAACATGAATGTGAATTATGTAAGTTAATTCTAATAGTAACATCATTTTTAGAACTCTACAAACAACATATATGGTAATAAGCAAAAAAGAAATTAAAAATAAAAAATGTATTAGAAAATATATATTTCCTACTCAAATCACATAAACATGTCCAAGTCAGGTGAATGGCTTTCGTCTTGGAGAAAAGTACAGCCCAACAAGCACATGAATGCAGCATTATATCATATGAATACCACCACAAACCTAAGTTTTTTCATAAGCCCTGACCTTATTGGGCAGTTTGAATAAAATGCGCTGATTTAACAGCAACTGCAGTCTATTTTTTAAAGATTTTTATAGTTTAATGCTGCTGATACTTGAACTGAATAGTTACATCACTAAACTAGCTTTACTTTACTGGTATTTTTTATTTTAATGTCACTTTGTTTGCACTAACTGTTAATTATCGCTAAAAAATAAGCAGCTCCAAAACAGCTGCTTTCAATGAAAGTCAGTGTAAAAATTATACATTGTTTTATTTAAGGTCATTTTTAAGTATTTCTATTGGTCAGTTCATCAAGACATTTTGGCACAGTGTAAGGAACAGTTTGTTGCTTCAAATTATGTTGTAAACTACTATCTACAAAAAATGAAGATACTTGTTTTTCATTGGACGGCGACAAAATATATTTAGATACTTTTGGAAAAGAGAGAGGGAACAAAGAAAATAATTCATATTATTGATAAATAATTGAACAGAAATCATTTTGTATGTGATTTTGAGCATGAATTAATTTCTATAAACTTAATCCACAAAGTAAGAAGAGTACGAAGCCAACAACTATATTAGAAAGCAACAAATGGTGCTTGAAGTGAAGTGAAGTTATATAAAGCATTGTTAGCGTGATGTTTATTAAAACACCCCTCACTCAGTATGTGAGTAACCAAATGCATGATTCATGATCAGCGTATTATTTAGGTCAGAGTTACCCAATCTGTAATGGAGCCGCAGACATCTCTGCAATGTGGAGGCATGTACTTTCCCGCAGCTACGCGCTAGCAGACGAGCAGGCTCTGTAACAGTGTTATAGTGGGCCTCTCTGTATGGGTGGTCTAGAACCATAACAGTAGCATTAGCAACTCTGGGTAATGTAAAGCTTAGGCACTAAGTATGGATGCTGTAAGTGTTCCTGGTATACATACTGTAGCGTATATTGTAAAAAGCAACACAAACCAGCAGACTATATATAAAAACAGTTGCTACTTACCCGGTGCAGTAGTAGCCTTAACCACACGCAACTTTCCCCTCAAGCTAATTATGCTCTCTGTCATGGTCTGAGCACACTTACCATAATTAGCGTGTAGCTTGCGTTTCAAAACTGTGGGGTAGTTCTGTGAGCTCCTCATATAAAATTAATAAACAAAGTTTAAATATGGCTCTAACTTGTCTGTTGTACTTCAAGACCCAGAAACATTGTTAGAAAACAGAAAACAGAGAGATTTGTTAGCATGTTCAGTGATAGTACATTCTCTTAGTTTTAGACTAAAGATTTAAGGTTGGGGTTGGGGTTTGTAATGCTTTTTGCAACTCACAGCCCACATCCTACCTCAAAATTGTCCTGGAATTGTCCAGAAATATTTGCTATATTTGCTAATTAATACCAAATACAGCTCAACCATCAACTTCATAGTTTTCTTTTCCTGTGCACACGGAGCCTAGTGCACTGCAAAATATGATCATTTCACTTGCTAAGATATTATTTTCTGCTTTGTGCTAGGTACTCACTGCTGCATTTTCCCTGTTTGGATTGATGTTCGCTCTCCTTGGTTCTCTCAGTCAGAGATACAGTGCCTGCTTCACTTGTAGGAGGTCCAGATTTAGGGTCTTTTGTTGTCAAATTCCCTGTTTTTTACCATTTATCCATATTTAAATCACTTACCAGAGGACAACCGCTTCACACAGACTCCAAAAAATCCAACTAGCTTGTGAATTTACAAGCAAACTCGCTCTGCCTGTCATGTGACTGTACTACACCAAACCAATCAACAAGCTCGACCTAAACATTTTTTATGTTTGTTTTGCAAGTAAAATAACTTCTTATCTTTTTCTTTTTACTTAACTTAATTAACTTCATACATTAAATTAGATTAGAACTTTCTATGTACCTGAAATAATTTTCTACTTTGCAAAATAGAAAAAAAAAGAATTGTGGTACCTAAGGGGGTTGAAAACCACTGTGTTAGTACAAATATTTGCAATATATTTAAAATTTAGTTTTGTAAGGAGTCTAAATATAGGGTTTGTTATGAACTTTATATGGACTTTGGTTTGGTTTGTTTTAATGAGTTGGACCT
This sequence comes from Astyanax mexicanus, assembly GCF_023375975.1. NCBI lineage: Eukaryota > Metazoa > Chordata > Actinopteri > Characiformes > Acestrorhamphidae > Astyanax > Astyanax mexicanus. The sequence goes on from NC_064412.1 coordinate 30,961,046, forward strand.
ATGGTTTGAAATGAGTTTGAGTTACTCCACAAAGAATCTTTCGGTTAAGGTTTATTGTAGCAATTGTAGAGAAAGGTGAGAGATGAACATAATTGCAGGTAATATTTAATAAGTAAATTAAGCAAAAACTAAAAAAAAAAAAAATACAAACAAAAGACAAACAAACTAACTAGAAAATCTAGGAATAAACTGGAGCAAATAAATAGAAAGGTTGAAAGATTGTGACCTGAACCAACTGAAACAACCATCCATGAACTGATATATACAGTAGATGCACCAGAAAAAGACACCTTTATTCATTTGAATCATAATTTCAAGATGGCAGCACCCAGAGAACTACCTCAAGGTGTTGTGTGTATAAACAGTGTTTTTAATAGACTATTCGTCTACTTTTAAAGTTCTCAGTGATTTATTTTAAATGTCAGAGCCTTCAGAAACCTGGCTATAGTTAGTATTCTGAACACTGAAGAAAAAGACTTTCTGACAGACAGTGTGTGCTCTGAGCTCTTTTAATAACTCAGTCAATCCGTTCGTTCATCTTTACCGAGCTTCATGGATTACAGTAGATACTAGTCTGGCTGTGATAAGATCAGCTAAGTCGATTCATTTGTTCAAGGGATTATGGATATAATGCTGTGAGATGAGTGTGTGATCTGCTTTCAGAGCAGTTGCTATGTTGAGTTGTGGCATTTAGCATGACTGTAGTGAGACCGTGCTTATTAATTGCTTTGTGAATGTTTTATGACTTTATACACACAAAGACACGTTCACAGAACATTAGCTGCAAAGTTGATCCACATTACGGCTCAAAGGCTTGGTGCTTTGAGTTACAGTGTGGAATAGACGAAAAATTCAGAGTTTGTGATGGTTGGAGACAAAGCCTAAGAGGTAAAGCTATGAAAGTGTGCCAGTACTGTGAAATACACTTGTTTCATTCTAATGTTGCCACATGTTACCTCAAATGCAGAACTGAAGAGTGACGACTACACTCAGTACCGGAGTGAAAATTAATTATTTTTCGTGAGTCAATGCAGAACCCAATGCAGCTGGAATATAAGGTGAATTCAATGTGCTAAACCCAAGTCTAAATAAGGATCTTGTAGTTTCAACCAGACGGAGAGCAAACTAAACTAGGTAAACTATGTAAATTGAGATAAAAGTCCTGAAGGAAGCCATCTGGATTGGACCTTGTCATTAAGGACCAATCGTATTTCACCCCTTGGCCCTACCACTAGCCCTACCCTCTGTTTTGCACATGCATGCCTACGGGTAGGGTGTCCTGGTTCTTGTTAGGCTGGAGGGGTAGGGAGAAGTGTTAGGGCAACATGTCCCTTCAAACAAAGATTTTTTAGAGGCTCACTCAAAACAGAGAAGAATCACTGGCAAAAGATGGTGGCAAAAGCATAGACCATTTTCCATGTTAAAAGTATGATAAGTACTATATTACCATATTTCAATGTGTAGTTTCAATGTTTTTATGGCCATTTCTTTATAACAAGCAAAAAAAAAAAAACTAGTAGTTCATCTCAGTAGCTAGCTAGCTAACTAACTTTCCCGTTTCACCATAAATAATGCAACAGATGGCGGAGGCTTCAGCACTTAAGGTGGAACAGAAAAATCCCCATCACAGAAGAATTAAGGAATGCACAATAATAATGAATTGCTGCACCACAAGTTAATCAGCAGCTAGGAAATGTAGTGCTCCACTGATATACAGCTCCTGAAACAAATAAGAGTCCCCTTAAAAATGATGAGTTTCTTTGATTTTACCAAATTGAAAACCTCTGAAATATTATCAAGAGGAAGATGGATGATCACAGCCAGCGAAATAAGAACTGCTTGATTTTTTGCACCAGGAGTGGCTTAAAGTTATCCAAAAGCAGTGTGTAAGACTGGTGGGGGAGAACATGCCAAGATGCATGAAAACTGTGATTAAAAATGAGGGTTATTCCACCAAATATTGATTTCTTAAATCTTTATGAATATGAATTTGTTTTCGTTGCATTATTTGAGGTCTGAAAGCTCTGCATCTTTTTTGTTATTTCAGCCATTTCTCATTTTCTGCAAATAAATGCTCTAAATGACTATATTTTTATTTGGATTTTTGGAGAAATGTTGTCCGTAGTTTATAGTATAAAACAACAATGTTCATCAATGTGCAAAATCCGAGAAACTGATTCAGAAACAGAAGTGCTCTCTTAATTTTTTACAGAGGTGTAGTTACATCTGTATCGGGGGCTTGAAGGGTTGTTCCAATTCTTAGGGGGAAGATTTCACCCCTTTTCCTTGTAAATCTGTTCCAAGGTGTGTGACACATGTGGCCATGGAAGTGACTGAAATCTGAGTTCAACCATTTGGATGGGTTTTCATGTCTGGTTACTGGAGTGTGACTGCTGTAATCCAAATACAATGGAAGAAATTGTGCAGTATTTGTTTTGGTTCATTCATCATGGAACTTGACTAAATATAAAGATGAACTGCTAGATTTGCATTATGTGATATAATATATTCTGTAATACTATTTATTTAACACTATCCACATCTATCACCTTAAGAAACAGGACTGCCATGCCTTCAGCATATTTCCATTTAATCCCTTCATATTTCCAAGCGACTGGGTCTGGACTACAGGCAGATAGTACAGTCAGCTGTATCAAAATTAATCCATACAGCTTCAAGAAGCTCTGCCCCAACACTGTCCAAAGCTGGACCTGAGGGAACATTATTGCTGTGGAAAAGGATGGACTGCCAGGACTAATCTCTGCAGAAAGAAATTTGCCCCCGAGCTACCTTTCCATAGCCCACCCCCACCCAGTGCCAGCCAGTGCCCTATACAGTGACAAGTGACTCATACACAGTTAGATGTATAGCACCTTTAATGTATGCGTACAGAATAACGGCACTGCGCTGGAACTGTGTTAAAGTGCTCCTACTGTTATTGTAATGGTGCTAAATATCTCCAATGCAATGCAAAAATCTGTTAAATTAGGTAAAGCAGCAGTGCTTAAGATTTTTTTTATTTTAAATTGAAAGCAGTAGAATTCCTGAGTGGTAAGGGTCCTGCAAAGCCACATATATTTATTCTAATAACAGTGTGTCTGGTAGGTCTCAGGACCTTGGCTGTAGTAACTTTTACTGGTTACCTGAACAAGCATGGTGGAGCTAATGATGCTGATACAAGAGCTACTGCGAACATGGAGATATCAGAACTAACTAAAAGAGAGCGCCCTCACTAAAATCACCAGATACATTTACTATAAAAAAAAACATTGCACCAAAATGCACGTTTTAAAAGTACTTAGCATACTAGGTGCAATTACAAGGATTTAAGGAGACTTTATTGTCATTCACATCACATGTGGTACATGTAGATATAGATAAAGTAAAAAAAAAAAAAAGGAAAATAGAATAAAATAAAATACACATTCTAACCTAAGGCTTATGGGCTGTCACTTTAAATTAATTGAGCAGCTCATTCATGTTTTTATTGTGATTGAGGGCACATGACTAAATATTTCAAAATTTTAACAATTCTTTTTCGAAATGGTGTCAGAACTATTTAACCACCACAACCATTTTTTGCTTGCTTTTGTATTTTTACCTGGGTCTCAACTGCCTCTATAAACACCATCCACCTATCCGTTTCCTGTGAATCAGTTATAAGAGTTTAGTGTCAGAAATCATATGCTTCTATGAACTGTTTGGATGTATCCCATTGTGACATCACAAAACGAAAACCTGCATAGTATCACTATGGCACCACCTTTCACCCATCAACTCCACCAGAGCCCTACCCACTAGATCAGTTGAATTATCCGTCATTTTATTAATTTTGGTTGAGAACCTCAGACACTGCACAGCAGCATTAGCCAGCAGACTGGGAGGAATCTGTACCTACTGTCTTTGGCAAGTCAGCAGATGAGGAATATATAAGTACTTTCAAAAAATGAGTTTTACGCTGCTTTTTTGTGTTTTGCCATTTAGCACAAGCTAACAATGTACAAAGTGACAGTATAGCCTGTAGACCTATATTTTAATTTGTGTAAAAAAATTTATAATATATCCCCTTTTAATGCATGTTGTTTAAATGGTTGAAACAGACCTTTGGAAGCAAAAAAGCACTAACCCATATAATCACACATTCACTCACTGTCACATTCATTATATGTCACCTAATATAAAGTGAAAAACAGGCTGCTGTAGGGAACTTTCCACACCTTTTAAAGTGCCTGTAACACATATGCATTACCATGGGCTCTTTGGTTTAATGATGTGTAATTAGATCATTTAACAGTCTATTACACCAAATAATGACAATCTAAGCATAATTATTCGTCTGATTGTTTAAGCAGGCTATACAAATCAATAAAGTGAATGAAACCCAATTTAAAACAGTCGTTTCTGGACATTTTTTAGGGCAGTAATGAAGCCCGGGAGGCTTAGTAATGCTTTAAATACAAAACCTTATTAGCTTAGTGTTGCTTAGGAAATTAAAATACATTAAAAACTGATAAACAAACCTCCAGCAATATCTTAATACAAAAGAAACCCCCTCTTCATCCCACACTTTCAATAAGGGTCTAAGCACCAATGACCAAAAAACCCTTTTCGGAATTGTTAGGATTTTTTTTTGCTACACTCTTGTCATTCCTGACTGTAGGAATGTAGGGATTCCACTGCGGTCTGTGGCAGCTGATGTCTGGCACTGGGGAACCTGTTCAGAAGACTGCACGGGCTAGCTATTTCTGGGGTCCTCGACAAGAGGAATCCCCAAAACAGCTGTGAAGACTTATCATCTTAAACACCTGCTGCTGTAAACCTGACACAGTGACAATGAGGGAACACAGGAAGGCCTTTATTATGCTGTAATTCCTGCTAGAAGGGCCTTTAAAGTTATTCTGGGGGACCAAAACGGCTGCATCCATTTTTGATATTGTTGTTTGTTTGTTTTTAGAAGCCGCGTTGCCTAGAAAATGTAACTGCTACACAATAAATTTGCTACTAGTTACTAGTGTTAGTGTTATCACTTTTAGTGGTAAGTTAATAGTGTGAATGTAAAAATGTAATTTTTATAATGTTAAATTAACACTGGCAACTTTGCTGTGCCTGATAATAATAAGTCATACAAAGTATTTGACCATAATCCTTTTCATTTTGAAACCTGTTACAATAACATTCGGACAGAGATGTTGATTATGTTGTATGTTTTATTATTTTAACCTTATAATTGTTTTGAGCTATAAAAAATTAAAGAAAAAGAAAACCGGATGCAAGACAGGATCCAAATTGACTTAAAAGTCAAATCTCTAAGTCAGCTGATAAATACAATTAAATTATTATCTAAAAAGCATAGAATTCACACTGTACAATGTTTTTTTCAAGCATGTTCATTAATTTAAAGTACTAAGTATTTTATTATAATTTCATAACATAGTGAGTGACAAAATACACCATAAAATATTTTTTTTGTTATTTGATGCATAAATATTAAATATTTGATTTGGTTGGGAAAATGTTGAAAATGTTCAGATGTGGTACAACAGGTCTTATTAGAGCTCTGTAATTTTTGGCTCAGAATTTTTAAATAATTTGATAAGCTTTGATCTGATTGTTTACAGCAAGGCACTGCAACAATTTGTATAGAAGCTTTATAACATAGGATGGTTTTTAACACTGTAACAAGAATTTTGTTTTGCAGACGTCTGTAATATAATTTTTTTATATTAAAAAAAAATATATATATATTTTATAAGGATTCTTAAGTGTTAGCAGATGCAACTGTTAATTATTAACTGTTGGGGTGATGTTACCTGGGGTTAGCTACCTAAAAAAATCACTGAGGAAATAAAGCCAGTCAGTTAAGGTTAGCTTTTAGCCTAGAATGGATACCTGCTTTCAGTAAAACTAGGCCCCATTTTTGGATTTGTCTTCTGCAGAGATACAATCAGTGATGATGCCTGTTGATGTGCCTTGATTCTTACTGATAAATATGCTGGACAAGATTGTCTCAGAAAACTAAATACAATAGAAACAAAAGCACCTTATTTTTTGTTAGCAAGCTATTTGCATTTTACATATGAAGATTGTTATGTAAAATATTTGAGGCCCAATTTTAGCTATCTATAGGAGAGCTATCAACTGTGGGAAAAGTACAGCCTTGCTCAAAATGCATTTACTAATTCTCTTAATAAATCATGGCTGAATTTTTGACCATAAATGCTGGTGTTGTCTGGGGCCCCAGGCCATCTCGGGCCCTAAGGAATTGATTGGTTTGCTTGCCTTGATGCAATGGGCCTGATTATCATCAGATATCAGCAGAGCAGTGTGTAAATGGAGTAGCCACTTCCCTCCTCAGTCAGTGACACTACTTTACATCCTCTTATGAAATTGATCCTTTCTGACCATAGAACTTATTCCAAAGAAAATACAAAACTCTAGGGCACATGAAGAGACTGAAGTAATTTGCTGATCTTATGGTATTCAAAACTGTTCTTGTATCCTTCCCCACCCCTGCTGCTTTACTATAATTGTTTTACTGCTTTGAAAATAAGGCGTGTGTGAGGCGGCAATGCAACCATGTGGCCAATGAAAGACAAATTTAGGCTGTGGAAATAGTCAGCTGTCCAGAGTGAGAGGAGAGAGGGATTTTACAGCTCTAAAGCTTACAGTCCAGTGCTGAGTGACAACCACACCTGAGCATATCAAACAGCCTTCTTCATGTTTGGCCCTGGAGCTTTGGTTAAATTCAAGTTGACCCACTGTGGTCTCAGTTTTGGCCCAGTAGCAGATTATCTGTTCACCCAGTGGTCTAAATCACAATGTGGGGAAGGTTTCCTACTATCCCAGTGGAGCTCTGTGCAGACTCAAATCACTGGCTGCTTTCAGACCCCAAGGAATGGCCAAGTGAAAACATTAACACCATGCCAATGAATTCACAAGCCAAGAGAACCTTAGTTTAACCCCTTAAACCATTTATCACACCCCCCCCCCTTCCTTGTACCCTGCAACCCTGTTACCCCTCAAAACCTGTACCTTAACTTACAGTAAGTAGTAACTCCAATAAACAGGAATTATCAACAGTTTTATAGCCCCCTAAATTAAACCCAGTGAGACCTCACAACATGTGCTAAAATAAACAGTTATCAAATAATTTATAATTCTCTCTGCATTATGATTATTTACTATACAATAAATGTACTGTGCCAGGGGTTAGGAATAGTTTAATCTCTGCTTTAATTTGTCACAAAAATATTTATTTGATATATATACAAATTCGGAAATAAGTTCATTTCCACTTGCATACAAGTGGAAAAAACATGCATACAATATACAAAAAATAAAAAGGCTAATAATAACTAATCCACTAAAATCTAATAATTTACTATATGCTAACATACTAGAATTTGTTTGAGTGTCCAAATTGGGTCTGTCTGGGCTTTTATGTAGGTTTTTTGGCAGTTCATTCCCCTATAGTCTTAAGAAAGTCTTGAACTGACACATGTTCACACCAGCATCAGTACAAAACATCCACAGTTGATTCTTTCAATTTTAAACCACAACTGAAGACCGACTTTCCCTTAAGGCATCAATGCAGCACCAAACAAATGAAGGTTCTTATTATAAAAAGTTACTTATTAATTTAGTCAGAACCACAGAATTCCCACACGACTTTGTCTCCTTCCTGAAAAGCTGTGGTTTTGGAGATAGGCTCCTAACAGAAACAATAAAACATGTGCTGAAGAAAGCCTTGCATGAACTCAAAAGAAACAGACTCCAATTTCTCCAATTTAATAACTCTAATAAGAGGAGCGTTGAAAGGAGCCTCTGTTACAGTTATGGCACATCAAACACACTTTTATAACAGTGCTATAACTGCTAGAGAAATGTTTCTCACAGCAGCTGCAATATTGCATTGTATGAAAATGATTCCATGTTTTTATAGACTGCTACAGAGTTATATACTGTACTAATGCATAAATGCCATTTTTACTCTATAGTGCTTTATTCAAAAGTATTTGCTATTATTAACGTGGGAAAAGCTTTAGGCTCCCCTGCTGATTGAATAAATGTGCCATTACTTTTGCACATAATGCATGTATCTGTATTTATAGATTTATTTTGTTGCTACATGTTTAACATTCTATGGCATAGTGTTGCCCTCATGCAACAAACCAAACTTTTGGTTACTACACCATACCATACTTTATTTACTTATTGATTTACTTATTATAGGCACCCCTAGTTAAAGACAGTTGAATAAGTATAATTATTAATTTATTTAAATATTTTGTTGTCATTTAATTAAGTGCATAGAGTGATCATAAAATATGTTCCTTTTGCAGAGATTGAGAATTGTATCAAAACGTCTGCAGAAGGCTGTACATGTTGTGTGGGAAGCTAAAATCAGCATTGGAGTGTTGCATAAATTTGGTCTGTACAGCAGCACCACTTGGTGCCACACCCAACAGGTGCCATCTCTATGCAGAGATGTGTGAATAAGATCCATTGCAATTCAAACCATATGTGGATCCTGAGACTGTACAGAGGATTACAGACTGTACACGAAGCATACACATCACAGAGGCCTGCTGGATATTAATAGCTGCATTTTATTAAGTTTATGCATTGAATTCTATTTACAGGATCCATCTGGACTGTGGGTCTAGTTGCAATGAAAGCTGATGCTATTATAAACATATTCTCCAAAAAAGGTTTCTATGAGGCTGAAAATAAAATTCCCATAAAGGCCTTTATTTGGATTTTTTTTATGTTTAATAGTGTATATTATAGTATAATAGCTGTATAATAGCACATTTTATTCATTAAGTTTTTAATAGTTGCTAAAAACAAACAACATTTTGGTCTAGTTTTAGCTAAACTAATTTTAGTCAAATTAAAAGTATGTATTACATTTTTTTTGGTTTTACTATTTAGATTGTGCTATTGTTTTGACATTATCAATTGCTAATGTTTATTTAAACAAACAACCTTTAAGTTTTGTTACGTTTACATTATGCTAACATTAAAATAGTTTAAAGGAACTGAGCTATAGAGACAGTGAGATAAATAAAACCAATTTTCTGAAATTACACACTTCTACTGCAGTACAGATTTACATTAACATTACTGGCTTTCAGTAGCCTAGATTATCATTAATTAAAAACTGTATTTCTAAAACTCATCCAGTCCAGTAACAGCTGGTTTAGCTGGTGTGTAAAGTCACTGGTTAGCTGTGAATGGATGTATTTTACAAAGACTGCAATCACTGTTCATATGCAACTACACAGACTATAGTATCTCATGATCTTAGCTAAATATTCAGCACAACAAACCCAGCTTTAAACCCAAGAATTTGCTATATTAACAGATAAAGCGGAGACAGTGAGGGTTGGGAAAAAGATAAAAAAGTGCTGGTTCTTCTGTGTGTTTACTAATCGTCGTGCTGGTGTTAATGCCTACTTATATATTTACTTTTATGTAAAGTGGATTAACATGGTTAATGTATTAGCTATCCCTTAGTAAACTGTATATAAAATGCAGTGAAGGCTTCATAAATTGTTTCTCACAGCTCAAGTTCAGCAGGCGTTTGTGGCCAATATAAGCTAAACCATAACCTTAGCTAATGATCATGGATGCCACAGATTCCCTTTAGACATTAAATAGATATAAACATCTATTTTTTTTTCCATTAATAGCTGAAATGTGTTCCTTTGAATTTGTAAAACATACTTCAAAACATAACTTTACAGTCCTGCTTAAAGATTTTTATAAACGTACAGTTACCTTTAAAAAACACTTTTATTACGGTTATTTCTGACTCTGTAGCTTCTCACAGGTTTTAACACATAAATCACCCAGTGCCTCTGCCAAACTACTCCTCCCATTTTTTTTTGCATTTTTCAAATTTGAGCTGAGGGTGGAGTCACCTAAAATCAGAGGGTTTAGTTACAACAAAACCTGAGACAGATCAAACTAGCTAGCTAGCTAACTGAGCTAACCTAACTAGCTAGCTAACAGAGCTACATTACAAGCATAACCTGCCGCCACAAATCTGAACGAGCTTACCTTGCTAAGTGTCGTGGTGGTGAGACATGCCTCATAGGGTTCGCTGTGTTTCTGCTGAGTTTATTCCACATTTTGCACTTTACATTTTGAGTTTTGTTTTGTATAGTAGTTCAGCTGCTGTGAATCAGCTGTGTGAATCAGGGGTCTGTCTGAGGGGCTTAAGGGGACCCAGCTGTTCTTACAGCCATGTGGAGCGGCTAGGTTCCGTTCACTGGTCAATAATAACATTTATTACAGATAAGTTTCCTATTCGTTAGTCTTTATGTTTTCATTTAAAGTTTTTGTTTTTAAGTATTCATTTTTGCTTAGTTCCCATCTCGTTTTCATCATGAAAAATTGATCGTCAACAAATATATTTCGGCATAGTTTTTGTTAACGAAATGAACACTGGTCAGAATGTGGTTCACTATAAAACGTAATATGTATTTCCAATAAAATGCAATTATCCTCAAAATCAAAACATAAAATATGGAGAATATGAGGAAACATGTCATATATGAGTTGTGTCCATTATCAAAATATGATTACATTTAGCGAATAATTATAATTAATAATCGAGTAATTATAATGGTTGCGATTTTTTAATAATCGTGCTATATAAATGTTATATCCATAACTATAACATAGCCCATAAATATTTTGAGTATATATTAAATACTTGTGTATGTACAGGGTGAGTCAAAAGTAGCAAGACATCCTTTTATTTCAGAATCGAAATAGAAACAAAATAAAAGGGGAAATGATCTGAAATAAAAGGGTGTCGTGTGACCTTTGATATGTAAATTAAACTTGTGGTAAATAAGAAAAAACAATGATATTATCATTTTAAAAAGAGTATTTCTGCTCAAAAGTAAATATTGTTAAAGTCGTTTAATTTTTCAGTTTAGCACAATTGACACAAATTAAAATATTAAATATTATGTGGACGTTCTTTAATGATTTATGAATTACCTTTTCCTATTCTAATAATTTAAACATTTATACACTTTAGAATAACTTAATGCAAAATAACTACTTAATGAACTGTGTGATTGCTATAAAAAGTATATTTACATATTAATTGCATATTACAAAATAATATTTTGGGATATATATACTGTATTGTCAATACATAGAAAATAAAATATATATTTTACTTTATAACATGGTATTTAGAAATATACATTAAACCCATGTTTATGTGCAATATTGTATATTTATACATCTTTTTAAGGTGCTTTATTCAAAATAAAGTGCCACAAGAAGAACAACTCTTGGAGAGACTTACACTCTCTGTTCTTTTAATGAACCATTTTAAACCTGAGGTGTATGGCTTGTGAAAAAATATATTCAAATATTTAAATATCTGAAGAAGCTACAACTAACCGGACGTACAGACAGACCTAGTCTATCTTTGATATTAGTGTGATACTATCTGCTGAGAGTACTTGCCTGCACTCTTGCATGCATTCCATTGGTGGAGACTGTCTTACCAACACAAAGTCTCAGAGGAACGCATGCTTAGTCATCTGGCTCAGTATGAAGGGTTTGTGCCAGAAACCCCATTTGTCTATATGGATCAAGTTCTCAGAAGCTGCGTGAAACAGCGTAGCTTCAATAGCTCAGGTTTAGTGCCTGTCAGCAGTCCTCCAGCAGAGTCGACACTTGAAACAAGTAGATGTTGCTCACTTTCCCAGCTGTGGTGTAAAAAGCTCACTACCCTCACTTCCTGTAACTCACATTGCTAATGTTGAGTTCCAGATATCAGATATCAAAATTTCCAAGTTTTAAGTTGGACATTTCTATAAGAAAAATCCTACAGGTCAGATTTCCTACTAGGAAAGTCAGAAGAGCCTCAAGTTTAGACTCCAAGATGACTACACAGCACATCATCAGTAATAATAACAGCAGTATTGTACAGTTTATTAGCACTTCTATCTGTTTGTGTGTCTCATTAAATCAACTTCTATCTGTAGACATGTTTTCATTATGTTTGGATGTGCAAAATACTTTAAAATGTGTTGTTATGAACTGATATTGCTAGCAATGCTAACCTGGGACAATGCTAACAATAATTAGGCACAAGATACACAAGAAGGAGTGCTATAACCTGTAATATTGGCACTGCTGTGCGGTTTTATGGCACTCTGCTTTATTGCGATTATACCACAGTCCATTATCGCTGTTTATTAAAAGATTTTGAGTTAAAGAGGACGAGAAAATACAATTTGTTTGGTTATAATACATGGAAAGCTTTGGTAACAGTGCATTTCCGGCTGATAATGGCGTGGTATAATAGTGGTATAATAGATGACATCTTAATGTCTAAAACACAGTAAACCCGACATCCGAAGGAATTGGAATGCATCATAATATATCAAAGTATCCATAACATAAGCTATGGCAATTTTGACCATGGGTGTGGAACTCCATGACTGTTAATTGTATTGTCACTGTCTTATTAGTTACATTAACAGTATATATCATTTACACTGTTTTTATGTTTCAAAATAAATAGATGAATAAAAATGTTCCAAAATAGTAAGACTGCACTCTAGGTACAATAACATTTGTTTTATTTTATAGGCACATTTAATTAAGTGTTATTTTTACAGTGTACATTTCACTATGTAAATGTCAGTTTATTAGTCTGGAATTAGAATAATTTAGGTTCTCAGATACATGCATTAATGTATTCTATTGTATTGCAGAAAATTATCATTTGTTACACTAAAACACAACTTACTCAACTGATCTGCTCATTATAAAGCCGTTCATGAATTGCATTAGTAGAGATTAAAACTGATATTAAAAAACTCTGCTAACTTAATTACATTTGGATCCCCTTCATTGTGCATTTACATCTACAATTAACTTCTGAGCCCATTTTGTCCACGAATTAATGGTATATTTCTCCTTTCAGATGTCAACTGCTCTTACTTCAGGCATTTTAACCCGGGAGAGAATTCTGAAATCTTTGAGGTTAAAACACAAAGAGGTAAGTAGATGCACATGTACACGACAACTGTTCACTTACACTTTTCTTTTTCTTTCTTTCTTTTTTTTTTTTTTAAGGGGTATATGGGCAAGGTACGCCCTAAAGGGGTGGCTGACAAGTTAAAATATCTGACCACTATTTCCATAACAGGATTAATAAACAGGACATAATGATGAAAAGACACTCTCCTTTATATCCAGAATCCAGTTTTCAATATTAAGGGAGAGAAAAAATCCAAAACCTAAATGGACCTTTGTGAAAAAGTGTTCAGTTTAAGTTTAAAGATAACTGTGGTTTATCACACCTGAGTTACATTTCTCTAGCCACACCCAGGCCTGATTACTGCCACACCTGTTCCCAATCAAGAAATCACTTAAATAGGACCTGCCTGACAAAGTGAAGTAGCAAGAGAGCTAGACATCATGCCACTTTCCAAAGAAATTCAGGAACAAATGAGAGTAATTGATAGCCACCATAGGACTGCCTTTAGCACTCTTGGGCATGAAATTTACTAGCGCTTTACAGGCTGCTTCTAGAATCCGACTGGAATCATCTTTCACTCAGAACTGGTGGATTTTAGACACATTGCGCTCCACCATCTCTCTCTTGGCAGTTGTCATCTTGGAAGTGTTTGAATCTAAATATGTCAAAAATCTGATTTGGGCTGGCAGCATTAGCATAGCCTTAGATTTAACTCTAAAGCACCAGTCTTGGTCCAAAAAAGTATCAAAACCCAATATATTAATAAGATCTTCATTGTCTGAAAGGGTGAATGAAATATCTTAACATTTCAGGAATTTTGTTCTCGAGGATGTATGTGGAGGCCACATTTTTTGGATCCAAAGATATTTGTATTCCAGTTGCTTTAGCAACAACATTGTTATATATTGACTGAACGGAAATGTGTTATCTATGGCATTTCTGGTAGCTTTATTGTTAAAAATGTTCTGAAATTTGACTCAGAGTGGTCCAGCGGACTAAGGCGCTATCAGGTGTGGTTTGAATCCCAAAATATGTAGCTTGCCATCAGCAGCCGGAGTCCGAGAGAGCACAGTAGGCGATAATAACTCTGAGAGGATAGGTGGCTTTCTCTTACTCATAGTGTGATATTGGTCATGACAAGTGCTATACTAACGTGCTGGTAAGGTTGCATTAGTGGTGGCCAACTTTGCATGTATCAAGGAGAAATGTGCGAGTCTTTATCCTTCTAGTGTTAGGGGCATTGCTAGTGATTAAATAATTTTAATACTTTTGTTACGCCTACTTTCAAGTAATTTACAATAAGACATTACTTCTAGTGAATGGCTTGTTTTTCTTTGTTGGACATGGAAAATGCATTTTCCACAGAAAATCTAGCGCTTAGTGTAATGTAGCAGTTAATTTGTGACTTGAACACTGTCCCCAAGAGATCCCAGCATGAACAATCCTCATGCTTGAGCGAATGGTGTCGGAGAGATTCAGGGTGATGGAGCTTGACCCGAGTAGTTAGGACACTGCTCTGTCTCCTTGTTTATTCAATTTGCTCCTATTGTCCCAGCAGACCCCTTACAGCAGACTGGGCACATTGTGGACCATCTGAGCATGTCCTGCAGCGTGTGTATCAAGTGTTGTGTGTAGTACTCCAGTGTGGCTTGAGTGAAGACCTGTGAGAAACTATGGAAAAATTATGAATTGAAATTACTGGAGTTGAATATGTGAATAAGTTGCACCCGAATTAGACTTTCCTTATTAACACAATATTGCACTCTAGTTCACATCACTTTACTGTTGGGAATAGTGTTCATTAGAAAAACAAAACTTGGTGCTACAAATCATACATTTAACCTTGGCCTGTGCCCTGGCAGTAACATGTGGATCTGCCCTCTTAAATCAAAACCAACTTGATGCATTCTCAGTTGCTTCGTCTTCTTCTTCTTATCATGACCAAGTGAGGTATCTGCTCTTCAAGATTACTGACCTGCAAATCCATAACAGCTGATGTTCACAGACCAACACTTGGCCCTTATGGCTTTCTGGTAGGAGCTGTTTTTTTATATGCTCTTCACATTCAACTATTTTCTACTCATTGGTTTCCTTCATGTGTTGTCCCAATAGTTCTTCCAAGGCAGAAGGTTTGGACCTGATCACTCAGACCACAACACAATATATTAGGGCTCAGTGTAGGGTCAGTTATTAGAGAGGGAACTGGGATTATTTTTCAAGATTCCAAGTATTTTTACCAAACAGAATTGGGTAGTGCTTGAATTGGGTAGTGTCCCAGTTGCGTTCTGCTTCTTGCTCTTCACCAAATGTTGAATGAGTAGTGAAGATTATATATGCAACTATTGAGAGCAGTGGTTCATATCACTGGTTCTGGAAGAAATCTTGGCATTTTTGGATGTTGTTCAGTTTAATTACCCACCCATTTATTAGGAGTCCCCCTATAATTAGTAATGCCCCCAACACTAGGACACCAAAAAGGTGAAGACTAGTACATGCCTCCTCCGACACACCAGCCAATGTCTGTTTTCAAACTGCCACTGATGTACCATCAATGGGCCAGTGTGTTCAGAGGACTCAGCTCCAATACATCTGCTAACAGACACCAGTGCTGACCAACATCACATTGGGAGTGATAATAGAAGAAGGCACCATCTACCCACCACTGAGAGAGCATGGTCAATTGTTCTCTCTCTGACTCTGGCTGCTGATGGCAAGCAGCGTGCACCTGGATTCAAACCAGTGATCATAGGATCAAGGACCAAGGATAATAGTCGACTTGACCAAACTGCACCTTTAAACTGCACATATCTGATTCAGCTATAGCAAGCTCAATAGCAAGACCCTTCTAAGCTGAAGCTGAAGACCCTTTTAAGACAGGAATTCATTACAATAGTCCAGGAGCTCCAGTGTTGGAAACCACTGGTCCAAAGACCTTGGTCATGCTGCCAATGCTAACAACTGTTGCCAAGGGCTCTGGGGTAGCACCTCAGGATGAGCTATAGTGCCTTGCAGAACAGTCATGGTCACTGGAGGACTCAAGAGGGGGCAACTGCCCTCCTAATGCCCCATTGGTTGAAAAGCTTAGCTAATGGGTTCTGTATAGTGGTAAAAAACTGACAAAGTTCTGGATTGTCTGAACTTCTTATGGGAAAACAATGATTGAGGGACTGCTAGTTTAGCCAATCTTGCAACAAATTAAGTTGTGTCTTAAAAAGTGTCAATTTAATGGTGCCCTTCTGTCCTTACAGTAGAAAAGGTGCCATTATGAAGTGCTTTCTCTGCTACCCCTACTAGACAGTGTCACAAAAGGTGTCCTTTTCAATATCAAAAACAGCCTGGATGATGAACTTGATGTGGTGTGGATCTGCCCTCCATAGGTCATTTCACAGTTTCCTATGCATGCCATGATTAATGTCAAAATATGAAGAATATTTTTGCACTTAGTATGTCACCACTGGTTAACCAAATGTGATCACCATGTTTTGTGCACTGAAACATAGTTAACTATTAGCATAACAAGCTTCTCATTAGGCTGTGTTCATGGCCATGGTAGCTTATTTCCTCATAACAGTTGCGAACTTCTCCATGTTCTATTAATCATGCAAAAAAATGTCATAGATTGGTCTTCAGGGCAAAAACTGCAAATCTGCTCCACTGGCTTGCAGGCTGAGGCGCCGTGAAGCATGCTACTTGTCTGTCATCCTCAATCTGACCTCGTCTCCCCAGCCTCCTCTGAACACATGAGCCACTTGAGTCTTCTTTTCTGGCCTCAGGCAATGTCTGTCTTAGCGCTCCAATATGGTTCCACCAACATTTTATGTCTTATGATCATGGTATAGTATGTTAATATGGAAGATGAATTATTCATCACGCTAAACTATCAGTTACTTCTTTCTAGAGTCTAGCAGACAATGTCAGGGTACACTAATAGATTACATAGATTGTATCAGAGCATCTCCAAAATAGCAAGAATGTGTAGGGTGCTGATAAGAAACAGCTGCACTAGTGTTGCTACATAGCCCTAAAATTCAAGATTATTAGACTAAAAGGCAATGGATATGTTATTGTAGAACTATTAAACATTTTAGATCCAATTTTTATCATATTTAGAACATGTTACTTTTTAATGTATCATGTTTGCTGGTGTGTAGGATAAATGGATATACTACTTCCTGTTAGTTATAACTACTGTGGTTATAAACTTACTTTAGGATGTTTGGATGACTACAGTGCCTTAAAAAAACTGTATTTACCCCTTACAGATTTATTTTATTTTTGCTTTTTTTTCATATCTATATTTTTCAGATTATGAAAAAGCAGTTTTGTATTTACTCATCAATTGACATCAATAGTTTTGAAACCCTGAGTTCAATTTTACTAGCCTAAGTGAAATTGAAGGAATTTACATCAAGAAATCACTCCAAAATTACTCTAAAAAGGCATGGAGAACTCATCCAGGAGGTCATAAACAAACCCAGAACAACATTTAAAGAACTGCATGTCTTAGTTAAGGTCAGTGTTCTTTATTAAATAATAAGAAAAAGACTGGGTGAAAATGGAATCCATGGGAGAGTTCTATGGCTACAATCACTGCTTACCAAAAAGAACACAAAGGCCTGTCTCACATTTGCCAAAAAAACATCTTGATGATTCCCCCTCCCCAGAAAATACTCTGTCGCTGACGGGACAAAAGTGGAACCTTTTGGAAGATGTCTGTCCCGTTACATCTGAAGTAAAACTAACACATAATTTGAGAAAAAGAACATCATGCAGAAAGTAAAACATGGTGGTAGTAGTGTAATGGTCTCTATCTAGCAGAAAATCCTGAAAGAGAATGTCATCCATCAGTTTGTGATCTAAGCTCAGGCGTACTTGGGTTCTGCATCAGGACAATGATCTAAAGCTCACCAGCAGGTCCACCTCAGAAAAAAAAACAAAATAAAGGTTTTGAAGTGGCCAAGACAAAGTCTGATTAAGATGCTGTGGAGGATCTTAAACGGGCTGATCATGCTGAAAAAACCCTCCAATGTGTCTGTTAGTGGGCAAATACTTTTTTACACAGGGCTAAATTGGTTTAGATAGAATTTTTTTCCCTTCAAAACTGCATTTTATATTTACTCAGGTTATCTTTGTTTGATATGAAAATATGTTTGTTAATATAAAAAAGTATGATAAAAGAGAAAAAACAAAACATGTTTGGTGGCAAATACGTTTTTACAGCAATGAATAATTAGAATAATGATTAATTAATTAATTAAAATTGACCACACATTCTCTCTTTACAGAGTACAACATCTCAGCAGCAGCCATTGCTGTTTTCAGTCTGGCCTTCATGATTCTGGGCACTCTTTGTTTGCTGGGCTCCGTGCGGAAAGGCAAAGACTATCTCCACAAACCGGCCGGCATGTTTTACGCATTTGCGGGTAAGTCAAAACCAGCATTTCTGTCTATACGGTCTCATAATGCCCATATCTAATGCACTGAATTTTATGCATTAAATAAGATTTGATATGAGCCTTGCATAAGGCAGCTAAGCAAAAAACATAATAGCAGAACTCTCACTTCTCCTGTGACCTACGGGATTTACATGCATTTTGATAGCGGCTCCTTGACAATCATGTACAATATCCCAGAAATCAGTTATGGTTGCCTACACACAGTAAGCTAGACAGGTATACAGAGCATGCTGATGTGTCTCTTCGTGTGGCCAGTAGACCTATTAACGTGCACTGATGGTAGAATTTAATTCAGACCATTCTGATTGGTCTGCCTATGCATTCAGTAGACCTATCAGTTTTCAGGGTGCTGGTTGTGTGTCAGTGTGCCTCTCTGAAGTGAGTTTTTGCAGGATGGCATGTCTGCAGAGACACAGATACAACACTCATCCACGCCGGATTTAAAGACTGTGTTATTCATATTAAGTTACAAGTAATAAAGGATTATAATAATAAAGGGAATCAAACAGTACAAGTAACAGGGAGTATGGAGTAAACTAAAAGTACAGAAACAAAGACTCAGTTTGACTTCGAATTGAGCCCTGTTTGAATCGAACTGCAAAAGCAACGTTGCTGCCACAGGAACCTAAGTTTGAGTTCCAGCCGTACATTGCAGATGGCTGTGGTATACTGGGACTGTAAACTTACACTCCGAGTGGCTCAGAGGGACGGCAGGATCCCTGTCTCCCCCATTGCTGAGTGACGTTCCAGACAATCTGGGTGTCTGCTTGGTCCCAGACAGAGCTGAGAAGTTTCTCCTCCGAGCACATCTTCGTTTCTCCTCTTTTATATGACTTCACAGAATTTTCATAGAGTGATAAAGCAACTTTTGGTAATACTGTGTTTTAACTCTTCATGTAAGAAGAGAGTAGTGAAAAATCTAATGCCAGCCAAGAGCACTGATTAAGAATGTTTTCACACCTGACCAAGTCCAAACCAGAGTCTGAACCAAGGTTCATGGTCCAGTTAGTTTTGGTTTCAGCTGTGTTTTTTGTGAATGGACTAATGAGCTTTGCTAGTTATACTGGACACTGATTTGGTTTGTGGAATGTTATCAGGTATTTTGCTGAATCTGAGTCCCTTCACGTGATCACACATCACGCAGCAGTAAGAGTGAAACGACTACCTTCAGATTTTTTTTCTCTTTTAGTTTATAAAAAAGGGTTAATCTACAGTACAGTGCAGTATAATACAGCAGATACAGGAATCACCAGTGTGATCTGTTGAGGCTGTCCTGCTATGTGACGCAGGTGAATGCAAAAGGGAGTACCAGTCAAGTTTAGACACACCTCTTAATCCCCTTAAAGCTATACAGTAACACATGCAGAATTATTTAATGACAAAAAGTGTTAAAAAAAAAAACTTTAGATTTTTCTAAGTAGCCATAATTAGCTTTTATGACAGATTTGCACACTCTTTGTATTTGTATCTCAGTGTCTTCATGAGGAAGAGTCACCTGTAATAGTTTTCTCAGCATTTTGTAGGAGTTCCTGAAGGTGCTGAACAACAGATGCTGCTTTCCCTACATGCTGTGAAGCTCCAGCTCATCCCAAATCACCTTAATGCACCCCTCTCAGTTCATCAGGTTTATATAAGGGGATTACTGTTTACTACAAAAATCCATATGTTTACATGTCTTTAATATTAATCTTCAATGTAGAAAATAAAATAAAGAAACAAAACAAAAAAAAAAAAACAATTGGATATTCCCATTGGATATTCATCTTTTATGACTTCTATGATAAAGTTTATTAATTTTGGAAAAGTTGATCTGGATTAAGGATGGAAAAGTTTTGTGTATAGGTCCAGAGATTACACCGTGCAAATCATTAGGGAAGCATTCGTTGTCTCTGTTTTCAAGTCTGCTCTATTTTTAAACTCACCATGCCTCACAGTTCCCTCAGCAAGTGAGCGCTCATGTTACGCACGTATGTTGTGGGTAAAAAGTTCTGGAAGTTGGAGGGGAAGTCAATGAGAAAAAGAAAATGGAATTGGCTGGCAATTTAACTTTAATTCTCTATACTTACCTTCCTTTTTCTCTCCACTCCCCTCGTTTGCCCCCAGGTCTGTGCACCATCATCTCGGTGGAAGTGATGAGGCAGTCGGTGAAGAGGATGATCGAAAGCAAAGATACCATCTGGGCGGAGTATTATTACTCCTGGTCCTTTGCCTGTGCCTGCACGGGCTTCGTCCTGCTCTTCCTCAGTGGCATCGGCCTCCTCATAATATCCATGCCCCAGATGCCCCGCAACCCCTGGGAGACCTGCATGGATGCTGAGCCTGAACAGATCTAGTAAAGCCGGTGGTGAACCGTCTAGTTACACTTCTGTCCTGCGTCCTGTCGCTGATTACAGCACAGGCATAAAAACAAGAAGCTCAAAGAAGATGTTTTACTTTTTTTCCTATTTTGACAGTGTGCTACTACTAATAAGTCACTGAAGGGATTTGGGAAGTGTTGGTTGCACAGCTCAGTAAAACGTCGACTTGTGCACATCTGATCAATGTGAAACTTACTTAATGTGGGTTTTAATAGCCTTGGTTGTCTTAAATTGGAATTCCACAGATTTCTCTAAATAATGTCTGCCTAATTAAATATGTAAGGTATAAACAAAGTAATTCAGTTTGGTGTTGTGTCCTCCTGAGGCCCAGACTTAGGTTAGCTAGGTATTTATTGATTTCTTCAAGCTATTTGGGATTGGTAGAAACTAAAAAGTATAAAAACTAAACTTTTTTCTTGTACTGGTAGTAATTTTTAAATTTATTTAATTTGATATGTAGCTTCGTAAAATTCGTCAAAAATATATGCAGATATTTTTGTACGTAAATGAGCTAGTTTCAAACATAAAATTCGATGTAAATTTTTATTTGGCCCATGTTTCTGTCTGGATTGGCTGTAGAAACTTTTGACTGGGATGCCTGCCATCTTGTTCTCAATCAATTGAGTGTAATGAAGTCATGTGACCACTAGGTGGTATGAGCAGTGTCTCCACATGAGGCCAAATGGTCAATGTTTAAAAATAAGTATTGTGTTGCAGTGAAGCACAAATGTAAGTTAGTTAAAACAAAGTTAATGTTACAAAGAATCAGGTCTGGTGGGTTTGGATAGAGTGAATTAAATCAAATGTCTATTATTTTGCTGTAACAGTAAAAACATTTTAAGAAGAGGGTGAGTGCTACTTCAATGCCCCTCATCAATGCAACCTGCTAGAATGATTTTGTTTAAATCATAAGCATTGAATTATGTAGAATAGGAAAATTCTGGAATTCCACTTTAAATCTGTGTTTTGTATTATATTGCTGTATATATACAAACCATTTTACTTGGAATGGTTAACATGCTCATATATTTTCAATTTTAAAGACAATTTCTTTGGCATTTAACTCCACGTTTATTTTTTTTGTTGTTTTTTTCTTATCATTAGGTCACGTCATCTGTCCTTTAATTAGGACATGTGAAAACTATGTAGCAAACTGACCAATAGATAACCAAAAAAACTGTTACCTGAACTTACATCCTCAAAAACACTCTATACAGTTCTTTAAAGTTATACAGAAGATAAAAAAGGATTTGTTACAAGATGTACAGCCTCAAAATGTTGGAGTACATTTCAGAAGGGTTCAGTTTTATCAGATAAGCTCTGATTTAGCTCTAATGTAAATGAATAAACTAGCTGTGACTCTACATTACAAATATCCACTGTTACTGAACTGATCTAACATGTATTTATCTTCCGTAATGTGATGTGATGTGATTTTGTATACATTTTTAGTCTGTTTTTAGTGAAGCAGCTGGATTGTGGTGTATATGTCTGGTGTAGCTTGTAAGAACACTATGCTAGCTTTGTTTGGGGACACACTAGCTCGGTTTATCTGGCTTCAGCTCTGAACAGAATGTTAATTTACCAGTCTGTCGTACTCTCTGAATGCCTGGCCAGACATTTTGGAGTGGTTTCAGTTCTGGCAGGTGCGAACAAAATGGCATCCGTTGCTCTTTTAGCGCTTCAATAGTAGGAAAACGACTAATTTCATGATAAGTGTTCCCAAACCCACCTTATCTGCCCCCTCCTTCCTTTTACTCTCCACCACCCACACAAGGGGTGGGTAGACAGTAGAGCTATTTAATCCATTAAAATTTATATATATATATATATATATATATATATATATATATATATATATATATATATATATATATATTTGTTGTATTTAAGCACAATAGTTATTTATTTAGACTTCTCTGAGATTCGTTTTAGCTAAATGCTAACATGCTAACAGTTTTATTTCTACTCAGCTTTGAGAAAGAACATTACTTTTAACTGCTCTTAGCTACATTTTTATTAAAGTATTCTGTGGCTTAATCCTCTAACTTTGGGAATTTAGAACTTTAATTTAGGAACAAAAAGGACAGAGCCTTACAAAAAAAAATCAGTTAGGAATGCCAGTGAGTGTTGTATTTATTATATGTTGTAAGTGTGGGCAATATGACCCTAAAATGATGTCACAATATTTTAAACTATTTTTGCGATATTCTTGGCGATATGACAAAACATTGAATAAAAAAAAAAAAAAATAACTTCAAAAACTTAAATGCCATTTAAATCTATGTTGTTGTTTTTTTTATCAAGTCACACCATGTGTCCTTTAACTTGGATATGTAAAAACATAATGTAGCAAAATGACCAATAACCAATAGAAATTAAATTTAGTAAAATGTTGTTACATGAACTTACATCATCAAAAACACCCTACACCCTACCCATACAACTAGGTTTTGTTACAAGATGTACAGCAACAAAATATAATGGAGTATATTTGACAAAACACTGAATTAAGAAAAAATAATTTCAAAAACACAATAAATATTACATTTTTGGCAATAACATTGCATACAATATGATATGGCACAGCCCCAATTGAGATTTTCACCAGATTGTAAAAGTAGTCAATTATCCAACATGTCATGATACTAATAATGCACTCCATATATTTCCATATATCCAGGATTAAAGTAAAATGAATGATACTGAACAGATATAATATGTTTCTAGTAGATATTTAAAGTTAAATAGATTTAAGGTTAAATTAAGGTAAACCATGTTGGCCCATATGGCCCTTAAATAATATCAATAAAGATATTTATTTATAAAGATATTTAAAAATGTTGCTGATATTATTGCATAGGATTGCACACCCCTAAAATGGTGGTTTAAAACAGTGGCTTTAACACAGTGCTGTTTAGCTACAGCTTCAGGCACCAGCATTGTAGTTTTTTCACTCAGCTCTTCACCAATGCAAACACACACTCATCATGTGACTTTGTAAACCAATCACAAGGCAGAACAAATATTTACAAGAATAAACAAAGAATAATATTTCTTACAATAAACTGTTGTACTGCTAAAATGTAATCTTTAACACTGAATTAAGCTAGTTAGTTCATCTTGTCAGATTTTAAGCCTACATTAGTGTTGATATACTAACAATCTCTACTGCAGTTCTACAGGAAAGTTCTGCAGAAGATGTTTGACGGAAGATTTTTTAAAGGTTTTTGCTAGGCTACTTTTACTTCAGCTTAAGCCATAATTTCCATTGATGTAGCTCTGCTTGTGCTTGAGCGTGTAGTTTCTTTTGATTCTTGCCCCTAAAGATAATCCAAAAAGTACAGACATGTCTCTTTCCTACGCCTGTAGATTTCAGCCGTTCAACATTAAATTGAATTTACTCTCTCGTGCCACTTTTTATGCACCAAAGCAAAATGAGGCTTCTTTGAACCTCTAAAATCACACTTTCTGATAAACTGGGTCACAGCCACTCGGAAACTCAGGCCTTAAACTTTAAAATGCTTCAAATCAGTACTTCAGTACAATTCATCTCACATGTTTAATGGAGCAGGGTTACTTTTCGCAGCACTCAAGTTGCAACAGACATGATATAATTCATGCATACCTTTTTACTGGTGCATTAATTGTACATCAATTGTACATGGTGCATTTTGTGAGCTGTTAAAATGAGAGTTTATGCAGCTGGTAGAATAGTATTTAGCCATTTATTTAAAAAATATATATTTTTTTAATTTATTATACTTTTCTGATTGAACTATAAATAATTTAGGACTGTACAGAGACAAGCATGATGCCATAGATCTAAGCCTGTAACTGATAATCAGCACATACTGTATTAATATGACCTTGAGATTCCTTTATAAACCAGAGAAGATACTCTCCTGTGCCTTTGTGAAATTTATTTGCCCTGATTACATAATGAACAAACAGTCAGTTTATAATTCCTGAAGCTTTTTTACCCCTACATCTTTTCTTTTTAGTATAATTGAGCTTATCTCATTCATATCCAGTGCATTTAATTAGATAGAGATCATAATAGATCCCTGCAGGGAACGCTGCTTTTCAAATGATTAAAATCATCTTAAATTCCATTTATCACATACTGAAGGCTATCCAAACACTTGCATTTATTATAGATGTTAAGCTTGTAGTGTCTAGCGTTTTGTTTTTGTGTGTCATTTCTTTTCCATTTTTTAAGTGCATGCTTAAACAGAGAGTTCTTGTTTGCGTTGCAGATTTACTCCCTTTCGAATATGTTTTGTTGTATGCATCCTGCTTTGTGTATTTTTATGGGAAAATAAACCTGCAGCTGACAAGTTTCAATCAATGCATGCTTTATTTTTGTGTTTTTAATAGTGTAAAAACTCCAATGACACAAGAAGAGATTAACAAACCATTTTGCACCAAGAGCAGTCAAAGATGACATTTGAATAAAAACTATATTGAGACCACTTAAAATAGATAAAACTAAAACACAGTGCTTATTGCTATCTTACACCCTCCCAACAGTCTATTTACACGTCTTCCACCTGCATTGTTTAAACAGCATAGGCGATTGTGAACATATCTACACCAATGGGAGTGGTAGTCTCACAATCAGGTGTGAACAGGTACATTTCTGGTGTATTGCTATCCTGGCAACGGAAGACACAGGTGCTCCACTGATTAAAATGAACCTAGACAGACATCAACACTCAGACGTTCATTGCTATCTTGGCAGTAAATTGTCAACACAGGCGTGTGCTCAATGTGCATACACCCCTGCTTGTTGCGCACACACAGCAGTGCACAAACCCCTAGTGCATGCCTGTTGGCAGCTATGTAAACGTTTACATCAACAATAATAAAAAAGGGGCGTAAACGAGCAGGTCATATTCCCTTGCTGAGAAGCGTTGAACACTTCCAGGTAGCTGCACATCTGAAATAGCAATTCTCCAATTTGCACACCTGGTTCATAGAGAAAATGGCAAGTGAAGCACTGATTGATTTATTGCACTTTACACCTAAAACACACCCATAATTAATTAAGATAATTAGTTCAAGCCTTTTGCGAGTTTCAAACTGTGCAAGGTCTACTTTTCCTGTCGTTATGATAGCAAAGACATACTATCACACCCTAAATCAAGCTGCATTGTGCCAGGTTGATGGCTCATGTAATGATTGCTAAAATAGGGCCTTTAGATGACATTTAATTGCAGTGTAGATTCCTTACTTAAAAAAAAAGTAAATAAATTAATTTGTAAATAAAATACATGTAAAAAACTTAATATCATGTAAGGATTCTACAAGTTATGAGAAAAATATGTTAAGAACCAACTTAAGAAACTCTTTAACTTTATTATTAAGGAGTATAATGCAGATCTACCTGGTCCTGAAGGACAGGAGACACAAAGTTCTTGGCAGAGTTTCAATCAGTTTATGTTTCTACTGTCATTGCAAATGACAGCCATGTGACAGATCCTCAGTGTGCTAATTATGCACACTTCTACTGAAAAGAATGCAGTAGTATTTAAATTAGACCTGGCATGTCCTGGCATCTCAAACACAAGAGACATCTAACTGTCTCACGTATGATAAAACTACAGCACAGACAGGTGAAGCTCCTCGACTAATGACCTGATTCTATCAACACTGTCTTTCACGTCTGCTACATATCCCACTTTTTAGGAACACATACCTTGTACATCCACTTACTGGCCACTTTATTTGAAACACTTAACTTGAGCTTTGAGTCACTGGACACTTTATTAGAAACACCTACCTTGAGCTTTGAGTCACTGGTCACTTTATTAGAAACACCTACCTTGAGCTTTGAGTCACTGGCTACTTTATTAGAAACACCTAACTTATGCTTTCTCTCACTGTCCACTTTATTAGAAACACCTACCTTGAGCTTTGAGTCACTGGCCACTTTATTAGAAACACCTACATTGTTCTTAAATGCACTGACCAAGTTTTTAGAAACATTAAACTTGTGTTTTAAGTCACTGGCCACTTTATTATGAACACCTTACTTACATTAAAACATGAAAATTGTCCTAAAAATCTCTGAAATAAAGAAGTCAAGCAGAAATTCTAAAATTAAAGATAGAGCTCAAAAATGTACCATCTTCTTAAGAGTTTCCTTAGTCTTAAAAAAATGCCTGTCAGATTCAGGATTTTTCTTTTCATAGAATTGTACACAGCTATGGTCTTAAAATAATCATAAACGCTTCTTAATCTTAACAAATCGCACAAAGTAAATTATTCGTGAATATCAGAATCTTGAATAGAACTGCATAGGTGTGTTTTAGGTTCTTCTTAAGCATACTTGGTGAATAATGCTGCTTTCAAGTCAACTTTAGAAGTCTGTACTTATATATGACATTATTTTTGTCCTGATGAGTTTAGTCGTAAACTACTTGAGCCACATGAGCACAAGTAGAGTAATATTATTATAGTAGAAGTATCAGTAACAAGTACATATCTAAATTTTACACATGGAAAATTTTACTATTAAAACTTAAAGTTGCTGTAGTTGCTGTTAAATCAGTGTTTTTATTGGCATGCCCCCATTGGGCAGAGTATAAGGTGTGAAATCCTCCCCCTAAGAATTGAGACAACCTTTTAAGCACCTGACATGAGCTTTTATTAGCTTTCATTTTTAATTCCACCTTAAATGTTGCAGCCTCTGCCATCGGTTGCACTATTTAAGGTGGGACAGGAAAGATAGCTTTATATCTAGCCAATGAAATGAACTACAACTACGATTTATTTATGCTTGTTAAGAAGAAAATGGCAATAAAACATTTAAACTACAAATTGTAACTAAGATAAAATAGTGGTTATCATCATATATATTCTGGCCAGTGATTCTCATAACCCTCTGTTTTGAGTGTGCCTCTGAAGGGATATGTACCTCCTTACACAATTAGCCTATTGGCTGGGCTGTTCCTATGACCCAGAAAACAGAAGTCAAGCAGAAGATTAACAAGGCAAAGGAGGGAATGAGGTGAGTCACAAATTCAAGTATGAAAATTATGGGCTGTTGAAGAAGCCTACCATCTATAAATACATAAAGGGTATCCCTAATTGCAGTGAAAACACGTACAATCCAATCATAGCCGAAAGAAAAGAAACATTCCGGCAGTCGACCTTCCAAACTTCAGCTGTCAGGCTTCCCTTCCCATCCCCAGTGTTCTGCCTTGCCAATCACGTCCATTCACCATAGGCCCAGTGACATGCAGAGAACGAGAGAATGCAATCATGACAATAATGAGGGAGGGGGGGGGGGGGGGGGTGAATCAAACATCAGAGCAATCGGTGGCACCAGAGCCGACTGTGCGGAATTACAATGAGCCTGAATCAGGCGATTTGCGCTCCCCGAGAAAGAGATGGGCGAGTTCCAAATAGAGAGAGAAAGAGAGAGAGTGTGTGTGTGTCTGTGTGTGTGTTAGGAAGGAAATGCCGTTATGTGAGTTAACCTCTGGTCTCCAGCTGCTTTCTCACGCAAGGTGTAAATCACCCAGTAAAATGAATGAGATACCTTCAGTAGAAAAAGAAGAGATAATACTGGCCTTCATATTCTGTTTTACTTTTAAAAGGATAGAAGGAGAATAAAGGTTCCTCAATGATTGTTAGTTTATATATACTGTCCTTGGCAAGCTCCTGATTGGATCATAATCAATATATTGTATGAAAGAAAGAATCATTTATATAATTTGCAAAGTGGTTCTTCTTTGACATTGCAAAAAATGAGTATGCTGTATGAGTAACTGTAATGACAAGTGTAATGTATTGATAAGAATAAGGATAAATTGCTAACTATGATACAGTTCAAGTCCATAGCAATCCAGGTTATTCATCTATGGCACTATTAAAAATAAAAGCGACAGTGGCTGGTGGATGGTCTAGGTGTCAGGCAATTAGTCCATATGGCCATCATGCTTCTCTTAGTACTGTAGAATGATATTCAACCTTTTAGAGTCGGTCACCTCTGAGAGCTTAGTTTTAATATGACTATAAGGGAAGACGCCTTGCGCCCTCATCGTAAAAATGGCAACATAGTTTACAAATATATCTGTGCCAATGGCTGTGGTCGTCTGGAAATGAGGTGTGTTCAGGTACATTTCTGACGTGTTTCTACCTTGGCAGTGGAAAATAAAGGTGCGCAACTGACTGATTAGAACCTTGACAACAGTCACCCATCCAGTGTCCATACCTGGTCCATACCTAGCATAAACGGACTTTTTCATCAACAATAAACAGAATGTAAAATAAAATAAAAATAACACACAGGTCAGATTTCTCTGCTGAGAGGTGCAGGGGCACTGCTCCGTTAAAATACCAATCCGCCACGTTCTTAAAGTGCACACCTGGTTCTTAAAGATAATGGCAATTGACACGGTGATTGTTTCATTTCAAGTTACAGCCAAAACACACCCATGATTAATTAGTAGAATTAGTACATGCATTTCTGTCATTTCTGTTCGCCTGTAAATCGTAAAATAGGGCCCCCAGTGTATTATATACAAAATACACCAGTAATCATTTTATCTGTCTGACAAGTTTTGCAGCAATCTAGGGTACGATATTTTCTTATCAATAAGTTTACAAGAATGGTATATATATATATGTCTTGTCTTATGTATTAATTACTGTTCCAAAATAAGCAGGTAAAGTGCAAGGTGCAGAGTGTATTTATATGGGGTGAAGATGTAATAAGATGTGTGATGAGACAGTTAGGATGAGTTTGTGACAGGCTGTGGACTGGTACACTGTGTTCTTGGCATCCTGATGGTCTGCGGGAAGAAGCTGTCTCAGAACTGACTACTTCAAGAAGACCTTTAGTATTTTTCTAAGAAGACTGCCAGTAACTGTAAAAAAATTATTGACAATTACAACTTGCAGCAGTATGTTCAGCATATATTATACACTGTGACATATACATTGTATTTTATCACTGGTGCAAAACACAGGACAGACAAGCACAGATACCAAACACTCAGTATATTAAATGAAGTGTCAGGCTTATAAGAATAGTCAGGGACAGGCAGGGTCAGTAACCAAATGGCAGCATTAACAAACAACATACCAGAGTGAGCAAGCAATGAGGTCATACATGGGACATCCACAACAGGGCAACAAGAAAAGGCAACAAGAAAACAAACAAACAATATAGGGCTAGGCAAAAGGATAAACGGAGAAGCAAAAAGGGTCAGTAACAAATGGTCAAAACAGCAAAGGAAACGCCAGGTAGAAGAACTATGTAAATAGATTCAATACCAGGTGAAGAGTGAGGGAGAACAGGGGCTATTTATACTGAAGAGTCCAGGTGTGAGCAATGATTAGAAGCGGTAAGCCAGAGCTCTGATCCATCACATGATCCAGCATGTCCTGGAGGTTGAGCGCAGATGCATCTTGGGAAATAGAGTCTTTCTTGAGAGAAGTAAAGTCTGTGGCAGGCAGACAGACAGTGACAGGACTGTCATATTTACTGAGTCTGAGTTCTGATCTTAATGCAAAGTTCCTGCATTGGTTAATGAGCAGCCTGCAAAGTGTTAAAGCACATTTTGTAAATGAAAACATGGCAATTCACTTCTGCCTGCCAGAATACAGTTCTCAAATATTCTGCTTGTTGTACAAGGTTGTATTTGATGTTGTTTGGACCCAGACGCCTGATCAAGGCGCTCGCTGGGATGAAAATGAATGCTCTTTGATCTTTCAGAGGCAAACTCTCTGTGACAATAGCTTACACACACACATACACACAAACACACACACAACACACACACATAGAAAATAAAAAATGACAAAACAAAAAAAGGGTGCTTTGTTGGTCAAAATTTACACATTAAATTTGTTCAAACACAGCATTATATATGCAAATATTATGCAAAAATTTGAGCACCAATAGCCAGATGGCACCTTTGTGCCAGCATATCCTAGTGCACAATTTTGCATACGTTCAGTCTCAGACCGTGATAAGCAGATTAGGCTTAAAAGAACAATCAGTAATAAATGCGAGCTTGCGTGTGAAATGGCTACAGGAGTTTTTTGCCAACACCTGCTCCTCCTCAGATGCCGCGCTAATGCAGGTTGACAGATTTATGTACAGTGGCAAGTAACAACGAGTCTTACTCTGTAGCTTATCAGTGAATACATACACATTTAATGTCAAAAAACGTAAATGTAGTTATATAGAAATATTGCCAGTTCGCTCGTTTCCATGGCTGCAGCACACTGTTTGCATGTTATTGTGTTCTATACCTGACAACTCTGAGTGTGGAAATGGGACTGGAACAATGCCGGTTGGCAGATTCGGAGGCTACACCCCTCACAGATAATCTATGTTGTAGTGCACATATCAAATAAGAAAATACTGACTAAAGCTTTGTTTTCCAGTGCTTTAACTCAGCATGCTTACCTAATATCTGATGATACACATTCATTATGTTATCAGTTACTATAGAAAATATAATCCTTAATGGTCCATGGACTCTTCAAACTTTGTACAAGCACTCATCAAACTGAAAATGAACAAACTAATGTCCACAAGCATTCTTCTTGTCTTCAAGAAGACTATTAGGAAAAAGAAATCTCTAAGAATTAAAACAAATCTTCAGGAGATTGCCAAGCACTGCAGAAAATGATTAAGAAATTGCCATTTAGGCAAACTGTGGAGATCAAGACAAGACCATGAAAAATATTTTAAATAACTGCTCATATGCTAGTAAGACAGTCAAATCAAAACAGTAACCAAGAACCTAAATAGTCAAAGGGGGAGGTGTACCATTTAACTATGCAGCATTACCTTCACAAACATAATGTTAGAAGAGCTATAATGAGAAAACATCATTAAAAAAACTCGTAGTAGTAAACAATTGACATATGTTACAGTCTGTATAGTCCTCTTAAAATTAACAATGGAACTTATGATTACTGTATTTTTCGCACTATAAGGCGCACTTAAAATCCTTAAATGTTCCCAAAAATCATCAGTGCGCCTTATAATCCAGTGTGCCTTATGTATGAACTCTACTGGTCAGGTTATAAAGAGCAGTAAAGTCACTCTGCTGAAGTGCAGCGTTATACAGCAGTTTTATTTAGTTCTCCAGCACCAAGGCAAGAGTAGCTTTAGCATTAGCCGCTAACTGCTATTTACCCATTCAGAGGTGAGAGTTATCAGCCTGTAGCCTGCTCCTAATCCTGGCTAGCACTGCTGGAGTAGCATTAGCATTATCTGCTAACAACGCTCGCTATTTCCCTGTTCAAAGGGGGGGGGGGGGATGGGGTGATTATCGAACTGTATCCTACTCCTTACCCCAACTAGCACTGCTGGAGTAGTAAGCCGCTAATGCTAATGCTAATGCTGCAGCCTTAGTGCTAAAAAAAATTTGGGAATCTAAGCTTACTGTAAAAAAACTAAAGTGCTTTACTCACCCATATAAACAGTTTTCAGGAGAAAAATCTGTGTAGCGCTCATTTGACTTTAAAATACTTTTTTTTTATTACAGTTTTGTTTACTTAGCGTAGTTTTACTTAACTTAGTTAGCTACCCCCCTCCCCGCACCACCCAGTGTCTTTTAAAATGCGCCTCATAAACTGGTGCACCTTATAGTGCAAAAAATATAGTATGTGTTTAATAAATTCTGTTACATTTGTTTCTTTTTTACATTTAGTATTGATGTAATATTACATTACATTTACATTACATTTACAACAATATATTTTGTTGTTAATGTGCAACTTATCTACACATTTTTATCATCATAATTTCTGTTCTAATGCCCTTGATCCAAAAAAGCCCTGCAGAAATACACTGACCCTAGGAAAAACCCATTTCTATATTTATTTGAAAGAAACAAAATTCTAATTCCAAGACAAACATTCAATCCCGAAGTACTCAGACGCTCCAAACAAGGTGATTTTAAAGTCGTGCTGGGGCAAACGATTTCATGATTAGAAATAATTATTCCATCCACCGTTGCTCGTTATGTTTTTAGGGGGTAAATTATCTGCATAAATTGAGTTAGCTGGGAAGTTGACTTTTTTTTTTTGGTGAGCGTGGGTGCAAAATGAAGCCTGTGAAATCCTACCCCAAAGGCTAATTGAACATGTTCGTACTGCACAAGTAATTAGTTTCAAATGTGAACTGCTTGTTCTCATTTTCCGGAGATTGAAAGAGGAGGGAGATAAATATAAAAATAAATAAATAAAGTAAAAAAAAAAACAACAAAAGAAACAATGACATAATCAGACTCTTGAACATTCAGTCTATGGAACAACTAAGTGTAACCAAGTGCTGTGATTGTCTATTTATGGATAAATAATAGATGCTAATTATTGCAGTATTTTAATATAGGTTTAAAATATACAGAATTGCTTATTATATTTGGTATTTGTGCTAAAATCCAGCGACTTTCTCAGGTAAAACTAGACTAATGCCACACCTTAGTCCTTATCTGTTTTGTTTTCTTCCTTTCTTTGTCCTTTTCTTTCCTTTCTTGCTTTTCTGTCTGTTTGTTTATGTCTCTTCCCTAGCCTGTTTGTTTTCTTCCCCGTGTGCTCTTTAAGCACATGTGTTAGTTTGTTACCCTGCCCCCTTGTTATCTGACCCAGGTGTTCCCAGTCTCTGGTAGCCTTTTTATTTTAGTGTTTTTGGTCTGGCCTTCTGTGTGCTTTGTGTGGTTTCAGGTTTGTCCATTTGTTTTCTCCATGACTGTTTGCAGTTATTGTTCTGTTCTTAGTTGAGTCTTCTTAGTTTTATATTCTTAGTCTATTCCTCTCAGTTTGGTTTTGCTAGTAATTTTTTTCCTAGTCTTGCTTTTCCCTATTCTTGTTTTGCATTATCCTATCCATGTCTGATTTACTTTTGGTTTTAGTTTACTCTTGTTTGTTAAGTAAATCTTTTACCTGCACTTATCTCCGCCTTGTCATTGCTCACC
Source organism: Astyanax mexicanus (assembly GCF_023375975.1). Lineage (NCBI taxonomy): Eukaryota > Metazoa > Chordata > Actinopteri > Characiformes > Acestrorhamphidae > Astyanax > Astyanax mexicanus. The sequence goes on from NC_064412.1 coordinate 30,994,833, forward strand.
GTCCGTGACACATGAGCACATGTTTTTTTATTGAAAGTAGACACCTAGTTGGGTTAGTTTTGGGTTTACACTGCAGTTTAAAAGTGTGATTTCTTTAGAAACCATTTAGTACATTTTCATTTTGAAATAAAATGGGTAATTCAGAGTTGCATATGCATGCTGCATGTGATGCTGTTCTTCTGCCCCATTCCTGCTTTAGCCAATAAAAGCAAATAGACAGAAAAACGAGTGGATCAAGAAAAGCCCCAGGACTGACGATAACCCGACCATCAAATTAAAACAGCCTGAAACATGAACACTGGAGTACTTTTTTTTTTTTTTTTAATTGCTCATGGGGCGTTCATTCATACTAGAGAGCAACATGAAATGAGACCTTTTAATAAGCAGACCAGATTTTGCCACATCCTTTCATCATCACCTACGTGGGTTGCACTTCTTTATACGTGACACTGAGTAGTATAGCAATCGGCTGGAACCAGAAGGTTGTTCATTCAAATACCCTAGTAAGACAGGTAAGAAAGTGAGTGGGGGAAGTGCCAGAACAGCACTGTTCTCTCCCCCAACAGCCACGGCTGAGACCCTTTGGCAAGACACCACCTTGGTGCTGAGGTGGCTGCCTGCCACACTAGGTATGTGCTAGTGTATGTGTGCTTACTGCCACTGGTGATTTGTTACAATTGCTCACTAGTGTAGTTCAGCAACCTATAGGTTAAATATATACCGTATGCATTCATGTGCTCTGCAATGAATAGAAAAAGAATAATTTATTTTTTCTACTTTATGTAGAAGCCTGCATTATAAAAGTAAAACATCAAATCAGAAAAGGTTGGGATGCTAATAAAAAAAAACTGCAGTGTTTGTTTCATTTACTTTAACCTTCTTTTAATTGCAGACAGTATGAGCCCAAGATAAGTCTTGGGGCACTATCGTACACCCTGTGCAAGGCATGACTCGATGCTCTTTGCTATCTTACACCCAATCAGCAGTCTATTTTCACGTCTTTTGCCCGTGCTGTTAAAAGAGTGATGGACTTTAGGAATAAATATAAATAAATCCAGATTTTTAAAAAACTGAGGTTTTTGTTTCCATTTTTAAAAATATTTTTGTCCACACGATAAGTGTGTGAAAAAAACTCTGAAATGAACATCCACAGGAGATCTCATAACAGTTGTTTCCCCTTTAGGGTTGAAGCATTTTATTCAAAGACAAAAGGGATTCTCTAAATATTCAGAAGTTTTCTCACCACTCCTCAGCAACAACTACTTAATTTTTAAAATTGTCCCACTAGGTGCTTGTTCATCCAGACCTGGTTCAGTTTCTCTTTTTGCGTTAAGGTTTGTACAGAAAAAGGTTTGTCAGAAAAAAAATGCACTCAGGGCATTTTGCTGTCCACACAGCTCTCCGCCCTGGAAGGCGTTTTTTTTTATAATAACTGATTATTCTAGATCAGGGGTCACTAATAGGTGGACCGTGGTCCGGACCCAGACGTTGTCCAATCCGGACCCAAACCAATAAACTACTGAGAAACTACTGACCGTGTTCCTTTAAGGCGGTGGAAGGTTAATTGTCTTTATGGTTTACATGCTTTATAATCACCAAACGCTCTCCTCTACCAATCAGATCTGTGCAGATACGAAAGCGCGGAGCCACACAGGTGAAGCAAGCGATGAGAAGTGGTAAAATGAAGTGAGAAAAGCAAAAACAAATGGTGCGCACCAGAAAAAAAAAAACATTAAAATACTACATTTATAAAACATATTAACAGTAATGTAACTGAGCAGTGTTACTTGGAGGAATTAAATAGAAACAACCGAGACAAGAGTCCAAAATATTCCACTTTACTCCACCTGATCAGAACTCCTCAGCAAAAAAAAAAAAAACTCGCTTCCAGGCGCTCTCTCTCTCTCTACTCCCAAAACAACCCTACCTCAAAACTAAGGCAACCCCCAGGGGACAAAAAGCATTGGTAACTCCCCCCATCAGTTTTACCCACAACATAATAAAGTATGCTACAGAAATAATATTAAATAAAATAAAACTACTGTTTTTTTTTTAAAGCTGATATTTTGACCAAGTTCAGCAAACATTTCTCCATATATTTTATGATTTATCATTCATGTAATTATTATCATAACAGGCAGGCCTAAATCTAATATAAATAAAATCAAATAGAATAAATATAACATTTTGAAACCAAGTGAACATAGAGATTCACATTATTAGACCCGATATGTTAAATTATTGAGGGTGTTTCCATTTATTTTATGATAGGTTGATAATGTAATTATTGTGACAGGCCTATTTAAAACAATAGATATTGTTGAAATATACTAGTATGTGTAATTTGTTTTGTCTTTCAGTTGTTGATAAAACACTTACAGAACTACTATAGGCTTCTTCAGTAAACAGAATAAATCACTAAATTATAACACAAGTTAACATTGGCACCGGTCCGGATGAAATTTTCTCTAACTGGACCAAACTGAATTCTAATTAAATACCCCTGTTCTAGATAAAGCTATTAGTGAGGGAACAGCAATGGTGTCTATTGTAAACTTTTAATCCTTATATTTAGGGGGTAACATTAGCTGTGTATTTGCAAGTACGGGATCTGGGTGTTTTGGAGGAAGTTATAATTATTAGCAGTTGCAGGATTTAACAAGAGAGAGAAAGAGAAAGAAAAAAAAGAGATCTGTGTACTTATTTTAAAGGAGACCTCCAGTGTGAAATGAATTTTGGTTCTAGTGACACGTGACAATGTGTAAAATTTTTTGTCGAATAGCCCACCTCTATTTTCCCCCAGCATTTCAAAATATAGAGCTTATAGCCGATGCTCCCAAAAGGCTTATAATGCTAGTGATAGGGGCATAGCATTGCCTATGCAAAGAAATAACTATTTTTACTCCATTAACAAAAGCCTCAAAATTGCTCCACATTTCATTTGTTAGAATTACTCAAGATAACTACCTGAAGGTATGTGTCTATATACAGGATTTTTAAATAAACTACCTGTGCATTTTTAAAGTTCTCAGTGCTTTGTTTTAAATATCAGGGCCCTCAGAATTCTACCAATGAAGTGTGGAGCTACTTTGAGCATGTAAATAGGGTAAAAATAGACATTTATTTTTACGGACAATGCTATGCCCCTATCACCACCATAAGCACCTGTTGGGAGCACCAAACTAAAAGTGCTGTATTTTGGAATTCTTGGAGTGAACAGAGGAGTTTCACTACAACCCAAATCTGACTGTTTCACACCGGATTTCACCTTTAACAATGTTACTAAGCTGCCTCTGAGTGCATATCAGTGTTAGTAATAGTCCATAAGGGTGCCAGAGTGGTTGTGCTTTGACCAGTAAGAGCATACCATATGTTCACCAGACCTTTATAATAACATCTTACTTTGCACAGTTTTAAAGGCAGTATGTAATGTAAGGCCAGTGCATTATCATCGGGCAGATATGCAATATTGATAGACTGTTGTCAGGTGGAGGGAGATGGACATGGAGAGAGTGTGGCCGTGTTCTTTGAAAGAATAATGAGGACATATTGCAGTGGCCATGGAAAACAAGGCAGGGCACAAAACGGCTTCCCCTGCGGAGAGGAAGGTGACTGCCATCAAAACCTTTCAATGTCATTCAGGCTGAGAGCTGGAGAACGAGCGGAAGCCGACTCGGGTCCAAGCACGGTTTGCTGTCGCTTCACTTGATGCCCAGCCTGGAGGGGGAACAACTGCATGATCGAAGGCTTAGACTGATAATGCTATCGTTAATGACTTCACTCTAGAAAAAACATAAACCTACTGAAGACCGATGTGGAGCACGGTTCAAGAGTTATTCACTTAACCTTTATACGTGACCTCTAGTCTTCTGAGAGCCTCAGGTCTACTCCTCTTTGCTAAATATATGCATTTGCATCACTGTTCCTACAACACTGTTGTTGTTTATTTAAAGATTCAAGGTTATTGTCATTATTAAATATTGCTATTAGAGCCAAAAGAACTCAAGTCACATTTTGCAATTACTTTTTCATTTATTTATTTACGAAGCTATTGAATTGGAACATGCAAACCACTTATGTGAGAAACGTAATAAGCCACTCAAGCAATAAATTAACTTTATACAGCTGATTGAATGCTGCCATTCCTCTGCTGAATGTAAATTTGTACAACTCATTGTAACCTAAATACAGGCAGATGATAAATCCTGCATCTAACAATGGGGTTATACTAGCGCATCTCAAAAAAGATTGAATATCTTTGAAAAGTTTATTATTTTATTTCAGTGATTCAGTTCGAAAAGTAAAACTCTTTTTTTTCTCTCGTTTTGGGAAAAATAAGAGACCACTTAAACATGACGAGTTTTTTTTTATTTTACCAAATTGAAAATCTCCGTAATATAATCAAGAGGAATGCTTGAATTATTGCACCAGGAGTGACATAAAGTTATCCAAAAGCAGTGTGTAAGACTGGTGGAGGAGAACATGCCAAGATGCATGAAAATCGTGAATAAAAACCAGGGTTATTCCACCAAATATTTTAGAAGATCAGAAGATCTTCTAAAACTTAAACTATGAATATGAACTTTTTTTCTTTACATTATTTGAGGTCTGAAAGCTCTGCATCTCTTTTGTTATTTTAGCCATTTTTCACTTTCTGCAAATAAATACTCCAAGTGACAATATTTATTTTTTGGAAGTTGAGAGAAATATTGTCCGTAGTTTATAGAATAAAACATCAATGTTCATTGTACTCTTTACATAATAATTGAATATAAAATTTGTAATAGATGAGGTAACTCATCAGGACATCGCTAAAACATTCTAACCATTATCTAAAATTATCAAGCCCTAGATGCTCATTCTAGGTGGTGAATCATCCTAGAAATGGCTGGCCTGCCTCAGGGTGCTTTCACAACTTACCTTGTTTGTTCCAGACTTTCAGATTTTCAATTTGGCTTGAAGCTAAATAGCAAGTGTTGAAAGATGCCGTGAATCACGTTCTAGACCAAAGCACCAAAATTAGATTAGACCAAAAGTAGCAGTCTTGGTCCGGATCAATTTTCACCATGTTCCAGTTCATTTGTAGAAGAAAAACACTTTTTTAGACTTTTTTTTTACTTTTAAACCAACTGCAGAAAATTGAGGCAGGATATCATTACCCAAAACGAACTGTTTTTTTGGCCAAAATTCAACTCCCCTTCATGTGCAGGTGCATCAGGCTGTCATGGTCTCACCCTGTGTCTCTTGTCTGTCTCTGTGTTTTTTCTCCCCTGTTTGTTTATTTACCTTCTCCAGCATATGCCCCGTGTGTTCATCCTGTGTCTCCTATTACGTCCTATTGTCAGGCATATTACGTGTTTTCATGTTTTTGCTTGTCTCTTTGTTCCCCGTATTTCTTTATTTCAGTTTTTGGTTCCTTGCTTGTTGTTTCTTTTGTTAAATAAATCACACTTAAAAGTGTGTCCGCTCCCCTCGTCACCTTCCTGCTCCCACCCTGACAGAGGCAGCCACAGTATTGATGCTACACGCCTGTGCTGGTGACTTCTGTGTCTACTGTAACTGTAGATTAACCCTCATTTATAAACAGAAATAAAAGGTATTTGAGTAGGGGTAATCTGTTAATCACATTCGTCTGCATAATGTGTATGTGAACACAAAGGGGAGTCAAATTCTGGCAGCGAAATACACCTGGAAAGGCAGCTTGCTGAAATAAAAAATCTACAAACCAATCAGTATTAAGTAAAGAAAGGAACAGCCCGCATACAGTACTAGTCAAATAGAGTTGGAACACCTTTTCATTCAATGTTTTTTATTTATTTCTTTACTTAATTGTTTTCTGCATTGTATCTTAATATGAAAGACATGGAAACAATGAAGGGACACATGCAATTGTGTAGTAAACAATAAAAAATATGTGTTTGTCCCCCTCAATCTTCTTACCTAAACCCAACTGAGTTGGTGATTTGAGATGATTTGGGATGAGCTGGTTTGTATAATTCTATATGTGTCCCTGTAAATTTACAATGTATAAAATCATAAAAAGAAAGAAAACACATTTAACGAGAAGACTAAACTAAATTCTTGGTACATCAGTAAACAAATGAACTTTAAACTATGCTCTGGACTTTCAGGTGTAAAAATGCCCTAAATACAGCTCTGGAAAAAATAAGAGACACTTAAAAACGATGAGTTTCTTTGATTTTTACCAAATTTAAAACCTGATGATGATCACAACCATCAAACCAATCTGAACGGCTTGAATTGTGCACCAGGAGTAAAGACATAAAGTTATCCAAAAGCAGTGTGTAAGACTGGTGGAGGAGAACATGCCAAGATGCATGAAAACTGTGTTTAAAAACTAGGGTTATTCCACCAAATATTGATTTCTAAACTGTTTGGAAATGTTGTCAGTAATTTATAGAATAAAACAACAATGTTAATTTTACTCAAACATATACCTATAAATAGCAAAATCAGAGAAACTGATTCAGAAACTGAAGTGGTCTCTTCATTTTTTCCAGAGCTGTATCTTGGCAGCAAACCGTCATTCAGGTGGGCCAAGCTTAGCGAAAATTGAAATATTATCAGGAAGTGGTGTCCACTATGACTAATAGCCAGTACCACACTGCTGAAGTAAACAAATATTCCCTCATAAACTGCATAGAAGCTGAAGCTCTTCAGTATGATCATCAGACTCTCTACTGTCAGTTATCCCACTACACATGTGTAACAGAGAGAACCTCTCTGACCTTTTCATATGTGAGCGTTTTCAGACACACCACTGTTCCTAAATCAACAGTATGCTTTTGAAGAAGTGTGTGTGTGTGTGTGTTCTGTAGTTGTGAGAGAGATACCACTATAAACACCCACCTCATTAAATCCAGGCTGAACTGTGTCTCATGCAGGGTGCTTGGCAGTGATGGTGATTTAGTTAACCTTTCTATGGAGAGGAAAAGGAGGAGACATTTCAACTTTAACAGATGAGAGAGAAGGAGAGGTAGAGACAGAGAGAGAGAGAGAGAGAAAGAGCACGTAACAGCTCTCGGCTAATTGGGGGAAGAAAAAAAATACTCTTTTCCAAACGCAACACACCTCTCATCTAATTCACAAAGCATATAAAAGCAGCTCCTGTCAGAACAGCTTTAGATCTGTGCATGTGCAGTGCGTTTTTACAGATTGTGCTCAAGAACATTGTGAAAAAAATGTTTTCCCTACAATCCTCACATCCTCACGTGTGGACATTATGTAATCTCATATCAGCGCAAGTACAAACAGAGTACACAATGATAAAAGTAGCTAAATAATTAAAGCCTCAGGGCAACGTTGTACGACTATCGGTTGTGTTGTCTTTCTTGAATGTTGTCAGTTGAAAAACAAGTCGATGACTCAACACAGCGAATGCTCAACGTTATCAAGTCTGTGCCCTCTTTTTATAATAAGAAACAAAATCAGCTCAAGTCGGCCTCAGAACTTTCAAATAAACTACAAATTAAATCATACTGAAGTTACTGAAAATTGTACAGAATTGGGTAGTCAGCATCAGTCCCAATTAATGAATGGCTATTGCTTTGGCTAATGTGACCACTTTGGTTCACCAAAGTGACTGATAATAATGTTAAAAAAATTAGAGACCACTTAAAAATGAGTTTCTTTGATTTTACCAAATTGAAAACCTCTGGAATATAATAAAGAGGAAGATGGATGATCAGAAGACATTAAACCAAACTATACTGCTTGAATTTTTGCACCAGAAGTGGCATAAAGTTATCCAAAAGCAGTGTGTAAGACTGGTGGAGGAGAACATGCCAAGATGGATGAAAACTGTGATTAAAAACCAGGGTTATTCCATCAAATAAAGATTTCTGAACTTCTAAAACTTTATGAATATGAACTTGTTCTCTTTGCATTATTTAATGTCTGGAAGCAGCTTTTTTTGTTATTCAGCCATTTCTGCAAAAATGCTCTAAATGACAATATTTTTATTTGGGAGAAATGTTGTCCGTAGTTTGTAGAATAAAAACAACAATGTTCATTTTACTCAAACATATACCTATAAATAGCAAAATCAGAGAAACTGTTTAAGAAACTGAAAAGGTCTCTTATTTTTTCCCAGAGCTATATATCACTTTCATTTAAATAAAGAATTCTATTATAATTACTTATAAGTTATCAAAAGCGTAGGGGTGCTGAGCACCCAATGAACCCAGTCCCACATCTCCCCTTTAAAAAAACACAAAGACTGTAAGTAAAGTCAGCAAAATTAAGGAGAATGAATCAGCCCAGGAGGGATGATTGTGTCATATCAGAAGGAAATGAATAATTAAGATTTAGATCAGACACACAAATTATGATGTACAGGAGACAGGTGAGCTATTGTAATTTTAAACATCTTTTCAGCAGATAAGAAGATAAAACTGTTGAGACATTTTTACATATTTGATTTTGAAATAGCTAAAAATGAATCCATCATTTATATTATATATTTTTTTATTATTCTTTAACCTTAACCTGAACTGGCTCTTTACTTTGGAAAAAAAAACAACTCAATGCCCATGGCTGATGGGATGGCCACACACACACGTATAAGGAGACATCACCTGTCTCATCATATCTTCTATTATTCTGTAACATTAATTATTTGATACAAATACAGACGATTTTTACAGACAGTAGTTTAGCACCTCTTTTTTTACTACAGTTTTATCCAGTGTCTGATTATCAGCCTGCAGTATTAGCTTACGAAATTAAAAACGCATGGGGCGATAATAGCATAAGGAGTGTTGTTTTATTGTGTGTGTGTGTGTGTGTGTGTGTGTGTGTGTGTGTGTGTGTGTGTGCGTGCGCATGTGCCCAGCTCGTGGCAGCACAGAAAGTGGATTGTACCAATTGTTTAGCAAGTTTAAACTGTTTAAAATAATGTGCTTTAATAATATACTTTTTAAGATTTGGAATTTTTTAGCTCAAACTTTTGTTTATGATGAGCTTGTTTAAAAACAAAAAACAAAAACAAAAAAATCTAAAAAGTGCTAGTAACACCACTGCAAATAAAACTGCAGCACTGCAAATTACCATTTTACCAAATTACCATTCTTAAATTTTCTTCACTTGGCTTGTACTGTCTTGCACATTCCCTACCTGGCTAGCAAAAAATGTTATAACAATGTTTTGCAATGTTTTTAAAAGCCTGTAACGCTACAGAAGTAATGTTCCAGGAACGTTATGGAAACGTGTGACGTCATAATGGTTTGCATTACAATGTTATTAGAATGTTTCTCACATAACATTTATAGCTAGATAAATGCAATAACACCAAAATTATGGAAACATGTCAATTTAAACATTGACACAAGTGATGTAGGTGCTGTAGCAGCCTACTGCCCTGCCCTATAAAAAAACACACACACCAGTTTTGAGTTTGCTTTGCATGAAGCTGAAAAGATTTACAAAAGTATCTCTAAAAGCCTTGATGTTCATGAACCATCGTACAGCAAGAGAAAAAAAAAAACAGAAGCACATCACTGTTGCGTGTTCGCATCCCAAAGGACAGCTTTACAGTATTTCTCTCCTGAGGCCAAACTGTTCCAGAGCAGAGGTCTCAAGAGGGTTTTTTGTATCTTTGGAGAAGGGCTGTTCATATTTAGCTTTCAAGGAATTTATACAAACGCATTATATTCAGTGTTTTTTTACAATTAAATTAGGCTAAAGTCCAGACCAGAGTTCAACCCAAGGTTCATGTGTGTGTTACACTGTTTAGATATATTTGGTCCCGCTAGTTTTCATTGCACACTGCAGTTTAGTGAGCAGAATAAAGAAGTTTACGACATTCTTTCGTCATCAGCTGTGTTGGCGGAGTCTCTCAAAACTTAATATTAATCGTTTTTTAGAATGTCAGTTATGAATTCAGGGAGTTGCTTTGCCAGGTGTTGTGCCGAGTTCTAGCTCTCTGTCGGAATTCGACTCCCCTTCATGGAATCATGGACAGATTCCTTTTATCTCTGTTTATAAATAAGGGTTAATCCACTGTCACAGTAAATAAATAAATTCTCAGTCTAAGTGTTTGTGCTCATACTGCTGTGTGATGCACCTGCACGCCAAGGGGAGTTAGATTTCATCACAACACCACTTCTTTTTTCCTCTGGTTTGTTTAAAGATTACACCAACTTCCTGTAACTGGTCTGAAAGTCTGAGCCAAAGAAAAGTGAACCTGAACCATGGGTCAGTTGATCCGGACCAACACCAAATTGGTGATGACTATGACATATATAGATTTACTTTACACACGACTTGTTCGCACCTCCACCCACCTCCCACACAAAAGAGCTTATTTTCTTCATCGTTTATAACATTTTCTAATTGTATCAGACACACACATCAGACAGCTCGGGTTGAATCATACGCCACCCACTGCTTTCATCACTTACGGCATATTTTACAGCACATTTGATGGCTAATTCTTGCTGAGGGTATTACCTACTTATGTCTTCCCCAACACTCCTCAAGAAACAACACACACACACACACACAAATACTGCATGTTTAAGTATTCATGTGTAAATGTAAGTGTTCTCCTGCCTACACTGAAAAAAATAGATCTGAGCGTTAGTAAATGTAACTTAATTAAATCTGTTTTAACAACAAAAAAATACCTTTCTACCTTTACATGAATATATCTAGTTTTTAATTACTCCACATTTGTTCAAAATACAAGACATTGTGTATTTTTTCCTTAATATACTGTATTTATGTAATCCCAACAAATCTTTTTAGGTACACCTGCACAACAAACAAAAGTCTTGTTATATTTACTAGGGTTTTAGTCACTACCTGTGTTAATGCTCTTTCTACAGTGTTGGTTCATGCAGCTTTCCTATAGGCTCCTGGTACCATATATTTGCATACTGGGTGTGGCCTCTCCCTTACTTACCATCTTTGTGTTGTCTGTTGCCTAAAGCTACCTTATCCCGGGCGTGCAGTAATTATAATGTACATGTTGATTGGCAGGTCTCAGTGTTTGTGGGCTGTAAGAGCACGTTAACTTTATTCTGTGTTCCTAGTGATCACAGTATGCTGACTTTGAGCTACAGAGTTCACTCTTTACTGAGTTTACTCCTGTATTGCTCCATTATTATACTGTCAGTATTGGCAGTTAAATAAAAATATACTAAATATGTTGAGAATACCTATGGTTAACTTATGATAAGTTATGTGAATATTACTAAAGTTTTATTAACTTAAATGTGTGTTAAAATAAAGATGAATTGTTAGTTTATTTGACTAAACAGATCATTTTTTAAAAAGGACAAATTAAACACTTAAGTTGAGTTAACTCAGCTTTTTAAGGCAGCAGTGTACAAGAGAAAATTAAGTTGACAAAACTTAAATTTCCCATGTAGTGTCAATGGACTCTTTTAAGTTGACACTACCTGAAAAAGTATGTTAGCCCTACTTGAGAAAATTAAGTCGTAACTATTTGAAAAAGTACGTTAGCACTACTGGAGAAAATTAAGTAGTAAATACAATGACTACTCTTGCTTGATCTACCTAATTATCTGATGCAAAAAGTTGACATGATTTTTTTTAAGTAGATCAAGCACACTATTTTTTTCAGTGTACCTTTGAACGCATACACTCTTAAAAGTGATTTTGTATTTTAGTCAGAAGAACTTACATTATCAAGTTAAGAGAACTTACCAGCCAGTACACTGAAACGTGATCTACTTAAAAAAATCATGTCAACTGTAGTCATTGTATTTACTACTTAATTTTCTCCAGTAGTGCTAACATACGTTTTCAAATAGTTACAATCAGTGATGTCAGTAACTTACTTACAGTTGCTCTAATCTGACCCTTTTTTTCAGTAACGAGTAATCTAACGCGTTACTATTTCCAATCCAGTAGATCAGATTAAAGTTACTTATTTAAGTCACTGTGCGTTACTCTCTCTCTCTCTCTCCACCTCATCTCCTCCACACACACACACACACACACACCGCTTCCTTACCCATTCCCCCTCCGCTCTTCCCCAATCACACGCGTCTCGCTTTCTCCCCTGTCTCTCTCTCTCGCGCTCGGCGTGTCTTTAGTTTCCGCCCGTTTTCGTTTTTCGCCAGTTCTCGGGCTCCCTATCTCTTCATAAAGGCATTTTTTTGCGGCTGCGTCCCAATTCACTAGCCAGGGCAGCGGTCTGCCACAAATTTGATTGGCAGAGGAGAGCGTTTGAAGATTTTACACCACACGTGACTGGAAGTTCACTGTAGCGCAGAGCGCGTATACCTTAAAGACAAGAAAAGTTCCGGTGCTTTAAATGAACACTGTCAGAATTAAATCCTTCTCAGTAGTTGGGTCCGGTATGGGTCCGTATTGGACAACGTCTGGGTCCGGACCCGGACCGCAGTCTGCAAATATGTGATCCCTGGTCTAGACCATATACACGGTTCTGTTTTATAAAACCACTCCTTGCTGCCCTGCAGAGAACAACAAGTTCAATGTTCAGGTTTACAGTGTTAAATATGTCAGGTCAAGAAAGACTTTCTTTATTTTATATATTTTTTATAAATTATTTATTATTTATGTTTAGTAAAATCAAGAAAGACCATATTTTATTTAATTTTTTTTAAATATGTTAATTTAAGTTGATTTTTAAATTTTTATTAAAAATATATATTTTTTTAGGAAATAGCTCAACTTAATAGAGATACATTGTTGCTGTTAAAAATGCATTTTCCAATAAAGGGAGTATTGGCAAAACTGGTTATAATGTTTATGTTAAGGCGGCGGGAGGTGGTGTCTGCAGCTGCTGAAAGTAACTAATAAAGTAACTTAGTTACTTTTAAAATCAAGTCATCCATAAAGTAACTAAGTTACTTTTTAAAGGAGTAATCAGTAATCAGTAATCGGATTACTTTTTCAAAGTAACTATACCATCACTGGTTACAACTTACTTTTCTCAAGTAGGGCTTAAAATTAGTTGATATTAACTCTCAGGGAGTTTATTTCAAAAAACAGTATTTGCTGTGCACCCTTACATATACTTTCATTCTAAATTTTTTCTAATATTTTAAATGATCTAAATCACTGATTTTAAACCTAAACCCCCCAAACCCAAAACAAGAGAACACAAAGCGCAGACACAAATGACTCAAATGACATTTAGCATCTTTATTTAAGATCATGCTTGTGTGTGTTTGCATGTGTATGATGGGGGAGGGTGGGGTATGGGGGTAATTGATTCGCAGTGACATGGAAAACACTATTTTTAGTTCCTTTAGACCCCAGTTTGAGCACAATCACCCGTCAACTCGGCTACGTCCTAGAATACCTTGGTGAAATTTTTCAATAACACTAACTCGCCCCAATTAAACCTGAGCTTGCGCAAGTGTCTGGCCATGCTATTCTTACAATAATCAGGCTTACAGCCCACGCAACCACCTCTTATCTCCATTACATCGTCCCTGTGCAGAGGAAAAAGTGCAATACAGCACGGTTATCTGTTTAATATAATCATAACACTCCCTGTTCCCTGTCATTAGCGAGCCGGCGAAGGGTGAAATCAGTGAGACTTCACTATAAAAAGCATCCCACGATGTGACATGAGCAGAAAGAGAGGGGGGAAGGGGGAAGATGTAAGAAAACAAGCTGGGATTTGCATGCATCTGCTGCTGCTGCCGAGGAATTTGCTCTTCAGTACAGTAAATGCATAACTGTTGCCCATCCTGTAGAAATACTGAATGCAGGGTGTTCGCTTGCAGATCAACAACCAGATTTTGGTGCCATCTGACAGTTAATGAAAATACAATCAGCTAAAACAACAATTACCCAACACACAGTCACATAGACAGTCCCAGCTCTCAAAACAAGTCATTATTTAATCAAACTACCGTGTTTTACGCACTATAAGGCAAAAATCCTTTAATTTTAAATTGTCAGTGCGCCTTATATATAAGCTTACTGTAAATAAATGGAAGCGCTTTACTCACCCAAATAAACAGTTTTCAGGAGAGAAATCTGTGTAGATTAACATCCAGTGCTTGTTTGACTTTAACAGCAATTTTTTTAAAGAATTACAGTTTTGTTTATTAGAAGGAAAACATGGGGACATCCTTGTTCCTTACTAATGTGCCGTAATGCGCCTTATAATCCAGAGCGCCTTGTGAAAAAAAAAAATAGACCAGAAAATAGATGTTTCTTGATTGTGTGCCTTATAGTGCGACAAATACTGTAGGTATCTTTGCATTATGATGTACATGTACATTATTTATTTATTTTTTAAAAATAAGATGTAGACCTATGTCCTCAATGAACATTTTCAATGAATATTTACTAATAACATTTGCAATGAATGCCAAAAAATTGCTACTAATGTAAGCATATGTTTGTCTATTTTAACTAAATTTATACATTACCATTTAGAAGGTTTTTTGTTATTTTATTTTCCTACATTATGAATGAATACTGAAGTCATTCAGACTTCCTGAAGGAACACATACAAAAACAAACCAGAATACTCTCTGAAGCATTTAAACGGCTCTTAAATGGGAGCTATAAACTTGTGGTTTCTGAGGCTGGTAACTCTGAAGCAAAGGTAACTCTTGTTCTTCCTTTCCAGGGGAAGTCCTGATAAGGGCCAGTTTCATCATAATGTTTTTGAAGGTCTTTGTGACTGCACTTGAGGATACTTTCAAAGTTCTTGATTTTTTTTTTTGATTGACTGACCTTTTTTTTGTTTATTTAGTTGAGTAGTTCTTGCCATAATATGTATCGTATGTAATTTGTACCAACTCTACCTCTACTGATGCTCTCAAAAATATTAAGAGAGCAAGAAATTTAAGTTATTAACTCTTGACAAGTTCAGCACAGCTGTTAACTAAAACCTATTCCAGGTGACTCTACTTACAAAAGCTGGGAAATTGACAAGATGTTTAAAGATTTCATTTAAGCAAGAGGTGCTACTTTAAAGATTCTGAAATATAAAACATATTCTGGTTTGTTTACACATCTGATTTAGCACCTAAGGCAGTTTGATAAGTGGAGTTTTATAACGTATATTTGGGAATTTGATCCACGCACTTACTCCTCCCACTCTCCAACCTATATAAACCATCACTTCCTCTCTACCTGCGTGTCGAACAACCTCGCACCCACCTCGGCTGTATTCGGAATGGCATACTACACTCTAAAAAACAGAGGTACGATATGAGTACTTTTTTGTACTCAAAGGTACACTCTTCATAATTGTACCCTCCAAGGTACAATATTGGTCTTTACAGGGTCAGGTTTGTTCCCTCTGAAGTACAAAGTCATTTCTAACAGCAATAAGTACAAATTTGTACCATTTAACCAAACAAAAGGTACATTCAGTATTCTGTATCACTGTACTAATTAACAATATATATTTTAATTGCACATTTTTTATTTGAAAGCCAGTCAATTTTGCATCATCAAGTTTTTGAGCCATATTTAGTTGATGATAATGTTTATAATCTTTATGATCTTTACTGCCACAAAAACCATGGGTACAAAAAAGGACTTTCACTGAAAGGTACTTTTTTGTACCTCAATATAAGGTACAGCCCCAGCGACAAGCTTTGTACTCTTTTAAGTACAAATCTGTACTTACTTTTCTTAGAGTGTACATACTAGTCGCGTACTAAATCTGCCTAAAGCTAGTATGCAGTACACAGTATGCGACCAAACTGAGGATCTGTAGTGCACTACAGGTACCCGGATGGTGTACTACTCCGCTCCGATTTCGCAGTGTGCATGGGGAGCTATCTTCGCGGTGTACTGCATCCCATCATGCATTGCGACTGGCTTCTCCAGCTCGCTTCAGAAAAAAACAAGATGGAGGCGAGTGCGAGAGATTTTTAAATTTTATACATAAATATATTTTTAAATTAAGGGAATTATTTTGGAAAGTATTGGCTCACCGCTGTCGAGACCCTCCGCTGCCGCGGCCGAGCGCTGTCCGCCGCCGGGACCCTCCGCTGCCGCGGCCGCGCGTTCTCCGCGGGTGGGGACCCTCCGCTGCCGCGGCCGCGCGCTCTCCGCGGCGGGGACCCACCGCTGCCGCGACCGAGCGCTTTCCGCGGCCGGGACAGTGGAGGGTCTCTACAGCGGTGAGCCATTACTTTCCTTGATGCAGTAAATAATTCCCTCAGTTTTAATAAATTATTCTGTTATTTTAATAAATGATTCCCTCAGTTTTAATAAATGATTCCCTCAGTTTTAATAAATTATTCTGTTATTTTAATAAATGATTCCCTCAGTTTTAATAAATTATTCTGTTATTTTAATAAATGATTCCCTCAGTTTTAATAAATGATTCCCTCAGTTTTAATAAATTATTCTGTTATTTTAATAAATGATTCCCTCAGTTTTAATAAATTATTCTGTTATTTTAATAAATGATTCCCTCAGTTTTAATAAATTATTCTGTTATTTTAATAAATGATTCCCTCAGTTTTAATAAATTATTCTGTTATTTTAATAAATGATTCCCTCAGTTTTAATAAATTATTCTGTTACTTTAATAAAAAATTCCCTCAGTTTTAATAAATCGTTCTCTTTATTTAATAAATAATTCCCTTTGTTTAATAAATCGTTCTGTTGATTTAATAAATAATTCCCTCAGTTTAAATACATATTTTTCTTTTAAATAAGGGAATTATTTGAATACAAATTAATAAAATTGTTTGATTTGTGTTGAGATTGTGTAAATATGAATGAGAGTTTGTTTAAATGTGTTCTTCTTGTTGGTACTTACATAGATGAAAATAGTAATCTACTAAAATAAATAGAAAAACATATTTAAATATAACTGGAACATACTTGGGTTGTGGGGGCTGCTGCTAATTGGTTGTTAGAATTGGGTTAGCTGCTAAACTCTAAAATAAAAGCAGCAATTGCTGTTCTGGACAGTATGCAGATCTCATTAGTTTTAATAATGAAAAGGTAGGACATTTTTCATGTTCTTTCTGTTTACAACTCACTCTAAGGAATTCGGAGCACTGATTGGTGTGTCAGGGACCGTGTAGGGTACTACAATCAAAAGTGTTACAGTACCGAATACTACATACTGGGCAGTGTGTAGTATGCAGTACATACTAGTGCAGTATGCAGTACGCAGTATATTCACGCTTTTACAGCGAAGCTGCCCCGAACTCCTGCCCAATCATCTAAGTTCGTCCCCCCTTCGCTTTCCCTTCTCTTTCAGTCAAGGGCGTGGGGAAATACTAGCAAATTAGCTGCTGAATGAGGTGTGGCAAACACAGGTACACTAAAAATAAAAAAACAAAAAAGCTTTTTAGGAAATTCAAAGAATCTCAAAATGAGTTTCATGATAACTGATCATTTATGATTGGAATGCTAATATGCTTATTTAGCAATACATTTACTATACCATTACAAAGTTTTTCAAACTGTTGTATGACTTAAAAAAAAAAATATATAGACTCATTGGCAAATTGATGACTAAATACTAGATCAATTTTACTAATTTAGAACTTGATGACAAACAGCATATTTAAAAAGTAACTCAATGAGCATATTAGTGAGGCAGAATCTCTTAGAACTAAAGATGAACAGAAGTTAACAAATCTGTGAAAATCTGCATCTAACACTGTGACACAAATTGTTCTTCACACACAGGGGCAATCAGGCACAGGTGAGGGGAATCACTAATTACTCACAGGTGCAGAGGATCAGAATTCAGGTGACAATGAGCGCGGGAACTGTCCAAGAAGCATAGGACTGTGTTCTGAGAGAAAGTGATATTCTCAGTAATTCAAGCCAGAGTGTTAGTAGCAGAAATAGGTCCAGAAAGTCTTAAAAAGATTGACACCATTAATATTAATTAATATTAATAATTTTACACCAGGTCCCAACTTTTTTTGGAATTAGGGTTGTGTATTCTCGGTGTGTAGAAAGTGAACAAACAGTGAAGTAATCTGTTGTACACACGGATGTTCCAGGCCCATTGCTGGGATTTGCTCCTGGCATCTGTCTTTAGTCCTGAACTTCCGTAAATAGCCTGGTCGGGGTCTTTTGGGGGCTGGACCACACTGAGCACTCTGCACATAATCCAAAAGCTGCAAAAGACTGAGACTGTCTGCAGTCTCCATGGCTACCACCAAGTTAGCGAGAGTTGGAGTGTGTGTGTGTGTGTGTGTGAGTGAGGGTGTGTATGTGTGTGTCTCACTCAAGCTCACTCTCTCTCTCTCTCTTTTTTAGGAGAGATTTGAATTATCAGTTTGAGGTGCTGAAGGATTCCTGTTCTTCGCTTGCCAACAAATTTCTTGGCACCTGCTCTTCCTCTGAAAATATAGCTATCACAGGAATACACTAATGTTACCAAAATACTGAATGAAAGCCAGTTTGGAATGCTTAGTATAATGCAATTTTAATAATGCAGCATTTTACACCATGCTAATTGCTACCTAATAGCTTTCAGATTGGCTGAGTGTTTCTGATGACATTATACCAGAACTCTAAATTACACCATCCTCCCCAAACATTTGCAAAATATCCACTGAGTAAGTGATCAGAAAAAGTGTGGATGGAATGAGTGGTTTGTGGGGAACTGTGCACTGGACCAAATGGCTACAGGTTTTTTAAGAATTAAAGATTCGTTCAGAATTTAAGAATTAAAGATTCATAAGCAATCATTGTATGATCATTAATCAAAGCAATTTGTTCATATTTGGTATCTGTACAAACCTCATCCACAGTTTTTGCATCATTATCTGGATCTGAATACATGATATCTTAAACAGAAAGATGTTACATGTTTTTTTATTGAATAGACTACGTTCACAAATAATGTTACGTACACCACAAACAGTGCTGCGACATGGCTGGTTTAAAAAAAAAAAAAGTCTACCAGAAAAAGTGGTAGGCAGTGTGTTTACTTCTATAAAACATACCCAGTGAGTAACTAAATGATTCATTGACTGAATTAACCACTTATATGTCAAAATTGGAACATATATTACAACTTTTCAGCCCAAAATTACGAAGCTACGCCATGACATACCTTTTTTTAAAATGCCATTTTCCAGAGAGGACCAGAATTGGGAGAGCTACAAATAATGTAGCGTAACAACATTAAAATGCCACACTGGCAGTTGCTAAGGTGTGTTGGATGATTGCTTGGGTGTTGCAGCCTAGATGCTGTTGCACCACATGTGATTGGTTAAGTGTTGCATGTATCCAGCTCTGATGATAATTGTGTTCTCTCAGGCTCTGACTGCTGATGGAAAGCAGCATGATCTGGGATTCAAACCAACGATCCTCAGATCATAGTGCCTTAATCCGCTGGAAGACATGGAGCTATTGGACCTGTAGGCTGATCATTTTGGAAGGGTTTTCAGTAATGTAAAAGAAATTTCTGAATAAATTTGAATTTAATTGAAAAGAATTGAATCTAAATGAACTGTGTGTGTGTGTGTTTGTGTGTGTGTGTGTGTGTGTGTGTGTGTGTGTACGGATGCCAGATGTGGACAAAGTCATGGAAGCTCATTATGAGAAAAGACTCTTTCGAATTTGAGTGGAAAACAATAGGAGGTGAATACAGTATACAGGCTCCATGACATTAACAGCTTGTTACAGCTCAAAGGAAAGAAGCTTCAAATGCCTGACGAGATACAGTGTGGAGGCACTTTCAGCACAGAGAGAAGAAGAGGAAGATGGGGGGCACAAGAGGGGGGTGGTCTCACACAGTGCCCTGAGCAATGTGTGTGTGTGTGTGTGTGTGTGTGTGTGAATCCAATGAGGGAGGAGGGAAAAGACATTTCAGTATGTGTGTGTGTGTGTGTGTGTGTGCGTGTGTGTGTATCTCTGTGTGAATGTGGCTAGCCTGTGGCTTAGGCTAGGCCTGGCAGGGAAGACCCCCCCACTGGGTCACTTCCGCTGTATGGCTGGCACGCTGACTGAGTACCCTCCATAGCACACACACAGACACACACACACACACACACACACACACACACACACACACACACACTAACAAAGAGGCCTGATGATAATCTGACACATTTGTTTGAGAACACACACTGATGTTAGCAGCTAACGAGCTTGCCAGCGTTTGTATATGGTCAGAGCAAGTGTGTAAAATGATAAAATGATTAAAAAGTGTATTAATAAAGTTTTTTTCCACCACAACAGATTATTTCACAAGTATTGGGTAAATGATTTGTTTCATTTTTCACTGGCGCTACAAAGCTCATGTGGCTAACAACAGACTGTGGTTAACCTGCATAACTCTTGTTTGAAAAACAGCCTGGGCAGTAAAGCTGATTAAGCTGGTTGACCAGTATAGAGTATGTTTCTCATTCGGTGTTTGGGGTTTAGCTGGTCTACCAGCATAATCAAATGCACCAATTTGTTAAAAAGTATGACCAAGCTTAGCATGAACAAGCTTGACCATCATGATCACTGGAGAAGAGATATTCCTTCAAACTCAAATAAAAACTTATAATATTCCCAAGAGAGCATTCAGAATTCGGCCCAAGATGGTTTATGTATGGAAGCATCATGCGGAACTGGGATGAACTGGGAAGTAGGAAAATTCACTGGAATTCACTGCAGGAAACACTAAAGCTTGGCTCACCGGTGGCAATAAATCTGCTTTACTTAATCTTATTTATTTTACTTTTTAGTTTACTTGTTTTAGTTTTTTACCCAATTGTTTATTTTCTTATTGTAAATCAGTTATTTGTATTCCTTTTTTTATTAATAGGTAGTTTTAGCTTGATTGTGTTAATGAATGATTTTACCTTAACCTTTTTTTTTTTGTTGTTACTTTTTTTTACTTCTCCTTTTGTTTTCTTTTTATTTTACTTCCTTATTAATTTATCATAATTTGGTCATTTTATATTATTTACACTTAATTTTACTTTCTTTTTCATGTTTATTAGCTGCTAATTGTCTCTGTTTTTTCTTTTACCTAAGATGATTAAATCTAAATTTTGATCTTTTTTATTCCCTGTTGTAGTAAATGCCCGGCTGCACTGAAAATCAGGCTCACCCTCAAAATCAATGTTGACTTATTGATGATTGATTGACTGATTGATTAATTGAATGTGGTTTATACCGAGCAACTGGAGAATTGCCACATGTGGCACTTGTGTGAGTCAGTTGTGAGAGGAGCTTTTGGACTAAAATCAGGACTAGATTCAAACCAGATCCGAGCTGATGCAACTCAGCCTTGCTTGGGGTATTCAGGCCAGAACTGGCTGGAGGAATTTAAATTATATAGGTTATGACTGAATTACGACTGGCTCTCTAGTTCCTACAAGTGTCCTACATATATAGTGTCTCAAACTGTCCCATAATACCATGTCATTTTTAAGGATGGAAAAAAAATCTGTAAGCACCACAGACAATCCCTGCATTTTTTAACATAACAAACACAAAAAAACAGTGGTCTTGCGTCTTTCAGGCTACGATCACCCAGCAGGGAAAAGTGTCCCAAATCTGATTTTCTGACCAAATCCAATGTTTACACAGTCCTTCTAATGTGACTCATATCTGACATGTGTCTGAATGCTTTGTAAGTGACACATGCGCAGCAGAGCAATGCTTCACGTTAAGTTTCACTTTAATCTCGGCCAAAATCTCAAGAGCTACAAAGGTGTTCAGGCAGCAGCTCAGTTAATCACAGAGAATTTGTTCCAGCTTTCAGAAACAAGATCATGTTCAGAGAGCCACAGCCCATTTTCAGGCCAATTCTTTAGAAACACTGTGATGCTGTGACATGAGTCTTCTAATATTTTTTAAACAGAGACGTCAGTCATAATATTAATGAGCTCTTTTACATTGTTATTCCACCAATTAAGCTTTAAATGACTGCTGTTGTCAATTTTCCAATCTCCTTACAGTCATTTTCCACAATACTCGCTGCATGTTTTCCTTTACTTTGCTGTAAAAGTCACATGAATTCTGATCTGTTTGTATATTGGGTGTATCTGGTTGCATCAGATTTCATTACCACATATTGAAGTGGTCCAGATCGAAATAAAAAATGTCAGATTAAATAAATGTTTTGCTGTTTACACAACCACACAAATGACACACCTGTGTTACAAATGACGTAAAGATGGGATTTGGGCCACGTTTCCCTGTTGTGTGAACACAGCCTTAGAGTCAAAGAGAAAAAGTAAGGCCATACAGATCCTGTACGGTTGGATGGTTTAGTTAATGGACTTGTAATGAGAAGGCCACGAGTACAGCTCACTAAGAGCTTACTGCTGTTCATCCCCCCAGGATACCACATTACCCTCTGTGATTCTGAGGCTCTGCCACATTGCATGTTTTCTCTTAAATTCAGGACACTTGGTGTTCATTAGTCAGGGAAGTTTTCTTCATTAGAGAAGCAAGGGCCTGTATATTATAGATCATTGTTTAAGTTGCAAATCAGACCATTCAGTGTATGTTTGATGAGCTTTTACACTCACTCACAACTCTTGTGGGTGTTTCTGGGGGCGCTATCATTGGTGGGTGGGCATTGATTTGCCTGGACATTGATCCAGCATAAGTTGAACAAAGCATTGTGCAACGGGCATCAAAAGGTTACTGGTTCAACTCCATGAGAGAGTGAGGGTAAGGGGAGTTTAGGAACACAGTATATACTGTACAGTTAATATGACATCAGCCTCAAGACTGTCTTTACAAAGACAAAGGATGATTGCCATGCTTTGTGTTTCAGTCCCATGATGAGAAGGTCAAATGAAGGATGTTGAGAGCTTGGCATCCCACTGGTGATTGCTTGAGTAATGGGCAAATTCAATTCTGACATGCTGTTCTGGGTTAATGGTCAATGATGACCAAGAATTGCTTCTACCTGTATGTGTCCTCATAATATGTAGGCATGATAATGCGCATATTGTGAGGGAGAGGACACATAAAATACAGAAATACCTTTAAAGGAGAGAACAAAAGAAGCAAGAAATGTAGGATATAGCATACAGAATTTGGTCTTATATAAAATCCCCAATCAGAAAGATTTCAATTGACTTTAATTGGACTGCAAACAATATCTGGAGCAGGAATGTATATACAGTATATTAAGAAAAGAAATTAAAGCTGATGTCCATAAATTTTGGGATTTGGTGGTTAAGGGCCCTCGCTGGTGAGAATGAGTAGTTGCACTCAGCATGCGAAAGAATCATTTTAAACCTGATGGGTGTGATGCAGTCTTCTTTTCAGAGTGGATGAATCTGATTCCAGGTTATGTTCAGTCAGAGAGAGAGCATGCTCAGTCAGAAACTTCACTTTAACTACACACTTTGTTTTTATTATGAATGAATGAGCTACTGAGCTCTGAGTTTCCACTTCTGAAGTCTCCATTGCTCCACCAGCCGCTTGCGTTAAGCCGGATCCTCTTTTAGAGGCTGTACATGTAATGTAAGTACATAATGACGCACGACACGGCCAGAAGAACTCCTGCGAAAAGCGACCCGACACCCCAGTTTTTAGAATGAATATATTAGGCTTAGCAGAGATGGTCGTTCCAGCTCACTGGTACCATTAAACAAAATATTTTATCCCTTCTCCACTCAGAAATGCTCCTGCTTTCAGTTTAGAAACTAAATAATACTGCCTGCCACAATAATTGTAAAATGTCATATTTACAGATAGAAACTCCATAAAGTAATATGGAGAACTTGATCTTTTTGTGAATCAAAACATTTGTTCAGATACTGAGCAAAGACCAAAATCCACGCATGTCCATATTCTAGCCTAACTAACTGTAATTAGGCCTTAAAATCCTAGAACTACATTAGTCACTGTCCAACAGCAAAGACTTGTTTGGCAAGGTTCACTTTCAGGTTGAGCCCAAATTTCCCTGGGGAAAGTCGGAAATAGTCACTACTTTTAATGAGCAGATCAGTCAGTAACACAGAAGACAAGGCCAGAAGTCAATGACATTTTAACACCTAACTGAGGTTGCCAAAGTGGAAACCAGCTTTTAAAGGTATCTCTTCTTGCAGGGCCAGGCTTGTGATGGCTGGTCAGGCTCATGGGAAGGCAACATGAATTATTGGAGTTTCAGGAAGGCCTAGCAGTGACTGTTAGATGGATGAGAAATCCTCTTTCTGAAATTGATTGAGCATTTTACATTCCTCAGTCTACAATGTCATGTGTTTATAATGGATACTTTACAGAAGGCATTACGACCCACAGTGGACAGCGCAGTAGATCATGATCATGATTAGCGAAATCTTGCTAGAATTGTTTGTGCAAACAGAAATCACATCCATATTTAAAGGGCGACATATTATACAAAACCTCTCGACTTCCCCCCTAAAAACTCTAAGCGCCAAAAAATGCATCCATCCGTTTTCTCTAAATCAGTTGAAAAAGTTTGGTGTTAGTATCATAGTATCATATGCTTCTATAAACTGTTTGTATGTCTCCCTTATTGTGACATCACAATATGAAAACCTGCATTGAACCTCCCTGGTCAGTCTGTAACTGGACCTGGACTAGATGAGAATGAGATTAACCGGCCAGACTGAGGAATAGAATTGGGCCTAGAATTTAGGTTAGGTTTAGAACTAGGCTTTGGATTAAGAAGAATGATTAGGATTAAGTTTTGTGGTGTGGTATAGGTTCTGGACTGAGGTTGAGGTTAAATTAATTAATGAGAACTGTGAAAACATATCTACAAATTTGATTTGCCTATTCATCACATTCACAGTAGAATTATTATGCAAAGCAATTGATATAACAAAAAATAGTATACTATCATATATTTTGTGCTCTGGTTAAGTTTATGAAAATTATATAAAATGAATGTAGTATATAGTACTTGGGAAAAATAATTTTGTAAATAAAATATATAAGTTCAGGAAAATCTTTATTTAAAAATATATGTATTTTTTAAGTTCACTGTACTAAAAAAATGTATTACATGAATTTTAAATTTCTTTTAAGGTAATCGATTACAACAAAAGTTTTGAGTTTAGTGAACTTGGGCTTTACAGTATATAATAACTAGCTAGTTAATATTTTTTGGGAAATTATTTGGAATGAAATAGAAATTATATTTAAAAGTCAATCAGACATTTAAGTGAACATAAAGTTAATGAACTCCTGGTGAAATATAATATCGTTCTATATATAAGTACTTATTTATATATATTTATATATATTTATATATCTTTCGAACTGGAGCAGGTCCCCAGCCCTCCAACACATAAAGCTGGCAAACATCTAGACCTGATCTTCACTCGTAACTGTGACACCGACTCTCTAACTGTCACTCCTTTGCACGTCTCAGATCACTACTTTATGAAACTCAATGTTCATATTTCAAATAAACCCACAGCTACTCCTACTATGGTCTCGTTCCGCCGAAATCTTCGAGATCTCTCAGCAGACCAGCACTCCTCGCTGGTGACTGACAATATGCCTCCATTAGGCTCATTTTCATCACTCAATGTAAATGATGCCACTGACACTCTCTGCTCCACACTAAGCTCCTGTTTGGACAACCTCTGTCCTCTTACATCTCGAGCCATTAGCTCAAACAAACCGCAGCCATGGCTTAAAAATGACACACTCAGGGAACTACGCTCCAAACTCCGAGCTGCCGAAAGAAAATGGCAAAAAAACAAAAAAACAAGCAGACCTAAAAAATTACAAACTGCTCCTGGCTTCTTTTTCAGCCAACCTCACTACTGCTAAAGCTGAATTTTATCACAATAAATTCTGCTCTCTCACAGACTCCCGGAAACTATTTGCTACATTTAAATCACTACTCAACCCTCCGCCTCCTCCTCCGGCTACATGCCTTACGGCTGAAACACTTGCCTCATTCTTTACTGGCAAAATGGCGGCCATCAGCAACCAGTTTACTGATGCACAATGTAGCAGTCCTACTACATCCTCTACTGCCCGGTGTCCCTCCACCGAAGGCGTTGCTTTCTCCTCGTTTACCCCTCTCACTGAGAACGAGACACTGGCTCTCCTAACACGTAGCCGTCCTACTACGTGTCCGCTTGACCCAATTCCTTCAAACCTACTGCAAACTATCGCACCTGCAATCATTCCGGCTATCACTCACACGATCAATGCCTCTTTAACTTCTGGTGTATTCCCGACTGCTTTCAAACAAGCACATGTGACACCACTGCTTAAAAAGCCTTCTCTCAACCCCACCCAGGTTGACAACTACAGACCGGTCTCACTGCTACCCTTTCTCTCTAAAACACTAGAAAGAGCAGTTCTAAATCAGGTCTCTAGCTTCCTCTCCCAGAATGACCTTCTGGACTAGAACCAATCTGGGTTCAAAAAAGGACACTCTACCGAGACGGCTCTGTTGTCTGTGACTGAAGCGTTGAAAACTGCCAGAGCTGCAGGTCAGTCCTCAGTGCTCATTCTGCTGGACCTCTCGGCCGCATTTGACACAGTCAACCATGACTTCCTCCTAACTATACTCTCAAACATGGGGATCGCAGACAATGTGCTGTCATGGTTCAGATCGTACCTCACTGGGCACTCGTTCAAGGTGTCATGGCAAGGACAGCTGTCCTCAGCCCGCTCCTTATCCACTGGGGTTCCCCAAGGTTCGGTACTGGGACCCCTTCTCTTCTCCATATACACCACCTCTCTTGGTCAGGTTGTCCGCTCACACGGATTTTCCTACCATTGCTTTGCTGATGACACCCAGCTATACCTGTCGTTCTCACCTGAAGATCACTCAATCTCTGCACGGATATCGCAGTGTCTCTCTGACATATCCTCATGGATGAAGGAGCATCACCTTCAATTAAATCTCTCAAAGACTGAACTTCTGGTTATACCAGCAAAACCATCTTTTCAACACAACTTCTCTATAAGTATCGACTCTCTCTCTCTCTCACCGACAAAGGTTGCTAGGAACCTGGGTGTTATGGTTGATGACCAACTCTCCTTCACGCACCATGTGGCCTCAGTTGCTCGGTCCTGCCACTTTGTGCTCTATAACATCCGAAAAATTAGACCGTTCTTGACGCAACAGGCCACCCAACTCCTGGTGCAAGCGGTCGTCATCTCACGCCTCGACTACTGCAATGCCCTGCTAACTGGCCTCCCGGCCTGTGTAGTAAAACCACTCCAGATGATCCAGAACGCAGCAGCACGTCTGGTCTTCAACCAGCCAAAACGGGCACATGTCTGCCCGCTGCTCATTGAGCTCCATTGGCTACCAGTTGATGCTCGCATCAAATTCAAAGCTCTTACAATCGCCTACAAGGTGATGACAGAACAGGCTCCTTCCTACCTGCACTCGCTCCTGAAGGCTTACGCTACCTCCCGGCCGCTGCGCTCCTCCAATGAACGTCACCTCGCTTTGCCAAACACTCACACAAAGCAATCCAGACTGTTCTCATACAGAGTTCCGCAATGGTGGAACAAACTACCTTCCACTACCAGATCAGGAGAATCTCTCGCTATCTTTAAGAAACTCCTGAAGACAGAGCTCTTCAAAGAGCACTTACTCTCTTAACACCTCTAACACACTAACTACTTCTAACCTCATTTCACTCCTCTATCCTATTATTCCCCTTTGACCTCCTTTTATCCCTATCCAAAGATGTTTTACCTTTAAACTTATTTTACATTGTACTTGACTATTGTAAGTCGCTTTGGACAAAAGCGTCTGCCAAATGTAATGTAATGTAATGTAATAAGTACTACCCAAGACTAGTGCCTTTTATTCACAATAAAACTGCACAGAATTATCTTCTGTGTATTTTATTGAAGTAGAGCTAGGACACTTCAGGGCACTTTTCTTAAGACTGGAGAAGTGTGTCTTGCACTTGGCATGTAATATTAAGAAAACATCACAAAGCAAGCTCTCATTTAGTCTTCTCCCTGTGGCCTGGTGAGTCGACGGCAGTGCTAAACAATGGCCTGTAATGAGTAAGTGAAAAGAGAAGAGGGGATTTGGGAGATGTGACTTACAGGGAAATAAACAATGATGCCTCCACCAGGCTCATTTTCATCACTCAATGTAAATGATGCCACTGACACTCTCTGCTCCACACTAAGCTCCTGTTTGGACAACCTCTGTCCTCTTACATCTCGAGCCATTAGCTCAAACAAACTGCAGCCATGGCTTAAAAATGACACACTCAGGGAACTACGCTCCAAACTCCGAGCTGCCGAAAGAAAATGGCAAAAAAACAAAAAACAAGCAGACCTAAAAAATTACCAACTGCTCCTGGCTTCTTTTTCAGCCAACCTCACTACTGCTAAAGCTGAATTTTATCACAATAAATTCTGCTCTCTCACAGACTCCCGGAAACTATTTGCTACATTTAAATCACTACTCAACCCTCCGCCTCCTCCTCCGGCTACATGCCTTACGGCTGAAACACTTGCCTCATTCTTTACTGGCAAAATGGCGGCCATCAGCAACCAGTTTACTGATGCACAGTGTAGCAGTCCTACTACATCCTCTACTGCCCGGTGTCCCTCCACCGAAGGCGTTGCTTTCTCCTCGTTCACTCCTCTCACTGAGAACGAGACACTGGCTCTCCTAACACGTAGCCGTCCTACTACGTGTCCGCTTGACCCAATTCCTTCAAACCTACTGCAAACTATCGCACCTGCAATCATTCCGGCTATCACTCACACGATCAATGCCTCTTTAACTTCTGGTGTATTCCCGACTGCTTTCAAACAAGCACATGTGACACCACTGCTTAAAAAGCCTTCTCTCAACCCCACCCAGGTTGACAACTACAGACCGGTCTCACTGCTACCCTTTCTCTCTAAAACACTAGAAAGAGCAGTTCTAAATCAGGTCTCTAGCTTCCTCTCCCAGAATGACCTTCTGGACTAGAACCAATCTGGGTTCAAAAAAGGACACTCTACCGAGACGGCTCTGTTGTCTGTGACTGAAGCGTTGAAAACTGCCAGAGCTGCAGGTCAGTCCTCAGTGCTCATTCTGCTGGACCTCTCGGCCGCATTTGACACAGTCAACCATGACTTCCTCCTAACTATACTCTCAAACATGGGGATCGCAGACAATGTGCTGTCATGGTTCAGATCGTACCTCACTGGGCGCTCGTTCAAGGTGTCATGGCAAGGACAGCTGTCCTCAGCCCGCTCCTTATCCACTGGGGTTCCCCAAGGTTCGGTACTGGGACCCCTTCTCTTCTCCATATACACCACCTCTCTTGGTCAGGTTGTCCGCTCACACGGATTTTCCTACCATTGCTTTGCTGATGACACCCAGCTATACCTGTCGTTCTCACCTGAAGATCACTCAATCTCTGCACGGATATCGCAGTGTCTCTCTGACATATCCTCATGGATGAAGGAGCATCACCTTCAATTAAATCTCTCAAAGACTGAACTTCTGGTTATACCAGCAAAACCATCTTTTCAACACAACTTCTCTATAAGTATCGACTCTCTCTCTCTCTCACCGACAAAGGTTGCTAGGAACCTGGGTGTTCTGGTTGATGACCAACTCTCCTTCACGCACCATGTGGCCTCAGTTGCTCGGTCCTGCCGCTTTGTGCTCTATAACATCCGAAAAATTAGACCGTTCTTGACGCAACAGGCCACCCAACTCCTGGTGCAAGCGGTCGTCATCTCACGCCTCGACTACTGCAATGCCCTGCTAACTGGCCTCCCGGCCTGTGTAGTAAAACCACTCCAGATGATCCAGAACGCAGCAGCACGTCTGGTCTTCAACAAGCCAAAACGGGCACATGTCACCCCGCTGCTCATTGAGCTCCATTGGCTACCAGTTGATGCTCGCATCAAATTCAAAGCTCTTACAATCGCCTACAAGGTGATGACAGTACAGGCTCCTTCCTACCTGCACTCGCTCCTGAAGGCTTACGCTACCTCCCGGCCGCTGCGCTCCTCCAATGAACGTCACCTCGCTTTGCCAAACACTCACACAAAGCAATCCAGACTGTTCTCATACAGAGTTCCGCAATGGTGGAACAAACTACCTTCCACTACCAGATCAGGAGAATCTCTCGCTATCTTTAAGAAACTCCTGAAGACAGAGCTCTTCAAAGAGCACTTACTCTCTTAACACCTCTAACACACTAACTACTTCTAACCTCATTTCCTTCTTCCTCTCCTTCACTCCTCTATCCTATTATTCCCCTTTGACCTCCTTTTATCCCTATCCAAAGATGTTTTACCTTTAAACTTATTTTACATTGTACTTGACTATTGTAAGTCGCTTTGGACAAAAGCGTCTGCCAAATGTAATGTAATGTAATGTAATAAGTACTACCCAAGACTAGTGCCTTTTATTCACAATAAAACTGCACAGAATTATCTTCTGTGTATTTTATTGAAGTAGAGCTAGGGCACTTCAGGGCACTTCTCTTAAGACTGGAGAAGTGTGTCTTGCACTTGGCATGTAATATTAAGAAAACATCACAAAGCAAGCTCTCATTTAGTCTTCTCCCTGTGGCCTGGTGAGTCGACGGCAGTGCTAAACAATGGCCTGTAATGAGTAAGTGAAAAGAGAAGAGGGGATTTGGGAGATGTGACTTACAGGGAAATAAACAATGATAATGAAAAACAGTAATTGTGTGTCAGAGACTTGCATCCAGGAACATTGAGAGATTTCGTCCGGTAACACGGCAATAAAACACACTCCAAGAAGATTTAGAACCTACAAGAAAAAAATTCAATCTTTATCAGTTACAAACGTTCCAGCTTGTTTTGAGAGGCAAATTGGTACGTGTGGTCTGTGGTTTACCTTTATGTATTACATACTCTATGATAATAATAATTGGTAATTTTCCTTAAAAGGCTGTGGTAGAGTCTCTTTGCACAATTATACACTATTATGTAATTAATCAAGAAATGTTAACGCAAATTATATATTATACCAAGTTTTACCACAACTGCTGAAATTCACTCGTTTTACAGAGCTTATTGATTTATTAGCAGTTTTTCTTAGTAATATAAGCATGATATTCCTACTGTTGAGTTCAGGAGGTAGATCACTTTTTAATTAAGGCACATTTGGCATTTTTTGTTTCAGTCAATCAATGTGTTTAATTCTGTATTAGATGATTAAATAAGTTAATACAATGTGAATGAAGGTTTTCATTGCTGTTCTTGCACGCTTGCAAAGTCAGGGGCCCTCGGCCCGCACCCATTAGCTTACGCATTAGCCTTATTTATAAAAACAGACCAGAAAGTAGACATTTATTGATAGTGCATCTTATAATCCAGTGCGCCTTATAGTCCGAAAAATAGGGTAAATAAAATCTCATTGTTATGATGCATTTACTCTTATTTATATTTAAATATCTAATCTAATTATATATCTAATTAAAAGTTTCAGTACTAAAGGAGACTTCCGAAATACAGCGCTTTTAGCCAATGCTCCCAACAGGCTTACAATGCTACAATGCTGGTGGTGAATGGAAAAGATTCCAAAATTAATTCAGTGGAAATGCATGAATATTAAAGAGATATTTTGAGCTGCTGGAATTCATTCATGCATTTCCACGATATCAATTTCTGTTCCCCAAAGCTACTATTTCATTCATGCTCGTCATGAATATATTGTGACTTAATTTCAAGATGGCAGCCCCCAGAGAACTAGTTCAGGGTACTGTGTGTATAAACATCTGTCTTTTTAATAAACTACCCGTGCACTTTCAAAGTTCTCAGTGCTTTGTTTTAAATGTCAGGGCCCTCAGAATTCTATCAATGAAATCTGGAGCTACTTTGAGGTTGTTAATGGTCCAAACATAGCAATGTATTTGCATGGGCAAAGTTATGCCCCTATCGCTAGCATTGTCAGCCTGTTGTGGTGTTTCAGAATGCTGGAAGTACATGGAGGTTGGGCTATTTGAAAAAGCTTGTATTTGTTATATGTTTCACACCTTTATTCACACCTTTAAAGAGTCACTAAACCTAAACCATATTTTTTTCATTAATAGCTGAAATGTGCTCCAAATGCGTCTCACCACTATCAGAGGCACACTGCAGCTGCTGCCTCTCCCTCCTGCCTTAACTCTAAACCCATACATCTTCCAGTGTCCCACCCAAACTACACCTCCCATTTTTTTAGCCTTTTTCAAAGTTTAGCTGAGGGTGAAGTCAACAAAAAACAAGGGGGTTTATTATCCCTTTAAGAAGAAAAATTGTGATTAATTGCAGCAAATTGTGTGATTAATTAGTTCTTCTTTTATAAACAGCTCTATTATGCACACATTACTAACTAGGCCTGTTCTAAATTAGGCAAATGAGTTAATTAATGTGTGATATAAATTAACTACTGTATAAAGCAGACTTTACAATTGGATGTTCATTCTAGAAATGCCCTTGTTTGGAGCCCTAATGCACTATTACACACTTTTATACACACATCAGTCACCAGGCCTGTACCTAAAAAAAAGCTCAAGCCTAAAAATAATGTTCCTGCTTGCTTTGAGAAGCAAATGGATCCATTTGTTCCCATGTAGTGAGTACTTTGCATTACATGCCATATGTTTCACATATTCATAAGATGTGAAGTGGAACAGAGGGCAGTGAAGTGCTTTTTGAATTCTAAATTGATGTGGGTTAACGGAATCAAAATAAATTATTGATCAAATGTGTTTTTCTCCCACCGGTAGCACTGTTTGAGACTTTATTTATTGTGAAATGTCTACAATGGAATTGAATAGAATTTTTAGGAGATTTTAAAAGAAAAAAAAAACATCCTTTCAGGTTTGATAGATACTCTTAATTCTTCAAATTAATAAGCGTATAGCATCTTATAAACCTGGAACTGCAGTGAATATATTTTAATATGGAATCGGTTGAACATACAATAACAATATTTAGTCAAAATTCTTTTTGATCTCTTGCTTATGTGTTTGTCCTTGAAACTGTTGCAGTCATTATTTCATTTGGGTGGAAGTGAATTTGCGGTTAAATTTTTTTCCCCCTCATTTTTTCCACCTCAGCTTCCAGCTTGCGCCCGCATTTCCCATGCCCTTTCATACTTCCTATGTTCAGTGCGGCGTTTGAGCTTTTTTAAAATTTGATACAGGGGGGGGGCATTTTAGGAGCTTCATGCCAACAGCTGAGAGGAGCTACTGCTGTGATGGAGAGACAGAGAGAGAGTGAGAGAAAGAGAGAGAGAGAGGGTGGGCATGTGTTATCTGCTGGAAAGAAGCCTCGAAAGATATCTTTGTAATCTCAATATGAGACGCTGAGATATCTGTGTTTATTTGGAGGTCTTGTCTAGGAAATTATGTTGTAGCACTCAGGGCTTACATCTGCACTCTACAATAGATTTCATTGTATGAAAAGCTAAAAGACTAGTTCGTATGTATGTAGGTAAGGGAATGATGTAAAGTCTGTTAACCATTCATAGGCTACTTTTGAAGTGCATGGCCCTGTGGAGCTGGTGGAGAGCATAAGAATTCAGAAATGCGCTCTCTTCATCTGGCTCTGTGTCCTGAGGCTTCTCCTTTAGATGCTGTTGGATGTAGCTGCTTTGGTTGGACAGAATTGGAGCACCATACAACCTATATTTCTAAAACTACAGGTGCTACAGTAGGTTTCTTGAAACATGCTATAGATAAACCTATTTTGGGTCTATAAAGATGGAAAAAGGATGCTTGATGATGATTTGTTTAAGTGTAAAAATCATTTGTATGACGTAAATGTTATTTTTCATAGTCAACAATACAGATTAAAAGCATGGCTCTTCATGGAACCAAAAGTAGTTATTTGATGGCATCAAAGGAGCTTACTTATTTTTAGTCTTCAGCCTCTCCATCTCATTTGCTCCTTTATTGTACTCTACAGACCAACTAATGTGTTGATGTGATTATATCCGTACTGCTGAAACCTTTTTAGAATCATTTTTCCTGTGTAATATCACAGCTTTCGTGATGCATATTGCTATCTTACACCCAGCCAACAGTCTATTTTTATGCCCTCTGTGTCTCGAAATGAGATGTGTTCAAGTACATTTCTTGCGTATTGCTTTTTTGGCATCGAAAAACTCCACTGACTCAATACAATCTAGGCAGATGTCAACAGTCAGATGTTCATTGCTATCTTAGCAGTGAATTGTCTACACAGGCACATGCCCAACATGCGTACACCCCTGCTTGCAAACATGGACACGGAGCAGTCCACAAACACATAGCACATACCTGTGGGTTTACATCAAGTATAAACTGAATACAAATAATTCACGAGCAGGTCAGTTTTCTCTGCTTAGAAGCATTGGACATGTCCAGGTAGTTGAGCCATTGAAATAGCAATCCACCAAAGTCAGAGCATACCTGGCTCTTAAAGGGAATGACAAGTGACACTGTGATTGGTTTATGGCATGTAACACCCAAAACACACCCATGAATAATTAATAAATTAGTTTATACCATTTGTGCGTTTCGAGCTGCGCAGGGTGTACTTTTCCTGTCATTACGATAGCAAAGACACACTGACACACCCAAAATCAAGTGATTGACAGGGCCCATAATATTCAAACCTCCTACCTAATATTCTGTGGTCTTCAAAACAGCTGGGAACCATAGCAAGCAACAGCAAGGGCTCCACCAGACATAGCTGTACTGTGTGTAATTGCTTCTCGAAGGAACCAGGAATATTATTTTTTCAGCTTCATACGAAAGCGAGAGCAGGCACTTTGAAAGAGGTATGTATAATAGTGCCTCAGGGGTAGAGCATATAGGCTCTTCTGAGAATTATCAGCCAATTTCTTCTCCTCCGTGTCTGCTGTCAGTCATTTGCCTAATGGCTGGTAAGTGCTGGGGAGGAGAGAGTACGAAGGACAGGAGCTATTTAGTTGCAAAAGGACACACACACACACAGACACACACACACACACACACACAGACAGACAGTCACTTCAAAAGCACATCACCACCAGACATAAAGACAACAGAGGAGGAACGGGAACGTGAGGTGTGCATGATAAGCAATTGGCTTCTCGCTGCAAACAAGATTGTCTGGCTCCCAGAAGCCTTGTTTAAAGCGGGTTTTCATCAGCGTACAGCGCGGAGATGAAACAGGGCCTAACGATGTAAAGTGCAGTAGAGAAACAGATGGTGTTCCTAAGCAACAGACAAAACTCTCCATCGTCACATTAAAGCCGGTTATTAGTACACGCTGACAAATTGTTTTGTTTTCACTGTCTCTTTATGGGGCTGAAATGAGCTCTTCCCCGACAGGGCGTCCTGCACTCCCGCTACGAAAGGCATGGGAAAAGTTGCAGCCTGATCAAAGCAGGATTAAGCTCACAACAGTTAGCAAATAAATGAGGGGAAAGCTCAGCACCGTTTTCACTCCCTGCTTGATTAAATGGTCTCATATATTTAATCCAAAAAAAGACCACAGTGTTGTATGTACTTGGCAGACCTGTTTGAAGAGCAAAGAACTGTATATGCTGATATGACGCTCAATTACTGTAATTTAACGGATTCAATTCAGAATTTTGTATCAACATTCACAACTGAGGCTGGTTTCCCTACAGATTTACACTAAATACACATTATAGAACATGTATAAGTGACATACAATGGGAAGAACAAATATACAGGTGCTGGTCAACGAATTAGAATAATTTGAAATAGTGCAATCGTGAAATTCTTTGAATGCATTTTTTGTGCAGAAAGCAAATCAGGTGTTCACCACACCTGTCCTACTCGTTAGACTAATCACAGAACTCGTTACCTGGAAAAAAATTTGCTCAGCTGAGCTTTCCAAAAGGCCCATTTAGGCCATTTAACTGTGACACTGTTGTTTTATTGAATTAGAATAATGGAGAAACCGTTTCATTGAATTAGAATAATTTTTATTATAATTACAATCATCACTTTCTCAGTATTTTGTGGCTGCCCCCTTGGCTTGTATGACTGCCTGAAGTCTCCGCGGCATCGATTTGACCAGCTTGTCGCAAGTTTCCGCACTCACAGCTTCCCAGGCAGTGGCGATGTTCTGCTTCAGTTGGTCCAGCATAGTAGGCTTTCTGTCGCAAATTTTCCGCTTGACGATGGCCCAAAGGTTTTCAATGACATTGAGGTCAGGCGAGTTGGCCGGCCATGCCAAAACTTCAAGCTGTTTTTTAGTGAACCAATCTTTGGTCGACTTTGCCGCATGAGCCGGTGCAAGATCCTGTTGAAATATGAAGTCTTCTTCGCCGAACTGTTCCTCAACAGTCGGAATCAGGAACGTTTCCAGAACATCTTGATATACGGCAGCATTGACAGTCTTCTTGAGGAAGCAGAGTTTCCCTACACCTCGAGCGGACATGCATCCCCAGACCATAACGCTCTGGGGAAACTTGACGGATCTTTTCACGCACTCGTGGTTGTAGGTTTCGCCACCACGACGCCAGACACGAGGACCTTGGTCACCGAAGGAGATGCAGAAGCGTGATTAGTCACTGAAGACCACTTTCTGCCAGTCTTCAGCAGTCCACTCGCCGTGTTCTTTGGCCCACTTCAGCCGTTTCTCCATTTGTTTCTTGTTCAGCATCGGTTTTACTGCTGGAACGCGAGATTTGAAGCCGAGTTCGCGCAGACGACGGTAAGTGGTTGATCTGGAGACGTCAGCGCCGGCCTGCTTGTTCCACAAGTCGGTGAGCTCGGAAGTGGACTTGAACCGGTTGCTGACTGCGATCTTTCTCAGCTGCTTGTTGTCGCGAGCAGAAGTTTTTCGGACGCCGGAACAGTTGGTGCGCTTGCTGCAGTTTTTCTTGAGAGCTTTGCAGACGGAAGACTGGCTGATGCCGAGCTGCTCAGCAATTTTAGTTTGGGTCAAGCCTTGTTGGCGAAGGGCTTGAATTTGAGCCACTATTCCGGTTGAGAGGTCGCGCTGCTTACCCATGATTGATTTTACAACTTAGAAATTCTACTCAACCCTGACTTTATACTGCACAGTGAACACTCTTCACAGAAAACAAAAATTCGAGCATTTATTCTAATTCAATGAAACGGTTTCTCCATTATTCTAATTCTATAAAACAACAGTGTCACAGTTAAATGGCCTAAATGGGCCTTTTGGAAAGCTCATCTGAGCAAATTTTTTTCCAGGTAACGAGTTCTGTGATTAGTCTAACGAGTAGGACAGGTGCGGTGAACACCTGATTTGCTTTCTGCACAAAAAATGCATTCAAAGAATTTCATGATTGCACTATTTCAAATTATTCTAATTCGTTGACCAGCACCTGTAAGTAGGTTTGATCTTCATTCAAGTTCAAGGGTGTTGACAAAAATAATGTGCCTAAAATAATTACACAAAAAAAAATTATGACGATTTATGTCTTCATTGAGAACAATGATTAAAACCTCATAGTGCTTGTGCAAAAAACATATGTGAGCACCAAAAAAGCTAATTAGAGTCAAGAGTTAGCATACCTGGAGTCTTGCTAGTTGCATGCTAGGAGGTGTGGAATACAGTAGGGGTGCAAATCTCTCAGTATCTGGAAATTTGATTAAATTCCGATTTTTTTTTTTGGGGGGGGGGGGGGGGGGTCAACATTCAATTCAGAAACAGCGTTTTCGTGTTTTTTGTCTCGTAAGTCGCAGTGTTTTTGTACGTCTTTGTCGTGCGTTCACGTCCTGAAACGCACCTACAGCCATGAGTTTCTGCTTGGAGTCGGCAGAAACTCACTTTTGGAGTTAAACCGCGGACTCCGAGAAGAACTGTGAGTCTGCGGCGTGCTCCGGACACCCGCACCCCCACCGACCCCCACCTCTGCAGCTCGCCCACAATGGAAGCGCCACAGGCGGCAGGCGAGAAGGCAGAAACGGGGTAAGCGCGGGGGTATCCGAGCGAGGCTAGCGGCTAGCCCACACAAGCCAGCTATCCCCACCGTACTTTTGGCCAATGTACGCTCTCTGGACAATAAACTGGATTACATCCGCTTACTTCAGTCAACTCAGAAGACCGTGAGAGACTGTTGTGTTTACGTTTTCACCGAAACCTGGCTCAACAACAGCGTCCCGGACCACGCCGTTCAGCTGGAGTGGCTAACATGCTATCGGGTGGACCGCGCGCTAGCTGACGGAGGTGCTTGGTGTCGAAACGTTGTTGTGGTCTGTAAACACTGCTCACCGGTAGTGGAACTGATGATTATCAAATGCCGTCCGTTCTATCTACCGAGAGATTTCTCCGCCGTGCTGATCGCTGCTGTTTACATCCCTCCGACCTCCAACAACAGCGTGAGGAGTGAAGCACTGAATGAACTGTACCAGTACATCAGTGAACAGCAGACAGCGCACCCAGATGCTTTTCTCATTCTGGCTGGAGATTTCAACCATGCAGACCCAAAGAGTGTGTTTTCTGGACTTTTTAAACACATAGACTTTCCAACCAGGGGAAACAACATATTGGACCAGGTCTTTACTACACACAGAGGAGCCTACCGAGCCTCCCCCCTCCCCCACCTGGGAGCCTCTGATCACCTCACCATTATGCTAATGCCAGCTTACAGACCACTGGTTAAAGTCACCAAACCAGTTCTTAAGCAGGTACGAGTATGGCCAGAGGGTTCCTCAGAGGCACTTCAGGACTGTTTCAGCACAACAGACTGGAATATGTTCAGAGAGGCTGCCACCCACAACAACTCCACAGACATTCAGGAGTACACAGAAACTGTCTCTGCCTACATCACCAAGTGCACTGATGATGTAACCGACCTCAAGACCGTCACTGTTCGAGCGAATCAGAAACCATGGCTGACAGGAGAGGTCCACAAGCTCCTGAAGGCCAGAAATGCAGCCTTCAGAACAGGTGACCAGGCAGGCCTGAGGTCAGCCAGGGCCAACCTGTCCCGCGGGATCAGGAAAGCTAAGAGGCTGTACTCAAAGAAGATTTCCCAACACTTCAGTGACAGCAGAGACACACAGAACCTGTGGCAGGGTATCCAGTCTATCACAGGCTATAAACCACATCCACAGACCTGCGACAGCGACACATCTCTGCTGAACGACCTGAATGGGTTGTTCGCAAGGTTCGAGCCACTCAACAACACACCCGCCCAGAAATCCATCCTTCCTCCTGGTGACCAGGTGCTGACGCTGTCCCCAGACAGTGTGAGGAGACCATTCAGCAGGATCAATGCTCGGAAAGCTCCTGGGCCTGACAACATTCCTGGCCGTGTGCTGAGAGACTGTGCCTGGGAACTCGCAGAGGTTTATACTGACATTTATAACACCTCTCTGAGTCAGGCGGTGGTTCCCACATGCTTCAAAGCCACCACCATCATCCCTGTCCCAAAGAAGGCATCGCCATCCTGTCTCAACGACTATCGTCCAGTTGCACTCACCCCCATCCTCATGAAGTGCTTCGAACGACTAGTCATGCATCACATCAAGAAGTCTTTGCTCCCCCCTCCCTGGACCCCTACCAGTTTGCTTATCGGTCAAATCGCTCGACCGATGATGCCATCTCCACTGTTCTCCACTCAGCCCTCACACACCTAGACAAGAAGAACACCTACGTCAGAATTCTGTTTGTTGACTTCAGCTCAGCATTCAACACAATCATCCCCCAACAGCTCATACACAAACTGGACAGTCTGGGGCTGAGCACTTCACTGTGCAACTGGCTGTTAGACTTCCTGACTGGAAGACCACAGGCAGTGCGGGTTGGCAGCAGCACATCCAGCATCACCACACTGAACACAGGGGCTCCCCAAGGATGTGTGCTGAGCCCCCTTCTGTTCACTCTGCTGACCCACGATTGCACACCAGCACACACCTCCAACCTCTTCATCAAGTTTGCGGATGACACAACGGTGGTGGGTCTCATCAGCAACAACGATGAGTCACACTACAGGAGCGAGGTGAGCCGCCTGGCCTCCTGGTGCAAACACAACAATCTCTCTCTGAACACAGAGAAGACCAAGGAGATTGTTGTGGACTTCAGGAGAACTCACACACTGCACACCCCTCTGTTCATCAACGGAACTGCTGTGGAGAGGGTGAGCAGCACCAAGTTCCTGGGTGTGCACGTCACAGAGGACCTCTCCTGGAGCACCAACTCAGCGTCACTGGCCAGGAAGGCAAATCAGCGTCTCTACTTTCTCCGCAAGCTGAGAAGAGCTGGAGCCCCCACCCCCATCATGACCACCTTCTACAGAGGGGCCATCGAGAGCATCCTGACCAGCTGTTTCACCGTGTGGTACGGGGCCTGCACAGCATCCTGCCGCAGGACCCTCCAGCGCATCGTGAGAGCAGCTGAGAAGATTGTTGGCACCTCTCTCCCCTCCCTTCAGGACTTGTACAGCTCCCGCCTCACACGGAAAGCCCTCCGTCTGGCAGGAGATCCCTCTCACCCACTACACAGCTTCTTCAGCCTGCTGCCATCAGGGAGGAGACTGCGGAGTCTCGGGGCGAGGACCAGCAGACTGCGAGACAGCCCCATCCATCAGGCTGTGAGGATGCTGAACTCTCTTCCTGCTCTACCCCCCATCCCAATCCTGCCCCCAGCACACACTCACTCATCATCCTGAACCCCCCCACTAATAAAGTACTGAAACTCTGCACTACAATGCACAAAGTACTGGTCCCTTCCAAACGGACTTGCACTACACAACACCTGCACTACTGATATACTTGCACTGTCTATACGCACTTTAATTCCACTTAATTAAACTGTGAACTTTAAGGACTTACGCACCCATTCACTTTACCAGCCTTAAGCTATATACCATATACCGTATTTGCACTACTGTTATTTACTATTTTTACTGTCATTCCATCTCAATCACCATCAATATTGCACTATTGTCTTACGTATGTTTATTGTGTCTTGCTGTATTGAACATATAGTGTCTCCCACTCTTTTATATTATATTTATATATCTATTCCTCCCCCACACCACTGCACCTTGTTTTTGTCTCATGTATGTCTATTGTGTCCCTGCTGTATTGTACACGTAGTGTCTCCCATTCTCCTTTATTATATCTATTATCTGTACTTGCTGTAATATTGGGAAGGAGAGTAACATAATTTCAATTCTCTGTATGTCCTGTACATATGCAGTATTGACAATAAAACTACTTGACTTGACTTGACTTGACTTGAAATGACAATTTAAACAAATAGAACATTTATTTAAAACAATTATTTTAGGTTTCTTACTGTATCAAATCTTTTTGCAACATTTTATTAATCTTTTTTTTCCTAAATCTTTAAAATGTAATCTAAGCATTTCTGAGGCAAGTACACCTGCTATTTCCTGCTGCTGCCAGTAGAGGAAGTGTAGCGCTGACTGTGCTGTGACTGACTGTGACTAGCTTTGACTAGCCTTTAATTCCCTTCTCAGACCAGAGAGGCATCTGTAAAAGCAAGTCAAGGTTTCTGTCTCATGCTTTTAAACCTGATTTTCAGGTGAGTTCTGTGCTAAAAATGCACCAAAACACTTCCAACTAGTGTTGGTATACTGGTTCATGAATAGCAACATAGGTTGAGCTGTGAGTCGAATAAATAAAGTAAAGTAAATAAAATAAAATTAATAAATAATTTTTTGGTAGAAATGGCACATGTATTGGGCATGTTTTAATAAGTTGTGTTCCAGTTATGTTACTTAAAAAGTGAGTAAGAGTGTTTTACAAGTACATTTTACCCATTTAACTACCTTATTGATGTGTTTTTGGTTCTTTAAGAGGGGTGTATTAACAGCCCTAGCAGTTAGCAGATTTAGCATTTGTTTTGTTTGTCTCCCTGTTCAGTTCAGTGTAAATAAGTTTGCAAGCAAGCCTCCTGTGAATTTTCTTTGGTAAATAATGTGTAATCAATGTACAGTTTATAAGTTAGAATGTGTTAGAATATATGTGTATATATTTTGGCGGGTAAATTACTACTGCTTATAGTGATACATTTATAGTACTGTGTCAGGCTAAATAAAGAAAGGCTTAAAAAAGTATCAGCGATAAAAAGGAAGCTAAATATTTTTCTGTATTTCTCTATATACATGTTTGAAGACTTGTTGCACCTACATTTGTATGTTTTGTACAGAAATGTGTGATTAACCAAAATGGAAATATATAAAAGAGATTTCTTTATGGTAAAAAATTCTGTCTCATGTTTTAAACCAGTTTTTCAGGGGTATTATCTGTTAATGGGTCTCGAGCCTGGGACCTGTAATACATACACATCAGTATTAGTAATTTCACCTATTACTGGTTTTAGAGTAATGGCTCATCAGGGAATTAACGCTTATTTCAACAAATGACTTCAGTGAGCAAAGGCATAGGTAAACCCCCTTCTTCTTCTTTCTCTCCTGTACCTGGTGTGGTTTCACTTTGTACCTGAGATGAAACGTTTGGTCTCGTGGTTTTAACCCAGCAGGCCTTGCTGCTAAGAAACAGACTGGTGAAACAGTGGGTGAGCAGGATAGAGATGAAGAGTGGTTTGAATGTTCTTTTTTTAAGAAGAACAGACCATTGAGCAAGAAACACACAACATCTGCAGCAGCCAGTTTCTAGACACTAGCCCACATCTGACTCAGAAATCTCTCAGTAAAAGACTGTTTTATGTATCTTACACTTTGTAAGAAGCCGAAAGAAGTGCTCTTTGGGGTGATATCAAAGAAGAAGAACTTTTGGTATCCTATAGAACATTCCAGTTGATGTAAGTGTGAAAAACCTTTCTGAAGTGTGAAGAATCTCCGTCATCAGTGAACAGGTGGCAAATTATTGTTTTACCCCTATAGATCCCCTGCCTAATTTGGTGTGTTTTTCTCTGTTTGTCATTTCTCCTTTCGCTTGTTATAACAGTTTTGTATTGAGACAATTTCTACAAAATTTTCATACTGTGGTTATAAGAGCACGAACAAGTTATGAGCATTATGACAAAGCATGACCAGCATGGTCAACCAACATGGCTATAATTCTCATGCTGGTCCATTACCATTGTTGTTCAACAAGTTTATTGGTCTTTTGGATATCTTAATCCTTCCCCTAAGACATGTAGCCCCTGAGAAATATTTTGAACGATTCCATTTAACATTCAATTTAAACTGGAAAGCTGTAATTTCTTAGTTCCTAGTAGAAAACTTTAACTGGAATACTCCTACAGGTTGGATGTCCTACTCTGAAACTTACAAACCCTGAATTCAGAATCCAAGATGGCTGCCCCCACAGCAACGATAGTAAAAGCTGTAGTATTAAACATAATACAGC
Source organism: Astyanax mexicanus (assembly GCF_023375975.1). Classification (NCBI taxonomy): domain Eukaryota; kingdom Metazoa; phylum Chordata; class Actinopteri; order Characiformes; family Acestrorhamphidae; genus Astyanax; species Astyanax mexicanus. Next base: position 31,037,966 of record NC_064412.1, read on the forward strand.
ATAAAACTGGTCTCATTCAATCATTTTTTCATTTATTTTAAAATGTCTAATTATGGTCTCTGGTGTGAATGAATGCCATGTGAGCCGTTCTTTGCTCTGGTTGTAGCACTGATAGCTAGGTAAAGTTAACCCTTAAACTTTACTTAAAGTCAGACTCAAGCAGACTTTCACCGTGGCCGAGACGGTTCCCTCCCTCCCTGCGGCTGAGCAGATTCACCACAACCAATCTCCACCCCACGCACCCTCCTCATCCTTGTGGCCGCCCGGATTAAACTAACGCTACTGAACTCTTACCTCAGGCTTGGTGATTCGGTGCTAGGGCGGTTTCACCATGTCGAAGCATCAGAGTCTACTTTATGCCATAAAATCCGACGCAAAAATCTGACGGTAAAGCACAGAATCAACCGGAGATCCAATTTAAACCTATAGTTACTTACACAACATAGCTAATGCTAACTAGCTGCTGTAAACAGAAGCTGTAAGCTCCTCCTTAGCTAGCTGAGTTACCTCATTTCCACCAACAAAGTGCTGGTGCCGGAGCCGGTTCCTGCGAACCTTAACCTTAAGAACCGGCCCGTGTTTCCACTGCTCTGAGGAGTCACTCACTACGTATGTGAATGTGGGCATAAACAGAAGTCGGGGGGGGGGGGGGGGGGGGCGATTTGAAAACAACATGGCGGAACCCGAGCTCCTCTTGAAACTTTTGCTGCTGTCCTCGGTGGACCACTGTTGATGAAATTTTATTCATTTAGCTGCTTCTGCTGCTCTTAGCTGTGAATGGAGGTGAGGTTTGTAAACAACTTTGCCCGGAGACGCTTCAACGCCCCGCTCTTATGGCCACTCGCATCACAGGTTCGCTGGTTCCAGACCAGCAAGATTGTGGGGCCACAACAGAATCGTCTTTTCTGGCCGAGAACCTGTGATTTTGCGTTGGAAACGCAAAGAACAGTTTGAAACCTTGGCACCAGCACCGGCGCCATGCCGGTGGAAAAGCGCCTGGTGTCAGCTCTGCTCCAGCCCGGGTTCACCTCTGTCTGTGGGCGGTCCCGAGCAGAGGTCATGATCTCACTGGTTTACGTAGATAACTAACATTTCTCTGATCGACAGTTTTTTTCTGAGGCTTTTCTTTTATTAGCTACTGCAGACAATAAAGGCTGAGAAACAGTTTCATATGCAGAATACATACTCAATTTAGAGAGACCTATTGTATTTCACAAAGAACAAGAAAAAGTGGATTTTAGCAGAAGGAGACCTTTAATATATTATCATAATCCCAGGATCACCAAGAGAACATAATTATCTTTGCTCTCTTGTGGGGTGTGCTGGTGAGGAGGGGAGGGGCTGCACTGCAAAAAATCCATTGGCAAAAACTAGACAAAATATATGCAAACTAAGACAAATATATGTATAGTAAGCAAAACAATCTGCCAGTGGGGTAAGCAAAATTTTCTTAGTAAGATTCCTTACAAAAAGCAATGGCAAATTCTCAAAATGAGTGAAGTAACACCTAAATCAAGCAAAAAAGTCTTCTTGTTTTAGGACACAAGAATCAGAATAACTTCATTGCTGCTTGATTGTGCTTATTTTGAGTTCAAATTACTTAAAATAAGGTACAAATTCTAAGTAAGAATGATTAAGGGTGTACTCACACTAGGCAATCCGAACCGTGCCCGGGCACGGTTATCTCCCAAAGCACGGTTCGTTTGGCTAGTGTGATCGCTCCGAACCGTGCCCGGGCACGGTACGCTGAACCGTGCCCGGGCCCGCTTGGAGAGGTGGGCCCGAGCACGGTTCACTTGGACCCGGGCACGGTACAGATGCAGTGTGAGCGCAAAACAGGCACGGATCAAGATGACGTCAGTGATGTGACGCTACTGTAAACGGAGGACGTTTTATACACAATTCTGCATATAATATTTTTGAAAAGGGTTCTAAAGAGCACCATAATGGTTAGTGTTACCCATAATAAATTAGGACTACTATCTACAAGTCCTAAACAACAAACACATTTTATTATTACTTGAGTTTTATGTTTCGCTCCTTTGGTCACTATTTATGTATATAGCAAGTACGTCTCTTACCTTACTGATAAACGTGAATTGTAGTCCGCGAGTAAAGCTGCAAATTTCTCCCTGGACGTCTGCTGCTTGTGTAAAAACCTTCTTACACGTGCAGCACAATTAGCAGTAAATCGTTGTGTTGCACAATCAATGAATCTCTGGTTCAGTTGCGTATTTGCACGCCCAAAACGACTCCAGAGAAACAAAAACAACAGTACAATCCTGAACTCCATTGTTTTGCGCGCGCATACTGTTCTTCAAAACAAAAGTCACCTGTTGACGAAAGCGTGCTCGGGCACGGATCGTTTAGCGCAGTGTGAGTGCAGGCCTGCGGGGGAGTGGGGAGGGGGCCGAACTGTGCTCCGGCACGATTCAACCAAAACGGGCCTAGTGTGAATACACCCTAAGATAATTATTCCCATAATAAGCAAAATAATCTAACACAACGCTTAGTAAGACAAAAAGTCTTATCAGAGAAGAAAATAATATTTATTGCCTTAAATTTAGAAAATTTCACTTGCAGTGTGGTTGGTGGTGCTCTCTCCACACATCACTCATAGTGTGATGTTGACTGGCACAAGCTGTCAGAGCTGGGGATCCGGAGCATTGGCTACCCAGTGAGGCTGCACTGGCTGGTAATAGGATAATTGACCTTGCAAATTGTGAGAAAATTTGGGTAATATTAGTGCTTTTTTAAAATTTGAGGAAAGACCTAAGAAAAGTGCTTTATCTAAGGCATTGCTCTAAGAACCCTTTAGCACATTTTTCTAAGAGTGAATGGTGTGATAGTGACAGTTTTTGCCAGTGTACTCTCTGAGGAATAGAACCAAGGGTCATCATCGTGACAGTGGGTTTATTAATGCGGCAAGCCAGGCCTGTGTATAAGCGTGCGAGTGTTCACCCCAAGGTACCCAGCTGGCATACAGATCCCTCTTGCTTGCTGGGTACTTTTCCCAAGAGCATGCTCATGCTAGCAAGAGACATAAACACAGTCATGACAGCCCCAACACAGTGGCTTTCATTCTTCTACAGTAACCCAGTAGTATACTGTTTCTTAAGCTGGCTGCTTTACCACTCTGACATTTTGGGTCATCTGGCACGATGTTCTTTACGAGCAGAGAACCACTGAACCAACTGGCCTAACTGACTGAGAAGTGAATCATTCGACTCTCTCGAATCATTTGATCCATCTCATTTGAGAGCATGGCTCGTTGCGTGACGCTGGCTCTGGCAGAGTGCCGAGAGGGTGTTATTGTCAGGCAAGGCGTCAGATTGGGTGAACTTTAATAAATAAAAAAAGGAATGGCATTCACAATGCCTGATAAGACACAGATTAAATTGGACAGGCTGGAACCAAAGTAAACAACAACCCCCATGCCCATGTCTGCTGACACAATTTGAATGTTAACCCATGCTGCAATATACGTAAGAAGATGATGAAAGATGGTGGCGTGAGATAATAGCTCGTTATTGGCTGGATCCTCACCGCTGTTGTTTTTGCCTGTAGTGTGACACCACTCATCCATCATAAACCAGAGCTGATATAAACAATACATTACATGCATCAAAGCCATAACTCAATTACATTTTGAGAGTTGACATTTAAGGGGAAAAAGCTGCTGCTTTAGATTAGGTGCTGCTGGCCTCTTATATCTGCTTTTAAACAAAATGAATTATTTAATTCCTCCTTCTATTCAATATTTAACCTTCGTTGTATTAGGAAAAGCCATGTTTCTGTGCAATTAATATTGCATCTGTGTGCATTTTTTGCCATAGTTTTACATCATCATGTATAACCACTTGAACAATACACATTTTTAAAAGCTGTACTTTTACATATTTAATGCCTTAAAAGCTTAGAATTTTTCTTTTTTAAATCATTATTGTACCGTCACCTACTAGACTGGGTTCCCTTGATAATCAAGCAGCAAATAAAATTAAATAACAATAGGAATAGATATTTTCCTTTCCACTAGACCAGTAGTTCTCGATGCTGGTCCTAGAGTAGCACTGGCCTGCAAGTTTAAGAGTTTATATTAATTACAACACACCTGATCCAACAAATGTACTAACTGACAAGCTCTTGTTGAGGTGAACTGGGTGAGTTCCAGCCTCTGCTGTACTCTGGTGCCCCCAATGTTAAAAAAAAGCATTTGCCAAATTGCCCTCTAGAGTGTCAAAAAAGAGACAGCATGCCCTATTGGAATTAAGTTCCCTTGTTGCATATGGTGATATGTCCTCTAGATCATCTAATCTCTCCCCTTGACAACTGCATAAACTAAACATTCACACAAAGCAATCCAGACTGTTCTCATACCTAGTTCCTCAATGGTGGAACAAACTACCTTCCGCTACCAGAGCAGGAGCCTCCCTGACTTCCTTTAAGAATCTTCTGAAGACCGAGCTATTTAAAGAGCACTTACTCTCCTAACACCTCTAACAAACTAAGTACTAAGTTCTAACCTCATTCCCTGCTCCCCCATATTTTATTTCTCCATGCAACTATTACCTTTTGGCCTTCTTCAGGCCATGCCAAAATGTTTTTGCCTTAAACTTCTATGTCCTCTATTGCTAAATGTACCTCAATATTTGTAAGTCACTTTGGATGAAAGCGTATGCTAAATTAAATGTAATGTAATGTAATAAGTCTGTCATTAGCTACAGCAGGAAACCCACCAATCTTCAAAATTAATGGACAACAGGCATCCAGACGGAATCCGGACAGTCATGTCCTCACATCAAGATTGAAAAACAAACTTTTGCTCAGTCACATGTTGTCTTCGAACACCTTTAAAAATGTTTAGGGGCGCCGAGTGGTCCAGCAGTCTAATACGCTGTCACTATGAACGGGAGGTCGCAGGTAGGAACAGGGGAGTAGCAACAAATTCTGGGCCTGTACACTCTCAAGGTCAGTGGGCCCCTATCTATGACAGTTCACAAGGAACATGAGCAAAAAAATAAAATGAGGATTTTCATGGGCCCCTATCCCTACTCGGCCCTGGGTAGTCAGGTCGACTTTTCCCCCCACTACCACACCCATGGGTAGGAATCCCATTCATGTAGCTCTGCAATCAGCGGTACCCAGAGGGAGCACAGTTGGCTTTGCTCCCTCCGGGTGGGTAGATGGCGCTCTCTCCCCATCACGCTCAAAAGTGGCGCCAGGCGGCATGAGGCGTCTGTAAGAGGATATATGGGAACCGAGTCGCTGTGCTTTCCTCCGAGCACGCTAGCCGCTCAGGCAATGATGCATCAGCAGCAGCTCGAAAAAAGAAAAGACTGAATTCACACGTGTCGGAGGAGGCATGTGCTCGGCCACACCATACCTAGGGTCGCATGTGCCACTGGTGATGGGGGCACAAAGGAGTGGGACAATTGGATAACCAAACTGGGGGGAAAAACCCGAAATAAATTTATAAAACAAAATTTTTTAAAGATCACTTATCTTTTATTTTCTAGGTATCCATACTGACTTTTGTATATAGCAGTATCTAAACGTGATGTTGATCTTTTTGTTATTAGCCTCTACATATGAGCTAAGAATATATTAATATACTTAATAATCAGTGAAGCATTTTCCCACCCTGGTGGCATTTTATCTGTTCATTTCTGCTGTGTGTAAACTGACCTTAACCTTTTGGCAGCGTCAGCTCAATCTCACCTACTCCCTCCAAGTTCTTTGCCTTTCTTTAGTGTCCATTGCTGGGCTGTGGACTCCATTCTCCTGGCAAGGCCAGTCTAAAGGTCAGGTCTGTGCCGCAGGGCACTAAAACCTGGCATGGGATAGCCTGGGGCTATAGAACAGGACAGCATGGCATCTCCTTATCTAATACTGTAATCTCAGAAGGGGGCTCCTAGCATGCTCTGCAGCTGCCTTTCTTCATTGTTGGGTTTATTTGAGGAGGGGTGAGTTTTTTTGTTTTGTGGGATATATGTGTGTGTGTGTGTGTAATTCACTTAAGGTGATTCCACTGGTATAGCGTTCCTCACCCTACTAATGTCGAGTTGGTGAATAAGGGTCTCCACCCGTGAGCCTTCATTTTATGGAGAAATCGCTGCTTGTTTGGTAGTCTTTCACACTCTCTTCTGTTCTAACTTATGTTTGCTTATTGGGACATTGGCCTGGTCTCATTCCTTAACCCACTGTGACTTTACAAAATAAATATGTAACACAGTACAAGTCAAAAGTTTGGACACAGCTTAAAGTTTGTGTTTTTTCCTTACTTTAAAATGTTCTGTATTGTAGAGTTGGTATACAGTAAATAGCCCTTTTTTTTATCAACGGTCTAATCCAAATTATGGAAAAAAAAATACTTTAAGAAATTAAGGTAAGTCAGTTCGAAAAATTTCAAGAACTTTGACAGTATGCTCAAGTGTAAGCACAAAGACCATCAAAAATGTTACGATAAAACTGGCTCTTATCAGGATCACCCATCACAGGAAAGGAAGACCAAGAGTTACCTATGTTGCACAGGATAAGTAAATCAAAATTACCAGCCTCAGAAAGCGCAAGTTAACAGCACCTCAGATGAGAGCAGCCTAAATGCTACAAAGAGTATTTTGTTTAACACTTTTAATTTTACCAGTACTACGTGATTCTGTATGTGTTCCTTCATAGTCTGGATGAATTCAGTATTTATTTAAAATATTTAATTGATTGAGAACATGTGTCTATACTTTTGACTGATGCTGCATATGTTTTTATTTGCTACCCAAAACCTCTAGTGAAGTTTTAAATCTTAATGTTGATGATGGTAAGAGTGGTGAGTAGATTTTTGTTTGGAAGATTTATTTTGCTACACAACACCATGTACGTATCCCTCCACCAAAAACCCATTTTAAGCCAAAACCTTCTTAAAACATGAGAAAAACTATGTTTTTTTAGCCATCAAACAGAAAATCCATTAATTCCTATAGCTTTTTGCAGCAAGACACCTATATACACCATACTTTTGCTAGGGACAAATGGAATTTGGCCAGTTACTTTTTTTAAACCATTCATGCAATGAACTCATACATACCTACATAGTGATCAATAAGGGTTAAGGGCCTTGCTCAAGGACCCAATAACAGCGTCAGCTTGCCACACCCAGGTATCGAACACACAAACTTGTCATTGATGGTTCTGTGCTCTAACGAGGAAAGGATAACATTCTAAAAACATTTATCACCACTGTGAACAAATCTGACTCTGTACGCTTCTATAGAACAGAGCTATTCACAGCAAACCACCCTGAATGAACACGTTAAATATTTAATGATCCAGAAATGGGATGTGTTAGATCCACATGGACACAAACTGGCAAGCGATTCTGAACCTGTGTGGACCATAATGCTTCTTAGGCTACGTTTAGTTAGCAGGCTGCAGTGCTTCAATTCAATTTTCTTTTGATTTTCCTCGCTTGATTGGATTTTCTGTTTGAGCTATTCCCGTGTAATCCAATAGGTGAACATGTTCCAAGATGAAATTGAAAACATCAGACATCAGTAATGTGAAAAGAATTAGATTTGGCTGCCTGTTTGGGTTACCGCGGGTCCACCAAACACCTGTGGGAAGTGGGAAGTGCCAGGAGACCGTGAGCTATCTGCTGGGGCACATCACTGGGGGCAGTTTGTGGTCGGGAGGGGAGGGGGGGTGGATGCGTAGGTAGACGGGAGTTTATCCTCACACACTTCCAGAGAATAACAAGTCTGCTAGCATCAGAATCCTCATTAGTGCTTGGGTTGGAATCGAGGCGAATCAATTCCTCTCCGGCGGGGTGAGGCAGCCTAGCGCTGTGGAGGAAACCAGCCTGGCTCCGTTATTTTTGCCTTCTTTGTTGTCTCTATTTGCTCAGGGAGTGTGAGGGATCAATGAGACACTGGCGGCTGAGTTAGTGAGAGTTGCAGCTCCAGTCAGGGAAATTTCTTACCACACTGGCATAGCAATAAGCTACAGTAGCATGGCTAGCATCTCTGAGCAGGTGCTTCGAACGAAAGAAGGAAGCTTTGCTTTGTCGTAATCCAACAGCTATTGATTATTTATTTGCATTCAAGCTGAAGGTCAGTATGGCCCAATGATCCATGTAATAGCTTCGACTTTAGATCCGCTCAGAGGACGTTCAGAATGACTGATGATGAAAATGAATACCCCTGTGTTCGAGCTCATGAAGCAAACAATCGTTATTGACTATGAGTGACATATTGCAATAAGTGTTACAACCTCAAACAAGCAGTAATATTAACCTGTCGAAGTCCTTATTGGAGCAAAGAGCCTCAGCATTGTAGAATCAATAAATCCAGCTCTGTGCTCTGCTCTGTGTTTCCATGAATACTTTATCTTTCATTTTTCCCTCATTTTCATTGGCCTACTGCCCATCTATCCACCTGCAACTCTGTCGACTCTTATTGTAGCAATAAAATCCAATCCGGTCAATGAGTCGAACCCACCAACTCATTTCTCATCTGTCAGAAGCTGTTCTTATTGGCTAGCAGTTAGTAATTGTGTGTAATTGGAATGGGTTCCTATTTCAGCTAAAGGAAAAAACAACACAAACCCACTATATAATATAATGTTTACAAAAGCCACACAGGTTATGATAATGTTTTTTTGTTTTCTCAATAGAATTGCAGTTTTTAATAGAATTTATCTCTTGAATTAAATTAAATTGTAAAATGATATAAATCATGTTTCCAAAGAGTTGGGAGTCTTGCCTAAGGATTCCTGTTACTGCAAGCCAATGAGCCAATACAGAATCATGTCTGTATCTGAATGCCTGAGGGCCCGAAGATCACGAGTATACGATCCTGACTCTTACACAAAAACCTCTTCAGATTCTCCTAAATTTTGATGATATTATGTACTGTACCTGTACTATCTTTGATATTGATATTTGAGATATTCTGAAACTCTAAAATGTCATTTTTTATATCCAGCCACATGAGTTGCTCCTCCAGATGTTTTTGAATGGTTTAAATGAGTAAATGTTTTACTTAAAAATATATTTATAAATAAAAAGTATATATTTTTTTCTATTGCGAATAAAGCATGGGCCTATAAGATTTGCAAATCACTGCATTCTATTTTTATTTAACTTTAATTACAGTTTCAGTTTACCAATTTTTTTTTTTGCTGTTGTATTCTAAATGTTTTAAAAACGTTTAAGCACCACTGACATTATATTTAAAAAAAAAAAGCAAGAAGAATTGACTTTCCCAGGATATGGACCTCATAAAGAAGTTGTACCTGCACAAACATGGAAACAATATCCAAATCCACAGGTTGCTGCTGATCCTCTGTTGTGTCCTAAAAACGCTGCACTGTTCTGACGTCTGAATCCCAAGCAGATTACAAAACTTTGCGTCCGTAATTTTCACCGGCCTGATTAAGACGGACATTTAGAGGCAGCAGGATTAACCTTGACTTCTGCTGCTTGTCCATAAAGATTAGTGCCTGACCACGGCCACTTGTCAGCCTGCAAAAGTGACATCCATCCAGGGAAGGTAATTACAAACCTGGCTCAGAACCGCTTTGAAGTCCCAGAGAGGGAAGGAACTTCCATATCACACACACACACACACACACACACACACACACACAATGCACACTCAGTAACACCACAAACTTTCAGACTGCTGGCACAAGCAAAACAGTTACAGAGATTAGTTTATAAAGCTAGAGAAGCTCATACTTAAGCTATGTGAGTAAAAAATAATGGAAAGGAGAGGAGAGGTGAAGGATATACAGTATGCATATAAAGTGTCATAAAAAAGTATTTGCCATTTTGCCCCCTTACATAATTGCATTATTACACATTTTTAATGTCAGACAAAGATAGCCTGAGTGAAAACCAAAATCATTTTTAAATGATGATTTCATTTATCAAGGAAAAAAGTTAGCCACACCAACCTGCCCTATTTGAAAAGTGATTAACCTGTCGGAAACATAAAACAGGATAAAAACAACACAAACTTTAATTACAGATGAGAAAACAAAGTCATTGACATCTATCAGTCTGGAAAAGGTTACAAAGTCATTTCTTTTGCTTTGGGCCTTAATGAAAGCTATTATTTACAAGTGGAGAAAACATGAAACACTGGTGAACCTTGCCAGGAGTGACCAGTCTACCGAAATGATTCCAAAAGGTCATGGACAACTCATTCAGGAGGTCATAAAAGAACCCAGAACAACATCTAAAGAACTGCAGGTCTCACCAGACTCAGTTAAGGTCAGGGTTAATAATCCAATAATAAGAAAGAGATTGAGATAAAATGGTATCCATGTGAGAGTTCTAAAGCAAACAAAACACTGCTGAACAAAAAAACACAATGGCTTGTCTCACATTTGCCAAAAAACATCTTGATGACATTATGTTGACTGATGAGACAAAAGTGGAACTTTTTGTATGTTGTGTGTCCCATTACATCTGCCATAAAATTATCACAACATTTTAGAAAAAGAATTGAAAATACTGAAAGTAATACATAGTGGTGGCAGTGTTATGGTCTGGGTTATATTTGTCTTATATTAAAATGTGTTTGTTAATCTAATTAACTGTAAGTATGATAAAAAAAAAAAGCTAAAACAAAACAAATCTGTAAAAGGCATTTATACATGTATGTAAATTAAGATATAATCTGGTAGACGCAGGCTACACCCTGCCGTTGTTTGGAATATGTGGGTCAGTTGCATGATCGGCTTCTCACCACAAAACATGGAATTTAAAACCAGTGAAGCTGCAAGTATAATAATAGTATATAGAATTATATATTTGTAATGTTTAAAATTACAGGGTTATTTAGAATATTACTTCATTTACATATTAGTTTTTATAAAATATAAAAAGACTGCGGCATTTCTTCCACATTATCTTCCAATGCTGTTTTTATGCTGAGTTTTATCAATTCTTCCTCAAGTACGTTGTGTTTGTTTGTGTCTATTTTGCTGAACTGCAGCACCAGTGAGTGAAATTATTTGTATTTGTGGACTAAAACAGTCAATCCTTATGGAGTTTTTCTATGTGAGATCATGTGGAAACTTTGGCTAGTACATAAAAGTGACCTACGTGTGTTGTAGTGAAGTAAACCCTATTCAGAATTATGCAGAAACTTAAAATGGTTACATTCATTAATTTTATGGGCTATCTGGATAGCCTTTGGATTTTAATGTGAGGTATCGAAACAGCAGGTCAAAGAACCACTTTATATCTTGTCAGTCCCTGGCACTGAAGCTGTATGGAAAAGATCAATAGAGATAGGCACAAAAACAGAGATAAAGGTCGGTTTAAGTTCAGAATAAATTTTTTCAAGAAATGTTTAGCTTCGGGCAATATTTTTATTGGACAGAGGAACAGTCTGATATTTTAATAATACTTGACAATAGAAATAATGAATAAATGTCAATACCACTGGCCTCTTCAGACACTTGGGGTTGGAAGGAGAAAGAGAAAGAGAGAGAAAGAGGGCATGTTTGTGGAGTAGCAGGTGGCTTTCCTATAGACCACGACAAAAAAGAAAAAATGATTTCAGTTCGAAAGCACATTTCCATTCCCAGCGTTCCCCCGGGTTTCCTCCACACGATGCATTATTAAGCGCTGATAAGCATGTCCCCACCAGGACCACTGCTTTCAGCCTTTCTCCCAGCCAGACACAAACACACACATACATACAGAAAGAGAGAGAGAGAGAAAGAGAGAGAGAGAGAGAGAGAGAGATTGGACTGGAGGAAAAAGACATACAGAGTAAGATAGAAAGTAAAAGAAATATGGAGATGAAAGAAAGACTGAGAGAGAAAGACAGAGACAGAAAGGGAATAGACTAAAAGAGGGAGAGACAGAGAGTAGACTGAAAGAGAGAGAGGGAGATTGGACTGGAGGAGAAAGACACAGACAGAGTAAGAGAAAGAGAGTGAAAGATGTATGGAGGTGAAAAAAGACTGAGAGAAAGACAGAGACAGAAAGGGCCTTGACTTAAAGAGACTGAGATTCAACTAAGAGAGAGACAGAGAGTGTAGACTGAAAGAGAAAGAGACTAGAGACTTAGAGATGCACGAGTATCTAGACTAAAAGAGAAAGAGTTAGAGACTAGACTGAAAACAGATAGGGACACCCAGAGAGTCTAGACTAGGAGAAAGAGTTAGAGACTAGACTGAAAGAGATGTATTAACAGAAAGAGACAAGACTAAGAGAAAGACACAAAGACTGGACTGAGAGAGAAATTGGACTGGAGGAGAAAGGCATACCGACACAATGTAAAAGAGAGAGAGAAAGACATACCGACACAGAGTAAGAGAGAGAGAAAGACAGAGAGGGACTAGACTTAAAGAGACACAAAGAGACTGGACTGAGAGAGAGAGCGAGAGAGAGAGAGAGAGAGAGAGAGAGATGAAGCTGAGATATTCACAAGAGAATAGACTGACAGAGAAAGAGATAAAGACTAGACTGAAAAATACAGAGAACCTAGACTGAGAGAGAGACGGATACTAGATTGAAAGAAAATCATAAATAATACACTGAAAGAGACTAGACAAACAGAAAGAGGCAATGAAAAGGAAACAAAGAGACACCCAGAAAGTCTAGACTGGGAGAAAGATGCAACAACTAGACTGAAATCTGAAAAAGAGAGAGAGAGACTGGAATAAGTAAACTTTTGTAAAAGAGATTAAAAAGTAAACAGAAAAAAATAAACAAATTCCTCTTAAGTATTTTTCCCTGAATACCCAGTTTTTCCCATTAGATTTCCCTTGTGTTTTTGATTTCACATACTTTAGACAAGTAACAGTTTCCCAGTGTTCAGTAATGACTACAGAGCCAATACATTAGAGCCTGGGAGACGGGGGCCTTTTAAAGCACGGTCCTATCACGCTTTACTTCTTCATGGTGACTGCTCAGAATTACCCAAAACACCAAAAAACACAAAACAACAACCCACAAACATCTATTTCACCACAAACTAACACCACAATACCTCAGAAAAAAATCCTCTGTACATAATTCCTTCATTTTTAATCAAATTTAAAAATTCAACTGCACCCCATTGCATCTTGGGAAAGCCTATGTCACAGATCACATGACACTGTGTGGGTCAGTGTGTGTTCCTATTATATATATTTAAAAGTACACAGTAAATATAAAGCAAGTGCCACAAAGGAGCTACACTAACTCACTAAAGAGCTCATGACAAACATGTAATTGATAGTAGAACAAATATTGTAAAATAAGCAAACTTTTGTAAAAGAGATTAAAAAGTAAACAGAAAAAATAAATAAATAAATTTCACTTATTTCCCTGAATACCCAGTTTTTCCCATTAGATTTCCCTTGTGTTTTTGATTTCACATACTTTAGACAAGTCACAGTTTCCCAGTGTTCAGTAATGACTACAGAGCCAATACATTAGTGCCTGGGAGACGGGGGCCTTTTAAAGCACGGTCCTATCACGCTTTACTTCTTCATGGTGACTGCTCAGAATTACCCAAAACACCAAAAAACACAAAACAACAACCCACAAACATCTATTTCACCACAAACTAACACCACAATACCTTAGAAAAAATCCTCTGTACATAGTTCCTTCATTTTTAATCAAATTTAAAAATTCAACTGCACCCCATTGCATCATGGGAAAGCCTATGTCACAGACAGTGTTGGGAAGTAACGGATTACATGTAACGGCGTTACGTAATCAGATTACAAATTATAAGTAACTGTAATCCGTTACAGTTACTGCTTCAGTAAGTGGTAATCAGATTACAGTTACTCTGCTAAAATAAAAGGGTTACATTGCGGTACTTTCCTATTTTTGCTCTTCCAATCCAACACTGACAAAACGCAAATAACATTTTGGTGTGAAATCGCTCTGATATGACAGGGAACTGTCTGCCCCTCCTCCCGTCTCGCTGCACACACACACACAGGGAGGAGGGGCAGACAGCGGCTCCACGCTCACACAACGAGACGAAATTAACTGACATTTTGGTCAACGAATAAAAACGAGACGAAAATGTTTGGCAGGGACGAAATCCAATCAGAACTGATTTAGTTCTGTGAAAGGTAGGGACCAGTTAGGAAGAGATCCAATCACTGCTACTTTAGCGGAGGCGCCGCGCGCTCAGTTACAAACCCGGGAATTAACCTGTCGTTACGGAGCTCGACTGGAAGTTAACTCGACAGTGTTCAGCAGGAAGAGAGAGAGGGGAGGCGATATAATTCTCCTTTGACGTCGCGAAAAACAAGATAATGTGTAAACAGAGACTCCATCTCCGGTAAAACACCACTAATCTTTCAGCTTCTGCAGACCAGAGTCACACAGATCTCCATGCAGAGATCCGCGTATTAATACTGATGTTATTTCATGAGCTGATGGTGTGTTTAACTCGGCAGTGCACTAAAACACAGAACTGATACAGAACTCACTCATTAAGATCAGATCATCTGCTTAGTCTCACAGTGGGAAAGATATAGCTAGTGTTAAAGCAGGAACAGGTCAGAAAGGAACTCAATAATATATCCAAAATAAAACAATAAAATAAGTGAATCTATGAACCCAAAAGTCTGTGTAAATTCCTTACAGCACTTTCTCATCAGTTTCTCACTTTAACTCATGACGTCTCTCAGTACATCCTGAGAGCATCTCTACAGGACAGTGTGTGAATGTTTGTTTTGATCTCATTTATAGACTGTAGCTCCAGTAGATGTTCTGGAGATAAAACTAGATCCTTTAAAAGTTGTTTTTGCATCTACAGCTCTGTTTAAACTTTAATTAACTATTCAGTTGTTTTATGACCTGATTTCTAGAGCAACATTTTAAATGTAACATATGTATAGTCACACACCTACAATAATAATAATAATAATAATAATAATATACATTAAATCATATATAAATATATTTCACTTTCAAACATTAACAATATTACTCAAGTGGTTATTAAACGTTTCATTTCGTATACGTGTAGAGTTAATAATTCAAGGAAACTGATGAAAAATCATTTACATTTACACCCTTTACATTTTAGTCGACTAAATTTACTGTAATTTTAGTAGACTATATTCTTATGACATTAAGTCGACTAAAACTAAGTTGACTAAATTACTGAATTGTGACTAAAACTAAATACTATTTTCGTCACAAGACTATGACTAAGACTAAATCAAAATTTGTTGTCAAAATTAACACTGGTGGCAAAAATAGATAGCTTACTGTTGTTGTTACATTGTTTGGTTTTAAATGGTTTTATCATCAATTTATAGAAGTGTTTCATAAAATTGTTTGATGAAATGGTTTCATAAGTATTTTTATAGAGTGATTGAAAAGGCTGTTTTATTTGTTTTTTTTCTATTTGTTAACTGGAAAGAAAAATAAAAGAATAATATGCAATATGTGGTTGCTACATTCATTCAGGCTTAAAAAAACGACAATATTGTAAGTAATCCAAAGTAATCAGATTACGTTACTCACTTGAAGTAATGTAACTGATTACGTTACAAATTACATTTCGAGTGATGTAATCAGTAATCTGTAAGGGATTACATTTTAAAAGTAACCTTCCCAACACTGGTCACAGATCACATGACACTGTGAGGGTCAGTGTGTGTTCCTATTATATATATTTAAAAGTACACAGTAAATATAAAGCAAGTGCCACAAAGGAGCTACACTAACTCACTAAAGAGCTCATGACAAACATGTAATTGATAGTAGAACAGATATTGTAAAATAAGCAAACTTTGGTAAAAGAGATTAAAAAGTAAACAGAAAAAAAAAATAAATAAATAAATTCCACTTATTTCCCTGAATACCCAGTTTTTCCCATTAGATTTCCCTTGTGTTTTTGATTTCACATACTTTAGACAAGTAACAGTTTCCCAGTGTTCAGTAATGACTACAGAGCCAATACATTAGTGCCTGGGAGACGGGGGCCTTTTAAAGCACGGTCCTATCACGCTTTACTTCTTCATGGTGACTGCTCAGAATTACCAAAAACACCAAAAAACACAAAACAACAACCCACAAACATCTATTTCACCACAAACTAACACCACAATACCTCAGAAAAAATCCTCTGTACATAGTTCCTTCATTTTTAATCAAATTTAAAAATTCAACTGCACCCCATTGCATCATGGGAAAGCCTATGTCACAGATCACATGACACTGTGTGGGTCAGTGTGTGTTCCTATTATATATATATTTAAAAGTACACAGTAAATATAAAGCAAGTGCCACAAAGGAGCTACACTAACTCACTAAAGAGCTCATGACAAACATGTAATTGATAGTAGAACAAATATTGTAAAATAAGCAAACTTTTGTAAAAGAGATTAAAAAGTAAACAGAAAAAAAAAAATAAATAAATAAATAAATTCCACTTATTTCCCTGAATACCCAGTTTTCCCATTAGATTTCCCTTGTGTTTTTGATTTCACATACTTTAGACAAGTAACAGTTTCCCAGTGTTCAGTAATGACTACAGAGCCAATACATTAGTGCCTGGGAGACGGGGGCCTTTTAAAGCACGCTCCTATCACGCTTTACTTCTTCATGGTGACTGCTCAGAATTACCCAAAACACCAAAAAACACAAAACAACAACCCACAAACATCTATTTCACCACAATCTAACACCACAATACCTCAGAAAAAATCCTCTGTACATAGTTCCTTCATTTTTAATCAAATTTAAAAATTCAACTGCACCCCATTGCATCATGGGAAAGCCTATGTCACAGATCACATGACACTGTGTGGGTCAGTGTGTGTTCCTATTATATATATTTAAAAGTACACAGTAAATATAAAGCAAGTGCCACAAAGGAGCTACACTAACTCACTAAAGAGCTCATGACAAACATGTAATTGATAGTAGAACAAATATTGTAAAATAAGCAAACTTTTGTAAAAGAGATTAAAAAGTAAACAGAAAAAATAAATAAATAAATAAATTCCACTTATTTCCCTGAATACCCAGTTTTTCCCATTAGATTTCCCTTGTGTTTTTGATTTCACATACTTTAGACAAGTAACAGTTTCCCAGTGTTCAGTAATGACTACAGAGCCAATACATTAGTGCCTGGGAGACGGGGGCCTTTTAAAGCACGGTCCTATCACGCTTTACTTCTTCATGGTGACTGCTCAGAATTACCAAAAACACCAAAAAACACAAAACAACAACCCACAAACATCTATTTCACCACAAACTAACACCACAATACCTCAGAAAAAATCCTCTGTACATAGTTCCTTCATTTTTAATCAAATTTAAAAATTCAACTGCACCCCATTGCATCATGGGAAAGCCTATGTCACAGATCACATGACACTGTGTGGGTCAGTGTGTGTTCCTATTATATATATTTAAAAGTACACAGTAAATATAAAGCAAGTGCCACAAAGGAGCTACACTAACTCACTAAAGAGCTCATGACAAACATGTAATTGATAGTAGAACAAATATTGTAAAATAAGCAAACTTTTGTAAAAGAGATTAAAAAGTAAACAGAAAAATAAATAAATTCCACTTATTTCCCTGAATACCCAGTTTTTCCCATTAGATTTCCCTTGTGTTTTTGATTTCACATACTTTAGACAAGTAACAGTTTCCCAGTGTTCAGTAATGACTACAGAGCCAATACATTAGTGCCTGGGAGACGGGGGCCTTTTAAAGCACGGTCCTATCACGCTTTACTTCTTCATGGTGACTGCTCAGAATTACCCAAAACACCAAAAAACACAAAACAACAACCCACAAACATCTATTTCACCACAAACTAACACCACAATACCTCAGAAAAAATCCTCTGTACATAGTTCCTTCATTTTTTATCAAATTTAAAAATTCAACTGCACCCCATTGCATCATGGGAAAGCCTATGTCACAGATCACATGACACTATGTGGGTCAGTGTGTGTTCCTATTATATATATATGTAAAAGTACACAGTAAATATAAAGCAAGTGCCACAAAGGAGCTACACTAACTCACTAAAGAGCTCATGACAACCATGTAATTGATAGTAGAACAAATATTGTAAAATAAGCAAACTTTTGTAAAAGAGATTAAAAAGTAAACAGAAAAAATAAATAAATAAATTCCACTTATTTCCCTGAATACCCAGTTTTTCCCATTAGATTTCCCTTGTGTTTTTGATTTCACATACTTTAGACAAGTAACAGTTTCCCAGTGTTCAGTAATGACTACAGAGCCAATACATTAGTGCCTGGGAGACGGGGGCCTTTTAAAGCACGCTTTACTTCTTCATGGTGACTGCTCAGAATCACCAAAAACACCAAAAAACACAAAACAACAACCCACAAACATCTATTTCACCACAAACTAACACCACAATACCTCAGAAAAAATCCTCTGTACATAGTTCCTTCATTTTTAATCAAATTTAAAAATTCAACTGCACCCCATTGCATCATGGGAAAGCCTATGTCACAGATCACATGACACTGTGTGGGTCAGTGTGTGTTCCTATTATATATATTTAAAAGTACACAGTAAATATAAAGCAAGTGCCACAAAGGAGCTACACTAGCTCACTAAAGAGCTCATGACAAACATGTAATTGATAGTAGAACAAATATTGTAAAATAAGCAAACTTTTGTAAAAGAGATTAAAAAGTAAACAGAAAAAATAAATAAATAAATAAATAAATTCCACTTATTTCCCTGAATACCCAGTTTCTCCCATTAGATTTCCCTTGTGTTTTTGATTTCACATACTTTAGACAAGTCACAGTTTCCCAGTGTTCAGTAATGACTACAGAGCCAATACATTAGTGCCTGGGAGACAGGGGCCTTTTAAAGCACGCTCCTATCACGCTTTACTTCTTCATGGTGACTGCTCAGAATTACCCAAAACACCAAAAAACACAAAACAACAACCCACAAACATCTATTTCACCACAATCTAACACCACAATACCTCAGAAAAAATCCTCTGTACATAGTTCCTTCATTTTTAATCAAATTTAAAAATTCAACTGCACCCCATTGCATCATGGGAAAGCCTATGTCACAGATCACATGACACTGTGTGGGTCAGTGTGTGTTCCTATTATATATATTTAAAAGTACACAGTAAATATAAAGCAAGTGCCACAAAGGAGCTACACTAACTCACTAAAGAGCTCATGACAAACATGTAATTGATAGTAGAACAAATATTGTAAAATAAGCAAACTTTTGTAAAAGAGATTAAAAAGTAAACAGAAAAAATAAATAAATAAATTCCACTTATTTCCCTGAATACCCAGTTTTTCCCATTAGATTTCCCTTGTGTTTTTGATTTCACATACTTTAGACAAGTAACAGTTTCCCAGTGTTCAGTAATGACTACAGAACCAATACATTAGTGCCTGGGAGACGGGGGCCTTTTAAAGCACGGTTCTATCACGCTTTACTTCTTCATGGTGACTGCTCAGAATTACCCAAAACACCAAAAAACACAAAACAACAACCCACAAACATCTATTTCACCACAAACTAACACCACAATACCTCAGAAAAAATCCTCTGTACATAGTTCCTTCATTTTTAATCAAATTTAAAAATTCAACTGCACCCCATTGCATCATGGGAAAGCCTATGTCACAGATCACATGACACTGTGTAGGTCAGTGTGTGTTCCTATTATATATATATTTAAAAGTACACAGTAAATATAAAGCAAGTGCCACAAAGGAGCTACACTAACTCACTAAAGAGCTCATGACAAACATGTAATTGATAGTAGAACAAATATTGTAAAATAAGCAAACTTTTGTAAAAGAGATTAAAAAGTAAACAGAATAAATAAATAAATAAATTCCACTTATTTCCCTGAATACCCAGTTTTTCCCATTAGATTTCCCTTGTGTTTTTGATTTCACATACTTTAGACAAGTAACAGTTTCCCAGTGTTCAGTAATGACTACAGAGCCAATACATTAGTGCCTGGGAGACGGGGGCCTTTTAAAGCACGCTTTACTTCTTCATGGTGACTGCTCAGAATTACCCAAAAACACCAAAAACACAAAACAACAACCCACAAACATCTATTTCACCACAAACTAACACCACAATACCTCAGAAAAAATCCTCTGTACATAGTTCCTTCATTTTTAATCAAATTTAAAAATTCAACTGCACCCCATTGCATCATGGGAAAGCCTATGTCACAGATCACATGACACTGTGTGGGTCAGTGTGTGTTCCTATTATATATATTTAAAAGTACACAGTAAATATAAAGCAAGTGCCACAAAGGAGCTACACTAACTCACTAAAGAGCTCATGACAAACATGTAATTAATAGTAGAACAAATATTGTAAAATAAGCAAACTTTTGTAAAAGAGATTAAAAAGTAAACAGAAAAATAAATAAATTCCACTTATTTCCCTGAATACCCAGTTTTTCCCATTAGATTTCCCTTGTGTTTTTGATTTCACATACTTTAGACAAGTAACAGTTTCCCAGTGTTCAGTAATGACTACAGAGCCAATACATTAGTGCCTGGGAGACGGGGGCCTTTTAAAGCACGGTCCTATCACGCTTTACTTCTTCATGGTGACTGCTCAGAATTACCCAAAAACACCAAAAAACACAAAACAACAACCCACAAACATCTATTTCACCACAAACTAACACCACAATACCTCAGAAAAAATCCTCTGTACATAGTTCCTTCATTTTTAATCAAATTTAAAAATTCAACTGCACCCCATTGCATCATGGGAAAGCCTATGTCACAGATCACATGACACTGTGTAGGTCAGTGTGTGTTCCTATTATATATATATTTAAAAGTACACAGTAAATATAAAGCAAGTGCCACAAAGGAGCTACACTAACTCACTAAAGAGCTCATGACAAACATGTAATTGATAGTAGAACAAATATTGTAAAATAAGCAAACTTTTGTAAAAGAGATTAAAAAGTAAACAGAATAAATAAATAAATAAATTCCACTTATTTCCCTGAATACCCAGTTTTTCCCATTAGATTTCCCTTGTGTTTTTGATTTCACATACTTTAGACAAGTAACAGTTTCCCAGTGTTCAGTAATGACTACAGAGCCAATACATTAGTGCCTGGGAGACGGGGGCCTTTTAAAGCACGCTTTACTTCTTCATGGTGACTGCTCAGAATTACCCAAAAACACCAAAAACACAAAACAACAACCCACAAACATCTATTTCACCACAAACTAACACCACAATACCTCAGAAAAAATCCTCTGTACATAGTTCCTTCATTTTTAATCAAATTTAAAAATTCAACTGCACCCCATTGCATCATGGGAAAGCCTATGTCACAGATCACATGACACTGTGTGGGTCAGTGTGTGTTCCTATTATATATATTTAAAAGTACACAGTAAATATAAAGCAAGTGCCACAAAGGAGCTACACTAACTCACTAAAGAGCTCATGACAAACATGTAATTAATAGTAGAACAAATATTGTAAAATAAGCAAACTTTTGTAAAAGAGATTAAAAAGTAAACAGAAAAATAAATAAATTCCACTTATTTCCCTGAATACCCAGTTTTTCCCATTAGATTTCCCTTGTGTTTTTGATTTCACATACTTTAGACAAGTAACAGTTTCCCAGTGTTCAGTAATGACTACAGAGCCAATACATTAGTGCCTGGGAGACGGGGGCCTTTTAAAGCACGGTCCTATCACGCTTTACTTCTTCATGGTGACTGCTCAGAATTACCCAAAACACCAAAAAACACAAAACAACAACCCACAAACATCTATTTCACCACAAACTAACACCACAATACCTCAGAAAAAATCCTCTGTACATAATTCCTTCATTTTTAATCAAATTTAAAAATTCAACTGCACCCCATTGCATCATGGGAAAGCCTATGTCACAGATCACATGACACTATGTGGGTCAGTGTGTGTTCCTATTATATATATATGTAAAAGTACACAGTAAATATAAAGCAAGTGCCACAAAGGAGCTACATTAACTAACTAAAGAGCTCATGACAAACATGTAATTGATAGTAGAACAAATATTGTAAAATAAGCAAACTTTTGTAAAAGAGATTAAAAAGTAAACAGAAAAATAAATAAATAAATAAATAAATTCCACTTATTTCCCTGAATACCCAGTTTTTCCCATTAGATTTCCCTTGTGTTTTTGATTTCACATACTTTAGACAAGTAACAGTTTCCCAGTGTTCAGTAATGACTACAGAGCCAATACATTAGTGCCTGGGAGACGGGGGCCTTTTAAAGCACGCTTTACTTCTTCATGGTGACTGCTCAGAATTACCCAAAACACCAAAAAACACAAAACAACAACCCACAAACATCTATTTCACCACAAACTAACACCACAATACCTCAGAAAAAATCCTCTGTACATAGTTCCTTCATTTTTAATCAAATTTAAAAATTCAACTGCACCCCATTGCATCATGGGAAAGCCTATGTCACAGATCACATGACACTGTGTGGGTCAGTGTGTGTTCCTATTATATATATATTTAAAAAGTACACAGTAAATATAAAGCAAGTGCCACAAAGGAGCTACACTAACTCACTAAAGAGCTCATGACAAACATGTAATTGATAGTAGAACAAATATTGTAAAATAAGCAAACTTTTGTAAAAGAGATTAAAAAGTAAACAGAAAAAATAAATAAATAAATAAATAAATTCCACTTATTTCCCTGAATACCCAGTTTTTCCCATTAGATTTCCCTTGTGTTTTTGATTTCACATACTTTAGACAAGTAACAGTTTCCCAGTGTTCAGTAATGACTACAGAGCCAATACATTAGTGCCTGGGAGACGGGGGCCTTTTAAAGCACGGTCCTATCACGCTTTACTTCTTCATGGTGACTGCTCAGAATTACCCAAAACACCAAAAAACACAAAACAACAACCCACAAACATCTATTTCACCACAAACTAACACCACAATACCTCAGAAAAAATCCTCTGTACATAGTTCCTTCATTTTTTATCAAATTTAAAAATTCAACTGCACCCCATTGCATCATGGGAAAGCCTATGTCACAGATCACATGACACTGTGTGGGTCTGTGTGTGTTCCTATTATATATATTTAAAAGTACACAGTAAATATAAAGCAAGTGCCACAAAGGAGCTACACTAACTCACTAAAGAGCTCATGACAAACATGTAATTAATAGTAGAACAAATATTGTAAAATAAGCAAACTTTTGTAAAAGAGATTAAAAAGTAAACAGAAAAAAAAAATAAATAAATAAATAAATTCCACTTATTTCCCTGAATACCCAGTTTTTCCCATTAGATTTCCCTTGTGTTTTTGATTTCACATACTTTAGACAAGAAACAGTTTCCCAGTGTTCAGTAATGACTACAGAGCCATTACATTAGTGCCTGGGAGACGGGGGCCTTTTAAAGCACGCTTTACTTCTTCATGGTGACTGCTCAGAATTACCCAAAACACCAAAAAACACAAAACAACAACCCACAAACATCTATTTCACCACAAACTAACACCACAATACCTCAGAAAAAATCCTCTGTACATAATTCCTTCATTTTTAATCAAATTTAAAAATTCAACTGCACCCCATTGCATCATGGGAAAGCCTATGTCACAGATCACATGACACTGTGTGGGTCAGTGTGTGTTCCTATTATATATATATTTAAAAGTACACAGTAAATATAAAGCAAGTGCCACAAAGGAGCTACATTAACTAACTAAAGAGCTCATGACAAACATGTAATTGATAGTAGAACAAATATTGTAAAATAAGCAAACTTTTGTAAAAGAGATTAAAAAGTAAACAGAAAAATAAATAAATAAATAAATAAATTCCACTTATTTCCCTGAATACCCAGTTTTTCCCATTAGATTTCCCTTGTGTTTTTGATTTCACATACTTTAGACAAGTAACAGTTTCCCAGTGTTCAGTAATGACTACAGAGCCAATACATTAGTGCCTGGGAGACGGGGGCCTTTTAAAGCACGGTCCTATCACGCTTTACTTCTTCATGGTGACTGCTCAGAATTACCCAAAAACACAAAACAACAACCCACAAACATCTATTTCACCACAAACTAACACCACAATACCTCAGAAAAAATCCTCTGTACATAGTTCCTTCATTTTTAATCAAATTTAAAAATTCAACTGCACCCCATTGCATCATGGGAAAGCCTATGTCACAGATCACATGACACTGTGTGGGTCAGTGTGTGTTCCTATTATATATATTTAAAAGTACACAGTAAATATAAAGCAAGTGCCACAAAGGAGCTACACTAACTCACTAAAGAGCTCATGACAAACATGTAATTAATAGTAGAACAAATATTGTAAAATAAGCAAACTTTTGTAAAAGAGATTAAATAGTAAACAGAAAAAAAAAATAAATAAATAAATAAATTCCACTTATTTCCCTGAATACCCAGTTTTTCCCATTAGATTTCCCTTGTGTTTTTGATTTCACATACTTTAGACAAGTAACAGTTTCCCAGTGTTCAGTAATGACTACAGAGCCAATACATTAGTGCCTGGGAGACGGGGGCCTTTTAAAGCACGGTCCTATCACGCTTTACTTCTTCATGGTGACTGCTCAGAATTACCCAAAACACCAAAAAACACAAAACAACAACCCACAAACATCTATTTCACCACAAACTAACACCACAATACCTCAGAAAAAATCCTCTGTACATAGTTCCTTCATTTTTTATCAAATTTAAAAATTCAACTGCACCCCATTGCATCATGGGAAAGCCTATGTCACAGATCACATGACACTGTGTGGGTCAGTGTGTGTTCCTATTATATATATTTAAAAGTACACAGTAAATATAAAGCAAGTGCCACAAAGGAGCTACACTAACTCACTAAAGAGCTCATGACAAAATGTAATTGATAGTAGAACAAATATTGTAAAATAAGCAAACTTTTGTAAAAGAGATTAAAAAGTAAACAGAAAAAAAAAATAAATAAATAAATAAATTCCACTTATTTCCCTGAATACCCAGTTTTTCCCATTAGATTTCCCTTGTGTTTTTGATTTCACATACTTTAGACAAGTAACAGTTTCCCAGTGTTCAGTAATGACTACAGAGCCAATACATAAGTGCCTGGGAGACGGGGGCCTTTTAAAGCACGGTCCTATCACGCTTTACTTCTTCATGGTGACTGCTCAGAATTACCCAAAACACCAAAAAACACAAAACAACAACCCACAAACATCTATTTCACCACAAACTAACACCACAATACCTCAGAAAAAATCCTCTGTACGTAGTTCCTTCATTTTTAATCAAATTTAAAAATTCAACTGCACCCCATTGCATCATGGGAAAGCCTATGTCACAGATCACATGACACTGTGTGGGTCAGTGTGTATTCCTATTATATATATATTTAAAAAGTACACAGTAAATATAAAGCAAGTGCCACAAAGGAGCTACACTAACTCACTAAAGAGCTCATGACAAACATGTAATTGATAGTAGAACAAATATTGTAAAATAAGCAAACTTTTGTAAAAGAGATTAAAAAGTAAACAGAAAAAATAAATAAATAAATAAATAAATTCCACTTATTTCCCTGAATACCCAGTTTTTCCCATTAGATTTCCCTTGTGTTTTTGATTTCACATACTTTAGACAAGTAACAGTTTCCCAGTGTTCAGTAATGACTACAGAGCCAATACATTAGTGCCTGGGAGACGGGGGCCTTTTAAAACACGGTCCTATCACGCTTTACTTCTTCATGGTGACTGCTCAGAATTACCAAAAACACCAAAAAACACAAAACAACAACCCACAAACATCTATTTCACCACAAACTAACACCACAATACCTCAGAAAAAATCCTCTGTACATAGTTCCTTCATTTTTTATCAAATTTAAAAATTCAACTGCACCCCATTGCATCATGGGAAAGCCTATGTCACAGATCACATGACACTGTGTGGGTCTGTGTGTGTTCCTATTATATATATTTAAAAGTACACAGTAAATATAAAGCAAGTGCCACAAAGGAGCTACACTAACTCACTAAAGAGCTCATGACAAACATGTAATTAATAGTAGAACAAATATTGTAAAATAAGCAAACTTTTGTAAAAGAGATTAAAAAGTAAACAGAAAAAATAAATAAATAAATAAATAAATTCCACTTATTTCCCTGAATACCCAGTTTTTCCCATTAGATTTCCCTTGTGTTTTTGATTTCACATACTTTAGACAAGAAACAGTTTCCCAGTGTTCAGTAATGACTACAGAGCCAATACATTAGTGCCTGGGAGACGGGGGCCTTTTAAAGCACGCTTTACTTCTTCATGGTGACTGCTCATAATTACCCAAAACACCAAAAAACACAAAACAACAACCCACAAACATCTATTTCACCACAAACTAACACCACAATACCTCAGAAAAAATCCTCTGTACATAATTCCTTCATTTTTAATCAAATTTAAAAATTCAACTGCACCCCATTGCATCATGGGAAAGCCTATGTCACAGATCACATGACACTGTGTGGGTCAGTGTGTGTTCCTATTATATATATATTTAAAAGTACACAGTAAATATAAAGCAAGTGCCACAAAGGAGCTACATTAACTAACTAAAGAGCTCATGACAAACATGTAATTGATAGTAGAACAAATATTGTAAAATAAGCAAACTTTTGTAAAAGAGATTAAAAAGTAAACAGAAAAATAAATAAATAAATAAATAAATTCCACTTATTTCCCTGAATACCCAGTTTTTCCCATTAGATTTCCCTTGTGTTTTTGATTTCACATACTTTAGACAAGTAACAGTTTCCCAGTGTTCAGTAATGACTACAGAGCCAATACATTAGTGCCTGGGAGACGGGGGCCTTTTAAAGCACGGTCCTATCACGCTTTACTTCTTCATGGTGACTGCTCAGAATTACCCAAAAACACAAAACAACAACCCACAAACATCTATTTCACCACAAACTAACACCACAATACCTCAGAAAAAATCCTCTGTACATAGTTCCTTCATTTTTAATCAAATTTAAAAATTCAACTGCACCCCATTGCATCATGGGAAAGCCTATGTCACAGATCACATGACACTGTGTGGGTCAGTGTGTGTTCCTATTATATATATATTTAAAAAGTACACAGTAAATATGACACTGTGTGGGTCAGTGTGTGTTCCTATTATATATATATTTAAAAAGTACACAGTAAATATAAAGCAAGTGCCACAAAGGAGCTACACTAACTCACTAAAGAGCTCATGACAAACATGTAATTGATAGTAGAACAAATATTGTAAAATAAGCAAACTTTTGTAAAAGAGATTAAAAAGTAAACAGAAAAAAAAAATAAATAAATAAATAAATTCCACTTATTTCCCTGAATACCCAGTTTTTCCCATTAGATTTCCCTTGTTTTTTTGATTTCACATACTTTAGACAAGTAACAGTTTCCCAGTGTTCAGTAATGACTACAGAGCCAATACATTAGTGCCTGGGAGACGGGGGCCTTTTAAAGCACGGTCCTATCACGCTTTACTTCTTCATGGTGACTGCTCAGAATTACCCAAAACACCAAAAAACACAAAACAACAACCCACAAACATCTATTTCACCACAAACTAACACCACAATACCTCAGAAAAAATCCTCTGTACATAGTTCCTTCATTTTTAATCAAATTTAAAAATTCAACTGCACCCCATTGCATCATGGGAAAGCCTATGTCACAGATCACATGACACTGTGTGGGTCAGTGTGTGTTCCTATTATATATATTTAAAAGTACACAGTAAATATAAAGCAAGTGCCACAAAGGAGCTACACTAACTCACTAAAGAGCTCATGACAAACATGTAATTGATAGTAGAACAAATATTGTAAAATAAGCAAACTTTTGTAAAAGAGATTAAAAAGTAAACAGAAAAAAAATAAATAAATAAATAAATTGAACTTATTTCCCTGAATACCCAGTTTTTCCCATTAGATTTCCCTTGTGTTTTTGATTTCACATACTTTAGACAAGTAACAGTTTCCCAGTGTTCAGTAATGACTACAGAGCCAATACATTAGTGCCTGGGAGACGGGGGCCTTTTAAAGCACGGTCCTATCACGCTTTACTTCTTCATGGTGACTGCTCAGAATTACCCAAAAACACAAAACAACAACCCACAAACATCTATTTCACCACAAACTAACACCACAATACCTCAGAAAAAATCCTCTGTACATAGTTCCTTCATTTTTAATCAAATTTAAAAATTCAACTGCACCCCATTGCATCATGGGAAAGCCTATGTCACAGATCACATGACACTGTGTGGGTCAGTGTGTGTTCCTATTATATATATTTAAAAGTACACAGTAAATATAAAGCAAGTGCCACAAAGGAGCTACACTAACTCACTAAAGAGCTCATGACAAACATGTAATTAATAGTAGAACAAATATTGTAAAATAAGCAAACTTTTGTAAAAGAGATTAAAAAGTAAACAGAAAAAAAAATAAATAAATAAATAAATTCCACTTATTTCCCTGAATACCCAGTTTTTCCCATTAGATTTCCCTTGTGTTTTTGATTTCACATACTTTAGACAAGTAACAGTTTCCCAGTGTTCAGTAATGACTACAGAGCCAATACATTAGTGCCTGGGAGACGGGGGCCTTTTAAAGCACGGTCCTATCACGCTTTACTTCTTCATGGTGACTGCTCAGAATTACCCAAAACACCAAAAAACACAAAACAACAACCCACAAACATCTATTTCACCACAAACTAACACCACAATACCTCAGAAAAAATCCTCTGTACATAGTTCCTTCATTTTTTATCAAATTTAAAAATTCAACTGCACCCCATTGCATCATGGGAAAGCCTATGTCACAGATCACATGACACTGTGTGGGTCAGTGTGTGTTCCTATTATATATATATTTAAAAAGTACACAGTAAATATGACACTGTGTGGGTCAGTGTGTGTTCCTATTATATATATATTTAAAAAGTACACAGTAAATATAAAGCAAGTGCCACAAAGGAGCTACACTAACTCACTAAAGAGCTCATGACAAACATGTAATTGATAGTAGAACAAATATTGTAAAATAAGCAAACTTTTGTAAAAGAGATTAAAAAGTAAACAGAAAAAATAAATAAATAAATAAATAAATTCCACTTATTTCCCTGAATACCCAGTTTTTCCCATTAGATTTCCCTTGTTTTTTTGATTTCACATACTTTAGACAAGTAACAGTTTCCCAGTGTTCAGTAATGACTACAGAGCCAATACATTAGTGCCTGGGAGACGGGGGCCTTTTAAAGGACGGTCCTATCACGCTTTACTTCTTCATGGTGACTGCTCAGAATTACCCAAAACACCAAAAAACACAAAACAACAACCCACAAACATCTATTTCACCACAAACTAACACCACAATACCTCAGAAAAAATCCTCTGTACATAGTTCCTTCATTTTTTATCAAATTTAAAAATTCAACTGCACCCCATTGCATCATGGGAAAGCCTATGTCACAGATCACATGACACTGTGTGGGTCAGTGTGTGTTCCTATTATATATATTTAAAAGTACACAGTAAATATAAAGCAAGTGCCACAAAGGAGCTACACTAACTCACTAAAGAGCTCATGACAAAATGTAATTGATAGTAGAACAAATATTGTAAAATAAGCAAACTTTTGTAAAAGAGATTAAAAAGTAAACAGAAAAAAAAAAAATAAATAAATAAATTCCACTTATTTCCCTGAATACCCAGTTTTTCCCATTAGATTTCCCTTGTGTTTTTGATTTCACATACTTTAGACAAGTAACAGTTTCCCAGTGTTCAGTAATGACTACAGAGCAGCCAATACATTAGTGCCTGGGAGACGGGGGCCTTTTAAAGCACGGTCCTATCACGCTTTACTTCTTCATGGTGACTGCTCAGAATTACCGAAAACACCAAAAAACACAAAACAACAACCCACAAACATCTATTTCACCACAAACTAACACCACAATACCTCAGAAAAAATCCTCTGTACATAGTTCCTTCATTTTTAATCAAATTTAAAAATTCAACTGCACCCCATTGCATCATGGGAAAGCCTATGTCACAGATCACATGACACTGTGTGGGTCAGTGTGTGTTCCTATTATATATATATTTAAAAGTACACAGTAAATATAAAGCAAGTGCCACAAAGGAGCTACACTAACTCACTAAAGAGCTCATGACAAACATGTAATTGATAGTAGAACAAATATTGTAAAATAAGCAAACTTTTGTAAAAGAGATTAAAAAGTAAACAGAAAAAAAAAATAAATAAATAAATAAATTCCACTTATTTCCCTGAATACCCAGTTTTTCCCATTAGATTTCCCTTGTGTTTTTGATTTCACATACTTTAGACAAGTAACAGTTTCCCAGTGTTCAGTAATGACTACAGAGCCAATACATTAGTGCCTGGGAGACGGGGGCCTTTTAAAGCACGGTCCTATCACGCTTTACTTCTTCATGGTGACTGCTCAGAATTACCCAAAACACCAAAAAACACAAAACAACAACCCACAAACATCTATTTCACCACAAACTAACACCACAATACCTCAGAAAAAATCCTCTGTACATAGTTCCTTCATTTTTAATCAAATTTAAAAATTCAACTGCACCCCATTGCATCATGGGAAAGCCTATGTCACAGATCACATGACACTGTGTGGGTCAGTGTGTGTTCCTATTATATATATTTAAAAGTACACAGTAAATATAAAGCAAGTGCCACAAAGGAGCTACACTAACTCACTAAAGAGCTCATGACAAACATGTAATTGATAGTAGAACAAATATTGTAAAATAAGCAAACTTTTGTAAAAGAGATTAAAAAGTAAACAGAAAAAAAATAAATAAATAAATAAATTCCACTTATTTCCCTGAATACCCAGTTTTTCCCATTAGATTTCCCTTGTGTTTTTGATTTCACATACTTTAGACAAGTAACAGTTTCCCAGTGTTCAGTAATGACTACAGAGCCAATACATTAGTGCCTGGGAGACGGGGGCCTTTTAAAGCACGCTCCTATCACGCTTTACTTCTTCATGGTGACTGCTCAGAATTACCCAAAACACCAAAAAACACAAAACAACAACCCACAAACATCTATTTCACCACAAACTAACACCACAATACCTCAGAAAAAATCCTCTGTACATAGTTCCTTCATTTTTAATCAAATTTAAAAATTCAACTGCACCCCATTGCATCATGGGAAAGCCTATGTCACAGATCACATGACACTGTGTGGGTCAGTGTGTGTTCCTATTATATATATTTAAAAGTACACAGTAAATATAAAGCAAGTGCCACAAAGGAGCTACACTAACTCACTAAAGAGCTCATGACAAACATGTAATTGATAGTAGAACAAATATTGTAAAATAAGCAAACTTTTGTAAAAGAGATTAAAAAGTAAACAGAAAAAAAAAAAATAAATAAATAAATTCCACTTATTTCCCTGAATACCCAGTTTTTCCCATTAGATTTCCCTTGTGTTTTTGATTTCACATACTTTAGACAAGTAACAGTTTCCCAGTGTTCAGTAATGACTACAGAGCCAATACATTAGTGCCTGGGAGACAGGGGCCTTTTAAAGCACGGTCCTATCACGCTTTACTTCTTCATGGTGACTGCTCAGAATTACCCAAAACACCAAAAAACACAAAACAACAACCCACAAACATCTATTTCCCCACAAACTAACACCACAATACCTCAGAAAAAATCCTCTGTACATAGTTCCTTCATTTTTTATCAAATTTAAAAATTCAACTGCACCCCATTGCATCATGGGAAAGCCTATGTCACAGATCACATGACACTGTGTGGGTCAGTGTGTGTTCCTATTATATATATATTTAAAAGTACACAGTAAATATAAAGCAAGTGCCACAAAGGAGCTACACTAACTCACTAAAGAGCTCATGACAAACATGTAATTGATAGTAGAACAAATATTGTAAAATAAGCAAACTTTTGTAAAAGAGATTAAAAAGTAAACAGAAAAAAAAAAATAAATAAATAAATAAATTCCACTTATTTCCCTGAATACCCAGTTTTTCCCATTAGATTTCCCTTGTGTTTTTGATTTCACATACTTTAGACAAGTAACAGTTTCCCAGTGTTCAGTAATGACTACAGAGCCAATACATTAGTGCCTGGGAGACAGGGGCCTTTTAAAGCACGCTCCTATCACGCTTTACTTCTTCATGGTGACTGCTCAGAATTACCCAAAACACCAAAAAACACAAAACAACAACCCACAAACATCTATTTCACCACAAACTAACACCACAATACCTCAGAAAAAATCCTCTGTACATAGTTCCTTCATTTTTAATCAAATTTAAAAATTCAACTGCACCCCATTGCATCATGGGAAAGCCTATGTCACAGATCACATGACACTGTGTGGGTCAGTGTGTGTTCCTATTATATATATTTAAAAGTACACAGTAAATATAAAGCAAGTGCCACAAAGGAGCTACACTAACTCACTAAAGAGCTCATGACAAACATGTAATTGATAGTAGAACAAATATTGTAAAATAAGCAAACTTTTGTAAAAGAGATTAAAAAGTAAACAGAAAAAAAAAAAAATAAATAAATAAATAAATTCCACTTATTTCCCTGAATACCCAGTTTTTCCCATTAGATTTCCCTTGTGTTTTTGATTTCACATACTTTAGACAAGTAACAGTTTCCCAGTGTTCAGTAATGACTACAGAGCCAATACATTAGTGCCTGGGAGACGGGGGACTTTTAAAGCACGGTCCTATCACGCTTTACTTCTTCATGGTGACTGCTCAGAATTACCGAAAAACACCAAAAACACAAAACAACAACCGACAAACATCTATTTCACCACAAACTAACACCACAATACCTCAGAAAAAATCCTCTGTACATAGTTCCTTCATTTTTAATCAAATTTAAAAATTCAACTGCACCCCATTGCATCATGGGAAAGCTTATGTCACAGATCACATGACACTGTGTGGGTCAGTGTGTGTTCCTATTATATATATATTTAAAAGTACACAGTAAATATAAAGCAAGTGCCACAAAGGAGCTACACTAACTCACTAAAGAGCTCATGACAAACATGTAATTGATAGTAGAACAAATATTGTAAAATAAGCAAACTTTTGTAAAAGAGATTAAAAAGTAAACAGAAAAAAAAATAAATAAATAAATAAATTCCACTTATTTCCCTGAATACCCAGTTTTTCCCATTAGATTTCCCTTGTGTTTTTGATTTCACATACTTTAGACAAGTAACAGTTTCCCAGTGTTCAGTAATGACTACAGAGCCAATACATTAGTGCCTGGGAGACGGGGGCCTTTTAAAGCACGCTCCTATCACGCTTTACTTCTTCATGGTGACTGCTCAGAATTACCGAAAACACCAAAAAACACAAAACAACAACCCACAAACATCTATTTCACCACAAACTAACACCACAATACCTCAGAAAAAATCCTCTGTACATAGTTCCTTCATTTTTTATCAAATTTAAAAATTCAACTGCACCCCATTGCATCATGGGAAAGCCTATGTCACAGATCACATGACACTGTGTGGGTCAGTGTGTGTTCCTATTATATATATTTAAAAGTACACAGTAAATATAAAGCAAGTGCCACAAAGGAGCTACACTAACTCACTAAAGAGCTCATGACAAACATGTAATTGATAGTAGAACAAATATTGTAAAATAAGCAAACTTTTGTAAAAGAGATTAAAAAGTAAACAGAAAAAAAATAAATAAATAAATAAATTCCACTTATTTCCCTGACTACCCAGTTTTTCCCATTAGATTTCCCTTGTGTTTTTGATTTCACATACTTTAGACAAGTAACAGTTTCCCAGTGTTCAGTAATGACTACAGAGCCAATACATTAGTGCCTGGGAGACGGGGGCCTTTTAAAGCACGGTCCTATCACGCTTTACTTCTTCATGGTGACTGCTCAGAATTACCCAAAACACCAAAAAACACAAAACAACAACCCACAAACATCTATTTCACCACAAACTAACACCACAATACCTCAGAAAAAATCCTCTGTACATAGTTCCTTCATTTTTAATCAAATTTAAAAATTCAACTGCACCCCATTGCATCATGGGAAAGCCTATGTCACAGATCACATGACACTGTGTGGGTCAGTGTGTGTTCCTATTATATATATTTAAAAGTACACAGTAAATATAAAGCAAGTGCCACAAAGGAGCTACACTAACTCACTAAAGAGCTCATGACAAACATGTAATTGATAGTAGAACAAATATTGTAAAATAAGCAAACTTTTGTAAAAGAGATTAAAAAGTAAAGAGAAAAAATAAATAAATAAATAAATAAATTCCACTTATTTCCCTGAATACCCAGTTTTTCCCATTAGATTTCCCTTGTGTTTTTGATTTCACATACTTTAGACAAGTAACAGTTTCCCAGTGTTCAGTAATGACTACAGAGCCAATACATTAGTGCCTGGGAGACGGGGGCGTTTTAAAGCACGCTCCTATCACGCTTTACTTCTTCATGGTGACTGCTCAGAATTACCCAAAACACCAAAAAACACAAAACAACAACCCACAAACATCTATTTCACCACAAACTAACACCACAATACCTCAGAAAAAATCCTCTGTACATAGTTCCTTCATTTTTAATCAAATTTAAAAATTCAACTGCACCCCATTGCATCATGGGAAAGCCTATGTCACAGATCACATGACACTGTGTGGGTCAGTGTGTGTTCCTATTATATATATTTAAAAGTACACAGTAAATATAAAGCAAGTGCCACAAAGGAGCTACACTAACTCACTAAAGAGCTCATGACAAACATGTAATTGATAGTAGAACAAATATTGTAAAATAAGCAAACTTTTGTAAAAGAGATTAAAAAGTAAACAGAAAAAAAAAATAAATAAATAAATAAATTCCACTTATTTCCCTGAATACCCAGTTTTTCCCATTAGATTTCCCTTGTGTTTTTGATTTCACATACTTTAGACAAGTAACAGTTTCCCAGTGTTCTGTAATGACTACAGAGCCAATACATTAGTGCCTGGGAGACGGGGGCCTTTTAAAGCACGGTCCTATCACGCTTTACTTCTTCATGGTGACTGCTCAGAATTACCCAAAACACCAAAAAACACAAAACAACAACCCACAAACATCTATTTCACCACAAACTAACACCACAATACCTCAGAAAAAATCCTCTGTACATAGTTCCTTCATTTTTAATCAAATTTAAAAATTCAACTGCACCCCATTGCATCATGGGAAAGCCTATGTCACAGATCACATGACACTGTGTGGGTCAGTGTGTGTTCCTATTATATATATTTAAAAGTACACAGTAAATATAAAGCAAGTGCCACAAAGGAGCTACACTAACTCACTAAAGAGCTCATGACAAACATGTAATTGATAGTAGAACAAATATTGTAAAATAAGCAAACTTTTGTAAAAGAGATTAAAAAGTAAACAGAAAAAATAAATAAATAAATAAATAAATTCCACTTATTTCCCTGAATACCCAGTTTTTCCCATTAGATTTCCATTGTGTTTTTGATTTCACATACTTTAGACAAGTAACAGTTTCCCAGTGTTCAGTAATGACTACAGAGCCAATACATTAGTGCCTGGGAGACGGGGGCCTTTTAAAGCACGCTCCTATCACGCTTTACTTCTTCATGGTGACTGCTCAGAATTACCCAAAACACCAAAAAACACAAAACAACAACCCGCAAACATCTATTTCACCACAAACTAACACCACAATACCTCAGAAAAAATCCTCTGTACATAGTTCCTTCATTTTTTATCAAATTTAAAAATTCAACTGCACCCCATTGCATCATGGGAAAGCCTATGTCACAGATCACATGACACTGTGTGGGTCAGTGTGTGTTCCTATTATATATATATTTAAAAGTACACAGTAAATATAAAGCAAGTGCCACAAAGGAGCTACACTAACTCACTAAAGAGCTCATGACAAACATGTAATTGATAGTAGAACAAATATTGTAAAATAAGCAAACTTTTGTAAAAGAGATTAAAAAGTAAACAGAAAAAATAAATAAATAAATAAATAAATTCCACTTATTTCCCTGAATACCCAGTTTTTCCCATTAGATTTCCATTGTGTTTTTGATTTCACATACTTTAGACAAGTAACAGTTTCCCAGTGTTCAGTAATGACTACAGAGCCAATACATTAGTGCCTGGGAGACGGGGGCCTTTTAAAGCACGGTCCTATCACGCTTTACTTCTTCATGGTGACTGCTCAGAATTACCCAAAACACCAAAAAACACAAAACAACAACCCACAAACATCTATTTCACCACAAACTAACACCACAATACCTCAGAAAAAATCCTCTGTACATAGTTCCTTCATTTTTAATCAAATTTAAAAATTCAACTGCACCCCATTGCATCATGGGAAAGCCTATGTCACAGATCACATGACACTGTGTGGGTCAGTGTGTGTTCCTATTATATATATATTTAAAAGTACACAGTAAATATAAAGCAAGTGCCACAAAGGAGCTACACTAACTCACTAAAGAGCTCATGACAAACATGTAATTGATAGTAGAACAAATATTGTAAAATAAGCAAACTTTTGTAAAAGAGATTAAAAAGTAAACAGAAAAAAAATAAATAAATAAATAAATTCCACTTATTTCCCTGAATACCCAGTTTTTCCCATTAGATTTCCCTTGTGTTTTTGATTTCACATACTTTAGACAAGTAACAGTTTCCCAGTGTTCAGTAATGACTACAGAGCCAATACATTAGTGCCTGGGAGACGGGGGCCTTTTAAAGCACGCTCCTATCACGCTTTACTTCTTCATGGTGACTGCTCAGAATTACCCAAAACACCAAAAAACACAAAACAACAACCCACAAACATCTATTTCACCACAAACTAACACCACAATACCTCAGAAAAAATCCTCTGTACATAGTTCCTTCATTTTTAATCAAATTTAAAAATTCAACTGCACCCCATTGCATCATGGGAAAGCCTATGTCACAGATCACATGACACTGTGTGGGTCAGTGTGTGTTCCTATTATATATATTTAAAAGTACACAGTAAATATAAAGCAAGTGCCACAAAGGAGCTACACTAACTCACTAAAGAGCTCATGACAAACATGTAATTGATAGTAGAACAAATATTGTAAAATAAGCAAACTTTTGTAAAAGAGATTAAAAAGTAAACAGAAAAAAAAAATAAATAAATAAATAAATTCCACTTATTTCCCTGAATACCCAGTTTTTCCCATTAGATTTCCATTGTGTTTTTGATTTCACATACTTTAGACAAGTAACAGTTTCCCAGTGTTCAGTAATGACTACAGAGCCAATACATTAGTGCCTGGGAGACGGGGGCCTTTTAAAGCACGGTCCTATCACGCTTTACTTCTTCATGGTGACTGCTCAGAATTACCCAAAACACCAAAAAACACAAAACAACAACCCACAAACATCTATTTCACCACAAACTAACACCACAATACCTCAGAAAAAATCCTCTGTACATAGTTCCTTCATTTTTAATCAAATTTAAAAATTCAACTGCACCCCATTGCATCATGGGAAAGCCTATGTCACAGATCACATGACACTGTGTGGGTCAGTGTGTGTTCCTATTATATATATATTTAAAAGTACACAGTAAATATAAAGCAAGTGCCACAAAGGAGCTACACTAACTCACTAAAGAGCTCATGACAAACATGTAATTGATAGTAGAACAAATATTGTAAAATAAGCAAACTTTTGTAAAAGAGATTAAAAAGTAAACAGAAAAAAAAAAATAAATAAATAAATTCCACTTATTTCCCTGAATACCCAGTTTTTCCCATTAGATTTCCCTTGTGTTTTTGATTTCACATACTTTAGACAAGTAACAGTTTCCCAGTGTTCAGTAATGACTACAGAGCCAATACATTAGTGCCTGGGAGACGGGGGCCTTTTAAAGCACGGTCCTATCACGCTTTACTTCTTCATGGTGACTGCTCAGAATTACCCAAAACACCAAAAAACACAAAACAACAACCCACAAACATCTATTTCACCACAAACTAACACCACAATACCTCAGAAAAAATCCTCTGTACATAGTTCCTTCATTTTTAATCAAATTTAAAAATTCAACTGCACCCCATTGCATCATGGGAAAGCCTATGTCACAGATCACATGACACTGTGTGGGTCAGTGTGTGTTCCTATTATATATATATTTAAAAGTACACAGTAAATATAAAGCAAGTGCCACAAAGGAGCTACACTAACTCACTAAAGAGCTCATGACAAACATGTAATTGATAGTAGAACAAATATTGTAAAATAAGCAAACTTTTGTAAAAGAGATTAAAAAGTAAACAGAAAAAAAAAAAATAAATAAATAAATTCCACTTATTTCCCTGAATACCCAGTTTTTCCCATTAGATTTCCCTTGTGTTTTTGATTTCACATACTTTAGACAAGTAACAGTTTCCCAGTGTTCAGTAATGACTACAGAGCCAATACATTAGTGCCTGGGAGACGGGGGCCTTTTAAAGCACGGTCCTATCACGCTTTACTTCTTCATGGTGACTGCTCAGAATTACCCAAAACACCAAAAAACACAAAACAACAACCCACAAACATCTATTTCACCACAAACTAACACCACAATACCTCAGAAAAAATCCTCTGTACATAGTTCCTTCATTTTTAATCAAATTTAAAAATTCAACTGCACCCCATTGCATCATGGGAAAGCCTATGTCACAGATCACATGACACTGTGTGGGTCAGTGTGTGTTCCTATTATATATATTTAAAAGTACACAGTAAATATAAAGCAAGTGCCACAAAGGAGCTACACTAACTCACTAAAGAG
The DNA here is from genome assembly GCF_023375975.1 of Astyanax mexicanus. Classification (NCBI taxonomy): domain Eukaryota; kingdom Metazoa; phylum Chordata; class Actinopteri; order Characiformes; family Acestrorhamphidae; genus Astyanax; species Astyanax mexicanus. Next base: position 31,076,972 of record NC_064412.1, read on the forward strand.
CTCATGACAAACATGTAATTGATAGTAGAACAAATATTGTAAAATAAGCAAACTTTTGTAAAAGAGATTAAAAAGTAAACAGAAAAAAAAAAAATAAATAAATAAATTCCACTTATTTCCCTGAATACCCAGTTTTTCCCATTAGATTTCCCTTGTGTTTTTGATTTCACATACTTTAGACAAGTAACAGTTTCCCAGTGTTCAGTAATGACTACAGAGCCAATACATTAGTGCCTGGGAGACGGGGGCCTTTTAAAGCACGCTCCTATCACGCTTTACTTCTTCATGGTGACTGCTCAGAATTACCCAAAACACCAAAAAACACAAAACAACAACCCACAAACATCTATTTCACCACAAACTAACACCACAATACCTCAGAAAAAATCCTCTGTACATAGTTCCTTCATTTTTAATCAAATTTAAAAATTCAACTGCACCCCATTGCATCATGGGAAAGCCTATGTCACAGATCACATGACACTGTGTGGGTCAGTGTGTGTTCCTATTATATATATTTAAAAGTACACAGTAAATATAAAGCAAGTGCCACAAAGGAGCTACACTAACTCACTAAAGAGCTCATGACAAACATGTAATTGATAGTAGAACAAATATTGTAAAATAAGCAAACTTTTGTAAAAGAGATTAAAAAGTAAACAGAAAAAATAAATAAATAAATAAATAAATTCCACTTATTTCCCTGAATACCCAGTTTTTCCCATTAGATTTCCATTGTGTTTTTGATTTCACATACTTTAGACAAGTAACAGTTTCCCAGTGTTCAGTAATGACTACAGAGCCAATACATTAGTGCCTGGGAGACGGGGGCCTTTTAAAGCACGGTCCTATCACGCTTTACTTCTTCATGGTGACTGCTCAGAATTACCGAAAACACCAAAAAACACAAAACAACAACCCACAAACATCTATTTCACCACAAACTAACACCACAATACCTCAGAAAAAATCCTCTGTACATAGTTGCTTCATTTTTAATCAAATTTAAAAATTCAACTGCACCCCATTGCATCATGGGAAAGCCTATGTCACAGATCACATGACACTGTGTGGGTCAGTGTGTGTTCCTATTATATATATATTTAAAAGTACACAGTAAATATAAAGCAAGTGCCACAAAGGAGCTACACTAACTCACTAAAGAGCTCATGACAAACATGTAATTGATAGTAGAACAAATATTGTAAAATAAGCAAACTTTTGTAAAAGAGATTAAAAAGTAAACAGAAAAAAATAAATAAATAAATAAATTCCACTTATTTCCCTGAATACCCAGTTTTTCCCATTAGATTTCCCTTGTGTTTTTGATTTCACATACTTTAGACAAGTAACAGTTTCCCAGTGTTCAGTAATGACTACAGAGCCAATACATTAGTGCCTGGGAGACGGGGGCCTTTTAAAGCACGCTCCTATCACGCTTTACTTCTTCATGGTGACTGCTCAGAATTACCCAAAAACACCAAAAACACAAAACAACAACCCACAAACATCTATTTCACCACAAACTAACACCACAATACCTCAGAAAAAATCCTCTGTACATAGTTCCTTCATTTTTAATCAAATTTAAAAATTCAACTGCACCCCATTGCATCATGGGAAAGCCTATGTCACAGATCACATGACACTGTGTGGGTCAGTGTGTGTTCCTATTATATATATATTTAAAAGTACACAGTAAATATAAAGCAAGTGCCACAAAGGAGCTACACTAACTCACTAAAGGGCTCATGACAAACATGTAATTGATAGTAGAACAAATATTGTAAAATAAGCAAACTTTTGTAAAAGAGATTAAAAAGTAAACAGAAAAAATAAATAAATAAATAAATAAATTCCACTTATTTCCCTGAATACCCAGTTTTTCCCATTAGATTTCCCTTGTGTTTTTGATTTCACATACTTTAGACAAGTAACAGTTTCCCAGTGCTCAGTAATGACTACAGAGCCAATACATTAGTGCCTGGGAGACGGGGGCCTTTTAAAGCACGCTCCTATCACGCTTTACTTCTTCATGGTGACTGCTCAGAATTACCCAAAACACCAAAAAACACAAAACAACAACCCACAAACATCTATTTCACCACAAACTAACACCACAATACCTCAGAAAAAATCCTGTGTACATAGTTCCTTCATTTTTTATCAAATTAAAAAATTCAACTGCACCCCATTGCATCATGGAAAAGCCTATGTCACAGATCACATGACACTGTGTGGGTCAGTGTGTGTTCCTATTATATATATTTAAAAGTACACAGTAAATATAAAACAAGTGCCACAAAGGAGCTACACTAACTCACTAAAGAGCTCATGACAAACATGTAATTGATAGTAGAACAAATATTGTAAAATAAGCAAACTTTTGTAAAAGAGATTAAAAAGTAAACAGAAAAAATAAATAAATAAATAAATAAATTCCACTTATTTCCCTGAATACCCAGTTTTTCCCATTAGATTTCCCTTGTGTTTTTGATTTCACATACTTTAGACAAGTAACAGTTTCCCAGTGTTCAGTAATGACTACAGAGCCAATACATTAGTGTCTGGGAGACGGGGGCCTTTTAAAGCACGCTCCTATCACGCTTTACTTCTTCATGGTGACTGCTCAGAATTACCCAAAACACCAAAAAACACAAAACAACAACCCACAAACATCTATTTCACCACAAACTAACACCACAATACCTCAGAAAAAATCCTCTGTACATAGTTCCTTCATTTTTTATCAAATTTAAAAATTCAACTGCACCCCATTGCATCATGGGAAAGCCTATGTCACAGATCACATGACACTGTGTGGGTCAGTGTGTGTTCCTATTATATATATATTTAAAAGTACACAGTAAATATAAAGCAAGTGCCACAAAGGAGCTACACTAACTCACTAAAGGGCTCATGACAAACATGTAATTGATAGTAGAACAAATATTGTAAAATAAGCAAACTTTTGTAAAAGAGATTAAAAAGTAAACAGAAAAAATAAATAAATAAATAAATAAATTCCACTTATTTCCCTGAATACCCAGTTTTTCCCATTAGATTTCCCTTGTGTTTTTGATTTCACATACTTTAGACAAGTAACAGTTTCCCAGTGTTCAGTAATGACTACAGAGCCAATACATTAGTGTCTGGGAGACGGGGGCCTTTTAAAGCACGCTCCTATCACGCTTTACTTCTTCATGGTGACTGCTCAGAATTACCCAAAACACCAAAAAACACAAAACAACAACCCACAAACATCTATTTCACCACAAACTAACACCACAATACCTCAGAAAAAATCCTCTGTACATAGTTCCTTCATTTTTAATCAAATTTAAAAATTCAACTGCACCCCATTGCATCATGGGAAAGCCTATGTCACAGATCACATGACACTGTGTGGGTCAGTGTGTGTTCCTATTATATATATATTTAAAAGTACACAGTAAATATAAAGCAAGTGCCACAAAGGAGCTACACTAACTCACTAAAGAGCTCATGACAAACATGTAATTGATAGTAGAACAAATATTGTAAAATAAGCAAACTTTTGTAAAAGAGATTAAAAAGTAAACAGAAAAAAAAATAAATAAATAAATAAATTCCACTTATTTCCCTGAATACCCAGTTTTTCCCATTAGATTTCCCTTGTGTTTTTGATTTCACATACTTTAGACAAGTAACAGTTTCCCAGTGTTCAGTAATGACTACAGAGCCAATACATTAGTGCCTGGGAGACGGGGGCCTTTTAAAGTACGCTCCTATCACGCTTTACTTCTTCATGGTGACTGCTCAGAATTACCCAAAACACCAAAAAACACAAAACAACAACCCACAAACATCTATTTCACCACAAACTAACACCACAATACCTCAGAAAAAATCCTGTGTACATAGTTCCTTCATTTTTTATCAAATTAAAAAATTCAACTGCACCCCATTGCATCATGGGAAAGCCTATGTCACAGATCACATGACACTGTGTGGGTCAGTGTGTGTTCCTATTATATATATTTAAAAGTACACAGTAAATATAAAGCAAGTGCCACAAAGGAGCTACACTAACTCACTAAAGAGCTCATGACAAACATGTAATTGATAGTAGAACAAATATTGTAAAATAAGCAAACTTTTGTAAAAGAGATTAAAAAGTAAACAGAAAAAAAAAAATAAATAAATAAATTCCACTTATTTCCCTGAATAACCAGTTTTTCCCATTAGATTTCCCTTGTGTTTTTGATTTCACATACTTTAGACAAGTAACAGTTTCCCAGTGTTCAGTAATGACTACAGAGCCAATACATTAGTGCCTGGGAGACGGGGGCCTTTTAAAGCACGCTCCTATCACGCTTTACTTCTTCATGGTGACTGCTCAGAATTACCCAAAAAACACCAAAAAACACAAAACAACAACCCACAAACATCTATTTCACCACAAACTAACACCACAATACCTCAGAAAAAATCCTCTGTACATAGTTCCTTCATTTTTAATCAAATTTAAAAATTCAACTGCACCCCATTGCATCATGGGAAAGCCTATGTCACAGATCACATGACACTGTGTGGGTCAGTGTGTGTTCCTATTATATATATATTTAAAAGTACACAGTAAATATAAAGCAAGTGCCACAAAGGAGCTACACTAACTCACTAAAGAGCTCATGACAAACATGTAATTGATAGTAGAACAAATATTGTAAAATAAGCAAACTTTTGTAAAAGAGATTAAAAAGTAAACAGAAAAAATAAATAAATAAATAAATAAATTCCACTTATTTCCCTGAATACCCAGTTTTTCCCATTAGATTTCCCTTGTGTTTTTGATTTCACATACTTTAGACAAGTAACAGTTTCCCAGTGTTCAGTAATGACTACAGAGCCAATACATTAGTGCCTGGGAGAGGGGGGCCTTTTAAAGCACGGTCCTATCACGCTTTACTTCTTCATGGTGACTGCTCAGAATTACCCAAAACACCAAAAAACACAAAACAACAACCCACAAACATCTATTTCACCACAAACTAACACCACAATACCTCAGAAAAAATCCTCTGTACATAGTTCCTTCATTTTTAATCAAATTTAAAAATTCAACTGCACCCCATTGCATCATGGGAAAGCCTATGTCACAGATCACATGACACTGTGTGGGTCAGTGTGTGTTCCTATTATATATATATATTTAAAAGTACACAGTAAATATAAAGCAAGTGCCACAAAGGAGCTACACTAACTCACTAAAGGGCTCATGACAAACATGTAATTGATAGTAGAACAAATATTGTAAAATAAGCAAACTTTTGTAAAAGAGATTAAAAAGTAAACAGAAAAAATAAATAAATAAATAAATAAATTCCACTTATTTCCCTGAATACCCAGTTTTTCCCATTAGATTTCCCTTGTGTTTTTGATTTCACATACTTTAGACAAGTAACAGTTTCCCAGTGTTCAGTAATGACTACAGAGCCAATACATTAGTGCCTGGGAGACGGGGGCCTTTTAAAGCACGGTCCTATCACGCTTTACTTCTTCATGGTGACTGCTCAGAATTACCCAAAACACCAAAAAACACAAAACAACAACCCACAAACATCTATTTCACCACAAACTAACACCACAATACCTCAGAAAAAATCCTCTGTACATAGTTCCTTCATTTTTTATCAAATTTAAAAATTCAACTGCACCCCATTGCATCATGGGAAAGCCTATGTCACAGATCACATGACACTGTGTGGGTCAGTGTGTGTTCCTATTATATATATTTAAAAGTACACAGTAAATATATAGCAAGTGCCACAAAGGAGCTACACTAACTCACTAAAGAGCTCATGACAAACATGTAATTGATAGTAGAACAAATATTGTAAAATAAGCAAACTTTTGTAAAAGAGATTAAAAAGTAAACAGAAAAATAAATAAATAAATAAATAAATTCCACTTATTTCCCTGAATACCCAGTTTTTCCCATTAGATTTCCCTTGTGTTTTTGATTTCACATACTTTAGACAAGTAACAGTTTCCCAGTGTTCAGTAATGACTACAGAGCCAATACATTAGTGCCTGGGAGACGGGGGCCTTTTAAAGCACGGTCCTATCACGCTTTACTTCTTCATGGTGACTGCTCAGAATTACCCAAAAACACCAAAAACACAAAACAACAACCCACAAACATCTATTTCACCACAAACTAACACCACAATACCTCAGAAAAAATCCTCTGTACATAGTTCCTTCATTTTTAATCAAATTTAAAAATTCAACTGCACCCCATTGCATCATGGGAAAGCCTATGTCACAGATCACATGACACTGTGTGGGTCAGTGTGTGTTCCTATTATATATATATTTAAAAGTACACAGTAAATATAAAGCAAGTGCCACAAAGGAGCTACACTAACTCACTAAAGAGCTCATGACAAACATGTAATTGATAGTAGAACAAATATTGTAAAATAAGCAAACTTTTGTAAAAGAGATTAAAAAGTAAACAGAAAAAAAAAAAAAATAAATAAATTCCACTTATTTCCCTGAATACCCAGTTTTTCCCATTAGATTTCCCTTGTGTTTTTGATTTCACATACTTTAGACAAGTAACAGTTTCCCAGTGTTCAGTAATGACTACAGAGCCAATACATTAGTGCCAGGGAGACGGGGGCCTTTTAAAGCACGGTCCTATCACGCTTTACTTCTTCATGGTGACTGCTCAGAATTACCCAAAACACCAAAAAACACAAAACAACAACCCACAAACATCTATTTCACCACAAACTAACACCACAATACCTCAGAAAAAATCCTCTGTACATAGTTCCTTCATTTTTAATCAAATTTTAAAATTCAACTGCACCCCATTGCATCATGGGAAAGCCTATGTCACAGATCACATGACACTGTGTGGGTCAGTGTGTGTTCCTATTATATATATTTAAAAGTACACAGTAAATATAAAGCAAGTGCCACAAAGGAGCTACACTAACTCACTAAAGAGCTCATGACAAACATGTAATTGATAGTAGAACAAATATTGTAAAATAAGCAAACTTTTGTAAAAGAGATTAAAAAGTAAACAGAAAAAAAAAAAAATAAATAAATAAATTCCACTTATTTCCCTGAATACCCAGTTTTTCCCATTAGATTTCCCTTGTGTTTTTGATTTCACATACTTTAGACAAGTAACAGTTTCCCAGTGTTCAGTAATGACTACAGAGCCAATACATTAGTGCCTGGGAGACGGGGGCCTTTTAAAGCACGCTCCTATCACGCTTTACTTCTTCATGGTGACTGCTCAGAATTACCCAAAACACCAAAAAACACAAAACAACAACCCACAAACATCTATTTCACCACAAACTAACACCACAATACCTCAGAAAAAATCCTCTGTACATAGTTCCTTCATTTTTAATCAAATTTAAAAATTCAACTGCACCCCATTGCATCATGGGAAAGCCTATGTCACAGATCACATGACACTGTGTGGGTCAGTGTGTGTTCCTATTATATATATATATTTAAAAGTACACAGTAAATATAAAGCAAGTGCCACAAAGGAGCTACACTAACTCACTAAAGGGCTCATGACAAACATGTAATTGATAGTAGAACAAATATTGTAAAATAAGCAAACTTTTGTAAAAGAGATTAAAAAGTAAACAGAAAAAATAAATAAATAAATAAATAAATTCCACTTATTTCCCTGAATACCCAGTTTTTCCCATTAGATTTCCCTTGTGTTTTTGATTTCACATACTTTAGACAAGTAACAGTTTCCCAGTGTTCAGTAATGACTACAGAGCCAATACATTAGTGCCTGGGAGACGGGGGCCTTTTAAAGCACGCTCCTATCACGCTTTACTTCTTCATGGTGACTGCTCAGAATTACCCAAAACACCAAAAAACACAAAACAACAACCCACAAACATCTATTTCACCACAAACTAACACCACAATACCTCAGAAAAAATCCTCTGTACATAGTTCCTTCATTTTTTATCAAATTTAAAAATTCAACTGCACCCCATTGCATCATGGGAAAGCCTATGTCACAGATCACATGACACTGTGTGGGTCAGTGTGTGTTCCTATTATATATATATTTAAAAGTACACAGTAAATATAAAGCAAGTGCCACAAAGGAGCTACACTAACTCACTAAAGAGCTCATGACAAACATGTAATTGATAGTAGAACAAATATTGTAAAATAAGCAAACTTTTGTAAAAGAGATTAAAAAGTAAACAGAAAAAAAAAAAAAAATAAATAAATAAATTCCACTTATTTCCCTGAATACCCAGTTTTTCCCATTAGATTTCCCTTGTGTTTTTGATTTCACATACTTTAGACAAGTAACAGTTTCCCAGTGTTCAGTAATGACTACAGAGCCAATACATTAGTGCCTGGGAGACGGGGGCCTTTTAAAGCACGGTCCTATCACGCTTTACTTCTTCATGGTGACTGCTCAGAATTACCGAAAAACACCAAAAACACAAAACAACAACCCACAAACATCTATTTCACCACAAACTAACACCACAATACCTCAGAAAAAATCCTCTGTACATAGTTCCTTCATTTTTAATCAAATTTAAAAATTCAACTGCACCCCATTGCATCATGGGAAAGCCTATGTCACAGATCACATGACACTGTGTGGGTCAGTGTGTGTTCCTATTATATATATATTTAAAAGTACACAGTAAATATAAAGCAAGTGCCACAAAGGAGCTACACTAACTCACTAAAGAGCTCATGACAAACATGTAATTGATAGTAGAACAAATATTGTAAAATAAGCAAACTTTTGTAAAAGAGATTAAAAAGTAAACAGAAAAAATAAATAAATAAATAAATAAATTCCACTTATTTCCCTGAATACCCAGTTTTTCCCATTAGATTTCCCTTGTGTTTTTGATTTCACATACTTTAGACAAGTAACAGTTCCCCAGTGTTCAGTAATGACTACAGAGCCAATACATTAGTGCCTGGGAGACGGGGGCCTTTTAAAGCACGGTCCTATCACGCTTTACTTCTTCATGGTGACTGCTCAGAATTACCCAAAACACCAAAAAACACAAAACAACAACCCACAAACATCTATTTCACCACAAACTAACACCACAATACCTCAGAAAAAATCCTCTGTACATAGTTCCTTCATTTTTAATCAAATTTAAAAATTCAACTGCACCCCATTGCATCATGGGAAAGCCTATGTCACAGATCACATGACACTGTGTGGGTCAGTGTGTGTTCCTATTATATATATATATTTAAAAGTACACAGTAAATATAAAGCAAGTGCCACAAAGGAGCTACACTAACTCACTAAAGGGCTCATGACAAACATGTAATTGATAGTAGAACAAATATTGTAAAATAAGCAAACTTTTGTAAAAGAGATTAAAAAGTAAACAGAAAAAATAAATAAATAAATAAATAAATTCCACTTATTTCCCTGAATACCCAGTTTTTCCCATTAGATTTCCCTTGTGTTTTTGATTTCACATACTTTAGACAAGTAACAGTTTCCCAGTGTTCAGTAATGACTACAGAGCCAATACATTAGTGCCTGGGAGACGGGGGCCTTTTAAAGCACGGTCCTATCACGCTTTACTTCTTCATGGTGACTGCTCAGAATTACCCAAAACACCAAAAAACACAAAACAACAACCCACAAACATCTATTTCACCACAAACTAACACCACAATACCTCAGAAAAAATCCTCTGTACATAGTTCCTTCATTTTTTATCAAATTTAAAAATTCAACTGCACCCCATTGCATCATGGGAAAGCCTATGTCACAGATCACATGACACTGTGTGGGTCAGTGTGTGTTCCTATTATATATATTTAAAAGTACACAGTAAATATAAAGCAAGTGCCACAAAGGAGCTACACTAACTCACTAAAGAGCTCATGACAAACATGTAATTGATAGTAGAACAAATATTGTAAAATAAGCAAACTTTTGTAAAAGAGATTAAAAAGTAAACAGAAAAAATAAATAAATAAATAAATAAATTCCACTTATTTCCCTGAATACCCAGTTTTTCCCATTAGATTTCCCTTGTGTTTTTGATTTCACATACTTTAGACAAGTAACAGTTTCCCAGTGTTCAGTAATGACTACAGAGCCAATACATTAGTGCCTGGGAGACGGGGGCCTTTTAAAGCACGGTCCTATCACGCTTTACTTCTTCATGGTGACTGCTCAGAATTACCCAAAACACCAAAAAACACAAAACAACAACCCACAAACATCTATTTCACCACAAACTAACACCACAATACCTCAGAAAAAATCCTCTGTACATAGTTCCTTCATTTTTTATCAAATTTAAAAATTCAACTGCACCCCATTGCATCATGGGAAAGCCTATGTCACAGATCACATGACACTGTGTGGGTCAGTGTGTGTTCCTATTATATATATTTAAAAGTACACAGTAAATATAAAGCAAGTGCCACAAAGGAGCTACACTAACTCACTAAAGAGCTCATGACAAACATGTAATTGATAGTAGAACAAATATTGTAAAATAAGCAAACTTTTGTAAAAGAGATTAAAAAGTAAACAGAAAAAAAAAAAAATAAATAAATAAATAAATTCCACTTATTTCCCTGAATACCCAGTTTTTCCCATTAGATTTCCCTTGTGTTTTTGATTTCACATACTTTAGACAAGTAACAGTTTCCCAGTGTTCAGTAATGACTACAGAGCCAATACATTAGTGCCTGGGAGACGGGGGCCTTTTAAAGCACGGTCCTATCACGCTTTACTTCTTCATGGTGACTGCTCAGAATTACCCAAAACACCAAAAAACACAAAACAACAACCCACAAACATCTATTTCACCACAAACTAACACCACAATACCTCAGAAAAAATCCTCTGTACATAGTTCCTTCATTTTTAATCAAATTTAAAAATTCAACTGCACCCCATTGCATCATGGGAAAGCCTATGTCACAGATCACATGACACTGTGTGGGTCAGTGTGTGTTCCTATTATATATATTTAAAAGTACACAGTAAATATAAAGCAAGTGCCACAAAGGAGCTACACTAACTCACTAAAGAGCTCATGACAAACATGTAATTGATAGTAGAACAAATATTGTAAAATAAGCAAACTTTTGTAAAAGAGATTAAAAAGTAAACAGAAAAAAAAAATAAATAAATAAATCCCACTTATTTCCCTGAATACCCAGTTTTTCCCATTAGATTTCCCTTGTGTTTTTGATTTCACATACTTTAGACAAGTAACAGTTTCCCAGTGTTCAGTAATGACTACAGAGCCAATACATTAGTGCCTGGGAGACGGGGGCCTTTTAAAGCACGGTCCTATCACGCTTTACTTCTTCATGGTGACTGCTCAGAATTACCCAAAACACCAAAAAACACAAAACAACAACCCACAAACATCTATTTCACCACAAACTAACACCACAATACCTCAGAAAAAATCCTCTGTACATAGTTCCTTCATTTTTAATCAAATTTAAAAATTCAACTGCACCCCATTGCATCATGGGAAAGCCTATGTCACAGATCACATGACACTGTGTGGGTCAGTGTGTGTTCCTATTATATATATATTTAAAAGTACACAGTAAATATAAAGCAAGTGCCACAAAGGAGCTACACTAACTCACTAAAGAGCTCATGACAAACATGTAATTGATAGTAGAACAAATATTGTAAAATAAGCAAACTTTTGTAAAAGAGATTAAAAAGTAAACAGAAAAAAAATAAATAAATAAATAAATTCCACTTATTTCCCTGAATACCCAGTTTTTCCCATTAGATTTCCCTTGTGTTTTTGATTTCACATACTTTAGACAAGTAACAGTTTCCCAGTGTTCAGTAATGACTACAGAACCAATACATTAGTGCCTGGGAGACGGGGGCCTTTTAAAGCACGGTCCTATCACGCTTTACTTCTTCATGGTGACTGCTCAGAATTACCCAAAACACCAAAAAACACAAAACAACAACCCACAAACATCTATTTCACCACAAACTAACACCACAATACCTCAGAAAAAATCCTCTGTACATAGTTCCTTCATTTTTAATCAAATTTTAAAATTCAACTGCACCCCATTGCATCATGGGAAAGCCTATGTCACAGATCACATGACACTGTGTGGGTCAGTGTGTGTTCCTATTATATATATATTTAAAAGTACACAGTAAATATAAAGCAAGTGCGACAAAGGAGCTACACTAACTCACTAAAGAGCTCATGACAAACATGTAATTGATAGTAGAACAAATATTGTAAAATAAGCAAACTTTTGTAAAAGAGATTAAAAAGTAAACAGAAAAAAATAAATAAATAAATAAATCCCACTTATTTCCCTGAATACCCAGTTTTTCCCATTAGATTTCCCTTGTGTTTTTGATTTCACATACTTTAGACAAGTAACAGTTTCCCAGTGTTCAGTAATGACTACAGAGCCAATACATTAGTGCCTGGGAGACGGGGGCCTTTTAAAGCACGGTCCTATCACGCTTTACTTCTTCATGGTGACTGCTCAGAATTACCTAAAACACCAAAAAACACAAAACAACAACCCACAAACATCTATTTCACCACAAACTAACACCACAATACCTCAGAAAAAATCCTCTGTACATAGTTCCTTCATTTTTAATCAAATTTAAAAATTCAACTGCACCCCATTGCATCATGGGAAAGCCTATGTCACAGATCACATGACACTGTGTGGGTCAGTGTGTGTTCCTATTATATATATTTAAAAGTACACAGTAAATATAAAGCAAGTGCCACAAAGGAGCTACACTAACTCACTAAAGAGCTCATGACAAACATGTAATTGATAGTAGAACAAATATTGTAAAATAAGCAAACTTTTGTAAAAGAGATTAAAAAGTAAACAGAAAAAATAAATAAATAAATAAATAAATTCCACTTATTTCCCTGAATACCCAGTTTTTCCCACTAGATTTCCATTGTGTTTTTGATTTCACATACTTTGGACAAGTAACAGTTTCCCAGTGTTCAGTAATGACTACAGAGCCAATACATTAGTGCCTGGGAGACGGGGGCCTTTTAAAGCACGGTCCTATCACGCTTTACTTCTTCATGGTGACTGCTCAGAATTACCCAAAAAACACCAAAAAACACAAAACAACAACCCACAAACATCTATTTCACCACAAACTAACACCACAATACCTCAGAAAAAATCCTCTGTACATAGTTCCTTCATTTTTAATCAAATTTAAAAATTCAACTGCACCCCATTGCATCATGGGAAAGCCTATGTCACAGATCACATGACACTGTGTGGGTCAGTGTGTGTTCCTATTATATATATTTAAAAGTACACAGTAAATATAAAGCAAGTGCCACAAAGGAGCTACACTAACTCACTAAAGAGCTCATGACAAACATGTAATTGATAGTAGAACAAATATTGTAAAATAAGCAAACTTTTGTAAAAGAGATTAAAAAGTAAACAGAAAAAAAATAAATAAATAAATCCCACTCATTTCCCTGAATACCCAGCTTTTCCCATTAGATTTCCCTTGTGTTTTTGATTTCACATACTTTAGACAAGTAACAGTTTCCCAGTGTTCAGTAATGACTACAGAGCCAATACATTAGTGCCTGGGAGACGGGGGCCTTTTAAAGCACGGTCCTATCACGCTTTACTTCTTCATGGTGACTGCTCAGAATTACCTAAAACACCAAAAAACACAAAACAACAACCCACAAACATCTATTTCACCACAAACTAACACCACAATACCTCAGAAAAAATCCTCTGTACATAGTTCCTTCATTTTTAATCAAATTTAAAAATTCAACTGCACCCCATTGCATCATGGGAAAGCCTATGTCACAGATCACATGACACTGTGTGGGTCAGTGTGTGTTCCTATTATATATATTTAAAAGTACACAGTAAATATAAAGCAAGTGCCACAAAGGAGCTACACTAACTCACTAAAGAGCTCATGACAAACATGTAATTGATAGTAGAACAAATATTGTAAAATAAGCAAACTTTTGTAAAAGAGATTAAAAAGTAAACAGAAAAAATAAATAAATAAATAAATAAATTCCACTTATTTCCCTGAATACCCAGTTTTTCCCACTAGATTTCCATTGTGTTTTTGATTTCACATACTTTGGACAAGTAACAGTTTCCCAGTGTTCAGTAATGACTACAGAGCCAATACATTAGTGCCTGGGAGACGGGGGCCTTTTAAAGCACGGTCCTATCACGCTTTACTTCTTCATGGTGACTGCTCAGAATTACCCAAAAAACACCAAAAAACACAAAACAACAACCCACAAACATCTATTTCACCACAAACTAACACCACAATACCTCAGAAAAAATCCTCTGTACATAGTTCCTTCATTTTTAATCAAATTTAAAAATTCAACTGCACCCCATTGCATCATGGGAAAGCCTATGTCACAGATCACATGACACTGTGTGGGTCAGTGTGTGTTCCTATTATATATATTTAAAAGTACACAGTAAATATAAAGCAAGTGCCACAAAGGAGCTACACTAACTCACTAAAGAGCTCATGACAAACATGTAATTGATAGTAGAACAAATATTGTAAAATAAGCAAACTTTTGTAAAAGAGATTAAAAAGTAAACAGAAAAAAAATAAATAAATAAATCCCACTCATTTCCCTGAATACCCAGCTTTTCCCATTAGATTTCCCTTGTGTTTTTGATTTCACATACTTTAGACAAGTAACAGTTTCCCAGTGTTCAGTAATGACTACAGAGCCAATACATTAGTGCCTGGGAGACGGGGGCCTTTTAAAGCACGGTCCTATCACGCTTTACTTCTTCATGGTGACTGCTCAGAATTACCTAAAACACCAAAAAACACAAAACAACAACCCACAAACATCTATTTCACCACAAACTAACACCACAATACCTCAGAAAAAATCCTCTGTACATAGTTCCTTCATTTTTAATCAAATTTAAAAATTCAACTGCACCCCATTGCATCATGGGAAAGCCTATGTCACAGATCACATGACACTGTGTGGGTCAGTGTGTGTTCCTATTATATATATTTAAAAGTACACAGTAAATATAAAGCAAGTGCCACAAAGGAGCTACACTAACTCACTAAAGAGCTCATGACAAACATGTAATTGATAGTAGAACAAATATTGTAAAATAAGCAAACTTTTGTAAAAGAGATTAAAAAGTAAACAGAAAAAATAAATAAATAAATAAATAAATTCCACTTATTTCCCTGAATACCCAGTTTTTCCCACTAGATTTCCATTGTGTTTTTGATTTCACATACTTTGGACAAGTAACAGTTTCCCAGTGTTCAGTAATGACTACAGAGCCAATACATTAGTGCCTGGGAGACGGGGGCCTTTTAAAGCACGGTCCTATCACGCTTTACTTCTTCATGGTGACTGCTCAGAATTACCCAAAAAACACCAAAAAACACAAAACAACAACACACAAACATCTATTTCACCACAAACTAACACCACAATACCTCAGAAAAAATCCTCTGTACATAGTTCCTTCATTTTTAATCAAATTTAAAAATTCAACTGCACCCCATTGCATCATGGGAAAGCCTATGTCACAGATCACATGACACTGTGTGGGTCAGTGTGTGTTCCTATTATATATATTTAAAAGTACACAGTAAATATAAAGCAAGTGCCACAAAGGAGCTACACTAACTCACTAAAGAGCTCATGACAAACATGTAATTGATAGTAGAACAAATATTGTAAAATAAGCAAACTTTTGTAAAAGAGATTAAAAAGTAAACAGAAAAAAAATAAATAAATAAATCCCACTCATTTCCCTGAATACCCAGCTTTTCCCATTAGATTTCCCTTGTGTTTTTGATTTCACATACTTTAGACAAGTAACAGTTTTCCAGTGTTCAGTAATGACTACAGAACCAATACATTAGTGCCTGGGAGACGGGGGCCTTTTAAAGCACGGTCCTATCACGCTTTACTTCTTCATGGTGACTGCTCAGAATTACCCAAAACACCAAAAAACACAAAACAACAACCCACAAACATCTATTTCACCACAAACTAACACCACAATACCTCAGAAAAAATCCTCTGTACATAGTTCCTTCATTTTTAATCAAATTTTAAAATTCAACTGCACCCCATTGCATCATGGGAAAGCCTATGTCACAGATCACATGACACTGTGTGGGTCAGTGTGTGTTCCTATTATATATATTTAAAAGTACACAGTAAATATAAAGCAAGTGCCACAAAGGAGCTACACTAACTCACTAAAGAGCTCATGACAAACATGTAATTGATAGTAGAACAAATATTGTAAAATAAGCAAACTTTTGTAAAAGAGATTAAAAAGTAAACAGAAAAAAAAAATAAATAAATAAATAAATAAATTCCACTTATTTCCCTGAATACCCAGTTTTTCCCATTAGATTTCCCTTGTGTTTTTGATTTCACATACTTTAGACAAGTAACAGTTTCCCAGTGTTCAGTAATGACTACAGAGCCAATACATTAGTGCCTGGGAGACGGGGGCCTTTTAAAGCACGGTCCTATCACGCTTTACTTCTTCATGGTGACTGCTCAGAATTACCCAAAACACCAAAAAACACAAAACAACAACCCACAAACATCTATTTCACCACAAACTAACACCACAATACCTCAGAAAAAATCATCTGTACATAGTTCCTTCATTTTTAATCAAATTTAAAAATTCAACTGCACCCCATTGCATCATGGGAAAGCCTATGTCACAGATCACATGACACTGTGTGGGTCAGTGTGTGTTCCTATTATATATATATTTAAAAGTACACAGTAAATATAAAGCAAGTGCCACAAAGGAGCTACACTAACTCACTAAAGAGCTCATGACAAACATGTAATTGATAGTAGAACAAATATTGTAAAATAAGCAAACTTTTGTAAAAGAGATTAAAAAGTAAACAGAAAAAAATAAATAAATAAATAAATCCCACTTATTTCCCTGAATACCCAGTTTTTCCCATTAGATTTCCCTTGTGTTTTTGATTTCACATACTTTAGACAAGTAACAGTTTCCCAGTGTTCAGTAATGACTACAGAGCCAATACATTAGTGCCTGGGAGACGGGGGCCTTTTAAAGCACGGTCCTATCACGCTTTACTTCTTCATGGTGACTGCTCAGAATTACCTAAAACACCAAAAAACACAAAACAACAACCCACAAACATCTATTTCACCACAAACTAACACCACAATACCTCAGAAAAAATCCTCTGTACATAGTTCCTTCATTTTTAATCAAATTTAAAAATTCAACTGCACCCCATTGCATCATGGGAAAGCCTATGTCACAGATCACATGACACTGTGTGGGTCAGTGTGTGTTCCTATTATATATATTTAAAAGTACACAGTAAATATAAAGCAAGTGCCACAAAGGAGCTACACTAACTCACTAAAGAGCTCATGACAAACATGTAATTGATAGTAGAACAAATATTGTAAAATAAGCAAACTTTTGTAAAAGAGATTAAAAAGTAAACAGAAAAAATAAATAAATAAATAAATAAATTCCACTTATTTCCCTGAATACCCAGTTTTTCCCACTAGATTTCCATTGTGTTTTTGATTTCACATACTTTGGACAAGTAACAGTTTCCCAGTGTTCAGTAATGACTACAGAGCCAATACATTAGTGCCTGGGAGACGGGGGCCTTTTAAAGCACGGTCCTATCACGCTTTACTTCTTCATGGTGACTGCTCAGAATTACCCAAAAAACACCAAAAAACACAAAACAACAACCCACAAACATCTATTTCACCACAAACTAACACCACAATACCTCAGAAAAAATCCTCTGTACATAGTTCCTTCATTTTTAATCAAATTTAAAAATTCAACTGCACCCCATTGCATCATGGGAAAGCCTATGTCACAGATCACATGACACTGTGTGGGTCAGTGTGTGTTCCTATTATATATATTTAAAAGTACACAGTAAATATAAAGCAAGTGCCACAAAGGAGCTACACTAACTCACTAAAGAGCTCATGACAAACATGTAATTGATAGTAGAACAAATATTGTAAAATAAGCAAACTTTTGTAAAAGAGATTAAAAAGTAAACAGAAAAAATAAATAAATAAATAAATAAATTCCACTTATTTCCCTGAATACCCAGTTTTTCCCACTAGATTTCCATTGTGTTTTTGATTTCACATACTTTGGACAAGTAACAGTTTCCCAGTGTTCAGTAATGACTACAGAGCCAATACATTAGTGCCTGGGAGACGGGGGCCTTTTAAAGCACGGTCCTATCACGCTTTACTTCTTCATGGTGACTGCTCAGAATTACCCAAAAAACACCAAAAAACACAAAACAACAACCCACAAACATCTATTTCACCACAAACTAACACCACAATACCTCAGAAAAAATCCTCTGTACATAGTTCCTTCATTTTTAATCAAATTTAAAAATTCAACTGCACCCCATTGCATCATGGGAAAGCCTATGTCACAGATCACATGACACTGTGTGGGTCAGTGTGTGTTCCTATTATATATATTTAAAAGTACACAGTAAATATAAAGCAAGTGCCACAAAGGAGCTACACTAACTCACTAAAGAGCTCATGACAAACATGTAATTGATAGTAGAACAAATATTGTAAAATAAGCAAACTTTTGTAAAAGAGATTAAAAAGTAAACAGAAAAAAAATAAATAAATAAATCCCACTCATTTCCCTGAATACCCAGCTTTTCCCATTAGATTTCCCTTGTGTTTTTGATTTCACATACTTTAGACAAGTAACAGTTTCCCAGTGTTCAGTAATGACTACAGAGCCAATACATTAGTGCCTGGGAGACGGGGGCCTTTTAAAGCACGGTCCTATCACGCTTTACTTCTTCATGGTGACTGCTCAGAATTACCTAAAACACCAAAAAACACAAAACAACAACCCACAAACATCTATTTCACCACAAACTAACACCACAATACCTCAGAAAAAATCCTCTGTACATAGTTCCTTCATTTTTAATCAAATTTAAAAATTCAACTGCACCCCATTGCATCATGGGAAAGCCTATGTCACAGATCACATGACACTGTGTGGGTCAGTGTGTGTTCCTATTATATATATTTAAAAGTACACAGTAAATATAAAGCAAGTGCCACAAAGGAGCTACACTAACTCACTAAAGAGCTCATGACAAACATGTAATTGATAGTAGAACAAATATTGTAAAATAAGCAAACTTTTGTAAAAGAGATTAAAAAGTAAACAGAAAAAATAAATAAATAAATAAATAAATTCCACTTATTTCCCTGAATACCCAGTTTTTCCCACTAGATTTCCATTGTGTTTTTGATTTCACATACTTTGGACAAGTAACAGTTTCCCAGTGTTCAGTAATGACTACAGAGCCAATACATTAGTGCCTGGGAGACGGGGGCCTTTTAAAGCACGGTCCTATCACGCTTTACTTCTTCATGGTGACTGCTCAGAATTACCCAAAAAACACCAAAAAACACAAAACAACAACCCACAAACATCTATTTCACCACAAACTAACACCACAATACCTCAGAAAAAATCCTCTGTACATAGTTCCTTCATTTTTAATCAAATTTAAAAATTCAACTGCACCCCATTGCATCATGGGAAAGCCTATGTCACAGATCACATGACACTGTGTGGGTCAGTGTGTGTTCCTATTATATATATTTAAAAGTACACAGTAAATATAAAGCAAGTGCCACAAAGGAGCTACACTAACTCACTAAAGAGCTCATGACAAACATGTAATTGATAGTAGAACAAATATTGTAAAATAAGCAAACTTTTGTAAAAGAGATTAAAAAGTAAACAGAAAAAAAATAAATAAATAAATCCCACTCATTTCCCTGAATACCCAGCTTTTCCCATTAGATTTCCCTTGTGTTTTTGATTTCACATACTTTAGACAAGTAACAGTTTTCCAGTGTTCAGTAATGACTACAGAACCAATACATTAGTGCCTGGGAGACGGGGGCCTTTTAAAGCACGGTCCTATCACGCTTTACTTCTTCATGGTGACTGCTCAGAATTACCCAAAACACCAAAAAACACAAAACAACAACCCACAAACATCTATTTCACCACAAACTAACACCACAATACCTCAGAAAAAATCCTCTGTACATAGTTCCTTCATTTTTAATCAAATTTTAAAATTCAACTGCACCCCATTGCATCATGGGAAAGCCTATGTCACAGATCACATGACACTGTGTGGGTCAGTGTGTGTTCCTATTATATATATTTAAAAGTACACAGTAAATATAAAGCAAGTGCCACAAAGGAGCTACACTAACTCACTAAAGAGCTCATGACAAACATGTAATTGATAGTAGAACAAATATTGTAAAATAAGCAAACTTTTGTAAAAGAGATTAAAAAGTAAACAGAAAAAAAAAATAAATAAATAAATAAATAAATTCCACTTATTTCCCTGAATACCCAGTTTTTCCCATTAGATTTCCCTTGTGTTTTTGATTTCACATACTTTAGACAAGTAACAGTTTCCCAGTGTTCAGTAATGACTACAGAGCCAATACATTAGTGCCTGGGAGACGGGGGCCTTTTAAAGCACGGTCCTATCACGCTTTACTTCTTCATGGTGACTGCTCAGAATTACCCAAAACACCAAAAAACACAAAACAACAACCCACAAACATCTATTTCACCACAAACTAACACCACAATACCTCAGAAAAAATCATCTGTACATAGTTCCTTCATTTTTAATCAAATTTAAAAATTCAACTGCACCCCATTGCATCATGGGAAAGCCTATGTCACAGATCACATGACACTGTGTGGGTCAGTGTGTGTTCCTATTATATATATATTTAAAAGTACACAGTAAATATAAAGCAAGTGCCACAAAGGAGCTACACTAACTCACTAAAGAGCTCATGACAAACATGTAATTGATAGTAGAACAAATATTGTAAAATAAGCAAACTTTTGTAAAAGAGATTAAAAAGTAAACAGAAAAAAATAAATAAATAAATAAATCCCACTTATTTCCCTGAATACCCAGTTTTTCCCATTAGATTTCCCTTGTGTTTTTGATTTCACATACTTTAGACAAGTAACAGTTTCCCAGTGTTCAGTAATGACTACAGAGCCAATACATTAGTGCCTGGGAGACGGGGGCCTTTTAAAGCACGGTCCTATCACGCTTTACTTCTTCATGGTGACTGCTCAGAATTACCTAAAACACCAAAAAACACAAAACAACAACCCACAAACATCTATTTCACCACAAACTAACACCACAATACCTCAGAAAAAATCCTCTGTACATAGTTCCTTCATTTTTAATCAAATTTAAAAATTCAACTGCACCCCATTGCATCATGGGAAAGCCTATGTCACAGATCACATGACACTGTGTGGGTCAGTGTGTGTTCCTATTATATATATTTAAAAGTACACAGTAAATATAAAGCAAGTGCCACAAAGGAGCTACACTAACTCACTAAAGAGCTCATGACAAACATGTAATTGATAGTAGAACAAATATTGTAAAATAAGCAAACTTTTGTAAAAGAGATTAAAAAGTAAACAGAAAAAATAAATAAATAAATAAATAAATTCCACTTATTTCCCTGAATACCCAGTTTTTCCCACTAGATTTCCATTGTGTTTTTGATTTCACATACTTTGGACAAGTAACAGTTTCCCAGTGTTCAGTAATGACTACAGAGCCAATACATTAGTGCCTGGGAGACGGGGGCCTTTTAAAGCACGGTCCTATCACGCTTTACTTCTTCATGGTGACTGCTCAGAATTACCCAAAAAACACCAAAAAACACAAAACAACAACCCACAAACATCTATTTCACCACAAACTAACACCACAATACCTCAGAAAAAATCCTCTGTACATAGTTCCTTCATTTTTAATCAAATTTAAAAATTCAACTGCACCCCATTGCATCATGGGAAAGCCTATGTCACAGATCACATGACACTGTGTGGGTCAGTGTGTGTTCCTATTATATATATTTAAAAGTACACAGTAAATATAAAGCAAGTGCCACAAAGGAGCTACACTAACTCACTAAAGAGCTCATGACAAACATGTAATTGATAGTAGAACAAATATTGTAAAATAAGCAAACTTTTGTAAAAGAGATTAAAAAGTAAACAGAAAAAAAATAAATAAATAAATTCCACTTATTTCCCTGAATACCCAGTTTTCCCATTAGATTTCCCTTGTGTTTTTGATTTCACATACTTTAGACAAGTAACAGTTTCCCAGTGTTCAGTAATGACTACAGAGCCAATACATTAGTGCCTGGGAGACGGGGGCCTTTTAAAGCACGGTCCTATCACGCTTTACTTCTTCATGGTGACTGCTCAGAATTACCTAAAACACCAAAAAACACAAAACAACAACCCACAAACATCTATTTCACCACAAACTAACACCACAATACCTCAGAAAAAATCCTCTGTACATAGTTCCTTCATTTTTAATCAAATTTAAAAATTCAACTGCACCCCATTGCATCATGGGAAAGCCTATGTCACAGATCACATGACACTGTGTGGGTCAGTGTGTGTTCCTATTATATATATTTAAAAGTACACAGTAAATATAAAGCAAGTGCCACAAAGGAGCTACACTAACTCACTAAAGAGCTCATGACAAACATGTAATTGATAGTAGAACAAATATTGTAAAATAAGCAAACTTTTGTAAAAGAGATTAAAAAGTAAACAGAAAAAATAAATAAATAAATAAATAAATTCCACTTATTTCCCTGAATACCCAGTTTTTCCCACTAGATTTCCATTGTGTTTTTGATTTCACATACTTTGGACAAGTAACAGTTTCCCAGTGTTCAGTAATGACTACAGAGCCAATACATTAGTGCCTGGGAGACGGGGGCCTTTTAAAGCACGGTCCTATCACGCTTTACTTCTTCATGGTGACTGCTCAGAATTACCCAAAAAACACCAAAAAACACAAAACAACAACCCACAAACATCTATTTCACCACAAACTAACACCACAATACCTCAGAAAAAATCCTCTGTACATAGTTCCTTCATTTTTAATCAAATTTAAAAATTCAACTGCACCCCATTGCATCATGGGAAAGCCTATGTCACAGATCACATGACACTGTGTGGGTCAGTGTGTGTTCCTATTATATATATTTAAAAGTACACAGTAAATATAAAGCAAGTGCCACAAAGGAGCTACACTAACTCACTAAAGAGCTCATGACAAACATGTAATTGATAGTAGAACAAATATTGTAAAATAAGCAAACTTTTGTAAAAGAGATTAAAAAGTAAACAGAAAAAAAATAAATAAATAAATCCCACTCATTTCCCTGAATACCCAGCTTTTCCCATTAGATTTCCCTTGTGTTTTTGATTTCACATACTTTAGACAAGTAACAGTTTTCCAGTGTTCAGTAATGACTACAGAGCCAATACATTAGTGCCTGGGAGACGGGGGCCTTTTAAAGCACGGTCCTATCACGCTTTACTTCTTCATGGTGACTGCTCAGAATTACCCAAAACACCAAAAAACACAAAACAACAACCCACAAACATCTATTTCACCACAAACTAACACCACAATACCTCAGAAAAAATCCTCTGTACATAGTTCCTTCATTTTTAATCAAATTTAAAAATTCAACTGCACCCCATTGCATCATGGGAAAGCCTATGTCACAGATCACATGACACTGTGTGGGTCAGTGTGTGTTCCTATTATATATATATTTAAAAGTACACAGTAAATATAAAGCAAGTGCCACAAAGGAGCTACACTAACTCACTAAAGAGCTCATGACAAACATGTAATTGATAGTAGAACAAATATTGTAAAATAAGCAAACTTTTGTAAAAGAGATTAAAAAGTAAACAGAAAAAAAATAAATAAATAAATAAATTCCACTTATTTCCCTGAATACCCAGTTTTTCCCATTAGATTTCCCTTGTGTTTTTGATTTCACATACTTTAGACAAGTAACAGTTTTCCAGTGTTCAGTAATGACTACAGAGCCAATACATTAGTGCCTGGGAGACGGGGGCCTTTTAAAGCACGGTCCTATCACGCTTTACTTCTTCATGGTGACTGCTCAGAATTACCCAAAACACCAAAAAACACAAAACAACAACCCACAAACATCTATTTCACCACAAACTAACACCACAATACCTCAGAAAAAATCCTCTGTACATAGTTCCTTCATTTTTAATCAAATTTAAAAATTCAACTGCACCCCATTGCATCATGGGAAAGCCTATGTCACAGATCACATGACACTGTGTGGGTCAGTGTGTGTTCCTATTATATATATATTTAAAAGTACACAGTAAATATAAAGCAAGTGCCACAAAGGAGCTACACTAACTCACTAAAGAGCTCATGACAAACATGTAATTGATAGTAGAACAAATATTGTAAAATAAGCAAACTTTTGTAAAAGAGATTAAAAAGTAAACAGAAAAAAAATAAATAAATAAATAAATTCCACTTATTTCCCTGAATACCCAGTTTTTCCCATTAGATTTCCCTTGTGTTTTTGATTTCACATACTTTAGACAAGTAACAGTTTCCCAGTGTTCAGTAATGACTACAGAACCAATACATTAGTGCCTGGGAGACGGGGGCCTTTTAAAGCACGGTCCTATCACGCTTTACTTCTTCATGGTGACTGCTCAGAATTACCCAAAACACCAAAAAACACAAAACAACAACCCACAAACATCTATTTCACCACAAACTAACACCACAATACCTCAGAAAAAATCCTCTGTACATAGTTCCTTCATTTTTAATCAAATTTTAAAATTCAACTGCACCCCATTGCATCATGGGAAAGCCTATGTCACAGATCACATGACACTGTGTGGGTCAGTGTGTGTTCCTATTATATATATTTAAAAGTACACAGTAAATATAAAGCAAGTGCCACAAAGGAGCTACACTAACTCACTAAAGAGCTCATGACAAACATGTAATTGATAGTAGAACAAATATTGTAAAATAAGCAAACTTTTGTAAAAGAGATTAAAAAGTAAACAGAAAAAAAAAATAAATAAATAAATAAATAAATTCCACTTATTTCCCTGAATACCCAGTTTTTCCCATTAGATTTCCCTTGTGTTTTTGATTTCACATACTTTAGACAAGTAACAGTTTCCCAGTGTTCAGTAATGACTACAGAGCCAATACATTAGTGCCTGGGAGACGGGGGCCTTTTAAAGCACGGTCCTATCACGCTTTACTTCTTCATGGTGACTGCTCAGAATTACCCAAAACACCAAAAAACACAAAACAACAACCCACAAACATCTATTTCACCACAAACTAACACCACAATACCTCAGAAAAAATCCTCTGTACATAGTTCCTTCATTTTTAATCAAATTTAAAAATTCAACTGCACCCCATTGCATCATGGGAAAGCCTATGTCACAGATCACATGACACTGTGTGGGTCAGTGTGTGTTCCTATTATATATATATTTAAAAGTACACAGTAAATATAAAGCAAGTGCCACAAAGGAGCTACACTAACTCACTAAAGAGCTCATGACAAACATGTAATTGATAGTAGAACAAATATTGTAAAATAAGCAAACTTTTGTAAAAGAGATTAAAAAGTAAACAGAAAAAAAAAAAAAATAAATAAATAAATTCCACTTATTTCCCTGAATACCCAGTTTTTCCCATTAGATTTCCCTTGTGTTTTTGATTTCACATACTTTAGACAAGTAACAGTTTCCCAGTGTTCAGTAATGACTACAGAGGCAATACAGTAGTGCCTGGGAGACGGGGGCCTTTTAAAAGCACGGTCCTATCACGCTTTACTTCTTCATGGTGACTGCTCAGAATTACCCAAAACACCAAAAAACACAAAACAACAACCCACAAACATCTATTTCACCACAAACTAACACCACAATACCTCAGAAAAAATCCTCTGTACATAGTTCCTTCATTTTTTATCAAATTTAAAAATTCAACTGCACCCCATTGCATCATGGGAAAGCCTATGTCACAGATCACATGACACTGTGTGGGTCAGTGTGTGTTCCTATTATATATATTTAAAAGTACACAGTAAATATAAAGCAAGTGCCACAAAGGAGCTACACTAACTCACTAAAGAGCTCATGACAAACATGTAATTGATAGTAGAACAAATATTGTAAAATAAGCAAACTTTTGTAAAAGAGATTAAAAAGTAAACAGAAAAAAAAAAAATAAATAAATAAATAAATTCCACTTATTTCCCTGAATACCCAGTTTTTCCCATTAGATTTCCCTTGTGTTTTTGATTTCACATACTTTAGACAAGCAACAGTTTCCCAGTGTTCAGTAATGACTACAGAGCCAATACATTAGTGCCTGGGAGACGGGGGCCTTTTAAAGCACGGTCCTATCACGCTTTACTTCTTCATGGTGACTGCTCAGAATTACCCAAAACACCAAAAAACACAAAACAACAACCCACAAACATCTATTTCACCACAAACTAACACCACAATACCTCAGAAAAAATCCTCTGTACATAGTTCCTTCATTTTTAATCAAATTTAAAAATTCAACTGCACCCCATTGCATCATGGGAAAGCCTATGTCACAGATCACATGACACTGTGTGGGTCAGTGTGTGTTCCTATTATATATATTTAAAAGTACACAGTAAATATAAAGCAAGTGCCACAAAGGAGCTACACTAACTCACTAAAGAGCTCATGACAAACATGTAATTGATAGTAGAACAAATATTGTAAAATAAGCAAACTTTTGTAAAAGAGATTAAAAAGTAAACAGAAAAAATAAATAAATAAATAAATAAATTCCACTTATTTCCCTGAATACCCAGTTTTTCCCATTAGATTTCCCTTGTGTTTTTGATTTCACATACTTTAGACAAGTAACAGTTTCCCAGTGTTCAGTAATGACTACAGAGGCAATACAGTAGTGCCTGGGAGACGGGGGCCTTTTAAAAGCACGGTCCTATCACGCTTTACTTCTTCATGGTGACTGCTCAGAATTACCCAAAACACCAAAAAACACAAAACAACAACCCACAAACATCTATTTCACCACAAACTAACACCACAATACCTCAGAAAAAATCCTCTGTACATAGTTCCTTCATTTTTAATCAAATTTAAAAATTCAACTGCACCCCATTGCATCATGGGAAAGCCTATGTCACAGATCACATGACACTGTGTGGGTCAGTGTGTGTTCCTATTATATATATATTTAAAAGTACACAGTAAATATAAAGCAAGTGCCACAAAGGAGCTACACTAACTCACTAAAGAGCTCATGACAAACATGTAATTGATAGTAGAACAAATATTGTAAAATAAGCAAACTTTTGTAAAAGAGATTAAAAAGTAAACAGAAAAAAAAAATAAATAAATAAATAAATTCCACTTATTTCCCTGAATACCCAGTTTTTCCCATTAGATTTCCCTTGTGTTTTTGATTTCACATACTTTAGACAAGTAACAGTTTCCCAGTGTTCAGTAATGACTACAGAGGCAATACAGTAGTGCCTGGGAGACGGGGGCCTTTTAAAAGCACGGTCCTATCACGCTTTACTTCTTCATGGTGACTGCTCAGAATTACCCAAAACACCAAAAAACACAAAACAACAACCCACAAACATCTATTTCACCACAAACTAACACCACAATACCTCAGAAAAAATCCTCTGTACATAGTTCCTTCATTTTTTATCAAATTTAAAAATTCAACTGCACCCCATTGCATCATGGGAAAGCCTATGTCACAGATCACATGACACTGTGTGGGTCAGTGTGTGTTCCTATTATATATATATTTAAAAGTACACAGTAAATATAAAGCAAGTGCCACAAAGGAGCTACACTAACTCACTAAAGAGCTCATGACAAACATGTAATTGATAGTAGAACAAATATTGTAAAATAAGCAAACTTTTGTAAAAGAGATTAAAAAGTAAACAGAAAAAAAATAAATAAATAAATAAATTCCACTTATTTCCCTGAATACCCAGTTTTTCCCATTAGATTTCCCTTGTGTTTTTGATTTCACATACTTTAGACAAGTAACAGTTTCCCAGTGTTCAGTAATGACTACAGAACCAATACATTAGTGCCTGGGAGACGGGGGCCTTTTAAAGCACGGTCCTATCACGCTTTACTTCTTCATGGTGACTGCTCAGAATTACCCAAAACACCAAAAAACACAAAACAACAACCCACAAACATCTATTTCACCACAAACTAACACCACAATACCTCAGAAAAAATCCTCTGTACATAGTTCCTTCATTTTTAATCAAATTTTAAAATTCAACTGCACCCCATTGCATCATGGGAAAGCCTATGTCACAGATCACATGACACTGTGTGGGTCAGTGTGTGTTCCTATTATATATATTTAAAAGTACACAGTAAATATAAAGCAAGTGCCACAAAGGAGCTACACTAACTCACTAAAGAGCTCATGACAAACATGTAATTGATAGTAGAACAAATATTGTAAAATAAGCAAACTTTTGTAAAAGAGATTAAAAAGTAAACAGAAAAAAAAAATAAATAAATAAATAAATAAATTCCACTTATTTCCCTGAATACCCAGTTTTTCCCATTAGATTTCCCTTGTGTTTTTGATTTCACATACTTTAGACAAGTAACAGTTTCCCAGTGTTCAGTAATGACTACAGAGCCAATACATTAGTGCCTGGGAGACGGGGGCCTTTTAAAGCACGGTCCTATCACGCTTTACTTCTTCATGGTGACTGCTCAGAATTACCCAAAACACCAAAAAACACAAAACAACAACCCACAAACATCTATTTCACCACAAACTAACACCACAATACCTCAGAAAAAATCCTCTGTACATAGTTCCTTCATTTTTAATCAAATTTAAAAATTCAACTGCACCCCATTGCATCATGGGAAAGCCTATGTCACAGATCACATGACACTGTGTGGGTCAGTGTGTGTTCCTATTATATATATATTTAAAAGTACACAGTAAATATAAAGCAAGTGCCACAAAGGAGCTACACTAACTCACTAAAGAGCTCATGACAAACATGTAATTGATAGTAGAACAAATATTGTAAAATAAGCAAACTTTTGTAAAAGAGATTAAAAAGTAAACAGAAAAAATAAATAAATAAATAAATAAATTCCACTTATTTCCCTGAATACCCAGTTTTTCCCATTAGATTTCCCTTGTGTTTTTGATTTCACATACTTTAGACAAGTAACAGTTTCCCAGTGTTCAGTAATGACTACAGAGGCAATACAGTAGTGCCTGGGAGACGGGGGCCTTTTAAAAGCACGGTCCTATCACGCTTTACTTCTTCATGGTGACTGCTCAGAATTACCCAAAACACCAAAAAACACAAAACAACAACCCACAAACATCTATTTCACCACAAACTAACACCACAATACCTCAGAAAAAATCCTCTGTACATAGTTCCTTCATTTTTTATCAAATTTAAAAATTCAACTGCACCCCATTGCATCATGGGAAAGCCTATGTCACAGATCACATGACACTGTGTGGGTCAGTGTGTGTTCCTATTATATATATTTAAAAGTACACAGTAAATATAAAGCAAGTGCCACAAAGGAGCTACACTAACTCACTAAAGAGCTCATGACAAACATGTAATTGATAGTAGAACAAATATTGTAAAATAAGCAAACTTTTGTAAAAGAGATTAAAAAGTAAACAGAAAAAAAAAAAATAAATAAATAAATAAATTCCACTTATTTCCCTGAATACCCAGTTTTTCCCATTAGATTTCCCTTGTGTTTTTGATTTCACATACTTTAGACAAGCAACAGTTTCCCAGTGTTCAGTAATGACTACAGAGCCAATACATTAGTGCCTGGGAGACGGGGGCCTTTTAAAGCACGGTCCTATCACGCTTTACTTCTTCATGGTGACTGCTCAGAATTACCCAAAACACCAAAAAACACAAAACAACAACCCACAAACATCTATTTCACCACAAACTAACACCACAATACCTCAGAAAAAATCCTCTGTACATAGTTCCTTCATTTTTAATCAAATTTAAAAATTCAACTGCACCCCATTGCATCATGGGAAAGCCTATGTCACAGATCACATGACACTGTGTGGGTCAGTGTGTGTTCCTATTATATATATTTAAAAGTACACAGTAAATATAAAGCAAGTGCCACAAAGGAGCTACACTAACTCACTAAAGAGCTCATGACAAACATGTAATTGATAGTAGAACAAATATTGTAAAATAAGCAAACTTTTGTAAAAGAGATTAAAAAGTAAACAGAAAAAATAAATAAATAAATAAATAAATTCCACTTATTTCCCTGAATACCCAGTTTTTCCCATTAGATTTCCCTTGTGTTTTTGATTTCACATACTTTAGACAAGTAACAGTTTCCCAGTGTTCAGTAATGACTACAGAGGCAATACAGTAGTGCCTGGGAGACGGGGGCCTTTTAAAAGCACGGTCCTATCACGCTTTACTTCTTCATGGTGACTGCTCAGAATTACCCAAAACACCAAAAAACACAAAACAACAACCCACAAACATCTATTTCACCACAAACTAACACCACAATACCTCAGAAAAAATCCTCTGTACATAGTTCCTTCATTTTTAATCAAATTTAAAAATTCAACTGCACCCCATTGCATCATGGGAAAGCCTATGTCACAGATCACATGACACTGTGTGGGTCAGTGTGTGTTCCTATTATATATATATTTAAAAGTACACAGTAAATATAAAGCAAGTGCCACAAAGGAGCTACACTAACTCACTAAAGAGCTCATGACAAACATGTAATTGATAGTAGAACAAATATTGTAAAATAAGCAAACTTTTGTAAAAGAGATTAAAAAGTAAACAGAAAAAATAAATAAATAAATAAATAAATTCCACTTATTTCCCTGAATACCCAGTTTTTCCCATTAGATTTCCCTTGTGTTTTTGATTTCACATACTTTAGACAAGTAACAGTTTCCCAGTGTTCAGTAATGACTACAGAGGCAATACAGTAGTGCCTGGGAGACGGGGGCCTTTTAAAAGCACGGTCCTATCACGCTTTACTTCTTCATGGTGACTGCTCAGAATTACCCAAAACACCAAAAAACACAAAACAACAACCCACAAACATCTATTTCACCACAAACTAACACCACAATACCTCAGAAAAAATCCTCTGTACACAGTTCCTTCATTTTTTATCAAATTTAAAAATTCAACTGCACCCCATTGCATCATGGGAAAGCCTATGTCACAGATCACATGACACTGTGTGGGTCAGTGTGTGTTCCTATTATATATATTTAAAAGTACACAG
Source organism: Astyanax mexicanus (assembly GCF_023375975.1). Classification (NCBI taxonomy): domain Eukaryota; kingdom Metazoa; phylum Chordata; class Actinopteri; order Characiformes; family Acestrorhamphidae; genus Astyanax; species Astyanax mexicanus. Next base: position 31,108,424 of record NC_064412.1, read on the forward strand.
TAAATATAAAGCAAGTGCCACAAAGGAGCTACACTAACTCACTAAAGAGCTCATGACAAACATGTAATTGATAGTAGAACAAATATTGTAAAATAAGCAAACTTTTGTAAAAGAGATTAAAAAGTAAACAGAAAAAAAAAAAATAAATAAATAAATAAATTCCACTTATTTCCCTGAATACCCAGTTTTTCCCATTAGATTTCCCTTGTGTTTTTGATTTCACATACTTTAGACAAGCAACAGTTTCCCAGTGTTCAGTAATGACTACAGAGCCAATACATTAGTGCCTGGGAGACGGGGGCCTTTTAAAGCACGGTCCTATCACGCTTTACTTCTTCATGGTGACTGCTCAGAATTACCCAAAACACCAAAAAACACAAAACAACAACCCACAAACATCTATTTCACCACAAACTAACACCACAATACCTCAGAAAAAATCCTCTGTACATAGTTCCTTCATTTTTAATCAAATTTAAAAATTCAACTGCACCCCATTGCATCATGGGAAAGCCTATGTCACAGATCACATGACACTGTGTGGGTCAGTGTGTGTTCCTATTATATATATTTAAAAGTACACAGTAAATATAAAGCAAGTGCCACAAAGGAGCTACACTAACTCACTAAAGAGCTCATGACAAACATGTAATTGATAGTAGAACAAATATTGTAAAATAAGCAAACTTTTGTAAAAGAGATTAAAAAGTAAACAGAAAAAATAAATAAATAAATAAATAAATTCCACTTATTTCCCTGAATACCCAGTTTTTCCCATTAGATTTCCCTTGTGTTTTTGATTTCACATACTTTAGACAAGTAACAGTTTCCCAGTGTTCAGTAATGACTACAGAGGCAATACAGTAGTGCCTGGGAGACGGGGGCCTTTTAAAAGCACGGTCCTATCACGCTTTACTTCTTCATGGTGACTGCTCAGAATTACCCAAAACACCAAAAAACACAAAACAACAACCCACAAACATCTATTTCACCACAAACTAACACCACAATACCTCAGAAAAAATCCTCTGTACATAGTTCCTTCATTTTTTATCAAATTTAAAAATTCAACTGCACCCCATTGCATCATGGGAAAGCCTATGTCACAGATCACATGACACTGTGTGGGTCAGTGTGTGTTCCTATTATATATATTTAAAAGTACACAGTAAATATAAAGCAAGTGCCACAAAGGAGCTACACTAACTCACTAAAGAGCTCATGACAAACATGTAATTGATAGTAGAACAAATATTGTAAAATAAGCAAACTTTTGTAAAAGAGATTAAAAAGTAAACAGAAAAAATAAATAAATAAATAAATAAATTCCACTTATTTCCCTGAATACCCAGTTTTTCCCATTAGATTTCCCTTGTGTTTTTGATTTCAAATACTTTAGACAAGTAACAGTTTCCCAGTGTTCAGTAATGACTACAGAGCCAATACATTAGTGCCTGGGAGACGGGGGCCTTTTAAAGCACGGTCCTATCACGCTTTACTTCTTCATGGTGACTGCTCAGAATTACCTAAAACACCAAAAAACACAAAACAACAACCCACAAACATCTATTTCACCACAAACTAACACCACAATACCTCAGAAAAAATCCTCTGTACATAGTTCCTTCATTTTTAATCAAATTTAAAAATTCAACTGCACCCCATTGCATCATGGGAAAGCCTATGTCACAGATCACATGACACTGTGTGGGTCAGTGTGTGTTCCTATTATATATATATTTAAAAGTACACAGTAAATATAAAGCAAGTGCCACAAAGGAGCTACACTAACTCACTAAAGAGCTCATGACAAACATGTAATTGATAGTAGAACAAATATTGTAAAATAAGCAAACTTTTGTAAAAGAGATTAAAAAGTAAACAGAAAAAATAAATAAATAAATTCCACTTATTTCCCTGAATACCCAGTTTTTCCCATTAGATTTCCCTTGTGTTTTTGATTTCACATACTTTAGACAAGTAACAGTTTCCCAGTGTTCAGTAATGACTACAGAGCCAATACATTAGTGCCTGGGAGACGGGGGCCTTTTAAAGCACGCTCCTATCACGCTTTACTTCTTCATGGTGACTGCTCAGAATTACCCAAAACACCAAAAAACACAAAACAACAACCCACAAACATCTATTTCACCACAAACTAACACCACAATACCTCAGAAAAAATCCTCTGTACATAGTTCCTTCATTTTTAATCAAATTTTAAAATTCAACTGCACCCCATTGCATCATGGGAAAGCCTATGTCACAGATCACATGACACTGTGTGGGTCAGTGTGTGTTCCTATTATATATATATTTAAAAGTACACAGTAAATATAAAGCAAGTGCCACAAAGGAGCTACACTAACTCACTAAAGAGCTCATGACAAACATGTAATTGATAGTAGAACAAATATTGTAAAATAAGCAAACTTTTGTAAAAGAGATTAAAAAGTAAACAGAAAAAAAAAATAAATAAATAAATAAATTCCACTTATTTCCCTGAATACCCAGTTTTTCCCATTAGATTTCCCTTGTGTTTTTGATTTCACATACTTTAGACAAGTAACAGTTTCCCAGTGTTCAGTAATGACTACAGAGGCAATACAGTAGTGCCTGGGAGACGGGGGCCTTTTAAAAGCACGGTCCTATCACGCTTTACTTCTTCATGGTGACTGCTCAGAATTACCCAAAACACCAAAAAACACAAAACAACAACCCACAAACATCTATTTCACCACAAACTAACACCACAATACCTCAGAAAAAATCCTCTGTACATAGTTCCTTCATTTTTTATCAAATTTAAAAATTCAACTGCACCCCATTGCATCATGGGAAAGCCTATGTCACAGATCACATGACACTGTGTGGGTCAGTGTGTGTTCCTATTATATATATATTTAAAAGTACACAGTAAATATAAAGCAAGTGCCACAAAGGAGCTACACTAACTCACTAAAGAGCTCATGACAAACATGTAATTGATAGTAGAACAAATATTGTAAAATAAGCAAACTTTTGTAAAAGAGATTAAAAAGTAAACAGAAAAAAAAAATAAATAAATAAATAAATTCCACTTATTTCCCTGAATACCCAGTTTTTCCCATTAGATTTCCCTTGTGTTTTTGATTTCACATACTTTAGACAAGTAACAGTTTCCCAGTGTTCAGTAATGACTACAGAGCCAATACATTAGTGCCTGGGAGACGGGGGCCTTTTAAAGCACGGTCCTATCACGCTTTACTTCTTCATGGTGACTGCTCAGAATTACCCAAAACACCAAAAAACACAAAACAACAACCCACAAACATCTATTTCACCACAAACTAACACCACAATACCTCAGAAAAAATCCTCTGTACATAGTTCCTTCATTTTTAATCAAATTTAAAAATTCAACTGCACCCCATTGCATCATGGGAAAGCCTATGTCACAGATCACATGACACTGTGTGGGTCAGTGTGTGTTCCTATTATATATATTTAAAAGTACACAGTAAATATAAAGCAAGTGCCACAAAGGAGCTACACTAACTCACTAAAGAGCTCATGACAAACATGTAATTGATAGTAGAACAAATATTGTAAAATAAGCAAACTTTTGTAAAAGAGATTAAAAAGTAAACAGAAAAAATAAATAAATAAATTCCACTTATTTCCCTGAATACCCAGTTTTTCCCATTAGATTTCCCTTGTGTTTTTGATTTCACATACTTTAGACAAGTAACAGTTTCCCAGTGTTCAGTAATGACTACAGAGGCAATACATTAGTGCCTGGGAGACGGGGGCCTTTTAAAGCACGGTCCTATCACGCTTTACTTCTTCATGGTGACTGCTCAGAATTACCCAAAACACCAAAAAACACAAAACAACAACCCACAAACATCTATTTCACCACAAACTAACACCACAATACCTCAGAAAAAATCCTCTGTACATAGTTCCTTCATTTTTTATCAAATTTAAAAATTCAACTGCACCCCATTGCATCATGGGAAAGCCTATGTCACAGATCACATGACACTGTGTGGGTCAGTGTGTGTTCCTATTATATATATTTAAAAGTACACAGTAAATATAAAGCAAGTGCCACAAAGGAGCTACACTAACTCACTAAAGAGCTCATGACAAACATGTAATTGATAGTAGAACAAATATTGTAAAATAAGCAAACTTTTGTAAAAGAGATTAAAAAGTAAACAGAAAAAAAAATAAATAAATAAATAAATTCCACTTATTTCCCTGAATACCCAGTTTTTCCCATTAGATTTCCCTTGTGTTTTTGATTTCACATACTTTAGACAAGTAACAGTTTCCCAGTGTTCAGTAATGACTACAGAGCCAATACATTAGTGCCTGGGAGACGGGGGCCTTTTAAAGCACGGTCCTATCACACTTTACTTCTTCATGGTGACTGCTCAGAATTACCCAAAACACCAAAAAACACAAAACAACAACCCACAAACATCTATTTCACCACAAACTAACACCACAATACCTCAGAAAAAATCCTCTGTACATAGTTCCTTCATTTTTAATCAAATTTAAAAATTCAACTGCACCCCATTGCATCATGGGAAAGCCTATGTCACAGATCACATGACACTGTGTGGGTCAGTGTGTAATCCTATTATATATATATTTAAAAGTACACAGTAAATATAAAGCAAGTGCCACAAAGGAGCTACACTAACTCACTAAAGAGCTCATGACAAACATGTAATTGATAGTAGAACAAATATTGTAAAATAAGCAAACTTTTGTAAAAGAGATTAAAAAGTAAACAGAAAAAAAATAAATAAATAAATAAATCCCACTTATTTCCCTGAATACCCAGCTTTTCCCATTAGATTTCCCTTGTGTTTTTGATTTCACATACTTTAGACAAGTAACAGTTTTCCAGTGTTCAGTAATGACTACAGAGCCAATACATTAGTGCCTGGGAGACGGGGGCCTTTTAAAGCACGGTCCTATCACGCTTTACTTCTTCATGGTGACTGCTCAGAATTACCCAAAACACCAAAAAACACAAAACAACAACCCACAAACATCTATTTCACCACAAACTAACACCACAATACCTCAGAAAAAATCATCTGTACATAGTTCCTTCATTTTTAATCAAATTTAAAAATTCAACTGCACCCCATTGCATCATGGGAAAGCCTATGTCACAGATCACATGACACTGTGTGGGTCAGTGTGTGTTCCTATTATATATATATTTAAAAGTACACAGTAAATATAAAGCAAGTGCCACAAAGGAGCTACACTAACTCACTAAAGAGCTCATGACAAACATGTAATTGATAGTAGAACAAATATTGTAAAATAAGCAAACTTTTGTAAAAGAGATTAAAAAGTAAACAGAAAAAAAAAATAATAAATAAATAAATTCCACTTATTTCCCTGAATACCCAGTTTTTCCCATTAGATTTCCCTTGTGTTTTTGATTTCACATACTTTAGACAAGTAACAGTTTCCCAGTGTTCAGTAATGACTACAAAGCCAACACATTAGTGCCTGGGAGACGGGGGCCTTTTAAAGCACGGTCCTAGCACACTTTACTTCTTCATGGTGACTGCTCAGAATTACCCAAAACACCAAAAAACACAAAACAACAACCCACAAACATCTATTTCACCACAAACTAACACCACAATACCTCAGAAAAAATCATCTGTACATAGTTCCTTCATTTTTAATCAAATTTAAAAATTCAACTGCACCCCATTGCATCATGGGAAAGCCTATGTCACAGATCACATGACACTGCGTGGGTCAGTGTGTGTTCCTATTATATATATATTTAAAAGTACACAGTAAATATAAAGCAAGTGCCACAAAGGAGCTACACTAACTCACTAAAGAGCTCATGACAAACATGTAATTGATAGTAGAACAAATATTGTAAAATAAGCAAACTTTTGTAAAAGAGATTAAAAAGTAAACAGAAAAAAAAAATAAATAAATAAATCCCACTTATTTCCCTGAATACCCAGTTTTTCCCATTAGATTTCCCTTGTGTTTTTGATTTCACATACTTTAGACAAGTAACAGTTTCCCAGTGTTCAGTAATGACTACAGAGCCAATACATTAGTGCCTGGGAGACGGGGGCCTTTTAAAGCACGGTCCTATCACGCTTTACTTCTTCATGGTGACTGCTCAGAATTACCTAAAACACCAAAAAACACAAAACAACAACCCACAAACATCTATTTCACCACAAACTAACACCACAATACCTCAGAAAAAATCCTCTGTACATAGTTCCTTCATTTTTAATCAAATTTAAAAATTCAACTGCACCCCATTGCATCATGGGAAAGCCTATGTCACAGATCACATGACACTGTGTGGGTCAGTGTGTGTTCCTATTATATATATATTTAAAAGTACACAGTAAATATAAAGCAAGTGCCACAAAGGAGCTACACTAACTCACTAAAGAGCTCATGACAAACATGTAATTGATAGTAGAACAAATATTGTAAAATAAGCAAACTTTTGTAAAAGAGATTAAAAAGTAAACAGAAAAAAAATAAATAAATAAATAAATCCCACTTATTTCCCTGAATACCCAGTTTTTCCCATTAGATTTCCCTTGTGTTTTTGATTTCACATACTTTAGACAAGTAACAGTTTCCCAGTGTTCAGTAATGACTACAGAGCCAATACATTAGTGCCTGGGAGACGGGGGCCTTTTAAAGCACGGTCCTATCACGCTTTACTTCTTCATGGTGACTGCTCAGAATTACCCAAAACACCAAAAAACACAAAACAACAACCCACAAACATCTATTTCACCACAAACTAACACCACAATACCTCAGAAAAAATCATCTGTACATAGTTCCTTCATTTTTAATCAAATTTAAAAATTCAACTGCACCCCATTGCATCATGGGAAAGCCTATGTCACAGATCACATGACACTGTGTGGGTCAGTGTGTGTTCCTATTATATATATATTTAAAAGTACACAGTAAATATAAAGCAAGTGCCACAAAGGAGCTACACTAACTCAATAAAGAGCTCATGACAAACATGTAATTGATAGTAGAACAAATATTGTAAAATAAGCAAACTTTTGTAAAAGAGATTAAAAAGTAAACAGAAAAAAAAAAATAATAAATAAATAAATTCCACTTATTTCCCTGAATACCCAGTTTTTCCCATTAGATTTCCCTTGTGTTTTTGATTTCACATACTTTAGACAAGTAACAGTTTCCCAGTGTTCAGTAATGACTACAAAGCCAACACATTAGTGCCTGGGAGACGGGGGCCTTTTAAAGCACGGTCCTATCACACTTTACTTCTTCATGGTGACTGCTCAGAATTACCCAAAACACCAAAAAACACAAAACAACAACCCACAAACATCTATTTCACCACAAACTAACACCACAATACCTCAGAAAAAATCATCTGTACATAGTTCCTTCATTTTTAATCAAATTTAAAAATTCAACTGCACCCCATTGCATCATGGGAAAGCCTATGTCACAGATCACATGACACTGCGTGGGTCAGTGTGTGTTCCTATTATATATATATTTAAAAGTACACAGTAAATATAAAGCAAGTGCCACAAAGGAGCTACACTAACTCACTAAAGAGCTCATGACAAACATGTAATTGATAGTAGAACAAATATTGTAAAATAAGCAAACTTTTGTAAAAGAGATTAAAAAGTAAACAGAAAAAAAAAATAAATAAATAAATCCCACTTATTTCCCTGAATACCCAGTTTTTCCCATTAGATTTCCCTTGTGTTTTTGATTTCACATACTTTAGACAAGTAACAGTTTCCCAGTGTTCAGTAATGACTACAGAGCCAATACATTAGTGCCTGGGAGACGGGGGCCTTTTAAAGCACGGTCCTATCACGCTTTACTTCTTCATGGTGACTGCTCAGAATTACCTAAAACACCAAAAAACACAAAACAACAACCCACAAACATCTATTTCACCACAAACTAACACCACAATACCTCAGAAAAAATCCTCTGTACATAGTTCCTTCATTTTTAATCAAATTTAAAAATTCAACTGCACCCCATTGCATCATGGGAAAGCCTATGTCACAGATCACATGACACTGTGTGGGTCAGTGTGTGTTCCTATTATATATATATTTAAAAGTACACAGTAAATATAAAGCAAGTGCCACAAAGGAGCTACACTAACTCACTAAAGAGCTCATGACAAACATGTAATTGATAGTAGAACAAATATTGTAAAATAAGCAAACTTTTGTAAAAGAGATTAAAAAGTAAACAGAAAAAAAATAAATAAATAAATAAATCCCACTTATTTCCCTGAATACCCAGTTTTTCCCATTAGATTTCCCTTGTGTTTTTGATTTCACATACTTTAGACAAGTAACAGTTTCCCAGTGTTCAGTAATGACTACAGAGCCAATACATTAGTGCCTGGGAGACGGGGGCCTTTTAAAGCACGGTCCTATCACGCTTTACTTCTTCATGGTGACTGCTCAGAATTACCCAAAACACCAAAAAACACAAAACAACAACCCACAAACATCTATTTCACCACAAACTAACACCACAATACCTCAGAAAAAATCATCTGTACATAGTTCCTTCATTTTTAATCAAATTTAAAAATTCAACTGCACCCCATTGCATCATGGGAAAGCCTATGTCACAGATCACATGACACTGTGTGGGTCAGTGTGTGTTCCTATTATATATATATTTAAAAGTACACAGTAAATATAAAGCAAGTGCCACAAAGGAGCTACACTAACTCACTAAAGAGCTCATGACAAACATGTAATTGATAGTAGAACAAATATTGTAAAATAAGCAAACTTTTGTAAAAGAGATTAAAAAGTAAACAGAAAAAAAAATAATAAATAAATAAATTCCACTTATTTCCCTGAATACCCAGTTTTTCCCATTAGATTTCCCTTGTGTTTTTGATTTCACATACTTTAGACAAGTAACAGTTTCCCAGTGTTCAGTAATGACTACAAAGCCAACACATTAGTGCCTGGGAGACGGGGGCCTTTTAAAGCACGGTCCTATCACACTTTACTTCTTCATGGTGACTGCTCAGAATTACCCAAAACACCAAAAAACACAAAACAACAACCCACAAACATCTATTTCACCACAAACTAACACCACAATACCTCAGAAAAAATCATCTGTACATAGTTCCTTCATTTTTAATCAAATTTAAAAATTCAACTGCACCCCATTGCATCATGGGAAAGCCTATGTCACAGATCACATGACACTGCGTGGGTCAGTGTGTGTTCCTATTATATATATATTTAAAAGTACACAGTAAATATAAAGCAAGTGCCACAAAGGAGCTACACTAACTCACTAAAGAGCTCATGACAAACATGTAATTGATAGTAGAACAAATATTGTAAAATAAGCAAACTTTTGTAAAAGAGATTAAAAAGTAAACAGAAAAAAAAAAATAAATAAATAAATCCCACTTATTTCCCTGAATACCCAGTTTTTCCCATTAGATTTCCCTTGTGTTTTTGATTTCACATACTTTAGACAAGTAACAGTTTCCCAGTGTTCAGTAATGACTACAGAGCCAATACATTAGTGCCTGGGAGACGGGGGCCTTTTAAAGCACGGTCCTATCACGCTTTACTTCTTCATGGTGACTGCTCAGAATTACCTAAAAAACCAAAAAACACAAAACAACAACCCACAAACATCTATTTCACCACAAACTAACACCACAATACCTCAGAAAAAATCCTCTGTACATAGTTCCTTCATTTTTAATCAAATTTAAAAATTCAACTGCACCCCATTGCATCATGGGAAAGCCTATGTCACAGATCACATGACACTGTGTGGGTCAGTGTGTGTTCCTATTATATATATTTAAAAGTACACAGTAAATATAAAGCAAGTGCCACAAAGGAGCTACACTAACTCACTAAAGAGCTCATGACAAACATGTAATTGATAGTAGAACAAATATTGTAAAATAAGCAAACTTTTGTAAAAGAGATTAAAAAGTAAACAGAAAAAAAAAAAAATAATAAATCCCACTTATTTCCCTGAATACCCAGTTTTTCCCATTAGATTTCCCTTGTGTTTTTGATTTCACATACTTTAGACAAGTAACAGTTTCCCAGTGTTCAGTAATGACTACAGAGCCAATACATTAGTGCCTGGGAGACGGGGGCCTTTTAAAGCACGGTCCTATCACGCTTTACTTCTTCATGGTGACTGCTCAGAATTACCCAAAACACCAAAAAACACAAAACAACAACCCACAAACATCTATTTCACCACAAACTAACACCACAATACCTCAGAAAAAATCCTCTGTACATAGTTCCTTCATTTTTAATCAAATTTAAAAATTCAACTGCACCCCATTGCATCATGGGAAAGCCTATGTCACAGATCACATGACACTGCGTGGGTCAGTGTGTGTTCCTATTATATATATATTTAAAAGTACACAGTAAATATAAAGCAAGTGCCACAAAGGAGCTACACTAACTCACTAAAGAGCTCATGACAAACATGTAATTGATAGTAGAACAAATATTGTAAAATAAGCAAACTTTTGTAAAAGAGATTAAAAAGTAAACAGAAAAAAAAAATAAATAAATAAATCCCACTTATTTCCCTGAATACCCAGTTTTTCCCATTAGATTTCCCTTGTGTTTTTGATTTCACATACTTTAGACAAGTAACAGTTTCCCAGTGTTCAGTAATGACTACAGAGCCAATACATTAGTGCCTGGGAGACGGGGGCCTTTTAAAGCACGGTCCTATCACGCTTTACTTCTTCATGGTGACTGCTCAGAATTACCGAAAACACCAAAAAACACAAAACAACAACCCACAAACATCTATTTCACCACAAACTAACACCACAATACCTCAGAAAAAATCATCTGTACATAGTTCCTTCATTTTTAATCAAATTTAAAAATTCAACTGCACCCCATTGCATCATGGGAAAGCCTATGTCACAGATCACATGACACTGTGTGGGTCAGTGTGTGTTCCTATTATATATATATTTAAAAGTACACAGTAAATATAAAGCAAGTGCCACAAAGGAGCTACACTAACTCACTAAAGAGCTCATGACAAACATGTAATTGATAGTAGAACAAATATTGTAAAATAAGCAAACTTTTGTAAAAGAGATTAAAAAGTAAACAGAAAAAAAAAATAAATAAATAAATAAATTCCACTTATTTCCCTGAATACCCAGTTTTTCCCATTAGATTTCCCTTGTGTTTTTGATTTCACATACTTTAGACAAGTAACAGTTTCCCAGTGTTCAGTAATGACTACAAAGCCAATACATTAGTGCCTGGGAGACGGGGGCCTTTTAAAGCACGGTCCTATCACACTTTACTTCTTCATGGTGACTGCTCAGAATTACCCAAAACACCAAAAAACACAAAACAACAACCCACAAACATCTATTTCACCACAAACTAACACCACAATACCTCAGAAAAAATCATCTGTACATAGTTCCTTCATTTTTAATCAAATTTAAAAATTCAACTGCACCCCATTGCATCATGGGAAAGCCTATGTCACAGATCACATGACACTGTGTGGGTCAGTGTGTGTTCCTATTATATATATATTTAAAAGTACACAGTAAATATAAAGCAAGTGCCACAAAGGAGCTACACTAACTCACTAAAGAGCTCATGACAAACATGTAATTGATAGTAGAACAAATATTGTAAAATAAGCAAACTTTTGTAAAAGAGATTAAAAAGTAAACAGAAAAAAATAAATAAATAAATAAATCCCACTTATTTCCCTGAATACCCAGTTTTTCCCATTAGATTTCCCTTGTGTTTTTGATTTCACATACTTTAGACAAGTAACAGTTTCCCAGTGTTCAGTAATGACTACAGAGCCAATACATTAGTGCCTGGGAGACGGGGGCCTTTTAAAGCACGGTCCTATCACGCTTTACTTCTTCATGGTGACTGCTCAGAATTACCTAAAACACCAAAAAACACAAAACAACAACCCACAAACATCTATTTCACCACAAACTAACACCACAATACCTCAGAAAAAATCCTCTGTACATAGTTCCTTCATTTTTAATCAAATTTAAAAATTCAACTGCACCCCATTGCATCATGGGAAAGCCTATGTCACAGATCACATGACACTGTGTGGGTCAGTGTGTGTTCCTATTATATATATTTAAAAGTACACAGTAAATATAAAGCAAGTGCCACAAAGGAGCTACACTAACTCACTAAAGAGCTCATGACAAACATGTAATTGATAGTAGAACAAATATTGTAAAATAAGCAAACTTTTGTAAAAGAGATTAAAAAGTAAACAGAAAAAAAAAAAATAAATAAATCCCACTTATTTCCCTGAATACCCAGTTTTTCCCATTAGATTTCCCTTGTGTTTTTGATTTCACATACTTTAGACAAGTAACAGTTTCCCAGTGTTCAGTAATGACTACAGAGCCAACACATTAGTGCCTGGGAGACGGGGGCCTTTTAAAGCACGGTCCTATCACGCTTTACTTCTTCATGGTGACTGCTCAGAATTACCTAAAACACCAAAAAACACAAAACAACAACCCACAAACATCTATTTCACCACAAACTAACACCACAATACCTCAGAAAAAATCCTCTGTACATAGTTCCTTCATTTTTAATCAAATTTAAAAATTCAACTGCACCCCATTGCATCATGGGAAAGCCTATGTCACAGATCACATGACACTGTGTGGGTCAGTGTGTGTTCCTATTATATATATTTAAAAGTACACAGTAAATATAAAGCAAGTGCCACAAAGGAGCTACACTAACTCACTAAAGAGCTCATGACAAACATGTAATTGATAGTAGAACAAATATTGTAAAATAAGCAAACTTTTGTAAAAGAGATTAAAAAGTAAACAGAAAAAAAAAAAATAAATAAATCCCACTTATTTCCCTGAATACCCAGTTTTTCCCATTAGATTTCCCTTGTGTTTTTGGTTTCACATACTTTAGACAAGTAACAGTTTCCCAGTGTTCAGTAATGACTACAGAGCCAATACATTAGTGCCTGGGAGACGGGGGCCTTTTAAAGCACGGTCCTATCACGCTTTACTTCTTCATGGTGACTGCTCAGAATTACCCAAAACACCAAAAAACACAAAACAACAACCCACAAACATCTATTTCACCACAAACTAACACCACAATACCTCAGAAAAATCCTCTGTACATAGTTCCTTCATTTTTAATCAAATTTAAAAATTCAACTGCACCCCATTGCATCATGGGAAAGCCTATGTCACAGATCACATGACACTGCGTGGGTCAGTGTGTGTTCCTATTATATATATATTTAAAAGTACACAGTAAATATAAAGCAAGTGCCACAAAGGAGCTACACTAACTCACTAAAGAGCTCATGACAAACATGTAATTGATAGTAGAACAAATATTGTAAAATAAGCAAACTTTTGTAAAAGAGATTAAAAAGTAAACAGAAAAAAAAAAAAAAATAAATAAATCCCACTTATTTCCCTGAATACCCAGTTTTTCCCATTAGATTTCCCTTGTGTTTTTGATTTCACATACTTTAGACAAGTAACAGTTTCCCCGTGTTCAGTAATGACTACAGAGCCAATACATTAGTGCCTGGGAGACGGGGGCCTTTTAAAGCACGGTCCTATCACGCTTTACTTCTTCATGGTGACTGCTCAGAATTACCTAAAACACCAAAAAACACAAAACAACAACCCACAAACATCTATTTCACCACAAACTAACACCACAATACCTCAGAAAAAATCATCTGTACATAGTTCCTTCATTTTTAATCAAATTTAAAAATTCAACTGCACCCCATTGCATCATGGGAAAGCCTATGTCACAGATCACATGACACTGTGTGGGTCAGTGTGTGTTCCTATTATATATATATTTAAAAGTACACAGTAAATATAAAGCAAGTGCCACAAAGGAGCTACACTAACTCACTAAAGAGCTCATGACAAACATGTAATTGATAGTAGAACAAATATTGTAAAATAAGCAAACTTTTGTAAAAGAGATTAAAAAGTAAACAGAAAAAAAAATAAATAAATAAATCCCACTTATTTCCCTGAATACCCAGTTTTTCCCATTAGATTTCCCTTGTGTTTTTGATTTCACATACTTTAGACAAGTAACAGTTTCCCAGTGTTCAGTAATGACTACAGAGCCAATACATTAGTGCCTGGGAGACGGGGGCCTTTTAAAGCACGGTCCTATCACGCTTTACTTCTTCATGGTGACTGCTCAGAATTACCCAAAACACCAAAAAACACAAAACAACAACCCACAAACATCTATTTCACCACAAACTAACACCACAATACCTCAGAAAAAATCCTCTGTACATAGTTCCTTCATTTTTAATCAAATTTAAAAATTCAACTGCACCCCATTGCATCATGGGAAAGCCTATGTCACAGATCACATGATACTGTGTGGGTCAGTGTGTGTTCCTATTATATATATATTTAAAAGTACACAGTAAATATAAAGCAAGTGCCACAAAGGAGCTACACTAACTCACTAAAGAGCTCATGACAAACATGTAATTGATAGTAGAACAAATATTGTAAAATAAGCAAACTTTTGTAAAAGAGATTAAAAAGTAAACAGAAAAAAAAAAAATAAATAAATAAATTACACTTATTTCCCTGAATACCCAGTTTTTCCCATTAGATTTCCCTTGTGTTTTTGATTTCACATACTTTAGACAAGTAACAGTTTCCCAGTGTTCAGTAATGACTACAGAACCAATACATTAGTGCCTGGGAGACGGGGGCCTTTTAAAGCACGGTCCTATCACGCTTTACTTCTTCATGGTGACTGCTCAGAATTACCCAAAACACCAAAAAACACAAAACAACAACCCACAAACATCTATTTCACCACAAACTAACACCACAATACCTCAGAAAAAATCCTCTGTACATAGTTCCTTCATTTTTAATCAAATTTTAAAATTCAACTGCACCCCATTGCATCATGGGAAAGCCTATGTCACAGATCACATG
This sequence comes from Astyanax mexicanus, assembly GCF_023375975.1. Classification (NCBI taxonomy): domain Eukaryota; kingdom Metazoa; phylum Chordata; class Actinopteri; order Characiformes; family Acestrorhamphidae; genus Astyanax; species Astyanax mexicanus. The sequence continues at coordinate 31,123,497 of NC_064412.1, forward strand.
ACACTGTGTGGGTCAGTGTGTGTTCCTATTATATATATTTAAAAGTACACAGTAAATATAAAGCAAGTGCCACAAAGGAGCTACACTAACTCACTAAAGAGCTCATGACAAACATGTAATTGATAGTAGAACAAATATTGTAAAATAAGCAAACTTTTGTAAAAGAGATTAAAAAGTAAACAGAAAAAAATAAATAAATAAATAAATAAATTCCACTTATTTCCCTGAATACCCAGTTTTTCCCATTAGATTTCCCTTGTGTTTTTGATTTCACATACTTTAGACAAGTAACAGTTTCCCAGTGTTCAGTAATGACTACAAAGCCAATACATTAGTGCCTGGGAGACGGGGGCCTTTTAAAGCACGGTCCTATCACACTTTACTTCTTCATGGTGACTGCTCAGAATTACCCAAAACACCAAAAAACACAAAACAACAACCCACAAACATCTATTTCACCACAAACTAACACCACAATACCTCAGAAAAAATCATCTGTACATAGTTCCTTCATTTTTAATCAAATTTAAAAATTCAACTGCACCCCATTGCATCATGGGAAAGCCTATGTCACAGATCACATGACACTGTGTGGGTCAGTGTGTGTTCCTATTATATATATATTTAAAAGTACACAGTAAATATAAAGCAAGTGCCACAAAGGAGCTACACTAACTCACTAAAGAGCTCATGACAAACATGTAATTGATAGTAGAACAAATATTGTAAAATAAGCAAACTTTTGTAAAAGAGATTAAAAAGTAAACAGAAAAAAATAAATAAATAAATAAATAAATTCCACTTATTTCCCTGAATACCCAGTTTTTCCCATTAGATTTCCCTTGTGTTTTTGATTTCACATACTTTAGACAAGTAACAGTTTCCCAGTGTTCAGTAATGACTACAAAGCCAATACATTAGTGCCTGGGAGACGGGGGCCTTTTAAAGCACGGTCCTATCACACTTTACTTCTTCATGGTGACTGCTCAGAATTACCCAAAACACCAAAAAACACAAAACAACAACCCACAAACATCTATTTCACCACAAACTAACACCACAATACCTCAGAAAAAATCATCTGTACATAGTTCCTTCATTTTTAATCAAATTTAAAAATTCAACTGCACCCCATTGCATCATGGGAAAGCCTATGTCACAGATCACATGACACTGTGTGGGTCAGTGTGTGTTCCTATTATATATATATTTAAAAGTACACAGTAAATATAAAGCAAGTGCCACAAAGGAGCTACACTAACTCACTAAAGAGCTCATGACAAACATGTAATTGATAGTAGAACAAATATTGTAAAATAAGCAAACTTTTGTAAAAGAGATTAAAAAGTAAACAGAAAAAAAAAAATAAATAAATAAATCCCACTTATTTCCCTGAATACCCAGTTTTTCCCATTAGATTTCCCTTGTGTTTTTGATTTCACATACTTTAGACAAGTAACAGTTTCCCAGTGTTCAGTAAAGACTACAGAGCCAATACATTAGTGCCTGGGAGACGGGGGCCTTTTAAAGCACGGTCCTATCACGCTTTACTTCTTCATGGTGACTGCTCAGAATTACCTAAAACACCAAAAACACAAAACAACAACCCACAAACATCTATTTCACCACAAACTAACACCACAATACCTCAGAAAAAATCCTCTGTACATAGTTCCTTCATTTTTAATCAAATTTAAAAATTCAACTGCACCCCATTGCATCATGGGAAAGCCTATGTCACAGATCACATGACACTGTGTGGGTCAGTGTGTGTTCCTATTATATATATTTAAAAGTACACAGTAAATATAAAGCAAGTGCCACAAAGGAGCTACACTAACTCACTAAAGAGCTCATGACAAACATGTAATTGATAGTAGAACAAATATTGTAAAATAAGCAAACTTTTGTAAAAGAGATTAAAAAGTAAACAGAAAAAAATAAATAAATAAATAAATAAATTCCACTTATTTCCCTGAATACCCAGTTTTCCCATTAGATTTCCCTTGTGTTTTTGATTTCACATACTTTAGACAAGTAACAGTTTCCCAGTGTTCAGTAATGACTACAGAGCCAATACATTAGTGCCTGGGAGACGGGGGCCTTTTAAAGCACGGTCCTATCACGCTTTACTTCTTCATGGTGACTGCTCAGAATTACCTAAAACACCAAAAAACACAAAACAACAACCCACAAACATCTATTTCACCACAAACTAACACCACAATACCTCAGAAAAAATCCTCTGTACATAGTTCCTTCATTTTTAATCAAATTTAAAAATTCAACTGCACCCCATTGCATCATGGGAAAGCCTATGTCACAGATCACATGACACTGTGTGGGTCAGTGTGTGTTCCTATTATATATATTTAAAAGTACACAGTAAATATAAAGCAAGTGCCACAAAGGAGCTACACTAACTCACTAAAGAGCTCATGACAAACATGTAATTGATAGTAGAACAAATATTGTAAAATAAGCAAACTTTTGTAAAAGAGATTAAAAAGTAAACAGAAAAAAAAAATAAATAAATCCCACTTATTTCCCTGAATACCCAGTTTTTCCCATTAGATTTCCCTTGTGTTTTTGATTTCACATACTTTAGACAAGTAACAGTTTCCCAGTGTTCAGTAATGACTACAGAGCCAATACATTAGTGCCTGGGAGACGGGGGCCTTTTAAAGCACGGTCCTATCACGCTTTACTTCTTCATGGTGACTGCTCAGAATTACCCAAAACACCAAACAACACAAAACAACAACCCACAAACATCTATTTCACCACAAACTAACACCACAATACCTCAGAAAAATCCTCTGTACATAGTTCCTTCATTTTTAATCAAATTTTAAAATTCAACTGCACCCCATTGCATCATGGGAAAGCCTATGTCACAGATCACATGACACTGCGTGGGTCAGTGTGTGTTCCTATTATATATATATTTAAAAGTACACAGTAAATATAAAGCAAGTGCCACAAAGGAGCTACACTAACTCACTAAAGAGCTCATGACAAACATGTAATTGATAGTAGAACAAATATTGTAAAATAAGCAAACTTTTGTAAAAGAGATTAAAAAGTAAACAGAAAAAAAAAAAATAAATAAATAAATCCCACTTATTTCCCTGAATACCCAGTTTTTCCCATTAGATTTCCCTTGTGTTTTTGATTTCACATACTTTAGACAAGTAACAGTTTCCCAGTGTTCAGTAATGACTACAGAGCCAATACATTAGTGCCTGGGAGACGGGGGCCTTTTAAAGCACGGTCCTATCACGCTTTACTTCTTCATGGTGACTGCTCAGAATTACCTAAAACACCAAAAAACACAAAACAACAACCCACAAACATCTATTTCACCACAAACTAACACCACAATACCTCAGAAAAAATCATCTGTACATAGTTCCTTCATTTTTAATCAAATTTAAAAATTCAACTGCACCCCATTGCATCATGGGAAAGCCTATGTCACAGATCACATGACACTGTGTGGGTCAGTGTGTGTTCCTATTATATATATATTTAAAAGTACACAGTAAATATAAAGCAAGTGCCACAAAGGAGCTACACTAACTCACTAAAGAGCTCATGACAAACATGTAATTGATAGTAGAACAAATATTGTAAAATAAGCAAACTTTTGTAAAAGAGATTAAAAAGTAAACAGAAAAAAAAAATAAATAAATAAATCCCACTTATTTCCCTGAATACCCAGTTTTTCCCATTAGATTTCCCTTGTGTTTTTGATTTCACATACTTTAGACAAGTAACAGTTTCCCAGTGTTCAGTAATGACTACAGAGCCAATACATTAGTGCCTGGGAGACGGGGGCCTTTTAAAGCACGGTCCTATCACGCTTTACTTCTTCATGGTGACTGCTCAGAATTACCCAAAACACCAAAAAACACAAAACAACAACCCACAAACATCTATTTCACCACAAACTAACACCACAATACCTCAGAAAAAATCCTCTGTACATAGTTCCTTCATTTTTAATCAAATTTAAAAATTCAACTGCACCCCATTGCATCATGGGAAAGCCTATGTCACAGATCACATGACACTGTGTGGGTCAGTGTGTGTTCCTATTATATATATATTTAAAAGTACACAGTAAATATAAAGCAAGTGCCACAAAGGAGCTACACTAACTCACTAAAGAGCTCATGACAAACATGTAATTGATAGTAGAACAAATATTGTAAAATAAGCAAACTTTTGTAAAAGAGATTAAAAAGTAAACAGAAAAAAAATAAATAAATAAATAAATTCCACTTATTTCCCTGAATACCCAGTTTTTCCCATTAGATTTCCCTTGTGTTTTTGATTTCACATACTTTAGACAAGTAACAGTTTCCCAGTGTTCAGTAATGACTACAGAACCAATACATTAGTGCCTGGGAGACGGGGGCCTTTTAAAGCACGGTCCTATCACGCTTTACTTCTTCATGGTGACTGCTCAGAATTACCCAAAACACCAAAAAACACAAAACAACAACCCACAAACATCTATTTCACCACAAACTAACACCACAATACCTCAGAAAAAATCCTCTGTACATAGTTCCTTCATTTTTAATCAAATTTTAAAATTCAACTGCACCCCATTGCATCATGGGAAAGCCTATGTCACAGATCACATGACACTGTGTGGGTCAGTGTGTGTTCCTATTATATATATTTAAAAGTACACAGTAAATATAAAGCAAGTGCCACAAAGGAGCTACACTAACTCACTAAAGAGCTCATGACAAACATGTAATTGATAGTAGAACAAATATTGTAAAATAAGCAAACTTTTGTAAAAGAGATTAAAAAGTAAACAGAAAAAAAAATAAATAAATAAATAAATAAATTCCACTTATTTCCCTGAATACCCAGTTTTTCCCATTAGATTTCCCTTGTGTTTTTGATTTCACATACTTTAGACAAGTAACAGTTTCCCAGTGCTCAGTAATGACTACAGAGCCAATACATTAGTGCCTGGGAGACGGGGGCCTTTTAAAGCACGGTCCTATCACGCTTTACTTCTTCATGGTGACTGCTCAGAATTACCCAAAACACCAAAAAACACAAAACAACAACCCACAAACATCTATTTCACCACAAACTAACACCACAATACCTCAGAAAAAATCCTCTGTACATAGTTCCTTCATTTTTAATCAAATTTAAAAATTCAACTGCACCCCATTGCATCATGGGAAAGCCTATGTCACAGATCACATGACACTGTGTGGGTCAGTGTGTGTTCCTATTATATATATTTAAAAGTACACAGTAAATATAAAGCAAGTGCCACAAAGGAGCTACACTAACTCACTAAAGAGCTCATGACAAACATGTAATTGATAGTAGAACAAATATTGTAAAATAAGCAAACTTTTGTAAAAGAGATTAAAAAGTAAACAGAAAAAAAAAAAATAAATAAATAAATTCCACTTATTTCCCTGAATACCCAGTTTTTCCCATTAGATTTCCCTTGTGTTTTTGATTTCACATACTTTAGACAAGTAACAGTTTCCCAGTGTTCAGTAATGACTACAGAGCCAATACATTAGTGCCTGGGAGACGGGGGCCTTTTAAAGCACGGTCCTATCACGCTTTACTTCTTCATGGTGACTGCTCAGAATTACCCAAAACACCAAAAAACACAAAACAACAACCCACAAACATCTATTTCACCACAAACTAACACCACAATACCTCAGAAAAAATCCTCTGTACATAGTTCCTTCATTTTTAATCAAATTTTAAAATTCAACTGCACCCCATTGCATCATGGGAAAGCCTATGTCACAGATCACATGACACTGTGTGGGTCAGTGTGTGTTCCTATTATATATATTTAAAAGTACACAGTAAATATAAAGCAAGTGCCACAAAGGAGCTACACTAACTCACTAAAGAGCTCATGACAAACATGTAATTGATAGTAGAACAAATATTGTAAAATAAGCAAACTTTTGTAAAAGAGATTAAAAAGTAAACAGAAAAAAAAAAAATAAATAAATAAATTCCTCTTATTTCCCTGAATACCCAGTTTTTCCCATTAGATTTCCCTTGTGTTTTTGATTTCACATACTTTAGACAAGTAACAGTTTCCCAGTGTTCAGTAATGACTACAGAGCCAATACATTAGTGCCTGGGAGACGGGGGCCTTTTAAAGCATGGTCCTATCACGCTTTACTTCTTCATGGTGACTGCTCAGAATTACCCAAAACACCAAAAAACACAAAACAACAACCCACAAACATCTATTTCACCACAAACTAACACCACAATACCTCAGAAAAAATCCTCTGTACATAGTTCCTTCATTTTTAATCAAATTTTAAAATTCAACTGCACCCCATTGCATCATGGGAAAGCCTATGTCACAGATCACATGACACTGTGTGGGTCAGTGTGTGTTCCTATTATATATATTTAAAAGTACACAGTAAATATAAAGCAAGTGCCACAAAGGAGCTACACTAACTCACTAAAGAGCTCATGACAAACATGTAATTGATAGTAGAACAAATATTGTAAAATAAGCAAACTTTTGTAAAAGAGATTAAAAAGTAAACAGAAAAAAAAAAAATAAATAAATAAATTCCACTTATTTCCCTGAATACCCAGTTTTTCCCATTAGATTTCCCTTGTGTTTTTGATTTCACATACTTTAGACAAGTAACAGTTTCCCAGTGTTCAGTAATGACTACAGAGCCAATACATTAGTGCCTGGGAGACGGGGGCCTTTTAAAGCACGGTCCTATCACGCTTTACTTCTTCATGGTGACTGCTCAGAATTACCCAAAACACCAAAAAACACAAAACAACAACCCACAAACATCTATTTCACCACAAACTAACACCACAATACCTCAGAAAAAATCCTCTGTACATAGTTCCTTCATTTTTAATCAAATTTAAAAATTCAACTGCACCCCATTGCATCATGGGAAAGCCTATGTCACAGATCACATGACACTGTGTGGGTCAGTGTGGGTTCCTATTATATATATTTAAAAGTACACAGTAAATATAAAGCAAGTGCCACAAAGGAGCTACACTAACTCACTAAAGAGCTCATGACAAACATGTAATTGATAGTAGAACAAATATTGTAAAATAAGCAAACTTTTGTAAAAGAGATTAAAAAGTAAACAGAAAAAAAAAAATAAATAAATAAATAAATTCCACTTATTTCCCTGAATACCCAGTTTTTCCCATTAGATTTCCCTTGTGTTTTTGATTTCACATACTTTAGACAAGTAACAGTTTCCCAGTGTTCAGTAATGACTACAGAGCCAATACATTAGTGCCTGGGAGACAGGGGCCTTTTAAAGCACGGTCCTATCACGCTTTACTTCTTCATGGTGACTGCTCAGAATTACCCAAAACACCAAAAAACACAAAACAACAACCCACAAACATCTATTTCACCACAAACTAACACCACAATACCTCAGAAAAAATCCTCTGTACATAGTTCCTTCATTTTTTATCAAATTTAAAAATTCAACTGCACCCATTGCATCATGGGAAAGCCTATGTCACAGATCACATGACACTGTGTGGGTCAGTGTGTGTTCCTATTATATATATTTAAAAGTACACAGTAAATATAAAGCAAGTGCCACAAAGGAGCTACACTAACTCACTAAAGAGCTCATGACAAACATGTAATTGATAGTAGAACAAATATTGTAAAATAAGCAAACTTTTGTAAAAGAGATTAAAAAGTAAACAGAAAAAAAATTAATAAATAAATAAATTCCACTTATTTCCCTGAATACCCAGTTTTTCCCATTAGATTTCCCTTGTGTTTTTGATTTCACATACTTTAGACAAGTAACAGTTTCCCAGTGCTCAGTAATGACTACAGAGCCAATACATTAGTGCCTGGGAGACGGGGGCCTTTTAAAGCACGGTCCTATCACGCTTTACTTCTTCATGGTGACTGCTCAGAATTACCCAAAACACCAAAAAACACAAAACAACAACCCACAAACATCTATTTCACCACAAACTAACACCACAATACCTCAGAAAAAATCCTCTGTACATAGTTCCTTCATTTTTAATCAAATTTAAAAATTCAACTGCACCCCATTGCATCATGGGAAAGCCTATGTCACAGATCACATGACACTGTGTGGGTCAGTGTGTGTTCCTATTATATATATTTAAAAGTACACAGTAAATATAAAGCAAGTGCCACAAAGGAGCTACACTAACTCACTAAAGAGCTCATGACAAACATGTAATTGATAGTAGAACAAATATTGTAAAATAAGCAAACTTTTGTAAAAGAGATTAAAAAGTAAACAGAAAAAAAAAAAATAAATAAATAAATTCCACTTATTTCCCTGAATACCCAGTTTTTCCCATTAGATTTCCCTTGTGTTTTTGATTTCACATACTTTAGACAAGTAACAGTTTCCCAGTGTTCAGTAATGACTACAGAGCCAATACATTAGTGCCTGGGAGACGGGGGCCTTTTAAAGCACGGTCCTATCACGCTTTACTTCTTCATGGTGACTGCTCAGAATTACCCAAAACACCAAAAAACACAAAACAACAACCCACAAACATCTATTTCACCACAAACTAACACCACAATACCTCAGAAAAAATCCTCTGTACATAGTTCCTTCATTTTTAATCAAATTTAAAAATTCAACTGCACCCCATTGCATCATGGGAAAGCCTATGTCACAGATCACATGACACTGTGTGGGTCAGTGTGGGTTCCTATTATATATATTTAAAAGTACACAGTAAATATAAAGCAAGTGCCACAAAGGAGCTACACTAACTCACTAAAGAGCTCATGACAAACATGTAATTGATAGTAGAACAAATATTGTAAAATAAGCAAACTTTTGTAAAAGAGATTAAAAAGTAAACAGAAAAAAAAAAAATAAATAAATAAATAAATTCCACTTATTTCCCTGAATACCCAGTTTTTCCCATTAGATTTCCCTTGTGTTTTTGATTTCACATACTTTAGACAAGTAACAGTTTCCCAGTGTTCAGTAATGACTACAGAGCCAATACATTAGTGCCTGGGAGACAGGGGCCTTTTAAAGCACGGTCCTATCACGCTTTACTTCTTCATGGTGACTGCTCAGAATTACCCAAAACACCAAAAAACACAAAACAACAACCCACAAACATCTATTTCACCACAAACTAACACCACAATACCTCAGAAAAAATCCTCTGTACATAGTTCCTTCATTTTTAATCAAATTTAAAAATTCAACTGCACCCCATTGCATCATGGGAAAGCCTATGTCACAGATCACATGACACTGTGTCGGTCAGTGTGTGTTCCTATTATATATATTTAAAAGTACACAGTAAATATAAAGCAAGTGCCACAAAGGAGCTACACTAACTCACTAAAGAGCTCATGACAAACATGTAATTGATAGTAGAACAAATATTGTAAAATAAGCAAACTTTTGTAAAAGAGATTAAAAAGTAAACAGAAAAAAAAATAAATAAATAAATAAATTCCACTTATTTCCCTGAATACCCAGTTTTTCCCATTAGATTTCCCTTGTGTTTTTGATTTCACATACTTTAGACAAGTAACAGTTTCCCAGTGTTCAGTAATGACTACAGAGCCAATACATTAGTGTCTGGGAGACCGGGGCCTTTTAAAGCACGGTCCTATCACGCTTTACTTCTTCATGGTGACTGCTCAGAATTACCCAAAACACCAAAAAACACAAAACAACAACCCACAAACATCTATTTCACCACAAACTAACACCACAATACCTCAGAAAAAATCCTCTGTACATAGTTCCTTCATTTTTTATCAAATTTAAAAATTCAACTGCACCCATTGCATCATGGGAAAGCCTATGTCACAGATCACATGACACTGTGTGGGTCAGTGTGTGTTCCTATTATATATATTTAAAAGTACACAGTAAATATAAAGCAAGTGCCACAAAGGAGCTACACTAACTCACTAAAGAGCTCATGACAAACATGTAATTGATAGTAGAACAAATATTGTAAAATAAGCAAACTTTTGTAAAAGAGATTAAAAAGTAAACAGAAAAAAAATTAATAAATAAATAAATTCCACTTATTTCCCTGAATACCCAGTTTTTCCCATTAGATTTCCCTTGTGTTTTTGATTTCACATACTTTAGACAAGTAACAGTTTCCCAGTGTTCAGTAATGACTACAGAGCCAATACATTAGTGCCTGGGAGACGGGGGCCTTTTAAAGCACGGTCCTATCACGCTTTACTTCTTCATGGTGACTGCTCAGAATTACCCAAAACACCAAAAAACACAAAACAACAACCCACAAACATCTATTTCACCACAAACTAACACCACAATACCTCAGAAAAAATCCTCTGTACATAGTTCCTTCATTTTTAATCAAATTTTAAAATTCAACTGCACCCCATTGCATCATGGGAAAGCCTATGTCACAGATCACATGACACTGTGTGGGTCAGTGTGTGTTCCTATTATATATATATTTAAAAGTACACAGTAAATATAAAGCAAGTGCCACAAAGGAGCTACACTAACTCACTAAAGAGCTCATGACAAACATGTAATTGATAGTAGAACAAATATTGTAAAATAAGCAAACTTTTGTAAAAGAGATTAAAAAGTAAACAGAAAAAATAAATAAATAAATAAATAAATTCCACTTATTTCCCTGAATACCCAGTTTTTCCCATTAGATTTCCCTTGTGTTTTTGATTTCACATACTTTAGACAAGTAACAGTTTCCCAGTGTTCAGTAATGACTACAGAGCCAATACATTAGTGCCTGGGAGACGGGGGCCTTTTAAAGCACGGTCCTATCACGCTTTACTTCTTCATGGTGACTGCTCAGAATTACCCAAAACACCAAAAAACACAAAACAACAACCCACAAACATCTATTTCACCACAAACTAACACCACAATACCTCAGAAAAAATCCTCTGTACATAGTTCCTTCATTTTTAATCAAATTTTAAAATTCAACTGCACCCCATTGCATCATGGGAAAGCCTATGTCACAGATCACATGACACTGTGTGGGTCAGTGTGTGTTCCTATTATATATATTTAAAAGTACACAGTAAATATAAAGCAAGTGCCACAAAGGAGCTACACTAACTCACTAAAGAGCTCATGACAAACATGTAATTGATAGTAGAACAAATATTGTAAAATAAGCAAACTTTTGTAAAAGAGATTAAAAAGTAAACAGAAAAAAAAAAAATAAATAAATAAAATCCACTTATTTCCCTGAATACCCAGTTTTTCCCATTAGATTTCCCTTGTGTTTTTGATTTCACATTCTTTAGACAAGTAACAGTTTCCCAGTGTTCAGTAATGACTACAGAGCCAATACATTAGTGCCTGGGAGACGGGGGCCTTTTAAAGCACGGTCCTATCACGCTTTACTTCTTCATGGTGACTGCTCAGAATTACCCAAAACACCAAAAAACACAAAACAACAACCCACAAACATCTATTTCACCACAAACTAACACCACAATACCTCAGAAAAAATCCTCTGTACATAGTTCCTTCATTTTTAATCAAATTTAAAAATTCAACTGCACCCCATTGCATCATGGGAAAGCCTATGTCACAGATCACATGACACTGTGTGGGTCAGTGTGGGTTCCTATTATATATATTTAAAAGTACACAGTAAATATAAAGCAAGTGCCACAAAGGAGCTACACTAACTCACTAAAGAGCTCATGACAAACATGTAATTGATAGTAGAACAAATATTGTAAAATAAGCAAACTTTTGTAAAAGAGATTAAAAAGTAAACAGAAAAAAAAATAAATAAATAAATAAATAAATAAATTCCACTTATTTCCCTGAATACCCAGTTTTTCCCATTAGATTTCCCTTGTGTTTTTGATTTCACATACTTTAGACAAGTAACAGTTTCCCAGTGTTCAGTAATGACTACAGAGCCAATACATTAGTGCCTGGGAGACGGGGGCCTTTTAAAGCACGGTCCTATCACGCTTTACTTCTTCATGGTGACTGCTCAGAATTACCCAAAACACCAAAAAACACAAAACAACAACCCACAAACATCTATTTCACCACAAACTAACACCACAATACCTCAGAAAAAATCCTCTGTACATAGTTCCTTCATTTTTAATCAAATTTAAAAATTCAACTGCACCCCATTGCATCATGGGAAAGCCTATGTCACAGATCACATGACACTGTGTCGGTCAGTGTGTGTTCCTATTATATATATATTTAAAAGTACACAGTAAATATAAAGCAAGTGCCACAAAGGAGCTACACTAACTCACTAAAGAGCTCATGACAAACATGTAATTGATAGTAGAACAAATATTGTAAAATAAGCAAACTTTTGTAAAAGAGATTAAAAAGTAAACAGAAAAAAAAAAATAAATAAATAAATCCCACTTATTTCCCTGAATACCCAGTTTTTCCCATTAGATTTCCCTTGTGTTTTTGATTTCACATACTTTAGACAAGTAACAGTTTCCCAGTGTTCAGTAATGACTACAGAGCCAATACATTAGTGCCTGGGAGACGGGGGCCTTTTAAAGCACGGTCCTATCACGCTTTACTTCTTCATGGTGACTGCTCAGAATTACCTAAAACACCAAAAAACACAAAACAACAACCCACAAACATCTATTTCACCACAAACTAACACCACAATACCTCAGAAAAAATCCTCTGTACATAGTTCCTTCATTTTTAATCAAATTTAAAAATTCAACTGCACCCCATTGCATCATGGGAAAGCCTATGTCACAGATCACATGACACTGTGTGGGTCAGTGTGTGTTCCTATTATATATATTTAAAAGTACACAGTAAATATAAAGCAAGTGCCACAAAGGAGCTACACTAACTCACTAAAGAGCTCATGACAAACATGTAATTGATAGTAGAACAAATATTGTAAAATAAGCAAACTTTTGTAAAAGAGATTAAAAAGTAAACAGAAAAAAAAATAAATAAATAAATCCCACTTATTTCCCTGAATACCCAGTTTTTCCCATTAGATTTCCCTTGTGTTTTTGATTTCACATACTTTAGACAAGTAACAGTTTCCCAGTGTTCAGTAATGACTACAGAGCCAATACATTAGTGCCTGGGAGACGGGGGCCTTTTAAAGCACGGTCCTATCACGCTTTACTTCTTCATGGTGACTGCTCAGAATTACCCAAAACACCAAACAACACAAAACAACAACCCACAAACATCTATTTCACCACAAACTAACACCACAATACCTCAGAAAAATCCTCTGTACATAGTTCCTTCATTTTTAATCAAATTTTAAAATTCAACTGCACCCCATTGCATCATGGGAAAGCCTATGTCACAGATCACATGACACTGCGTGGGTCAGTGTGTGTTCCTATTATATATATATTTAAAAGTACACAGTAAATATAAAGCAAGTGCCACAAAGGAGCTACACTAACTCACTAAAGAGCTCATGACAAACATGTAATTGATAGTAGAACAAATATTGTAAAATAAGCAAACTTTTGTAAAAGAGATTAAAAAGTAAACAGAAAAAAAAAAAATAAATAAATAAATCCCACTTATTTCCCTGAATACCCAGTTTTTCCCATTAGATTTCCCTTGTGTTTTTGATTTCACATACTTTAGACAAGTAACAGTTTCCCAGTGTTCAGTAATGACTACAGAGCCAATACATTAGTGCCTGGGAGACGGGGGCCTTTTAAAGCACGGTCCTATCACGCTTTACTTCTTCATGGTGACTGCTCAGAATTACCTAAAACACCAAAAAACACAAAACAACAACCCACAAACATCTATTTCACCACAAACTAACACCACAATACCTCAGAAAAAATCATCTGTACATAGTTCCTTCATTTTTAATCAAATTTAAAAATTCAACTGCACCCCATTGCATCATGGGAAAGCCTATGTCACAGATCACATGACACTGTGTGGGTCAGTGTGTGTTCCTATTATATATATATTTAAAAGTACACAGTAAATATAAAGCAAGTGCCACAAAGGAGCTACACTAACTCACTAAAGAGCTCATGACAAACATGTAATTGATAGTAGAACAAATATTGTAAAATAAGCAAACTTTTGTAAAAGAGATTAAAAAGTAAACAGAAAAAAAAAATAAATAAATAAATCCCACTTATTTCCCTGAATACCCAGTTTTTCCCATTAGATTTCCCTTGTGTTTTTGATTTCACATACTTTAGACAAGTAACAGTTTCCCAGTGTTCAGTAATGACTACAGAGCCAATACATTAGTGCCTGGGAGACGGGGGCCTTTTAAAGCACGGTCCTATCACGCTTTACTTCTTCATGGTGACTGCTCAGAATTACCCAAAACACCAAAAAACACAAAACAACAACCCACAAACATCTATTTCACCACAAACTAACACCACAATACCTCAGAAAAAATCCTCTGTACATAGTTCCTTCATTTTTAATCAAATTTTAAAATTCAACTGCACCCCATTGCATCATGGGAAAGCCTATGTCACAGATCACATGACACTGTGTGGGTCAGTGTGTGTTCCTATTATATATATATTTAAAAGTACACAGTAAATATAAAGCAAGTGCCACAAAGGAGCTACACTAACTCACTAAAGAGCTCATGAAAAACATGTAATTGATAGTAGAACAAATATTGTAAAATAAGCAAACTTTTGTAAAAGAGATTAAAAAGTAAACAGAAAAAAAAAAAATAAATAAATAAATTCCACTTATTTCCCTGAATACCCAGTTTTTCCCATTAGATTTCCCTTGTGTTTTTGATTTCACATACTTTAGACAAGTAACAGTTTCCCAGTGTTCAGTAATGACTACAGAACCAATACATTAGTGCCTGGGAGACGGGGGCCTTTTAAAGCACGGTCCTATCACGCTTTACTTCTTCATGGTGACTGCTCAGAATTACCCAAAACACCAAAAAACACAAAACAACAACCCACAAACATCTATTTCACCACAAACTAACACCACAATACCTCAGAAAAAATCCTCTGTACATAGTTCCTTCATTTTTAATCAAATTTTAAAATTCAACTGCACCCCATTGCATCATGGGAAAGCCTATGTCACAGATCACATGACACTGTGTGGGTCAGTGTGTGTTCCTATTATATATATTTAAAAGTACACAGTAAATATAAAGCAAGTGCCACAAAGGAGCTACACTAACTCACTAAAGAGCTCATGACAAACATGTAATTGATAGTAGAACAAATATTGTAAAATAAGCAAACTTTTGTAAAAGAGATTAAAAAGTAAACAGAAAAAAAAAAAAAATAAATAAATAAATAAATTCCACTTATTTCCCTGAATACCCAGTTTTTCCCATTAGATTTCCCTTGTGTTTTTGATTTCACATACTTTAGACAAGTAACAGTTTCCCAGTGCTCAGTAATGACTACAGAGCCAATACATTAGTGCCTGGGAGACGGGGGCCTTTTAAAGCACGGTCCTATCACGCTTTACTTCTTCATGGTGACTGCTCAGAATTACCCAAAACACCAAAAAACACAAAACAACAACCCACAAACATCTATTTCACCACAAACTAACACCACAATACCTCAGAAAAAATCCTCTGTACATAGTTCCTTCATTTTTAATCAAATTTAAAAATTCAACTGCACCCCATTGCATCATGGGAAAGCCTATGTCACAGATCACATGACACTGTGTGGGTCAGTGTGTGTTCCTATTATATATATTTAAAAGTACACAGTAAATATAAAGCAAGTGCCACAAAGGAGCTACACTAACTCACTAAAGAGCTCATGACAAACATGTAATTGATAGTAGAACAAATATTGTAAAATAAGCAAACTTTTGTAAAAGAGATTAAAAAGTAAACAGAAAAAAAATAAATAAATAAATAAATTCCACTTATTTCCCTGAATACCCAGTTTTTCCCATTAGATTTCCCTTGTGTTTTTGATTTCACATACTTTAGACAAGTAACAGTTTCCCAGTGTTCAGTAATGACTACAGAGCCAATACATTAGTGCCTGGGAGACGGGGGCCTTTTAAAGCACGGTCCTATCACACTTTACTTCTTCATGGTGACTGCTCAGAATTACCCAAAACACCAAAAAACACAAAACAACAACCCACAAACATCTATTTCACCACAAACTAACACCACAATACCTCAGAAAAAATCCTCTGTACATAGTTCCTTCATTTTTAATCAAATTTTAAAATTCAACTGCACCCCATTGCATCATGGGAAAGCCTATGTCACAGATCACATGACACTGTGTGGGTCAGTGTGTGTTCCTATTATATATATTTAAAAGTACACAGTAAATATAAAGCAAGTGCCACAAAGGAGCTACACTAACTCACTAAAGAGCTCATGACAAACATGTAATTGATAGTAGAACAAATATTGTAAAATAAGCAAACTTTTGTAAAAGAGATTAAAAAGTAAACAGAAAAAAAAAAATAAATAAATAAATTCCACTTATTTCCCTGAATACCCAGTTTTTCCCATTAGATTTCCCTTGTGTTTTTGATTTCACATACTTTAGACAAGTAACAGTTTCCCAGTGTTCAGTAATGACTACAGAGCCAATACATTAGTGCCTGGGAGACGGGGGCCTTTTAAAGCACGGTCCTATCACGCTTTACTTCTTCATGGTGACTGCTCAGAATTACCCAAAACACCAAAAAACACAAAACAACAACCCACAAACATCTATTTCACCACAAACTAACACCACAATACCTCAGAAAAAATCCTCTGTACATAGTTCCTTCATTTTTAATCAAATTTTAAAATTCAACTGCACCCCATTGCATCATGGGAAAGCCTATGTCACAGATCACATGACACTGTGTGGGTCAGTGTGTGTTCCTATTATATATATTTAAAAGTACACAGTAAATATAAAGCAAGTGCCACAAAGGAGCTACACTAACTCACTAAAGAGCTCATGACAAACATGTAATTGATAGTAGAACAAATATTGTAAAATAAGCAAACTTTTGTAAAAGAGATTAAAAAGTAAACAGAAAAAAATAAATAAATAAATAAATTCCACTTATTTCCCTGAATACCCAGTTTTTCCCATTAGATTTCCCTTGTGTTTTTGATTTCACATACTTTAGACAAGTAACAGTTTCCCAGTGTTCAGTAATGACTACAGAGCCAATACATTAGTGCCTGGGAGACGGGGGCCTTTTAAAGCACGGTCCTATCACACTTTACTTCTTCATGGTGACTGCTCAGAATTACCCAAAACACCAAAAAACACAAAACAACAACCCACAAACATCTATTTCACCACAAACTAACACCACAATACCTCAGAAAAAATCCTCTGTACATAGTTCCTTCATTTTTAATCAAATTTTAAAATTCAACTGCACCCCATTGCATCATGGGAAAGCCTATGTCACAGATCACATGACACTGTGTGGGTCAGTGTGTGTTCCTATTATATATATTTAAAAGTACACAGTAAATATAAAGCAAGTGCCACAAAGGAGCTACACTAACTCACTAAAGAGCTCATGACAAACATGTAATTGATAGTAGAACAAATATTGTAAAATAAGCAAACTTTTGTAAAAGAGATTAAAAAGTAAACAGAAAAAATAAATAAATAAATTCCACCTATTTCCCTGAATACCCAGTTTTTCCCATTAGATTTCCCTTGTGTTTTTGATTTCACATACTTTAGACAAGTAACAGTTTCCCAGTGTTCAGTAATGACTACAGAGCCAATACATTAGTGCCTGGGAGACGGGGGCCTTTTAAAGCACGGTCCTATCACGCTTTACTTCTTCATGGTGACTGTTCAGAATTACCCAAAACACCAAAAAACACAAAACAACAACCCACAAACATCTATTTCACCACAAACTAACACCACAATACCTCAGAAAAAATCCTCTGTACATAGTTCCTTCATTTTTAATCAAATTTAAAAATTCAACTGCACCCCATTGCATCATGGGAAAGCCTATGTCACAGATCACATGACACTGTGTGGGTCAGTGTGTGTTCCTATTATATATATTTAAAAGTACACAGTAAATATAAAGCAAGTGCCACAAAGGAGCTACACTAACTCACTAAAGAGCTCATGACAAACATGTAATTGATAGTAGAACAAATATTGTAAAATAAGCAAACTTTTGTAAAAGAGATTAAAAAGTAAACAGAAAAAAAAAATAAATAAATAAATAAATTCCACTTATTTCCCTTAATACCCAGTTTTTCCCATTAGACTTCCCTTGTGTTTTTGATTTCACATACTTTAGACAAGTAACAGTTTCCCAGTGTTCAGTAATGACTACAGAGCCAATACATTAGTGCCTGGGAGACGGGGGCCTTTTAAAGCACGGTCCTATCACGCTTTACTTCTTCATGGTGACTGCTCAGAATTACCCAAAACACCAAAAAACACAAAACAACAACCCACAAACATCTATTTCACCACAAACTAACACCACAATACCTCAGAAAAAATCCTCTGTACATAGTTCCTTCATTTTTAATCAAATTTAAAAATTCAACTGCACCCCATTGCATCATGGGAAAGCCTATGTCACAGATCACATGACACTGTGTGGGTCAGTGTGGGTTCCTATTATATATATTTAAAAGTACACAGTAAATATAAAGCAAGTGCCACAAAGGAGCTACACTAACTCACTAAAGAGCTCATGACAAACATGTAATTGATAGTAGAACAAATATTGTAAAATAAGCAAACTTTTGTAAAAGAGATTAAAAAGTAAACAGAAAAAAAATAAAAAATAAATAAATTCCACTTATTTCCCTGAATACCCAGTTTTTCCCATTAGATTTCCCTTGTGTTTTTGATTTCACATACTTTAGACAAGTAACAGTTTCCCAGTGTTCAGTAATGACTACAGAGCCAATACATTAGTGCCTGGGAGACGGGGGCCTTTTAAAGCACGGTCCTATCACGCTTTACTTCTTCATGGTGACTGCTCAGAATTACCCAAAACACCAAAAAACACAAAACAACAACCCACAAACATCTATTTCACCACAAACTAACACCACAATACCTCAGAAAAAATCCTCTGTACATAGTTCCTTCATTTTTAATCAAATTTAAAAATTCAACTGCACCCCATTGCATCATGGGAAAGCCTATGTCACAGATCACATGACACTGTGTGGGTCAGTGTGTGTTCCTATTATATATATTTAAAAGTACACAGTAAATATAAAGCAAGTGCCACAAAGGAGCTACACTAACTCACTAAAGAGCTCATGACAAACATGTAATTGATAGTAGAACAAATATTGTAAAATAAGCAAACTTTTGTAAAAGAGATTAAAAAGTAAACAGAAAAAAAATAAATAAATAAATAAATTCCACTTATTTCCCTGAATACCCAGTTTTTCCCATTAGATTTCCCTTGTGTTTTTGATTTCACATACTTTAGACAAGTAACAGTTTCCCAGTGTTCAGTAATGACTACAGAGCCAATACATTAGTGCCTGGGAGACGGGGGCCTTTTAAAGCACGCTCCTATCACGCTTTACTTCTTCATGGTGACTGCTCAGAATTACCCAAAACACCAAAAAACACAAAACAACAACCCACAAACATCTATTTCACCACAAACTAACACCACAATACCTCAGAAAAAATCCTCTGTACATAGTTCCTTCATTTTTAATCAAATTTAAAAATTCAACTGCACCCCATTGCATCATGGGAAAGCCTATGTCACAGATCACATGACACTGTGTGGGTCAGTGTGTGTTCCTATTATATATATATTTAAAAGTACACAGTAAATATAAAGCAAGTGCCACAAAGGAGCTACACTAACTCACTAAAGAGCTCATGACAAACATGTAATTGATAGTAGAACAAATATTGTAAAATAAGCAAACTTTTGTAAAAGAGATTAAAAAGTAAACAGAATAAATAAATAAATAAATAAATAAATTCCACTTATTTCCCTGAATACCCAGTTTTTCCCATTAGATTTCCCTTGTGTTTTTGATTTCACATACTTTAGACAAGTAACAGTTTCCCAGTGTTCAGTAATGACTACAGAGCCAATACATTAGTGCCTGGGAGACGGGGGCCTTTTAAAGCACGGTCCTATCACGCTTTACTTCTTCATGGTGACTGCTCAGAATTACCCAAAACACCAAAAAACACAAAACAACAACCCACAAACATCTATTTCACCACAAACTAACACCACAATACCTCAGAAAAAATCCTCTGTACATAGTTCCTTCATTTTTAATCAAATTTAAAAATTCAACTGCACCCCATTGCATCATGGGAAAGCCTATGTCACAGATCACATGACACTGTGTGGGTCAGTGTGTGTTCCTATTATATATATATTTAAAAGTACACAGTAAATATAAAGCAAGTGCCACAAAGGAGCTACACTAACTCACTAAAGAGCTCATGACAAACATGTAATTGATAGTAGAA
Organism: Astyanax mexicanus; assembly: GCF_023375975.1. Lineage (NCBI taxonomy): Eukaryota > Metazoa > Chordata > Actinopteri > Characiformes > Acestrorhamphidae > Astyanax > Astyanax mexicanus. The sequence goes on from NC_064412.1 coordinate 31,144,000, forward strand.
CAAATATTGTAAAATAAGCAAACTTTTGTAAAAGAGATTAAAAAGTAAACAGAAAAAAAAAATAAATAAATAAATAAATTCCACTTATTTCCCTGAATACCCAGTTTTTCCCATTAGATTTCCCTTGTGTTTTTGATTTCACATACTTTAGACAAGTAACAGTTTCCCAGTGTTCAGTAATGACTACAGAGCCAATACATTAGTGCCTGGGAGACGGGGGCCTTTTAAAGCACGGTCCTATCACGCTTTACTTCTTCATGGTGACTGCTCAGAATTACCCAAAACACCAAAAAACACAAAACAACAACCCACAAACATCTATTTCACCACAAACTAACACCACAATACCTCAGAAAAAATCCTCTGTACATAGTTCCTTCATTTTTAATCAAATTTAAAAATTCAACTGCACCCCATTGCATCATGGGAAAGCCTATGTCACAGATCACATGACACTGTGTGGGTCAGTGTGTGTTCCTATTATATATATTTAAAAGTACACAGTAAATATAAAGCAAGTGCCACAAAGGAGCTACACTAACTCACTAAAGAGTTCATGACAAACATGTAATTGATAGTAGAACAAATATTGTAAAATAAGCAAACTTTTGTAAAAGAGATTAAAAAGTAAACAGAAAAAAATAAATAAATAAATAAATTCCACTTATTTCCCTGAATACCCAGTTTTTCCCATTAGATTTCCCTTGTGTTTTTGATTTCACATACTTTAGACAAGTAACAGTTTCCCAGTGTTCAGTAATGACTACAGAGCCAATACATTAGTGTCTGGGAGACCGGGGCCTTTTAAAGCACGGTCCTATCACACTTTACTTCTTCATGGTGACTGCTCAGAATTACCCAAAACACCAAAAAACACAAAACAACAACCCACAAACATCTATTTCACCACAAACTAACACCACAATACCTCAGAAAAAATCCTCTGTACATAGTTCCTTCATTTTTAATCAAATTTAAAAATTCAACTGCACCCCATTGCATCATGGGAAAGCCTATGTCACAGATCACATGACACTGTGTGGGTCAGTGTGTGTTCCTATTATATATATTTAAAAGTACACAGTAAATATAAAGCAAGTGCCACAAAGGAGCTACACTAACTCACTAAAGAGCTCATGACAAACATGTAATTGATAGTAGAACAAATATTGTAAAATAAGCAAACTTTTGTAAAAGAGATTAAAAAGTAAACAGAAAAAATAAATAAATAAATAAATAAATTCCACTTATTTCCCTGAATACCCAGTTTTTCCCATTAGATTTCCCTTGTGTTTTTGATTTCACATACTTTAGACAAGTAACAGTTTCCCAGTGTTCAGTAATGACTACAGAGCCAATACATTAGTGCCTGGGAGACGGGGGCCTTTTAAAGCACGGTCCTATCACGCTTTACTTCTTCATGGTGACTGCTCAGAATTACCCAAAACACCAAAAAACACAAAACAACAACCCACAAACATCTATTTCACCACAAACTAACACCACAATACCTCAGAAAAAATCCTCTGTACATAGTTCCTTCATTTTTAATCAAATTTAAAAATTCAACTGCACCCCATTGCATCATGGGAAAGCCTATGTCACAGATCACATGACACTGTGTGGGTCAGTGTGTGTTCCTATTATATATATTTAAAAGTACACAGTAAATATAAAGCAAGTGCCACAAAGGAGCTACACTAACTCACTAAAGAGCTCATGACAAACATGTAATTGATAGTAGAACAAATATTGTAAAATAAGCAAACTTTTGTAAAAGAGATTAAAAAGTAAACAGAAAAAATAAATAAATAAATTCCACTTATTTCCCTGAATACCCAGTTTTTCCCATTAGATTTCCCTTGTGTTTTTGATTTCACATACTTTAGACAAGTAACAGTTTCCCAGTGTTCAGTAATGACTACAGAGCCAATACATTAGTGCCTGGGAGACGGGGGCCTTTTAAAGCACGGTCCTATCACGCTTTACTTCTTCATGGTGACTGTTCAGAATTACCCAAAACACCAAAAAACACAAAACAACAACCCACAAACATCTATTTCACCACAAACTAACACCACAATACCTCAGAAAAAATCCTCTGTACATAGTTCCTTCATTTTTAATCAAATTTAAAAATTCAACTGCACCCCATTGCATCATGGGAAAGCCTATGTCACAGATCACATGACACTGTGTGGGTCAGTGTGTGTTCCTATTATATATATTTAAAAGTACACAGTAAATATAAAGCAAGTGCCACAAAGGAGCTACACTAACTCACTAAAGAGCTCATGACAAACATGTAATTGATAGTAGAACAAATATTGTAAAATAAGCAAACTTTTGTAAAAGAGATTAAAAAGTAAACAGAAAAAAAAAATAAATAAATAAATAAATTCCACTTATTTCCCTGAATACCCAGTTTTTCCCATTAGACTTCCCTTGTGTTTTTGATTTCACATACTTTAGACAAGTAACAGTTTCCCAGTGTTCAGTAATGACTACAGAGCCAATACATTAGTGCCTGGGAGACGGGGGCCTTTTAAAGCACGGTCCTATCACGCTTTACTTCTTCATGGTGACTGCTCAGAATTACCCAAAACACCAAAAAACACAAAACAACAACCCACAAACATCTATTTCACCACAAACTAACACCACAATACCTCAGAAAAAATCCTCTGTACATAGTTCCTTCATTTTTAATCAAATTTAAAAATTCAACTGCACCCCATTGCATCATGGGAAAGCCTATGTCACAGATCACATGACACTGTGTGGGTCAGTGTGGGTTCCTATTATATATATTTAAAAGTACACAGTAAATATAAAGCAAGTGCCACAAAGGAGCTACACTAACTCACTAAAGAGCTCATGACAAACATGTAATTGATAGTAGAACAAATATTGTAAAATAAGCAAACTTTTGTAAAAGAGATTAAAAAGTAAACAGAAAAAAAATAAAAAATAAATAAATTCCACTTATTTCCCTGAATACCCAGTTTTTCCCATTAGATTTCCCTTGTGTTTTTGATTTCACATACTTTAGACAAGTAACAGTTTCCCAGTGTTCAGTAATGACTACAGAGCCAATACATTAGTGCCTGGGAGACGGGGGCCTTTTAAAGCACGGTCCTATCACGCTTTACTTCTTCATGGTGACTGCTCAGAATTACCCAAAACACCAAAAAACACAAAACAACAACCCACAAACATCTATTTCACCACAAACTAACACCACAATACCTCAGAAAAAATCCTCTGTACATAGTTCCTTCATTTTTAATCAAATTTAAAAATTCAACTGCACCCCATTGCATCATGGGAAAGCCTATGTCACAGATCACATGACACTGTGTGGGTCAGTGTGTGTTCCTATTATATATATTTAAAAGTACACAGTAAATATAAAGCAAGTGCCACAAAGGAGCTACACTAACTCACTAAAGAGCTCATGACAAACATGTAATTGATAGTAGAACAAATATTGTAAAATAAGCAAACTTTTGTAAAAGAGATTAAAAAGTAAACAGAAAAAATAAATAAATAAATAAATAAATTCCACTTATTTCCCTGAATACCCAGTTTTTCCCATTAGATTTCCCTTGTGTTTTTGATTTCACATACTTTAGACAAGTAACAGTTTCCCAGTGTTCAGTAATGACTACAGAGCCAATACATTAGTGCCTGGGAGACGGGGGCCTTTTAAAGCACGGTCCTATCACGCTTTACTTCTTCATGGTGACTGCTCAGAATTACCCAAAACACCAAAAAACACAAAACAACAACCCACAAACATCTATTTCACCACAAACTAACACCACAATACCTCAGAAAAAATCCTCTGTACATAGTTCCTTCATTTTTAATCAAATTTAAAAATTCAACTGCACCCCATTGCATCATGGGAAAGCCTATGTCACAGATCACATGACACTGTGTGGGTCAGTGTGTGTTCCTATTATATATATTTAAAAGTACACAGTAAATATAAAGCAAGTGCCACAAAGGAGCTACACTAACTCACTAAAGAGCTCATGACAAACATGTAATTGATAGTAGAACAAATATTGTAAAATAAGCAAACTTTTGTAAAAGAGATTAAAAAGTAAACAGAAAAAAAAAAATAAATAAATAAATTCCACTTATTTCCCTGAATACCCAGTTTTTCCCATTAGATTTCCCTTGTGTTTTTGATTTCACATACTTTAGACAAGTAACAGTTTCCCAGTGTTCAGTAATGACTACAGAGCCAATACATTAGTGCCTGGGAGACGGGGGCCTTTTAAAGCACGGTCCTATCACGCTTTACTTCTTCATGGTGACTGCTCAGAATTACCCAAAACACCAAAAAACACAAAACAACAACCCACAAACATCTATTTCACCACAAACTAACACCACAATACCTCAGAAAAAATCCTCTGTACATAGTTCCTTCATTTTTAATCAAATTTAAAAATTCAACTGCACCCCATTGCATCATGGGAAAGCCTATGTCACAGATCACATGACACTGTGTGGGTCAGTGTGTGTTCCTATTATATATATTTAAAAGTACACAGTAAATATAAAGCAAGTGCCACAAAGGAGCTACACTAACTCACTAAAGAGCTCATGACAAACATGTAATTGATAGTAGAACAAATATTGTAAAATAAGCAAACTTTTGTAAAAGAGATTAAAAAGTAAACAGAAAAAATAAATAAATAAATAAATAAATTCCACTTATTTCCCTGAATACCCAGTTTTTCCCATTAGATTTCCCTTGTGTTTTTGATTTCACATACTTTAGACAAGTAACAGTTTCCCAGTGTTCAGTAATGACTACAGAGCCAATACATTAGTGCCTGGGAGACGGGGGCCTTTTAAAGCACGGTCCTATCACGCTTTACTTCTTCATGGTGACTGCTCAGAATTACCCAAAACACCAAAAAACACAAAACAACAACCCACAAACATCTATTTCACCACAAACTAACACCACAATACCTCAGAAAAAATCCTCTGTACATAGTTCCTTCATTTTTAATCAAATTTAAAAATTCAACTGCACCCCATTGCATCATGGGAAAGCCTATGTCACAGATCACATGACACTGTGTGGGTCAGTGTGTGTTCCTATTATATATATTTAAAAGTACACAGTAAATATAAAGCAAGTGCCACAAAGGAGCTACACTAACTCACTAAAGAGCTCATGACAAACATGTAATTGATAGTAGAACAAATATTGTAAAATAAGCAAACTTTTGTAAAAGAGATTAAAAAGTAAACAGAAAAAATAAATAAATAAATAAATAAATTCCACTTATTTCCCTGAATACCCAGTTTTTCCCATTAGATTTCCCTTGTGTTTTTGATTTCACATACTTTAGACAAGTAACAGTTTCCCAGTGTTCAGTAATGACTACAGAGCCAATACATTAGTGCCTGGGAGACGGGGGCCTTTTAAAGCACGGTCCTATCACGCTTTACTTCTTCATGGTGACTGCTCAGAATTACCCAAAACACCAAAAAACACAAAACAACAACCCACAAACATCTATTTCACCACAAACTAACACCACAATACCTCAGAAAAAATCCTCTGTACATAGTTCCTTCATTTTTAATCAAATTTAAAAATTCAACTGCACCCCATTGCATCATGGGAAAGCCTATGTCACAGATCACATGACACTGTGTGGGTCAGTGTGTGTTCCTATTATATATATTTAAAAGTACACAGTAAATATAAAGCAAGTGCCACAAAGGAGCTACACTAACTCACTAAAGAGCTCATGACAAACATGTAATTGATAGTAGAACAAATATTGTAAAATAAGCAAACTTTTGTAAAAGAGATTAAAAAGTAAACAGAAAAAAAAAAATAAATAAATAAATTCCACTTATTTCCCTGAATACCCAGTTTTTCCCATTAGATTTCCCTTGTGTTTTTGATTTCACATACTTTAGACAAGTAACAGTTTCCCAGTGTTCAGTAATGACTACAGAGCCAATACATTAGTGCCTGGGAGACGGGGGCCTTTTAAAGCACGGTCCTATCACGCTTTACTTCTTCATGGTGACTGCTCAGAATTACCCAAAACACCAAAAAACACAAAACAACAACCCACAAACATCTATTTCACCACAAACTAACACCACAATACCTCAGAAAAAATCCTCTGTACATAGTTCCTTCATTTTTAATCAAATTTAAAAATTCAACTGCACCCCATTGCATCATGGGAAAGCCTATGTCACAGATCACATGACACTGTGTGGGTCAGTGTGTGTTCCTATTATATATATTTAAAAGTACACAGTAAATATAAAGCAAGTGCCACAAAGGAGCTACACTAACTCACTAAAGAGCTCATGACAAACATGTAATTGATAGTAGAACAAATATTGTAAAATAAGCAAACTTTTGTAAAAGAGATTAAAAAGTAAACAGAAAAAATAAATAAATAAATAAATAAATTCCACTTATTTCCCTGAATACCCAGTTTTTCCCATTAGATTTCCCTTGTGTTTTTGATTTCACATACTTTAGACAAGTAACAGTTTCCCAGTGTTCAGTAATGACTACAGAGCCAATACATTAGTGCCTGGGAGACGGGGGCCTTTTAAAGCACGGTCCTATCACGCTTTACTTCTTCATGGTGACTGCTCAGAATTACCCAAAACACCAAAAAACACAAAACAACAACCCACAAACATCTATTTCACCACAAACTAACACCACAATACCTCAGAAAAAATCCTCTGTACATAGTTCCTTCATTTTTAATCAAATTTAAAAATTCAACTGCACCCCATTGCATCATGGGAAAGCCTATGTCACAGATCACATGACACTGTGTGGGTCAGTGTGTGTTCCTATTATATATATTTAAAAGTACACAGTAAATATAAAGCAAGTGCCACAAAGGAGCTACACTAACTCACTAAAGAGCTCATGACAAACATGTAATTGATAGTAGAACAAATATTGTAAAATAAGCAAACTTTTGTAAAAGAGATTAAAAAGTAAACAGAAAAAAAAAAATAAATAAATAAATTCCACTTATTTCCCTGAATACCCAGTTTTTCCCATTAGATTTCCCTTGTGTTTTTGATTTCACATACTTTAGACAAGTAACAGTTTCCCAGTGTTCAGTAATGACTACAGAGCCAATACATTAGTGCCTGGGAGACGGGGGCCTTTTAAAGCACGGTCCTATCACGCTTTACTTCTTCATGGTGACTGCTCAGAATTACCCAAAACACCAAAAAACACAAAACAACAACCCACAAACATCTATTTCACCACAAACTAACACCACAATACCTCAGAAAAAATCCTCTGTACATAGTTCCTTCATTTTTAATCAAATTTAAAAATTCAACTGCACCCCATTGCATCATGGGAAAGCCTATGTCACAGATCACATGACACTGTGTGGGTCAGTGTGTGTTCCTATTATATATATTTAAAAGTACACAGTAAATATAAAGCAAGTGCCACAAAGGAGCTACACTAACTCACTAAAGAGCTCATGACAAACATGTAATTGATAGTAGAACAAATATTGTAAAATAAGCAAACTTTTGTAAAAGAGATTAAAAAGTAAACAGAAAAAATAAATAAATAAATAAATAAATTCCACTTATTTCCCTGAATACCCAGTTTTTCCCATTAGATTTCCCTTGTGTTTTTGATTTCACATACTTTAGACAAGTAACAGTTTCCCAGTGTTCAGTAATGACTACAGAGCCAATACATTAGTGCCTGGGAGACGGGGGCCTTTTAAAGCACGGTCCTATCACGCTTTACTTCTTCATGGTGACTGCTCAGAATTACCCAAAACACCAAAAAACACAAAACAACAACCCACAAACATCTATTTCACCACAAACTAACACCACAATACCTCAGAAAAAATCCTCTGTACATAGTTCCTTCATTTTTAATCAAATTTAAAAATTCAACTGCACCCCATTGCATCATGGGAAAGCCTATGTCACAGATCACATGACACTGTGTGGGTCAGTGTGTGTTCCTATTATATATATTTAAAAGTACACAGTAAATATAAAGCAAGTGCCACAAAGGAGCTACACTAACTCACTAAAGAGCTCATGACAAACATGTAATTGATAGTAGAACAAATATTGTAAAATAAGCAAACTTTTGTAAAAGAGATTAAAAAGTAAACAGAATAAATAAATAAATAAATTCCACTTATTTCCCTGAATACCCAGTTTTTCCCATTAGATTTCCCTTGTGTTTTTGATTTCACATACTTTAGACAAGTAACAGTTTCCCAGTGTTCAGTAATGACTACAGAGCCAATACATTAGTGCCTGGGAGAGGGGGGCCTTTTAAAGCACGGTCCTATCACGCTTTACTTCTTCATGGTGACTGCTCAGAATTACCCAAAACACCAAAAAACACAAAACAACAACCCACAAAACATCTATTTCACCACAAACTAACACCACAATACCTCAGAAAAAATCCTCTGTACATAGTTCCTTCATTTTTAATCAAATTTAAAAATTCAACTGCACCCCATTGCATCATGGGAAAGCCTATGTCACAGATCACATGACACTGTGTGGGTCAGTGTGTGTTCCTATTATATATATTTAAAAGTACACAGTAAATATAAAGCAAGTGCCACAAAGGAGCTACACTAACTCACTAAAGAGCTCATGACAAACATGTAATTGATAGTAGAACAAATATTGTAAAATAAGCAAACTTTTGTAAAAGAGATTAAAAAGTAAACAGAAAAAATAAATAAATAAATAAATAAATTCCACTTATTTCCCTGAATACCCAGTTTTTCCCATTAGATTTCCCTTGTGTTTTTGATTTCACATACTTTAGACAAGTAACAGTTTCCCAGTGTTCAGTAATGACTACAGAGCCAATACATTAGTGCCTGGGAGACGGGGGCCTTTTAAAGCACGGTCCTATCACGCTTTACTTCTTCATGGTGACTGCTCAGAATTACCCAAAACACCAAAAAACACAAAACAACAACCCACAAACATCTATTTCACCACAAACTAACACCACAATACCTCAGAAAAAATCCTCTGTACATAGTTCCTTCATTTTTAATCAAATTTAAAAATTCAACTGCACCCCATTGCATCATGGGAAAGCCTATGTCACAGATCACATGACACTGTGTGGGTCAGTGTGTGTTCCTATTATATATATTTAAAAGTACACAGTAAATATAAAGCAAGTGCCACAAAGGAGCTACACTAACTCACTAAAGAGCTCATGACAAACATGTAATTGATAGTAGAACAAATATTGTAAAATAAGCAAACTTTTGTAAAAGAGATTAAAAAGTAAACAGAATAAATAAATAAATAAATTCCACTTATTTCCCTGAATACCCAGTTTTTCCCATTAGATTTCCCTTGTGTTTTTGATTTCACATACTTTAGACAAGTAACAGTTTCCCAGTGTTCAGTAATGACTACAGAGCCAATACATTAGTGCCTGGGAGAGGGGGGCCTTTTAAAGCACGGTCCTATCACGCTTTACTTCTTCATGGTGACTGCTCAGAATTACCCAAAACACCAAAAAACACAAAACAACAACCCACAAAACATCTATTTCACCACAAACTAACACCACAATACCTCAGAAAAAATCCTCTGTACATAGTTCCTTCATTTTTAATCAAATTTAAAAATTCAACTGCACCCCATTGCATCATGGGAAAGCCTATGTCACAGATCACATGACACTGTGTGGGTCAGTGTGTGTTCCTATTATATATATTTAAAAGTACACAGTAAATATAAAGCAAGTGCCACAAAGGAGCTACACTAACTCACTAAAGAGCTCATGACAAACATGTAATTGATAGTAGAACAAATATTGTAAAATAAGCAAACTTTTGTAAAAGAGATTAAAAAGTAAACAGAAAAAAAAAAAAAATAAATAAATAAATTCCACTTATTTCCCTGAATACCCAGTTTTTCCCATTAGACTTCCCTTGTGTTTTTGATTTCACATACTTTAGACAAGTAACAGTTTCCCAGTGTTCAGTAATGACTACAGAGCCAATACATTAGTGCCTGGGAGACGGGGGCCTTTTAAAGCACGGTCCTATCACGCTTTACTTCTTCATGGTGACTGCTCAGAATTACCCAAAACACCAAAAAACACAAAACAACAACCCACAAACATCTATTTCACCACAAACTAACACCACAATACCTCAGAAAAAATCCTCTGTACATAGTTCCTTCATTTTTAATCAAATTTAAAAATTCAACTGCACCCCATTGCATCATGGGAAAGCCTATGTCACAGATCACATGACACTGTGTGGGTCAGTGTGGGTTCCTATTATATATATTTAAAAGTACACAGTAAATATAAAGCAAGTGCCACAAAGGAGCTACACTAACTCACTAAAGAGCTCATGACAAACATGTAATTGATAGTAGAACAAATATTGTAAAATAAGCAAACTTTTGTAAAAGAGATTAAAAAGTAAACAGAAAAAAAATAAAAAATAAATAAATTCCACTTATATCCCTGAATACCCAGTTTTTCCCATTAGATTTCCCTTGTGTTTTTGATTTCACATACTTTAGACAAGTAACAGTTTCCCAGTGTTCAGTAATGACTACAGAGCCAATACATTAGTGCCTGGGAGACGGGGGCCTTTTAAAGCACGGTCCTATCACGCTTTACTTCTTCATGGTGACTGCTCAGAATTACCCAAAACACCAAAAAACACAAAACAACAACCCACAAACATCTATTTCACCACAAACTAACACCACAATACCTCAGAAAAAATCCTCTGTACATAGTTCCTTCATTTTTAATCAAATTTAAAAATTCAACTGCACCCCATTGCATCATGGGAAAGCCTATGTCACAGATCACATGACACTGTGTGGGTCAGTGTGTGTTCCTATTATATATATTTAAAAGTACACAGTAAATATAAAGCAAGTGCCACAAAGGAGCTACACTAACTCACTAAAGAGTTCATGACAAACATGTAATTGATAGTAGAACAAATATTGTAAAATAAGCAAACTTTTGTAAAAGAGATTAAAAAGTAAACAGAAAAAAATAAATAAATAAATAAATTCCACTTATTTCCCTGAATACCCAGTTTTTCCCATTAGATTTCCCTTGTGTTTTTGATTTCACATACTTTAGACAAGTAACAGTTTCCCAGTGTTCAGTAATGACTACAGAGCCAATACATTAGTGTCTGGGAGACCGGGGCCTTTTAAAGCACGGTCCTATCACACTTTACTTCTTCATGGTGACTGCTCAGAATTACCCAAAACACCAAAAAACACAAAACAACAACCCACAAACATCTATTTCACCACAAACTAACACCACAATACCTCAGAAAAAATCCTCTGTACATAGTTCCTTCATTTTTAATCAAATTTAAAAATTCAACTGCACCCCATTGCATCATGGGAAAGCCTATGTCACAGATCACATGACACTGTGTGGGTCAGTGTGTGTTCCTATTATATATATTTAAAAGTACACAGTAAATATAAAGCAAGTGCCACAAAGGAGCTACACTAACTCACTAAAGAGCTCATGACAAACATGTAATTGATAGTAGAACAAATATTGTAAAATAAGCAAACTTTTGTAAAAGAGATTAAAAAGTAAACAGAAAAAATAAATAAATAAATAAATAAATTCCACTTATTTCCCTGAATACCCAGTTTTTCCCATTAGATTTCCCTTGTGTTTTTGATTTCACATACTTTAGACAAGTAACAGTTTCCCAGTGTTCAGTAATGACTACAGAGCCAATACATTAGTGCCTGGGAGACGGGGGCCTTTTAAAGCACGGTCCTATCACGCTTTACTTCTTCATGGTGACTGCTCAGAATTACCCAAAACACCAAAAAACACAAAACAACAACCCACAAACATCTATTTCACCACAAACTAACACCACAATACCTCAGAAAAAATCCTCTGTACATAGTTCCTTCATTTTTAATCAAATTTAAAAATTCAACTGCACCCCATTGCATCATGGGAAAGCCTATGTCACAGATCACATGACACTGTGTGGGTCAGTGTGTGTTCCTATTATATATATTTAAAAGTACACAGTAAATATAAAGCAAGTGCCACAAAGGAGCTACACTAACTCACTAAAGAGCTCATGACAAACATGTAATTGATAGTAGAACAAATATTGTAAAATAAGCAAACTTTTGTAAAAGAGATTAAAAAGTAAACAGAAAAAATAAATAAATAAATTCCACTTATTTCCCTGAATACCCAGTTTTTCCCATTAGATTTCCCTTGTGTTTTTGATTTCACATACTTTAGACAAGTAACAGTTTCCCAGTGTTCAGTAATGACTACAGAGCCAATACATTAGTGCCTGGGAGACGGGGGCCTTTTAAAGCACGGTCCTATCACGCTTTACTTCTTCATGGTGACTGTTCAGAATTACCCAAAACACCAAAAAACACAAAACAACAACCCACAAACATCTATTTCACCACAAACTAACACCACAATACCTCAGAAAAAATCCTCTGTACATAGTTCCTTCATTTTTAATCAAATTTAAAAATTCAACTGCACCCCATTGCATCATGGGAAAGCCTATGTCACAGATCACATGACACTGTGTGGGTCAGTGTGTGTTCCTATTATATATATTTAAAAGTACACAGTAAATATAAAGCAAGTGCCACAAAGGAGCTACACTAACTCACTAAAGAGCTCATGACAAACATGTAATTGATAGTAGAACAAATATTGTAAAATAAGCAAACTTTTGTAAAAGAGATTAAAAAGTAAACAGAAAAAAAAAATAAATAAATAAATAAATTCCACTTATTTCCCTGAATACCCAGTTTTTCCCATTAGACTTCCCTTGTGTTTTTGATTTCACATACTTTAGACAAGTAACAGTTTCCCAGTGTTCAGTAATGACTACAGAGCCAATACATTAGTGCCTGGGAGACGGGGGCCTTTTAAAGCACGGTCCTATCACGCTTTACTTCTTCATGGTGACTGCTCAGAATTACCCAAAACACCAAAAAACACAAAACAACAACCCACAAACATCTATTTCACCACAAACTAACACCACAATACCTCAGAAAAAATCCTCTGTACATAGTTCCTTCATTTTTAATCAAATTTAAAAATTCAACTGCACCCCATTGCATCATGGGAAAGCCTATGTCACAGATCACATGACACTGTGTGGGTCAGTGTGGGTTCCTATTATATATATTTAAAAGTACACAGTAAATATAAAGCAAGTGCCACAAAGGAGCTACACTAACTCACTAAAGAGCTCATGACAAACATGTAATTGATAGTAGAACAAATATTGTAAAATAAGCAAACTTTTGTAAAAGAGATTAAAAAGTAAACAGAAAAAAAATAAAAAATAAATAAATTCCACTTATTTCCCTGAATACCCAGTTTTTCCCATTAGATTTCCCTTGTGTTTTTGATTTCACATACTTTAGACAAGTAACAGTTTCCCAGTGTTCAGTAATGACTACAGAGCCAATACATTAGTGCCTGGGAGACGGGGGCCTTTTAAAGCACGGTCCTATCACGCTTTACTTCTTCATGGTGACTGCTCAGAATTACCCAAAACACCAAAAAACACAAAACAACAACCCACAAACATCTATTTCACCACAAACTAACACCACAATACCTCAGAAAAAATCCTCTGTACATAGTTCCTTCATTTTTAATCAAATTTAAAAATTCAACTGCACCCCATTGCATCATGGGAAAGCCTATGTCACAGATCACATGACACTGTGTGGGTCAGTGTGTGTTCCTATTATATATATTTAAAAGTACACAGTAAATATAAAGCAAGTGCCACAAAGGAGCTACACTAACTCACTAAAGAGCTCATGACAAACATGTAATTGATAGTAGAACAAATATTGTAAAATAAGCAAACTTTTGTAAAAGAGATTAAAAAGTAAACAGAAAAAATAAATAAATAAATAAATAAATTCCACTTATTTCCCTGAATACCCAGTTTTTCCCATTAGATTTCCCTTGTGTTTTTGATTTCACATACTTTAGACAAGTAACAGTTTCCCAGTGTTCAGTAATGACTACAGAGCCAATACATTAGTGCCTGGGAGACGGGGGCCTTTTAAAGCACGGTCCTATCACGCTTTACTTCTTCATGGTGACTGCTCAGAATTACCCAAAACACCAAAAAACACAAAACAACAACCCACAAACATCTATTTCACCACAAACTAACACCACAATACCTCAGAAAAAATCCTCTGTACATAGTTCCTTCATTTTTAATCAAATTTAAAAATTCAACTGCACCCCATTGCATCATGGGAAAGCCTATGTCACAGATCACATGACACTGTGTGGGTCAGTGTGTGTTCCTATTATATATATTTAAAAGTACACAGTAAATATAAAGCAAGTGCCACAAAGGAGCTACACTAACTCACTAAAGAGCTCATGACAAACATGTAATTGATAGTAGAACAAATATTGTAAAATAAGCAAACTTTTGTAAAAGAGATTAAAAAGTAAACAGAAAAAAAAAAATAAATAAATAAATTCCACTTATTTCCCTGAATACCCAGTTTTTCCCATTAGATTTCCCTTGTGTTTTTGATTTCACATACTTTAGACAAGTAACAGTTTCCCAGTGTTCAGTAATGACTACAGAGCCAATACATTAGTGCCTGGGAGACGGGGGCCTTTTAAAGCACGGTCCTATCACGCTTTACTTCTTCATGGTGACTGCTCAGAATTACCCAAAACACCAAAAAACACAAAACAACAACCCACAAACATCTATTTCACCACAAACTAACACCACAATACCTCAGAAAAAATCCTCTGTACATAGTTCCTTCATTTTTAATCAAATTTAAAAATTCAACTGCACCCCATTGCATCATGGGAAAGCCTATGTCACAGATCACATGACACTGTGTGGGTCAGTGTGTGTTCCTATTATATATATTTAAAAGTACACAGTAAATATAAAGCAAGTGCCACAAAGGAGCTACACTAACTCACTAAAGAGCTCATGACAAACATGTAATTGATAGTAGAACAAATATTGTAAAATAAGCAAACTTTTGTAAAAGAGATTAAAAAGTAAACAGAAAAAATAAATAAATAAATAAATAAATTCCACTTATTTCCCTGAATACCCAGTTTTTCCCATTAGATTTCCCTTGTGTTTTTGATTTCACATACTTTAGACAAGTAACAGTTTCCCAGTGTTCAGTAATGACTACAGAGCCAATACATTAGTGCCTGGGAGACGGGGGCCTTTTAAAGCACGGTCCTATCACGCTTTACTTCTTCATGGTGACTGCTCAGAATTACCCAAAACACCAAAAAACACAAAACAACAACCCACAAACATCTATTTCACCACAAACTAACACCACAATACCTCAGAAAAAATCCTCTGTACATAGTTCCTTCATTTTTAATCAAATTTAAAAATTCAACTGCACCCCATTGCATCATGGGAAAGCCTATGTCACAGATCACATGACACTGTGTGGGTCAGTGTGTGTTCCTATTATATATATTTAAAAGTACACAGTAAATATAAAGCAAGTGCCACAAAGGAGCTACACTAACTCACTAAAGAGCTCATGACAAACATGTAATTGATAGTAGAACAAATATTGTAAAATAAGCAAACTTTTGTAAAAGAGATTAAAAAGTAAACAGAATAAATAAATAAATAAATTCCACTTATTTCCCTGAATACCCAGTTTTTCCCATTAGATTTCCCTTGTGTTTTTGATTTCACATACTTTAGACAAGTAACAGTTTCCCAGTGTTCAGTAATGACTACAGAGCCAATACATTAGTGCCTGGGAGAGGGGGGCCTTTTAAAGCACGGTCCTATCACGCTTTACTTCTTCATGGTGACTGCTCAGAATTACCCAAAACACCAAAAAACACAAAACAACAACCCACAAAACATCTATTTCACCACAAACTAACACCACAATACCTCAGAAAAAATCCTCTGTACATAGTTCCTTCATTTTTAATCAAATTTAAAAATTCAACTGCACCCCATTGCATCATGGGAAAGCCTATGTCACAGATCACATGACACTGTGTGGGTCAGTGTGTGTTCCTATTATATATATTTAAAAGTACACAGTAAATATAAAGCAAGTGCCACAAAGGAGCTACACTAACTCACTAAAGAGCTCATGACAAACATGTAATTGATAGTAGAACAAATATTGTAAAATAAGCAAACTTTTGTAAAAGAGATTAAAAAGTAAACAGAAAAAAAATAAATAAATAAATAAATTCCACTTATTTCCCTGAATACCCAGTTTTTCCCATTAGATTTCCCTTGTGTTTTTGATTTCACATACTTTAGACAAGTAACAGTTTCCCAGTGTTCAGTAATGACTACAGAGCCAATCCATTAGTGCCTGGGAGACGGGGGCCTTTTAAAGCACGGTCCTATCACACTTTACTTCTTCATGGTGACTGCTCAGAATTACCCAAAACACCAAAAAACACAAAACAACAACCCACAAACATCTATTTCACCACAAACTAACACCACAATACCTCAGAAAAAATCCTCTGTACATAGTTCCTTCATTTTTTATCAAATTTAAAAATTCAACTGCACCCCATTGCATCATGGGAAAGCCTATGTCACAGATCACATGACACTGTGTGGGTCAGTGTGTGTTCCTATTATATATATTTAAAAGTACACAGTAAATATAAAGCAAGTGCCACAAAGGAGCTACACTAACTCACTAAAGAGCTCATGACAAACATGTAATTGATAGTAGAACAAATATTGTAAAATAAGCAAACTTTTGTAAAAGAGATTAAAAAGTAAACAGAAAAAATAAATAAATAAATAAATAAATTCCACTTATTTCCCTGAATACCCAGTTTTTCCCATTAGATTTCCCTTGTGTTTTTGATTTCACATACTTTAGACAAGTAACAGTTTCCCAGTGTTCAGTAATGACTACAGAGCCAATACATTAGTGCCTGGGAGACGGGGGCCTTTTAAAAGCACGGTCCTATCACGCTTTACTTCTTCATGGTGACTGCTCAGAATTACCCAAAACACCAAAAAACACAAAACAACAACCCACAAACATCTATTTCACCACAAACTAACACCACAATACCTCAGAAAAAATCCTCTGTACATAGTTCCTTCATTTTTAATCAAATTTAAAAATTCAACTGCACCCCATTGCATCATGGGAAAGCCTATGTCACAGATCACATGACACTGTGTGGGTCAGTGTGTGTTCCTATTATATATATTTAAAAGTACACAGTAAATATAAAGCAAGTGCCACAAAGGAGCTACACTAACTCACTAAAGAGCTCATGACAAACATGTAATTGATAGTAGAACAAATATTGTAAAATAAGCAAACTTTTGTAAAAGAGATTAAAAAGTAAACAGAAAAAAAAAATAAATAAATAAATAAATAAATTCCACTTATTTCCCTGAATACCCAGTTTTTCCCATTAGATTTCCCTTGTGTTTTTGATTTCACATACTTTAGACAAGTAACAGTTTCCCAGTGCTCAGTAATGACTACAGAGCCAATACATTAGTGCCTGGGAGACGGGGGCCTTTTAAAGCACGGTCCTATCACGCTTTACTTCTTCATGGTGACTGCTCAGAATTACCCAAAACACCAAAAAACACAAAACAACAACCCACAAACATCTATTTCACCACAAACTAACACCACAATACCTCAGAAAAAATCCTCTGTACATAGTTCCTTCATTTTTAATCAAATTTAAAAATTCAACTGCACCCCATTGCATCATGGGAAAGCCTATGTCACAGATCACATGACACTGTGTGGGTCAGTGTGTGTTCCTATTATATATATTTAAAAGTACACAGTAAATATAAAGCAAGTGCCACAAAGGAGCTACACTAACTCACTAAAGAGCTCATGACAAACATGTAATTGATAGTAGAACAAATATTGTAAAATAAGCAAACTTTTGTAAAAGAGATTAAAAAGTAAACAGAAAAAAAAAAAATAAATAAATAAATTCCACTTATTTCCCTGAATACCCAGTTTTTCCCATTAGATTTCCCTTGTGTTTTTGATTTCACATACTTTAGACAAGTAACAGTTTCCCAGTGTTCAGTAATGACTACAGAGCCAATACATTAGTGCCTGGGAGACGGGGGCCTTTTAAAGCACGGTCCTATCACGCTTTACTTCTTCATGGTGACTGCTCAGAATTACCCAAAACACCAAAAAACACAAAACAACAACCCACAAACATCTATTTCACCACAAACTAACACCACAATACCTCAGAAAAAATCCTCTGTACATAGTTCCTTCATTTTTAATCAAATTTTAAAATTCAACTGCACCCCATTGCATCATGGGAAAGCCTATGTCACAGATCACATGACACTGTGTGGGTCAGTGTGTGTTCCTATTATATATATTTAAAAGTACACAGTAAATATAAAGCAAGTGCCACAAAGGAGCTACACTAACTCACTAAAGAGCTCATGACAAACATGTAATTGATAGTAGAACAAATATTGTAAAATAAGCAAACTTTTGTAAAAGAGATTAAAAAGTAAACAGAAAAAAAAAAATAAATAAATAAATTCCACTTATTTCCCTGAATACCCAGTTTTTCCCATTAGATTTCCCTTGTGTTTTTGATTTCACATACTTTAGACAAGTAACAGTTTCCCAGTGTTCAGTAATGACTACAGAGCCAATACATTAGTGCCTGGGAGACGGGGGCCTTTTAAAGCACGGTCCTATCACGCTTTACTTCTTCATGGTGACTGCTCAGAATTACCCAAAACACCAAAAAACACAAAACAACAACCCACAAACATCTATTTCACCACAAACTAACACCACAATACCTCAGAAAAAATCCTCTGTACATAGTTCCTTCATTTTTTTATCAAATTTAAAAATTCAACCGCACCCCATTGCATCATGGGAAAGCCTATGTCACAGATCACATGACACTGTGTCGGTCAGTGTGTGTTCCTATTATATATATTTAAAAGTACACAGTAAATATAAAGCAAGTGCCACAAAGGAGCTACACTAACTCACTAAAGAGCTCATGACAAACATGTAATTGATAGTAGAACAAATATTGTAAAATAAGCAAACTTTTGTAAAAGAGATTAAAAAGTAAACAGAAAAAAAAAATAAATAAATAAATTCCACTTATTTCCCTGAATACCCAGTTTTTCCCATTAGATTTCCCTTGTGTTTTTGATTTCACATACTTTAGACAAGCAACAGTTTCCCAGTGTTCAGTAATGACTACAGAGCCAATACATTAGTGCCTGGGAGACGGGGGCCTTTTAAAGCACGGTCCTATCACGCTTTACTTCTTCATGGTGACTGCTCAGAATTACCCAAAACACCAAAAAACACAAAACAACAACCCACAAACATCTATTTCACCACAAACTAACACCACAATACCTCAGAAAAAATCCTCTGTACATAGTTCCTTCATTTTTAATCAAATTTAAAAATTCAACTGCACCCCATTGCATCATGGGAAAGCCTATGTCACAGATCACATGACACTGTGTGGGTCAGTGTGTGTTCCTATTATATATATTTAAAAGTACACAGTAAATATAAAGCAAGTGCCACAAAGGAGCTACACTAACTCACTAAAGAGCTCATGACAAACATGTAATTGATAGTAGAACAAATATTGTAAAATAAGCAAACTTTTGTAAAAGAGATTAAAAAGTAAACAGAAAAAAAAAAAATAAATAAATAAATTCCACTTATTTCCCTGAATACCCAGTTTTTCCCATTAGATTTCCCTTGTGTTTTTGATTTCACATACTTTAGACAAGTAACAGTTTCCCAGTGTTCAGTAATGACTACAGAGCCAATACATTAGTGCCTGGGAGACGGGGGCCTTTTAAAGCACGGTCCTATCACGCTTTACTTCTTCATGGTGACTGCTCAGAATTACCCAAAACACCAAAAAACACAAAACAACAACCCACAAACATCTATTTCACCACAAACTAACACCACAATACCTCAGAAAAAATCCTCTGTACATAGTTCCTTCATTTTTAATCAAATTTTAAAATTCAACTGCACCCCATTGCATCATGGGAAAGCCTATGTCACAGATCACATGACACTGTGTGGGTCAGTGTGTGTTCCTATTATATATATTTAAAAGTACACAGTAAATATAAAGCAAGTGCCACAAAGGAGCTACACTAACTCACTAAAGAGCTCATGACAAACATGTAATTGATAGTAGAACAAATATTGTAAAATAAGCAAACTTTTGTAAAAGAGATTAAAAAGTAAACAGAAAAAAAAAATAAATAAATAAATTCCACTTATTTCCCTGAATACCCAGTTTTTCCCATTAGATTTCCCTTGTGTTTTTGATTTCACATACTTTAGACAAGTAACAGTTTCCCAGTGTTCAGTAATGACTACAGAGCCAATACATTAGTGCCTGGGAGACGGGGGCCTTTTAAAGCACGGTCCTATCACGCTTTACTTCTTCATGGTGACTGCTCAGAATTACCCAAAACACCAAAAAACACAAAACAACAACCCACAAACATCTATTTCACCACAAACTAACACCACAATACCTCAGAAAAAATCCTCTGTACATAGTTCCTTCATTTTTTTATCAAATTTAAAAATTCAACCGCACCCCATTGCATCATGGGAAAGCCTATGTCACAGATCACATGACACTGTGTCGGTCAGTGTGTGTTCCTATTATATATATTTAAAAGTACACAGTAAATATAAAGCAAGTGCCACAAAGGAGCTACACTAACTCACTAAAGAGCTCATGACAAACATGTAATTGATAGTAGAACAAATATTGTAAAATAAGCAAACTTTTGTAAAAGAGATTAAAAAGTAAACAGAAAAAAAAAATAAATAAATAAATTCCACTTATTTCCCTGAATACCCAGTTTTTCCCATTAGATTTCCCTTGTGTTTTTGATTTCACATACTTTAGACAAGCAACAGTTTCCCAGTGTTCAGTAATGACTACAGAGCCAATACATTAGTGCCTGGGAGACGGGGGCCTTTTAAAGCACGGTCCTATCACGCTTTACTTCTTCATGGTGACTGCTCAGAATTACCCAAAACACCAAAAAACACAAAACAACAACCCACAAACATCTATTTCACCACAAACTAACACCACAATACCTCAGAAAAAATCCTCTGTACATAGTTCCTTCATTTTTAATCAAATTTAAAAATTCAACTGCACCCCATTGCATCATGGGAAAGCCTATGTCACAGATCACATGACACTGTGTGGGTCAGTGTGTGTTCCTATTATATATATTTAAAAGTACACAGTAAATATAAAGCAAGTGCCACAAAGGAGCTACACTAACTCACTAAAGAGCTCATGACAAACATGTAATTGATAGTAGAACAAATATTGTAAAATAAGCAAACTTTTGTAAAAGAGATTAAAAAGTAAACAGAAAAAAAATAAATAAATAAATAAATTGCACTTATTTCCCTGAATACCCAGTTTTTCCCATTAGATTTCCCTTGTGTTTTTGATTTCACATACTTTAGACAAGTAACAGTTTCCCAGTGTTCAGTAATGACTACAGAGCCAATACATTAGTGCCTGGGAGACGGGGGCCTTTTAAAGCACGGTCCTATCACGCTTTACTTCTTCATGGTGACTGCTCAGAATTACCCAAAACACCAAAAAACACAAAACAACAACCCACAAACATCTATTTCACCACAAACTAACACCACAATACCTCAGAAAAAATCCTCTGTACATAGTTCCTTCATTTTTAATCAAATTTAAAAATTCAACTGCACCCCATTGCATCATGGGAAAGCCTATGTCACAGATCACATGACACTGTGTGGGTCAGTGTGTGTTCCTATTATATATATTTAAAAGTACACAGTAAATATAAAGCAAGTGCCACAAAGGAGCTACACTAACTCACTAAAGAGCTCATGACAAACATGTAATTGATAGTAGAACAAATATTGTAAAATAAGCAAACTTTTGTAAAAGAGATTAAAAAGTAAACAGAAAAAAAAATAAATAAATAAATAAATTCCACTTATTTCCCTGAATACCCAGTTTTTCCCATTAGATTTCCCTTGTGTTTTTGATTTCACATACTTTAGACAAGTAACAGTTTCCCAGTGTTCAGTAATGACTACAGAGCCAATACATTAGTGCCTGGGAGACGGGGGCCTTTTAAAGCACGGTCCTATCACGCTTTACTTCTTCATGGTGACTGCTCAGAATTACCCAAAACACCAAAAAACACAAAACAACAACCCACAAACATCTATTTCACCACAAACTAACACCACAATACCTCAGAAAAAATCCTCTGTACATAGTTCCTTCATTTTTAATCAAATTTAAAAATTCAACTGCACCCCATTGCATCATGGGAAAGCCTATGTCACAGATCACATGACACTGTGTGGGTCAGTGTGTGTTCCTATTATATATATATTTAAAAGTACACAGTAAATATAAAGCAAGTGCCACAAAGGAGCTACACTAACTCACTAAAGAGCTCATGACAAACATGTAATTGATAGTAGAACAAATATTGTAAAATAAGCAAACTTTTGTAAAAGAGATTAAAAAGTAAACAGAAAAAATAAATAAATAAATTCCACTTATTTCCCTGAATACCCAGTTTTTCCCATTAGATTTCCCTTGTGTTTTTGATTTCACATACTTTAGACAAGTAACAGTTTCCCAGTGTTCAGTAATGACTACAGAGCCAATACATTAGTGCCTGGGAGACGGGGGCCTTTTAAAGCACGGTCCTATCACGCTTTACTTCTTCATGGTGACTGCTCAGAATTACCCAAAACACCAAAAAACACAAAACAACAACCCACAAACATCTATTTCACCACAAACTAACACCACAATACCTCAGAAAAAATCCTCTGTACATAGTTCCTTCATTTTTAATCAAATTTAAAAATTCAACTGCACCCCATTGCATCATGGGAAAGCCTATGTCACAGATCACATGACACTGTGTGGGTCAGTGTGTGTTCCTATTATATATATTTAAAAGTACACAGTAAATATAAAGCAAGTGCCACAAAGGAGCTACACTAACTCACTAAAGAGATCATGACAAACATGTAATTCATAGTAGAACAAATATTGTAAAATAAGCAAACTTTTGTAAAAGAGATTAAAAAGTAAACAGAAAAAAAATAAATAAATAAATAAATTCCACTTATTTCCCTGAATACCCAGTTTTTCCCATTAGATTTCCCTTGTGTTTTTGATTTCACATACTTTAGACAAGTAACAGTTTCCCAGTGTTCAGTAATGACTACAGAGCCAATACATTAGTGCCTGGGAGACGGGGGCCTTTTAAAGCACGGTCCTATCACGCTTTACTTCTTCATGGTGACTGCTCAGAATTACCCAAAACACCAAAAAACACAAAACAACAACCCACAAACATCTATTTCACCACAAACTAACACCACAATACCTCAGAAAAAATCCTCTGTACATAGTTCCTTCATTTTTAATCAAATTTAAAAATTCAACTGCACCCCATTGCATCATGGGAAAGCCTATGTCACAGATCACATGACACTGTGTGGGTCAGTGTGTGTTCCTATTATATATATATTTAAAAGTACACAGTAAATATAAAGCAAGTGCCACAAAGGAGCTACACTAACTCACTAAAGAGCTCATGACAAACATGTAATTGATAGTAGAACAAATATTGTAAAATAAGCAAACTTTTGTAAAAGAGATTAAAAAGTAAACAGAAAAAAAATAAATAAATAAATAAATTCCACTTATTTCCCTGAATACCCAGTTTTTCCCATTAGATTTCCCTTGTGTTTTTGATTTCACACACTTTAGACAAGTAACAGTTTCCCAGTGCTCAGTAATGACTACAGAGCCAATACATTAGTGCCTGGGAGACGGGGGCCTTTTAAAGCACGGTCCTATCACGCTTTACTTCTTCATGGTGACTGCTCAGAATTACCCAAAACACCAAAAAACACAAAACAACAACCCACAAACATCTATTTCACCACAAACTAACACCACAATACCTCAGAAAAAATCCTCTGTACATAGTTCCTTCATTTTTAATCAAATTTAAAAATTCAACTGCACCCCATTGCATCATGGGAAAGCCTATGTCACAGATCACATGACACTGTGTGGGTCAGTGTGTGTTCCTATTATATATATTTAAAAGTACACAGTAAATATAAAGCAAGTGCCACAAAGGAGCTACACTAACTCACTAAAGAGCTCATGACAAACATGTAATTGATAGTAGAACAAATATTGTAAAATAAGCAAACTTTTGTAAAAGAGATTAAAAAGTAAACAGAAAAAAAAAATAAATAAATAAATAAATTCCACTTATTTCCCTGAATACCCAGTTTTTCCCATTAGATTTCCCTTGTGTTTTTGATTTCACATACTTTAGACAAGTAACAGTTTCCCAGTGTTCAGTAATGACTACAGAGCCAATACATTAGTGCCTGGGAGACGGGGGCCTTTTAAAGCACGGTCCTATCACGCTTTACTTCTTCATGGTGACTGCTCAGAATTACCCAAAACACCAAAAAACACAAAACAACAACCCACAAACATCTATTTCACCACAAACTAACACCACAATACCTCAGAAAAAATCCTCTGTACATAGTTCCTTCATTTTTAATCAAATTTAAAAATTCAACTGCACCCCATTGCATCATGGGAAAGCCTATGTCACAGATCACATGACACTGTGTGGGTCAGTGTGTGTTCCTATTATATATATTTAAAAGTACACAGTAAATATAAAGCAAGTGCCACAAAGGAGCTACACTAACTCACTAAAGAGCTCATGACAAACATGTAATTGATAGTAGAACAAATATTGTAAAATAAGCAAACTTTTGTAAAAGAGATTAAAAAGTAAACAGAAAAAAAATAAATAAATAAATAAATTCCACTTATTTCCCTGAATACCCAGTTTTTCCCATTAGATTTCCCTTGTGTTTTTGATTTCACATACTTCAGACAAGTAACAGTTTCCCAGTGTTCAGTAATGACTACAGAGCCAATACATTAGTGCCTGGGAGACGGGGGCCTTTTAAAGCACGGTCCTATCACGCTTTACTTCTTCATGGTGACTGCTCAGAATTACCCAAAACACCAAAAAACACAAAACAACAACCCACAAACATCTATTTCACCACAAACTAACACCACAATACCTCAGAAAAAATCCTCTGTACATAGTTCCTTCATTTTTAATCAAATTTAAAAATTCAACTGCACCCCATTGCATCATGGGAAAGCCTATGTCACAGATCACATGACACTGTGTGGGTCAGTGTGTGTTCCTATTATATATATATTTAAAAGTACACAGTAAATATAAAGCAAGTGCCACAAAGGAGCTACACTCCCAGATAGCCAGCGACTTTGGCCCGGACTCGTTTCTAAGTCGGCACTGCTGGTTTAGAGTCGCAAGCAGAAAAATACTTCTGGCCCACAGCTGGCCCAGTGTCACTTTCTGACTGTTCTACATCAGTGTCACTGAGCAGTCGTTTTGGTGCTGGTGAAGGACTGACGCACCTGACCTGTTGATTATCTGAACACAGGTGTGTACTGGCTCAAATACGGCAGACGACCCTGTACCAGCACTGTTATAGTACACACGCACACGCACATGCACACACAGCCTGTTATAGTACTGCTTCACACACACACGCACGCACGCGCACACACACACACCCAGAGAGTCTAATTCTATTGGCCACATTTTTCTACATGGACTGGATAAGCTGTGTGTGTGATCACGTTTAGAGTGATCTAGGTGATATTTACCTTGGTGCCCCTGCGCATCAGCCCAGTTCAACCCGTGCGGTTTCTCGTAGCACTTGGCGCGCGGATTCCTCAAACATTAAAACTTTCGTCAACTGTCAGCTATCCTGAAACCTTTGAAGTTTGTAGGTAGGTAGCAAACCTACGTACCTAAGTATTAAGTACCTTTTTTGAAATATCATTTATTTAGATTCCATGTACTTAATAAATATTTTGACCGTCAAATATGAGTTATAACCCTATCTGTGTGTCGCCTCTTCAGTTAGCTAAGCTAGCTAACTTAGCAGCATATCAAGGTGATATTATCTGAGGCTACATTATCTCAGAATGTAGCATTAAACACATTTCATGTTAATGTAAATGATAATGCAGCTATAACAGTCATTAACAGACAACCAAAAAGTATGGTTTTACTTGAAATTAAAATTGTTAACTAGTGTACAAGGCCAGAACAGAAGTACTGTTTCGGTAACCTTATTTAGGTTAGCTAAGCTAATAAAGAGTTAGCTAGCTAGGATAGAAACCAGCTAGTTTGCTAGCGTTAGCTTAAATGCTTTTACAAACATAACTTACATAAGTTACCGTAAAAGCATTTAGGCTTGCTAGTTAACCAATTTGGTAGTTAGCTAGCGAATTGTTCTTTATTAGCTAACCTAAATGCTTCCACAGAACTTTTGTTTAGATGTTGTACATTAGCTAGCTAGTCAGCTAGGTTAACTTAGTGGTTGTGTGTCTCTACAAGTCACTGTGTAATGTTTGTTTTAGCTAGCTTTTTAGTTAAATAAAATGGTGCTGTGTCTGTCAGTTAATACAAAAAATATTTATTCAGTAATAAAGATCAGTAATATGTTCCTGCACACTCTGCTACTTTGTTAAAAATGTAAGTACTTTATTAACTTAGCTAGCACAGTTTTATATACACACTCACTACTACCAAATAAGCTTTAGTCAACATTTCTCTAATTTGTAAAATCACACTAGAAGTTGTTTGTGTGTGCAGTAAGTTATATTAGTATACTAGAGACAAAAGTGTTTTACTTAAAAAATGTAAAATCAAATTACATACAGTTATCTATAACTAGACACAACAGGAGAATTTAACAGCATTAAGTAAAATAGTGGAGCTTTTCAGAGCAATTAACTTATTCATGTTTTATATTATATTTATATATATCCTAAATTTATCTATCTATCTATCTATCTATCTATCTATCTATCTATCTATCTATCTATCTATCTATCTATCTATCTATTGGCAGAAAATGAAATAGGAAAATCATAGATGCCTTTTATTATTGTCAGTAAATTAATATATGTTTTAATGTTGCTGCCCCTACTTTCACTTCTGCTAGTGCCCAATTTTCCAAGTACTTATGTTAAGAATGTGATCCTGAATTTAAAATGGTCAACATTATGGGCAAAAAAAAATGGTCACAATGGGCAAACATAACAACATTATATTTGCAAATATGACTGCAATAAACATAT
The DNA here is from genome assembly GCF_023375975.1 of Astyanax mexicanus. NCBI lineage: Eukaryota > Metazoa > Chordata > Actinopteri > Characiformes > Acestrorhamphidae > Astyanax > Astyanax mexicanus. The sequence continues at coordinate 31,171,427 of NC_064412.1, forward strand.
TTAACATTAAACTATTACTGTACTTTGATTCTATTAGTTGATAGTTGTATCTATAGAAACAAGCGTACAATTAAATATGTGTAGAGAAGGTATAACTTGCTTTTAGAGCCTACTCAGAAAATATAAATAAGCAAAACTATACTGGTGTGTAATGCTCTCAGGCTAATGTTAGGTGTTGCATTGGACGCTAATGCCAACATGTTCTCCAAACGGGAGTAAGATATAAATTTACTGAGGAGGAGACATCAATGAATTATTAAATTATCTTTATCTTTAATTGTCTTATATTATTTTAATATCTATAATCAACACATTTTCCGTATAATTAATGTAGATGTATTTATTTATTTAAGTAGTACAGTATGGTGGACCAAAAATGACATATGTATAAATAAATAAATGCATACATGAATGTAGAAATAAATAAATACACGCATGAATAATTGTATAGTTAAATAAATAAAATAATACATACATTTCTTATTTATTTTTTATATATTTTTTAATTATTCATTTATATGTGCATTTATTTATTTTAACATTTGTTTATTCATTCATTTATTTCAACATTTATTTATTGATTTATTTCCACATTTATTTATTGATTTATTTCCACATTTATTAATTTATTTATTTCTGTATTTCTGCATTTGTATGATAGTTAGGTAGGTGGTCCTATCCTCGCTCTAAAGCAGGATTAGTTTTTGAGATGCAAAAGTGTTGGCTCTACTGCTCCTGTCTTGGCCTGCAGCGGCAACATTTTGAAGCTGTTGACCCTCATTTATTTTCAGCAGTTGTTACTGCAGTAGGGGTTATAGCCGTGATGTTGCTGTGCCGTCCCTTTGTTTCCTTCTCACTGATACCGGAAGTACAGGACGGTGGGGTGTGCGCCGGGACACACACCAGCACAGCGGGGTGTGCGCCGGTACACCAGTGTGTACTGGTGTATACACCACTGTCCTGTTATGTACTGGTGTGTAAAACACTGTTCTGTAGGGTGTACTGGTGTATACACCACTGTACTGGTGTGTAAAACACTTCTTTACTGGAACCCCCATGTCTGTTTTCTTGTGAATTACTGTATAAAGACAGCCGCTGTACTTCTGTGTCCCGCAACCAATCCTGCTTTAATTGCTCTAATTACCATAGACATGCAGAAATGTGGAAATAATAAATGAAGAAATGTGGAAATAAATAAATGAAGAAATGTGAAAATAAATGAATAAATAAATGTAGAAATGTTGAAATAAATAAATGAATAAATGTAGAAATGGTGAAATAAATAAATGAATAAATAAATAAATAAATAAATAAATGCACATTAATATATAAATAAATGTATAAATAAATAAGAAATGTATTTATTAATTTATTTATTTACCTATGCAAATATTTATGCGTGTATTTATTTATTTATTCATTCATTTATATGTTCATTTATTTATATATTTATTTATTTCAACATGTATTTATTTATTCATTTATTTATGTCTATATTTATGTATTTCTACATTAATATGTGCATTTATTAATTTATACTTATGTCATTTCTGGTCCTCCATAGTACAGATCAAACACACACAAAAACCTATACAGTATGTGTGTATGTACATTACTGTGAAAATGTTTTAGGCTGATGCAATTTTCTTAAAACCAATTATCTCAATATTAAGAGAGTTTTACGTAGCAAAGGTACCATGCATTAAAACAGATGCAAATAAAAATAAATACGGTAAAAAGTAACAAGAAGTCCACAGGTGCCAAACCTTTAACCTTAAACCTATTAAACCAATGTTATTCATAGTACAGAGTAGGGCTGTGAATCTTTGGGAATCCCACAATTCGATTCAGATTTGCAAATTGTATTCTGTTTCTGTTTTCTTTTTTTTAATATATTAAATTTATGTTTAATTCATAAATTTTACATAAGTCTTTGTTTTATGTCTTTCTTTGAGCTTTTTTTTTCTCATTAACACTAATTGAGTAAACAAAATACTTTATTTAAACCAATGGTAAGTTCCTTATTAGTGTTTCCTATAATAATATATAATATATATAATATAATATAATAATATAATAATCATATTGATGTACTGATGTACGAAGTGGTTATTTACGTAAATTTTATGTACAAATAGCTTGTAGCTTGTAGTAGTAGGAATAACATTGTAGGTTCCTGAATCTACTAGTTCTTAGAAAACAAATTCACCAACAGTAAAAGACAAAGTACCTTCAGTTACAAGCAGTTTGCTTACTCTATTCAGCCCAATGTTGGGCACTGGACCGAGTCCGGTGACCGAATCTCAGCCAGCTTCAAGGAGTCAGAAACCGGAAAAGGCCCAGACCTGGTCCTACGTTCAAAAAGACACTGGACCGAGTCCGGTGACCGAATCTCAGCCAGCTTTGAGGAGTCAGAAACCGAGTAAGGCCCAGTCGTGGTCCTACGTTCAAAAAGACACTGGGCCGAGTCCGGTGACCGAATCTCAGCCAGCTTCCAGAACAGTCAGAAACTGAATAAGGCCCAGACCTGGCCCCACATTCAAAAAGACACTGGGCTGAGTCCGGTGACCGACTCCCAGCCAGCTTTGAGGAGTCAGAAACCGAATAAGGCCCAGTCCTGGTCCTACGTTCAAAAATACACTGGGCCGAGTCCGGTGGCTGGTTCTGGGCCAGCTTTGAGGACAGTCAGAAACCAGCTAAGGCCCAATTCTGGGCCAGCACTCGGTGGCTATCTGGGCTAACTCACTAAAGAGCTCATGACAAACATGTAATTGATAGTAGAACAAATATTGTAAAATAAGCAAACTTTTGTAAAAGAGATTAAAAAGTAAACAGAAAAAAAAAAAATAAATAAATAAATTCCACTTATTTCCCTGAATACCCAGTTTTTCCCATTAGATTTCCCTTGTGTTTTTGATTTCACATACTTTAGACAAGTAACAGTTTCCCAGTGCTCAGTAATGACTACAGAGCCAATACATTAGTGCCTGGGAGACGGGGGCCTTTTAAAGCACGGTCCTATCACGCTTTACTTCTTCATGGTGACTGCTCAGAATTACCCAAAACACCAAAAAACACAAAACAACAACCCACAAACATCTATTTCACCACAAACTAACACCACAATACCTCAGAAAAAATCCTCTGTACATAGTTCCTTCATTTTTAATCAAATTTAAAAATTCAACTGCACCCCATTGCATCATGGGAAAGCCTATGTCACAGATCACATGACACTGTGTGGGTCAGTGTGTGTTCCTATTATATATATTTAAAAGTACACAGTAAATATAAAGCAAGTGCCACAAAGGAGCTACACTAACTCACTAAAGAGCTCATGACAAACATGTAATTGATAGTAGAACAAATATTGTAAAATAAGCAAACTTTTGTAAAAGAGATTAAAAAGTAAACAGAAAAAAAAATAAATAAATAAATAAATTCCACTTATTTCCCTGAATACCCAGTTTTTCCCATTAGATTTCCCTTGTGTTTTTGATTTCACATACTTTAGACAAGTAACAGTTTCCCAGTGTTCAGTAATGACTACAGAGCCAATACATTAGTGCCTGGGAGACGGGGGCCTTTTAAAGCACGGTCCTATCACGCTTTACTTCTTCATGGTGACTGCTCAGAATTACCCAAAACACCAAAAAACACAAAACAACAACCCACAAACATCTATTTCACCACAAACTAACACCACAATACCTCAGAAAAAATCCTCTGTACATAGTTCCTTCATTTTTAATCAAATTTAAAAATTCAACTGCACCCCATTGCATCATGGGAAAGCCTATGTCACAGATCACATGACACTGTGTGGGTCAGTGTGTGTTCCTATTATATATATATTTAAAAGTACACAGTAAATATAAAGCAAGTGCCACAAAGGAGCTACACTAACTCACTAAAGAGCTCATGACAAACATGTAATTGATAGTAGAACAAATATTGTAAAATAAGCAAACTTTTGTAAAAGAGATTAAAAAGTAAACAGAAAAAAAATAAATAAATAAATAAATTCCACTTATTTCCCTGAATACCCAGTTTTTCCCATTAGATTTCCCTTGTGTTTTTGATTTCACATACTTTAGACAAGTAACAGTTTCCCAGTGCTCAGTAATGACTACAGAGCCAATACATTAGTGCCTGGGAGACGGGGGCCTTTTAAAGCACGGTCCTATCACGCTTTACTTCTTCATGGTGACTGCTCAGAATTACCCAAAACACCAAAAAACACAAAACAACAACCCACAAACATCTATTTCACCACAAACTAACACCACAATACCTCAGAAAAAATCCTCTGTACATAGTTCCTTCATTTTTAATCAAATTTAAAAATTCAACTGCACCCCATTGCATCATGGGAAAGCCTATGTCACAGATCACATGACACTGTGTGGGTCAGTGTGTGTTCCTATTATATATATTTAAAAGTACACAGTAAATATAAAGCAAGTGCCACAAAGGAGCTACACTAACTCACTAAAGAGCTCATGACAAACATGTAATTGATAGTAGAACAAATATTGTAAAATAAGCAAACTTTTGTAAAAGAGATTAAAAAGTAAACAGAAAAAAAAATAAATAAATAAATAAATTCCACTTATTTCCCTGAATACCCAGTTTTTCCCATTAGATTTCCCTTGTGTTTTTGATTTCACATACTTTAGACAAGTAACAGTTTCCCAGTGTTCAGTAATGACTACAGAGCCAATACATTAGTGCCTGGGAGACGGGGGCCTTTTAAAGCACGGTCCTATCACGCTTTACTTCTTCATGGTGACTGCTCAGAATTACCGAAAACACCAAAAAACACAAAACAACAACCCACAAACATCTATTTCACCACAAACTAACACCACAATACCTCAGAAAAAATCCTCTGTACATAGTTCCTTCATTTTTAATCAAATTTAAAAATTCAACTGCACCCCATTGCATCATGGGAAAGCCTATGTCACAGATCACATGACACTGTGTGGGTCAGTGTGTGTTCCTATTATATATATATTTAAAAGTACACAGTAAATATAAAGCAAGTGCCACAAAGGAGCTACACTAACTCACTAAAGAGCTCATGACAAACATGTAATTGATAGTAGAACAAATATTGTAAAATAAGCAAACTTTTGTAAAAGAGATTAAAAAGTAAACAGAAAAAATAAATAAATAAATAAATAAATTCCACTTATTTCCCTGAATACCCAGTTTTTCCCATTAGATTTCCCTTGTGTTTTTGATTTCACATACTTTAGACAAGTAACAGTTTCCCAGTGTTCAGTAATGACTACAGAGCCAATACATTAGTGCCTGGGAGACGGGGGCCTTTTAAAGCACGGTCCTATCACGCTTTACTTCTTCATGGTGACTGCTCAGAATTACCGAAAACACCAAAAAACACAAAACAACAACCCACAAACATCTATTTCACCACAAACTAACACCACAATACCTCAGAAAAAATCCTCTGTACATAGTTCCTTCATTTTTAATCAAATTTAAAAATTCAACTGCACCCCATTGCATCATGGGAAAGCCTATGTCACAGATCACATGACACTGTGTGGGTCAGTGTGTGTTCCTATTATATATATTTAAAAGTACACAGTAAATATAAAGCAAGTGCCACAAAGGAGCTACACTAACTCACTAAAGAGCTCATGACAAACATGTAATTGATAGTAGAACAAATATTGTAAAATAAGCAAACTTTTGTAAAAGAGATTAAAAAGTAAACAGAAAAAAAATAAATAAATAAATAAATCCCACTTATTTCCCTGAATACCCAGCTTTTCCCATTAGATTTCCCTTGTGTTTTTGATTTCACATACTTTAGACAAGTAACAGTTTCCCAGTGTTCAGTAATGACTACAGAGCCAATACATTAGTGCCTGGGAGACGGGGGCCTTTTAAAGCACGGTCCTATCACGCTTTACTTCTTCATGGTGACTGCTCAGAATTACCCAAAACACCAAAAAACACAAAACAACAACCCACAAACATCTATTTCACCACAAACTAACACCACAATACCTCAGAAAAAATCCTCTGTACATAGTTCCTTCATTTTTAATCAAATTTAAAAATTCAACTGCACCCCATTGCATCATGGGAAAGCCTATGTCACAGATCACATGACACTGTGTGGGTCAGTGTGTGTTCCTATTATATATATATTTAAAAGTACACAGTAAATATAAAGCAAGTGCCACAAAGGAGCTACACTAACTCACTAAAGAGCTCATGACAAACATGTAATTGATAGTAGAACAAATATTGTAAAATAAGCAAACTTTTGTAAAAGAGATTAAAAAGTAAACAGAAAAAAAAAAAAATAAATAAATAAATCCCACTTATTTCCCTGAATACCCAGTTTTTCCCATTAGATTTCCCTTGTGTTTTTGATTTCACATACTTTAGACAAGTAACAGTTTCCCAGTGTTCAGTAATGACTACAGAGCCAATACATTAGTGCCTGGGAGACGGGGGCCTTTTAAAGCACGGTCCTATCACGCTTTACTTCTTCATGGTGACTGCTCAGAATTACCCAAAACACCAAAAAACACAAAACAACAACCCACAAACATCTATTTCACCACAAACTAACACCACAATACCTCAGAAAAAATCCTCTGTACATAGTTCCTTCATTTTTAATCAAATTTAAAAATTCAACTGCACCCCATTGCATCATGGGAAAGCCTATGTCACAGATCACATGACACTGTGTGGGTCAGTGTGTGTTCCTATTATATATATTTAAAAGTACACAGTAAATATAAAGCAAGTGCCACAAAGGAGCTACACTAACTCACTAAAGAGCTCATGACAAACATGTAATTGATAGTAGAACAAATATTGTAAAATAAGCAAACTTTTGTAAAAGAGATTAAAAAGTAAACAGAAAAAAAATAAATAAATAAATAAATCCCACTTATTTCCCTGAATACCCAGCTTTTCCCATTAGATTTCCCTTGTGTTTTTGATTTCACATACTTTAGACAAGTAACAGTTTCCCAGTGTTCAGTAATGACTACAGAGCCAATACATTAGTGCCGGGGAGACGGGGGCCTTTTAAAGCACGGTCCTATCACGCTTTACTTCTTCATGGTGACTGCTCAGAATTACCCAAAACACCAAAAAACACAAAACAACAACCCACAAACATCTATTTCACCACAAACTAACACCACAATACCTCAGAAAAAATCCTCTGTACATAGTTCCTTCATTTTTAATCAAATTTAAAAATTCAACTGCACCCCATTGCATCATGGGAAAGCCTATGTCACAGATCACATGACACTGTGTGGGTCAGTGTGTGTTCCTATTATATATATTTAAAAGTACACAGTAAATATAAAGCAAGTGCCACAAAGGAGCTACACTAACTCACTAAAGAGCTCATGACAAACATGTAATTGATAGTAGAACAAATATTGTAAAATAAGCAAACTTTTGTAAAAGAGATTAAAAAGTAAACAGAAAAAAAATAAATAAATAAATAAATCCCACTTATTTCCCTGAATACCCAGTTTTTCCCATTAGATTTCCCTTGTGTTTTTGATTTCACATACTTTAGACAAGTAACAGTTTCCCAGTGTTCAGTAATGACTACAGAGCCAATACATTAGTGCCTGGGAGACGGGGGCCTTTTAAAGCACGGTCCTATCACGCTTTACTTCTTCATGGTGACTGCTCAGAATTACCAAAAAAACACCAAAAAACACAAAACAACAACCCACAAACATCTATTTCACCACAAACTAACACCACAATACCTCAGAAAAAATCCTCTGTACATAGTTCCTTCATTTTTTATCAAATTTAAAAATTCAACTGCACCCCATTGCATCATGGGAAAGCCTATGTCACAGATCACATGACACTGTGTGGGTCAGTGTGTGTTCCTATTATATATATTTAAAAGTACACAGTAAATATAAAGCAAGTGCCACAAAGGAGCTACACTAACTCACTAAAGAGCTCATGACAAACATGTAATTGATAGTAGAACAAATATTGTAAAATAAGCAAACTTTTGTAAAAGAGATTAAAAAGTAAACAGAAAAAAAAAAAATAAATAAATAAATCCCACTTATTTCCCTGAATACCCAGCTTTTCCCATTAGATTTCCCTTGTGTTTTTGATTTCACATACTTTAGACAAGTAACAGTTTTCCAGTGTTCAGTAATGACTACAGAGCCAATACATTAGTGCCTGGGAGACGGGGGCCTTTTAAAGCACGGTCCTATCACGCTTTACTTCTTCATGGTGACTGCTCAGAATTACCCAAAACACCAAAAAACACAAAACAACAACCCACAAACATCTATTTCACCACAAACTAACACCACAATACCTCAGAAAAAATCATCTGTACATAGTTCCTTCATTTTTAATCAAATTTAAAAATTCAACTGCACCCCATTGCATCATGGGAAAGCCTATGTCACAGATCACATGACACTGTGTGGGTCAGTGTGTGTTCCTATTATATATATATTTAAAAGTACACAGTAAATATAAAGCAAGTGCCACAAAGGAGCTACACTAACTCACTAAAGAGCTCATGACAAACATGTAATTGATAGTAGAACAAATATTGTAAAATAAGCAAACTTTTGTAAAAGAGATTAAAAAGTAAACAGAAAAAAAAAATAAAATAAATAAATCCCACTTATTTCCCTGAATACCCAGTTTTTCCCATTAGATTTCCCTTGTGTTTTTGATTTCACATACTTTAGACAAGTAACAGTTTCCCAGTGTTCAGTAATGACTACAGAGCCAATACATTAGTGCCTGGGAGACGGGGGCCTTTTAAAGCACGGTCCTATCACGCTTTACTTCTTCATGGTGACTGCTCAGAATTACCAAAAACACCAAAAAACACAAAACAACAACCCACAAACATCTATTTCACCACAAACTAACACCACAATACCTCAGAAAAAATCCTCTGTACATAGTTCCTTCATTTTTAATCAAATTTAAAAATTCAACTGCACCCCATTGCATCATGGGAAAGCCTATGTCACAGATCGCATGACACTGTGTGGGTCAGTGTGTGTTCCTATTATATATATATTTAAAAGTACACAGTAAATATAAAGCAAGTGCCACAAAGGAGCTACACTAACTCACTAAAGAGCTCATGACAAACATGTAATTGATAGTAGAACAAATATTGTAAAATAAGCAAACTTTTGTAAAAGAGATTAAAAAGTAAACAGAAAAAAAAAATAAATAAATAAATCCCACTTATTTCCCTGAATACCCAGTTTTTCCCATTAGATTTCCCTTGTGTTTTTGATTTCACATACTTTAGACAAGTAACAGTTTCCCAGTGTTCAGTAATGACTACAGAGCCAATACATTAGTGCCTGGGAGACGGGGGCCTTTTAAAGCACGGTCCTATCACGCTTTACTTCTTCATGGTGACTGCTCAGAATTACCCAAAACACCAAAAAACACAAAACAACAACCCACAAACATCTATTTCACCACAAACTAACACCACAATACCTCAGAAAAAATCCTCTGTACATAGTTCCTTCATTTTTAATCAAATTTAAAAATTCAACTGCACCCCATTGCATCATGGGAAAGCCTATGTCACAGATCACATGACACTGTGTGGGTCAGTGTGTGTTCCTATTATATATATATTTAAAAGTACACAGTAAATATAAAGCAAGTGCCACAAAGGAGCTACACTAACTCACTAAAGAGCTCATGACAAACATGTAATTGATAGTAGAACAAATATTGTAAAATAAGCAAACTTTTGTAAAAGAGATTAAAAAGTAAACAGAAAAAAAAAAAATAAATAAATAAATTCCACTTATTTCCCTGAATACCCAGTTTTTCCCATTAGATTTCCCTTGTGTTTTTGATTTCACATACTTTAGACAAGTAACAGTTTCCCAGTGTTCAGTAATGACTACAGAGCCAATAAATTAAAGCCTGGGAGACGGGGGCCTTTTAAAGCACGGTCCTATCACGCTTTACTTCTTCATGGTGACTGCTCAGAATTACCCAAAACACCAAAAAACACAAAACAACAACCCACAAACATCTATTTCACCACAAACTAACACCACAATACCTCAGAAAAAATCCTCTGTACATAGTTCCTTCATTTTTAATCAAATTTAAAAATTCAACTGCACCCCATTGCATCATGGGAAAGCCTATGTCACAGATCACATGACACTGTGTGGGTCAGTGTGTGTTCCTATTATATATATTTAAAAGTACACAGTAAATATAAAGCAAGTGCCACAAAGGAGCTACACTAACTCACTAAAGAGCTCATGACAAACATGTAATTGATAGTAGAACAAATATTGTAAAATAAGCAAACTTTTGTAAAAGAGATTAAAAAGTAAACAGAAAAAAAAATAAATAAATAAATAAATTCCACTTATTTCCCTGAATACCCAGTTTTTCCCATTAGATTTCCCTTGTGTTTTTGATTTCACATACTTTAGACAAGTAACAGTTTCCCAGTGTTCAGTAATGACTACAGAGCCAATACATTAGTACCTGGGAGACGGGGGCCTTTTAAAGCACGGTCCTATCACGCTTTACTTCTTCATGGTGACTGCTCAGAATTACCCAAAACACCAAAAAACACAAAACAACAACCCACAAACATCTATTTCACCACAAACTAACACCACAATACCTCAGAAAAAATCCTCTGTACATAGTTCCTTCATTTTTAATCAAATTTAAAAATTCAACTGCACCCCATTGCATCATGGGAAAGCCTATGTCACAGATCACATGACACTGTGTGGGTCAGTGTGTGTTCCTATTATATATATTTAAAAGTACACAGTAAATATAAAGCAAGTGCCACAAAGGAGCTACACTAACTCACTAAAGAGCTCATGACAAACATGTAATTGATAGTAGAACAAATATTGTAAAATAAGCAAACTTTTGTAAAAGAGATTAAAAAGTAAACAGAAAAAAAAAAATAAATAAATAAATTCCACTTATTTCCCTGAATACCCAGTTTTTCCCATTAGATTTCCCTTGTGTTTTTGATTTCACATACTTTAGACAAGTAACAGTTTCCCAGTGTTCAGTAATGACTACAGAGCCAATACATTAGTACCTGGGAGACAGGGGCCTTTTAAAGCACGGTCCTATCACGCTTTACTTCTTCATGGTGACTGCTCAGAATTACCCAAAACACCAAAAAACACAAAACAACAACCCACAAACATCTATTTCACCACAAACTAACACCACAATACCTCAGAAAAAATCCTCTGTACATAGTTCCTTCATTTTTAATCAAATTTAAAAATTCAACTGCACCCCATTGCATCATGGGAAAGCCTATGTCACAGATCACATGACACTGTGTGGGTCAGTGTGGGTTCCTATTATATATATTTAAAAGTACACAGTAAATATAAAGCAAGTGCCACAAAGGAGCTACACTAACTCACTAAAGAGCTCATGACAAACATGTAATTGATAGTAGAACAAATATTGTAAAATAAGCAAACTTTTGTAAAAGAGATTAAAAAGTAAACAGAAAAAATAAATAAATAAATTCCACTTATTTCCCTGAATACCCAGTTTTTCCCATTAGATTTCCCTTGTGTTTTTGATTTCACATACTTTAGACAAGTAACAGTTTCCCAGTGTTCAGTAATGACTACAGAGCCAATACATTAGTGCCTGGGAGACGGGGGCCTTTTAAAGCACGGTCCTATCACGCTTTACTTCTTCATGGTGACTGCTCAGAATTACCCAAAACACCAAAAAACACAAAACAACAACCCACAAACATCTATTTCACCACAAACTAACACCACAATACCTCAGAAAAAATCCTCTGTACATAGTTCCTTCATTTTTAATCAAATTTAAAAATTCAACTGCACCCCATTGCATCATGGGAAAGCCTATGTCACAGATCACATGACACTGTGTCGGTCAGTGTGTGTTCCTATTATATATATTTAAAAGTACACAGTAAATATAAAGCAAGTGCCACAAAGGAGCTACACTAACTCACTAAAGAGCTCATGACAAACATGTAATTGATAGTAGAACAAATATTGTAAAATAAGCAAACTTTTGTAAAAGAGATTAAAAAGTAAACAGAAAAAAAAATAAATAAATAAATAAATTCCACTTATTTCCCTGAATACCCAGTTTTTCCCATTAGATTTCCCTTGTGTTTTTGATTTCACATACTTTAGACAAGTAACAGTTTCCCAGTGTTCAGTAATGACTACAGAGCCAATACATTAGTGCCTGGGAGACGGGGGCCTTTTAAAGCACGGTCCTATCACGCTTTACTTCTTCATGGTGACTGCTCAGAATTACCCAAAACACCAAAAAACACAAAACAACAACCCACAAACATCTATTTCACCACAAACTAACACCACAATACCTCAGAAAAAATCCTCTGTACATAGTTCCTTCATTTTTAATCAAATTTAAAAATTCAACTGCACCCCATTGCATCATGGGAAAGCCTATGTCACAGATCACATGACACTGTGTGGGTCAGTGTGTGTTCCTATTATATATATTTAAAAGTACACAGTAAATATAAAGCAAGTGCCACAAAGGAGCTACACTAACTCACTAAAGAGCTCATGACAAACATGTAATTGATAGTAGAACAAATATTGTAAAATAAGCAAACTTTTGTAAAAGAGATTAAAAAGTAAACAGAAAAAATAAATAAATAAATAAATAAATTCCACTTATTTCCCTGAATACCCAGTTTTTCCCATTAGATTTCCCTTGTGTTTTTGATTTCACATACTTTAGACAAGTAACAGTTTCCCAGTGTTCAGTAATGACTACAGAGCCAATACATTAGTGCCTGGGAGACGGGGGCCTTTTAAAGCACGGTCCTATCACGCTTTACTTCTTCATGGTGACTGCTCAGAATTACCCAAAACACCAAAAAACACAAAACAACAACCCACAAACATCTATTTCACCACAAACTAACACCACAATACCTCAGAAAAAATCCTCTGTACATAGTTCCTTCATTTTTAATCAAATTTAAAAATTCAACTGCACCCCATTGCATCATGGGAAAGCCTATGTCACAGATCACATGACACTGTGTGGGTCAGTGTGTGTTCCTATTATATATATTTAAAAGTACACAGTAAATATAAAGCAAGTGCCACAAAGGAGCTACACTAACTCACTAAAGAGCTCATGACAAACATGTAATTGATAGTAGAACAAATATTGTAAAATAAGCAAACTTTTGTAAAAGAGATTAAAAAGTAAACAGAAAAAATAAATAAATAAATTCCACTTATTTCCCTGAATACCCAGTTTTTCCCATTAGATTTCCCTTGTGTTTTTGATTTCACATACTTTAGACAAGTAACAGTTTCCCAGTGTTCAGTAATGACTACAGAGCCAATACATTAGTGCCTGGGAGACGGGGGCCTTTTAAAGCACGGTCCTATCACGCTTTACTTCTTCATGGTGACTGCTCAGAATTACCCAAAACACCAAAAAACACAAAACAACAACCCACAAACATCTATTTCACCACAAACTAACACCACAATACCTCAGAAAAAATCCTCTGTACATAGTTCCTTCATTTTTAATCAAATTTAAAAATTCAACTGCACCCCATTGCATCATGGGAAAGCCTATGTCACAGATCACATGACACTGTGTGGGTCAGTGTGTGTTCCTATTATATATATTTAAAAGTACACAGTAAATATAAAGCAAGTGCCACAAAGGAGCTACACTAACTCACTAAAGAGCTCATGACAAACATGTAATTGATAGTAGAACAAATATTGTAAAATAAGCAAACTTTTGTAAAAGAGATTAAAAAGTAAACAGAAAAAAAAAAAAATAAATAAATAAATTCCACTTATTTCCCTGAATACCCAGTTTTTCCCATTAGATTTCCCTTGTGTTTTTGATTTCACATACTTTAGACAAGTAACAGTTTCCCAGTGTTCAGTAATGACTACAGAGCCAATACATTAGTGCCTGGGAGACGGGGGCCTTTTAAAGCACGGTCCTATCACGCTTTACTTCTTCATGGTGACTGCTCAGAATTACCCAAAAAACACCAAAAAACACAAAACAACAACCCACAAACATCTATTTCACCACAAACTAACACCACAATACCTCAGAAAAAATCCTCTGTACATAGTTCCTTCATTTTTAATCAAATTTAAAAATTCAACTGCACCCCATTGCATCATGGGAAAGCCTATGTCACAGATCACATGACACTGTGTGGGTCAGTGTGTGTTCCTATTATATATATTTAAAAGTACACAGTAAATATAAAGCAAGTGCCACAAAGGAGCTACACTAACTCACTAAAGAGCTCATGACAAACATGTAATTGATAGTAGAACAAATATTGTAAAATAAGCAAACTTTTGTAAAAGAGATTAAAAAGTAAACAGAAAAAAAAAAATAAATAGATAAATTCCACTTATTTCCCTGAATACCCAGTTTTTCCCATTAGATTTCCCTTGTGTTTTTGATTTCACATACTTTAGACAAGTAACAGTTTCCCAGTGTTCAGTAATGACTACAGAGCCAATACATTAGTACCTGGGAGACGGGGGCCTTTTAAAGCACGGTCCTATCACGCTTTACTTCTTCATGGTGACTGCTCAGAATTACCCAAAACACCAAAAAACACAAAACAACAACCCACAAACATCTATTTCACCACAAACTAACACCACAATACCTCAGAAAAAATCCTCTGTACATAGTTCCTTCATTTTTAATCAAATTTAAAAATTCAACTGCACCCCATTGCATCATGGGAAAGCCTATGTCACAGATCACATGACACTGTGTGGGTCAGTGTGGGTTCCTATTATATATATTTAAAAGTACACAGTAAATATAAAGCAAGTGCCACAAAGGAGCTACACTAACTCAGTAAAGAGCTCATGACAAACATGTAATTGATAGTAGAACAAATATTGTAAAATAAGCAAACTTTTGTAAAAGAGATTAAAAAGTAAACAGAAAAAAAAAATAAATAAACTCCACTTATTTCCCTGAATACCCAGTTTTTCCCATTAGATTTCCCTTGTGTTTTTGATTTCACATACTTTAGACAAGTAACAGTTTCCCAGTGTTCAGTAATGACTACAGAGCCAATACATTAGTGCCTGGGAGACGGGGGCCTTTTAAAGCACGGTCCTATCACGCTTTACTTCTTCATGGTGACTGCTCAGAATTACCCAAAACACCAAAAAACACAAAACAACAACCCACAAACATCTATTTCACCACAAACTAACACCACAATACCTCAGAAAAAATCCTCTGTACATAGTTCCTTCATTTTTTATCAAATTTAAAAATTCAACTGCACCCCATTGCATCATGGGAAAGCCTATGTCACAGATCACATGACACTGTGTGGGTCAGTGTGTGTTCCTATTATATATATTTAAAAGTACACAGTAAATATAAAGCAAGTGCCACAAAGGAGCTACACTAACTCACTAAAGAGCTCATGACAAACATGTAATTGATAGTAGAACAAATATTGTAAAATAAGCAAACTTTTGTAAAAGAGATTAAAAAGTAAACAGAAAAAAAAATAAAATAAATAAATAAATTCCACTTATTTCCCTGAATACCCAGTTTTTCCCATTAGATTTCCCTTGTGTTTTTGATTTCACATACTTTAGACAAGTAACAGTTTCCCAGTGTTCAGTAATGACTACAGAGCCAATACATTAGTGCCTGGGAGACGGGGGCCTTTTAAAGCACGGTCCTATCACGCTTTACTTCTTCATGGTGACTGCTCAGAATTACCCAAAACACCAAAAAACACAAAACAACAACCCACAAACATCTATTTCACCACAAACTAACACCACAATACCTCAGAAAAAATCCTCTGTACATAGTTCCTTCATTTTTAATCAAATTTAAAAATTCAACTGCACCCCATTGCATCATGGGAAAGCCTATGTCACAGATCACATGACACTGTGTCGGTCAGTGTGTGTTCCTATTATATATATTTAAAAGTACACAGTAAATATAAAGCAAGTGCCACAAAGGAGCTACACTAACTCACTAAAGAGCTCATGACAAACATGTAATTGATAGTAGAACAAATATTGTAAAATAAGCAAACTTTTGTAAAAGAGATTAAAAAGTAAACAGAAAAAAAAATAAATAAATAAATAAATTCCACTTATTTCCCTGAATACCCAGTTTTTCCCATTAGATTTCCCTTGTGTTTTTGATTTCACATACTTTAGACAAGTAACAGTTTCCCAGTGTTCAGTAATGACTACAGAGCCAACACATTAGTGCCTGGGAGACGGGGGCCTTTTAAAGCACGGTCCTATCACGCTTTACTTCTTCATGGTGACTGCTCAGAATTACCCAAAACACCAAAAAACACAAAACAACAACCCACAAACATCTATTTCACCACAAACTAACACCACAATACCTCAGAAAAAAATCCTCTGTACATAGTTCCTTCATTTTTTATCAAATTTAAAAATTCAACTGCACCCCATTGCATCATGGGAAAGCCTATGTCACAGATCACATGACACTGTGTGGGTCAGTGTGTGTTCCTATTATATATATTTAAAAGTACACAGTAAATATAAAGCAAGTGCCACAAAGGAGCTACACTAACTCACTAAAGAGCTCATGACAAACATGTAATTGATAGTAGAACAAATATTGTAAAATAAGCAAACTTTTGTAAAAGAGATTAAAAAGTAAACAGAAAAAATAAATAAATAAATAAATAAATTCCACTTATTTCCCTGAATACCCAGTTTTTCCCATTAGATTTCCCTTGTGTTTTTGATTTCACATACTTTAGACAAGTAACAGTTTCCCAGTGTTCAGTAATGACTACAGAGCCAATACATTAGTGCCTGGGAGACGGGGGCCTTTTAAAGCACGGTCCTATCACGCTTTACTTCTTCATGGTGACTGCTCAGAATTACCCAAAACACCAAAAAACACAAAACAACAACCCACAAACATCTATTTCACCACAAACTAACACCACAATACCTCAGAAAAAATCCTCTGTACATAGTTCCTTCATTTTTTATCAAATTTAAAAATTCAACTGCACCCCATTGCATCATGGGAAAGCCTATGTCACAGATCACATGACACTGTGTGGGTCAGTGTGTGTTCCTATTATATATATTTAAAAGTACACAGTAAATATAAAGCAAGTGCCACAAAGGAGCTACACTAACTCACTAAAGAGCTCATGACAAACATGTAATTGATAGTAGAACAAATATTGTAAAATAAGCAAACTTTTGTAAAAGAGATTAAAAAGTAAACAGAAAAAAAAATAAAATAAATAAATAAATTCCACTTATTTCCCTGAATACCCAGTTTTTCCCATTAGATTTCCCTTGTGTTTTTGATTTCACATACTTTAGACAAGTAACAGTTTCCCAGTGTTCAGTAATGACTACAGAGCCAATACATTAGTGCCTGGGAGACGGGGGCCTTTTAAAGCACGGTCCTATCACGCTTTACTTCTTCATGGTGACTGCTCAGAATTACCCAAAACACCAAAAAACACAAAACAACAACCCACAAACATCTATTTCACCACAAACTAACACCACAATACCTCAGAAAAAATCCTCTGTACATAGTTCCTTCATTTTTAATCAAATTTAAAAATTCAACTGCACCCCATTGCATCATGGGAAAGCCTATGTCACAGATCACATGACACTGTGTGGGTCAGTGTGGGTTCCTATTATATATATTTAAAAGTACACAGTAAATATAAAGCAAGTGCCACAAAGGAGCTACACTAACTCACTAAAGAGCTCATGACAAACATGTAATTGATAGTAGAACAAATATTGTAAAATAAGCAAACTTTTGTAAAAGAGATTAAAAAGTAAACAGAAAAAATAAATAAATAAATTCCACTTATTTCCCTGAATACCCAGTTTTTCCCATTAGATTTCCCTTGTGTTCTTGATTTCACATACTTCAGACAAGTAACAGTTTCCCAGTGTTCAGTAATGACTACAGAGCCAATACATTAGTGCCTGGGAGACGGGGGCCTTTTAAAGCACGGTCCTATCACGCTTTACTTCTTCATGGTGACTGCTCAGAATTACCCAAAACACCAAAAAACACAAAACAACAACCCACAAACATCTATTTCACCACAAACTAACACCACAATACCTCAGAAAAAATCCTCTGTACATAGTTCCTTCATTTTTTATCAAATTTAAAAATTCAACTGCACCCCATTGCATCATGGGAAAGCCTATGTCACAGATCACATGACACTGTGTGGGTCAGTGTGTGTTCCTATTATATATATTTAAAAGTACACAGTAAATATAAAGCAAGTGCCACAAAGGAGCTACACTAACTCACTAAAGAGCTCATGACAAACATGTAATTGATAGTAGAACAAATATTGTAAAATAAGCAAACTTTTGTAAAAGAGATTAAAAAGTAAACAGAAAAAAAAAAAAATAAATAAATAAATAAATTCCACTTATTTCCCTGAATACCCAGTTTTTCCCATTAGATTTCCCTTGTGTTTTTGATTTCACATACTTTAGACAAGTAACAGTTTCCCAGTGTTCAGTAATGACTACAGAGCCAATACATTAGTGCCTGGGAGACGGGGGCCTTTTAAAGCACGGTCCTATCACGCTTTACTTCTTCATGGTGACTGCTCAGAATTACCCAAAACACCAAAAAACACAAAACAACAACCCACAAACATCTATTTCACCACAAACTAACACCACAATACCTCAGAAAAAATCCTCTGTACATAGTTCCTTCATTTTTAATCAAATTTAAAAATTCAACTGCACCCCATTGCATCATGGGAAAGCCTATGTCACAGATCACATGACACTGTGTCGGTCAGTGTGTGTTCCTATTATATATATTTAAAAGTACACAGTAAATATAAAGCAAGTGCCACAAAGGAGCTACACTAACTCACTAAAGAGCTCATGACAAACATGTAATTGATAGTAGAACAAATATTGTAAAATAAGCAAACTTTTGTAAAAGAGATTAAAAAGTAAACAGAAAAAAAAATAAAATAAATAAATAAATTCCACTTATTTCCCTGAATACCCAGTTTTTCCCATTAGATTTCCCTTGTGTTTTTGATTTCACATACTTTAGACAAGTAACAGTTTCCCAGTGTTCAGTAATGACTACAGAGCCAATACATTAGTGCCTGGGAGACGGGGGCCTTTTAAAGCACGGTCCTATCACGCTTTACTTCTTCATGGTGACTGCTCAGAATTACCCAAAACAGCAAAAAACACAAAACAACAACCCACAAACATCTATTTCACCACAAACTAACACCACAATACCTCAGAAAAAATCCTCTGTACATAGTTCCTTCATTTTTAATCAAATTTAAAAATTCAACTGCACCCCATTGCATCATGGGAAAGCCTATGTCACAGATCACATGACACTGTGTGGGTCAGTGTGGGTTCCTATTATATATATTTAAAAGTACACAGTAAATATAAAGCAAGTGCCACAAAGGAGCTACACTAACTCACTAAAGAGCTCATGACAAACATGTAATTGATAGTAGAACAAATATTGTAAAATAAGCAAACTTTTGTAAAAGAGATTAAAAAGTAAACAGAAAAAATAAATAAATAAATTCCACTTATTTCCCTGAATACCCAGTTTTTCCCATTAGATTTCCCTTGTGTTTTTGATTTCACATACTTTAGACAAGTAACAGTTTCCCAGTGTTCAGTAATGACTACAGAGCCAATACATTAGTGCCTGGGAGACGGGGGCCTTTTAAAGCACGGTCCTATCACGCTTTACTTCTTCATGGTGACTGCTCAGAATTACCCAAAACACCAAAAAACACAAAACAACAACCCACAAACATCTATTTCACCACAAACTAACACCACAATACCTCAGAAAAAATCCTCTGTACATAGTTCCTTCATTTTTTATCAAATTTAAAAATTCAACTGCACCCCATTGCATCATGGGAAAGCCTATGTCACAGATCACATGACACTGTGTGGGTCAGTGTGTGTTCCTATTATATATATTTAAAAGTACACAGTAAATATAAAGCAAGTGCCACAAAGGAGCTACACTAACTCACTAAAGAGCTCATGACAAACATGTAATTGATAGTAGAACAAATATTGTAAAATAAGCAAACTTTTGTAACAGAGATTAAAAAGTAAACAGAAAAAAAAATAAATAAATAAATAAATAAATTCCACTTATTTCCCTGAATACCCAGTTTTTCCCATTAGATTTCCCTTGTGTTTTTGATTTCACATACTTTAGACAAGTAACAGTTTCCCAGTGTTCAGTAATGACTACAGAGCCAATACATTAGTGCCTGGGAGACGGGGGCCTTTTAAAGCACGGTCCTATCACGCTTTACTTCTTCATGGTGACTGCTCAGAATTACCCAAAACACCAAAAAACACAAAACAACAACCCACAAACATCTATTTCACCACAAACTAACACCACAATACCTCAGAAAAAATCCTCTGTACATAGTTCCTTCATTTTTAATCAAATTTAAAAATTCAACTGCACCCCATTGCATCATGGGAAAGCCTATGTCACAGATCACATGACACTGTGTGGGTCAGTGTGTGTTCCTATTATATATATTTAAAAGTACACAGTAAATATAAAGCAAGTGCCACAAAGGAGCTACACTAACTCACTAAAGAGCTCATGACAAACATGTAATTGATAGTAGAACAAATATTGTAAAATAAGCAAACTTTTGTAAAAGAGATTAAAAAGTAAACAGAAAAAATAAATAAATAAATTCCACTTATTTCCCTGAATACCCAGTTTTTCCCATTAGATTTCCCTTGTGTTTTTGATTTCACATACTTTACACAAGTAACAGTTTCCCAGTGTTCAGTAATGACTACAGAGCCAATACATTAGTGCCTGGGAGACGGGGGCCTTTTAAAGCACGGTCCTATCACGCTTTACTTCTTCATGGTGACTGCTCAGAATTACCCAAAACACCAAAAAACACAAAACAACAACCCACAAACATCTATTTCACCACAAACTAACACCACAATACCTCAGAAAAAATCCTCTGTACATAGTTCCTTCATTTTTTATCAAATTTAAAAATTCAACTGCACCCCATTGCATCATGGGAAAGCCTATGTCACAGATCACATGACACTGTGTGGGTCAGTGTGGGTTCCTATTATATATATTTAAAAGTACACAGTAAATATAAAGCAAGTGCCACAAAGGAGCTACACTAACTCACTAAAGAGCTCATGACAAACATGTAATTGATAGTAGAACAAATATTGTAAAATAAGCAAACTTTTGTAAAAGAGATTAAAAAGTAAACAGAAAAAATAAATAAATAAATTCCACTTATTTCCCTGAATACCCAGTTTTTCCCATTAGATTTCCCTTGTGTTTTTGATTTCACATACTTTAGACAAGTAACAGTTTCCCAGTGTTCAGTAATGACTACAGAGCCAATACATTAGTGCCTGGGAGACGGGGGCCTTTTAAAGCACGGTCCTATCACGCTTTACTTCTTCATGGTGACTGCTCAGAATTACCCAAAACACCAAAAAACACAAAACAACAACCCACAAACATCTATTTCACCACAAACTAACACCACAATACCTCAGAAAAAATCCTCTGTACATAGTTCCTTCATTTTTTATCAAATTTAAAAATTCAACTGCACCCCATTGCATCATGGGAAAGCCTATGTCACAGATCACATGACACTGTGTGGGTCAGTGTGTGTTCCTATTATATATATTTAAAAGTACACAGTAAATATAAAGCAAGTGCCACAAAGGAGCTACACTAACTCACTAAAGAGCTCATGACAAACATGTAATTGATAGTAGAACAAATATTGTAAAATAAGCAAACTTTTGTAAAAGAGATTAAAAAGTAAACAGAAAAAAAAATAAAATAAATAAATAAATTCCACTTATTTCCCTGAATACCCAGTTTTTCCCATTAGATTTCCCTTGTGTTTTTGATTTCACATACTTTAGACAAGTAACAGTTTCCCAGTGTTCAGTAATGACTACAGAGCCAATACATTAGTGCCTGGGAGACGGGGGCCTTTTAAAGCACGGTCCTATCACGCTTTACTTCTTCATGGTGACTGCTCAGAATTACCCAAAACACCAAAAAACACAAAACAACAACCCACAAACATCTATTTCACCACAAACTAACACCACAATACCTCAGAAAAAATCCTCTGTACATAGTTCCTTCATTTTTAATCAAATTTAAAAATTCAACTGCACCCCATTGCATCATGGGAAAGCCTATGTCACAGATCACATGACACTGTGTCGGTCAGTGTGTGTTCCTATTATATATATTTAAAAGTACACAGTAAATATAAAGCAAGTGCCACAAAGGAGCTACACTAACTCACTAAAGAGCTCATGACAAACATGTAATTGATAGTAGAACAAATATTGTAAAATAAGCAAACTTTTGTAAAAGAGATTAAAAAGTAAACAGAAAAAAAAATAAATAAATAAATAAATTCCACTTATTTCCCTGAATACCCAGTTTTTCCCATTAGATTTCCCTTGTGTTTTTGATTTCACATACTTTAGACAAGTAACAGTTTCCCAGTGTTCAGTAATGACTACAGAGCCAATACATTAGTGCCTGGGAGACGGGGGCCTTTTAAAGCACGGTCCTATCACGCTTTACTTCTTCATGGTGACTGCTCAGAATTACCCAAAACACCAAAAAACACAAAACAACAACCCACAAACATCTATTTCACCACAAACTAACACCACAATACCTCAGAAAAAATCCTCTGTACATAGTTCCTTCATTTTTAATCAAATTTAAAAATTCAACTGCACCCCATTGCATCATGGGAAAGCCTATGTCACAGATCACATGACACTGTGTGGGTCAGTGTGTGTTCCTATTATATATATTTAAAAGTACACAGTAAATATAAAGCAAGTGCCACAAAGGAGCTACACTAACTCACTAAAGAGCTCATGACAAACATGTAATTGATAGTAGAACAAATATTGTAAAATAAGCAAACTTTTGTAAAAGAGATTAAAAAGTAAACAGAAAAAATAAATAAATAAATAAATAAATTCCACTTATTTCCCTGAATACCCAGTTTTTCCCATTAGATTTCCCTTGTGTTTTTGATTTCACATACTTTAGACAAGTAACAGTTTCCCAGTGTTCAGTAATGACTACAGAGCCAATACATTAGTGCCTGGGAGACGGGGGCCTTTTAAAGCACGGTCCTATCACGCTTTACTTCTTCATGGTGACTGCTCAGAATTACCCAAAACACCAAAAAACACAAAACAACAACCCACAAACATCTATTTCACCACAAACTAACACAACAATACCTCAGAAAAAATCCTCTGTACATAGTTCCTTCATTTTTAATCAAATTTAAAAATTCAACTGCACCCCATTGCATCATGGGAAAGCCTATGTCACAGATCACATGACACTGTGTGGGTCAGTGTGTGTTCCTATTATATATATTTAAAAGTACACAGTAAATATAAAGCAAGTGCCACAAAGGAGCTACACTAACTCACTAAAGAGCTCATGACAAACATGTAATTGATAGTAGAACAAATATTGTAAAATAAGCAAACTTTTGTAAAAGAGATTAAAAAGTAAACAGAAAAAAAAAATAAATAAATAAATCCCACTTATTTCCCTGAATACCCAGTTTTTCCCATTAGATTTCCCTTGTGTTTTTGATTTCACATACTTTAGACAAGTAACAGTTTCCCAGTGTTCAGTAATGACTACAGAGCCAATACATTAGTGCCTGGGAGACGGGGGCCTTTTAAAGCACGGTCCTATCACGCTTTACTTCTTCATGGTGACTGCTCAGAATTACCCAAAACACCAAAAAACACAAAACAACAACCCACAAACATCTATTTCACCACAAACTAACACCACAATACCTCAGAAAAAATCCTCTGTACATAGTTCCTTCATTTTTAATCAAATTTAAAAATTCAACTGCACCCCATTGCATCATGGGAAAGCCTATGTCACAGATCACATGACACTGTGTGGGTCAGTGTGTGTTCCTATTATATATATTTAAAAGTACACAGTAAATATAAAGCAAGTGCCACAAAGGAGCTACACTAACTCACTAAAGAGCTCATGACAAACATGTAATTGATAGTAGAACAAATATTGTAAAATAAGCAAACTTTTGTAAAAGAGATTAAAAAGTAAACAGAAAAAAAATAAATAAATAAATAAATTCCACTTATTTCCCTGAATACCCAGTTTTTCCCATTAGATTTCCCTTGTGTTTTTGATTTCACATACTTTAGACAAGTAACAGTTTCCCAGTGTTCAGTAATGACTACAGAGCCAATACATTAGTGCCTGGGAGACGGGGGCCTTTTAAAGCACGGTCCTATCACGCTTTACTTCTTCATGGTGACTGCTCAGAATTACCCAAAACACCAAAAAACACAAAACAACAACCCACAAACATCTATTTCACCACAAACTAACACCACAATACCTCAGAAAAAATCCTCTGTACATAGTTCCTTCATTTTTAATCAAATTTAAAAATTCAACTGCACCCCATTGCATCATGGGAAAGCCTATGTCACAGATCACATGACACTGTGTGGGTCAGTGTGTGTTCCTATTATATATATTTAAAAGTACACAGTAAATATAAAGCAAGTGCCACAAAGGAGCTACACTAACTCACTAAAGAGCTCATGACAAACATGTAATTGATAGTAGAACAAATATTGTAAAATAAGCAAACTTTTGTAAAAGAGATTAAAAAGTAAACAGAAAAAAAAATAAATAAATAAAAAAATTCCACTTATTTCCCTGAATACCCAGTTTTTCCCATTAGATTTCCCTTGTGTTTTTGATTTCACATACTTTAGACAAGTAACAGTTTCCCAGTGTTCAGTAATGACTACAGAGCCAATACATTAGTGCCTGGGAGACGGGGGCCTTTTAAAGCACGGTCCTATCACGCTTTACTTCTTCATGGTGACTGCTCAGAATTACCCAAAACACCAAAAAACACAAAACAACAACCCACAAACATCTATTTCACCACAAACTAACACCACAATACCTCAGAAAAAATCCTCTGTACATAGTTCCTTCATTTTTAATCAAATTTAAAAATTCAACTGCACCCCATTGCATCATGGGAAAGCCTATGTCACAGATCACATGACACTGTGTGGGTCAGTGTGTGTTCCTATTATATATATTTAAAAGTACACAGTAAATATAAAGCAAGTGCCACAAAGGAGCTACACTAACTCACTAAAGAGCTCATGACAAACATGTAATTGATAGTAGAACAAATATTGTAAAATAAGCAAACTTTTGTAAAAGAGATTAAAAAGTAAACAGAAAAAATAAATAAATAAATAAATAAATAAATAAATTCCACTTATTTCCCTGAATACCCAGTTTTTCCCATTAGATTTCCTTTGTGTTTTTGATTTCACATACTTTAGACAAGTAACAGTTTCCCAGTGTTCAGTAATGACTACAGAGCCAATACATTAGTGCCTGGGAGACGGGGGCCTTTTAAAGCACGGTCCTATCACGCTTTACTTCTTCATGGTGACTGCTCAGAATTACCCAAAACACCAAAAAACACAAAACAACAACCCACAAACATCTATTTCACCACAAACTAACACCACAATACCTCAGAAAAAATCCTCTGTACATAGTTCCTTCATTTTTAATCAAATTTAAAAATTCAACTGCACCCCATTGCATCATGGGAAAGCCTATGTCACAGATCACATGACACTGTGTCGGTCAGTGTGTGTTCCTATTATATATATTTAAAAGTACACAGTAAATATAAAGCAAGTGCCACAAAGGAGCTACACTAACTCACTAAAGAGCTCATGACAAACATGTAATTGATAGTAGAACAAATATTGTAAAATAAGCAAACTTTTGTAAAAGAGATTAAAAAGTAAACAGAAAAAAAAATAAATAAATAAAAAAATTCCACTTATTTCCCTGAATACCCAGTTTTTCCCATTAGATTTCCCTTGTGTTTTTGATTTCACATACTTTAGACAAGTAACAGTTTCCCAGTGTTCAGTAATGACTACAGAGCCAATACATTAGTGCCTGGGAGACGGGGGCCTTTTAAAGCACGGTCCTATCACGCTTTACTTCTTCATGGTGACTGCTCAGAATTACCCAAAACACCAAAAAACACAAAACAACAACCCACAAACATCTATTTCACCACAAACTAACACCACAATACCTCAGAAAAAATCCTCTGTACATAGTTCCTTCATTTTTAATCAAATTTAAAAATTCAACTGCACCCCATTGCATCATGGGAAAGCCTATGTCACAGATCACATGACACTGTGTGGGTCAGTGTGTGTTCCTATTATATATATTTAAAAGTACACAGTAAATATAAAGCAAGTGCCACAAAGGAGCTACACTAACTCACTAAAGAGCTCATGACAAACATGTAATTGATAGTAGAACAAATATTGTAAAATAAGCAAACTTTTGTAAAAGAGATTAAAAAGTAAACAGAAAAAAAAAAAATAAATAAATAAATTCCACTTATTTCCCTGAATACCCAGTTTTTCCCATTAGATTTCCCTTGTGTTTTTGATTTCACATACTTTAGACAAGTAACAGTTTCCCAGTGTTCAGTAATGACTACAGAGCCAATACATTAGTGCCTGGGAGACGGGGGCCTTTTAAAGCACGGTCCTATCACGCTTTACTTCTTCATGGTGACTGCTCAGAATTACCCAAAACACCAAAAAACACAAAACAACAACCCACAAACATCTATTTCACCACAAACTAACACCACAATACCTCAGAAAAAATCCTCTGTACATAGTTCCTTCATTTTTAATCAAATTTAAAAATTCAACTGCACCCCATTGCATCATGGGAAAGCCTATGTCACAGATCACATGACACTGTGTGGGTCAGTGTGTGTTCCTATTATATATATTTAAAAGTACACAGTAAATATAAAGCAAGTGCCACAAAGGAGCTACACTAACTCACTAAAGAGCTCATGACAAACATGTAATTGATAGTAGAACAAATATTGTAAAATAAGCAAACTTTTGTAAAAGAGATTAAAAAGTAAACAGAAAAAAAAAAATAAATAAATAAATTCCACTTATTTCCCTGAATACCCAGTTTTTCCCATTAGATTTCCCTTGTGTTTTTGATTTCACATACTTTAGACAAGTAACAGTTTCCCAGTGTTCAGTAATGACTACAGAGCCAATACATTAGTGCCTGGGAGACGGGGGCCTTTTAAAGCACGGTCCTATCACGCTTTACTTCTTCATGGTGACTGCTCAGAATTACCCAAAACACCAAAAAACACAAAACAACAACCCACAAACATCTATTTCACCACAAACTAACACCACAATACCTCAGAAAAAATCCTCTGTACATAGTTCCTTCATTTTTAATCAAATTTAAAAATTCAACTGCACCCCATTGCATCATGGGAAAGCCTATGTCACAGATCACATGACACTGTGTGGGTCAGTGTGTGTTCCTATTATATATATTTAAAAGTACACAGTAAATATAAAGCAAGTGCCACAAAGGAGCTACACTAACTCACTAAAGAGCTCATGACAAACATGTAATTGATAGTAGAACAAATATTGTAAAATAAGCAAACTTTTGTAAAAGAGATTAAAAAGTAAACAGAAAAAAAAAAAAATAAATAAATAAATTCCACTTATTTCCCTGAATACCCAGTTTTTCCCATTAGATTTCCCTTGTGTTTTTGATTTCACATACTTTAGACAAGTAACAGTTTCCCAGTGTTCAGTAATGACTACAGAGCCAACACATTAGTGCCTGGGAGACGGGGGCCTTTTAAAGCACGGTCCTATCACGCTTTACTTCTTCATGGTGACTGCTCAGAATTACCCAAAACACCAAAAAACACAAAACAACAACCCACAAACATCTATTTCACCACAAACTAACACCACAATACCTCAGAAAAAATCCTCTGTACATAGTTCCTTCATTTTTAATCAAATTTAAAAATTCAACTGCACCCCATTGCATCATGGGAAAGCCTATGTCACAGATCACATGACACTGTGTGGGTCAGTGTGTGTTCCTATTATATATATTTAAAAGTACACAGTAAATATAAAGCAAGTGCCACAAAGGAGCTACACTAACTCACTAAAGAGCTCATGACAAACATGTAATTGATAGTAGAACAAATATTGTAAAATAAGCAAACTTTTGTAAAAGAGATTAAAAAGTAAACAGAAAAAAAAAAATAAATAAATAAATTCCACTTATTTCCCTGAATACCCAGTTTTTCCCATTAGATTTCCCTTGTGTTTTTGATTTCACATACTTTAGACAAGTAACAGTTTCCCAGTGTTCAGTAATGACTACAGAGCCAATACATTAGTGCCTGGGAGACGGGGGCCTTTTAAAGCACGGTCCTATCACGCTTTACTTCTTCATGGTGACTGCTCAGAATTACCCAAAACACCAAAAAACACAAAACAACAACCCACAAACATCTATTTCACCACAAACTAACACCACAATACCTCAGAAAAAATCCTCTGTACATAGTTCCTTCATTTTTAATCAAATTTAAAAATTCAACTGCACCCCATTGCATCATGGGAAAGCCTATGTCACAGATCACATGACACTGTGTGGGTCAGTGTGTGTTCCTATTATATATATTTAAAAGTACACAGTAAATATAAAGCAAGTGCCACAAAGGAGCTACACTAACTCACTAAAGAGCTCATGACAAACATGTAATTGATAGTAGAACAAATATTGTAAAATAAGCAAACTTTTGTAAAAGAGATTAAAAAGTAAACAGAAAAAAAATAAATAAATAAATAAATTCCACTTATTTCCCTGAATACCCAGTTTTTCCCATTAGATTTCCCTTGTGTTTTTGATTTCACATACTTTAGACAAGTAACAGTTTCCCAGTGTTCAGTAATGACTACAGAGCCAATACATTAGTGCCTGGGAGACGGGGGCCTTTTAAAGCACGGTCCTATCACGCTTTACTTCTTCATGGTGACTGCTCAGAATTACCCAAAACACCAAAAAACACAAAACAACAACCCACAAACATCTATTTCACCACAAACTAACACCACAATACCTCAGAAAAAATCCTCTGTACATAGTTCCTTCATTTTTAATCAAATTTTAAAATTCAACTGCACCCCATTGCATCATGGGAAAGCCTATGTCACAGATCACATGACACTGTGTGGGTCAGTGTGTGTTCCTATTATATATATTTAAAAGTACACAGTAAATATAAAGCAAGTGCCACAAAGGAGCTACACTAACTCACTAAAGAGCTCATGACAAACATGTAATTGATAGTAGAACAAATATTGTAAAATAAGCAAACTTTTGTAAAAGAGATTAAAAAGTAAACAGAAAAAAAAAATAAATAAATAAATAAATTCCACTTATTTCCCTGAATACCCAGTTTTTCCCATTAGATTTCCCTTGTGTTTTTGATTTCACATACTTTAGACAAGTAACAGTTTCCCAGTGTTCAGTAATGACTACAGAGCCAATACATTAGTGCCTGGGAGACGGGGGCCTTTTAAAGCACGGTCCTATCACGCTTTACTTCTTCATGGTGACTGCTCAGAATTACCCAAAACACCAAAAAACACAAAACAACAACCCACAAACATCTATTTCACCACAAACTAACACCACAATACCTCAGAAAAAATCCTCTGTACATAGTTCCTTCATTTTTAATCAAATTTAAAAATTCAACTGCACCCCATTGCATCATGGGAAAGCCTATGTCACAGATCACATGACACTGTGTCGGTCAGTGTGTGTTCCTATTATATATATTTAAAAGTACACAGTAAATATAAAGCAAGTGCCACAAAGGAGCTACACTAACTCACTAAAGAGCTCATGACAAACATGTAATTGATAGTAGAACAAATATTGTAAAATAAGCAAACTTTTGTAAAAGAGATTAAAAAGTAAACAGAAAAAAAAATAAATAAATAAATAAATTCCACTTATTTCCCTGAATACCCAGTTTTTCCCATTAGATTTCCCTTGTGTTTTTGATTTCACATACTTTAGACAAGTAACAGTTTCCCAGTGTTCAGTAATGACTACAGAGCCAACACATTAGTGCCTGGGAGACGGGGGCCTTTTAAAGCACGGTCCTATCACGCTTTACTTCTTCATGGTGACTGCTCAGAATTACCCAAAACACCAAAAAACACAAAACAACAACCCACAAACATCTATTTCACCACAAACTAACACCACAATACCTCAGAAAAAATCCTCTGTACATAGTTCCTTCATTTTTTATCAAATTTAAAAATTCAACTGCACCCCATTGCATCATGGGAAAGCCTATGTCACAGATCACATGACACTGTGTGGGTCAGTGTGTGTTCCTATTATATATATTTAAAAGTACACAGTAAATATAAAGCAAGTGCCACAAAGGAGCTACACTAACTCACTAAAGAGCTCATGACAAACATGTAATTGATAGTAGAACAAATATTGTAAAATAAGCAAACTTTTGTAACAGAGATTAAAAAGTAAACAGAAAAAAAAAAAAATAAATAAATAAATAAATAAATTCCACTTATTTCCCTGAATACCCAGTTTTTCCCATTAGATTTCCCTTGTGTTTTTGATTTCACATACTTTAGACAAGTAACAGTTTCCCAGTGTTCAGTAATGACTACAGAGCCAATACATTAGTGCCTGGGAGACTGGGGCCTTTTAAAGCACGGTCCTATCACGCTTTACTTCTTCATGGTGACTGCTCAGAATTACCCAAAACACCAAAAAACACAAAACAACAACCCACAAACATCTATTTCACCACAAACTAACACCACAATACCTCAGAAAAAATCCTCTGTACATAGTTCCTTCATTTTTAATCAAATTTAAAAATTCAACTGCACCCCATTGCATCATGGGAAAGCCTATGTCACAGATCACATGACACTGTGTGGGTCAGTGTGTGTTCCTATTATATATATTTAAAAGTACACAGTAAATATAAAGCAAGTGCCACAAAGGAGCTACACTAACTCACTAAAGAGCTCATGACAAACATGTAATTGATAGTAGAACAAATATTGTAAAATAAGCAAACTTTTGTAAAAGAGATTAAAAAGTAAACAGAAAAAAAAATAAATAAATAAATAAATTCCACTTATTTCCCTGAATACCCAGTTTTTCCCATTAGATTTCCCTTGTGTTTTTGATTTCACATACTTTAGACAAGTAACAGTTTCCCAGTGTTCAGTAATGACTACAGAGCCAATACATTAGTGCCGGGGAGACGGGGGCCTTTTAAAGCACGGTCCTATCACGCTTTACTTCTTCATGGTGACTGCTCAGAATTACCCAAAACACCAAAAAACACAAAACAACAACCCACAAACATCTATTTCACCACAAACTAACACCACAATACCTCAGAAAAAATCCTCTGTACATAGTTCCTTCATTTTTAATCAAATTTAAAAATTCAACTGCACCCCATTGCATCATGGGAAAGCCTATGTCACAGATCACATGACACTGTGTGGGTCAGTGTGTGTTCCTATTATATATATTTAAAAGTACACAGTAAATATAAAGCAAGTGCCACAAAGGAGCTACACTAACTCACTAAAGAGCTCATGACAAACATGTAATTGATAGTAGAACAAATATTGTAAAATAAGCAAACTTTTGTAAAAGAGATTAAAAAGTAAACAGAAAAAAAAATAAATAAATAAATAAATAAATTCCACTTATTTCCCTGAATACCCAGTTTTTCCCATTAGATTTCCCTTGTGTTTTTGATTTCACATACTTTAGACAAGTAACAGTTTCCCAGTGTTCAGTAATGACTACAGAGCCAATACATTAGTGCCTGGGAGACGGGGGCCTTTTAAAGCACGGTCCTATCACGCTTTACTTCTTCATGGTGACTGCTCAGAATTACCCAAAACACCAAAAAACACAAAACAACAACCCACAAACATCTATTTCACCACAAACTAACACCACAATACCTCAGAAAAAATCCTCTGTACATAGTTCCTTCATTTTTAATCAAATTTAAAAATTCAACTGCACCCCATTGCATCATGGGAAAGCCTATGTCACAGATCACATGACACTGTGTGGGTCAGTGTGGGTTCCTATTATATATATTTAAAAGTACACAGTAAATATAAAGCAAGTGCCACAAAGGAGCTACACTAACTCACTAAAGAGCTCATGACAAACATGTAATTGATAGTAGAACAAATATTGTAAAATAAGCAAACTTTTGTAAAAGAGATTAAAAAGTAAACAGAAAAAATAAATAAATAAATTCCACTTATTTCCCTGAATACCCAGTTTTTCCCATTAGATTTCCCTTGTGTTTTTGATTTCACATACTTTAGACAAGTAACAGTTTCCCAGTGTTCAGTAATGACTACAGAGCCAATACATTAGTGCCTGGGAGACGGGGGCCTTTTAAAGCACGGTCCTATCACGCTTTACTTCTTCATGGTGACTGCTCAGAATTACCCAAAACACCAAAAAACACAAAACAACAACCCACAAACATCTATTTCACCACAAACTAACACCACAATACCTCAGAAAAAATCCTCTGTACATAGTTCCTTCATTTTTAATCAAATTTAAAAATTCAACTGCACCCCATTGCATCATGGGAAAGCCTATGTCACAGATCACATGACACTGTGTGGGTCAGTGTGTGTTCCTATTATATATATTTAAAAGTACACAGTAAATATAAAGCAAGTGCCACAAAGGAGCTACACTAACTCACTAAAGAGCTCATGACAAACATGTAATTGATAGTAGAACAAATATTGTAAAATAAGCAAACTTTTGTAAAAGAGATTAAAAAGTAAACAGAAAAAAAAAAATAAATAAATAAATAAATTCCACTTATTTCCCTGAATACCCAGTTTTTCCCATTAGATTTCCCTTGTGTTTTTGATTTCACATACTTTAGACAAGTAACAGTTTCCCAGTGTTCAGTAATGACTACAGAGCCAATACATTAGTGCCTGGGAGACGGGGGCCTTTTAAAGCACGGTCCTATCACGCTTTACTTCTTCATGGTGACTGCTCAGAATTACCCAAAACACCAAAAAACACAAAACAACAACCCACAAACATCTATTTCACCACAAACTAACACCACAATACCTCAGAAAAAATCCTCTGTACATAGTTCCTTCATTTTTAATCAAATTTAAAAATTCAACTGCACCCCATTGCATCATGGGAAAGCCTATGTCACAGATCACATGACACTGTGTGGGTCAGTGTGTGTTCCTATTATATATATTTAAAAGTACACAGTAAATATAAAGCAAGTGCCACAAAGGAGCTACACTAACTCACTAAAGAGCTCATGACAAACATGTAATTGATAGTAGAACAAATATTGTAAAATAAGCAAACTTTTGTAAAAGAGATTAAAAAGTAAACAGAAAAAAAAAATAAATAAATAAATAAATAAATTCCACTTATTTCCCTGAATACCCAGTTTTTCCCATTAGATTTCCCTTGTGTTTTTGATTTCACATACTTTAGACAAGTAACAGTTTCCCAGTGCTCAGTAATGACTACAGAGCCAATACATTAGTGCCTGGGAGACGGGGGCCTTTTAAAGCACGGTCCTATCACGCTTTACTTCTTCATGGTGACTGCTCAGAATTACCCAAAACACCAAAAAACACAAAACAACAACCCACAAACATCTATTTCACCACAAACTAACACCACAATACCTCAGAAAAAATCCTCTGTACATAGTTCCTTCATTTTTAATCAAATTTAAAAATTCAACTGCACCCCATTGCATCATGGGAAAGCCTATGTCACAGATCACATGACACTGTGTGGGTCAGTGTGTGTTCCTATTATATATATTTAAAAGTACACAGTAAATATAAAGCAAGTGCCACAAAGGAGCTACACTAACTCACTAAAGAGCTCATGACAAACATGTAATTGATAGTAGAACAAATATTGTAAAATAAGCAAACTTTTGTAAAAGAGATTAAAAAGTAAACAGAAAAAAAAAAAATAAATAAATAAATTCCACTTATTTCCCTGAATACCCAGTTTTTCCCTTTAGATTTCCCTTGTGTTTTTGATTTCACATACTTTAGACAAGTAACAGTTTCCCAGTGTTCAGTAATGACTACAGAGCCAATACATTAGTGCCTGGGAGACGGGGGCCTTTTAAAGCACGGTCCTATCACGCTTTACTTCTTCATGGTGACTGCTCAGAATTACCCAAAACACCAAAAAACACAAAACAACAACCCACAAACATCTATTTCACCACAAACTAACACCACAATACCTCAGAAAAAATCCTCTGTACATAGTTCCTTCATTTTTAATCAAATTTTAAAATTCAACTGCACCCCATTGCATCATGGGAAAGCCTATGTCACAGATCACATGACACTGTGTGGGTCAGTGTGTGTTCCTATTATATATATTTAAAAGTACACAGTAAATATAAAGCAAGTGCCACAAAGGAGCTACACTAACTCACTAAAGAGCTCATGACAAACATGTAATTGATAGTAGAACAAATATTGTAAAATAAGCAAACTTTTGTAAAAGAGATTAAAAAGTAAACAGAAAAAAAAAAATAAATAAATAAATTCCACTTATTTCCCTGAATACCCAGTTTTTCCCATTAGATTTCCCTTGTGTTTTTGATTTCACATACTTTAGACAAGTAACAGTTTCCCAGTGTTCAGTAATGACTACAGAGCCAATACATTAGTGCCTGGGAGACGGGGGCCTTTTAAAGCACGGTCCTATCACGCTTTACTTCTTCATGGTGACTGCTCAGAATTACCCAAAACACCAAAAAACACAAAACAACAACCCACAAACATCTATTTCACCACAAACTAACACCACAATACCTCAGAAAAAATCCTCTGTACATAGTTCCTTCATTTTTTTATCAAATTTAAAAATTCAACCGCACCCCATTGCATCATGGGAAAGCCTATGTCACAGATCACATGACACTGTGTGGGTCAGTGTGTGTTCCTATTATATATATTTAAAAGTACACAGTAAATATAAAGCAAGTGCCACAAAGGAGCTACACTAACTCACTAAAGAGCTCATGACAAACATGTAATTGATAGTAGAACAAATATTGTAAAATAAGCAAACTTTTGTAAAAGAGATTAAAAAGTAAACAGAAAAAATAAATAAATAAATAAATTCCACTTATTTCCCTGAATACCCAGTTTTTCCCATTAGATTTCCCTTGTGTTTTTGATTTCACATACTTTAGACAAGCAACAGTTTCCCAGTGTTCAGTAATGACTACAGAGCCAATACATTAGTGCCTGGGAGACGGGGGCCTTTTAAAGCACGGTCCTATCACGCTTTACTTCTTCATGGTGACTGCTCAGAATTACCCAAAACACCAAAAAACACAAAACAACAACCCACAAACATCTATTTCACCACAAACTAACACCACAATACCTCAGAAAAAATCCTCTGTACATAGTTCCTTCATTTTTAATCAAATTTAAAAATTCAACTGCACCCCATTGCATCATGGGAAAGCCTATGTCACAGATCACATGACACTGTGTGGGTCAGTGTGTGTTCCTATTATATATATTTAAAAGTACACAGTAAATATAAAGCAAGTGCCACAAAGGAGCTACACTAACTCACTAAAGAGCTCATGACAAACATGTAATTGATAGTAGAACAAATATTGTAAAATAAGCAAACTTTTGTAAAAGAGATTAAAAAGTAAACAGAAAAAAAATAAATAAATAAATAAATTGCACTTATTTCCCTGAATACCCAGTTTTTCCCATTAGATTTCCCTTGTGTTTTTGATTTCACATACTTTAGACAAGTAACAGTTTCCCAGTGTTCAGTAATGACTACAGAGCCAATACATTAGTGCCTGGGAGACGGGGGCCTTTTAAAGCACGGTCCTATCACGCTTTACTTCTTCATGGTGACTGCTCAGAATTACCCAAAACACCAAAAAACACAAAACAACAACCCACAAACATCTATTTCACCACAAACTAACACCACAATACCTCAGAAAAAATCCTCTGTACATAGTTCCTTCATTTTTAATCAAATTTAAAAATTCAACTGCACCCCATTGCATCATGGGAAAGCCTATGTCACAGATCACATGACACTGTGTGGGTCAGTGTGTGTTCCTATTATATATATTTAAAAGTACACAGTAAATATAAAGCAAGTGCCACAAAGGAGCTACACTAACTCACTAAAGAGCTCATGACAAACATGTAATTGATAGTAGAACAAATATTGTAAAATAAGCAAACTTTTGTAAAAGAGATTAAAAAGTAAACAGAAAAAATAAATAAATAAATAAATAAATTCCACTTATTTCCCTGAATACCCAGTTTTTCCCATTAGATTTCCCTTGTGTTTTTGATTTCACATACTTTAGACAAGTAACAGTTTCCCAGTGTTCAGTAATGACTACAGAGCCAATACATTAGTGCCTGGGAGACGGGGGCCTTTTAAAGCACGGTCCTATCACGCTTTACTTCTTCATGGTGACTGCTCAGAATTACCGAAAACACCAAAAAACACAAAACAACAACCCACAAACATCTATTTCACCACAAACTAACACCACAATACCTCAGAAAAAATCCTCTGTACATAGTTCCTTCATTTTTAATCAAATTTAAAAATTCAACTGCACCCCATTGCATCATGGGAAAGCCTATGTCACAGATCACATGACACTGTGTGGGTCAGTGTGTGTTCCTATTATATATATATTTAAAAGTACACAGTAAATATAAAGCAAGTGCCACAAAGGAGCTACACTAACTCACTAAAGAGCTCATGACAAACATGTAATTGATAGTAGAACAAATATTGTAAAATAAGCAAACTTTTGTAAAAGAGATTAAAAAGTAAACAGAAAAAAAAAAAAATAAATAAATAAATTCCACTTATTTCCCTGAATACCCAGTTTTTCCCATTAGATTTCCCTTGTGTTTTTGATTTCACATACTTTAGACAAGTAACAGTTTCCCAGTGTTCAGTAATGACTACAGAGCCAATACATTAGTGCCTGGGAGACGGGGGCCTTTTAAAGCACGGTCCTATCACGCTTTACTTCTTCATGGTGACTGCTCAGAATTACCCAAAACACCAAAAAACACAAAACAACAACCCACAAACATCTATTTCACCACAAACTAACACCACAATACCTCAGAAAAAATCCTCTGTACATAGTTCCTTCATTTTTAATCAAATTTAAAAATTCAACTGCACCCCATTGCATCATGGGAAAGCCTATGTCACAGATCACATGACACTGTGTGGGTCAGTGTGTGTTCCTATTATATATATTTAAAAGTACACAGTAAATATAAAGCAAGTGCCACAAAGGAGCTACACTAACTCACTAAAGAGCTCATGACAAACATGTAATTGATAGTAGAACAAATATTGTAAAATAAGCAAACTTTTGTAAAAGAGATTAAAAAGTAAACAGAAAAAAAAATAAATAAATAAAAAAATTCCACTTATTTCCCTGAATACCCAGTTTTTCCCATTACATTTCCCTTGTGTTTTTGATTTCACATACTTTAGACAAGTAACAGTTTCCCAGTGTTCAGTAATGACTACAGAGCCAATACATTAGTGCCTGGGAGACGGGGGCCTTTTAAAGCACGGTCCTATCACGCTTTACTTCTTCATGGTGACTGCTCAGAATTACCCAAAACACCAAAAAACACAAAACAACAACCCACAAACATCTATTTCACCACAAACTAACACCACAATACCTCAGAAAAAATCCTCTGTACATAGTTCCTTCATTTTTAATCAAATTTAAAAATTCAACTGCACCCCATTGCATCATGGGAAAGCCTATGTCACAGATCACATGACACTGTGTGGGTCAGTGTGTGTTCCTATTATATATATTTAAAAGTACACAGTAAATATAAAGCAAGTGCCACAAAGGAGCTACACTAACTCACTAAAGAGCTCATGACAAACATGTAATTGATAGTAGAACAAATATTGTAAAATAAGCAAACTTTTGTAAAAGAGATTAAAAAGTAAACAGAAAAAATAAATAAATAAATAAATAAATAAATTCCACTTATTTCCCTGAATACCCAGTTTTTCCCATTAGATTTCCTTTGTGTTTTTGATTTCACATACTTTAGACAAGTAACAGTTTCCCAGTGTTCAGTAATGACTACAGAGCCAATACATTAGTGCCTGGGAGACGGGGGCCTTTTAAAGCACGGTCCTATCACGCTTTACTTCTTCATGGTGACTGCTCAGAATTACCCAAAACACCAAAAAACACAAAACAACAACCCACAAACATCTATTTCACCACAAACTAACACCACAATACCTCAGAAAAAATCCTCTGTACATAGTTCCTTCATTTTTAATCAAATTTAAAAATTCAACTGCACCCCATTGCATCATGGGAAAGCCTATGTCACAGATCACATGACACTGTGTCGGTCAGTGTGTGTTCCTATTATATATATTTAAAAGTACACAGTAAATATAAAGCAAGTGCCACAAAGGAGCTACACTAACTCACTAAAGAGCTCATGACAAACATGTAATTGATAGTAGAACAAATATTGTAAAATAAGCAAACTTTTGTAAAAGAGATTAAAAAGTAAACAGAAAAAAAAATAAATAAATAAAAAAATTCCACTTATTTCCCTGAATACCCAGTTTTTCCCATTAGATTTCCCTTGTGTTTTTGATTTCACATACTTTAGACAAGTAACAGTTTCCCAGTGTTCAGTAATGACTACAGAGCCAATACATTAGTGCCTGGGAGACGGGGGCCTTTTAAAGCACGGTCCTATCACGCTTTACTTCTTCATGGTGACTGCTCAGAATTACCCAAAACACCAAAAAACACAAAACAACAACCCACAAACATCTATTTCACCACAAACTAACACCACAATACCTCAGAAAAAATCCTCTGTACATAGTTCCTTCATTTTTAATCAAATTTAAAAATTCAACTGCACCCCATTGCATCATGGGAAAGCCTATGTCACAGATCACATGACACTGTGTGGGTCAGTGTGTGTTCCTATTATATATATTTAAAAGTACACAGTAAATATAAAGCAAGTGCCACAAAGGAGCTACACTAACTCACTAAAGAGCTCATGACAAACATGTAATTGATAGTAGAACAAATATTGTAAAATAAGCAAACTTTTGTAAAAGAGATTAAAAAGTAAACAGAAAAAAAAAAATAAATAAATAAATTCCACTTATTTCCCTGAATACCCAGTTTTTCCCATTAGATTTCCCTTGTGTTTTTGATTTCACATACTTTAGACAAGTAACAGTTTCCCAGTGTTCAGTAATGACTACAGAGCCAATACATTAGTGCCTGGGAGACGGGGGCCTTTTAAAGCACGGTCCTATCACGCTTTACTTCTTCATGGTGACTGCTCAGAATTACCCAAAACACCAAAAAACACAAAACAACAACCCACAAACATCTATTTCACCACAAACTAACACCACAATACCTCAGAAAAAATCCTCTGTACATAGTTCCTTCATTTTTAATCAAATTTAAAAATTCAACTGCACCCCATTGCATCATGGGAAAGCCTATGTCACAGATCACATGACACTGTGTGGGTCAGTGTGTGTTCCTATTATATATATTTAAAAGTACACAGTAAATATAAAGCAAGTGCCACAAAGGAGCTACACTAACTCACTAAAGAGCTCATGACAAACATGTAATTGATAGTAGAACAAATATTGTAAAATAAGCAAACTTTTGTAAAAGAGATTAAAAAGTAAACAGAAAAAAAAAAAAATAAATAAATAAATTCCACTTATTTCCCTGAATACCCAGTTTTTCCCATTAGATTTCCCTTGTGTTTTTGATTTCACATACTTTAGACAAGTAACAGTTTCCCAGTGTTCAGTAATGACTACAGAGCCAACACATTAGTGCCTGGGAGACGGGGGCCTTTTAAAGCACGGTCCTATCACGCTTTACTTCTTCATGGTGACTGCTCAGAATTACCCAAAACACCAAAAAACACAAAACAACAACCCACAAACATCTATTTCACCACAAACTAACACCACAATACCTCAGAAAAAATCCTCTGTACATAGTTCCTTCATTTTTAATCAAATTTAAAAATTCAACTGCACCCCATTGCATCATGGGAAAGCCTATGTCACAGATCACATGACACTGTGTGGGTCAGTGTGTGTTCCTATTATATATATTTAAAAGTACACAGTAAATATAAAGCAAGTGCCACAAAGGAGCTACACTAACTCACTAAAGAGCTCATGACAAACATGTAATTGATAGTAGAACAAATATTGTAAAATAAGCAAACTTTTGTAAAAGAGATTAAAAAGTAAACAGAAAAAAAAAATAAATAAATAAATTCCACTTATTTCCCTGAATACCCAGTTTTTCCCATTAGATTTCCCTTGTGTTTTTGATTTCACATACTTTAGACAAGTAACAGTTTCCCAGTGTTCAGTAATGACTACAGAGCCAATACATTAGTGCCTGGGAGACGGGGGCCTTTTAAAGCACGGTCCTATCACGCTTTACTTCTTCATGGTGACTGCTCAGAATTACCCAAAACACCAAAAAACACAAAACAACAACCCACAAACATCTATTTCACCACAAACTAACACCACAATACCTCAGAAAAAATCCTCTGTACATAGTTCCTTCATTTTTAATCAAATTTAAAAATTCAACTGCACCCCATTGCATCATGGGAAAGCCTATGTCACAGATCACATGACACTGTGTGGGTCAGTGTGTGTTCCTATTATATATATTTAAAAGTACACAGTAAATATAAAGCAAGTGCCACAAAGGAGCTACACTAACTCACTAAAGAGCTCATGACAAACATGTAATTGATAGTAGAACAAATATTGTAAAATAAGCAAACTTTTGTAAAAGAGATTAAAAAGTAAACAGAAAAAAAAATAAATAAATAAATAAATTCCACTTATTTCCCTGAATACCCAGTTTTTCCCATTAGATTTCCCTTGTGTTTTTGATTTCACATACTTTAGACAAGTAACAGTTTCCCAGTGTTCAGTAATGACTACAGAGCCAATACATTAGTGCCTGGGAGACGGGGGCCTTTTAAAGCACGGTCCTATCACGCTTTACTTCTTCATGGTGACTGCTCAGAATTACCCAAAACACCAAAAAACACAAAACAACAACCCACAAACATCTATTTCACCACAAACTAACACCACAATACCTCAGAAAAAATCCTCTGTACATAGTTCCTTCATTTTTAATCAAATTTTAAAATTCAACTGCACCCCATTGCATCATGGGAAAGCCTATGTCACAGATCACATGACACTGTGTGGGTCAGTGTGTGTTCCTATTATATATATTTAAAAGTACACAGTAAATATAAAGCAAGTGCCACAAAGGAGCTACACTAACTCACTAAAGAGCTCATGACAAACATGTAATTGATAGTAGAACAAATATTGTAAAATAAGCAAACTTTTGTAAAAGAGATTAAAAAGTAAACAGAAAAAAAAAATAAATAAATAAATAAATTCCACTTATTTCCCTGAATACCCAGTTTTTCCCATTAGATTTCCCTTGTGTTTTTGATTTCACATACTTTAGACAAGTAACAGTTTCCCAGTGTTCAGTAATGACTACAGAGCCAATACATTAGTGCCTGGGAGACGGGGGCCTTTTAAAGCACGGTCCTATCACGCTTTACTTCTTCATGGTGACTGCTCAGAATTACCCAAAACACCAAAAAACACAAAACAACAACCCACAAACATCTATTTCACCACAAACTAACACCACAATACCTCAGAAAAAATCCTCTGTAAATAGTTCCTTCATTTTTAATCAAATTTAAAAATTCAACTGCACCCCATTGCATCATGGGAAAGCCTATGTCACAGATCACATGACACTGTGTGGGTCAGTGTGTGTTCCTATTATATATATTTAAAAGTACACAGTAAATATAAAGCAAGTGCCACAAAGGAGCTACACTAACTCACTAAAGAGCTCATGACAAACATGTAATTGATAGTAGAACAAA
The DNA here is from genome assembly GCF_023375975.1 of Astyanax mexicanus. Taxonomy (NCBI): domain Eukaryota; kingdom Metazoa; phylum Chordata; class Actinopteri; order Characiformes; family Acestrorhamphidae; genus Astyanax; species Astyanax mexicanus. Next base: position 31,213,768 of record NC_064412.1, read on the forward strand.
TATTGTAAAATAAGCAAACTTTTGTAAAAGAGATTAAAAAGTAAACAGAAAAAAAAAAAAATAAATAAAAAAATTCCACTTATTTCCCTGAATACCCAGTTTTTCCCATTAGATTTCCCTTGTGTTTTTGATTTCACATACTTTAGACAAGTAACAGTTTCCCAGTGTTCAGTAATGACTACAGAGCCAATACATTAGTGCCTGGGAGACGTGGGCCTTTTAAAGCACGGTCCTATCACGCTTTACTTCTTCATGGTGACTGCTCAGAATTACCCAAAACACCAAAAAACACAAAACAACAACCCACAAACATCTATTTCACCACAAACTAACACCACAATACCTCAGAAAAAATCCTCTGTACATAGTTCCTTCATTTTTAATCAAATTTAAAAATTCAACTGCACCCCATTGCATCATGGGAAAGCCTATGTCACAGATCACATGACACTGTGTGGGTCAGTGTGTGTTCCTATTATATATATTTAAAAGTACACAGTAAATATAAAGCAAGTGCCACAAAGGAGCTACACTAACTCACTAAAGAGCTCATGACAAACATGTAATTGATAGTAGAACAAATATTGTAAAATAAGCAAACTTTTGTAAAAGAGATTAAAAAGTAAACAGAAAAAAAAATAAATAAATAAATAAATTCCACTTATTTCCCTGAATACCCAGTTTTTCCCATTAGATTTCCCTTGTGTTTTTGATTTCACATACTTTAGACAAGTAACAGTTTCCCAGTGTTCAGTAATGACTACAGAGCCAATACATTAGTGCCTGGGAGACGGGGGCCTTTTAAAGCACGGTCCTATCACGCTTTACTTCTTCATGGTGACTGCTCAGAATTACCCAAAACACCAAAAAACACAAAACAACAACCCACAAACATCTATTTCACCACAAACTAACACCACAATACCTCAGAAAAAATCCTCTGTACATAGTTCCTTCATTTTTAATCAAATTTAAAAATTCAACTGCACCCCATTGCATCATGGGAAAGCCTATGTCACAGATCACATGACACTGTGTGGGTCAGTGTGTGTTCCTATTATATATATTTAAAAGTACACAGTAAATATAAAGCAAGTGCCACAAAGGAGCTACACTAACTCACTAAAGAGCTCATGACAAACATGTAATTGATAGTAGAACAAATATTGTAAAATAAGCAAACTTTTGTAAAAGAGATTAAAAAGTAAACAGAAAAAAAATAAATAAATAAAAAAATTCCACTTATTTCCCTGAATACCCAGTTTTTCCCATTAGATTTCCCTTGTGTTTTTGATTTCACATACTTTAGACAAGTAACAGTTTCCCAGTGTTCAGTAATGACTACAGAGGCAATACATTAGTGCCTGGGAGACGGGGGCCTTTTAAAGCACGGTCCTATCACGCTTTACTTCTTCATGGTGACTGCTCAGAATTACCCAAAACACCAAAAAACACAAAACAACAACCCACAAACATCTATTTCACCACAAACTAACACCACAATACCTCAGAAAAAATCCTCTGTACATAGTTCCTTCATTTTTAATCAAATTTAAAAATTCAACTGCACCCCATTGCATCATGGGAAAGCCTATGTCACAGATCACATGACACTGTGTGGGTCAGTGTGTGTTCCTATTATATATATTTAAAAGTACACAGTAAATATAAAGCAAGTGCCACAAAGGAGCTACACTAACTCACTAAAGAGCTCATGACAAACATGTAATTGATAGTAGAACAAATATTGTAAAATAAGCAAACTTTTGTAAAAGAGATTAAAAAGTAAACAGAAAAAAAAATAAATAAATAAATAAATTCCACTTATTTCCCTGAATACCCAGTTTTTCCCATTAGATTTCCCTTGTGTTTTTGATTTCACATACTTTAGACAAGTAACAGTTTCCCAGTGTTCAGTAATGACTACAGAGCCAATACATTAGTGCCTGGGAGACGGGGGCCTTTTAAAGCACGGTCCTATCACGCTTTACTTCTTCATGGTGACTGCTCAGAATTACCCAAAACACCAAAAAACACAAAACAACAACCCACAAACATCTATTTCACCACAAACTAACACCACAATACCTCAGAAAAAATCCTCTGTACATAGTTCCTTCATTTTTAATCAAATTTTAAAATTCAACTGCACCCCATTGCATCATGGGAAAGCCTATGTCACAGATCACATGACACTGTGTGGGTCAGTGTGTGTTCCTATTATATATATTTAAAAGTACACAGTAAATATAAAGCAAGTGCCACAAAGGAGCTACACTAACTCACTAAAGAGCTCATGACAAACATGTAATTGATAGTAGAACAAATATTGTAAAATAAGCAAACTTTTGTAAAAGAGATTAAAAAGTAAACAGAAAAATAAATAAATAAATAAATAAATTCCACTTATTTCCCTGAATACCCAGTTTTTCCCATTAGATTTCCCTTGTGTTTTTGATTTCACATACTTTAGACAAGTAACAGTTTCCCAGTGTTCAGTAATGACTACAGAGCCAATACATTAGTGCCTGGGAGACGGGGGCCTTTTAAAGCACGGTCCTATCACGCTTTACTTCTTCATGGTGACTGCTCAGAATTACCTAAAACACCAAAAAACACAAAACAACAACCCACAAACATCTATTTCACCACAAACTAACACCACAATACCTCAGAAAAAATCCTCTGTACATAGTTCCTTCATTTTTAATCAAATTTAAAAATTCAACTGCACCCCATTGCATCATGGGAAAGCCTATGTCACAGATCACATGACACTGTGTGGGTCAGTGTGGGTTCCTATTATATATATTTAAAAGTACACAGTAAATATAAAGCAAGTGCCACAAAGGAGCTACACTAACTCACTAAAGAGCTCATGACAAACATGTAATTGATAGTAGAACAAATATTGTAAAATAAGCAAACTTTTGTAAAAGAGATTAAAAAGTAAACAGAAAAAATAAATAAATAAATTCCACTTATTTCCCTGAATACCCAGTTTTTCCCATTAGATTTCCCTTGTGTTTTTGATTTCACATACTTTAGACAAGTAACAGTTTCCCAGTGTTCAGTAATGACTACAGAGCCAATACATTAGTGCCTGGGAGACGGGGGCCTTTTAAAGCACGGTCCTATCACGCTTTACTTCTTCATGGTGACTGCTCAGAATTACCCAAAACACCAAAAAACACAAAACAACAACCCACAAACATCTATTTCACCACAAACTAACACCACAATACCTCAGAAAAAATCCTCTGTACATAGTTCCTTCATTTTTAATCAAATTTAAAAATTCAACTGCACCCCATTGCATCATGGGAAAGCCTATGTCACAGATCACATGACACTGTGTGGGTCAGTGTGTGTTCCTATTATATATATTTAAAAGTACACAGTAAATATAAAGCAAGTGCCACAAAGGAGCTACACTAACTCACTAAAGAGCTCATGACAAACATGTAATTGATAGTAGAACAAATATTGTAAAATAAGCAAACTTTTGTAAAAGAGATTAAAAAGTAAACAGAAAAAATAAATAAATAAATTCCACTTATTTCCCTGAATACCCAGTTTTTCCCATTAGATTTCCCTTGTGTTTTTGATTTCACATACTTTAGACAAGTAACAGTTTCCCAGTGTTCAGTAATGACTACAGAGCCAATACATTAGTGCCTGGGAGACGGGGGCCTTTTAAAGCACGGTCCTATCACGCTTTACTTCTTCATGGTGACTGCTCAGAATTACCCAAAACACCAAAAAACACAAAACAACAACCCACAAACATCTATTTCACCACAAACTAACACCACAATACCTCAGAAAAAATCCTCTGTACATAGTTCCTTCATTTTTAATCAAATTTAAAAATTCAACTGCACCCCATTGCATCATGGGAAAGCCTATGTCACAGATCACATGACACTGTGTGGGTCAGTGTGTGTTCCTATTATATATATTTAAAAGTACACAGTAAATATAAAGCAAGTGCCACAAAGGAGCTACACTAACTCACTAAAGAGCTCATGACAAACATGTAATTGATAGTAGAACAAATATTGTAAAATAAGCAAACTTTTGTAAAAGAGATTAAAAAGTAAACAGAAAAATAAATAAATAAATAAATAAATTCCACTTATTTCCCTGAATACCCAGTTTTTCCCATTAGATTTCCCTTGTGTTTTTGATTTCACATACTTTAGACAAGTAACAGTTTCCCAGTGTTCAGTAATGACTACAGAGCCAATACATTAGTGCCTGGGAGACGGGGGCCTTTTAAAGCACGGTCCTATCACGCTTTACTTCTTCATGGTGACTGCTCAGAATTACCCAAAACACCAAAAAACACAAAACAACAACCCACAAACATCTATTTCACCACAAACTAACACCACAATACCTCAGAAAAAATCCTCTGTACATAGTTCCTTCATTTTTAATCAAATTTAAAAATTCAACTGCACCCCATTTCATCATGGGAAAGCCTATGTCACAGATCACATGACACTGTGTGGGTCAGTGTGTGTTCCTATTATATATATTTAAAAGTACACAGTAAATATAAAGCAAGTGCCACAAAGGAGCTACACTAACTCACTAAAGAGCTCATGACAAACATGTAATTGATAGTAGAACAAATATTGTAAAATAAGCAAACTTTTGTAAAAGAGATTAAAAAGTAAACAGAAAAAAAAAATAAATAAATAAATAAATTCCACTTATTTCCCTGAATACCCAGTTTTTCCCATTAGATTTCCCTTGTGTTTTTGATTTCACATACTTTAGACAAGTAACAGTTTCCCAGTGTTCAGTAATGACTACAGAGCCAATACATTAGTGCCTGGGAGACGGGGGCCTTTTAAAGCACGGTCCTATCACGCTTTACTTCTTCATGGTGACTGCTCAGAATTACCCAAAACACCAAAAAACACAAAACAACAACCCACAAACATCTATTTCACCACAAACTAACACCACAATACCTCAGAAAAAATCCTCTGTACATAGTTCCTTCATTTTTAATCAAATTTAAAAATTCAACTGCACCCCATTGCATCATGGGAAAGCCTATGTCACAGATCACATGACACTGTGTGGGTCAGTGTGTGTTCCTATTATATATATTTAAAAGTACACAGTAAATATAAAGCAAGTGCCACAAAGGAGCTACACTAACTCACTAAAGAGCTCATGACAAACATGTAATTGATAGTAGAACAAATATTGTAAAATAAGCAAACTTTTGTAAAAGAGATTAAAAAGTAAACAGAAAAAAAAAATAAATAAATAAATAAATTCCACTTATTTCCCTGAATACCCAGTTTTTCCCATTAGATTTCCCTTGTGTTTTTGATTTCACATACTTTAGACAAGTAACAGTTTCCCAGTGTTCAGTAATGACTACAGAGCCAATACATTAGTGCCTGGGAGACGGGGGCCTTTTAAAGCACGGTCCTATCACGCTTTACTTCTTCATGGTGACTGCTCAGAATTACCCAAAACACCAAAAAACACAAAACAACAACCCACAAACATCTATTTCACCACAAACTAACACCACAATACCTCAGAAAAAATCCTCTGTACATAGTTCCTTCATTTTTAATCAAATTTTAAAATTCAACTGCACCCCATTGCATCATGGGAAAGCCTATGTCACAGATCACATGACACTGTGTGGGTCAGTGTGTGTTCCTATTATATATATTTAAAAGTACACAGTAAATATAAAGCAAGTGCCACAAAGGAGCTACACTCACTCACTAAAGAGCTCATGACAAACATGTAATTGATAGTAGAACAAATATTGTAAAATAAGCAAACTTTTGTAAAAGAGATTAAAAAGTAAACAGAAAAAATAAATAAATAAATAAATAAATTCCACTTATTTCCCTGAATACCCAGTTTTTCCCATTAGATTTCCCTTGTGTTTTTGATTTCACATACTTTAGACAAGTAACAGTTTCCCAGTGTTCAGTAATGACTACAGAGCCAATACATTAGTGCCTGGGAGACGGGGGCCTTTTAAAGCACGGTCCTATCACGCTTTACTTCTTCATGGTGACTGCTCAGAATTACCCAAAACACCAAAAAACACAAAACAACAACCCACAAACATCTATTTCACCACAAACTAACACCACAATACCTCAGAAAAAATCCTCTGTACATAGTTCCTTCATTTTTAATCAAATTTTAAAATTCAACTGCACCCCATTGCATCATGGGAAAGCCTATGTCACAGATCACATGACACTGTGTGGGTCAGTGTGTGTTCCTATTATATATATTTAAAAGTACACAGTAAATATAAAGCAAGTGCCACAAAGGAGCTACACTAACTCACTAAAGAGCTCATGACAAACATGTAATTGATAGTAGAACAAATATTGTAAAATAAGCAAACTTTTGTAAAAGAGATTAAAAAGTAAACAGAAAAAATAAATAAATAAATAAATAAATTCCACTTATTTCCCTGAATACCCAGTTTCTCCCATTAGATTTCCCTTGTGTTTTTGATTTCACATACTTTAGACAAGTAACAGTTTCCCAGTGTTCAGTAATGACTACAGAGCCAATACATTAGTGCCTGGGAGACGGGGGCCTTTTAAAGCATGGTCCTATCACGCTTTACTTCTTCATGGTGACTGCTCAGAATTACCCAAAAACACCAAAAACACAAAACAACAACCCACAAACATCTATTTCACCACAAACTAACACCACAATACCTCAGAAAAATCCTATGTACATAGGTCCTTCATTTTTAATCAAATTTAAAAATTCAACTGCACCCCATTGCATCATGGGAAAGCCTATGTCACAGATCACATGACACTGTGTGTGTCAGTGTGTGTTCCTATTATATATATTTAAAAGTACACAGTAAATATAAAGCAAGTGCCACAAAGGAGCTACACTAACTCACTAAAGAGCTCATGACAAACATGTGATTGAAAGTAGGACGGATATCGTAAAATAAGTCAACTTTTGTAAAAGAGATTAAAATGTAAATAGAAAATAAAATAATAATATATTCCACTTATTTCCCTGAATACCCAGTTTTTCCCATTAGATTTCCCTTGTGTTTTTGATATCACGGTAACACTTTATAATACTGGTCCATAGTTAATAGGTAACTAAGCAAGAACTAAGCAGTAACTAAGTAATAGTGCTTAGTAGATAGTACTGAACTAATGATTATAGTAGTTCACTATTAACTTCACATTAATTACTGAGACTTACATATCTCCCAGAGAACTACTTACCAATTATGTCTTCTTTATAGTAACTTTTTATTAAATACTGCTCAAATCAACATTAACTACTGAAAACCATTACATGCCACTTGGGAAACTATGAATTTAAATCAGTGTATACAAACAATGATTTGATTAGTGATGATATTAAAGGCATAGTTGAAGCCAGTGACACCATTTGTAGTAGTAGTAGTAACCTTAATTGCCTTATTACCCTCAGTATCTTCCAAATGTTAGCAACATATAGTAAAAAAAATACAGTGTGTATTAGTCTGCTTAATGCCATTTTTAAAGACAAAACATTAAAGTAAAGTATTACATGGTAGTCATTAATTATGTCCTCCAGAAGGCATCTTAGTTTTAATGATCATTGCCTTAATATTAAGCACCAACCTTTTTAAATGTTTATCTTCAGCTTTGCAGTCTTACAAAGACTTTAAGTGTGCACGATTAGGGTAATTGCGGTAATTTCACAGCACCGGACCGCTAGCCTCTATCAGTGTGTTTATCTGCTGCTGCAGGTTATTTGATCAGTGGTGATATTAAAGCCAGTGACACCATTTATCATATATTAACCTTACTTACCTTAGTATGCTCAATATCTTCTAAATGTTAGACACAAGTGCAGTAGTCTGCTTTACACCCATTTTATAATGTTCTGTCAGTGTGTTAAAGGTATTTACTGCAGATCACGTGACAGTATTATAAAGTGAGAAACATGGTAACTAATTAATAATTACTGAAGAATTACTGTCATGGTTGGTACAGAATTGCAGACATGTGCAGATACTGATAAAAATATATGTTTATTATAAAATAAACAGATGTAAACGTAGTCGATACAGAAACAATGGGTAATCACCAGTAAACACAGCAATGAAGGCAAAACCATACCATAAACGAGAAACAGTCCAGAGTTCATACACGAGAGATCCAATGTCAGAGGTAATCCAAGAGGCAGTAGTGAAAACACAGTCAAGGTAATACACAAACAATCCAGTATCAGAGGCAAAGGCAATAATCAGCGTCGAGAAAACAAAAGCAAGGTCATACACAAGATAAACTGAAGACAAGAGATATAGAACGCTTTGTAATGAGGAGAACCTACAATACGCGGCATGGGTGTTTGTCTGGCGTGCACCTTTATAGTGCCAGTAATCAGTATTCGGGACTTCCAGGAGGAAGCAGGTGAGGTGTCACGTGATCAGGTGAGTGCGTGATGTCAGCGGGTGGTGCATTCTGGGTAGTGTAGTTGTTGACCTGAGAACCTCCGTTAGAGCTTGGTGTGGAAGGGACAGAGGAGCTAACAGCACCAGACGTGACAGTACCTCCCCCCAAGGGAGTCGGAACGGAACCGGAACAGGGACGACCACGACGACGTCCACCCGACGGGCAGGGAGTACCGGCGGGAGGACCAGGCGTAGCCTCAGAGGTGCCGGACAGGCGGGGGTTGCGAGACTGGGAACCCCGACGCACCGGAGCTGAAGAAGAGAGTGAGCGCTTGGGACGCCCACGGGGTCTAGGAGCAGGCTTACCAGGGTGACGGGCATGAAATTCGGCCAGTAGAGCAGGATCCAGCACGTCACCGGCGGCAACCCAGCAACGCTCCTCAGGGCCGTAACCCTCCCAATCTATGAGGTACTGGAGCACACCGCCACGCCTGCGTGAATCCAGCACCTCTCGAACCGCATAGGTAGACGAATCCTCCCCCTCCACTGCCGCGGGCGGCAGGTCATCAGGAATACCCTCAGCAAGCGGACCTGGGACAAGAGGCTTGAGCAGAGAGACATGGAACGAGTTATGTACTCTGTACTGAGCAGGCAACTCAATCTTATAAGTTACCTCGTTAACCTGAGACAAAACCTTAAATGGGTCAATATACTTAGGCAGCAGTTTCCTACAGGCCCCCTCAAACCTCAAGTACCGGGTCGACAACCACACCCTGTCTCCGGGTTGGTATTGGGGGGTGGTACCACGGTGTCTGTCGGACTGCTACTTATACTTGCGTAAAACCTCTGAGATCTGCTGATGCGTCTCCTCCCACACCTGCTCACTCCGCTTCATCCAGTCGTCAACAGCAGGTATCTTAGTGGACGACGCTGTCCACGGAGCCAACGGAGGCTGATAACCCAGAATGCACTGAAAGGGAGTGAGACCAGACGTGGAGTTAATTAGGGAGTTTTGGGCTATCTCAGCCCAAATCAGATACTGCGACCATTCTGTAGCATGTTTAAAGCAGTATAATCTTAAAAATTTTCCTAACTCCTGGTTTACTCTCTCACATTGACCGTTGCTAGTGGGGTGAAACCCAGAAGTGAGACTCACGTGTACACCTAAGTGTTCAAAGAACGATTTCCATACCCGGGAAGTAAATTGAGGACCTCTATCTGACAAAATGTCCTCCGGGACCCCAAAATGTCTGAAAATGTGTGTGTATATAGTAGGGTTGCAACGGTATGAGATTTTCACGGTATGATAACCGTCTCAGAAAATACCGCGGTATCACGGTTATCACGGTATCACAGTTTGTTACATATATTATTAAACTGACCCTTAAAGAAATTACAACAAAGTTTTTTGTTCAATTAACTATTTATTGTAGAAACTACACCATCAGGTGAAGGAAACCATGTTTTTCCACTACTCTTAAGGGCAGTGTATACATAAATAGTTGATATATAACCAGATCCTGCAGAAAGAGGGGATTTATTTCTGACATGATCCTCACAATAGAGATTTCTATTTTAAGGCTTTCATACCTTAAAACCTTCAACATATGAAAAACAGGCACGTCAGAATTTGAAAATGAACGCATGTAAATGAATGGCGTCTTTCACATCCAGTCCCGCGAGCACCTTTACACGGACACGTGAATCCATCGTAGCACGCACTTCACGCCTGTACCTGCGTGCCCAAATTTCGGATAACTCAGCGCTTTTGCGGGCGCTTACCGCATGGGTTATGCACGACTACAAAGAGGTTTTATTTAGGTTCAGATTAAAATTATAAACTAAACACATACTTAGCGCTGCACAGCGGGGTGGTGTTTTCGAAGATGGAGAACAGGTTTGATGTATTTCCTCCTTTAGCTGTGACTTTACGGCTACATTGATTACAAGCTTGTTGATTACAAGATTACAAGTCTGTTTGCAGGCTGTTTGAATGAGCGAAATATGATCAGAATTATGTTAATTAACACTAACATAGAAGCATAGAACTATTAAAATGATTTTTAAGAACAGCTAAACACAGTGGAGAAGTTCGGAGAAGTTCACGTGCGAGAGAGAGACACAGAGAGAGAGAGACAAGAGAGTGTGAGAGAGAGAGAGAGAGAGAGAGAGAGAGAGAGAGAGATTTGCGTGTTCTGATATGAGCTACTCACAGGTAAAGATTCTCTTTTATCTCCTCGTGCTCATATTTTAGTCCAATACATAATTCTGCAGTTTCTCAGTGTTTTCTGTCGTATTTTGCGGCTAGCGCGAGCGCTTACAACTAACACCGCGGGCCGCGAGGTGCAGCTGCGCTGCCGCTGTTATGCCGAATCCGACTCCCTGCTCAATCCGACTCCCGCTTCGCAGACCGAATCGGCACAACACCTCCCGCTGTAGAACTGCAGGAGTGAAAACAGCGCTCATAAATGAGTTAGTTAAGTTTCACTTTCAGTTTTCGTTATTTGGTTCGTTTTCATTAACAATAATAATTGGTTACTTAGCAACATTGTGATTATCACACCAGAGCTTTATTTAAAAATAAAATATATAATTAAAAAACAGATGCCTACATCTCAGACTATTTTCTGGGTCAGGTCTGGTTCGGGCAGAGAATCTAAGCTCTAGTCTGATGCACTTTCTGTCGTTCTCACCGCTGTGTGCTGAGTAGCTGAAGCGGAGCAGAGTTGCGCATGCGCGGGGGAGTTTCTCCGCTGGCTTGCGTTTTACCGGTAATAAGCAAACACACACGGTATGATAACCGTGCATTTTAATACCACGGTATACCGTGAAACCGGTTACCGCTGCAACCCTAGTATATAGCTTGAGCTGTCTGAAGAGCATTAGGTAGTGCAGAAAAAGGGATAAATGTAACCCCCCTAGAAAATCTGTCTACTACTGTAAGGATAGTAGTGTAACCTTCAGATTCGAGTAAATCTGTAACAAAATCTACAGCAATGTGTGACCATGGTCGTTCAGGAACAGGCAGAGGACATAGTTTACCAGCTGGAAGGGTTTTGGGTGTTTTGCATTGTGCGCAGACTGAACATGAAACTACGAAAGCTTGAATGTCAGCTCGCATGGTTTCCCACCAATACCGAGCTGAGATTAGTTGTAGCGTACGTGTAACACCAGGGTGACCAGAAGTAAGGGCAGCATGTGCCCAGCCAATGAGTTGATTGCGAAATTGTTTGGGTACATAAATCTTGTGAGGAGGACAACCCTCCGGAGGTTGTGTGTTAGCCAGACTCTGCTGAATGAGGTCATCTAGTTCCCATCTAATAGCTGCTACTCTAACAGTGGGTGGCAGAATGTGTTCAGGCTGGGAAGCGCGGCATGTGTCGTCAGGAGAACTAAAAACACGGGATAAGGCATCAGCCTTAGCATTACGATTACCTGGACGAAACGAGATAGAAAAATTGAAGCGAGAGAAAAACAATGACCAACGAGCTTGACGGGGGTTTAGGCGTTTAGCTGTACGGAGATATTCTAGGTTCTTGTGATCAGTTAGAACGGTGAATGGATGTGCAGCACCTTCCAGCCAGTGACGCCACTCCTCTAGAGCCAGTTTAACAGCCAGCAGCTCTCTATCCCCTATCCCATAATTACGCTCCGCTGGTGACATTTTCCGCGAGAAAAAGGCTATGGGATGTAGTTTAGGCGGTGAACCGCTGCGTTGGGAGAGAACTGCTCCTATGCCAGTATTAGAAGCATCGACTTCAACTACAAAGGGTAGGTCAGGATTAGGATGTTTGAGAATGGGGGCAGAGACAAAGGCGGCTTTTAACTTCTGGAAAGCTTGGTTAGCTTCAGGGGACCACTTAAGAATTTTGGTGGCATTCTTAGTGAGTGCTGTAAGTGGGGCAGCTACACTGCTAAAGTTTCGTATGACATGCCTGTAAAAATTCGCAAACCCTAAGAAACGTTGGAGGTCTTTGATGGATTGGGGAACAGGCCAACTAGTTACGGCGTCTACCTTAGAGTCATCCGTGAGAACTCCCTGGGAGCTGATGACATAGCCGAGAAATGCGACTCGCTGAAGGTGGAACTCGCATTTCTCGGCTTTAGCATAGAGATTGTTCTCCAATAGCCTTTGAAGAACCGAACGAACGTGCTGAACATGAGATTCAAGATCGGGGGAATAAATCAAAATGTCGTCTATAAAAAGAGTGACATGTTTACCAATCATGTCCCTAAATACGTCATTCATGAAAGACTGAAATACTGCGGGGGCGTTAGCGAGACCATAGCTCATAACTAGATATTCGTAGTGGCCATTAGTGGAGGTGAACGCTGTTTTCCACTCGTCCCCCTCCCTAATGCGGATCAAATTATACGCACTACGCAGATCGAGCTTGGTAAAATAAGAGGCCTGACGTAGCTGCTCGAGAGCACAAGGAATGAGGGGCAAAGGGTAAGCAAATTTCTTAGTGATGGCATTCAAACCTCTATAATCAATACAGGGTCTCAGTCCCCCGTCCTTTTTCTTTACAAAGAAAAACCCTGAACCGACAGGGGACTTTGACGGCCGAATGAAACCCTGAGCTAACGCTTCGGTAACATAATCATTCATAGCCTTTTCCTCATCGAGAGTGAGGGGGTAGACTCTAGCTTTGGGTAGGGTGGCACCCTCCACTAGGTCGATAGCACAATCATAAGAGTGATGCGGAGGTAATTTTGTAGCGTTATCCTTGCTAAACACCTCTAAAAAATCTGAATATTAAGCGGGTATAACAATGGGATCAGAAACCTCAGGACTTTCTACAGAAGTGGACTGAATGATAAGACTATCCCAGGCTAAACAATGTTCATGACAGTGAGAAGACCAAACCATGATATCCCCATCGCGCCAGGAGACAGTGGGATCGTGGGTTTTCAGCCATGGCATGCCCAGGATAACAGGATGCTCGGTGCAGGGAAGCACGAAAAGTGGCAGTTCCTCAAAATGAAGAGCGCTGGCTTGCAGGGTGATGGGTAGTGTCTGTAGAGTCACTGGTTTGGAGCGAACCATCTTCCCGTCCACAGCATGGATGGATAAGGGACGCAGAAGTTCTCGGGTGGGTACGTTATGCTCCTTAACCAGGTCCAGACTAATGAAGTTCCCTTCCGACCCGGAATCTACAAGCGCTGAGACAGAGAGCATACCATCAGGCAATACAATATTTACTGGCAAAGAGAAACATTTGGAACGAAGAATTGTGTTTTGCTTACGTACCAGGTTAGCGCGTGGAGTGTCCCAGGGCTGGAGCTTTCACAGGTCGGGTCAGGAGACCACACTCAGCCTTGAAATGACCGGCCTCCCCACAATAAAGGCACAGGCGAAGCCGGATCCGGCGCTGTCGCTCCTCTGGAGTTAGCCAGGTTTTCTGGATGTCCATGGGCTCTGGGACAGACAGCGCAGCTTTCTCTGGTGTGGGGGCGCGGGGCAGAGTCACAGGAGTGGGTAGAGCGCGAGGGCTGGTCTTGGGGCGGCGTGAGAGAAGTTGATCCAACCGGATAGATAGTGAGATGAGCTGGTCCAAGGTTAGCGAGTCATCTCTGCAGGCTAACTCCCTCTGTATATCTGGGTTGAGTCTGCATCTGAATACGTTTATCAAAGCTGCGTTATTCCAACCACTACCAGCTGCGAGAGTGCGGAACTCCAAAGCGTAGGAAGCCACCGGCTTCTGACCTTGCTTGAGAGCCAGCAAAAGTTCTCCATTAGACTGTCCATAGCGAGAATGATTAAAAACCGAGCGAAAAATAGTCAAAAAATCAGTGTAACTAGCCCCTGAAACTTCCTCCCAAATAGCTGTTGCCCACTCTAGTGCCTTACCAGAAAGCCGGGAGATAATAAAACCGATCTTAGCATTATCGGTTGTGGGTGGTGAATTACTGAAAAACACGGAGCATTGTAAAAGAAAACCGCTGCATTTTTCCGGATTCCCATCAAAAAATCTCCGGTTTAGACACGGAAAAACCAGGCACAGAGGATTTAGCGTTGGGCATAATGGTGTTTGCTAAAGGGCTAGGGCTAGGCTCAGTTAAGCCTCTGAGGTGAGCTAGCAGCTCAGTAAGTTGTTGCTGCTGCGTGGTTTGCTGGCGGGCTAGCTCTGAAACAGCTTGGGTCACACCAGCGAGCGTTTGCTGGTGCTGACCGAGTAGCCTCCCCTGGTTGGCTAAACCAGATTTAATAGCCTCAGTATCCGCTATCTGATCTTGTACGGCCGCGTATTCTGTCATGGTTGGTACAGAATTGCAGACACGTGCAGATACTGATAAAAGTATTTGTTTATTATAAAATAAACAGATGTAAACGTAGACGATACAGAAACAATGGGTAATCACCAGTAAACACAGCAATGAAGGCAAAACCATACCATAAACGAGAAACAGTCCAGAGTTCATACACGAGAGATCCAATGTCAGAGGTAATCCAAGAGGCAGTAGTGAAAACACAGTCAAGGTAATACACAAACAATCCAGTATCAGAGGCAAAGGCAATAATCAGCGTCGAGAAAACAAAAGCAAGGTCATACACAAGATAAACTGAAGACAAGAGATATAGAACGCTTTGTAATGAGGAGAACCTACAATACGCGGCGTGGGTGTTTGTCTGGCGTGCACCTTTATAGTGCCAGTAATCAGTATTCGGGACTTCCAGGAGGAAGCAGGTGAGGTGTCACGTGATCAGGTGAGTGCGTGATGTCAGCGGGTGGTGCATTCTGGGTAGTGTAGTTGTTGACCTGAGAACCTCCGTTAGAGCTTGGTGTGGAAGGGACAGAGGAGCAAACAGCACCAGACGTGAAAATTACTTTAGATCATATCACAGTATTATAAAGTGAGAAACATGGTAACTAATTACTAATTACTGAGGAGTTAATGCAGATCATGTCACAGTATTATACAATGATAAACATTGTAAATAAATACTATAATTAACACACATTTAACCTAGCTAACTAACACACACATTTAACCTAGCTAACTAACACACACACATTTAACCTAGCTAACTAACACACATGCATGCACACATTTAACCTAGTTTACTAACACATATAACCCAATTAACTAACACACAAATAACTTATCTAGCTAAAGCTAACTACACACACAACTTAGCTTACTTAGCTAGCTAACTAAAACACATATAAACTAGCTAAATTAGCTAACGCTAACAACACATCCTACAGTAGGGTGACCAAACGTCCGTATTTCCCAGGACATGTCCTTATTTCACGTCCTGTCCCGCGCGTCCTGTTTTTTTTTTTTAAGAAAGTGAGGCAATGTCCTGGTTTTTAAATGACCTTCATTGTACCAGAGAGCAGTAGACAGCGTGACTGTCAGCGTGGAGCCCTCACAGTAAGAGCACACACACAACGCTCCACCCCTCAAATAGTGAACTACTATAATCATTAGTTCAGTACTATCTACTGAGTAGTTACTCAGTACTCCCTGGTAGTTAATAGGAAATATTTAGGTGTTAATGCAGCACTATTACTTATTACTGTTACTGCTTAGTTCCTGCTTAGTTACCTATTAACTATGGAACAGTATTATAAAGTGTTACCGCTAAAAGAATGAAAATTAATCAACAGTGCTCCACTGAGGATAGCAGCACAAGTTTCAAAAGGAGCACGGGTTCAGCCATATTGTTTTCAAATAACTGTTAAAGTATCGTACTGTGGTATAAATTTGTGGTTAAATAGTGTTATTTCTAAAAATAGCATATAACTGTAATGTAGGACTCTTGGTGTGATACCCTTAAATTAACAGTATGATTCTGTTGTAAAAAAAATTAGTTCATTACCTTTCCTGACAGCTATAACTACAGATACTGCCTGCAATGTATTGTTTTCCTGTAATGTAAAAAATGTATTGCTTGTAGTCTTATTAAATTAACAATTTGTCCTACCACACAATTTTTTAAAAGTTGATTTTACTTGGGTTGAGAGAATTTGAGAAATGGATTGCCCTGAGAAAGTAAAGTAAAAAAATAACTATTATTTTTCAGGTTTTATTTACCTAATGTCTACTATTTAAGTTTGTTATTTTTATATGAAGTTGTATTTACTCTTAGTTTATTTGCCCCTAAATATGACCTATTAATTCAGACCAATGGCTAACATGTATCTTCATGCTTCCATCCAAAATGTTAACACAAAGAATTACTTCTAAAATACATACGTTTTACAGTATTTTTATTTTAACCAGATATTACCTTTTAAAACTGGCTGTTAATATACAGCCATGATTTGTTTTACAGTTAAGAGCTGTTTTATGTGAATAACTGTGTATATACTGCTGAAAATGGCCTGATTAATTTTGCCTTTTTTACTGTGAATTTGGTCTGAAGGAAATAAGTTGCAGATTTAGCATCTTGCTTTGTCAGATAAAAAAAAATGTGCCACTACATTACTTTTTCCTAAAAATAGTTGATTCAGCAAATGTACAAAAAAAATCATGGTACTTTCACTACTGTAAATATAAGTATATTTGAAGGCAAATGCTCTTTGTAATTGTTTTCATGTGGAGGTCCACAGGGAGGACTTCACTTTTGCCCTGGGTATCATCTCTACATTTATTTAAGTATGAACAATGTTTTCTGCGTTTGTTTCACCACTTCTGTTTTCACAGAGCCCCAAAAAGTTCATTATCACCACAACAATAAGTGTATCACAGTCTGGTGTTCCTGTGTTTTTGTTCTACTAGAGCAAGACCCAGTTTATTACAAAACACGTCTTTTTCACAGCACAAGAAGTGTTACAGGGATTATGTAATAAAGCTAGAGAGTACAAGCACACGTCTTCAGTTCCTTGG
Source organism: Astyanax mexicanus (assembly GCF_023375975.1). NCBI lineage: Eukaryota > Metazoa > Chordata > Actinopteri > Characiformes > Acestrorhamphidae > Astyanax > Astyanax mexicanus. The sequence continues at coordinate 31,231,040 of NC_064412.1, forward strand.
GGCTCAGACATGGTGTGCTTCTTCACAAAAACTCAGTAAATTAAACACGTTTTATTTTATCACCTACTGTGAAATACAGTGCCTTGAAAAAGTATTCATACACTTTTTCCACATGTTTTATGTTACACTGATGAATTTAAATGCATTTTACTGGGGTTTTGCTAGACCAACACAAAATAGCAAGTAATTGTATTTTACAAATATTAATCTGGAAAGTGTGTCATGCATTTGAGTCAATACTTTGTTTTTATGGGGTAGGTCTTTACCAGCTTTGCACATGTAGAGACTGATTTGTTTTGGCTGATTCCTCCTGGTAAAATAGCTCAAGCTCGTAGCTGAACCATTCTACTGTTATTCGGGCTTTATGGTGAGGGTCATTGTCTTGCGGGAAGGTGAACCCCTGCCCAAATCTGAAGTCTTTTGTAGTCTCTAACACTTTCTTTCAGGACTGCCCTGTGTTTATCTCCTTCCAACTTCCCATCAACTCTTAATGACTTCCTGTCAGCCATGTGTTAGGTGTAGGTTTGCAGTTGGTTTTTTCGTTTCAGATGAAGCATTGAACCGGGCTCTGTGAGACATACTCCACAACTTTATCACTGACCTGTGGTGTGTTCAATAATGCTCTCTAACAAACCATAGAGGCCATCACTGAACAGCTGTAATTATAATAAGACTAAATTACACACAGATATGCTCTATTTACTAAAGGTGACATCTGAAGCTAATTGGTTAACTGGGTTTTTTTTTTTAGATGCATCGGAGAACAGAGGTCTGAATACAAATGTATGCAAGACTGTAAAATTTTTCACTTCACACTTACTCACTGTCCCAATAAAATAAATGTATATTTGTGTGTGTAACAAACAAAGTTCAAGGGCTTTGGATACTTGTGTGTATATAAAAATGTATTTAAAAACTGGTATAACTCCAACATGAATAATCTGCGTGAAACAGTGACTGAAATGCCTGACATTACCTTTAAGCAACAGGACCAACCACATAGGGTCACTGCCCACCAGGGGGTCATATGCCTTTTGGATGTAAAGACTGACCATCCATCCATCCATCCATCCATCCATCCATCCAATATCAACCTATTTCTATTGATTTTTTTCTGATATTATTTGAGTATATCTTTCAGTTGGGATGTGTAATACGGCAAAAAATATAGTTATATACAGTACCAGTCTTCTGAAAGTTTGGACACACTTTCTCATTCATATTTTTTTCTTTTTTTCCTAAAATGTAAATTTAATACTGAAGTCATCCAGACTATAAAGGAAGACATAAGGAATCATGTAGTAAACTTAATACTCTGTGAAGCATTTGCTGTGAGGTTCCTGAGGCTGGTAACTCTGATTAACTTATCCTGTGTGAGAGAGGTAACTAATGGTCTTCCTTTCCTGGGGTGGTGCTGATGAGAGCCAGTTTTTATATTTTAATGTTTTTGATGGTCTTTGCAGCTGCACTTGAGAATACTTTCAAAGTTCTTATATTTAATTTATTTTTATTTTTTTTAGATTGACTGACCTTAATTTCTTTAAGTAGTTCTTGCCATAATGTGGGTTAGAACATTACTTAACAGGGCTATTCACTGTATACCAACTGTACTGATGCTCTCAAACACATTAAGAGGCAAGAAATTCAAGTAAGTAACTCTTGATAATTCAGCACAGCTGTTAACTGAAAGTCATTCCAGGTGACTCTACTTCATATAGCTGACTAAGAAAATCCAGCCAAGATGTGCAAAGCTGTCAAGTAAGAGGTGCTACTTTAAAGAATCTAAAATATAACACATGTTTAACACTTTTACTAAATAATTCCATATGTTTTCTTCATAGTTTGGATGATGTTAGGATTAACATACAATGTAGAATATGTTTAAAAAATAAGTTAAAGCCGGAGGCCACATTTCTTCTGTGCCCAGCACAAGTATAATTACAATGGCTAATAATTATCTAAAATATAAGAAAACCCTCTATATCTAAAAGTGTTACTTTAACACCATCTAGTGGTAATTTCTGGAAAATATCTGTTGTGACTGCACAAGATCTGTGTGGTGTTTTGGAGATCTATTCTGAAGAATTTTAAGAAATTACTGTTCATTTGCTGCCCAACATATACACCCCTTTGACAGTGTTATTTATTTATTGTTAGGAATGAAATTACACTTATATAGGGCCTTTCTAGATAAGTTTCACCCCTTGGCCCTACCAACTACCCCTACCTCTTCCCTTGGAACTGAGTAACAAGGGGAAGGGTTGAAATCCTCCTCCTAAGCATTGTATGATTTCAGAAAGGGGGGAGATGGTGCAGAAATGAATTATTATTGTACATTTCTTAATTTCTCTGTGAAGGGAAGCTGAAATTAGCTTTGATTAGCTTTTATTTTATTTTTCAGTTCCGCCTTAAATGCTGCAGCCCTTGTCATCTGTTGCACCGTTTAAGGTGGAACAGGAAAGTTAGATGAGGTAGCTACTTCATTGTTATGAAGAATTCGGCAATAAAACATTGAAACTACACATTAAACTGTGGTAGTATAGTGTTAATTGTCACTTTTAACAAGGAAAATACTTACATTTATGAGTTTCTTACCAGTGATTCTCATAACCATTTTCGTTTAAAGTGTGAATCTGAGAAACCTCCGTTTGAAGGGCTAACAAGCCCCTCTAACCTAACAGGAGACACCTCTACCCCTCGACGTGCATGCGCAGAACAGAGGAGTAAGGGGTAGGGCCAAATGTGATTGGGCCTTACACTCAGCATTCATCCACACCCGCACTGATAAAAAAAAAAAACAGCAGCCAATCACACACTGCATACTCTCAACAGAAAACGACCGTCCACCTGACGAAGCACAGCACTGACCAATACACAAACACACACAAAGTATCCAAATTTACCTTTTTCCATATCCACGTTTTTGACTGTGGGAAGAAACTGGAGCTCCTGGTCAGGGCTGGACTGGTAATCTGGCATACCGGGCATTTTCCCGGGGGGCCGACAGTCTTCAGGGGCCGATACAGTTGGATTCTTTTCTAAGGGCGTTTTCACACCAGCACTATTTGGTCCGGTTAAAACGAACTCTGGTCCGTTTGTAACTTTAGTGCGGTTCGATTGAGCAGGTGTGAAAACAGTAATCGCACTCAGGTGCGGATCAAAAGAACTGGACCGAGAGCAGCTAGAGTCAACTCTGGAGTGGTTCACTTGTGGTGAGAACGTGATCCGGTCTCGATCAGATCCAGCTATTAAATATAAGCCATTTATTTGAGCTAAACTGCTGATAAAGCAAGCACAGTTTAAACTGATATATTAGCCAGATAACGCTAATTACCACAGCTGTGAACACTGTGTCCATGCACTCGCCATCTGCGCTGCATTCACTGCTCACAGCCACGTGACTCTGTTTATTATGTATAAATCTGCGCTGCACGTAGAAACACTGTGTGTGAAAGTGCAGCGTTTCAGCGTTCAGTGTTAAAGCACAGATATTTGCGCTGAAACACAAAATCTTCTCGCTGTATTTATTTTTTTCGTATATTTATATTTAACGTACTCCCGTGTCAGACAGCTCTGACCAATCAGAGGACACAGGCTGCTGGCGTGCTTTATTGATGCGCATTTTGGTGCGTTTACATTTATGCCTATGTGAAACCAGACCGAACAGAGCGAGAAAATGCTCCAAGTAAACGAACTCATTAACTGATTCGGACCAGAGAAAAGAACTACAGGTGTGAAAACGCCCTAGACCTTTTTCCTTTTTTCTAAGAGACCGGCCCACAATTTATAGGGGGCGGCCCATTGGACAGTAAACTGAACCAATCAGAAAGTAGAACGAAAGCGGCCCCACCCTCTCTCTGCGTGGTCCGCTGTCACTCCCACTATGTTCAGTGTTGAGCGCCTATGTTAAAGGAGAGGCAGAGTGGAGAAACAGAAGCGGCAGAAAGCTGGTGCTGAGAAATTACGCGTGAAGTTTTACTGTAGCTGCTACAAAATGTGTAAAAATCACAGACATGTTTGCTGCTGGAGCCTCCGTGTCCTCTGTAGATGAAGACAGCCGTAGACATAGAAACTGAGGAACTTTGAGGTGATGGGGTAACGTTAGCTCTATTACATGAGAATGATGAGCAATGGCAATTGATTAGTATCAATAATAATTGGTTTGCATACTTCACAATATCTGGCAGCCACGCCCCCTTATTCTGATAAAATAGCAAACGGTCAAGACTGAGAAGTGCTGGATGAGCAGCAAGCGTCCATTTTAGGCAACAATATAGCATTTTAGATATATTTACATATTTAGGTTAAAGCTGTGTTGAAAGGCTGCATAGTAGTTTAAATTTGTAGCCTCTATGCTGCGGTTCAACATGTTTTGAAAAGCACCCAAACAAGTGAAATAACAGATTTTAAAACTGATAAATGATAATAGCTTTGCAATTTAAGCATGACTAAAGTAACTGTAAAAAGTATAAAAGTAATATTAGCAAAAGGTATGCCCACACTGAATAAGAGTAAAACAGGGTCAAATGCTTTTAAGACATAGTTGCGTTGCATGAATTCATAAAGCAGCCCTGTTTGTAGCCTGATACAAATACATGCTATAGCTGTTAAAAGGAAGAGGCAGCTTTAACCTAAACAATTAGTACCGAGCTGTTATATCAGAGAAATTCTGAAAATACATATTAGAGATGATTTTAATAAAAAGGATAAAAAATTACCGTAATTTAACTACACAGAGCAGATAAAAATGGTGGAGTTAACAATAGACACTAAACTTCTTATATTTAATATGTTGAGGATACATTATGCTTTTTGATTTTTTTTTGTCCCAGTCAAGCCCTGCTCCTGGAGGAAACCCACACAGACACAAACATAGAATTTCCTTCCAGGGACTTCAATCAAAATACCCAGTGCTCGGACGCGAACATGCTAACCACTAAACGAAAATGCCACCCAAATCAATTATGGCTGATTGGTGAAAAAACAAAACAGCAAAAAGGGGAGAGCTGTGTTACAAAACAAAAAAAAGTTTAATTACTGACGAAATACCACATAAAAAAAGAAAAACGCTGATATCTTCCAAAAGATTTTAATGTGTACATCGCAAAAGACACAGAAAATGTTACCAAGCATGAAGCAACAGTTGTATACAGCGATACAATTTGTCCTCATTATTTTCTATCTGAAATATTCATGTACCAAGGCCATGAACCTGCATGTGAGGTGAACACTGAATTTAACACCCTACCTACACAGTGTGTACAGAAACGCTCCTCAGCAACATGGACTAAAAAGGAGAATCACTGATAAACTCTTCAACTCACTCCCAGGCTTAATGTGCACAGTGTGGAGTACAGATGTGTCAGTACAGATTCAAGATTGACATATTTTTCTGCTGTTAATAAAGATCCTAGCCCCACTCTCAACCAATATCCAATTAGAATAAGTCTGAATTTGGACCAACACCAAAGCTCAGTTCAGGTAAATAACAGGCAAAAGATCCATGAAAGAACATGCCTGTTCTTAAGCACAGCTTTGTTTTTACTGCAAAATAAATTCTCAATTGTGCCAACTGTTGGGACATCAAAAAAGGACAGATTTAGTAATTCCACCCCTAGACAAAAAGGTGGAGAGAGAAAAAAATATCAATCAAAATAATAATTCAATCAGTCAGATCGCAAGCAATCCAACAACCAAAACAGGAAGCTTGGCTACTGCAGATTGTGGATCATCTCCTCTTTGGCGATGAGGTGGGTGGTTTTGTTGACGAGGGACATGAGAGAGTTCAGTTTGTGGGACCAGTCGTTCAGCAGATCGTTGGGGTCTTTGGGCCTCTGGAAATTGATGATACCTGCCAGACGGTCAACTTTAGCATAGATGGTCTTGTTCACGACCAGGTTGGACAGAAACTCCTCCGACTCCTAAGGAGCACAAATTAACAGAAATGTATTTATTAGGGATTAACGGAAATAGAACGCACCATTAATACAGGATTTCATTAAATTTACCACTTTTTTTTACCACTGAATAAAACCCTAAATGCATTTGCTTTACTGCTTTTCAAACAAAAGCAAAACTACAATTTAAAAATATTTATAAAACACTTTACATTTCTAATATCTAAACAATTACCCGAGTGATAGCTGTGCTATTCAAGTTCAAAGATAAGATAGAATAACATTATATTATAAATTATTTGGTAGTTTCGGTTATTTTTCCATTAAAAAAACAATAGTGTGTTTTCACCCATTTTCAGCTGACAAATATTTGGGTGCATCCCTAGTATTCAAGCATATAAGCTAAGCAACCAAGACTACTTACAGAGGTTTGGGCGATATGGCCCTAAAATAATATCACAGTATTTTTTGCAAAAACAATATAATTACACACAGAATTAAAAAAGATATTTAAACAATACACTACTACAAAAACAACTCATATATTATTGCATATAATATGATATAGTACATGCCTAATTGATCATTTCTTTCGACTGTAAGAGAAGTCAAGGATCCTACATGTCATGATATTAATAATGCACTCCATATATCCAAGATTGAAGTGAAATAAATGATACTGGACAGATATAATCGGTCTCAACTAGATATTTAATGGGAAATGAGAACAGTGTAAATTTCTCATTTTGCTACAAACACCAAAACATATATACATTGATCGCCCATATGGCCCTAAAATAATATTACAGTATTTCAGGGTGTTTTTTCATCTACGCAATCAGACACAAGGCATGCGGAACAGTTCTCCATAAACAAACTTGAACTTACATCAATGGAAAGGTCAAGCAGTCCAGCCATCCTCTTCATTGTGATTCTTGTGTAATACTTGGCCATAATCCGTATGTTCTATAAAACATAAAACAGAAGCCAGTTTAAATACAATTAATCTAAATGTATTAACAAAAAGTGTATTGTACTGAAGAAAAGAATATTGTTAAACTCACATGTTCTACTACTCTGTTTTTGAGGTCCTGCCATCTCTTCTCTCCCTCCTCTGAGTAGGTAAAGACATCAGTGGCAGGGCTGTCTGGAGACCCCTCACGCAGCTCCTTCCCATAATCCTCCACCAGAGAGGACCAGCGCATTAGCTCCATGGTGGTGAACTGCTTCAGAAGGTCCCTATTAGAAAAACGAAAGAAAACTTGAGATGAGGCTACGTAGCTTACCATTTGGTTAGGTGCAACTTCCAATTAGGTAATTATATATATATATATATATATATATATATATATATATATATATATATATATATATATATACACACATTATATATATATATATATATACACTATACAATATTATGCAATTTGTAGTGTAATATTTAAAAAGACTTAACAGTTGTCACCAACAATCTTAGTCAAAAAAGGATTTTAACAGATATTAATATTAAATGAGTCTCTTTAGCACTACCTTTAATCACATAAAAACTATCAGGATCTCCGGTCATGTTACTTACTTGTATTTGGGGATTTCTTCAAGTTTCTTGTCTGTGCTGATTCGATGAACCAGATCAGACTGTTCATTGTCATAAGGAGACAGAACTACGTACAGAACCACACTCTTTAGGGCCTGAAGCAGAACATTAGACAGGTTAAATAAACAGAGAACAAAAGGAGTAAGAGCATCGGCATATTCAAAACTCAGATCAGCTTATATTAAGAACAATGAAGCTTTTCTCTTAGGTGCACCTCCTTAGAATGTTATTGTTTTCTACTAAGTTTTTGATTCTGAACCAAAGACTGGTCATCAACTTCTCTGAATTACTACATTACCTACCTGCTGCCATTTGGAGCTGTCCTCCAGGATGCAGGGAGTGTCATAAATGGCTCGGTAATGTTTGCAGATGGACAGGTAAGACCCTTCATGCTGGTCCACTTGAATCATTAGATTGTAGTACTTCAACTTGGACTCCTATGAGCAACCAAGACAAGACGTCATCAGTTTATTTAATGAAAGGGATTAAATTCAAGCAAATAACAATACAGTACAAAACAGTATTTTTTTCCCCCCACTCGGGTTGCCCCCTAATAGTCAGCTAAACAAAAACAGTCTGAGTACCGCCAGTTCACTAAGACTCTTTAAGATGATAGTTAAGTGCTTTCTTTTTGTGTTTAAAAAAAATATATAAATAACAAGGAAGACATTTAATGAAAAATTACAAATAATGAGAAATAATTTTATTTTAGCACTGGAATTATAGCACATGGAATTACTTTTGAGTACAAATTCCCCCACCCCCCCCCAAAACTCAATTCCCTCAACCAACCCCCGTTAACTAAATATTTTGAAAATTTGATATCTGTAATTTTAACGATAATGATAATAAGCAACATTTAGCAATACTCAAAAATGGTCAAATGCTTTAGCTTATCAGCTTATATGGCCTCTTTAATGGTTTATGTTAGGACGACTCTGCCTGTGTCTTTAGCATGTAAGTGTTTCTTGAAAATCGGACCCTGGTCTCATATCAGCACATTTAGAACCATTACTCAGGCTAATGTCAGTCTAAACAGAGCCTAATGGACTCACCTCAGTGCCCTCCTCCTGGAAGAACTTAGTGTTGATCTTCTTGCTGATGATCTGAGTGCGGATGTAGTCTTTAACAGCGATGCACAGCCTCATCTGCTCCAGAATAAACTCCACCTTCTCCTTCTTCTCCATGGAGCCATACGTTTCCACCTACAGAAGAGAACAGATGACAATTATTGAGACCACAGAAAACAGGCTCAAAGAGAAACAAACAAAAAAAATCCTTAATATTCTAAAAAGCATGGTAATATCTTCTTCAGGCACATCTGTATAATAAAAGGTTCATGTCCTGCAATCATACCTTAAAATCTTATCAAAAATTCACTATTTCTTACAACTATTCACAGAGTGTGAAGACTCACACCCCATTAAAATACAATTATAGGCATTGTGAGGGGTTTTCATCCCAGGTAAATGGATGTGAAGGTGTTTTTGAACTTTATATACCCAGTATAAAACAAGGATCCAGACTCACCTGTAGCTCCTGAAGAATGGATGCAGCCTCTTTCACCTCTCCACTCTGTTCTTTAATGTTGGCAAGTGTCTTAGTGAGCCTGGCACGCTCAATCTCCACATAGATCTATATTAGACAAACAAACAATCAGACAAATCTACAGTAAATAGCCAAAAAAATTAATGCAAGCGTAGAGGGGAGTATAACATATTTAAGAACATTAGCACAGCAATGACTTTGCAAATCCAGCTGTGGAAGTCAACCAGAACAGACCTTTCCAGCTGTGACGGTTCGAAGCGTGTCGATGAGCCTCAGTTTGGTGGGTAGGTCAGTAAGAGCATCCACATATTTGTAACACTCCTGCACCATCTTAGCAACAGCCTGCAAGAAGATGATAGAGACTGATTAATTATCAGAACAAGATTCTACTGGTAGCTGGGTTCTGGTGACCTAACTGGTCTTTATAAGTAAAGGTGGTTGAAAAGCTGGTCATCAGGGGGAAATAAATCCTATGCTGAAAAGCCAGCTGGTTGACCAGTTTAGGTCTTGAATGCTTGATGAAATAGCTAGTCCATCACAATCATCAACAATACATCCAGTATGGTATTTACAGTGATGCTGGTCATTCATCTTGGTTAGGTAAGTCATGTTACTGGACCAGCAAAACCACCAAACTTAAACAAAAATATACGGTATGATGGTCAACATGCTTTGTTACACTGTTTGATCCTTTTCAGGATTGCCACCAAAATGCTGGTCAAAAACTAGATCAGTCTTTACCCGTTTGATTAGCTTGAGTTGGCCAGGTTGTTTTTTTTTTTTCTTCAGCAAGATTCATACAAAGTACGCCAAATAATCCTATAAAAAGAAGGGTGGTAATCCAGATGTACTCTAACAAAATGAATTTGTCCTTTTGGTATTTAGTTCCCCCCCATTCTGAAATGTACCAAAAATGAAAACAATTCATTGTGCAGTTTGAGATCATATCATGCCACAACTAAGGATGTTTTCAGACATGAAAGTTCATGTCTTCATGTTCATGTGTTTGGTTTTATGGTATACTTTTGGTCCCGTTTGTTTAGGGGAATCCAACTCCCCTTCACCTGCACCCCGCAGCAGAAAGAGTGTAAATTATCATCATCATATTCCTTTTTTCTGTTTGCAATTGTGTTAATCTAATGTTACAGTAAATAAATTATTCTCAGTCTAAATGTTCGTGTCCATACTGATTGTTTTTAAGACTGCCTCAGTGTTCTGTAATTGGTCCAAAAAATCTGAACAATCTAGAAAAGTGCTTTCATGCTGCAGACGAACCAGACTATGGTTCAGTAGATCCGGACTAAGGCAATCTCTTTTGGTTGAACCAAACTCTGGTCCTTTGGTCCTGGAATGAATTGCACACCTGCTACTTTGGTTCGGAACGAACTGAAAAGTCCAAAAGGTCCTGACCAAACAAGATAGGATGGAAAAGCCCTCTAATTTCCTAAAGATCAGTCTTTAACTACATAAATACACACATGAATGCATATAAATGGCATGTAAAAACGTTTTGCATTCTTTTCTCACCTGTTTCAGCTGACTCCTCCTCTTTGACAACAGCATAATGTTCTCATTCAGGGAATCCCAGTCTTTAGCCTCATAACACATCTGCACTATGGCCACCAAAATCCTGGATGTGGACACCATGTCTGAAGCCTGGATGTAAGAAAAAAGGCGAATGGCATTACAGCTTAAGTTTATATAACTGTTTCATTTTTCATTTAATATGATTTGTCGAGTAAGGTGAAGAGTGATGGAACAGGCAGACTAACCGTCCTTGTTTGCTTCTCCAGAGACAGCAGGCCTTCAACAGCTTCCTGAAGTCTCCCTTCCTGACAAGATGAAAAAGCAACAATACATTAACAACTTAATTACAGTGCATTCCTACATTGGGATCTCTTTTGCACATCCATGCACATTTGTATCGGCCAATAACTGCTTTTTTTTTCTTCAGCATCGATAGATGCCGACATAGTTGCAGACGTTGGTTACACTACTACAACTCCATTAGCTACTTTAAAATGTGTATGTATTTGTACATCATTGCATCTCTAGTGCTTTTTCAATCAATCTGAGGAAGACATAGAGCCCTATTTTAGCAATCTATATCAGAGAGTCACTTGCCATTCTATTTAAGAGACAGCTGTGCTCTGACTTTGGCGGATTGGTATTTAAGCGTCTTTGCTATTTAAACGATGCAAGTGTAAGGCATAGACTGTTTGCGGGGTGTACGATAGCCATGAGCATCACAATGCCCCTTGCACAGGGTGCAAGATAGGGCCCAGGTTCTCTTAAGAGTTCTTCCTTTTTATCTGAAGGATTATTTTTCTTAATTAGGCTACTAAAGAGAAGTATTGACTTTGCTGCTTTTGATAAGAATCTTTGTGAAAAGCACTATATAAACACATATGAACTGAAGTAAATTGAATTGGATTTCATTTACAGATGTTTTACATAGTTATGTTTTGCTTTAAACTCTTCACTACATACAGCTTTGGAAAAAAAATAAGGGACCACTTTACCAAATTGAAAACCTCTGAAATATAAATCAAGAGGAAGATGGATGATCACAAGCCATCAATGTATGAGCATCTGAATGTAGGAAATCGGGCCTGGACTGACTCAAAACACAAAACAAAGCTAAAACAATGACCATGTATTTGGTTAATAAGTTGGTTTGCTGATTTTAGTCCAATTCTAATACAAATCACTGTAGTTAACAGTATTGTTACTGGATATTTTCATTAGTGGTGAACTAATGTGCACTAACTAATGCTTCTCTTACTATATCTGCTTAAAGACAAGAACCAAATCCATGATTTCCAGTAAAGAAAGGAGGAAAAACAGCTTTCATACTGATGGCGTATAGCTTTATTAGCAGTAAATAGACGTAACCCTTTAAGTAAGCCCTAAGAGCAGAAGACTATAAACACTGTAACTACAGTTAACCTACTGTAAAGCAAGTCTGCACTATAGTGTCACTATGACCAGCTAGTAGCTAACTACTATATTTAACATTTTGGTCACATTTAAGCCCATATTTCAGTTTATTACACATAAGGAGTGTAAATAGGTGCGTAACAGTAGCCAGCTTGGAGCTACACATTCGTTAACTTAAATAAAATCCACTAAGCTAAGCTAAGCTAAGCTAACTCAGGCTAGGCTAAGCAGTGCGATGTAATACAATGTTAGACTAGGCTAGCCTATGCTAAGCTCACTCTCCGCACCGTGACTCAGCCGCTAAACTCCCGTTTCATTCAACTCACTTTTGCCATTTTCTCACACTCAGGGAGACGCTGGTCTACAGTCGAGCTGTAGTCGATCTCCATCTTCACAATCTTGCCATCCGACCTCTCAGACCTGTCGTCAGACATCTTTATATTTATTTAACTGTGGTTTAAAAGAGAACAACAAATTCACCCGATACCTTCCACACAGGCTGCTAATGTGCTACACAGCTAAGCGCTGCAGACGAAACCTATTTCTTCTGTGGTCGCCGCTGCGGAAATACACCGAGTTACAGCTACAGCCGCCAGGAGGTGGTGTGCTTTCACAAGTTCCCTGCATATTCTGCTCCCCCTGGCTTCCGGTCTCAATACAGGGACAATATCTGAAAAAAAGAATATAATTGAAAAGTTACTTTATTTCAGTAATTCAGTTCAAAATGTGAAACTCATTTACACAGAGAGCAATCTATTTTAAGCGTTTATTTATTTTATTGTTGATTATTATGGCTTACAGCCAAGTAAAACGCCTAAATCAGTATCTCAGAAAATTTTAAGATTATATAAGACCAATTGGTACTTTTGGCAATGTGGGCAGTGTGCCAAGTCCTGCTGGAAAATGAAATCCTCATCTCCATAAAATTTGTCAGCAGAAGGAAGCATGAAGTGCTGTACGATTTTCCAGGAAAACACTGCACTGACATAACACAGTGGACCACGTTAGACCTCTACCTCCACTTTTCCTCCAGACTCTGGTTCCTTGATTTCTAAATGAAATGCAACATTTACTGATGATCAGTGATGGTTTGAAGAGTCATGTCATCTGCTGGTGTTGGTCAAAGTCAGTGCAGCTTCTACCAGGAGATTTTACAGCACTTCATGCCTCCCTCTGCTGACTTTTTTTTGCTGACTGATTTTACGGAGATGGGGATTTCATTTTCCAGCAGGACTTGGCACACTGCCGTTGTCACAGCTCTGTTTTGGATCTGCTGGAGGAATACCAATATTTGAGGTTAACAGCATATCAGTTCCACGTACTGAACTATTATTGTTAAGTAAAGACAAATCAAATTTGATATTTGGGGGGGTATATAAACCTGTACATTTTAATTTAATAACACCAATCTGTCATTATTGTGTCATATAAAAGAGTTAAGAATGTCAAAACTCCCTTCTTGGCTTGAGCTGGATTTATTAATTGTAGGCACTAAAAAACTGAGCAATTGTATCACTGAATATGTTGTCTTCAAAATTATTAGCAACATTGGCAATGTCATTCGATTAATTGCAGAAATCCAGTAAAAAGGACTGTACCAAAACAAATACATTTTCACTCCACTTATTTGGAACTTCATCAGGCAACTTATAAGGAAAAGTATGTACTATAACCACAGCGTCAAATCAAACATTACAGAAGTGTACATGTAATTCACATGTTATTACTACAAAAATATTATTTACATTTTATATATTTTAAAACAGTAAATGTATAATTTATCACATACACATACGTATATTTCTTAAAGGTTTCCAATATAATCACTGTTTTAGTAATAGACAATTTCCAAACTTAGACAATGTTTGTTTTACAATATTTACATAATAGCAAAATATTAACTCTGGTGATAATTACAGGATGTTATTGTTACGGTGTCTGGTTTTTAATTTTTATCTGGGCCTTTTTTTTGTAGTATAATCTTTCCATTATGATTTATAAATCAGGCAAGCAGGATAAGCTACTAACTACAGGGTCCTTCGGGTGCAGAGTTGTGCAGGGAAGCACAATATGATGCACCGCCTGAACCGAATGATCAAATGTTGGCGCGCCCTCTAGCGGTTACATCAGAAAGTGTCGTTTTTTTGTTTTGACAAGCGGTGCTCTGAGTTAATGACAGAAGAGGGGAGCCGGTGACAGCTAGCTTTGATTTTATTAATGGTTCTGTCCGCGTTATTAAACCTATGTGCTCCTGTCAGAGCGCCGCCGAGTCCGCGAACAGAGCCGGTCTAGAGAGGTCTGTGCGGGCCGGAGAATTTCAGGCCGTTTTACGGCTTTGTAGTTCACGTCCAGCTTCGCAGCAGCAGCAGTAGCTAGCTTAGCTAACTTAGCTTGGCTAACCTGTGTTAGCTTAGCCTAGCCACCCCTCAAACTTCCTCTGCGGCCGTTTGAATAAGGAAGCAGCAGCAGCAGCCTGTTAGCTTAGCCAGGCTCTGCTAGGCGCGTAAACACAGCTCGCCATGGAGGGTGTGTCCGAGTGAGCGCGTATCTCTGTCCGGGTAAATACAGCGCCTTTTCTCGGGAGAAATGGGCGACGGAGCGAAGGCTCAGCGCCGGGAGCAGCTGAAGCGCTGGTCGGGCTCCTGTACGGACCAAGAACCGGCGGTTCCGCGGAGGCGCTGGAGGGGCGAGGAAGAGGAGGAGGAGGGCGACGAGGATGAAGGCGAGGCGGTTCTGGAGGGGAGACTGCGGGATGGAGACGGACCTGTGCGGAAAAAGAAGATTAAACGAAGGTTTTTAAATTAATCTCAACATCTTTTAAACACATTTACACGGCCTCCTTCATCTTTACAGCAGCGAGGCTAAAGCCCAGGCTGTTAGTCAACAGCAGAGCCAGAGGTTGAGCAACCAGTGTCTTCTTTCAGGCCAGGTAGCGTTATCTATCTAATCAGGATCACTCCTCTACAGATTCAATTTACTATTTTTGTTGTCTCTGGGACTAAGCCATTTGTATTCAATACATACTATACATTGATATTAGGTCTAAAAGTGTAATTAGGAGCTCCGAGTGGTCCAGTGGCTAAGCGCTGCCTCTATAATGAACAGAAGATTGCCGGTTCCAATCCAGGTCATGTAGCTTGCCATCAGCTGCCGGAGCCCTGAGAAAGCACAATTGGCCTTGCTGTCTCTGGGTGGGTAGATGGCGCTCTCTCCCCACATAGGGTGATGTATCGATCAGTACAAAGCGTCTGTGAGCTGATGTATCGGAACCGAGTCGCTGCGCTTTCCTCCGAGCACGCTGACTACTCGATAATGCTGCCTCAGCAGCCGTTCAAAAAGAGGCAAAAAGAGGCTGACTTCACATGCGCCAGAGGAGGCATGTGGTGTTGGGGCATCACTAGTGATGTCCAAATGAGTGGGTTGGGTAATTAGCCATGTAAATTAAGGAGAAAATGGGAAACAAATAGAAATAAAATTCTATATAAAAGCGTAATTATAGTATAGTATTCACACACTGAAAGAGCAGGTTGATATGGTTTTATTATCATTTACTATTAAGTTATATCACATGACATTTTCACAATACACATTTATCATATATTGTCACAGACAAATGCATCAGCTGCATCAGATTCTAATATTCTGCTACTCAAATGCCCTTTCATGTATAGTACTGTGATTCCTATGTAATTTTTTAGTTTTGTGTTTATTAAGTACTTATGGTACCCTTATTGATATGCTTATATGATGTGCTTATTGTCAAAATCAATATAGTGTTCAGCTCTAATACATATTAAGTCACATGATGTCACAAGAAATATATGTCATTCTCATTAGATTATAATTCTTTATTATAAAATACTATTCCATTATCATAAGATGACAAGCCATTCTATATAGTTATTCATTATTAAGATACTAAGCATTATGAGATGCTAAGCCGTGATGTAATGCTAGATCATTATCGTGAGATTTTCATCTTTATTATGAGATACTTAGCCTTTTTATGAGATACTAAGCTATTACAGTTAGTTACTAAGCCATTACATTAGATGCTTGGTAAGTCATTGTTTTGAAATAGCAAGGGATTTCAGTGAGATACTAAGCCATTATCCCAAGATGAAGTAATTATCATGAAATCATAATCACATCTCTTTGTGACATACTAAGCCATTACAATTAGCTACTAATTATGAGTTACTTAGTCATTGTCATAAGATTATACATTTTTGTTAAATAGTAAGCTGGTATAATGAGATATCATTATCACAAGATAACATCATTATCATTTGATAGTTATTATGGGTATCGAAATTGTCTCTCCCTTTCTGCCGCTGTCTTTCCATCATGGGCTGTGTCTCGTCTCGTTGTATCAAAAAATTTACCCATTCCTAGTTATGAGATAGTAAAATATTGAGATATTAAATTGTTATTATGGGAAACAACATAATAAATAAGTTGGGGAGTTTGAATTTTAGTACAGAAAGTAAAAATGAAGAGAAAGAACACAGGTTTTTGTTCTCACCCTCCAGTTGGGAGTGGACTTCCATACTGACAAGAAAGAAGCCCACAGTGTTCTGTCCTACAACACAATATACATAATACAATAGAGGAGAAAATGCTTGTGCCGGAAATTATAATTACAGTACAGTACACCCCCATGTTTGTTTATCAGTAATACTGCGATTTTCATATGTTGGGTTAACCATAACAATCCCATGTTATCAAAAATAAGATGATATAATAAAGTGATAGATGTTTTTCTTCATGTGGTGTAATTTGTTGCATTTGTGGCATTTTAGATAATACAAGTTCAGAAAATACATAAATGAAAAGGAGCCTGTCACATATTAGTTTTATTAGTGCACTAGATGGGTCTGGTTTCTTGGTTGGGATCTTTCGGCTGAAACTCAGTCGTTTAAAAACAGAGGATGACATTTTGAAATACTAAAGGAAAGGAATGGGGGGTCAGAAACGAGCTATGACAAGCATGGAACTCAGGATAACGTGGTCAGTGAGATAAAGAACAACAGAAAGCTCCACATGGTTTCGTTTTGGTGTAGTGCTTGGCTAAGATGAAATGGAAAAATGGCTTTTAAATAATCTCTGGGTGTGTAGTATACATTGTTTAGCTTGTTTTGTGCAGCTTGACAAATTCCTGAGTGTGGGTTTAAGAAGGGAAAAGTATTGATTAGGTTTACTCAAAACTGCTGGTCTCTAATAATAAAGAGGATATTGGTTTACTATTCTTATTCATGTTAAAGCAACATTTTTTATAGCAACTGTGGCTTAAAATATCAGCTTCAGAATCTTGTTTATGCTTCACTGATTGTGAGAAGGAGAATGGCCTCACTGTATTGCTGATAACGTTTCTGTGTCTGTCAGCTTTTCAACAAAGGCATGTGTACATGAGGGGCAGAATGATTTGAAGCTGTAATAGGAGCCCAAGTGTGAAAAATACAGTTTCTCAAATATTGCTTCAATTTTGCTAGAAATATACTTGCTGGTATCTACACATTTGTCCACACCAGAGACCTTATTAATAAGGAGTATTAACGACCCTTCACTGGTGATCACCCACTGGAAATATGAATGGGAGCACTTATGATGCTCAGTGTGGCATTTTATTTTTGGATAAAGTCCCGTCCTTCTAGAAAAACAGCCAATGGTTGTGCTGAAAGCAGGGGTGGGTCAGGGGATAGCTCACCTGCATTAGGAGATCTGCGCAAGCACAGTAGCCCAAACAAGCCAAAAATCACATTTGAGTATTATTGAGACAAATGCTACAAACTGTTCTTAATGGGTTTTGTCACATTTCAGAAGTGTGTTAAAATATGTTTCTGAAATTTTAATCTGACCTTCAGTTTACAGTATTTTGGTCTCTTCCTATTCAAAGACATGTTTGTTTTGCATTAGTGGCGATAAATGCCAGACGTCATGCCAAGGTGGCTGACTAGTAAACATACTTGCCTGTAAGGACTTATGGACATGCATACCCAAACGGCACTTATATCTAAGTTTAAGTACTATTTGTCGGGATTATTTTTACATGCAGAAGGTGGGGAAATGTAATTATTACTGGAGCTTCTCAGTGTTTTTAATCCCATCTGACTGCAGGCTGTGCCCATAATGATTAGTGAGCCCTTTACCTTTTACCTGTAAAATAATAAAATAAACTGCCCTAAAATAAACTGAAAAATGAATGGCTCAAATTCCTTGGATCATAGTTCTGCTTCCAAACTTTAAAATAAAATTTTAAAATCCAGATTACGAGCCAAATGACTTCTTACGGGCACAATGCCTCTGCAGCTTTTGGTAGGCAGCAGAGGGTAGCTTATAGCCTATGTATGTATGGAGATGTTAATTGTAGTGGAGATGCTAATAGGTTGTAAATTTGGTTTATATCACAGAAAAACAGTGCATAAATCGAATAGCCACTCCCATCCTATTTTATTTATGCAGAGAGTTCTTATCCCATGCATATCATTCATCACTTTCCAATATGAAAACAATCCTGTCCAAATAGGACTTAAGTGTAATATTTAAGTAGTAAAGTGCATCAGTAGCCAGGATATTCAGTTACATATTTATAACATTGTAATTTACCTGAATAAACACTAATAGACCTCTGCTTGTGTGTGTTTTGTTTATCAGGCGGCGTGTTCGCTTTGAGAGGACAGCAGAGTTCCTGGCAGTATGCGCCAGCGGAGACACGGAGGAGGCGAAGGAGATGCTGAGAGAAGCCCGGCAGAAAAGCAGTGGAGAAAACGTCGAAGACAATGTGGTCAACTGTGCCAATGCAGATGGAATTACAGCTTTGCACCAGGTGGACTGTCATAAATGTGATCATTTGTTTTAGAATCCAAACCCCCCTGTTCCCTAATGTTACAAAGCATTCAAACTGTCATGGAACATTGTGCATCTTGTTGTAGGATTTATAGGTTTAGTTCATTACTTAATCAATTCACACATTAGATTATTAAACTACTCAAATATTTGCTTATTTGTTTTTTGGCCCAAAAAACCCTCCTTGTTTTTACCCCTCCTTTTACCCAGTTCTTCAATGGTTAGGACCACCACAGAGCCTGTATTATTTGGGTCAAGGTTTTATTCTCAGCACTGCAGTGACACTGACATGGTGGTGGTGTGTTAGTTTGTGTCGTGCTGGTATGAGCGGATCAGACACAGCAGTGCTACTGGAGGTTTTAAACACTGTGTCCTCTCACTGTCCAGTTTATGAGAAACTCCTAGCTAAAACTGCTCCACCTTATAGTCAGAGACAGAAGCTCATCTGCTGCTGTTTTAATTCTTCATTATCAGTCTTCACAAGATGCTGCACAGAGGACAAGGATGGCTGGACACCTCTAGTTGGTGGACTATTCTCAGTCCAGCAGCGACAGTGTTTAACAACTACAGCAGCACTGCTGTGTCTGATCCACTTGTACACGCAACACACTACTAACACCATCATGTCAGGGTCACTGCAGTGCTGAGAATGACCCACTCCCCAAATAATAGCTGCCTTATGGTGGTCCTGTGGGGTCCGGAGCATTAAAGAACAGGGTGAAAGGAGGATAATAAAGTATGCAGAGAAACAGATACAGTTTGTAATAAAGGAACAACAAATGCTGCTACATGGTCAGTGGAGCAGATGTAATGGAGTGTAGGCGTTTTAATGGGTTACATTGTTATAATTAATAGTAACTGTTATTTGTATCTATAGAAACTTACTTACCAATTTGACACAGTTTGAGACAAGTGTGGGTGTGATTTTTTTTTTTTTACAAAGCTAATGTGTGGACTGTAATCTTTCATTGTAATAGCCGATAGTGTGAAGCTCCAGAGCAAAACTAGCACCAGTACCAGAATTCATATTCTGGGCATCAAATGTCTTGACTAATTGACTCTGTAAGCTGGTAACTTTAACTTTAACTTTAAGCTGTATACCTTTAATTTTTTACTAAACAAGCCCTGTGTTTAAATCTAATCCTTGACTGGGAATGTTATGTGTGTCCCTCAGGCGTGCATCGATGGCAGTGTGGAGGTGGTGACCTTCCTGCTGTCTCAGGGTGCTAATGTGAACCAGGTGGACAATGAGGGCTGGACCCCTCTTCATGTGGCAGCTTCCTGTGGGAACATGGAGATTACTGAGTATGTTCTTCACATCTTATGATCTAATATAGAGATTTTCTTAACTTTATGAAAATAAATCATGAGAGTTGGCCTAAAAATTCTCCAGAACAGTTGAAAATACAGGGGTCTGAGTACACCAGATTTTGCTTTCTGATCGTTTGAATCCTAGAAGCATTCCATTTCATTCCTATTATGAACAGTGTAGGGCTCAACATGGAACAAAGGCTCATACTGCTACTTCTTCTATTTCCATTTTATTATACTACTGTTTTCACTTATTTAGGAACAGAAGAAAAGTGAAGTATGGGAAAAAAAATAGGTGAAATGTAATTTGTAATTTGTACTGTCAGCCACATCTGATTTAAATTTTAAATTTAGTTCTTAAATACAAATATATTTATGCTCTTTATAAAAAATAATGATGGTATTGGCTATTACATTACATTTTCTTTTAGAAACTGAGCAATCCACGAGAGACAAACTGACAAACAACATGAGCTACTTATCTCATGCTATTATTCGCACACTAAGGTGACAGAGAAGCTTGTTAAAAATGGGAAAGCTGCATTTTCTTGCTCAACCTAAAGCAGTCCAGTAGCCGATGTATGCGTTTATCTTGTTTTGTCTTGACGAATCAAATCAAAGATAAGGTTGTCCAGCTGTTGTGTCGACCTTATCTTTGGGAGATGATGATAATATGATGCAGATCTTTTTCAGGGCTGTGTGATTTGTCAAATCTGATGTTTTTTTTAATCAGTTTTGAGTTGATTTGCGTTCAAATCTGTTTTGATCAAATGAAATAGAAACTGATTAAAAAGGGTTTTATAATGTAAACATAGCCCAAGGGCGCATAATTAGAATCACTCTCTGTGGGTTGGCAAAGGTGACTATTGGACTATGTAACAAGTATTTCCATTCCTCAGGTGCGCTTAACTGGCCATTGACTTTAACTGTGCTGGCCTAAACCCTCTCTGTACTGGTAGCATAGGGTAATGAGGGAGTTCTAGCTAAAAGGTGGTAATCAGCAATGACTAAACTGCGGAGAAAATTGGGATGGGGGACTAGGGCAGAATTTAGTGACTGTTGCAGTGCTGGGTGGATTAGTGACTTACTTCACAAATGGAAAGCAGTTTAGCTTGTTTTTGCTAGAAGCACCACATCTGATTGTTGGTACTACATCTAAAGGAGCAGCAGAAAAATATATATCCTGCGGGTAAAAGAGTGTATGCACAGTTTTAATTGCTGTAAAATCAGTGTATTACTTTAATATAGGTTTAACATGTTTTGTATGCTTTGAAACAAACAATAGAAATAGAAATATTTAACTCTGCCTTGTGTCTCTGTCAGAATCATTTAGTATAATAAGCACAGGGTAGTATAGGGAGTATAGGGTACTAATGAATAAGTGGCATGGGTAGTATGGAGATTATTGGGTAGCATAGGGAGTATAGGATACTGAATATAGAGTAGTGCAGTATACGCATCAACAGTAGGTTAACGTATAGATAATATGCTAGTATAGGAAGTATAGATTAACATAATGTAGAGTAAGGAATATAAGGAGTTAAGGGTAGTGTAGAGTCGCCTTGCGAGTATAGGGTATTATGGGTAATATAGGAAGTTTTGAGTAGTATATGGAGTTTAGGTTAGTTTGGTTAGTGCAGGGTTGTATAGGAGGTATGGGGAACTATTAAAAAAGGTGGCATAGGGTAGTATGGAGATTATTGGGTAGCACTGGGTAGTTTAAGGTAGAATAGGGAGTATAAGAGAATAGGGTATAAATAGAATAGGGTTGTATGTGTATTATAGTGGTTAGTGTGAAGATAATAGGCTAGTATAGGGATTATAGAGTGACTAGGTAGTATAGGGGAGTATAGGGTATTATAGGTAATATTAGGCAGTATACTATAGGATGGTCTATAAAGAATAGGGTAGTATAGAGATTATAGGCTACCATTGGCAGTATTGAGTAACATAGGGTAGAGTAAGGTATATAGGCAGTATAGGAAAATACAGGGTAGCATAGAGAGTATAGTATGGGGAAGTATAGAGTTATAGGGTAGTTTAGTGTAGTATATGGTAGTGGGAAAATGTTTGTCATAAGCGAAACAGTTGATTGTTGTGTATATGTTGTATGTTAATTTCTGTAGTGTCTATATTTATTTTTTAGGTATATAATATTTGGGTGTTTTTTTTTGTGTTTTTGTTTTTTTTACTGTTATCCTTTTTTCTTTCATTTTTTTATTCAAATTCACCAAAGCTTGTGTGCAGAAAACCCCCTTACGGTATATAACTATGTGTGTGATCTTTGTGTGTCTCAGATACTTGCTAAAGCATGGTGCGGCCCTCAGCTCAGTGAACTGTGATGGTGACGTACCGTTAGACATTGCTGAAGACGAAGCCATGGAGGCGCTACTGCAGGCGCACACTCGGAAACAGGGTGAGTCAGTGCTCAAGGAGAAAGAGAGAGAGAGTGACGGACAAAGAGAGACAGAAAGACATAGAGAGGTCTATTATTTCTTTCAGTGAAGCTGAGTCTCCCACTCACGCTGGCATGCAGAGGAATGAACGTCATGTCGCGATGCTGACACAACAGCCCAGCTGTCACAAAGCACTTCTCTAGTCACGTGCTGGTTAGTCAACTTCAGATGAAGAAAGACTGCAGTGAAGGATTTTATGTAATGGTTTGCAACACCCAGATTTGTTCTTAAACACGTTTAACCCAACTAGCCACAAAAAAAGTTAAATAAATAATAATATGAGATAAATTTGTAAAAATCAGTGAATCAGTTGAACATTACCTTTTTTAAATTAATTTAATTAATGCTTGCACTGTTTAGAAGCTTACTATTTTTCTGTGGTCTGTAGTCTTGATTTTTATGTTTTATGTATTTTGCATGTATTTTTTTTCTTATAATAATCAAATAAAAATAATCATATACAATGTAAGTAGGTCTTTTTTATTATTTAAATGAAAAATAAGTTACTCAGACTAATCAGTATTAAAGCAGTATTTTGTGAGAATTGGCATTTTTGCCAATTATCTCAATAGCTTTGGATTGTAATTCATTAGTATTCCCCTGACATAAATTAAAATCACACTAAGAGCCCCACCTCTGCACTTTGAGCACAGTTGTACACATGCAATTGTTGACAAGCTGTGAGCAAGTGAGAGAAACATGTGGGCAGAGGCAGTAGAGAAATATTATAGATTTTACATTGATATGAATCTTTCCAATTTGCAGTTTGAGTGAGAGATCTGATGCAGCTTCACCAAAGTTCCATAGTGCTGTAGCAGCATTCTGAACTGGAATAAGAATTGCAGCCACTCTTCCTATTACAGTCAGTGGGGCATCAACATTCTGAAGCTCCCAAGGAAAAAAGGCTGATTTCAGGCTTATATTCAAAATACTATTAATAATTCAGCCTGGTATATAATGTACATGATAAATTATTGTTTATTTTTACTGTATTGATGTGTGCCTGCATCTTGTCTAATGTGATCTAGATCTTTTACAGTAAAACCTTTATTTCCAAGAAAAATGTTTTTAAATAAGTGGTATTTGTCAAAAACGTAGAGTCTGTTTTTTGAAATCTGTCCTGTAATTTTCTGTGTAATGTCTAGGTGTGGACCTGGAGACAGCTAAGCGGTTGGAGGAGGAGTTGATAATGCGTGATGCCCGCAGTTGGCTTACTGACGGACTACCCGCTGACCTGTGCCACCCCAGGACCGGAGCCACGCCGCTGCACGTCGCTGCTGCCAAGGGCTACCTGGAGGCCATCAAGTAATGTTCCTGAGAGAATGCTAACTTGTTTAACCTTTGAGGGTATAGGCTTTTAGCATTTAGCAAGCTAAATATATATATTTTTTTACAATATAACATAATTGACAAAAAAAAAATAAGAATTTAATTGCGGACAAATATTGTTTTATTTGAACGTATTAAAATAGCAGTGAAGCATTTGTGAAAATGTAGCTGGTATTAGCTTCATTTTGGCAAAGCTTGCAGCACTTTTTTTTTCTATTATTGCTTGTAGCTTTCCAACGTATCCCTTAATACACCCAGGCTTATTCAGCTGCCATTAATCTATTAGATCTGTCTCTTGGGTGGAGTGCTCTCAGAACAGCCTAGGCAGCACGTGGTCGGACAGCTCTCTGATCTCTCTAAGAATAGCTGCTGTTTATTTCCTGTCTCCTGTAAGAGACTTCCTGTGGAAATGGCCACATTCCTCCAACCGTCTTTCTGCTGCTTTTGCTGACCCAGAATCAGTTTTCTGGTGTATTACTTTGTGCGCTCAATTTGTGAGCAAGATAATTGTACAGTTCTGAGATCAGTGGGCAAAGGACAATCAAATTATTGGCAGGTCTTGTATGGAGAGATACATTTTCTTAATGTATAGATCAGTAGCATGTTGTAGTATTATGATGCTGTTGTTTGAAAAAAGAAAAAGAAAAACACGCCAATTGTATTTTTACCTTGTGTGATGCACTGTGCGATTTTAACTGGTTTTCAAGCTAAATTTAGCTGTAGCTGATGTAATTTTAGCTTGATTGGCTGCCATTTGAGGGGAAACAATGCCTGATTAACTAAACCAAATGAGCTCTGATTAAGCAGTCCAATAATATGTTAGAGACATTGGTTGCTTGTTTCCCAGTTAGAGTAGTTTATGAGCCAATTTCTAAGCAGCACAGACAAGTCAATAGCTTACCCTGCAGTTCTCTCTGCAACATGGACAAACCAAATTGTTCACGTCTTCCAGCCACCTCCGGGTCAAATGGAATTTCAAAGAATAGCAGAAGTAAGCTATGTGATTTCTCAACATTTTTGACATACAAGAAGCCATATTCACTTGAGTGCTAGTATGAAGACAGAGCTCTGCCTGGGGCTGCATCTCATCTGCGCTGTGAGAACCCATGTTGCAGCATGTCAGTCAGACAAGCTTCTTTCCAACAGTGTGAGCATATTAATCGCAGGCTTTGTCTGTACACAGCAAAGTCTGAATTATCACCAAAGCTCAAGATATACAAAAATGCACAGTATATACCTGAATTAATAGGGTAAATGACGTCTCTGTCATTGCCACTTCAGACTAAAGAACTGCTACTGCTTCTAAAAACTTTGGGGGACTTTTCACCAGTGTAAAATCATGTTAAATCACCTCCACATTTTCTCAGTCATATTAGTCACAGGTTAATGTGCAGCTGTCCATACGGGGGGTGCCCAAAACTCAGTTTGTATTTGTGGCAGTGGTGTATGTGGGGTATGCTCCCCTGGTGTATAGGAAGCCAATGAGAAAAATATACCAATTCTCATATAATGCTTCTTTACATACGTACATACTTACATACACTTACATACTCTGTCTGTATGTGCTGTATTTACTTTTTTACTCTTCCTCACTCTTTTTACTCTTCCTCACTCCTCACTCAGTGTCACACTCATGTCATTAAACATTAATGAAATGTTTTATTATAGGCTAAATGAAGTATTGCTACAGTACCGTGCCTGATTTGGTAATACAGTTATGTGGAAAAAAAGTAACACACTCCATGAATCCTTTTGTAAATTTGTTTTTACACAAAACAAATAAAAAAAATGTGGACATTTGATCTTAACATTGGAATGATACTGAGGCTGTGACCGCAATGCCTCCCTACTCCCTCATTAGTGTTGCGCTATATAGGAAAACACTATTAAGTTCACTAAGTAGCGGTTAAACACAAGTTGGACCCTACCTCATTATTAACATGCACCTGTTCTGGTCGCTTAAACACGAACACCTGAACCTGAATCCCACTGTAACAATCTGGCAACCCTGATTGCTCGCTGTTTACTGTGTTTGTTCGGCTGTCTGTTGCTTAGTAGTGAGATTCTTAATGCATTTTGGGAAACATTTAGCTTGTGTAGTATGCATTAATGTTGCCCTATATACTAAATAATAGGGAGCCATTTTGGTTACAGCCTGAGAGATGGAGGCAATATAACTAAACACATCAAACTGAAGAAAGGATTTTTGAACATTATTTGTAAAGTGTAATGAATGAACCGGCTGTATAAAATGGCGGAGGATTTTCAGAACAGGGCAAAGCAAGCTCTCTATCATAGAATTCACTGTGAGTTCTTTATTGTATGGAAACAAGTAAGAACATCTGTCAAAACCCAAAGCTGAAATAGAAATGGACCCTGCACGGAGACGATGACGATGTTTGTATTTTAAAAGACATTTCTTCAGTTTTGTGTTTACTTAAATTTCCACCATCTTTCAGTGTTATATTATATATTATAAATTCATTTGTATTTGTGGCAGTAGTGTAAAAGTAAAATATGTTTTCCAAGTGTAGAGGAAGCTCATATAATTTACATATGTACTACTTTACATAGTTACATTAAAATAAGGTGTGTGTGTTATTCCTTTCGCCTCTCTAGGTAGTGATGTTTCAAATTCTTTCACCTTTTTTTTAGCTGTCTCACTTTTTGTTTTATGTGTCAGGTTGCTGTGTCAGTGCGGGTTGGATGTATCTGCTAAAGACTGGGACGGCTGGACTCCGCTCCACGCTGCAGCACACTGGTGCCAGAGAGAGGCCTGCAGCCTCTTGGCAGAGCAACTATGTGACATGGAGGCCCGCAGCAATGGGGTGAGCATGAAGGAGAGAGCAAAGGTCTGCTAGTGCTCAAATGTTTGGAACTGCTTGTCATGTTAATATTCATGTCTATTATGCATAAACTCACCAGGAAATGTATTGGAAAGGAATGTATGTACCATCAGAATGGTTCATTTCTATATGCAAGTATGTTTCAGCGTTACAATTTGCTTCCACTACTGAACATGAGGTTCATTGGTGATTTAAAACAAAGAAAGATAAGCAGTTTTTCTATTCACTCGCGGTAATGTGTGCATAAGACAAGCTCTTACCTGTTTTATTAAGATTTAGACATTGTGTAAAATAGTTCCACGCTGCAGATTCTAACAAAGATCTTCAATTACCCTCTGAGAACTCTCCTCAGTGATGCTATTAGGGCTGCAACAATTAGTCAATGTAACTATTTAAATTAGTCGACTACAAGTTTTAAATTTCACAACAGTACTGCAGTACACAAACTGCTGCTGACAGAGATGCAATGGGAGATGGGTAATAGGCTCACTAACACAGCTTACTCTCAACTTGGTCTGTATCTCCAAAAGTGCTCAAACACAACAGATTACATATTAACCCAAATGGCTTTTAAATCTCAGTTGTTCATCTGTTTCTATGCCTTTTAGAGATGGAGGACATTGCAGACGTAATCGTTGACTAATCGACTAATCGAAAAAATAATAATCAGATTAGTCAACTAGCAAATAATCATTAGTTGCAACCCTAGCTGCCATGTATTGCACCTTGAGGACACCAGAGGCAATCTGAATGATGTGGTGAAAACAAACACCCAGAACTAGATTGGGATTAAAATAGTTTTATAGAGCACTAGCATCATGTATTTGCAGGGAAATAAGGCTCATGCAATTGAAAACAGTGAATTTCAAACTTACAGTAGCAGAGCTTTGAAAAGTGAAAGAGAAACAGAAACAGACACTCAGAGACAAAGAGAGAGAAGTGAGAGAGGGATTGAGGCATTTAAACAATAGACAGTTATATGAGATGAAAAAGCGATATGTAGAATGATTAGACAGATAGGCAGGCAGACAAACAGACAGACAGAGAGGGAAGTAAAATCTGTAGAGCAGTTCAGTCGACTGCAGGAGCACACAGTTCATTCTCCGTCTGAAAGCAGCAGATATTAGTCAGCTATGTGAAAGTAGATTGAGTGGGCTTGGAGCACAGCACCTTGTGCAACTGAGCAGCAGCAGAGCGGATGTGTGTAGGTGCCCTTCTGTGCCAAAGAGCTCACCACACATAAGCTAATGCAGGCTACTCTTTTACACACACACACATAAACACACACGCGCGCACACACAGCGTCTCTTTGTGAGCAATAACCAAAGAAGCAGGAACTGGGAGAGAGACAGTTACATGTGCAGTTCCTGTGTAGCAGACAGTACATTTGTGCCATTTATGCTGAGATTTGTGTGTGAGAATACTAATTAGATCACCACTGTTATTAATGTTGTATAGTACAAAAATGCACTTTACTATTCTCCTTTCACCCTGCTCCTTCACTACCAAGAGCAGGCATTATTTGGGTGGTGGATGGTTTTCAGCATAACAGTATGACAGTGGTATAGTGGTCGTGTGTTAGCACTGTACTTCTTTACACTATAAGATGCACCAGATTATAAGGCGCACTATCAATGAACGTCTATATTCTGCTCTGTTTTCATACCTAATGGATTATAAGGCCCATTATGCGACACTAGTAAGGAGCAGGGGTGTTGCCATGTTTTTCCCATTTAATTCAGCAGGTCTCGCTGCTGGGTGGTGGAGGAAGTTTAGTTAAATAACGCTAAGCTGAGTAAACAAAACTAGTAAAGCGCTTCCGTTTACTTACAGTAAGCTTAGATTTCAAGATTTTTCCACTAAGCAGGGGGCAGCTGCATTAGCATTAGCATAAGTGGCTAACTGCTAGGGCTAGTCGTGGTTAGCACTAGTAAATGCCACCCGACAGCACTACACTGGGAAACCCTAAGCCAAGGCGATGTTTACTAGTGTTTCATCCAGCGTAGCTTGTTTTAACATGGTAAACATGCAGACTACAGTCCGATACACTTACCCCTGAACGGCGAAAGAGCTAGCGCTTAGCGAGGTTAGTGGCTAATGCTAATGCTGCTTCAGAAGTGCTAACTGGGGTTACAAGCAGGCTACAGGCCGATAATACTCATTTCTGAACAGCGAAAGAGCTAGGGCTTAATGTGGTTAGCGGCTAATGCTAATGCTCCTCAAGCTGTGCTATCCGGGGTTAGTAGCTGAATACAGTCCGATATACTCTGCGCTGAACGCCAGAAGAGCTAGCGATTAGCGCTTTACTTCTTACTTCTTACAACCTGATACATACATTCATACATCATGCACACCGGATTATAAAGTGCACTCATCATTTTAAATGCACCCTATGGTAGTGTGTGTTGTTCTGGTACGAGTGGATCAGATACAGCAGTGCTGCTGGAGGTTTTAAGCACCTGTCACTGCTCGGCTGAGATTTGTCGGCCAGCCAGAAATGTAAGTAAGAAGAAGTGAATTACTATAAATGTGTTTATGTATGCGTGTGCAGGGTCAGACTCCATTCGATGTGGCCGATGAAAGTTTGGTGGCTTTTCTGGAGGAGCTTTCTCAGAGACAAGCTAATGTAAGTCTGCACACTAACACAACCTCAGTGTTAATGTTAACAAAAAAAATCTTTTTTTTTTTAAAGTATTGTTTGCAAATTACTTTACATATGCAAAGAAAAATGTGTGTTGTAAGTGATTTTGTGTTGTTTTTGTTTTTTTTCCCCTCACAGTGGCGGACTGAACAGGCCATTAACGATAAACAGAATGCACAAGCAGCCAGTAATGGCAACGCCGCAAACAAAAGGCGCAGGTTAGAAATTGGCCTCTGGCTTTATTTACTGTTAACTGTTAATACATTAATACATTAAATATGTATTAAATGTGTTATTCAAATGTGAATATGTTATTAGATATTTAAACATTTAGACATTTCATCTTAAACATTGAAACAACACTGAGATATGGAGATAATATGACTAAATACATCAAACTTAAGAAATGTCTTTTAAATATTATTTGTAATGAATAAGTGTTATGCAAAAAGACAAATTCAAACCAGAGGAATTGCGCAACAGGGCACAGCAAGCTCTCTATAATAGAATTCACTGGGAATTCTTTATTGCATCAGAGGGTTCTTGAAGACATGTAAGAACATCTTTCCTAAACCCAAAGCTACAATAGAGATGGACCATGCAACAAGACTGAGACCCAAAACATTCCAATAAAAGCCAACAAGTAATTGCTGAAAAGCATTTTTTAAAGACATTTCTTCAGTTGTATGTGTTTACTTATATTTTCCTTAACCATCTTTCAGTGTTGTTTAATTGAATATTATAAATTCATATGTTTAAAATAAGACAACAGATTTCATGGGGTGTCTTAATATTTTAACATGGCTGTAAGTGAAAAAGCTATTGCAATATTCTCTGTTTTCACTCGGTTTCTTTCTCTGTATGTTCTCTCTCTGTGTATGTTCTCTCTCTCTTTTTCTCTGGCACTTTCTCTCAGGAGTTCAGTGTGTAGGATGAGCAGCCGAGAAAAGATGAGTGTACAGGATCAGTCAAAGGAAAGAGGGGTCTCTGGTGGGCTTGAGCTAAATGAGGACAGAGAGAGCAGTCCCGGTAAAACACACCTACCAAGTCAGTTATACTTCATCCATGTCTCCTATCTTTATTACAGTGGTTTTACATAAAATGTACAGTTCCGTTATTTTTACAGCAAAGCCAATAAAAAAAAACACTTTTGATTTTATAAGAGAACATATCTGTATTACTTATTTACTATGTAACAAGTAAGTGAAGCACTTATACATCAAGAGATGGTTCATTACCCCTTTTAAAGGTTCTTTACACATGCACATCTCTGTTACAAACACAAAAAGTCTTACTGCACCAAAAGTGGTTCCTTTATGGCATCACTCATTGGTTATTTGTAGTGCTTTTATTTTTAAGAGGATGGATACTTTAATGTCTAATGTATTCTCTCTCTTTTTTTTTATCTCTCCCTCCCTTCCTTTGATGTAGAAGGTTCGACAATATCGAGTCCAGACACAGAAAGCGTCACTACCTCCACAGTCAGTCCAGCTGACAAGGTTAGATGCCTCATTTGCTCTATGATGTATTAAAAGGAAATCTATGTTTATGGACACAATTTTATACATGTGTTCCTGTCATAGCATAGGGCTGGACAATAATATGACAAATAATATGTATAAATATATATTTGGCCCTGTTCTAGTGATGTATAGGCGAGGTGTCAACCATGCACCATTCAGCTTGTCAGTGTGTCTTTGATATCAGGAGGACACAAAAAATACACCTTACGCAACGCACCTTTGGGCGTAACAGATTGGCAGATTGGTATTTTAACAGCGCAGCACTTTTGCACTTCTCAGCAGAGAAAACTGACTTTTGTGTTTACGCTGTGAATGTGAGCGAGCAGGTCACTTACAGAACAGCAACGTTATTTTATGTTGTAGTCTGTTTATTGTTGATGTGTAAATCGGGGTGTACGCAGGCTGAGCTCACGAGGCACACTTTGACAGTGTTGTGTAAACTAAGGTTTTTCAAATTCCGGCAACTTTTAGAATCTTTTGCCTTTTTTCTGCTCTACGACTTCACCCTCTCCGCTTATAGTTTCCTTGGCCCCTTTTTCTGCGCTACAACTGAACACTTTTGCCACTTTTAGACTCTTTGGCCTGTTTTTCTGCACTACAACTTCACCCTCTCCGCTTTTAGACTCTTTGACCTGTTTTTCTGTGCTACAACTGAACGCTCTCGTCACTTTTAGACTCTTTGGTCCGTTTTTCTGTGCAACAACTGCACACTCTCTCTGCTTTTAGACTCTTTGGTCCGTTTTTCTGCACTACAACTTCACCCTCTCCGCTTTTAGACTCTTTGACCTGTTTTTCTGTGCTACAACTGAACACTCTCGTCACTTTTAGACTCTTTGGTCCGTTTTTCTGCACTACAACTGCACACTCTCTCCGCTTTTAGACTCTGACCTGTTTTTCTGCGCTACAACTGCACACTCTCTCCGCTTTTAGACTCTTTGGCCCGATTTCTGCACTACAACTGCACACTCTCTCTGCTTTTAGACTCTTTGGCCCGTTGTTCTGCACTACAACTGCACACTCTCTCCGCTTTTAGACTCTTTGGCCCGTTTCAGATACCTAGCGCTTAAACTTTGAATCTTACATTATAAAAACCTTCTTAACAGCGGGCCAACTTTCATTCTATTTATAAAATACGCGGGCCGCTCATAAAAAGGAAACGGGCCGCAAATGGCCCACGGGCCTTAGTTTGGACACCCCTGGTGTAGATATATTCATAAGCACATTTACCATTTAAAAGGCACGGGTGCAAGATAGCAATGAGCATCACAACACATCTTGTATAGAATGTAAGATAGGGCCCAATATGTTTCAAAAACTATGATTTTTTTTTTTATTTTTGATATTTTGACACATAACTGACAGTCATTACGGGGTACATTACAAAAATTGACAGATCAATTTATCAGAAGTTTATAGGTACAGATAACCATTGTGGGCTTTTTTCTGTAGCTGTTCTTTTGTTTATATCAATATCGTTAGTGTATTGTTTTGAAGGAAATTAAGAAGTATATTGTGACATAATATATTGTGAAACATTTGCCAATATTGTCCAGCCCTATCAAAGTGTTCTCTTTGTGAGGCTAATTCAGCTGAAGTGCAGTTATTTTAATAATCAGCATAATGAAGTGCATTAAAGTGCAACATTAACAGTCTTTATTGTGTGTGTGCTGAAGACTCCTGAAGAGAAAGAAGCCGAGGAGAAAGATCAAGAGCAAGAGAGACACACAGCTCGTGTTCCTCCCACCCTGCAGAGGCTCGACTCAACTGGGGAAAGCCCCAGCGGCTCTGGTGATGGTAAAAAGTAAGACCAACCCCCACCCCAATCTCTCTTTTATAAAACATACTGATACATTTTTGTAATATTTAATGTGCCATTACTTTTGAGTGAATGATTTTAGGAGTGTTTTAAGGCGCACCTTGCAAAAACCTGTGTCCAGGTTAAGTGATTTTGCCTGCAATTTCGGGCCATCTTAAATACACATGAATGATTAAGCTGTTTTGGCCTCTAGTAGCTAGACACAGAACAGAAATATGGCGCGTTAGACACGTGATATTTATGACACAGCATCCTCGTTTGTGCGTTTAGGATCAGTACATCATACACATTATTGCTGTGGTGATAAACTCTCATCCTTGGTGATTGTGTTCTTGAATTATTAGTATTGGTACATAGTAAACACCAAAACAGCACAGCTGTGAAAAAGAAATGTCAAATTTTAATTTCTCCCTGTCTTTCTGTTTCACTCAGGTTCCAGGCTCCAGTTAGAGATGAGGAATCAGAGTCTCAGAGGAAAGCTCGCTCTCGTCTCATGCGCCAGTCACGTCGCTCCACTCAGGTGAGTATTTTTGCTGTCCTGCAAAACCTTGAATTTTAGCTTTCTCAGATTTTCAGTTTTTGACATAATGTAAATTTAGCTGTAGTTTTCTACATTGTATTAAACTTTAATGAGGAATGGACCAACAGAAATCCTCTAAAATTATATCGAATACAAATTTGTACTTTGAATTTATTAAAAATAGTGTATAGGTTTTCTTTCTCATGTTAGGTTGCCATTTTGGAGAGCTCTATTGTACAATCTAGCAGCAATGCAGAATAAAGTCTGCAGATGTGTAATAGTTTCCAGCACAAATGTGTAGGGGTTGATTTAAAACCTGATGATTACATTTTTTTTGTTGTTTTATTCAGCTCTTTTATTTGTGGATGTGCCACAATAGTAAACAAACCTATATGTTAAGTATGTTAAGTTTTTACATTTTCTTCGTGAAAAAACTTGTATAAGTTTAATTCAGCTATATTTTTAAGATTAACCAGCAGCTCTCTATAACTTTACACGTGTATTTTATATTAAACACAATTATTTCTTTCTCTCTTATATTCCAGTGCAAAAAGGTTTAAAATAGGAAAATCACTGACACATTTAAATTTTATCTTTAAGCCTGTCCAGTCTTTTAGGCGTAATAATAGAATTTGATGTTTGTCTAAGGTCCGTTTTAATGTGCACTGATGTCGTTAATATGCTATTTTGATGAACAGGGTGTGACCTTGACTGATCTTAAGGAGGCAGAGCGAACCATTAGCAGGACCACGGAGCCTCAGCGCACTCTTCAGCCTGTTAGCCCTGTTGTCACGGTAACACCAGCAGAGAGAGGTAATCACATTTACAAATAAAATCAAACTACAAACAGCCACATATTTTACTGAAAACATGTTTCTGAGCCAAGAGAGCAGAATTTCCCTGGCTTTAAAACAGCTGAGAGTGTTGATCAGATATTCAAAGAAACCATAATCCTTTACAAATGAATACGGACCGGGGGTGAGCGATGTTGATCTAAAATAATGTGACTTTGTCAATTATGTTTCATGGTGTTTTGCTATAATAATATTATTGGCGATATGAAAAACACAGATTTCTTTTTATTAATTGCAACAAAATAAATGTCTTTTATGTAAGGACAGCTCTGGAAAAGCTGTAGACTGTCTGGAGACCACTTCAGTTTTATGTTTGAGTAAAATGAACATTGTTGTTTAATTCTATAAACTACAGACAACATTTCTCCCAAATTCCTAATAAAAATATTGTCATTTACAGCATTTATTTGCATAAAATGGGAAATGAGCTTTCAGACCAATCAATATTTGGTGGAATAACCCTGGTTTTAAATCACAGTTTTCATGCGTCTTGGCATGTTCTCCTCCACCAGTCTTACACACTGCTTTTGAATAACTTTATGCCACTCCTGGTGCAAAAATTCAAGCAGATCAGCTTGGTTTGATGGCTTTTGATCATCCATCTTTCTCTTGATTTTATTCCAGAGGTTTTCAATTAGGTAAAATAAAAAACGTATAATTTTTAAGTGCTCTCTTTATTTTTTCAAGAGCTGTATAACAGTTTCAGACGTTCAGCAGAAACAAAAAAATACATGAACTTTTGTCTATTTTGTAAACAATACAAACTTACTGTAATAAATTGTAAAAAAAATAATACAATGTACAAAAAATATAAATGATTTAATATCAAATCTAATATTTAGTGCATGTATATGAACCTTAAGCATTAACAGATAAATAAAAAATACAACTAAAGCTTCACAGTAAAAAGCAAACTAGATACAAAATATTACTATTATCAATGTGTTTTTATCACAATATTACTGTCACTATATATTATATGATACAATATGGCACACCCCTACTACTGACTTAGAACCGCCAATTAAAAATGAATGATTTCAGTGTGTTTATGTGCAAAGACAATACCTTTTTACTATCACATAGTAAAGCAGCAGAAGCCAGTCTGCTCTAAAAGCGCTACATTCTGATGCATATGCAAACATAGCAGTTCCAGCGCTAGAAGCACTGAGCTCCTAAATAGAACAGCTGCTATTTTTGGTGCTGGGTCGAGCAACCAGAAACTGAAAACTTGGTTCAGTTTTTTTTCTCTCCCACTTGTGAAATAATTACCACAGTCAAGGTCAGTTTCAGCATTGTGGTGAGAAAAGCAACATACATGAAGTGATAGTACCTCCATATATACACTCTCAATTAGGCCTGTCATGACAACAGCTTTTGGATGATTTTTTTTTTTATTCTTTCAGAAGTAATAGTGATTAACGATGTTACTGTCATTTATTAAAAATACGATTATTTTAAGCCACTAATATAATGATAATAATGATTACTAATATAATAGCACAATTACATCATTTTAAGAGCAGTTAATTTTTATTGAACCCTTCCAAAAAATAACCATAAATCAAACATTTCACCCTTTTGTGAGAAACCAGACCTTGTTTCTCTTTAAAAAGAAATTGATCACTTGTTTGCATTAAAACAAGAAAATGTACTTAGACTTATATTTATTTATCCATAAAGGCACTTAAAATAAAATAACTTAGAGTAATGGTAAAGCAATCTCCCAAAAGGGAAAAATATTTGATACCCCTTGAACGTTTTTTTACATTCGTCACCTTTCAACCACAAACTTAAATGTATTTTATTGAGATTTTAATTATGGACAAACATAGGGGCACCGATTGGTCCAGCGGTCTGCGCTGCAACTATGAGCAGTAGGTCGCAGGTTCGAACCCCCGCTCATGCAGCTTTGCCATCAAGCTGCCGGCGCTCAGAGGGAGTAAAATTGGACTTGCTCCCTCCGGGTGGGTAGATGGCACTCCCTCCCCACATCATTAAAGGGTGATGTCCACAGTACAGGGCATCTGTGAGCTGATGTATCGGAACCAAGTCGCTCCGCTTTCCTCCGAGCGCGCTGGCTGCTCAGCAATGCTGCATCAGCAGCAGCTCGAAAAGAAGCGGTGGCTGACTTCGCATGTATCGGAGGAAGCATGTGTTAGTCTTCACCCTCCTGGTGTGTTGGGGCATTACTAGTGATAGAGGGAGTCCTTATGAGTGGGTAATTGGACGTGTAAATTGAACAAAAAAGAAAAAAAGAACACAGACAAACACAAAGCAGCACATATTTGCAAAGTGGAACAAAAATTATTTTGACATGGTTTTCAAAATATGTATCAAATAAAAACCTGAAAAGTGTGCAAAAGTATTTACCTCCTTTTACTCTGAAACTCCTAAATTAAAACCAGTGAAGTCACTTAATAGTTAATAGAGTCTAGCTGTGTCTAATTCAGTCTCAGTATAAATACACCCGTCCTGTGAAAGCCTCAGTGGTTTGTTGGAGAACACTAGAGAACGAACAGCATCATAAAGGCCAAGGAACTCACCAGACAGGTCAGAGATGCTTTGAGCAACCCAATGGGCACCATTCAATCTATTATTCAAAAATGGAAAAAGTATTTTACAACTGCAAACCTAAAAAGACATGGCCGTCTCTTTGGAAAGCACTGGTCATAAAGGAGGCAAGAGGCCCATGATCGTTCTGGAGGAGCTGCAGAAATACACAGCTCCACAGGATAACTATAAGTGATGCACTTCACAAACCTGGTCTTTATGGAAGATTGACAAGAAGAATCCATTGTTGAAGGAAAGACAGGGTCACAGCAAAGCACAGCATGTGGAAGAAGGTTCTGTGTCAGATGAGACCAAAATTTGAACTTTTTTGGCCCAAATGCAAAACGCCATGTGTGGCAAAATGTAACTCTGCTCTTGACCCTGAACACATCATTTTTAATACATTTAAAAAAAATTACATTTAAAATACATTTTAGTTTGTGGTTGTAAAGTGACAAAATGTAAAAATGTTCAAGGGGTATAAATACTTTTGCTAAAGTTCCAAATAAGTTGTAAATTATATAAAACAAGAAAACAAATTATATTTACCCTACTTGTGCTGCCCTTCACAGACACAGACACAGAGCAGATAAAGTCTTCTGGATCTGAAGGAGACTCCAAACTGGCAGTGAGGGATCGGCGCAGAGCAAGAAAAGAGAGACGATCAACAGGCATTGATTCATTATTAGGAGAGGTGAGGGAAATATATGTTCTATATGTATTATATTTAACATATAGAACATATAGAGATAGACAATTTGTAATAAATTATGGCACCAATCCATTTAATGTAATGAATAAAATTAATGTACGTGTAATAATGTAATAAATGTAATGATGCCAAAACTAATGTAATGTGTGCCAGTTTGGAAAAAAAGAAAAAGTTTTTAATTTAATCAGTTCAGCTATAATTGGAGTTACATAGTTTATCTTACATAGTATGCCTGTGATTTGTTGACTATTGTCAGCCCATCACCATTCTAAACTATTTGATTTTTTAATATCTTGTACAGTATCTATAATAGCGTCGGTGTCTTGTGTAATGAATCTAATATATCTGATTTTTAAACAGTCATGTAAATATGTATATGACTTCTACTTGTGCTCTTTTCAGACTGAGGACTTGGATGTGAATATTCCTGCAAAGGAAGACAGCACTAAAAGGTTTCTATCTATTACATGTTTTTGTGGTTTTGTGTAAAAACATCAGGATAGAATTTTTCATGATCATACTGTCTGTTCTGTTATCTTATCTCGTCTGTCATTTTTATAGTGCTCCTCAGCCAGAAGATACAAAACTGTCATTATCACTGGATTTTAGAAAGGTATGTTTGAGTGAATTAGATTTAGTTCTTTACATTTTAGATATAATAATTAATTATTTAATACTCTTCTAAAAAAACTTGTCTTTGTTAAAATTAACCCCTGGAGTAGTAAATGTGCTGCATTTCTATACTGGTTGTAATTAAATGTGTCATGTAGGATCGGAACATTCTGTATGATACATTATTTTTTTATCACTGTAAGAAAAAAAGCTCCTGCTGCATTTTACTGTTGGATGCATATTGTTTGGTTTGTTTCATCAGAGTAACAAAAAAGGTGACCAAATTACAAAGGTGAAAAGTATTCAGATTCATTACTCAGGTAGAAGTGAAGAGATACTAGTGTTTAACATACTTTTGTAGAAGCATTTTACTCCAGGAAAAGTGTAAAAGTACTGGTTTCAAATGTTAAACAATTCTAGGATGCATTAGGCTCTCTGTTTATTCCGTATATAAGCCCATTGAGAATGAACGCATTTTAGTACAATGCAAATATATTAAAGACGCTTAGTCGGGACACTGCTCGAGTTCTCTTCAGTCTCATCTTCATACTTGTCTGCATACATCTGCTTGAGTGTCACATGACATGTGCAAGTGTGATGGATCACGTATAAACCGATAGGGTGTCAGAATGGTATTTGTTTATACTTCTCATCCAATCAAAATCAAATTCACTCTATCTGGATGGAGAGATTTATCTGGATAAGTGTTTTTGGACTATGAGAAGCTGGAGTGTAAAGTATATATAACCAACATTTTTCCACTTAAATAAGGTAACAAAGTATTTGTACTTCATTTCTTGACACCTCTGCCAAAGTATGAAGTATGTTCGTATTCATACGTAATATTGCTCTTTACATACCTAAATAAATACAACTTTTACAATTTCACATTGTTAATGGAGACAATGAGATTCAGCTTAGATTTATCTGTTCATCCTGTGCTTTCTGTTTATCTACTCCTTTACTGTTTTGCTGCAGTTGTATGTGGATGTGCTGAAGGAGAACACAACGCTGAAAGAGAAGCTCCAGGAGACACAGTTGCAGCTCAGTGAGAGCAAGGTGGAACTGGAGCGTCTCAGACAGGTAATGCTTGTGCGTGCGTGTGTGCGTGTGGAGGTGACTGTATGGAGATTGTGTCTGCAGGTGGGAGGATTGGGGAAGTTAAAGGAAAAAAAAAACAAAGAAGGTCAAAGGAGGTCAAATCATCATAGTGATATTTAAGTACACAAAAGAATAGAACTCCGGAATCAATAGGTACCATTCCAAATGCCAGGCGTGGGCCAGAGGGGCATAAAGTCCTCCAGATATTGAGCTGTGGGGCAGTGGAACTGTGTTTTCTGGAATGATGGCTCTTTTATATTTGAACTGTATAGGTTGGCAAATAAATGATATATTGCATTACATCGTAAAAAAAGAGTTATAAGTGTTCATGTCGTTGCATTCCTATTTTTTGCTAATTTCTAATATTTCATTTAAATGAGAATATACCGCTGAGGCAGAATGGTTTATTTACAAAATAATATATCAGTAGTATATATTTTTATGAATAAATAAGTAATACCCTTTTGTCTATCTGTCTGTCTGTCTCTTTCTGCGTTTAGAATCAGGAGAATGGCTGTGAGCGACCTGCCCTGCTGGAACTAGAGAGATTTGTGAGTATTTTTGTTCTCGTATTTCTGACACTAACCCTTCCTGTCTGACACTATGTATGTCCTCCTTTTCTTTGTGCTTCCTATGCGGTTTGAACCAGCCTCACTCAGCTGTCAGCTATCGTATCTCAAACATGCTCTCTGTCTCTCACGCCCTCTGGCAAAAAAATC
Source organism: Astyanax mexicanus (assembly GCF_023375975.1). NCBI lineage: Eukaryota > Metazoa > Chordata > Actinopteri > Characiformes > Acestrorhamphidae > Astyanax > Astyanax mexicanus. The sequence continues at coordinate 31,270,858 of NC_064412.1, forward strand.
ATTCAGCCTTTTACTGATGCAGTCTGTCATTCAGCCCACTGAGAGCCCAGGAACAGGATAACCAGTAACCAGTTCAAATAATAATGACAACTTGGGCCAATAAATCCACAAGATGAAAATCAGAGAAATAACATGACAGTGGCTGAGGTAATAGACAGATTGACACTTTATTTTCAGATCCACAGACTGAAATTGGTCTTGCATAAAAATAGCAGCTCCGTTAGGACACAGTGCATTACCAGCACAACACAGACCAAAAAAAACATAAATATTTAATTTGCATTATAACACCCTTGATCATTTTGGATTAGGCTCCATGTTCAGTTTAAGGATTGACTGATGTATAAAGGCCTGCTTCAGTCTTACATAATTAAAACATGGAACACAGCATTTTGAAGTGTCCAGACTTTACAGATGTGGACAAGCAGCTGTACCACACAGCATTACAGTACTGCAGAACACTCAGAATAACAGCAGTAAAAAACAGTAGGAGTAACTGCTCCATCTGCTGGAGTTGCTCCAAAAGATTAGAAAATCCGGGCTGTCCAAGTAAGTTAATTATGTTAGCAAAACAGTGTCACCTTAGTATTTTAGAACATATTTTAAAGTTAAGCAGTAATCGCCTGTGTATAGAGTGAAAAGTAAAGCAGAACTCACACAGTCCTGAGGTGCACCGACATTAATTGATATGGCAAAAGAAAGTGTTTGTTCACATTATGCTCATGCTCAGGTTGTTAACTAGAGTAATACAGGTCTGAATCATGCTTGATCATGTCTTTTTGTGTGCCACAGGAGAAGAAAGCACTTCAGAGGAAAGCATCAGAGCTCGAGGATGAGCTGAAGGTAATCTGTGTTTAGAAATCTAATTATCTTCACACCCAGCTGTTCTTTATAGCTGTGCTTAAAGTGATGGTCTGATCAGATCTATTAGCTGACATATGGTTTCTGTTTTTTATCAATAGCCGCACAACACATATCACAAGGCAGGTGTCGAAATTCAGTGTATTATTATGTGAAATACACAGACATGCCAAAAGAAATGGGACAGGAGCTAGTATTGTGTCATAGGGAAGCTAAAGATTAAAAAATTAGAACTTCCCATCCATCAAGCACTTACTATTAGCCCTCACTCCAACTGCAATAATTCATTTTACTTTGTCTTGAGCACACTGGACAGTGTTCAGCCTTAGTCACAAGATAACACCTTAAAACAGATGTGAGCATTCTCAAGCCACTGAGAATGCCCTTGAGTTAACACTTTATAATCAATTTAAGCACAGATTACACAATACTATTCTACAGTCCCGCCCTTTAAAGCTTAATCCATAGCAGGCCATAGCACATGTCTCACTCCTCCTCCTTCTCCTCACTCTTTCTCTCCTTCTCCACAGATTCTTGTCGATCTGCGCGCTGACAACCAGAGGCTGAAAGACGAGAATGCTGCGCTCATTCGCGTCATCAGCAAGCTGTCAAGATGAGCCCCTGTATCCCTGTGTGCCACCATTGCCCTGAAACCACTAGGTGGCACCACTGTCCCTCTCTGCCCATCTCTGCCCAGAATAAACTGGAACAATGCATTTCTCTTTTCTGCACAGCCATAACACACAGCACCTGTGCGTGTATGTGTGTGTATGCGTGCGTGCGTGCGTGTGCGTGTGTGGGTATGTGTGTGTATGCGTGCGTGCGTGCTTGTGTGGATCTGGTCAGGAGTCTGACCTTTATAAACTGCTGTTGCACATTTTATCGGTGAAGCCCAAACAACAAAAGCTAGATTCAGCATAACCAGGGTTCAACGAGCTTCACCTCATTGTGCACAATTGTTAGGACATTTGAAACTCCTTAGGGTGTAGTTTTCTCAAGTCTAGGACCTGCAAAGCTGCAGTTCTAGTAGAACAGTTCTAGATCTTTCCGTGCTTTGTGCGAATTCTAGCTGCATGTAGTTTAGCGAACTTTAACTCTTGACCCAGCTCTGCTGTACTTCTCAAACCTCAAGCTAGCACAGGATCATAGACGTCAAGTCTAGTTGGGCTAATTTTAAGGAGTGAAGTACATACTTGAAGTACGGCGGTATGTAGAGGAACTTGCAGGGTGCTTTTTTTTGTTTTGTTTAGTTTTTTGTTCTGTATATTTAAATCAGATTAATTCTTTTTCGTGCACTGTGCTTGGTTTATTATTATTATTATTATTTTTAACTTTAACCTTGTAGTTTAACACAAAACTAAGCCAGTACAAGGTTAACAATTTCCTCTTTTTTTTACTTTGCTTGTAAGCCAGCTGTGGGTTATTTGCTGTTTAATAGCTAGTTTTTGCTCTGACAGTGCAGAGAAAGCACATCATCCCATCAGGTGTTTTTAAGCTTTGAGGGCTTGACCTAAAGAAGTGCTTGTATTGTTAGATACCACAGAAGAAGAAAAAAAACGTGCCAAAACCTGAACCTCCATCCACTCCTGTGCATCCAGCTTGCTGGTTGGCGGCACGCCGGGACGAACGAGGGATGTTTTTTCCTCTGTGTCTGTCTCTCTCTCTCTCTCTTTTTCTTTTCCTTTCTCTCAGGACAAGCCTAGATCAACACTGTACTCGAGCAGACTGCTACTGTATGTTGGACCAAACAGGCATTTGCATTATTGCTGTTTTTCCTGTTTTTCAGTGAGCGAGTATTTATGAGTGTAAGTGTATTACATGGCCTGTGCCAATGGTGGTGTTTAATTTTTTTTTTTAAGAAGATGAACAGGAACGTTTATACTGTGAGTCCTGCTCTCAAAGGAACAGGCACTTTATAAGGTCAAAGCTTTTGAAAGTTTACCACCTTTTTTTTTCCGCTTCCGATATTATTGATTGTTTTTCATTTGTAAGCCAATGCATGCCAAAATTGTATTTTGACAAAAATATGTGCCTTTCTACATATCTATTTTAATATTTCTATGTTGCTTGGTTGAAAAGTACTGGGCTGGCTGGCCCAATAGCGCTATAACAAGACTCTTCTAACACTCCACCATCCTACAACCCCCTCCCCCAACTGGCTCTGCCATCGTTCTGTGAATGGACATTTTTGAGACAACCAATAAAATCTCAGTAAATAAAACAGTTCAGTACCAGAGCTTTGCCCAGACTCCTCTTTTAATTCATCTCATTCTTTCTTTATCTGGTCATGGTTGTGGTGAACTCATACAGAGCCAAATCAGGAACAAAAGTTGTGGTAATTTGAAAACAATAATGAATACAGAACGTTCAGGTCTTAAAGCTTGAATGTTGATACGATAGCTACAATAATATATTTAAAATAAAAAGACGTGTAGGATGTTTTTAGCTTTCATATAATTTTGATTAAACTTGTTTAAAATATTTTTTTGTTTTTACTTTCTATTTTGTTTTAATGGTTGAGGTCTTATTTTTTCTGGTTATTTACTTTTTTACAGTTTCTTGTTTTTTTTTCCACTTTCAGACTTTTGTCCTTGAATATTGATAACAATATACAAAATGCACAAAATTCCAACATTTAGAAAGAAAATGTTTTTTTCATGAGAAAACCTTTATCCTTGCTGCAAAACATTATATTTACAGAGTAACAGTCATGAAGAATATTCTTAAGTTCTTTATTTTTTTCGCTGTATAACAATATATATAGTTTCTTTGATTTTACCAAGTTGAAAACCTCTGGAATATAATCAAGAGGAAGATGGATGATCACAATTCATCAAACCAAGCTGAACTGCTCGAATTTTTGCACCAGAAGTGGCATAAAGTTATCCAAAAGCAGTGTGTAAGACTGGTGGAGGAGAACATGCTGAGATGCAGGAAAACTGTGCTTAAAAAACAGGCTTATTCTATTCTATTTTTCAGGGTTTTTTTTTTACTATTTCCATTTTTATTTTTTTTCATATTCTGTTTATATTTTTTACTTTCAGTCTTTTGGGCTCGATTAATGACAACACAGCTAAATACAATCTAGCAGTGATTTGCTAATACAGTTAAAAAAATTACATAAAATAAAAAAAAAACTAAAATAAGAAAACTTTTATTCCTGCTGCAAAACATTATGTTCACAAAGTAACAATCATGAAGAACATTGTTAAATTCTTATTTTTTCCCTGAAGAAATATATATATATATTAAAGTTAAAATATATATATATATTACTGGGGAGAAAAAAGTAGCGCACTCTGCTGGTGAGGAGTGAGATTACAGCGCGCTGTTTTCTGGTAACCCATGGCAACATCGACCCTTCGCAGACTGAGCCGAACTGGATGTTGTGCTAAAACAGCGCGTGAATCAGCAGCTGTAAACTACCAGCTACCTAAACAACCAGCTAACATTTTTTTATAACATTTAAATACTGTAATTAGATTATATATAGACAGAGAGAGTCCGGGGTTTAATTGAATCAGTTTTTAAAGGTTTGAGGTTTTGAGCTGCGGGCCTCACTCACTCTGAGGATGGACGGAGGGTCTGCGGCGGAGTCCAGCAGCAGCGGGGGTCTGTGGAACTGTCCCAGAGTGAAATACAGCAACGACACCAGAGAACTCCTACAGTGTGAGTAAATACAGCCAGATACAGCGCTGGAAAAAATTAAGACACATGAACATTGTTGTTTTATTCTATAAACTACGGACAACATTTCTCCCAAATTCCAAATGATAATAATAATTATAATAATAGTTTTGTCATTTAGAGCATTCATTTGCAACAAAAAATGAGAAATGGCTAAAATAACAAAAAAAAAAAAATGCAGAACTTTCAGTTTTTAAATAAAGCAAAGAAAACAAGTTTACATTCCTAAAGTTTTATGAGTTCCGAAATCAATATTAATATTATTCAACAGGGTAGAATAACCCTGGTTTTTAATTACAGGTTTCCTGCATCTTGGCATGTTCTCCTCCACCAGTCTTACACACTGGTTTTGGATAACTTTATGCCACTCCTGGTGGAAAAAATTAAGCAGTTCAGCTTGGATTGATGGCTTTGATTATATTTCAATTTGGTAAAATTAAAGAAACAATATTTAAGCGGTCTCATTCCATTGTTTTTTCATTCATTATAAAATGTCTAGTTGTGGTCTCCAGTGTGAATGAATGCATTTATTACTTATAATTTTTGTTTTCTGATCCACAGTAATGATGCGAGAATCAAGACTCACCAGTTTCCAGCAGCGTCAGCTCAACAACCAGCTCAAGAGTAAGATTATTCAAGTGAATAATGTTCGGAAATTTCACTCATATTTAAAAAAATATGAGTGCTATTCGGAAGAAGGATATAGGTTACAAGGAACAATGAATGCTAAAATATTTTGACTGATATGTGCAATATTCCATGTGTGCCGTTTTTTGTGAAAAAAAAAAGTGCTCAGGTGTTTCTATTTAGCCCTGTTTTATTTAACTGAATTAGTGGTCTCTGAAGAAAGACAGGTTTTGGCTCTTGCACAAGAATATTCATTCATGCAAATATATCAACTCTGATTGGCTAACAGCGCTGCAGCTGCCTACCTGCCTTCCCCCCACAGTCAATTTTACAGCTCTAAAACTCAAACAACAAAATGTTTCAGAGATACAGCTTTAGTTATAAAGGTATTGCACTTAGTGCTAGGTAAAGTTAACCCTTAAGTTTCACTTAACGTCAGACTCGAGTGGCTACACAACCGAGAAAAGTTATCAACTCCCTGAGCCGAGCCCGCCCCTGCGACTCTTCTTCCACGGCCGCATGGATACCTCCCTTCTTGATAACGTTTCTTTCAGCTAAACTAATGCTACTACACTCTTGCCTTACAGCCAATCTCAGAAAACTAGAATATATGAACAATTGGTACTTTTGGCAGTGTTGACAGTGTGCCAAGTCCTGCTGCAAATGGATATTCGCATCTTGATAAAAGTTGTCAGTAGGGTTGCCAACCGTCCCGTGAAATACGGAATCGTCCCGTATTTTGGCAGTAAAATACGCATTCTATATTCTGATTGGCTCAACGAGAGTACATCATAATATACAGCCGATGGATTGGCAAGCGTAAGAAGTACCATGTGTGGCGTGTGAGCGTGTGAACTCGCTGAGGTGCGTGTGACACACGCTCAAAGCGTGAGACTTGAGAACACTGTCTGTAATGCTGAATTTTGTTTGTTGTGTGTGTGTGTGTGTGTGTGTGTACCAGAAGGGGGAGCCTTACCGCTGCGCTGTAACCCCACCTCCTCTGCCCCACCACTGCAGGCTCAGCCTCAGCCCAGTCTCAGTAAGGGTCGCGCTCTGTCAGTCAGGCCGCAGAGACGCAGTGCTGAGCAGTGCAGTGCTGGAGACAACTACACCCGAGAGAGATTCCAACCCAGTGCAGCACGTCTGTATCCCACATTCCTGACTGTTACAGCTTTCATAACTAGACTCTCTTTACACAGAATCGAGTATCGAGTAATCGATAATTAGTAACAGTACCACATTACACAAAGTGCTGGGGACAGAAGCGCAATGGGAGATTGATAAATAGCTTGCTCGCACAGTTTACACTCAACTTAGTCTGTGTCTCCAAATGTGCCCAAACTCAACAGATTACCTATTTAATCATTTCCATATTTTAACAACATCTAGACATTTAAATGCATTTTAAATCTCTTTCATATATACATTGTTACATTTACACATTAAAGATTTATTCTTGGTGTGTTATTTTCTGCATCTGCCAATCTGTGGTGATTTGTACCACATCAGTTTACTTGCTAAATTTAGTCCCTGTACCAGGTTTCTGCTCAAAGACCTTTAAACTTTAACAGTACATTTGTTAACGATAACACCTGATAAGCAGTGATATAACACTACTCCCAATCTTCTGGCTAATAGGAGATCTTGAGAAGGAGAAGCGCAGACTGCAGAATATCTTCGCAACAGGTCAGGAGGAGCCACAGCTCTCTGTCCCACAAACACAGCCTCCCAAGAGAGCAGAGGAGACTCACACAGACAGGTTCCAGGAGGGTGAGATGAATTCTAAAATCCTTAAACGTACCATTTAATTATAATAGATTTTTTTTTTCGAGAATTATTGTTGTTGAATATTATTGTAATCAATTACAATAATTCAGTCAATAATTCATGAGAGTAACCAAAATTATTGCTGACGGCAAAGCCCGCTGATATGTTGCTATATAGTACGTTCAACCTGCAGTTTGCAATTTATTAGCTTACACTTTATGCAGACAAAACATTCTATCCATTTTCTCTCAGTTCTGGATGAGATTGAAGAGAGGAGGCAGTTCCTGGAGGAAATGACTGCTCTTGGAAGGGGGCGCGACTACAATCACATCATTAACTTTGAGATTTCTCAGGTAAAAACACAGCAGAGACACCATACATCAGTGCTTATTTTAGTAAAAAGTTTAAATTGAAACATTACATACAAACTTGCTAAATGCAAAACGTACATCGTTCAGTACTGTGATCTATATTTCCACATAAAATATGGAAACACTCTGTATAAGAGAAGGTCTTTTAGACAGGATATTGGGGGTGAACGTTCTTCCTGACCTGTGCGTATGTTAAAAATAGTAAAAAAACAGCAGCACTTGTTGACTGGAGAATTTGTTGTGGTCATACCAGCAAAACCATCTTTTCAACACAACCTCTCTATAAGCATCGAATCTATCTCTCTCACCGACAAAGGTTGCTAGGAACCTGGGTGTTATGGTTGATGACCAGCTCTCCTTCACGCACCATGTGGCCTCAGTTGCTCGGTCCTGCCGCTTCGCGCTTTATAACATCAGGAAAATTAGACCGTTTCTGACGCAACAGGCCACCCAACTACTGGTACAAGCAGTCATCATCTCACGCCTCGACTACTGCAATGCCCTGCTAACTGTCCTCCCGGCCTGTGTAGTAAAACCACTCCAGATGATCCAGAACGCAGCAGCACGTCTGGTCTTCAACCAACCAAAACGGGCACGTCACCCCGCTGCTCATTGAGCTCCACTGGCTACCAGTTGATGCTCGCATCAAATTCAAAACTCTTACAATCGCCTACAAGGTGATGACAGAACAGGCTCCTTCCTACCTGCACTCGCTCCTGAAGGCTTACGCTACCTCCCGGCCGCTGCGCTCCTCCAATGAACGTCGCCTCGCTTTGCCAAACACTCACACAAAGCAATCCAGACTGTTCTCATACAGAGTTCCCCAATGGTGGAACAAACTACCTGCCACTACCAGATCAGGAGAATCTCTCACTATCTTTAATAAACTCCTGAAGACAGAGCTCTTCAAAGAGCACCTACTCTCCTAACACCTCTAACTAACTACCTTCCACTACCAGATCAGGAGAATCTCTCACTATCTTTAAGAAACTCCTGAAGACAGAGCTCTTCAAAGAGCACTTACTCTCCTAACACCTCTAACACACTAACTACTTCTAACCTCATTTCCTTCTTCCCCTCCTTCACTCCTCTATCCTTTTATTTCCCTTCGACCTCCTTTAAGCCCTATCTAAAAATGGGTTATCTTAATTCCTATTACTTTTGTACTTCATTATTGTAAGTCTTTGGACTTTGGACTATTGTAAGCTTTGGACAAAAGCGTCTGCCAAATGTAATGTAATGTAATGTAATGTTGTCCAGTTAAGTTGCACCAGGTCCATCCACTTTTTGTGTATGTTAATACATTTGATTCCTAAACATGCCACAGCCATATGTTTATCCCATAGGAATCCCTGATTGCATAACTAAGTTCTTACACTTTCTCCCCGTCCCATCACTCAGCACAATGCTTATGTATTGTTCTCCTCCAAGCATACTGAGCCATTTGAAAAGATGCAGGAGGGACAAAATGCAGGAAACGGAGGGGAATAAGGAGGTGGATTTTAGATTGTGGACAGGGAATAGAAGGGGGTCCTAGGTTGTGGATGGGACATAGAGGAACAGGAGGGGGGTTTTAGGTAGTAGGTGAGAATTAGAGAAAGGGAGAGGAGGAGGAAATCTCCAAGGCAGTAGCAGGGATTTTGGGAGGGCAGAGGTAGAATGTAGAAACTGGGGGTCTCTCTGTAGTGGGTGGGAATTGAGAGGGTGGATAAATTCCTAGGTATTTGGTGCGAATAGGGAGGAGGGCCTAGGTGGGCATAGACCACTGCAGTCGTGTCAGTATTTTGTAGTGGGCGCCATGTTCGGGTTTCAGTGTCTAAGCTGAATTTCTATATGGCCTGAATAAATGGGCTTTTCAAAAACTTGCCTTTGTCACATTCTTTGGTAAATAAATATATTCAGAATCCTATATGTTTTTATTCTGTGTACATTTTTCTCCTAAACATCCCTGGATTCTCTGAATTACGAGATTGTAATGTGAATAATGCTAGCTTTAAGCTAATGCTACAGCACACTTAACTAATGTCACAGCACAGCCATAGGGGTGCTAGTCCTAGTAGAAGGGATTTTATATTTCTAGATTATTGGAATTAGGAATATTAGGAATTGGGTGGGGGTTTGTTACCAGGAAACTGGTAGGAAGTAGAGTGGGTTGCTACTGGGTGAGGCTAACATGAGAATTAAAACCCTCTAGTTTGATTGTAAGGCAACAGTGTCCATGAATGCAACATAAGATATGCTCTGCTTCCCTCCCACAGAAAATCAAAGAACTGGAGCTGATTGACATGAAGCGCAGCGAGGAGCTGAAGACCCTCATGAAGTAAAGAGCAGGAGTGACTAACCGGCTGTAAATTTGGCTGCAACTTATAAATGTACAGTACCAGTCAAAAGTATGGATATACCTTAAATTAAGTGTTTTTTCATTATGTTTTTCTGCATTGTAAATTAATAATGAAGTCACCCAAAATGATTTACCAAACAAAAAAAGTGTTAAACAAACCAGAATATATTTTATATTTTACATTCTTCAAAGTAGCACCTCTTGTTTAGATGACAGCTTTGCACAACTTGGCTGGATTTTCTCAGACAGCTTTATGAGGTAGAATTTCTTGTCCTCTTAATGTGTTTGAGAGCATCAGTTGTAAAGTTGTGAAGAGGTAGAGTTGGTATACAGTGAATAGCTCTATTTGAGTAATGTTCTAATCCATATTATGGCAAGAATTACTCAACTAAGTAAAGAAAGAAATACTTTAATAAAAGAAGCTCAGTCAATCTTAGTTTACTATATAATTCTTTATGTGTTCCTTCATAGCCTGGATGACTTTAATATTAATTTACAATGTAAAAAAAAAAAAAAATAAAACATTGAATGAGAAGACAGACTTTTGACTGGTACTGTATGTGTGTATATAAATGCACACAGCATAAATGCAAACAGACTGCCTATATATTGTTAGCTTTTCTAGGGTTTTAGACTTTATACGGTCCTTAACCAGCTAACATGCACTTTAATTCACCCTCAGCAATACGTACAGAGCACCAAAATCTGGAAGGTTCTGAATAACAAGACAAAAACAAGACATCTCACTGTGATTTAGTTACATTAATTTGTTTTATTAATTTTATCATCCAAACCAATGTGCATTGCTTTAACACAATATTGTGTTTTTAAGCAACAAAAGCCCTTGGTTTGAGATATCAGAGGCACAAATACACAAAAAACAATGACAGCATGAACTCTACAACATTAACACAAAGACACAAGAGCTTGGTTGGTAACGAGACAAAAATACAAAAGAAAAGGTAAACAGTTATCAAGACCCAGATGTACACTCTCTACAACATACATTTAATTCATAAATACAATAAAATAATGGCACTCTTTTAAACACCCTTTCATTTCTCATGTCTTGCTTAAAATTAAGGCCCATTACATAATACCAGACGCGCAAACTCCACAAAAAACAAGGAAAGGCATTTCGAGAACATCAATTAAATATTATATTGCAAATTTGTGTACAGGGCTTTGCAAACCTGGTAAGCAACTTCTTCTGTTAATACCTCACGTTAAAAATATTCCTACATTTAAAAAGAAAAAAGAAAAAAAAAGGTTCTTTCATGTTGTTTTTAGCAACTGCTAGATTCAGCCACCATATGACATGAAACTGTGGCCTATTTTAAAAAAAGAGAACACTTAAGAGCTTAACCCAAAGCATCTGAGATGAATTAGACTAGTTATAGGCCTCACAGCACGTGGGTTCCATGGCCTGACTTTCAGAATCAGGCATATTCCTTCTCAAACTCAACTACAAACTATGTAATATGATATTATATTTAATGAATCCTTAAGCAGGTGTTTTTTTTAACATGGTCTCTATTTATTGCCTCTAAACTGTAATATTGCTGCCTTCAAGTCGTGTCAGAAATATCATATTTACAATATGAGAGCACATGAACTCCACCACAAACAAACTTGTATTTACCAATTAGAAACTTGGATTTTTAAATAAGCCCTAGTTTCCCAGTTGGGCGAGTGTCAGGAACAAGGTCAATGAATGAATTAAATTTGTTTATATTGATAAATAAATAATAATAAAAAAATGATGCAAACAGTTCGTATTCTAAACTTCTAAATATTTAAACACTTGCAGGTTGTTATTAGCTAACTAATAAAATCACTAGAAGCACGTGAAAAACGTAAAAGTCTAGTATAATTTACGGTTCTAAAGGAATAAAAATATAATTTAACTAATGCGTGTCTTATTCACTTTATTCTTTTGGAGTAGGGCAAAAATAAACTCCTGTTTTTTATGATAATAGGCCAAAAGTATAATCAAAAAGATTTTCCTAATGGCGTCCATTTCCACCTGACCAAAAAATACTTGAACGCAGGTCAAGTCAAGTAATTAAGTAAGTAATCCAACCTCTTAAATAGGAATTTCCAAGGAGGACTTGAAGGCAGCATATGGCCACACATGATATTTTGTGCATTTTTGCCTTTACTAATAAAATACATTAAGATCAGAACATTTACCAGAAGCCATTGAGGAGATGCAATTCTGCAAACAAATATATTATATATTCTATATATATATAAATGGATGTACTTTGATTGAATTCTATTTAAATTCTCTGCAAAAAAAAAATAAAAAATGGAGTGCATCAGCACACATGTAGTGGGTGTAGCGTAGTGGGTAACACCACTGCATTTATACTTTGAGCCACCCCTAAAGAACACCCTGAATACATGCATTTCTGGGCAAGCTGAGAGACACAGAATGCAGCTTCTGTAAGAAGTGAAAGAAGCATGTGTGCTACAGAGGTAGAGTAATGTTACTTGATTTTAGACAAACATGTTACACAGTGTTTTAACACAGTGTGTTCATCAGAATTACTTACTACAGTTTCTGTTTTGCTAAGCAAGGGGTAGCAATGATCGCAGCACTGTATTATATTATATGTTATATATTAATTAATAGAGTTGATAAAAATGGCTGTTTTACACAAACTAATAAACTATTAGAAATAATTCAGCAACTACCCAATAACTTCCAGCACAGATGTGTTTTAAATCACTGGCTTTACTGTTTTAAGTGTATACAATTTTTGTCTACTGTAATCAACAAATCAACACACAAACTGTTTTTAAATAGGTGTATTAGAAATCATTTAATAATCACTTGTTTTAGCTGCCAAAAAGAATCCATAACTTAGCAATTTACTTCATTAACTGCTAAAATTAGCTGCTCGTTTGTATTGCTAATAGGCCCCACTAATTATATGAAGTTAATTACATAAATGTGATACTGTCACAATATTGTAAGACATTTTCATTGTTATTTATTGTGATTTTGAATTCCATACAATTTTTTATAATGTGTATATTATTCATGTATAATGTATAACTGTGCAGGCCGTCAGTGCACAATATTTCCACAATATGCTCTAAAAAAAGCATCTTATGTATCATGATGCAATTAAAAATACTGTCATATTGCTTTACTCTTTGCGAGACCCATTACAAAGGGGACAATCCAATTCAAAAACATGTTCATTTTCAGTAGGCATGATAGAACTGTGCCACCTAGAGCTTATCGTAAATGTACAATTTTAGTGCCATCCCATTATCTAGATCTATTTATATACAGCTTCTGTGAATGCACTGCGTCACTGTGAAACTACAGACAGGAACTACAGCACATAAAAAAAGTCTTGCATAAAAGCTTTGCATAATGGTTTGCAGCTTTTGCATCAGTAAAGGTTAACAACCTCATCTCCCAAAAAGCACCAGAATGTACAAAAAGCAAAAGCAGAGCACAAAACAAGCATATGAATTCTGTATCATTACTTAATTACTTCTCCAGAATTCATAAGCACAATAACACAGTTAAACTTCAGAGAATCTAAACATCTAAGAGGCAAACCAAAATGAATTGTCTTTGGAAGCTGGAACCGTCATTTGTCATGGTAGATGTGGTAAATAACTTTTACCAACAGTTATTTTAGTTTTCAGAGCTATTTTTAACTATTAGTTGTATCTAGACTGAACAAAAATGCAACAGTTTAACGGTCCTTGCATTCTTGCATCTTTAAAGAAAATAAAGTACATAAAGTTACAATCTGTCTTAAAGGAGAAATCCGGTGTAAAATGGACTTGTAGTGTTGTAGTGAAACATGATAAAGAGTACAAATGTTTGTCAAATAGCCCACCTCTGTTCACCTCCAGCATTCTGTAATACTTCTATTTTAGCTGATGCTCCCAACAGACTTACAATGCAAGTGATAGGGGCATAGCGGTGTCCGATATTATTACACCATTAACAAGACTCAAAGTAGCTCCACACATTTGTAGAATTCCAAGGTCCCGACATTTAAAATGAGGAACTGAGAACTATGAAAGTGCACAGGTAGTTTATAACGCCATCATCTTGAAATTAAGTCATGATAAGTCGACTGAGGGGCACAAACAAATAGTAGGAAAGGGGAACAGATTGCAAAATTAACTATGTGGAAATGCATTCATTTCAGCTGTTGCTGAAAGTATCTCTATATAATATTCATGCATTTCCACAGAATTAATTTTGCAATCTGTTCCCCTATTCTACTAATTTGTTCGTGCTCATCAGCTGACTTAATGTCTTTTTTAACCGTTTTAAATGCCTTGTTCCATATGCAGGCTACAGGCTCTTTTTCTCTGAGTTAAAATTAGTTAGAAAATTTGAGGGCTTTGAAATCTCCTACAGGACACTTGGAGCTGCCTGTTTTTTTCTCTACTCCACTTATTAATTCCAGATCAGTAACAGGAATTAACCCAAATTCTGCAGGTTTGAAATTAGACATAAAAAACTAGACAAACATTACAAAACTAAAGGTTTGGAGAAGACATGAACTGTTTGATTTGTTTTCAGGAATATATTGATTTTTAAAATAGAAAATTCAGGAAAGATCCAATTTTATGATTTTATTCATTATATTTTGACATTAGCAGATTTATTTAAATATTGTTCCTTATGTTCCTTATCAAACATAAAAGCTTTTAATGTAATGCTTGAATGGAAATCCTCAAGATTTAGTGGTGTAATATTTGGTGCATTTTCAAAGTTGCCTCGTTTTAAATTTCATGGCCCTTAGAATTCTACCAGTGAAGTGTGAAGCTATTTTGAGCTTGTTAATGGTGTAAATATAGCCCCAATCACTAACATTCTGAGCCTGTTTTGAGCATTGGCTAAAAGTGCTGTATTTTGTGAAAGCTGGGACAAATGGAGATCGGCCATTTGTAAAAAAAATTTGTACTCATCATGTTTCACTACAACCCAAAACCAATTCACCCCAGATTTCTCCTTTAATTAGTCAGACCCTGTGGGGTATAGACAATTCCAGTCTTATACATTTTTTTATGAATTCAGATGATACTACATCTATTCACAAACGTTAAAGTTAAAACACATTACATACATTATGCTGAAACAGCGTGTTTTTGGATCAATTCTGAGGAGAACAGGAAAGAAGGGAAGAAGTTCAGGTTCGTTTGTCAGTTTTCCTCCAGGTATTTCTTCATACAGTAATTGGCTGAGACCAGTATAAATAGGGCTAAAGATTTATCAACTATCTGTCTTCAGTTTTATCAGTTTGTGCACCTCTCTCCCACCTCATCAGCTTTTCTCCTTGCGTGTGCTCTCCTTCCGTGGGCTCACGCTCTTCGCCACATCACTTTTTGTGCTCAACCTCCTCAACACTTTCATGGGTTTAAATTTTTGTGGCTTCTTTTTCTGCTCACTCTCACCATGGAATTCTTGAAGAAGAGACAACGAACAGATTTTGAAAATGTAAGACAGTGAAAAGGCAGGCATATAGAAAAGAATAAGGAAGATAAAAAAAAGAAGTGAAACCACAATAAGAAGAAAATGAGTAGTCCATACCTTTCTTCTTCAACATCGCAGCCACTAGCTTGTCCTCCTCCTCTTCCCTAAAGAAAAAAAAAATCAAAACACAATTTAAAACTGTTCTGTTTTCTCCTTTGTTAAAAGGAAGTATACTTAAGAGCATTAAAAGTATGCTCAAATTAAAAGAATAAAGAACTAATTAAAAGAATAAAAGGTAAAGAATACCAAAAGTGCATTTTCAATTTAATACATTTTATGAAAATACACATTAAATATACTTTCTCTGTATTTCCATAAAATGCATGTTTAAGCAGTGCTTTAAATTATACTTATGTTGACAGAAAATATATATAGTGGCATTAAATAATGCTC
The DNA here is from genome assembly GCF_023375975.1 of Astyanax mexicanus. NCBI lineage: Eukaryota > Metazoa > Chordata > Actinopteri > Characiformes > Acestrorhamphidae > Astyanax > Astyanax mexicanus. Next base: position 31,286,426 of record NC_064412.1, read on the forward strand.
AAACCGCACGTTAGTGTATTTTTCTCAGTAGCATTTAGGTGTACACAACAATGTGCGTCAATTCACAAAGCAGAACATTTACAATATACTTCAATTGTATTAAAAAGGTGTTTAAAAACATAAACCTAAATCTTCTTAAGTTTGCAGAAGCTGTACGAATAAAATGCACTTAAAAGTTCAATTTAATGCTTTTATGTTGTGTTAAAATATAGCTTAATATATCTTAAATATATAGCTTTAATATATATAGCTTGATTACAAATGAAAACGTTGTACCAAAATAGTACATTTAGTATGTATTTAAGAACATATTTTAACTTTTAAAAAGTATGTACTTTTCATATACTTAATGCACTTTTCTTTTACAAGGGCTACATAAGTCTCTTTTTGTTTTCTACAGAAGGTTCTTTATAGGTCTCTTCTTTTCTTTTCTTATTTTGTTATTTATTTAGTTTTTTCTCCCTCCCATTAACATTACATTACATTCCATTACATTACATTTGGCAGACGCTTTTGTACAAAGCGACTTACAATAGTGAAGTACAAAAATAATAGAAGTTAAAGGTAAAAACATATTTAGATAGGGCCTAAAGGAGGGCAAAGGGAACTAAAGGGATAGAGGAGTGAAGGAGGGGAAGAAGGAAATGAGGTTAGAAGTAGTTAGTGTGTTAGAGGTGTTAAGAGAGTAAGTGCTTTTTGAAAAGCTCTGTCTTCAGGAGTTTTAAGATCTGATTTGGGTTTGTGAAAAGTGAATATAAATATAAGCTGCGGTTGTTGTTGATCACTTACCTCTGTCTGTCCTGATCCATGCTGTTGATGATCTGGTTCCTCTGCTCGATGATGGTGACCAGCTCAGCCATCAACTGCTTCTCCCGATCTCGATCATCATCGCTCCACTCTTTCTCTGCCACGTAAAGAGAGAGAGAAAGAGGAGAGATTATAGATTTTACTGACCACAAAACAAAGTTATAAAGGAAAAAGAGAAGAGAACAATTTCTCCAAAACAATGTTTGGGAGGTGGAAACAATATTAAGTATTGACATGTCACCATAGTTATGTATATTTCCTAAGGAACATATAATCAACAGTCCATCGGCCAGGTTCTTTTTATATACTGTATAGTTAAAAAAAAAGAGATGAAATACCAATTTGCACTACACACAGCTTCATGTTTGATTGGAGAAGTCTTTAACAAAACCAATTGCATCACACCACTTTCGAACAGTGGCTGCCCTTGCATGATGTAATCTGAGAGCAACTCAGTAACTTCAGTATAAAAACATCCAGAAAATACATAAATACAGGGTATAGAAGTACACCATGCTTAGTTATAAACTTTAAGACATTATTTTAACTTTTAAGTTTTAAGAATATTTTCTAAGTATCTGTATCTATTGTAGGGGTGCAGGAAAAAAAATTAATTCAAGCTCGAATCGCGTTTCTAACATTGAACGATTCAGAATCGATTCTCATTTTCAAAAAAAAGTTTTTTTTTTTTTTGCGGGTGCAGCTACTGTAGCACAGAGCTTTTTAACTGTACTGCTGAGCTCAGCTACTGTCGCACAGAGCTCACCTACTGTCCTGCGGAGCTCTTTAACTGTTAAAGAGACTCCGCAGGACAGTAGATGAACTCTCTGAGACAGTTAAAAAGTTCTGTGTGACAGTAGCTGAGCTTCGAAGACAGTTAAAAAGCTCCGTGAGACAGTTAAAAAGCTCCGTGAGACAGTAGCTGAGCTCTGCGGGACAGTAGGTGAGTGTCGCGAGACAGCAGCAACAGAACAGGGAAAGTTTTTGCTCTTACTGCCTCTCTTTATTAGGCTACAGAGGTGCGTGTAGTGTCCTGTTACGGTGTTTGTTGTTGTGCCGCTAAAGTATGGAGGATGAAGAAAAAGAAATCCAACCGATTTGAAAGAATCTGAAAAAAATTTAATCGTGACCCCAAGAATCGATTCTGAATCGAATTGTGGGATTCCCAAAGATTTACAGCCATAATCTACTGGAGTATTATTCTTTTGTCCTACTTCCACTTTAACTTCACTACAGATTTTAGCTGACTTTAATACTTTTACCCCGAGACATTTTTGTATGTGCTGCATCAGTACTCATTACAGTTATAAAAATGTTAGGAATCATCCAAATAATCCAAACCCACATTATTAATAAAGCCAGAGCGGCTCTGCACTGTCACCGGGTTTGATGAAGCTTCTGATCATTGTGTGAATCAAGCTGATCTTATAAGATCATGCTGCTCCCGTTCTGCCTTTTTGCTCTGCTAACTTTCCACTGCTTTCTGTAATACCTGCCTAACACTGTACTGTACTTTTACTTTCAGTACTTGAGTAGCTCATTTTACAAGCTATACTTGCACTTGCAATAACAACTACAAATCATGTTGAATATTTTAGTATGCGCACTGTGGAGCATAAAGAACACTTCAACTTTACTCAAGCCACTTTTTTATAGAGCGCTTTACTCTTTACTTTAAAGTTTGGGTCTCTAGTACTTTATAAATCTGTGAAAACAGAATAAAAAATATATATATTTTTATTACACTGTAATGACAAAAAAAAACTGTCTAAAAAATGTATTTAAAAATTGTAATGTAAAAAAAAATCACCTTCTTTAGAGCATCGCAATATATCACAATATTTTGAATCATAAGGCCAATATTGTGATGCGCATTATTTCACCACCAGGTTCTTGCCAATACGCAGCCCTACTGTCTCAGTCTGTGTGTGTGTGTGTGTGTGTGTGTGTGTGTGTGTGTATGTGTATGTGGTGTTTGAATGATGTTTTCCTCACATACCTGGCTTGTTGAGGAGACATCTAAGCTCATATTCCACATCTGCTTGCCTCTCCTCCAGATTTTGCTGCTTTGCCCTGAAGGCAAAATATATATATATAAATAATTACAGCATTGATATTTTACCCACTTATAAAATATTTCACCCACATAACCCAATGATATTAACTCTAACTATTAATTTAAACTAAAGCAGTGAGCATGTTTTAAACAGTCTTCCCCAAATTTTTGTATGTTTCTGAATGTCCTGCAACAGTCAATGAACAAATACTGAACACTAAATAGCGGTTCATAAATCTAATGATCACACACTTTTTCTCAAAAAACTCTGTCGCTGTCCAATGAAAAGCAAGCATCTCCATTTTTGTGAAATTTTAGTTTACTATATGCAAACACATGTCCCTTAAACTGCGTCAAATGTCTTGATGAATGGACCAATAGAAATTCTCCAAAATTACCTGAAATAAACTTTTTTGAAAGTTAAAAAGTCTTTATCTCTCTCCCGTAAATGTGATGTTCTAGAGATACTTGCTTTTCACTGGAAAGCGAAGATATACATTATATGTTTGTGGACATCACTTCTAATAAAGCCATTCAACTATTTACGCAAGTTGCACTCAGTGCTGACTCACTACTTGACAAAGGAACTACTTGTCCAGCCCCTGTAGAGAAGTACAGCCAATAAAATAGGGACTCAATGGAGCACACAAACATGAACATACTGGCACCATACCTAATATCAGGCATGGGATAGAGATAGAGCTGAATTATCACTTGTTTCAGTGCTGACATGGCAACGTGAGCTTGCACAATAGTCATATCACAGTGCATTCAATGTCACATGCATAATCAAATTATAGCAAACACATTATGCTGCATTTTTTTTGCTGGTGAACAATAAAAAAAAAATCATACAAATACAAAGCAATAGATTTTGAATGACCAATCACAAATTTGATTTAATATAATTATACTCCAATGCTGTTTGCACAGTGTGCATTATAATATCATGATATGTCTGATCATTAGTTGTGGTAAAACATTAAAAGATCAGGTTTTTACAAATCACAAGATATATTGCAAAAGGAAAATATACTGCAGTGTTAGTATTTTCATTATTTTGCTTTATACAATACTTTTGAGATGCGGTAGGTAATCACCCAACAGCCTTGTCTCTAAATGCAATCAAATCCTCATAAAAATACTTTAAAAATCTAGTTAAAAAAAGCATCCTAGAACAGTAGAGAAAGTTACTGCAGCTGTTTGTTTTAATGATTTCAGAATAAACAAAAAAATACTTTTGTCTATAATGTGTATGTGGGTTCTGACCCTGTACAACAGGATGGTTTTCAGATCACTGGATTACAACATAAACAGCACAGCTAATAAACATATTAATCAACCTAAAATGCAGATTTTTTAAGAATACATTTGTCTCATTACATCATCAGTTGTAGGCCTGTCACAATACATACATTATCAACTTTTCCTACAATATATTTGCACAACACAATCATTTTACTTATCAAGGAAGGACCATAAATTTAAATAAATAACTTTTTTGTTTGTTTGGTTTTTTTTTTACTTAATTTTATTTATATAAGGTATAGGCCTGTAACTGTAATTACATTATTGATTTATGTGCAAAATACAAAATGCACAGTAATTAAGTCCCATTATTTTTTTCTTAGCAAAAAAGCACTTTAACATGAATGCCCTAAGCCATTTTATCTTTTTTTTTCTAAGTTATTTGAAAATATTTTTATGCAATTTAAATGTCTTTGTAAAAACTAAAAGTTGTAAGAACTAAAAGCTTATTAAAACTATGTAACTGTATTATTATGCTATTAAATGATAAGAGTTCTCGATTTCCCATCACTTTCCTCAGGCCGGGTCAGGTCAGGCTCAAAAAAAAGTCTGTTTTTTAATGCTATTTTTATTTTATACAAAGATATGCCGTGATAAAATAAAGCATAAAAAAAGAGCTAAGTAACAAATCAAACTGTTTAAAAAAAAAAAAATCTGCATTATTGCTGTTATTATATGCTAAATATTAAACTGTTTGTTTGTTTAGAAAGTGTTTTATATTCTTAAGCCTTGTTAATTATATTGGAATAGAGGAAAGTCATAGTAAATTATGTTATTGGTGTTGGCCTATTTCGGTTTAATGATATGCCTCTTCAGTGTTGCAGTGTTAATTACATCATTTAAACAGCCTGTTTTTAAACAGCTCAGTTTTAACTCTCTACTTACTAAAACAATGTTGTGTTTAAATCAGACTCTGGCTCATGATTTCAGTTTATGGGGCAGGGCTGATTGGGCTCAGGCTGGATTTTTTTGGGCTTGACCTAAGCTCTATAAATGATCATATCAGTGGCATAAAATAATCTTAAAAGGACAATAATATCGTTTATCGACAATATCAAACAGTTATCATGACATGTCTAACCAGGAATGTGTGTGCGTATGTATAAAAAAGGCTTACGTGTAGACCAGCTCTGCTTCTCTGCGCACCAGTAGGTGCTTCTCATGTATCAGAGTGAACCAGTCCACCAGTAGGCGCTCCTCGTGCTCCTCTGAAACACATACAAATCACACCAAGCTTTAAGCAGCTGAACCCTCTGCCTCTTCCATGTGTTTAAAACTCAACAACTGTGCCTCTCTTTTACTCGGCATTTTATACCAAATGTATACATTAGGGGGCGCTGCACAGCACAGATGATTGATCTTTTAGGATTAGTGGATGTTGCTGTTTTTTTTTCCCATAAGAAAAATATTTAATGAAGTGTTTAATATTATAAAATGTAAATTAAAATTTTTGTTTAATATTCCTCACCATTAGAGCAGTCCCTAAGTCTCTGCTCCAGCTCCACTCCTCTGTGCTCCAGCTCATCCAGCTGTATTTCTAGTCCCCCCATCTCCACGTGGATGTCCTCTACAGGGATGTACTGATCAGACTGCACCTGCACAGCCAAAGAACCCATTCAATATCACCTATAACTGCAGTTCTGAGTGGATGGGCTAAACTGTAAACTGTCTCAAAAGTTGCACTGTAAAATGTAAAATAATTACAGTACCAGTCAAATGTTTGGAAACCCCTTCTCATTCAATACTTTATTCTACATTGTAAATGAATATAAAGATATTGAGATTATGAAGGAACACATAAGGAATCATGTAGTAACTTAAAATTGTTAAACAAACCAAAATACTCTTAAGCATTTAGGTGCTTTTATCTGGAGTTCTCTTAACGTTGCTGTTTCTGAGGCTGGTAACTCTGATAAACTTATCCTGTGCAACAAAGGTAACTCTTGGGCTTCCTCCTTTCCTGGGGTGGTCCTGATGAGAGCCATTTTTCATTGTCTTTGCAACTTCACTTGAGAAAACTTTTAAAGATAATGTCATTTATTTTTTTAGATTAACTGGCCTTACTTTCTTAACGTGTTATATATTTATAATATATATATAAAATCTAATAATAATATATATATATTTATATTTTACTTAGTTCTTCTTTAAGTAGTTCTTGCCATAATATGGATTAAATATTCACTGAATTCACTGTATACCAACTATACACTTTATACATATTCTGGATTGTTTACCACTAATACCACAAATAACTCCATATGGTTTTCATCATATTTTGAAGAACCTTAGTATTATTTACTGCAGGATATTTTTTAAATGTATTTATTGTTCAATCCAAGTCTGTCTGTCAGATAGGACTGACAGACAGACCCCACAGAGGGAGAGCAGTTGGTTAGCTTAGGGATTTGGTTTGTTTTGTTAAGTTCTTTCCTTTGGTGCCGTCCTGAGTTCAGCCCTTCTTTTGTTTTCAGTTGAGTATCTTTTTGAGAACTTCTTTGTTTATTTGTAAATATTGGATTTGGATTTTGTTACTGTATATATTGAGTTGTGGCTTCAGTAAATGGTTTAAATGGCAATTTCTCTGGTCTGTGGTTTTCTCCCTCATACACACATACACTCATTTAACTCATTCACAATGTTACATACCCCTCTTATCCCTAGAAAAACTAAAGGGATTGTAACAATGACATATCTAAATATATATATAAATATATCTATATATATATATATATATATATATATATATATATATATATATATATATATATAAATATATCTATATATATATATATATATATATATATATATATATATTTGAATATATTTTTATTGAGGAATCTCTTACAAGAAAAAAAAGCATACATGCGTTGTCATAAATGTGAAACACAATGTGATTCGCTGAACAGAATCAACCTCCGTTTTTTGCCCCCTTGCCTTCTTCTTTTACCCTTTTTCTTTTTTTTTTAATAATGAAAAGCCACTGAATTTAAGGTGTCCAAACTTTTGACCGTTAGTGAACTTTTTTTTTTTTTCACTAACGTGAGATGACCCATGTTTTCGCCTTTTAAAATATACTTTTTGGACACTGTCCAGTCCATACCTTAACTGGACTGGTTTTACCACATGCATGTAAAATGTGCATATAGTCTGAGATTACTGTATTAATTTCAAAACAGAAATGTCTTGTCAGACTTCCTATTGGACAATGGTTTATTTTATTTATTGTGCTCAATATTAAAGATCATAATTGGAACATTCTATTCTGTGCTATTTAAAGAGTTTTTACAGTACCTTGCGTTTAATGAGGGGGAAGCCGTGTCCTGGCGCAGGTGGACGAGCAGGACGAGGTCCTTTAGGAGGTCTGGATTGGGGTGAGGTAACTGTGGGAGAGGCTTTCCGATTGAATGGATTCTCTTTACAGATCCGCTGCAGACAGCAAGTGAGTAAATAAGAAGAAATGGAAGGATTGGAGAAGCAGGAGGAGAACAGGGAGAGAAATGTTAGAGGTCAGCCAGCAAGCATACTTCACAAATCCTGCAGTTACTCCCAAGTCTGCCCACATTATTCATCACCGTCACCTTGAATCTGTTTGCAGGAATGAGGTCACTGTGGACACTGTGGTAACGTCAACAACTAATTAATCTCTACCCACAACCACCGTTTTAGCAACATAATCCTTCTGAGGGAATTTAATGATAATCCACTGAATATTTTAGACTGGCTGAATTTTCCTACAAAACTACAGTACAAACAGACTGAGGACCTAAACCTGCTTTAAACACAGAAGAGGCCCTGTCCACATGTATCTATCTTTTTCAACAGAGGACCAGAGGATATTTGCATAGCATAAAAAAAGAACATAAAAAAACACACAAGAAATGAAAAGTGGTCTCCATCCTTAATCCCCCTTCCACACTGCATCAACCTTCACTAAATAAACAGATAATATATAAATCTAACTAAGATTATATAATTCCTTTGTTCAAATAAAAGGCAAAAGGTAAAAAGTCCATAAATAAACAGAAAAATGTAAATTACAGCATAATATTAAACATTAAAATAGTTTTCAAACTGGGTAGTTATTAACCAAATAATCCCAGAGTCGATATTGTCTATATAAGTCAAAACAGGTTGCCAAATACTATGAAATTTTGCACTACAGCCTGCCAAAGCACATCATTTTTTTCTGAAAACAAAAACTGCATTATGTTATCCACCAAATGTTTAAAAGTAGGAGGGATTTTCTCTTTTAAATTTCCCACTATTGTGGCAAAAGCTTCCACCTTTGAGCCATATTTCCCCAAATAAAGCTCTTTAGGAGTCACCCCAAATATTGCAGATACAGGGGAAGCCTGAATCGGCTGTTTAAACACCTGGGGAAAAAAAGTCACGTATTTAAATATTTAAAAAATATATATGTTTGTCAGCCTTCTGTTGAAACTTATGAATAACTGTGAAAACTTATTCACCCTTATACAAGGCCAGCAAACTCATAGAAGCTTTTTTCTCACAGAGTTTTCATAAATATTAAGATACATATCAGATATAATGTTTTATTGAAATATTTAAAACAATATTATGTAGTAAATGTATAGTAAAATAGCAGCTTCAAAATTCTTTGCACTGACTGAAATAGGAAGACTCGTACACAGTACTATGAAGGTGCACAAAACCTCTCGCAAAACTGCCCAATGCTCTAACACTTGTAATATTACTTCATTGCCTCAATCCTAAAATGTTCATCTCTGAAGAAAGATCAAAGAATTTAAACCATACTTCGCTCACCTTACTGGGTGTGCTTGGTTGCTGTGAGGAAGAAGACCCAATCAGTGGACTAGGAGCGGCTGGAGGGCGGGGAGGGGGCGGCCTCATTCGTTTACTTTCTGGAGTGGCTGGTGCTGAACAGGTATTTGTATAAGGTGGCAAGGGGGAGGGGCTCGTCGAGAGGCGGGACTGAGGCTCAGCTGAAGGCGACGAGTCGCTAGAACCAGGGCTGTTGATAGAAGGTTCCGACACGCTTTTGGTAAACGGGTGTTCCTGCTCGTTAGCAGAGGCTCGCCGAGGGGACACGGAGGCACCAGTGGTCCGGCACAGGCCGTGGTCTGACGAAGAGGAGGACAGACTCTCTGTGCTCAGAGCTGGAGAGGGACAGGTAGAAGAAGACTGAGAAGAGGGAAGAGCTGAAGAAACCAGGAACAGAAAACAAGTTGGAAAAGGAAACAGAGGGGACAAGAGGAAAATGGATGGCAAATGGATAGAGGTTGAGTGACACAGACAATAGTGATGGACTTTATATTTTTAACAAACAGTTATTTTCAAGGGTGTCATATTTAAAAAAAATTGGTTCAGGTTTCAACACAGTAACAAACATGTTAATAAGTCACAAAAGTGCAAAGAGCCTTTAGGCTAGAGTCCAAGCCAAGTGTTAAGTCAATATAATATACAGCTCTGGAAAAAAAAATAAGAGACCACTTTAAAATTATGAGAAATAATATTTCTTTGATTTTACCAAATTAAAAACCTCTGGAATATAATCAAGAGGACAATGGATGATCACAATCCATCAAACCAAGCTGAACTGCTTGAATTTTTGCACCAGGTGTGGAATAAAGTTATCCAAAAGCAGTGTGTAAGACTGGAGAGAGAGGAGGAGAACATACTAAGATGCATGAAAACTGTGATTAAAAACCAGGGTTATTCCACAAAATATTGATTTCTGAACTCTTAAAATTTAATAAATATGAACTTGTTTTCTTTGCATTATTTGAGGTCTGAAAGCTCTTTTTTGATATTTCAGCCATTTCTCATTTTCTGCAAAAAATTGCCCTAAATGACAATAATTTTATTTGGAATTTGGGAGAAACGTTGTTCGTAGTTTATAGAATAAAACAACCATGTTCATTTTACTCAAAAATACACCTATAAATAGTAAAATCAGAGAAACTGATTCAGAAACTAAAATGGTCTCTTAATTGTTTCCAGAGCTGTACATAAAGCGTACAATATAGCATATAAACAAACATATAAAAACACATACAAATGTGTCTACACTACTAGTGTATATTACATTGAAAAGAAAAAAAATGGGGCAATACTGCCCCTATACTTCTTGCAAAGTTTTGCAAACAGTCAGAATGACCACTTGAATTATAACATCACTGTTAAAAAAAAATCAGGTGTGAAATGGACTTGTGGTGTAGTGAAACGTGATAATGAGTATGCTTTTTGTTAAATAGCCCACCTACATTAATGGGCAATGCTATGCCCATATCGCTAACATCGTAAGCATGTAGGGAGCATCAGATAAATGCGTTGTATTTCAGAATACTGGAGAGAGTTTAAAGGTGAGCTATTTAACAAAAAGTTTGTGTTTTATTACACCCTCCATTAACTCCATTTCAACCTTGCTTTTTTTTTTTAAACTTATGACCTTATGTTAATCTATATAATCTATATAATCTATATATATATATATATATATATATATATATATATATATATATAAAATGTCTGAACTTTCTTTTTTGGTCAGTAACAGTAACTGACCTGTTGGGGAAGGTTTTGGGACTTTGGGTGCCTGCCGTTTTTTACTTCTGCCACTTCCCGGGCTGCCTGAGGGGGCGGGGCTCCCTTTTCTGGAAGGTGTGGCAGCCCCAGCATCATCAGCTGCCTGTGTAATCCCATACCATGGATGTACAGCGACCACAGAGGGCGGGGCCAACAGATCTGAAGTCTCCGCCTCTGTCCCTTCTTTATCTTCTTCTTCTTCTTCATCATCATCATCAAAGGGATTTGAGGGGATAGCTGTCTGGGATTCCTCCTCTTGTGCAGAGGAAGCAGCGCCAGCATGTGGAGGTGTGGCTGCACCAGTGGCGGGAGGGGGAGGAGGAGCCAATTTTTTCTTTGGTTCTGATTTGACAAGAGCCAACCAAGGCGGGACTTTGGGTTTAGGTGTGTCGATGGATCGGCTGGAGCTGAGTGAGTCATATGAGCAATGGGTGGGAGAAGACAGTGACAACCGAAGACATTAACAAACAAGACAACAAACAGCCAAAGGAACAAGACACAACACGTGCCTATGATTAAACAAGTAAATGGAAGAAAAAGGTTTAGGATAGTGATCTCACCCAACAGGGGAAGATGATCTTTCACGAGGAACAGGGGTGGAGAGTCTGCGCAGACTTTCTTCTCCTGTTAAAAATGGACAAAATTTATTTTACCTATCAGAAGTTTTTAAACACATTTTACTAGTAAACTCAAAACATGTTCGTCTCAGAAGTGTCTTTTTGTTATTATCTAAAAATCCTGACAATGCAACTAGCCTGAATAGCTTTATAGTAGGGGTGTAACAAAGCATCATTGCAGGATGCATTGCGATGAAAAATGTTGATGAGTGCATCGTAGAAACATATGATTCCATATCCTATTTATGAAATGTTATGCAGTTGCATTGTATGAACACCAGAGGTTGTAATCCCACTAGTACAGGCCAAAGAACCAGTGGGCGTAAGCAAAGGGCAGAGGCCCTTTGACTGACTGATATGTCAGTCATTTTTGACACAAGCCTTTTTTATCCCCCCGCCATGTGTGGGGGTGGGTTGGCTCACTATGGTTGCCGCACAAGTATCGTCTCTCCAGGTTTGTGGGCCGGGAGAGACGACAAATCCTCCACCCAGCCCTCACAAGCTAATAGTACAAACATAGCTCCAATAATATAGTGGAGTGATAAGTAATATGTTTGAATTTTTAAAATGCAGCCAAATTAAAGTAAAAAGCCACCAAAAAACAAATACTTTAGGAAAGATATACCAAACCTATTTAAGTAGATGACTCTACTATATTTTCTTTGTTACTATGCACTTACACAATGATACTTTCACTCTAGATTGCCTAAATAAACAAGTGATTAATTGAGAAATAAAATGTAAATAAATAAAAAAGTAGCAAAAGTGTCCTAATATTTTGTCCTATTATAAGTCAAATTTGATCCAAATATTGTAAGAAAATTGAAATATGAATCAGATTCAATCAAATCGAATCAGAGGGAATCATTACATCCCTAAGATGTCAAAGAGTGCAGCTTTTAAAATTCAGAAAAATCTAATAATCGCTACATGACCCACACAGCTTACCATTCACTGCAGGACTCTGTGAGGGTCTTGCAGGACTCTGCGAGGGTCTTGCAGGACGTGGCTTGGGTACAGGACGAGCCGGAGGGGAGTGGTCAAACACCCTTCTAGGGGCGGGAACAGGTCGACTATCTTCTCCTGCGCTGCTCACTGGGGTTGAGGAAAGGACACCGTTAGTGACCTCTGTGTTTCCCTTTGGCTGCTCTTCCTCCTTCCTATTCTCATCTTCCTCTTCGTCTGATTCGTCGAAAGGGTTCGGCGGGCTGGAGGGCTGTGGCTCTGTCTCTTTTATCGTTCCGCCCTCAGTTTCCTCCCTGATTTCTGCCTCTTTTTCATCATTCTGCTCCTGCTGGTTCTCAGAGGGAGCAAGTTCACGAACCTCAGAATGAACAGGAAGTGCTTTTTCCAAACTCCTCCCTCTGGTAGGGGTTTCATGGTTTGGATTTGACACCACTGGGCCAACCTGCCTGCTAAGGTCCGGTCGACCATTCTGACTGACAGAGGAGGTCCTGGTAAAGTGGTGAGTGCACACCAGAGATCCAGCGTCTTCTGACAGTTTGTAAGAGCCAGGCAGTAAAGTGCTGCTGCATTCCCTGCACCTGAATTAAACACACACAAGCATGAATTCACAGCATGATCTGAGACTGTACACATTAATAGGCAGTGTTTAGTACAAGTACAAACATGCTATACACTATAAAAAATTATGTATATATTATATTTCATTAATATTTGTTTGAGAAAAATGAAACAAGCTAAACTTGTAGGTATTTAGGAACTAGTTGGTTAAAACTACCCAATAATAATAATACTTAAGGTAAATATAATAAACATAGAGAAGCAGTTTTAACAGAAATTTAAACAGCAATTTTTGACAGCAATTGAACTATTATGCTGCTTTTAAATGGAACCCGTTGACAGAGAGCTTTAAAAGTAACTATTAAATACAGATAAAAATGTTCCTGTTTGAGCAGCTTTCAGCTTAGTTTAAAACACTTTAAGTGCTACAACAAATCTACACTTTTTAACCCCAAGGCTCACAGTGGCAAGCAACAACGAGTCTTACTCTGTAGCTGATCGGTGAATAAATACATTTTAATGTTCAAAATGCTCGTCTCTAATACAAATCTCTAATAAGATTTACAAACATCACACTATTATACTATAAAATTGCTAGCTATACTGTTAAACGGACTGGTAGTGTGCAGTTAGACAGTTATGAGATACAATTATACTAATAATGTAAAATATTATAATAAGGATGTAATTAATGGAACATGCATACTTATGCATATGGTATAAATATAATTAAAATGTACTGGTTCATTTGAATTCATAAAATTAATTATATATATTTTTGCAAACTACAGCTTTAAAAAAAAAAAAAAAAAAAACACCACAGTACAGCCAATAGGAACAGAGCGTCTTTACATATATTAGTCTTACATTTTTTAAATGGATACAGGAGATTGCGAAAATGGTGAGATGTAGATATGAAAAACTATTATATTTATTAAAAAAAAAAACATTTAAAGGAGAACTCCAGTGTGAAATGGACTTGGGGTATAGTAAAAGATAAAAAATCTAACTTTTTTTTATAAACTACCTCTGCATTTTTAAAGTTCTCAGTGCCATGTTTTAAATATCAGAGCCCTTTGAATTTTACCAATTAAATACGGAGCTACTTTGAGCTTGTTAATGGTGTAAGAATAGCGTGGGTTTCTTTGCATTGGTAACTATCTTTGTTATGTTCATATTGCTAGCATTGTAAGCCTGTTAAGGGCATTGGCTAAAAGAGCTGTATTTCTGAATGATGGGGGTTAACATAGTTGTCTTTTCGTCAAAGGTTTGTACTTGTTATGTTTTACTACCCCCAAGTTCGCCTTTAATATTTAACCACCAGTTCCACCACTTTTATGCACCAAGTGTATTCAAACAATTAAATTAACAAAGCCCTATACTGCATCTGTCTGGAGTTTAGCACCTGCAGGACATACCTGAAGCAGTTGCGGTGGTAAAGTTTACCATCGACGAGGAACCTCTGCACCAGGTGAACATGCTTCCCACAGGCTGCACAGGTGCTGCTCAGGGTGCTGCGTTTTAACTGTCCGTCTGCATTGGACTGCGCAGCAGGCAGGGTCAGGAGCCAGGACACGGCGTGAGTGAGGGCAGGGGCGGAGGGAGAGGAGAAGGAGCGGGGGAGATCATATGGAGAGTCATGATTATGAATGGACTGATTGGTTTTTCTCTATCTGATTGAATTTTCACTAGTGCTATAGACATTCTATATAATAATAAAAGTATATAAATAAATTAACACCATTATAATTATAAAAGTCATTAGGGCTGTTAAAAGCATCAGCGTATCATGATACTCAAGTCTGATGGTAAAGCAATGATTTTGCAATGCGAGTACAAAATACAGCATTGAATAAAGAGCTTGCTTGATTTTGGACAAACTACTGGTACTTGTTTACCTATTCAGACCAAAATCGAATCGTTTTTGATTAGTTTGATAACAAATTTAGAGCCCTAATATACAAGTTGTATAAAAGATGAGGAGTTAAAATGATGGGTGAATGTTTGAAAGGCTCAGAAGGTTAAAAGACAGACCTAACTGATTTGACCACCCCACCCCCCAACCAGCCCCACCACTCCTACTGCCTAGGCACAGGGTCAGCTGGGGGCAGGGAGGTCAAAGACGAACAGGAAGAAGAGGAGGAGGAAGAAGGAGAAGAGCAGAGTTCCGTCTGAAGAAGGGCAAGGAGAAAGGGAAGGAACGGAAAAAAGCAGAGAGAGGATATACAAGCTCTCTTTATGAGGTATATGTATGTATTTATATACATATACAACTTATGATCTATATACTGTCAATGGCATAGAACTGTGTAGAATAAAATGACTGATACAACTACATTCCTTAGCCCCTGTTCCAGGACTACAGGCTACTTTATGCTAGTGCAGATAGCAAGGGGTATACAGCTCTGGAAAAAAATAAAAGACCACTTCAGTTTCTTAATGATTAAGGTTTTCTGATTTTGCTATTTATAGATATATGTTTGAATAAAAATTAATATTGTTGCTCTATTCTATAAATTATAGACAACATTTCACCCAACTTCCAGATAAAAATATAGTCATTTAGAGCATTTATTTGCAGAAAATGAGAAATGGCTGAAATAACAAAAAAGATGCAGAGCTTTCAGACTTCAAGTTATGCAAAGAAAACAAGTTCATATTCATAAAGTTTTAAGAGTTCAGAAATCAATATTTGGTGGAATAACCCTGGTTTTTAATCACAGTTTTCATGCATCTTGGCATTTTCTCCTCCACCAGTCTTACTCACTGGTATTGGATAACTTTATGCCTTTACTCCTGGCGCAAAAATTCAAGCAGTTCAGCTTGGTTTAAAGGACCTTGCTCTTGATTATTATTTTCCAGAGGTTTTCAATTTGGTAAAATCAAAGAAACTCATCATTTTTAAGTGGTCTCTTATTTTTTTCCAGACCTGTATATATTATGTTATTAGGCAGAGAGTGAACAGTCAATTATTGATCGGTTTGATCTGTTAGAAGCAGGAAAAATGGGCAAGAGTAATCATATGAGACACTTTGACAAGAGCCAAACAGTGATGGCTAGTTGACCAGGTCAGAACATCTTCAAAACACACATGTATCATGTGAGAAATTCTAGCAGTTTATGTGCTAAAGCAATATAGAATGCAGTACTATTGCTATATGTGCTATCTAGACCAATAACTATACCATCAAACAGCTGTTTTTTTTCTGCTAGGCCAATTGTTCCACCCATTCAACTGCTACTCAGCTGTATATCTCCCATCCCACGTGATGCCACAACACAAGGAGAGTGAAGACTAGCACATGCCTCCTTTCATACATGTGACACACGATGCCTCTTTTCAAACTGCTGCTGATGTAGCATGGACGAGTAGCGACTCAGTTCTGATACATCAGCTCACAGATTGTTGCTTGTGCTGATTGACCCTAGGAGTGAAAAGAGCACCCCCTACCCCACCCTCAGGGCTGAGGGCAAGCTGCATAAAAGGGATTCAAACTAGCAATCTCTTAATCAATACTTTCTTTATTGACAAATCAACCAATCTACATTGTAACCACCATTTTAAGACTTATGATTGGAGAAGTACAAATAACTATTACACACAAAGTTATTTGTACATCAGGTTTGCCACATGGATTTCTGCACTATGTTACTTTGGCGAAGTGGGCTGCTTATCCAGAAATGCATGTAAAAAGTGTAAATTATAGATTCTGGCTGTAGGGGGAGCCCAGGCGCAAGAAATGCTAATTCCTGCAGTATGCTTCTTTAAGTTAACTGATTATACTATGGAGAAAACCCTGCCAAAATGGATTTAATATTTCATTAAAGAGTAAAGCTTCTGCAAATGCTTTCAGGCTGCCACATTTGTCCTCATTCCAAGTGCATGGACTTGGGCCAGGTTTAGAGCCGCCTGTTCTCTGTGAGTGTTTGCTGGGATGTGTTCCAAAAAACTGCTCTTAGAGCATATTACCATGCAGTACTGCACACATCAATCTCTCTTTCTCTCTCTCTGAATCTATCTCCTCTAAATACAATTATTTATTTTCCATTCAAGCAAGTATTTTCTATAAGCAAGGACTGCAGTAAGAGAAAGAGGCTTCTAGTAGACCCAGAAAGTGTAATATTTACATGCAGACTGCTGTTATAAACACACACTCTCCGTACCTCTGCTTGAGGGGTTCTGTTCTCTAAAGGAGTGGGTGGTCTCTTCAGTGCTGGTTCGATGTGCCCGGTACCACTGGGTCTCTTTATTAAGGGAGGGTTAGCTACAATAAAAAAGAAGAAGAGTAGCAGGTAAGTTTGAGAGTCAAGTTCAAAATCTTACTTTTAATCTGAGTTTATTTCACTGTACTTGCTGTCCCAAGACAGGTAAAACACTTTACCTACTCGAAATTGTATTAGCATTACCAGAGTTAAATTAATAATGCATGTTCAGCATTATTATAGCCTAAAGCTAATAAGATGTAAGATGTTCAATGTGATGTTAATTTTAACATACATTTGCCCTTCAGCCAGAATACCAGTCACCCAAAAAAGAAACTGCCTGCTCCTCAATTCTCTTAATTGATTGAGGCTGGAAGATCAATTCTGATATTACAAACACTCAGGACAATTTATGTATTCTAATGGCATTTAATACTGACAGACAGATCACATCAAATCCTCTTTCATTATTAATGGTCAGCATGGTCCTGGAGGACAAATTAGGCAACACAGATATATAAACACAAATATGAACTGCATGACATCCACAACAACTTGGATTTTCAGCACAGGACACAATTTTGAGTAAGAGTGTGTCAGTGCACTTTTATACACTTTCCACTACTGATTACATCGAAGTTGTGCTGGGCGATTATAGCCCAAAAATATATATTTCCACAAAAATCAAACTACAGATGACAAAGAATGGGTGAAAACTTTTAATACAATTATTTATAAACTCACACATTCGGACACTGGAGTTATAGTTTGTGTCGAAAGTGCTGGAACAGTGATGGAACTTTATTCTTTATACTTGGTGGAATGTTTAGAAAATGTGTGTGCTTTGGTTTGTGGAAGCCGGTAACCAAGGTAAGACGAATAAACACTTTAGAAATAAGTAGCGTTTTCTGATATTTTAGATTATAAAGATAAATCGTGATTACTCCATTTTGTAAATCGCATTAAAACTGTAATTCAAATTAATTGTGAAAATCGTTCAGCACTACATCGAAGTTTACATGAACTTTAACGAGGAATTTTCTAACTGCTTCTACTGCTTGTGTAATTATTCACCTAAATAAATTAGACCTATGTGAATGTATAATGACTATGAACATTAGAGTTAGTTTTCTGACCAGAGGAGGATGTGTTCCCCCCTTAAATATTAGCCTTGATGGTACATGGTACATGTGAGCCTTGGTTCCTCCGATTGTTTCTTCCTCCTCTAACTCTGAGAGAGATTACCCTGCCTCCGTCACTCACTGGGGTTTCTCTGTTGTATGTTTAAGGTTTTGTCTGATTCTCTGTCCTGCTACCACCCCAAATCTGTGAAGCAGCTTTGCGATTAGTTGTAAAAAGCACTATGTAAATTTGATTTGATTTGATATACACTTGTAGACACTCACAAATAGGGCTGAAAGAAGTAACTAGTCTTATAGTTAGATAATTATTTATTATTTAAACAAATAACTTGATTATTTAGATCAGAAATCACTCAATTACAAAATAACATTTGACTGGATATCAGCTTAAATTTTTTTCAAGATTGTGTTATACATTTGCTAAGAAACAATGAAGAAAATAAAGATAAAAATGCATTTAAAACAGTACTTTTAACTAAATTAGTTTATCCACAATTGTTCAGCTCAGCAAAACAAAAAAGGTGTAACAAATGAGAGACAGCAATTTTAGCTTTCATGTGAATGGTATTTTTAATACTGCTATGTTCAGATTTGTGAATTATTTAGTAGATGAAGTCTCCCTGTTTAAATAATTAACTTTTATTTTGATACATTTCCTATTGTAGCAGTTGCATGATACCATTACCTCTATTACACTTAATATTTATTTAAATATCATTCTCTTACAAAAGCTAATAGTCGACTAATCCAAGGTAATAAACACTAATTTAACTCTGCTTCCCACTCTGCTAATATAACCCTGCTCTTATGGCGAATCACTTACAAACAGCCATGATTTTACCTATATGCTACAATCACATTACAGGTAGCTGCTCAGTCTGTATGTTTTCAATTCCGCTTTGATTTAATGTGAAAGGAATAAAGACTAAGGGAAAATAACACAAGCAGTAAAATTGTATTCAACACTGTTACTTGGTTAATCTGCAGTTTACACATGTTCTAAACCGTTCCTGGTTAGGAACCAACTAATCAACAGTTGCTAACGAAACTGGTGTTGTTTTGTTCTTGAGGTTGATTAGTTATTGCACCCCTACTCACCATGAGATTTGTTGGTAAAGAAGTTGTAGTACTGTGAGACGTAGGTGATGATGCTGAGGCGGTCAGGCACCTTCATATTCTCCATGTCCTCCGGGTCCAACAGGGCTGGAATACCCAACTCTCTCTCTGCCACTTCAAACGCCTGAGGGGAAAACACATCATCCATGCCTTTAGTACAGTTGAACCTGAGAGGGAGCTACAGAAGTGGAAATTACTGCAGTAAAGAGCATTTTTTAAAGGTTAGAAAATGTTTATAAAAAAAATTAAGTATGGTGATTATGATTGTTTTCTTTTTGTTAAGATGACCTTAAATATTATATCTTTATATTTTTATCATTTATAATTGGTAAATGAACAGAGTATGGGTTCCCCTTGTGAGTCTTTAGCACTATCCAGACGTGATTAGCTTCTCAGTGGGTCCTGGGATAATTTTCTCTTTTAAGTGGAGTTCTCTGATTTTATTCCCATCCGGAATGAGCATGTATGTGTTTTTCTCAGAGGTCCTCTGAGAAAATGACAGGCAGAATTATCTACTGTTTTTCACTGAACACAGTGGTCCTCCGGTAATGTTTTTCCCGTCCGGACTCACATCTCTGAGTTTCGTCACCTCGCATTTAATAACATTGCTATTTGTCCACTGCAATTCACCGTAATTACACTTTGGGCGCACATTTTCACGTAAACACAAAGAGACACAGCAAGTGGAAATGGAGGAGCTACTGAACGCGAGGTCACGTGACCGAGAAAACCCAAAAACTCACTTGACCTCCGTTTTTTTCAATTGCAGTCCAGATGCAAGAGTTTTATCACTGAGTAGAAGTGTGAAATATTTTTCACAGACGTCCCTCTGAGAAACTAATCCCATCTGGATAGGGTTTTTTTTTTTTCTTCAAATTTAACGGAGTTTTACTTGTCACTTTAGCTTTGTGTTGTCTTTTTGTGGTCTTGGATTTGCTACTTTTGAGCTATATGTTTTGCTGTTTTGTGGATTTCTTGCAAGCTGATTTGCTACAAAATCGATTGTAAAATACACAACATTTAAATTAACCTAATTTGATAAGTTAATGTAACCAAATAAAAACAAATTATACAAACCCCATTCCAGCATTTGGTCTATTTATTTTACACAAAATCCTAAAAATAATGGCATCACATCTTTGTAGTTTGTATTAGTTTCATAATTTACTTTATTTATAACAGTAATTTAACAGTTTAACAATTTTGTGATTATTCTATCAAAAGTACATCCAATTCAAGATCATGAAAATCCCTATAAACAATCAGGTTTCAATAAAAGGCTTATTTAATAATATTTTTTTAAAATCCATGATAGAAGCCTATACCTGTCACATGATTTATCTAACTACTTCAGTCAGCTCTGAGTTATTTTTAAGAGATATCACAGCTTGCCTATGTTTACTTTCTTCCTTTACTAAGCTCTGACTGACTGTTCTCTCCTTTATCAGCTTCCCTAATATTTACCTAGGAAAATTCTAAAGTATTCAGGAGAGATGATAAGAACGTGAGCCATGATGTCGTTATTTAACTCTGATAATGACACACAGTCACATGCTGCAAACGTGGCTCAGAAGGTCTAGCCTTAGCCTGAGGCTTCCTGTTACTCACACAATAGAACACCTGGAGTTTACCTAACTCCACTATTTGTCTGTCTTTAGGAACATTATGAAATCTATTGAATAAGATTAATACTTTATGGAACAGAGTAGATGTGTCTTATATAAATATTGATTTATGGAGGTCCAAGTATAAATTAAGGATGGGCAAGGATGACCACAAGTATTAAAATACTAAATTACGTAAAAAATTACGACTTTTTAATTATAGAAATAGAAATATAATATTTTTAGCATAAAGCCCAGCCCTCATTTCCTGTTCACTGGTCTAAACTCATCCTGTCACGTCACATGATCTCTTAATTACCAGCTGAGACTGACTGTTTTTGTATTTATAGTTGTGTACATGTAAGCAGTACATTACTGCTGTAAATTGCGAAACTACAGTAAAGCTGAGAGCAGCAGAACTGTGAAAGCAGCGTGAGACACGGACAACAACATAAACCCTGGGGATTAACTGTGACGTCACTCTGCAGCAACCTCTAATTTTCACATCATTTATGGTCAGTGCTGTGAAATGAGTAGCTGAGGGCGATACTCACCAGCCGGTTGTTTTCATACACATTTTCTTTGGAGAGGGAGTTGAAGTCTCTACAGAACAACAAAACAGAGAGGGGGGGAAAGATCATCACCATTACCTTCATGAGAAACAGTGATACTGATATTTAACAGTGATACTGCAGCTAATCCTCTTTACCTGGTCTTCATCACAGCTCCTGTAACTGAACTCTGCTAAACACTCAGGATTAATGACTTGGCTGCATGTGGACGGAATATATTATACTGTGGTTAATATTGGCTCAGAAAATAAGAGCGATTTTGCTTGGGAGCTTCAGGAGAGAAGTTTTTTTTTCCTCCTAAGAGAAATCACCACCACTAAAGAAATAATGAGATAATTTGTTTTTACTGAGACAGAGAATCCAGCATGTTTCCATGTATAAATCCTACACACTTAATAGCGGGTTGATGTGAAAACCATACTGATGCGTGCTCAATTTGCATTTACGGTCAGCAACGAAATAAGACAAACAACCAGCGTTAAGCAGCATCAGCTAGAATGGGCCACATTAAATTGATAACCGTTGGGTTGCCAAGTCTGCTTGCAATGTTCTTTCAGACTCATTTTATCTACTTCATATTACACATTACGTGAACTAGAGAATAATATGTTTAGTACAAGTTTAAAAATACAATACGTCTCATTATATATTTTTCTGTTCAGGTGCCAGTCGCAAAACGTTTAACCATTTTATGTTTAAGCTGATGCCCATAATTTTTGGGATTTAGGGCCCTCTCTGGTGAGAATGGTTAATTGCTCCGAACATGCGGGTGTGATGCGATCTCTTTTCAGAGCGGATGAATCCGATTCCAGGTTATGTTCAGTCAGAGAGAGAGCACTTCAGCCAGAAACTTCAGTTCATCTACACACTTTGTTTTTATTATGAGTGAATGAGGTACTGAGCTCTGATTTTCCTCTTCTGAAGTCTCCATTGCTCCACCAGCCGCTTGCTTCAGTAAAACTGAGCCGGATCCTCTTTAAGAGGCTGTACGTGTGACGTAAGTATGTAAAGACACAAAAAGCGACCAGACACCTCAGATTTTAGAAAGAACATTTTAGGCTTAGCAGAGAGGGTCGTTCCAGCACACTGGTACCATTAAACACAGTATTTTGCCCATTCTCCAGTCAGAAATGTTTCTGCTTTCAGTTCAGTTTACGGACTGCCACTTTAACAGATGACATTTTGGTATCTCCAAACCTGGCAATTGCGACACCTAGTGGTTGAAAATTCAATTGGTGATGCAATATAAGCGATAAAAAACGCAAATCACACAAAATCTGATATACTAATATTCTATAATGTTGATACACCTACTGTTGGCTGTGGTGATGTATGTGGTAACACCCTTCTCTTATGCAGGACCAACACAAATCACTACCAACATTGGCTGCTGGTTTAACTAAAACTGTAATTTGTTTGGAGATATTTTAGACTGGAAATTATGAAAAGCAAGCAAAGGGGTGAAAATAAGCAAGTTTCATGCAAATTTAACCAGTTTAATCGAGCACCTGCACTGGTTTCAGCTGAGAGCAGCAGGGGCTCTTGCTAAATAACAGAATGGCATGAAGACAGGCAGCAATTTTTGACTCTTGGTTATAAGAAACGCACTAAACACCAGCAGACAACTCAAAGACTAAAGGGGTTACAGGTAAGAACTGTGTCAGTGACAACTGTAAATTTATTTAAATACTGGAAACTTTATATGAAAACTTAAATTAAATATATAAGAAATACATAATGAATTATTGTCCTGCCCTAAGTGTAGTACAGCAGAACTTCAAACCAGCAAAATATTCTGAAGCAGATTTTATTGTATTAAACCAGTAAACATGTTGATTGATAGTGAGTAAACTAACATATCTGAATTATTCTAAAACTTGTCTGGCCTTGTTTGTTGCTGTGATTTGGTTCAAATGCTGATTTAAAGCCCTGGGTTTAAAAAGAAAAACAATGCTGAACATGATTTACAATATAATAACATTGTAATAAAAGCAGGGCTTCAAATCCAGTCTCTCACTGCAGCAGATGGGAGGAAGCCCTGTGCTTGGGTCAGAGGCTCCGGCGTAAACAATGGCCTCTCTGTGTGGCTAATGGAACGCGCGAGTGTGCCGCAACACGTAACTGCAGCCGGCAGCAGCAGGCTGCTATTTCGTACAGCAGCCGCCACCTCAAAACTGCCCAGATGCTGCCATGACGCCACACTGGGCTCTGGTGGAATCATCCTTAAAAGGAAGTGGGATCTACTGTACTGTCTGAATCATGCAACCTAAAAGCGTTGGACACAAACCATCTGCTCAACTCAAACACATGGACTTAAACAATGCTCTTTCTCCTGTGTGTGTTTTTTTTTTTTTTTTTGCAGCAAGGTTTTTCTACTTATATACACCTCTCATATAGGCCTGTCACACTAAGATTTTTTTGTGGACGATATACTGTCCCAGAAATTATTGCGATACATGATATTTTTGTCATTTTAAGACTATTAAATGCCACTTACATTATTATAACAGCATAGCATGAAAAAGTAATTATGCACTTTTTAAAGACAGCAAGAAATTTAAATAATCATTTATTATAATTATTTTGGGAATTTACTATAATATATTTATTTCTTCACCTACTTTAGTCCACACTGTGTGTATGGAGTCACACAGTTATTAATGCACGGCTGGCTAAATTACTGTTCACTGTTATATATGTGAACAAACAAATACAAACATACAAATAAACATAATAGATGATATCACGATTATCAAAATTTATGGAGGTCATGTTCATTTATTGTGCAATAATTCGATATTGCAATTATTGTGACAGGCCTGCTCTCATAAAATGCTATGCTATGTGGATGCTATCACTTACTTTTCTTTCATTAAATGTGGCAAGAGCTACATGTAAATGCAGTGAAAACATTTTAGAATTTAGAATAGAGGATTGTTGGAGATTGATCTTTGCTGTCTAGGACAGCCTGACCTGTCAATGTTGGCAGTAGTTTTAATATTTTTTATGTTCTCCATTTTAAATGATTTTGCAAACAGTGGAACAGATGATTTCTAATTGTTTTAAAAACATTTTTAAATAATTTTCCAGACTCCTCTGCATCTCAGGGTTACGTATTAGCAAGCAGTTGCCAATACTGGATATATATCGGAATATATATCGGAATGTGTTGCAATACTGTTCACTCTGTGATATATTACGATTGTAGGAAAACTGTAAATAAAGGGAAGGTTCCTTTTTATGCAATCAGAACAGTAGTATCTATATGACTGACAAGAAATAGTGATATGCAAAAATTCCCAGTTGCTAACTCAAGATAACAAAAAATATAGTACTGCACTCACTGAGTTTGATTAATGTAAAACATGTCATTGACACAACATTTTTTTTTTTTTGTTGGTCCTAAAGTATAGTCAGCAGGGCTTACAATACACATTTTATAGAACTTACAGAAATTATTTTTAAGTTGGTGAGACAAAAATTAACTATCTGAACTAAAGATTTTTTTTTCAAAATGTAAAAATTTGAGTTGGCCTTAAAAAATCTTGAAATTTTGAGTTCTCTCAAATTTCTTTTTTTTTAACAGTGAATCAAGAGAAAAAACTAACTAATAAAAGAAAGACTCCTCCAAAGGCGGATGTGGTATAATTCTATTTTAGGTATTTTACTAGACTTTTTCCCCAAACAAGAACAATCTATTTCTATTAATTACATTTTATAAATTATTGTTAAAATGCATTTCTTCAAACATCCATATATCTAAATGTTAAAAACAACAAAAGTTTTTTTTTTTTTTTTTTTTACATAACTGTACTGAAATCCATGAGGCAGCAGAGAGGACATTGAGTTAGCACACCATCATGCTACCTTGGTACACTAACAGAGCAGGACCAAAGGAACTGGGTTAGAGTTTAGAGCTCATTCCTTATCATCTACTGAGATCTGGGAGCTGCTTCTTCTAAGCAGATCAGAATTTCAATCATTGAGCCAAAACAGATTCCAGACTCCTAAGGTAAGAAGAACTGAACCAGTGTCCAGTGCAAAGACTGCAGTTATACTGCTTGGCCTAATTGTGGAGAACAGGTTTCACCCTGCTCCAGAGCAGTGAGTGAAAATCTACTCAGACATGATTCAGCAGGAGCGTCACACATGCGCCCCTCAGTCACATCAGCCAAAACCGTGACTACATCTGGGTGGAGTGGTCGTTCACATGGGTGGTCGTTCACATTCTAAACAAAAGCAAAGCTAACACTGTGGACACAGTAAAGTAACAACACTAATCTGAGTATAAAAAAGATAAGGTCAAAACAAATGAAGGAGGGGAGGAACTGGACAGCTAACAGTGGTCAGTGTCTGTTTATCAGTGTCCGAATCCTGTGGAAGGAGGAAGAGTGGAAACAACGTGAAAAGAGGAATTAGGAATATGCAGCAAAACAAAGCAAACCCAAGCATGTGACCATGTGATATCTATCGCAACCTTGAAAGGCTGCCAGTAATGTAATCACCAAACTATGTATGGGTAAGGTACGTAGGACCATATGAAATCTGTTTTATTTTTAGGCAAATTCAGGGTTCATACACTTCTTAACCAATAAATTTCCATGATTTTTTTTCATGACATTTCCATGACTTCAAGGCAAATTTTAATGACCATACGATTTTTCCAAAAAATCAGACATGGACAATAAAACCAAAAATCAACTAAAACTATAATCAAAATTGATTATAGTAGGTCTAAAATGAATCAGATGAAATGTTGACACACTATCTTTTATTATAAAATAAAATGTGTGTCAGATCACAAAAGCTCCATTGGTTAGGGATAAATTACTGAATTAACTCTGAGCTGGCGTATGTGTTAGCTCAAAATAGATCTTCTCCAACAACAAACTGAAACACAAAGATTTGTTTCCAGGTTTTTAATGACTGTACAAACCCTACAAATTTCTTTTTTCCCCCCCCCACTTGTTTTTTAGCACTCTTTAAAACTCTTTATACTTTAATGTGTACCATTTTGTGAGGTCATGGAATAAATCCACCTGCCAATATCAACAATAATATGCTCCTCCTTGTTAAATAAACACATTAAGTAATTGTACATCAGTACTATTACTCAAATATACCACACAGATAATGTTGTGCTCAAAATTTTGCAGTTAAATCTGTAATTGTTTTGTTCTGTGTTTTTATTGTGTAACTCCATGATTTCATCTGTGTTCTCTGTATTGCGGAAACCATAGGGCTCTATACTGGCAACCCGCAGTTTTAGATTGGAATATGATGCAGGATGAGATAATGGGTGAAAGACACTGCTCCAGGGAAGAAGACAAAAAACAGGAACTGATACCATCTCTAGAAGATTCCTTTGCCCAACAACAACTTCCAGATTAACAAGCATCTCAAATCTGAACCTACAGCTTCTCAATTCAAGATTTAGGAAATTCTGAGCAGTCTACAACAGGTCTGCAGATTACGATACTGTACATTCACACTGAGAATGTCAATTCGAGTTTGCTGCTATTCAAGACTTGCTGTTATTCATTGAAAGATTTTTAAAAGTGATTATCATAATTCTTCTTATTATTATTATCATAACTCATTATAAATCTCATGACAATCAATTTATATTTAAAACCCTGTTAAATTCTGAATATCAAATATCAGCTCTACAGCATTCTGTGACTAAGGAACCTGTGATCTTTTTGCCGCATATATAATGTGCTTGGTTCTCACAATACCAAAATTCTGAGCAAATTTTTCATCTTTGATACCAGGTAACATTTCATAACTCTCGATAATAAAACAATACTATTTTTGTCTAAAAAAATACATATATTTAAACACTTTACAACAGGTCACATCTAAATAACATACATTATCTCATATTTTTAAGCTAAAAATGCAACAGTTTTGAAGGGATGAGTTATTTGTATTCATTAGATTGACATTCATTTAAAAGTATTTTTACAATAATTTACTGTAGTACACTAGTATTATTTGAGTCTGCTTAGGTTTTTGCCATTGCCATGCTAACTAACTAACTAACTCACTGCTCTAATTAGCTACAAATACCATCCAAATTATGATTAGATTTGCTTATTCAGTTGTATATAGTATTGACAGCATCAAGTGTTACAGAATTAAATTGTTTGACATTGTAGTATTGAAAAAGGATTGAATCTCTGGACACTCCTGTGAAAAGAAAAATCTGCCAATGCTCATAAATAGCAAACTGATTTTTTCACCTCTAAGCTTTTTTCTGGCCACAATCAACAGCACATTAACTTTTGAAAGCTAAATATTATCTGGCTAAGAGCATAAAGTATAAAATCATGTGGACTGAGGCAGTACAGTAATTGTACAGGATATAACACAAACGTGACTCAGGTTATGCAGCCCTATGCAGTTCTTATGAGAAAACTATTCTGTCTTTTAGCCGCAGGAAGGTATTTTGGGTAGGGGGTGTTGAACTAGGGGGTCGGGGGTCACAGCTGATATGTTGGGAAGTGGGTCACAGAGCTGGGGATGGGGATGGGAACACTCAACATTTATATTACCATTACACTGTAAGTTTAAACCAGAGACTGTAAAAAAAAAAAAAAGAATGAAATTGAAGCCAAAATCTTCCGCCATGTTGGCGATCCTGATACCCGAGTCTGCGCAGTAGAGATCAGAGGAGGGAGAAAGACTGTGGAGAGACAGCCTACTCATTTTAATAATAGTCTGCATTCACAGACTGCGGAGCGGAGCTGACGGTCTGTTATTGGTCCCGCCCATAACCAGCCCTTTTACAATAACCACACCTTTTTTTGAATAGAGCTGAATAACTTTATAAAAAAAAAAAAAAAAAAAAAAAAAAAAAAAGAATTCTGTGGGGATATAAAATTTGACAATATAAGCAGAGGTTACACTAGCTGTTGCATTTAAATAAAGGAGGTAGAATTACAGTATATTAGAAAAAAACGTGATTAAAAGTTGTCTGTTTTGCCATTGAAACCTATGGGGATGGGTGGGGTTACACAGCTTTCTGAAACCGAAAAGCAGGGGGCGCCCGACCTGTGGTGGCTTCACTTTTGAGACGACGCTCTGTCCAGCTATACACAGTCTATGGTTTAAACTTGAATCTTCAACTGCAAACACAACACCTAGAGACTACTGTCCTACTGTCTCTTCACAGCCCAACTTGCCCAAGGGTTTCCCTAACTACTCATGCCATCAGCACCCCCAGAACCCCTACTTCCTGTGGTTAAGGCTGTCTGCTTCACCAGAGTTACACAGTGCAGTGTTCTCTGCCCAGAGTAGACACAACAGATGCACAGTTCTCTCCATTACAAATCAGTGGAGCATTTGAATTATTCTGGAAGTGTTCATTTATGGTTAAAAAAAAATCAACATATCACTGCTTTAACAAAGACTGATTTTACAGGACAACCGATAAATCAGCGTATCTTTCTGGCCCTTCAACAGCCTTTGAATCAAATCCAAGTCTAACCAGCCCCCCACTGGTGGAAATAGGACTTGGGGCCAACTTGAGGGAGTGTTAATTAAGACATTCAACTATGGTGCAGAGGCTGTGTGTGAGTGTGTGTGTGTGTGTGTGTTAGTGCATGCGTGTTTTCAAAGCGCTTGATCCAGATCGACGGTCCGTCAAGCTAATCTGCAGCCAAGGTTAGAGTCTGTCACAGTGGATTTAGCAACGGCGGCAAAGTTGGATAACTCACACACTCACAGAGGGCTGTACTGTACCAGAGATTTTGGCTTACATAAGAGCAACACACACACAGAGCAATAACTACCTTTTGCTTCTCATACACTGCGCCTAACTGAAATTGAGCTAGTAACACCACATACACATCTACATAAAAGACTGTCTTTTAATAGCTGTATATTCTACTTACTTGGGCCTTTTGTGGGACTCTAGGCACATATATAGGTCCTGCTTTAATCTACATACTGAAGATACAAACCAGTAGCCAGTTATCATTGTCTTGTCATCTGCCTAACATGCTGTTGTGCCTTTAAAAAAGTTTTCTTCAGAAGACCAATAAAAAGGCGTCCTGTGGTATCTGGCACAAAGGCATTCTTGTACATTCTGTACAATGCTTCGGTCCTCTAAACTGGAGGTAGAATTGATTAGGGCTGTGAGAATATATCGATATATCAAAGTATTTTATTTTGCAATACTCTATCAGTTTTTTTAAACGTTGTATGTTTATTAGTTTAGATGCAAAGGTTTGTGTCAGACAGTAGCTCAGTTTGTGTTGTGCTGAAATCCCAACCACTAGATAGCAATATTGTATGATTTTAGATCCCACTGTGATGACCACATAAAAAAAAATCCGCAGATTTTATAAATATGATAGGATGATTTCTATACAACGAGTTTCCTCAAAATTAGATTGAAACAACTGCAATCCTAACCTCATACCAGGATACATACTAATTCACTTTTCCACTATATACCAGCACGGTCCTCATATCCCACTGACTGAAAAAAATTACATTTAGTCATATTTTATGTATATTCTGGTGTGTTTTCACACCGTTTTGTATCACAATCATCCTAAATCCCTATATATCATTTGTATACCCATTTCCAAGACTTCTCACAGTAGGCAGACCTTCACTGGTTTGGATTAACTGCATTGTGCAGTTTGTAGTTTGTTCCTCTACAGTCTTGAGAATGTATCAATGGGTGCTTTTTATCACCTCAGTTCAAAAATAAAATATTTCAAATATTGGGTTTAAGTTGCTAACACCTTCTATCATGGAACTCCTCCAATACAAAGTACTACTGCATACAGAGATACGTGGCATTTACGCAGTTATTCAGATTTTGTATTGCCTTACCGCCGGTCTTTTTTTAGACACACAGACACTCTTGATGCATTGCAGATTCTGCAAACCACAAGCTCCCCCCACTTGCTTAACTGAGGAAGCACCACAACCAACATAAACACACAACTAAAAATGTGCCACCAAACCCTTGCTAATGCTTACTCCATGAAAGCACCTATTGACATGCACCAGGCTATCCTTACGACACCCACTGCTCATACATAGCTATAATTAAAGATGAGACGGCCTGTCTAAAGACCTCCTCACTACAGTTTAAACCCACACAGTACAATTTTACTGCTCTGTATTGCTGTTTCCTGGACGTTCCACAGCTTTGCACTCTCCTGGGCTGACTGCTTTATTGTTGATGCAGCACATTCGTTGCTTTGCACAAAAACTGCACTGTGCTTATGTAGTATCAAAGCGAGAGTAAGAGTAAGAACAAGAGAAAAAGAGGGCTCTTCAGTTTATTCTTAAAGGAACCGGATCCCATATGTCCTCGTATTTTAAATGATGGTTTACACATTAAAAACACCCATCCAAAAATGACCCATTTATATGATATTCATACTCTTTTCTTTTTGACAATCTACCCAAACACTCTTTATAACTTTTAATGAAAATGGTCTGGGCTAACACATAGTCAAAAGTGGATATATTAGCAGCAAGTGAATGGTCATTTCTCAAGGTTGAAGCAGGAAAAATTAGCAAGTTTAAGAATTTGAGATATATGTGATGGCTAGATGACTGCATCAGATCATCTCTAAAACATTGTGCACCTTTAGAGAGTTTGTGCAGTCCATTCCTTGACAAATCAGAACTGTTTTGGTGGCATAATGGATACCAACACAATATATGACAAAAGATTTTAACATTTGTCCAGTTGACATTTTTCTTTTATACACAATTGTCTATATTTTCATTGAACAGGAAAAAGTATCTTGTTTCAAAACATTTGTCATGCCCTGCGTAAGCTACAGAAAGCTCTACTGAATTATTTGATGTCCCTTGCCTTTCCTTGCCATGAACATGTTGGGCAGCGTTTCACCTTTTAACCTCACTTACAAGATAACAGTGCACAAAGGTAATGTAACTCTTTATATGTGTACTTTACATACTGCTGTGACTTCTGGCATGTAAGTGTGTGCATCACTTTGGGTAAATGTGTTTCATGGCCTACGCTTCTGACTAAGTTTCAGATAATAACCATGTACAGAAAAAGAATAGGAGGAACTGAGAAACAGATACATATGATTGAGCACATGAGAGCAAGTGCGAGAGAGAGAAAGAGAAAGAGAAAGAGAGAGAGAGAGAGAGAGATAAACAGAGTGGGATATAGAAAGCGACAGAGAGAGAGGTTAGCACAAAGCAAGGCTCTGAGTGTTGTTAGAGTTCAGGTCTGTGCTGTCAACTCATATCATGGAAACTGAACTGACCCCCATGCCTCAGACCAGGGCACAGAACTGTAGTGGGCTGTTATTGTACTGAGAAGAAGGAGAGAGAGTGGGAGAGCATCGCGGTAACATAACAGGCCAGTTTTAAATACAAAATACAACAAGATTAAACAACATAAACCCCATTTCACACCTGGTTTTAACATGTGGTTGTGACCATAAATGACCACCACAAAGAACAGGTATAAATAGGATATACAGCTCTGGAAAAATTTAAGAGATCACTTCAGTTTCTGAATTAGTTTCTTTAATTTAGCTATTTATAGGTATATGTTTGAGTAAAATGAACATTGTTTTATTGTATAAACTACAGACAACATTTCTCCCAAATTCCAAATAAAAATGTAGTCATTTAGAGCATTTATTTGCAGAAAATGAGAAATGGCTGAAGTAACAAAATGATGCAGAGCTTTCAGACCTCAAATAATGAGTTCAGAAATCAATATGTAGTGGAATAACTCTGTTTTAAATTTGCTTGTTCACCAGTCTTACACAATGCTTTTGGGTAACTTTATGCCACTCCTCGTGCAAAAATTCAAGCACTTCAGAGTGGTTTGATGCCTTGTGATCATCCATCTTCCTCTTGATTATTTTCCAGAGATTTTTAATTTGGTAAAATCAAAGAAACCCATCATTTTTAAGTGGTCTCTTATTTTTTTCCAGAGCTGTAGTGTGTTTTGAGGATGTATCATTATCTGATCACTCAAACCATATTCAGAGGTGGTCAGAGACACACGTGACCACATTATAACTGTAGTGTGAACTCCTAAGTATCTCAATGTGTCCCTAACAGCAATGCACCGCCCGCAGTAACACCATCAGATCACCCTACATTGATAAGTTATCTCATTACTGACACACTTTTGAGTTGCATGGAAACACTTCCAGTACAGAACTTTGGAATGGAATCTGATTACACTCATCCAACCTGATCTTTTGGTGCCGTTAACTTTAAGCAAGGGTGTATCCAATGACCTACCTGAAAACTAATCCTTAACCAGACTTAAAACAGGTGTTTCAACTGTGAATCACATATGACTGTACTTAGCAGTTCATAAAGTATAAGCCGGCCAAACCATCATCACTTTAATCGCTTTAGCAACATAAGACTAGTATCTCTACTGCAAAAGTGAAGAAGTAAACTTCTCATATCAAACATTTCTTGCTCTGCTTATGCAGGTTGCCAGGTTGCAAAAACTGAACACAAACACAAGCTCAAGATGAGTTCAAGAACTTTTGAAATGGAAACATACTGCATAATCACATATGTAGCTAAATTTAGCCAATAAGAAGTCAAACGTTTTGTTTCTATTGTATATTTCTGTTATGCTTGTTGCTGGTGAGGTATTAAACAGCTGTGGTCCAGTTTCTGCTTTGTTGTGATCAAAAGGAGATCCTGTTAGCATGTTGTAGGATGACTGCTTTAGCACGCATCAGTCTGGATCCCTTTTAGCCATCTCAAATACTCATTGCCTTAATAACCCAGAGGCACAGGTGCCACAGAGTATGAATGAGAGTACTTAACTGTTACTACTTCTACTAGTGGTTGATAGAAATGAGCTAGCTAAGGTGAGCTAAACTTAGCTGACAGTCAGGAGCTTAACTAGCTTACCTGTTCAGGTGAAATTCAGCCAGTTCTGCATCTGTTCTCTGGGCTTTAAGCTGCCTACATTGACACATACTGTATCACCCTGCTAGTGTGTTCTATACCTGGCAGCGCGGGGTGTGAAATTAGGACTAGGGAATTGGCAGTGAGAGCAATCACAGGCTAAAACACAAAGATATTTCTTTTTCAAAATTTACTTTATTTCAAAGCAGATTAACCTACCGGCTGAAACACTGCTGTCAACAAATAAAAATGTATACCTGAGAGACCATCTTGATTATGTTATGAGCTAGTAAAGGACATAGAATACATACTGGTTGTTAAAAATAACAGGTCTTGAAAAGCATTCTAGTCTGTCTATGATAAAACTTACTCATACCCTTATCAGACTTGGAAGCTGGGTGCGTACAGGACATTACCAGCTGTGATACAGCTGCTGCTCTGTTGTGACCAATAGTTTACAACACTTTAGTTCACGTTGGCATGTTGCAGGATGACTGCTTTAGCAAGCACCATTCTGGATGACTTTACCTCATTGCCTTAATAATCCAGCTGCACACAGGCCACTAAGTATGAATGAGAGTAATCAACTGTTAAATGGGTTTCTACTATTTGGCTTCCTACAATTACTCTCATCCCTACTAGTGGTTGAGAAAAATTGGCTAGTCAAGGTTAGAAACCATAGCTGAACCTCTGTAATTAGCTAGTTACCTGTTCAGGTTAAAATTAGCAAGTTCGGCAACTGTCTGCCTACATTGAATACATGCATGTATATTTCTTCTTTTGCCGTAAAGGCTGCAGCATAGTTTGTTTGTTTGCTGTTGTGTCTAGTACCTGGCAGCCCGGGGTGTGAAACTAGGACTGAGGAATGGGAAGTGGGAGAGTTCACAGGCTAAAACACACCAGGGACTGTGGTGAAGGTGGGGAAAAAAGCACACAAATGTACACATAATAAAAAGTACTTACATCAAGTCTGGTCTGTGTCTGTGTATTATCGCACAGAAAGCCAGTCCATCTCTGAAAGATGAAGACATGTTCTTTATTTCCACATCATTGTAGTCCTCACACTGTAACCTGCACCACTCCTGGAGCGCTTTCAAGGAGCCCATGGTCCAAAATTAGTTCAGTCAGTTGCTTCAGAAACGTTTCAGACAGAAGAGAGTCAAAACCGCTTTAAACCACCCAGCAGTCCAATATTAAAATGAGGTAAATGCCAGTTTTCAGTCTGTATTAGTAAGTTAACTAGCTTTACCTTCAGGGATACTGCAGGCTAGTTCAGCTAGCTTAATAAGTTACATTCAGCAGCTGGCTGCTATTAATCTTCTCCAAAGAGTCCGAACAGACAAGCAGGCTGGTTCTTAATGATTCAAACACACAAAAAATACATCCGTTTTATAACCGCATAAATATTCAGATATCCTGATCCTGACCCTGGTTTGTGTCAGCAGCTCATCCAGGATAACATTACCGCCGTTAACGTTCACCTAGCTAACGCTAGCTCTCTCTCCGGCTGCCTCCTCTAAACACAGAGCTGTTTAAATAGCTATCAGTCCCGGCTGTGTCCAAGAAATCCAAACACCGAATCACTGAGAACGCGTCCTCCATATCCTCCCTCGTCTGACTTCATGGTGACTTATTCAGGGTTTAAAAGGGCGCACCGTAGCAGCCCGGCCATGTTCCTACAGTACCCGCCTCAGCCCAGCTCGACCCTGAAGGCGACACTGAACATGACTCACTAATCCTCCGCTCCGGAATACAGAGGCTTTAACGCCCCCTGCAGGCGGCCAACGAAAACACCGCAAGAGATCAAAAATCTGCCCTCAAAAATCACTAAACCAGAAACCAAGAGCTGAGAATTAAACACGAAGTTACTTCTACCAATAGACACTATTCTTAGAGTTGTTTGTCAAGGTTTTTTCCTTAATTATTTTTCTACCAGTTAACTGGTTGTTGGAGTGGTTTTCCCCGCAGAATACAGTGTACTGTGTGTTTGGATTAGGAGTGGGCGATATGGCCCTAACATAATATAAAATATTTTCCTGGTATTTTCGCGATAACGATACCCTTGGCGATATGACAAAACACTGAATTGGAAAACAAATTTAAAAATACACTACTGCAACAAAATGAAATTATTGCATATGACATAATATGGCACACCCCTAACTGAGATGTCAAAAAAAAAAAAACAAGATTTTTTTTGTAATGGTCTAGAATGTCATGATACTAATAATGCACTCCAAATATCTCCATATATCCAGGATTAAAGTGAAATGTATGATACTGGACAGACATAATCTGTCTCTAGTAGATATATAATAGGAAATGAGAACAGTGTGAATTTTACAGCAAAAAAAAGAATACCAAAAAAGTAGTACTCTAATGTGATAATTAGGAGTGGGTGATATGGCATGATATTTCAGGGTATGATAGCGTTTATGTATTAAAAATGTTGGCAATGTTATTGAATACGATACAATATGGCACACCCCTAGTTTAGATATTGACACCTTCCTAAAAAAAACACCTAAAAACATTTGAGTTATCATTATTTTTAAAAAGGGCGAAAGTTTAAGAGGATAGTGTGTTGTACAGTACAGTAGAACCAACCTGAGACAATCCTGAATCAAAACTAGAAAGAAAAAGTTTCATTTTTGAACTTTAAATTGTCCTGGAAAAGTGTGCTAATAACATTGAAAATTTCAAATAGTTGCAAAGCTTTTCGGTCTGAACAGTGTGAAGTGTGGTTACTATGATGTTGCTATGGTTTACCCAGTGGTTGCTAAGTTTGTTGGTAGGCCGTTGCTACAACATCCCAGGAAGTTGCTAAGGGGGTCCTTTATGCTGTTGCTATGGTTTACCCAGTGGTTGTTAAGGTGTTACTAAGAGATCATATAAAAAGTCAGAGCCATAGAGAGGAGAGTTTAGTTTTTTTACTTTAGTTGATTTACATGTGTTCTGTACTTTGTTTTTCTGTATGTAGCCTCTCTATATTCTGACATCAGTCTTTAAAGTTATATATCATCGCATGTTTGTTGTAAAAATAATAAAGCTGTTGCAAATAATGTGGTTCCTCTTTCTTAATCAAAATAATTCTGCATGAAATATTCAGGCGGTGACTTAAAAATATGTGCAGATCTTTGTATCCTTTGATTTCAATATTTTTGCAGTGAACTCTTAATATCTGCAAGCCAAAACTTCTCCATCTTCTTTTGAACCAAAAATCAAATTTTACTTGTAGCGACTGCATTTGCACAGTGTCATAAAACTAATATTAATTAACATAAACATTTAGCCTATAAAAAGTCTCTTATGGATTACAATATGGGATTCACATAGAATAACATAAGCCTTAAATAAGTTAATACTCAATGAATTATCTATGTATGATGAAATTATA
Source organism: Astyanax mexicanus (assembly GCF_023375975.1). Taxonomy (NCBI): domain Eukaryota; kingdom Metazoa; phylum Chordata; class Actinopteri; order Characiformes; family Acestrorhamphidae; genus Astyanax; species Astyanax mexicanus. The sequence continues at coordinate 31,323,243 of NC_064412.1, forward strand.
TATATAGTACCCCAAAATCGCAGCTCTGTCGCTGTGTTCCTGAACTATCTGAAGTCTCCATGAATCACGTGACCATCAAGGATTTTGAACTTCCGTTGTCGCGACTCTCTCTCTACGGCTCTGTAAAAAGTGATTGCTAATGTGTTGGCGGGCAGTTGCTAAGTTGTTCCAGGTGGTTGCTAGGTATTGTTAAATGGTTGCTAGGTGGCTGCTATCATATCTGTGGTGGTTGCAGATTTGTTTCTAGGCAGTTGCTATCATATCTAAAGTGCTTGTCAAGGTGTTTTTAGTGGTTGCTAGGTGGCTGCTAGCATATCTGTGGTGGTTGCTAAGGTGTTACTTTTTAAGAATTTTTTTGCATTTTTTTAGTTTTTCAGAAAACACAAAAAATAAAATAAAATTGACCGTTGTTATCGATTTTTAAAAATAAGCAATGATTTAATAGGATAGTTTATTATACAGTCGAGGAGTAGATCCAAGCAGAACCATCCTTATTCAGTTATTTAACGTTTTTTTACCAGCCACAAATTGGTAGAGTTTTTTTTTTGCTAACCTTATGGACTTAGTTTTTTTGTTGACTAAAATGCAGTCTAAAAAATCCTTATTAACACTAAGACTAAACAACTACACATTTTTTTATAGCCTTTATCTTTTCAAAGAGTTTCTAAACTAAAAAAAAGGGTTCTAGGGTTCTAAACATGATCAAGCTTTGCGTATCTCTTGATCCTAGTCTACAAGCTAGCTCTGGATATTTTGAAGTAACGACAAAGCACTGTTGTAAGTCGCTCTGGATAAGGGCTTCTGCTAAATGCCTTAAATGTAAATGCATTAATAAAAAGTTAACTTTATATTATAGTAAAAATCTCATTACTTACCAATAAGGGGCCAACAAGTTCAGTGAAGGAGGATGCCAGTGATTTATTTTAGATGAAAAAAGTGAGGTGCCCCTGAGCACTGACAAACTGTAAACTACAGCAATTCCTACAGTAATTGTAGTGCTCAGGGGCACCTCACTTTTCCCCCCAGACAGCATGTGCATGTGGAAACTGTAGCAGATCAATGGGACCCAGAATGTTTTGTCCATATTGGCCCCATATATGAATGTAAGTGATGAGACCAGGAGGGGTTAAATATGAGTTGTACATTGCACATGGGGAACAGATGGGACACATGATATTAAGATGTTTTTTTATATATAGATATTTTAATAATGGGGCTCATTTTGGAGGCCCAACTAGGCTCCAATATCAACAAGTACAACCCCACTAAAAACCCATTCCGAACTGGAACCAACCTCACTCACATTCCACTCATGGGAGCCCCCCATGTATGCTTCTGGATTCTGGGTCATTCATGCTAAAAGGCTTTAATACTGTGTACTGTTCTTGAATAACTGGACATAACCATACAGTTTTGTATTTGAACAGTTCATCATGACCTTCATACTTATTTACCAATTCCAGTCAGTTGGATAAATAAGTACTGCTAATATAGTAGTATCTAAAACACATAGACACACACACACACACACACAAACTCTTATCTCATGCAACCACACACATGTGGCAAACCAACGTCCTCATGTGAATCATAGGCCAAAGCACTGACTTTGAAGACAACAAATCATCACAGGGGAAGTATCTTTTCCTTCCTTCCCCAAAACAAATATGATCTGTTAATGTCAGATTTAATAGGCAAAGAGCAAGTCACCCAATATTTCAAAAAGCTCTGCTTTAATATTTAACCACAGTCCTTCAGAGTATGTGAAATGCTATATTCCTGAGAAAATTACCAAGTCAGAACTTCTCAAAGTTTTTAAAGCCTCTAAAGGCTTCCTTACAGAAATGACTCCTTACAGAATCTCTCTCTCTCTCTCTCTCTCTCTCTCTCTCTCTCTCTCTCTCTCTCTCTCTCTCTCTCTATATATATATATATATATATATATATATATATATATATATATATATATATATATATATATAAAACACACACAAAACAAATGCTCCAGGGATTAATCTTCTGATTTACGAAATAAACATAAATCAAGACCGAATTTAGATGTTATTTTAAGAAACAGGGCTACAAGATATATACAGTGTTCTCAAGTCTCACGCTTTGAGCGTGTGACACACGCACCTCAGCGAGTTCACACGCTCACACGCCACACATGGTATTGGAATGTGCTGGAATAAAAAAATGTCACAGAGTCTTTTGTTTGCTGTGCTGAGAGGAGTTGAAACTATTAGAAAGTTACTTGAAATAATCTCTATTATATTCATAGTAGATCTCTTGTCTCATACATTCATTGATACTCTTGTTTTTACATTTAAAGTGAACTAAATTACAGTAGTTCGATGTTGAAGCTTAAGTAAGTGGAGTACAACAAGGGACAGGCTGACTGACAGTCAGCCACGACAGGCCTCGTGATGCTCCTTCATCACGCGCTGTATCGCGAGAGCTTGCGGCTCCACTTTGGAAGGAATCACCGTAAAGATGGCGGCTCCGCCCGACGAGGGGAGTTTGGAGTCCCGCATCAGTGAGTCGCTCCCGGTTTAAACTAACGAGCTGAGTGACAGCCCGGCTGACAGGTCGTCGCTTTGACAGGCCGCAGTCCTGTCGAGTGACCGCTGTCACGCTTTTCTGCAGCCGTGTCGCTTTTAGCGGTGTTTATTAGCACTGTCTCACTAAGGCTAACTAGCCTTAGCTTTAGCCTCGCGTATTACTCGGTGACTAAGCTAGGCTAACTGTCGCTGTGCAGGGACTTACTAACGTGTGTTCTGTTGTTGTTTATTAAGGTGTTTATTAAAATGACAGTCTGTTTAAAGGGATGAGCAGTGTTCCTGGCGGTGACTGCTCTTTAAGTGAACGGCAGTGTTGGGTTACTGCAAACACTGGCGCTTTATTTACCACTAAATTTGACTGAACGTTAACTAACTGTGCTGCAGCTGTCTGTGTAACTAGCTAGCGATAGCTAACTAATAGCCAGCTAACGACCAGCTCAAATACAGATAGCTAAATATTAAACGAAATTGTTTTAATTCACACTGATTTATCAAGGTTTATCCTTTATCTAGCTGATGGTGAAGGTTTTAACTGATAAACCGAACAAATAGCTAACTACTGTAGTTTTAACTACCGTTATATATGGATAGCTTCTTGTGAAAAGCCTTGGAGGTAGTGTAACTATGTTAGCTGCAAAAAGTTTCCTCAAGAAGATGATTCATTCATTTATTTTCGTTATGAGTTAGTTAACCTACAGTCTGCACACACATCACGACCATTCGCTAAATTTAATATTTATTTTAATATAGTCGCTTAATTTATATTTCGTGCTTAATACTGTAATGTTATCAAATCTTTATTCGGAAGTGGAAAATTGATGTACATTTTGACAGCAACTTTGTGTTTTCTATGATTGTGAGGATACATGTTGGTTAATATTTTGGACATTATTCAGTTTTGATTATCCTTAGATTGCAGTTCATGTTTAGTGTGAATGTATAAAATGACAATTAGACAACTTTAACATATTTTAATTCATTGATCCTTCAGTTTACAGGGAATGATAAGTTTGATAATAATCAACACCAAATTTAAATGTTTTTTCAAGACACAGGGCTACACAATAGATATCTTATTTATTATTTATAAATAGCTTCTGATGGTTAGCCTTGCAGCTAGGGTAACTATGTTCGCTTCAAAAAGTTTCCTCAAGAAGGTAATTCATTCATTTTTTTCCTTATTGGTTAACTAATTAACCCACTGTCCTCACACACATTATGGAAATCTTATCTTGATATTATTAAATCACTTTTAGACTGTGGAGGAATTATATAAATATTGACAGCAGATCTATTAGTTTACAGGAAATCCTGAAAAAAAAAACAAATGTCACATTTATGAAATAGATTGTTAAATGAAGGCAACAGTGAATGAAATTGAAAGAATATTTACTTAAATTAAGGAAATGCTTTAAATCCTGAAGTTTTTAAGTTGTTCTGCTGTGTTACCTTAGTGGCTCCATATGAACCTTTAGTGAATGTAACTAGTACTGAATGTTGTGCATGACTGTCACCTGCAGACAAAGCAACCAATCCACTAAACAGAGAGACGGACTGGGATAGCATTCAGGCCTTCTGTGAGCAGCTCAGCAATGAACCTGAAGGGTGAGTGCCAGTTCTAATGAATGTGATCACTATTATTTAAATGGGAACCCAAAAACCAAGCTGTAGTACCTTAAAGCCCTAAATATATTAAAGAACCTGATGTAGAGGATGCTACAGGAGAATGTAATGTTTGCATAACAATTCTTTTTATTGATTGTCTGTGGCACTGTTTGCAATTTTCTCACTTTCTCTTTAAATGTATGCTAAATCCATAAGCCATTTTCATTTAAATCCATTTAAATAAAAACCTTATACTTCACACAACTGGTCGTACTTTTATTAAGCCGAAAGCAACCGTGTCTTTCTATGAATTTTAAAGATTTTTTTTGGTGATTAATTTTTAATCCTGTTCTCTTTTTCAGTCCCCAGCTGGCCACTAGGCTTTTGGCCCACAAGATCCAATCGCCGCAGGAATGGGAGGCCATGCAGGCACTCATGGTAAGATGAGATGGAGCCTTGTGGTGTACAGTTGATATATTTTGCGGATGTTTTCTGTTGTTGTTATTGTTTTTAGTGTTCAGGTTGTATTGCTTATGAACCAGAAGCTTTTTCTTGGTAATATTATTACATTTATGCTTGTTGCTGTACTTTGGGACCAGCTAAACCATTAACTAGAGATGTTGTGCTTTTTGCATTGCCCCTTAAGCTTAATTTATCTTTAAACACTAAAGCATTTTTTAATCTTTGTATCTTTGTTTCAAATAAAGTCAGCCCTGTTGTGATAGCTTTGTTAGTGCAGTTTGTGTGCATTTGATTTTATTGCATAATAAATCTAATTTTGTCTTTTAGAAAGGGGAAATGACTTGTTGTGGTTGTTCAGTCACATTCTCTTCATGTCTGACAGAAAGAGAATAGTTCTCAAAGTTGCACTCAGAAGAAAGTGTCGAACATCAGTGCTATTTGGAATGAAGATAAAGGTTATCAGGAACAGTGAATGTAATGCTACATTCCTGATGTCTCAGTATGTGTCTCAGTATGTTGCAGAGATTCATAATGGTGCCCTGTGTTAATTCATCAAATGCAGTTGATTATTCTCACATGGTTCCTGCAGACTTTGCAGTAGGGGTGGAGTGTTGAAAGCAGGCTCAATAGTATATACCACACATTTTAATCTAGAATAGGCCTGGCAAAGCATCTCTGTTTTTAAATCAAGCCCCTTGAAATAACAACAGTGTGTAGATTAGGATTGTCTTGTTGGATGTGACACAGGGATTTTATTTGATGTCTAACCTACTCAACAAGTTTCATTTTTGTCAGTTGATTCCTTCTGGGTGTGACTATTTTTTTTTTTGATGAGTCTGTGAAGAGGGATTACTTGTGTGAGGCATGCTTGCAGCTTTAGACGGCATCATATCCTCTTCCTTCATTAATCCCACACACTCGCAGGGATTAGCTGTAGTCAATAATCCTCTCGTTAGGTGGAAAACAGATTGACTTTAATTAATAATGGCCTGGAGCAGGGAGTGATCTTTTAGGATTGACATTTAAAGGCTGGTGTTTAATGCATGTGTGATTTTGTGTGTTGGAAAAGGTTTTGGAGACGTGTATGAAACACTGTGGGAAGAGATTCCATAACGAAGTGGGAAAATTCCGCTTCCTAAATGAACTAATTAAGGTGGTTTCTCCTAAGGTAAAGTATAGGCTGCTGTCATTCAAAAGTTAGACCATTTTAAAATTATATAAAAGAAAAATATGTGTAGCTGTATCAGTGATTTTTCTGTAAACCAGTGGTTCCAAACTCTGATTCTGCAAGAACTTTCTTGAATTGCTTGACCTGTTACCAACAAAAAGGCTAATTAGCTCATTAATAAGACCTTCCTGAGTTGAAGTTAGTGTGTTGGAGCAGGACAGTACTATATTGTGCAGGACAGGAGGTTCTTCAGGACCAGGGTCAGAAACCACTGCTTTAAGGGAGAAATCCGGTGTGAAATGAACTGTGAAAGTGAAACATAACAAGTGTGTGAAACAGTGTAGTGAAACATGATAACGTACACATTTTTGTCGAATATCCCAACTCAGTTCCTCTCCAGCATTTTGAAAAACAGTGCTTTAAGCTGATGGTCCCAACAGGCTTACAATGTTAGTTATTGTAATCTCAGAGATCTACCTGAAGGTACTGTGTGTATAAACAGTCTTTTAGTTTAAATAAAATAAACCTATGCACTTTCAAAATTATCAGTACTTCCTTTCAAATATCAGGGCCCTTGCAATTCTACCAGTAAAATGTGAAGCTGCTTTGAGCTTGTTAATAGTGTACAGGGTTCATATGGTCATGAGAGATTTCTTTGCATGGGCAATGCTATGCCCCTATCGCTGGCATTGTAAGCCTGTTGGAAGCATCAGATAAAATCGCTGTATTTTGGAATGCTGTGGGGTAACGGAGGTGGAATATTTGACAAAAGTTTGTACTCGTGATAATGTTTCTCTACTGCCCAAGTCCCTTTCACACCAGATTTCTGCTTTAAGCCACTACTGCAGGTCTTAGTATGTATCATTGGAAGCAATGCTGTTATTGCATGGACATGTTATAATTACAGTAAAATTAATATATTGGTTTTTGCTGTGTTCTAGTACCTGGGCTCTAGAGCTCCAGAACCCGTTAAGAAGAAAGTTCTAGAAATGATGTATAGCTGGACTGTGGGTCTTCCCGAAGAGGCTAAAATTTCTGATGCCTATCAAATGCTCAAAAAACAAGGTAACCTCGGTTCTCACTTGCACTGTTTATAAATACATGATTCTAGAAACATGCCTTCCTTGGTTGTTAGTCTCACTGTTGTTATTAGATTTCTGTAAGCCAAATAGGAAGCGTGCTCAGTACTATACATTATTTGTAATGTTACGTACCAACATGATTGCTTGGGAAGTCCCTGCAGCGCATATGTTTTGTGTGGTGAAAAACATATGCCCCCATGGAACGCAGTGATGGAGTTCCTTGCCTCTCTTCCAGGTATTGTGAAACAAGACCCCACTCTTCCTGATGACAAGCCCCTCCCCCCGCCTCCACCCAGACCTAAGAATGCTATCTTTGAGGATGAAGAGAAGTCCAAGGTAAGGAATAACAGGAACATAACTTTTCAAATAATTATTTTAACATTAGATATTTAGGCTATTTATTACTTGTATGGATATGGATAGCTGGGTATGGCCAACATTTATATCACTATATCAATATATTTATTAATTTTGAGTGACACAATATAATTCCGGAATTAATATTAACAAAAAAAAACACAGACAAACTGCCACAATGTTGAAACAGATCTTTTTACTTGTAACTGTACAGTAATTTATAGATGCTTTTGCCCTTTAAAGTAGCTTTTTAAGTTGCTATATAAAAAGATGCTTCTGTTTTAATTTAAGTTTATGTCTTGCCTTTCCGGCTGTACTTCAGCACATGAATGGTATGGTTTTATATTCCTTGTTTGCTCAGATCTGCAGCACAGCTCCTCCCGTTTGCTAAGCTGAGTCAAGTGGTTTGAATTAAGGTTAGAACTAAACGGTGCAGTCCCTGAAGGCAGGCTCTGTAGACAGGCATTGGTGACCCACTCTAATGAATAGGATTATATTACTCACAGCAGTGCTGCAGCAATTACTGTGACACATCAGTACCCATTATAACTAACATAGCATATCAGTTCTGATGATTATGACCGATTTATGAATTTCTACATCAGGATAAACAATGTCATTACATGCACTATTGCAGTTATGCTGCATTGCTCAGTAGCATGTGTTGCTAGAATGCTAAAAGTCATGCCGTCACCTTGAGTAGTGGCTGACTGGAGCTGCATAACTGCATTCTTCTCGGCAGCAGGGGGGAGATTATGTAACTCGGCAGGAGAATTTAGATTACCTGTTCTTGTGTAAGCGACAAGCAGTACCTACAATACGATACTGATATTAGTGCAGCAAAAAACAGTAGTAATAAACTATAAATAAACTTATAGGAGTGACTACTTTCACCTGGGTACAAGTAGCATTTGCCACACAGAGAGGCTATTTTCTATGGAGAGGATTAGTGCCAATTTGAAACACTACTGTGAAAAATGTGAATGCAATTCACAAGATGCATTGTTTTTCCACACGAACATGCTAAAACACGAATGTGCTAAAATTACATGCAATGCCACTTTTACATTACATTTTACTGCACTTGATCACTTTATTAAGAACAGTACACAATAATTTTCTAAACCAAACACTGAATTTGTGTTAGAATTGCACACAAACCCTTAAAATGCTGGATTGCCTTTCTTCTCTGTCCAATCAAAACCTGCTACTGAAATTAAGGCAGGGCTGACAAACCAGTCAGTAGCGAGCAACTAATAGCTGTACTTTAAACCAAAAAAATGTCTTTTAAAGGGAAAATAAACAGTCTAACTCTATAAATTAAGATCTTAGTTTAACTTGAATCGAAGTTTGCGGTTCTTAAGTAACTTGTATCTAACATTAACTTAGTTAATTGCTTTAAAGTTCTGTATTTTTTTGGTTATTCTGCATATGTCTATTTGAGCTAGAGCTAGTTAGCTATTTATTGGCTAGTAGTTTTCTCATTTCAGCTAGCTATTTGGCTATTTAAGCTATTTTTGATAGTGTAAGGGCATATTAGGGAGTTTAGTGAAGAATATAAATGTATTGTAGGTAACCTAGTAAAGATTTCTAAGTTGGTAAATGTGTATTGGCAGTAAATGTACTGACAAACTCACACCCTCATTTCCAAATTTAGGGGTGGGCAATATTATATTGTATACAATATATCATGACACAGAAATATCATGATATTAAAAATCCATATTGAGGTAAGAGGGCTGTTCTGTCTTAAAAGTAGTCTATTATTTACTGTGAAGCCTTAGGTGTATTTATTGTATAATTGTTTTAGTTTGCAGTTTATATGCATGTACTAAATATTCTGCAATATTATTTGCTGCATTATATTATTTTATGCTATATTTTTTATTTTGCCACATTATGATTATTCTGTTATACTCTTATATTATATTCCTGAAATGAATGAATTAATTTAGTTTTCCTATATCGCCAAGTATATTGTTATCGCAAAAATACCCTGAAATATTGTGATATTATTTTAGAGCCATATCGCACACCTCTAGTCCAAATGTTATAATGAATTCAGCAAACCAAAACACATGACAAAACTACAAAAACAAAAGCTTTTTAAACTGACTTTTATAGAAAGCTATTTAGCAATAGTACACACTGTTACTTCTAAATAGCATGTGCCTTAACTTATTTCTCTTTTTTTGTGCTTTTATTATTTTGCAGATGCTGTCACGCCTGCTCAATAGCACTCACCCTGAGGACCTGAGGGCGGCAAACAAACTCATTAAGGAAATGGTTCAAGAGGTAAGTGTGTGTGTGTGTGTGCGCGCACGTGCATGTAGATGTGGATAAAATTATATCAAATTACTTTTTTTTCTCCCCTCAGGGACATGCTTGCCTTCTGCAATACATGATCTTTATTCTGTTCAGTGCTGCCATGATCTCTTTTTATGCCTTTTTGTGGCATTTGTCATCATTCACCTCTTCAAAACAAATGCATGCCCCCTTCTAAATGATTAGCTTCACCTAATATGGTCAACAATTCAACCAACAGTGTGTAAAACAAGTGAAACTCATTACGCACAGAGTGATCTAGTTAAAGTGTTAATTTCTTTAGTGTTGATGATTACAGCTTAAAGTTATTGAAAACCCAAAAGTCAGTATCTGAGAAAATTATATTATACAGTACCAGTCAAAGGTTTGGGCATACAATCTCATTAATATTTGTCCTTCATTTGTATTATTTGCTACATTTGTAAAACTTAAACACTATGAAGAAACAGATATGGAACTAAAAAAACTTCACATAAAAACCCAACCCAGGTGGTTTGGAACGAGTTGGAGCTCAGAGTAAATGAAAAGCGTTAACCAGATTTCAGCACCTCTAGAACCTCTAAGACATTTGGGGATAAAATTGTCTGTTTGTGTGTGTTTTCAGGACCAGAAACGCATGGAGAAAGTGTCCAAGAGAGTAAATGCCATTCAGGAAGTCAAGGAAAGTGTCGGACTGCTCACACAGCTACTTGGAGACTACAACAAAGAGAACAGCTCGCATGGCAATGAAGACCTTATCAAAGTAAGTACTGTACATATTTTAAGCACTTTATGATGTTGTGCTTATTTCCTTCATGCAATGTTATGTAGCATTATATCCTGAAAATAAACAGCTTCCAAGTCATTTTGATACTTCACTGGCATGTAATAAAATGTATCTCTCTTGCTACTTCTGTCTTGACATGCTGCTTACCAAAAGTCATGTTTGTGTACATTCCTATAAAATAGCTCTATTGCGACGATCCACATCAGATACCACTTTTCTATCTCTTAGCTTGTCCAGAAATGTATGTGTAAAGCATGTCCAAGTGCATGTCACATTTACTTACTTTAGTGTGAACCTAGCAAAATGAAATGTACACTTTCACCAAGGTATAGAGTTTTTTTTTTGTTTTAAAGCTCCTGATTTTTATAATCTGCTTAATTGGTAGGATCTGTATCAGCGCTGTGAGAAGATGAGACCTACCCTCTTCAGACTTGCTAGTGACACTGAAGACAATGATGAAGCCTTAGGTAAGAGGCTGAAGAAGCTTGCATTAGCTGGCAGGAGATGATGGTTTAGTTTTGAGAACTTGATGCAATATTTTTCACAAGTTAAAACTGGGGTTATTTTACTGAAATGTCTGTCATATGTGGTGTCTATAGCCCTATCCGGACGGGATTAGTTTCTGAGGTGGACGTCTGTGAAAATTATTTCACACTTCTACTCAGTGATAAAACTCTTGCATCCGGACTGCAATTGAAAAAACAGGAGGAACAGTGAGTTTTTTGAGGGTTTTTTTGGTCACATGACATCACGTTCAGTAGCTCCTTCATTTCCACTCACTGTTGTGTTTATGTGGATCTCCGTGGAAACGTGTGCTCAAAGTGTAATTATGGTGCGTGGCAGTGCACAAATAAATATTTTACTAAACGTGAGGTGACGAAACTTAGAGATGTGCGGCCAGGCGGGACTAAAATTACTGGAGGACTACGGAGTTCAGCAGAAACTAATCCCGTCCGGATAGGGCTTATGGTACCTTTTCAGAGCCCAAAAAACCCACATCCTGTTAACTGTGATTACCTTGTAAACTGTGTAAACAAAGGTAGTGGTAGAAGATATTCAGTAATTCCAGTCCTAGTATAATAATAATAATGCACTATGCACTCCATATAACCAGAAGTATGTAAAAAGCTTGCTGTGATGCTGCAAACATGCCTTTTTAGTTGTAGCTTTTTTCTGTGTGTTCATGTTGAAAAACAGACATCACAATCAATATAAAAGTACATTTTATGTTGCAGCCTTTGCACATATCCAGTGTTATTCACAGATGAGGGTTCTGCCTGACGTACATTACAAGAGCCGTTTTAGAAAATCTCTTGCACATAAAGTGTGCACATTAAGGGCATTTCATTGTTATTGCCTGTTGAGCTCATGAATATTTAATGCCACACCCACACATGCTTTCTAAAGCATAAGTAATTATACGCACAGGGAATGTCTTGTTACTTCTTGCTGCCTCGTGGACAATAATTGAATCAGTTATAAATAGTGGATGTAGTGAATAATCTATTGAAGTTGCCTGTGTTTCTCCACAGCGGAGATTTTGCAGGCGAACGACAGCCTGACCCAAGTGATTAATCTGTACAGACAACTGGTGAAGGGAGAAGAGGTGAATGGGGACAGTGCCACCACACCCAGACTTCCAGGTAACACATACACACACACACACAAACGAACAAAATTTTTCATTAATACTACATGCACTATTCATATTCATGGGGGTAACTCAAGATTTTCTCTTACTTCAAGAATTTCCCCCCGGGGATAAATAAAGTATCTATCTATCTATCCATCTATCCATCTATCCATCTATCCATCTATCCATCTATCCATCTATCCATCTATCCATCTATCCATCTATCCATCTATCCATCCTGCACAATTCAATAAAGCTTTTTGTTTCAGCACCAAAAACATTATACAAAAAACACACAGACTCCGCTTGTATTTGTTGGTAGGCAGCAGCACAGCTCTTTTGGACCTTAGTGGGTTGGACACTTCACCCTCAGCTCCTACCTTCCCAGAATTCCCTTCTCAGCCCACACCATCAAAGGAGCTGGGAATGAGCCTGCTGGATGATGAGCTCATGTCCCTAGGTAAGAGTTATAATGTTCTTCCTGTAAAGAATGTAGATTAGGGGTGGGTGATATGACCCTAAAATAATATCATATTACTGTAAGGTGCATCGTATTGTAAGGCGCACTATCAATGAACATCTATTTTCTGGTAAATTTTTTGGACTATATTATATGACGCTCCATACATAAGGTCTAATATACTCACCTCTGAACAGCAAAAGAGCTAGCACTGCGGTAAGCGGCTAATGCTAACACTGCTCCAGCCTTAGGGCTGGAGAAACTTCACTGAAACTTTATAAAGACAAAACATTATGACAACAATAAAACGTATTATTTTATTATTCCAACAGTATCCTACTGCTAGTTTTGGACACTTTATAGCAATAAAAAAATGTCATTTATAAACAATTGTAACTTACTAAGACTGGTTTTGTATAAAACAATAATGTAACAACAAAAGAATGTAACATATGCAAGTATTGTGAACAATATGATATGGCACACCCTTACTGTAGGTAAAAACGTATGTTGCCATTTGGGCAGTCCTTACATTGGACTTTGTCAATCCCTTTTTTTTTCTTTTTGAAATGCTCTTTTTGAAATGTTTACTAACACTCAAGTAAGTTCAAACTATTTGGAAAAAACAGAAACCAGATACTTAACCAGATTATGTGGATCTGTTTGTTACAGGACTAACTGATGTTACTCCCAATTCGAATCTGGCCTCCTCACAGTCTGGGGAAACCACAACATGGAATTCGTTTCAGGTTAGAGATTAACACGTTACGTAATTGTTGCTTCACTGTATTCAACATTTGTTTCCAGGTGAGGTTCTGACTGTGAACTTGTCTAACTTTTATCAGTCATCAGATACTGTAGAGGCACCCGCCCCTTCAGTACCTGCTGCAGTCCTGATGCCATCAGTTACCACTCCCCAGGTCCCTGCCACTGCTCCCCCTCCAGCTTCTAAAGTCCTGGATGAGCTGGACCTGCTGGGAAAGACCCTGCTGCAGCAGTCCCTGCCCCCAGAGAGCCTGCAGGTCAAATGGTATGACTGCATTTAGCCTAGACTGTTGATGTTTTTGAAATAAATGGTCTTGTTTTTCCCATGGTTTCTAATGGTTACATGGTTAAACTCTCTGAGGACACACCTTATAACATGTTATTAAAAGTAGAATATGACAGTGATTTCCAACTCAGGGTCAGGTGTGTTGGGTGCAGGGTTAATGTTATAAAATGTGCAGGACATGGGTTCTCCAGGGAACCAGTAGAATAGAAGATAAAATGATATGGGCGGATAACATGCAAGAATGTAAATGTTTGTTTTGAAGGGACAAGCTTCAGCCGCAGTCTAAACCCACACTAAGAGATCTCCAGAGCAAGTCCAACACCAATCCTGCCACGAGCCCCAGTCCTGTCCTGAACTTTCCCTCTGAGCCTGGGAACCTGCTGAACTCTCAGCCTAGTCATGAGGTTCCTGCACCAGGCATAGCTCCAGCTTCCACCCCACAAGATGAAATGTCCTTGGCCAGTGTTACTGTGCCCCTGGAATCCATCAAACCTAGTAAGAAACCTCCACTGCTAATCCACATTCAATGTATTAACAGATTTTAGCATAATTATTCAATATCAATAATTAAAAATAATAATTTCATCCTTTCCCCTCTTCTTGCAGGTAGCATGTTGCCAGTGACAATCTTTGACAAACACAGTTTGCGTGTTCTGTTCCATTTTGCACGGGACTCCCCTCCAGCCCGGCCTGATGTTCTGGTGGTGATTATCTCCATGCTGTCCTCTGCTCCTGTGCCCGTCACAAACATTCGCTTCCAATCTGCTGTGCCCAAGGTAGCTCAGCCATCTTTAACACTAACGTTTTCAGACAGATTCGTTCACATTACACACAGATACAGCTCACTTACATATGTGAATGCGAACCTTCAAGATCTACAAATCCGGTCCGAGCAAAAAATCAGATTTGAGCAATGTGGCTTGTAATGTGAACGTAGCCTGAAAGCAAATCATGATTATCTTTTGCTCTGACCTGAGCTGTAAAAATGTAAAGACCTTGCTTCCTTCCTTTCTGTGTTCATTCCTGACACTTTGTTTGTTACTTACGTTACTCTGCATTGATTGGTTCTGTAGACAATGAGGGTCAAACTGCAGCCGCCATCTGGAACAGAGCTACCAGCCTTCAACCCTATACTTCCACCTGCTGCGATTACACAAGTCCTTCTGCTGGCCAACCCTCACAAGGTCTCAAAACACATTAAAGAACTTCCAGAACTGTACTTAAGAACTTTTTAGAGTGTTTTATGGTTTAAAAGGCCCGATTGCACTAACAGCCACTGTATCTGTTCTTGTTTCTTTCTTTAGGAAAAAGTCCGGTTGAGATACAAGCTGACTTTCGATTTAGCCAAAGAATCCCACGACGAGAGCGGAGACGTAGAACAGTTCCCACCTCCAGAGTCCTGGGGGAACCTTTAGGAAAAGACTGACTTTCTGCTGCTTTATCCTTCTGCTTCCTGTTGGTCTCGCCTGAAGGCAGTGGCTCTTACTATATGCGGTTCAGTTTTAATCCTAAGAAAACTGGGCCTCTGCTCACTTCCCCTTATGAAGGTTTGAACAGCCTTAGTTAAATGTGAGTTGGTCATTTTAAATGAAAGCATGTAAAGGAATGATAAGATGAAGTGAGGAAGGGTTTCATTTTTCTGTATTGGAGCCAGGTATCTGTCGATGGATCTGCCTTGGACCCCCTATACTGTTGTTTCCATCTCTTGCTTTTCTCTCCTCTATTACTCGTCTTTCATTCCAATGAACGGTTTTAAACTTCTTCATCTAACCTCCCATCTTCCTCTGCTGCCTCTCTGCCTCTGGCTTTGTCTTTGTTTTGTGAACACTGTTAACGATACAGCATCAGGCCTTCCTGATGGGGAAGGGGTGTGCGTGCTTGTCCCTCATTAATACTCTTCATTGTGCTGGTCTGGTCTATAGTAGAGAAAAAAATATTGGATCATTGGAATTTTATTATTTGCAGCTCGTGACCGCAGTGGTTCGAATAACGATACGATGAAACAGACTTTGTGTCTTAACTGTGATTTATTATGTATGTGATTGATCCTCTTCTCTGATGGAAGTCCAATCTGTTTCCTGTTTGCTTTCTGATTAGCACTATCTTTATCACATGCGTAATTAAGTTATATTGAATTTGATTGATTTTTTTTTTTTTTTGTATGAGCATATCTGCATTCGCTGAAGTTGCACATTTCGTTTTATTTTTTTCCTTTGATCATACTGTTCAGTGTTGATTCAGCAGATTGCATGTGTTTGTTTTGTTTTGCTCAAGACTGATCACCGCTACTGTTCCACTACATGATGGCAACCATTTCTATTCACTTTGAGATTGAAAGTAGTCTGTTTTCGGTTTTAAGTGCTTACTGAACAAGATGTTTTGCACCCAAATGAATGTGTCCACACTCCATGTTTCCTGTTACGTATTTGTGTCTTCACCCTGTCCAACTGAATTTGTTGAACATCATTAATGCTGACGTCTTGTTTAAATCTACCGTATGTGCCTAATCTAATGTTTTACATTCGTCCTGTACTTTTTTTTTTTTAGGTTGACGTGTGTTTATACATATTTACATTTCTGTCTGTGCTTTTTGGTTTTGGTTTAGGAGTTCTGGATTTTATTTGTTTGTACTGGTGCACGCTCTAATGAAACTATGATGAAATTGTCATTAGTTACATTTGAGGTGACAGCAGCACCTCAATTTTTTTTTTTTGCCCTTGTGACTTCTATTTCAGACATTTTGGCCCTTACCAAACATTACAGAAAAATTTGGTCAAGGTAATCACTGGACACTGTACTGGTTTTAAATTAGCTGTTCCATGAACAAGACTCAAACTGATCTGTTCATAGCTGGAAGAAAATGAGCTCAAGCAGATGAGCTGAAGTTGTCTGTGTAATTGTCTAGCTGTATGGCACAAAGATAAAGCTGCAGTTTTAAATGTCATGTTGCAGCCACCCTGTCACATTACGGGACACGCCCCCAGCAGCCCATAAAGCCCCTCCTACCAATGTTTTCCTCCAGACTGTAAATAGCATCGGTATTGCAATTATGTACATTTGCCAAAAACTTAAAAACTACAGAGAGCAAATGATGAGAGTGGAGGAGATCTAAGAATGTAGTGCAAATATGTATTTAAGGGAAATAAAGTTATTCTTTTTCTTGGGGGTTTAAAAATCGATTTTTATTTTTTAAGTGACTCATGGTCAGGGTTGGGTACAATGCAAAGAGGTAAAAAGAAAATGTGGCGTAACAGTGTAGTAGATTTGTTTAATGAGGTTATTATTTGAATTATGTGACAGTGACGTATGATTTGGTGTGTGATACATACCTGTCAAGTTTTAGATTTAAAAATAAGGGATATTTTCCTCTGTCCGCTTAAAGCCGTCCCACCAGCCCAACGAAGGTTCAGTATCTCTTACATTTTAAAACAGGTTTACAAAAAATCTAAAATAACCACATGTGAACCACTTACACACTACAATTAGATTATCTGAACATGTTGTGGACATTCCTACATATGTCATTCTTTTAATACAGCCAAATTAAAAACCCTTTTCTATATCTTTTTTTATTTATTTAAGATTTCATGTCTTTTTTGTAATAAATGCACTCTTTTATATGATATATTTTTTATTTATTTAATGGATTTAAAATTGAACAAAGAGTGCACAAATTCTGCAAAATGACTGTTGGTGACCTAAAAATGGTATTATGAGCTTTTACTAAAAGGACATGGACCAGATATATTCCATCAGTAAAAATGAGTCCTAAGGGGCCTACACAATAATTTTTAATTAATACTTCTTCCTTTTGATCACTCCACCCCTGATCAGTTCAGTTAATGTCGGTCCTCTCCACATTTCTAGTTAAACTGAGTCACAAGCTGTATTTTTTATTTTAAAAGGTTTAATCTGTGTGTTTTATTTCGGAGTATTTTTAAGCAGCTATCAGAAAAATCTCATCACAGTTTCCATGATTAGACTACCGTTACCTTTCTTTTAGAAAAATCGCTGCATGTATGTTTTAACATCAGCAGCTCTAACTAGCTGCCTGAACTCACAGCGAGGAGGGCGGGGCTTCCCCACACTGACCCTCCTTGCAAGCTGATTGGCTGTTTCTCCTGAAAGGCGGGACTTTCTCCTTGAACCGGCTCCACGATTGGTTAAGAGACAGAGCGGTCAGTGCCCTGTATCCTCAATAATATATATTTTTTTATTTTAATAAAATACGGGAGGACGGCGGGAAAGAGGAGTAAAATACGGTAGTTTCCCGGCCAAAACGGGAGACTTGACAGGTATGGTGTGATATGGTCACAGGACTGGGTTAGGACAAAATATTAATATTGCGCTAAATTATCAATGTCGATTATAAAAATTTGTAGTCTCCAACTGTTCATTTACGTTGTAAATGAACGTTAATAAGCAGCACTGTGGACAGTTTACACTCAGTTCAGCCTGTTTTTTTCCAAAAGTGCCCAAACAACAGATTACATATTTCCTCATTACAGAATTTTTCACGCTATAAGGCGCACTTAAAATTCTTTAGTTTTCCCAAAAAAAGCGTCAGTGCACCTTACAATCCAGTGCGCTGTGTGTATGAATGTTACAAGTCAGGTTGTAAGGAGCAGTAAAGCCACTCCGCCAAATTGCAGTGTTATTCAGGAGGTTCAGTTTAGTTTAGTAGGTGGCACTTTTCACTTTTTAGTTGGATGTGGGTGTTACATGTCTAAAATGTTTGAGAACCACTGCTATAAGGGTTATCGCATTAAGGCGCACTTAAGTTAATTTAATTAAGTTAAATTAAGTTAATTTTCCCAAAAATCGTCAGTGCGCCTTTTAATCAGTCAGTGCGCCTTATGTATGAGTTTTACCAGTCAGGTTGTTAGAAGCAGTAAAGCCACTCCTAGTTTTAGTTTAGTTCTCCAGCTCCGAGACTTAAGGGGTATTAGCATTAACCGCTAACCGCTACTTCCCAGTTCAGGTGAGTATTATCAGCCTGTAGCCTGCTGTTAACCCTGGCTAGCACTGCTGGAAAAGCATTAGCATTACCCGCTAGCGGTTAGCCGCTAATGCTAATGCTCCAGCCTCAGTGCTACAGAAATTTGGTTATCTAAGCTTACTGTAAATAAACAGAAGCGCTTTAATAAACAGTTTTCAGGAGAGAAATCTTTGTAGACTAACATTCCAGCACAGTTTTATGTACTTACACCACCACCCAGCAGCAAAACTTACTTAATTAGAAGTTCCTTATAGTGTCTCTTAAAATGCACCTTATAATCCAGTGTGCATTATGTATGAAAACAGACCAGAAAATAGATGTTCATTGATCTTACAGTGCGAAAAATACGTTTGTCTTTTTTTTATGTTAATAATGGAATAGTAATCCAAAAGTTAAAGGAAGGTCATTTGACTTACTTTGAATAGGTAATACTTTAAATGACATAAGTTAATTAAAAAGGTTAAAAATAAATATACTACATTTTTAAATGACCCTCCCAACCCGGCTTTCAGTGCAAGCATAAATCAATTGTAATGCTATTATACGTAGGTAAAGAAACTCGCAGCATTGATTTATAGATCAAAAACTTTATTAAAAGGATACAGATTCAAAACTAGATCATTCGCTTCTCTAGAACACTGGTGTGTTTACAAAAAGGAATGCCACTGATACAGTTTTAGCAGTTTTCTGTCTCTTTCTGTACTGGGCCCAAAAGAATCTGCATGCCTAAAAAAGAAATTACTATGCGATGTAATACATGCAATAGCTAAAAGCAAAACCCACAAAATGAGCTACATGCGCGAGTAACAAGGTAATTAATTAGCTGTAAGCACAACCTCAATGTGAACTGATGAAAACGAGAAAAAAAAGCCATCAATCTGTGATGAATTATAATATACACAATGAGGCGCATCAAGAGGACATTGTTTCCACAGACAACAGGAAAAAGCTGCAATCAAAGCATATTTTTTTCTGCTTTTGGCATGGCGGACATCTTACTGGCAAAGTCCTTTCCTCCACAATCCCTGGACGGGTTGGCCTGTTAAGATCATCAGGCCCAAAGCCTCATCCAAACAGAGGCAAAAGAATACAGAATACAGATACAGAAAGACACTGCATTCTAGAAGACAGCGCTCCATCATCACTCTGGCAGTGGACAGTTTCCCGAACCCCTCTCTCACTCTTAAGTTTTACTTTCTCTGTTGTGGAGGTGGTGGCGGAGGAGGAGCGAATGAGTACGGGCCCGGGCCCATGAATCCCATCATTGGCTGTGGAGGTGGAGGAAACTGCTGGGCCATCAGGGGCTGCGGACCAGCCCCAGGCTGAGGAGGAGGGGGTGGGGGCTGTCCGAATGGACCCTGAGCAGGTCCAGGCGGGTTCTGGCCCCCACCTCCGCCACTCCCACCTCCTGACTGGGAACCGCCCCCTCTGGAGCTGTACTGGCCTCCTCCGCTGCCACTGTAACCCTGATACTGGTCGCCCCCTCCTCCGCTGTAGGACGAGCCCGAGTTGTAGTTGTTACGGGTGTCCCGGCTGCGGTCCCTGTACGAGTTATTGGACGAAGACCGGTCATCACGGCCTCCCCCACCTGTGCGTCCGTCTCTGTTGTAGTTGTTGCCGCGGTTGTCTTTGCTGCCGCCGCCACTGCCTCCTACAGTGCGCATGCGCCGGTCACATTCCTCCTGATACATGAGGTTGGGGTTGTTGGCGTTAGAGCCGCTGCCACGATAACGCATCCTACCACCTGCATGAACAGTCAACAGAGGAGAAAAGATGAGAAACATGACACTCTTGGACTAACCTAAGGTAGCAATTCTAAAAAATTGCAAGTAGGGCTGGGCAATATATTGTAAATATCAACATATTCAAAACTATTTAATTCTAAGATAAGCAGTGGGACTAGGGCTGGGTATTATTTTGAAGTGTTTAATACCGATACTCAAACAATACTTTTTCAATACTTTTCTCTAAATTGTAACCGAAATATACAAAAGCGCTAATTATTCTTACATAACATATCTATTTAACAGCCGACATAAGTAATCTCATCGCATGATGCAAACAATGTTTTAAGCGCTTTATTTAGAGCAATAACAACAGCATTACTTGTGCTTAAACTATATATATTTCCCTAAGCATACTGTGCTGAATCCAGTTCAGTTTTTAAGACATCGTTTTAAATTAATTAAAATTATATTTATATTAGTGGTGTCAATCACTTTAATATTAATTATAATCATGATTATATCATGATTATTTTTTAAAAATGTTGGTTGTTCCCTGTATTTTTGAAAGGGGGTCAGTAATAATAGTTTAGTGTGGTTTAGGCCTGTCAGACTAGAATTTCATTATAAAATAAAATATATAATAAAAATATGTGTCAACAGTTTAATTGAAATTAATTTAAGAAGTAGAGCCAGACTTTAGAGCAGTTTGACATGTTTACCTCACTTTTTTTACGCTGTGTGTATGCACCGTTTTTTGGTCTGTGCCTATTTAATATAAAATTTTAATACCCAGCTCTATGTGTGGGACTAAAAAATGATCATTTTATCTGTGTGGATGAAACCTGAGAAATTACAGTCTTGTGCAGATTATGTTTTGGAGACATAGTAATTAATTTGGGTTTAATTAAAATATTC
Organism: Astyanax mexicanus; assembly: GCF_023375975.1. NCBI lineage: Eukaryota > Metazoa > Chordata > Actinopteri > Characiformes > Acestrorhamphidae > Astyanax > Astyanax mexicanus. The sequence goes on from NC_064412.1 coordinate 31,344,354, forward strand.
ACCGTACGATTTCATCATATTGTATTATATATCAAAATTTCTTTTAAGTACCTTTTTTGCCATATCACACAGCCCTAGTTGCAAGATAGCCCAGGTCCTGACATTTCTGATGCTACCAAGTCTCAAGGGCTATGGCATCATCACAAATCAGCAATTTGTTGTTTTTTTTTCCTCTTAGTTACGATCTTTATACTAGACAATTTGTGTGTGAAATCTAAAAGATTTTCGTACCTCCTCCCCCACGTCCCGAGTCAACCAGCTGTAGAAGTTTGGGGTTGATGGCCTGCCGGGCCTCCTCCAGGACTCGGACCAGATCCCGGGCCTGGCGCAGGTTTCCAGGAGTGAAGAAAGTGTAGGCCGTGCCTTTGTTCGTGCTGCGAGCTGTGCGCCCGATGCGGTGCACGTAATCCTCAGAAGAGTTTGGATAGTCGTAGTTAATGACGAACTTTACATCTTCCACATCTTCAAGGTGTTTGGTGGGTTTCATCAAGAGAGAAATACTAATTAAAATCAGCACCAAGAATTTGTGACACAATTAAAAAAAAATCCCTATTTTAAACAAAAATGTAGTCATGGTTCCTAATGCACTAAAACATTTATATGGACATATTCACACACTATATGTACAAATGTTTGTGAACACCTCCTTTGAACCTGAACCAATGCATTGAGCTTAAATTCAACCCATTGCTGACATAAATGTGCAAACTTGTGCACACACAGCTTGTCTAGTCCCTGTAGAGAAGAACTGCCAATGGAATAGAACCTTTTTGGGGCAGATGAACATAAACCTATTGGCACTATGGCTAATTCCAGGTGTGGGCTAGAAGGGTATAAAGGCCCCCCTCCCAGTATTGAGCTGTGAAGCAGCAGGCTGACCTATCTCATTTTCTCCCCAAGTTAAAAGGCCAATTACCCAACCTTCTTATCAGGACTCCCCCATCACTAGTATTCCCATACATGTAATATCAGTCAGCCTCTAATCAGCATTATATGCAGCATTACTATGCAATGCCAGCATGCTTAAAGGAAAGCACAGCAAACCAGCTACATTATATCAGCCAACAGACACCTGTGCTAACCTACATCTCACTTTAAGTGGTAAGAAAAAAACAAGGCCAATTGTGCTCTCTCTCGGCTGCTGATGGCAAGCAGCAAGACTATACTTTTATCCATATAGTGTGTGTGTGCAGGTTAAATACACTGTGAGATCTGCCTACACTGCGACTTACCTGTATGCTTAATCCTAGAACATTAAATTACAGTTCCGTAGTAAATTAAAAGGTACTATATTTTTTAAATGCATAGTCAAAACTAAACATTAAACATGTTCATTAAACTAGCAAAATATTATTCATTCATTATACACTCTTAAAAGCAAACTTTTTTTAAACAGAACATCTCTATTTATCCAAACACTTAAGCTAATAAATCTTTATAGAACTAATAAAATAAAAACGGCAGTCTGTCCCAAAGTATAATGCAAATTAATAACTAACAAATGCAACAAATAACATTGATGCTAACATCATACTGATACTAAAGGCTCCTATTTGAACTTATATTGAAGTTGAAGTGTTACTGCAAATGGAGATCCTCAATGGGAGGAAGATTTGACATTTCCACATTGATCAAACCAATTCTTTAAACAGTCTGTTTCTCATTACGAGGGGGGAGGGGGAGGAAGCGGCTCAGACAACACTGTTATTGACCCTATCGAGTACAGTCTCCTTTTGGTTGAGGGTAAGGATGGGTGACAGCTTTGCACACGGGTGGTGGAAAACAGTGATGAAATATTTCTAATAATAGTCATTTTATATCACTGGGCACTAAAATACATCTACAAACTAGGCCTGATTGTTGTGACTAAGTCTGATTTACAGTGTATTATTGCATTATTTTAATTTTCATGAAAAAAGAAAAGCTGAAGACAGAAAGCTTGTGGAATTGGTTGTTAGGGGTTATTGGAGGGGTTGTTATTTGTTTCACCAAAGCTGTCATTATTGGGGGGCGTGGTCAGGTACTTACCCTATGTAAGGTTAGTCTCGGCTGAGATCAGTCCCAGGTCCCGTGGAGAGGCCCGAGAGGAAGAGGTTTTTGTGGGCTCACACGCTCAGCTGCCCCCCCTTCACCCTCGGCACGACACCGGCAACGCCTGGCGGGAGCAGAACCGGCTCCCCCCCCCAGTTCTCTCTCTCTCGCCGGGTTGCAGGGCCTCCACAAACCGGACCGGACTGGATCCAGCACTCAAATTTCTTTTCTCCTCTTTCTCTCTCTCTTTCTTTCGCATTTTCTCTTTGATTCGCTTTCCTTCTCTGCATCTGCCTTTCTCCCTCCCCATCTCCATCTCTCCTGGAACTATCCCAAGTAAGACTTAACAGGTTTCTAATGCTAACGAGTCCCGAGGGGCCATGGCATCATCTAAATTCATCTTTTTTTTTTAAAACGTGTGATGCCACAATCCTCCTCTGTCAAGACCTCCACTTCACCACGTTTAACTGCTGCAGTCCAGTTCTAAGAGTCTGCAGTCTGGAGGAGGAGGCTGATGTTTGGAAGAAGCTGAGGAGTGGGTTTATCCCCATCAGGCCCTGTGCTAGCGTCTCACAGAGTAGAGGGCAGCCGCTGTACCAAAATAAGCACAGTCTGCCTGAGTTGCCATTTAGTGAAGTTCAAAAAAGCCTGAAGGGAGGGGAGAGAGAACAATGATAGAGTGAGACGTACTGTGGATCTGAAAACCCAAACACAACCCACTTCCCTCTTCTTCAAATCAGGTTTTCTCCAGAAAAGAACAAAAGACAGACAAAAAAAATAAAAATAAAAAATAAAAACAACACACCTACTTCAAAGCTTCAAAACTCTGACCTCTCACAGTCATTTGCTAAAATACTCCATAAAACAAACCGTTAATCATCTGTGGCATTCCAACTTTCTCTGTTTACTTGCAAAAGACCTTGCAGCATGACTGTTCACACAGTGTGGAAAAGAAGGAGACTGGTATTAAAGACCCAGGGAAGACCCAGCATCTCCCCCAGGTCCGTGCTAGGGTCAACAGTGAGCCGACGAGCCCCGTTCCGTTTTTGAGGGACTTTTGTTTTGTTTTGTTCGTTCGTGTTTTTTTTTTTTTTACAGCAGTAACAAGAAACAGACAATAAGGCTTAACAGGTAGGTGGTGGCTTGGGAGGGAGCTTGGGTGTAAACTAAAGACCAATCCAGCAACCACTGTCTTCTTCAAGGCTGTTGGACATCCAAAATTTACACAATACCACACAAAGCAAATATATGTCAGGAAGGTAGCAAATAGGAGACATAAAGAGACAGACAACAGGAGCTGAACTGTATTGGGGGGTGTTGGGAGGTGGGGTGGGGGCATTTTGAGGTGGAGAAGGTGGGACAGAAAAAGACAGAGAAAAGGGGGAAGAGGGAGGGGAGAAGGTAAGAGAGAGAAGTCTTTTGGTTGACAAAGAAAGAAGCCAGTGACGAATATAATCACATCAGAGGGGCAAAAGGGGACTTTGGAAATGTTCCTGAGGGACGACTAATTTTTTTCAGACATGAGAAGAGAAAGTGGGGGGGCTTATAAAATAAATGAATAAAAACAGCAAACAATGCATTCACAAATAAATGTGTTTTAACTTTTAAGTGTGTTAAACCTTAGTTAGGGGTGTAATACGGTGTTTAAGAGTTATTGGATGTGTGGAAGCAATTGGGCACATACCCAGCCCACGGGAGGCAACATCAGTAGCAATAAGGATCGGAGCTTTCCCACTGCGGAACTCTGAAAAGACAGCAGAGAAAAAACATTAAGGCCAGAATTTTCTGCTCCTTCCCGGGCTATTATCTAGCACAGCTCCCAAAACGCTCATCCAGGAAATGCAGGCAGGCTTTGATTACCTGACTCAGGTGTTGCTGAGGGATGGAACAGCTGGAAGGCTATGCACAGGTGGGGGGCGTTCAAGGTCTGGTTATAGAACCCATATTCTGATAGCTATGTTATTTAAAAAAAGAAACAAACCACTAAAGCATTACCTGTCAGGACCCAGTCTCTCTCCGGCTGACTTTTGTCACCATGGATGCACATTGCTGGCCACCTAGACAAAGAGTGACAAATTGGACATCATAAAAAGTACAAAAATTACAATTGCAACATAATTACAGACATCTTTTGTTACCATAACAGGTATCATTAACAAAACAGACCACTATTATTACAGTAGTTTAAAAATATATAAGTATATAGAAATATTATGGCACTGTGTCAGCTCTAATTTCTATACATGCCCCGCTTTCAGCCTCTCACCCGTCTCTCCTCATCCTGCGCGTCAGCTCATCACAGCGCTTCTTTGTCTCGACGAAGATGATGGTCTTATTCTCCTTCTCTGCCATGATTTCCTCCATCAATTGAATCAGTCTGTGGAGAAAAATAATTCATTTCTGTGGATGCCAGTGTACAAATAAATTAAAAATAAAATTATGTAAATTAGATCTAAAGAACCCGACTCAAACTGTTTAATTAAGTTAGTAATTGGTTACATGTATTATTGAGCAGAATAAAAAATATTTTTAGGGAAAAAAATATGTGAATATTAGGGATGGGACAATATCGATAAAATACAATACAATATTTGCACATACTTGGCAGCACAAGCAACCAAAGAAACCAAAAAATTTGATATTTTTTCTTGTAAACAATTATGATAACCACTTTACTACCATTGTTTAATAAGTAGTTTTAATATTGTTTTTATAACAATTATAACAAATTGCTAGTAGTTTGTCTCAGTGGCTAGCTAACTTTCCCATTACACCTTAAATGGTGCAACAGTCTTCACCCTCCTGGTGTTGGGACATTACTATTAATAGGGGAGTGCAGCTGAGTGGGTGGGATAATCGACATAGCTAAATTAGTGAAAAAAGCAGGATAAAATAAAAAAATAAAATAAAAAAAAATTAGTAAAAGTTAATTTCAGCTCCCCATAACATTAGGCATTAATGAATGGACAACAATAATTAATTGCTGCACCACCTGCCCCCTTTCTGAAGATGTACAATGTCCTAAAGTAAACTAGTAAATCAGCAGCTAGGTTGCTGAACTTCACTATAGCGCTCCACTGCTCTAGCTATTTCTGTATTGGATGCTTAAAGGGTTGTCTCAATTCTTAGGGGGAAGATTTCACTTATAACATACTTGTAGAAAAGAAACAGGATTGGGCCTACATCTGGCCTGAAATGTGTTCTTACTTGTTGTCCTTCTCGTTCTCCATACAGACGTCCACTATCTGCAGAATGTTGTGGTTGGCACTCAGCTCCAGAGCTCCGATGTTGATCTGGACGTACTCACGGAGGAAATCCTCTGCCAGCTGACGCACCTCTTTCGGCCAGGTAGCGCTCCACATGAGCGTCTGTCTGTCCGGCTATTAGGCAATTAATAAACACAACCAGAAATTTAAAAAACGATAGAACAAGACAACTATGATCATATTTTGATGTTTGACTCATAGAAAACCTTAAAAGTACAGCAAATTACTCAACTCACCCGAATCTGATCTACAATCTTGCGTATCTGTGGTTCGAAGCCCATGTCCAGCATGCGGTCAGCTTCGTCCAGCACCAGGTAAGTGCAGCGTCTCAGGTTGGTCTTTCCTGCCTCGAGGAAGTCGATGAGACGGCCAGGTGTGGCAATGCAGATCTCAACACCTGTAGAAAACATGACCATTTAAACAGCTAAATAACAGATCTACACTGACTAGCTTACGAACTGAGGCCACTGTGGGGAGACCTGTGGAACTGTGGGCTTACCTCTCTCTAAATCTCTGATCTGTGGACCCTTAGGGGCTCCTCCGTATACACAGGTGCTCTTGATTCTAGAAGACTTGCCGTAGTCAAAAGCCACCTGCTGGACTTGCTGGGCCAGCTCACGTGTTGGAGCTAGAACCAGACACTGAGGAGAGAGAGCAAAAAAGGATTCAGAAAATCACAGCACATGTTTATTTGTATTATTTATTTCACTGTACATTAATAATAATGGCTTTGGGACAAGTTGAAGCTCAGAGTGAAGGCAAAGCAGTTAACAAGAGCTCAGGACCTCTAAAACTCCTTTAAGACAGTTGGAGAACCATTATAGGTTCTACCTCATGAATAATGCTAAGAGTTGGCAAAGTTGGCATCAAAGCAAAAGGTGCTACTTTGAAGAATCTAAAGTATAAAACATATTTTGGATTGTTTAACACTTTTTTCTTTACTTTATAATTGCATATGTTTTTCATTGTTTTAATGTGTTCAATATTAATCTGCATTGTAGAAAAACATAAAACAAGGACAAAAACGTTAAATGAGAAGGGCCGTGTCCAAAGTTTTGATTGGTATAAACTATATATAGTTACTGTAAGAAAAAAAACTTCTATTTCCATTTTTGCAGTTTTCCCATTTTCTTTCACAATCCTTCAAATAAGTAAGCCAAATTTACAGAAACACAATCTTTAGTAAGATCACTTACAATTGGACCATCCCCTCTCTCCAGGTACGGCTGGTGGTTGATGTGGACAATGGCAGGAAGGAGGTACTGTGGGACAGAAGGGTGAAAAACTTGCTCTGACCTCCAGTGACATCATACAAACAGCCTTTGAGATATTTTGAGTAAACATCCTTAAACATTTTCCTGTTCCTAATTGTGTATTTAAGGGTGCAGGTGCTTACAGCAAGTGTTTTTCCAGATCCTGTCTGTGCAATGCCCACCATATCCCTCCCACTGAGAGCCAGGGGGAATCCCTGAGCCTGGATGGCTGTTGGCTCCTTAAAATTCTGATGTAGCAGCACATCCATCACATATTCTAGAAAGACATTTCACAATAACAGTGTGTTAAATAATACACAACAGCAAGAGTGTATAAAGTATCTGCTGATCTTTTCTACAATATTGATGTGAGATATTTTATTATGAGCAGCAGAAGAAGAAGATATACAATACAGCTACTCAAAAAGGAGTGGGAAGAAGAAAACTTATTTAAACCCACCCCTTTCTTCAAAATTAACATAACTTACATAGCTTACATAGCCACTTCCCATCGACTTACATTAGATGAAACTTAACAACAGAGAAAATTAAATTTACAAATACTTAGAATCCTCTAACCTAGATACCAACAGCGATAGTAAAGAAAGTTCTAATACTATACACAAGCATCCCTCATACCAACAGTGGTAAGAGGGCAACCATACTAGTTACGGTAACAAAGAGAGAAAAAAAAAAAAAAAGAACAAAACAAACATACAAGCACATACCAACAGTGATAAGAGAACAACAAAACATGCAATGGTAAGGAAAGAAAACAATCATAATAAACAAATACCCACACTTTTTTTTTTTTTTTTTTTTTTAAAGTCCCAATCACTCTATACTGATCCCAAACCATCTTTTTATAATGTAACTTAAATTTATGAATACTTTGGCATTGCTTGTGTTTGGAGTCCAGGCTATTCCATAATTTAACTCCACATACAGACACACAAAATTTTTTTCTGGTAGTTCTAGCTTTACATGATGAAAACTTAGCAAAACCTCTAAGATTATGAGCACACTCTTTAACTATGAAAAACTTCTGAATATTACTTGGTAATAAGTTGTTAAACGCCTTGAATAAAATCTGAACTGTGTAATAGTTTACGATGTCATGAATCTTAAGTAATTTTGATTGAATAAAAAGATTATTACTATGCTCTTAAAACATATGTATATGTAAAACACATATACTACAATAAACAATTGATAAAAAAATAAGAGTGTCTACAGTTTACTCACGAGGAAATTGCGCCTGGTGAAAGTTTGTCACTGGTTTTGGGCAGCCAGAGCCTCTAACAGTGATCTCTTTCTTTCTTCTGAAATCTTCCACATCATACTGGAAAATATATAATATACAGAGAGTCACTTTGCTTTTACAGACATATTAATATCTTTATTTTAGCCTGTTCAGGTAAGATATACAGAACCTTAAGGTAATTATTAATTGCAGCCTAAATGCAATGGGAATTTAAAATAGTGTGTGGCGCAGATGTTGATCTGTAAATATTAGACATGTCCCAGATAAAAAAAAAAATCACATTATATAGACTTTTAGTACTTGCTTTTGTGAGCAGTTTTTTATTTGATATCACTGTTTTAACAGTATTTCAATGAATTCTAAAAAACAACTTGGACGTCTTTTTTTGGATGGATATATTTTTTTACTACATGGCCAAAATATTGGATCTCGACTCAATATCAGCATATACAGCAGATACTACTATAATCAAATGACTCGGATTTAGACCTGGGGCAAAACATGTGATCAGAACATGCCTAATATGTATAATACCTGTATATGAAGTCTATGTTTTATATTAAGGCCATGGAATGCCAAATCCCAACTGAAAAAAATACACAATATAAAAAATGGAATAATAAAACATTAAATAAAATTCTAACACTAAACTATTCTTCTCCATCACACCTGTGTCATACGCTGGACTTCCAGGTGCTCATTGTAGAAGTTCTTTTCAAACTTAGGCAACTCATCAAGATCCCATTTCTTCTTCCTCAGCCGATCTCCAGGATTCCCAAACTTTTTAGGAGGTGGAGGACCCCCCCTGCTGGACCCAAAACGAGGCCTATTTGGAACAAAGAAAATGAACAACAATCATTTTACTCCCGTACATCCCAAGTGACTAGCAGGACATTTCTATGTTGATTTAGATGAACTGTAGTTCCTAATCAATCAGAGAGTGATGAATTTCAATAAGTTAAGGACTTTAATATAATATACAGTGTGAGCCAGCTTACAAAGCCAAATGTCAGTCATGCTATGTCACCCATAGAGCATTTGCTCAAGTGACTAAAATTGGCAGTTTAGCAGAAATTAGTATAGAACTTACCACCCTGTGATCAATAATCTATTACTGAGACAACACTGTCCAATAGCATGGTCATGTAATGGTACTAGTTTTAGCATTTCCTTTATCATTATGGTATGTTATGTTTACTGTTTTAATACACATGAACACACATCTATATACACATAAATTTATTGCAGATCAACCCAATAAAGAACGTATATAAGAAACACCAAGGTATGGCATGCACTAATACAACACCAGGGTGTCTGCAATTTCAGAAGGCAGGTACAAAGAAAACAGAACTATAACAAGAACACATTTCATTAAACTGGAAAAGTGCAAGTGATTGGGTTTCACACAAAGTTGGAAAACGTACACCTTGGGTTAAAAGACAAGGGTGTAATATTTCATTTTTACTTTGATTATCAGATAACAATGTGTATAAATGTCCTGATCACATTGTGGATGCTCTTAAGGCTTAAATATTACAGACCAACTGCATGTTTTATTGCAAAGAGACCATAATTAAATAATCCTGTTGGTTTTAATCAGTATATTTAAAAAAAAACATCATTATAAAAATTAACATTGGGGTATAAGAAAATAATTATATCATATCGTAATACTCTGTGTCGCAATACTGGATTAAATGAAAAATAAGAAAACAAACAAACAGACACAGAACCGATTATTTATTATTAGATTAAATGTAAAGTATGGTGTTAGCATTGGGCTTTATCTATTATTTATTATTATTATTATTATTATTATTATTATTATTATGTTGTAGTTATCATCAGGGTGTGTTATGTACAATGATTTATTTTGAATTGATGATATATATATATATATATATATATATTTTTTTTTTTTAAGATTGGTGTCAGAAGTGATTCATTTTGTGTTAATCCTGGCCAGTAGATGGCAGTGTTGCACTCTGCCTTCAGATCCCACTGTAACCAATCACAATATTTATCCTTGCTTAGAGAATCATGATGTATTAATATAATCCCTGTATTGTGATAATTAGGTTACAGTTCTTGCCAATACAGAGCAGCAGTCTTTTTGGCCGGTGTTGTTTATTTAAAACGTTCGCCACAAAATAAAGCAATATGTGGCGATTTTATATTTTTATCATATGGACCATAAAAAGGCTTTACGGGGCGCTGAGTGGTCCAGCAGTCTAAGGCGCTGCCACTATGAGCAGGAGGTCGCAGGTTCGAATCCCAACTCATGCAGCTTTGCCATCAAGCTGCCGGCGTCAGAGGGAGCAAAATTGGCCCTGCTCCCTCTGGGTGGGTAGATGGCGCTCTCTCCCCACATCACTCCCAGGGTAATGTCTGGGAGTCTGTGAGCTGATGTATCGGAGCTGAGCTGCTGCGCTTTCCTCCAAGCCACTGGCTGCTCAGCAGCTCGAAAAGAAGCGGTGGCTGGCTTCACATGTATCGGAGGAAGCATGTGTTACGGTGAATTTACACTGCTCCGACGCGACAACGCACACGGTCGCACTACCCCCCTCCAACCGGTCGCATGTGGGCGTGACAAAGGCTTTCCCTGCGTCGTCCAATTAAATCGTTTTAATAAATGGGAAATGCTTTTTATATAAGCTATTATTATTTCCAATACTTAATAAATATAAATGTGTCTTTATAGATATAAATGTTTGAATGAGCTTCATTACACTGTCTAGTGAGCAGTATATAAGCTGAAAAAAGCAAACTTTTCCAATTAAATTACATATTAATATTTTAAAAACCCACCAGAGACTCCAACAATCACAGCAGCCTTTCTCCTCGCTGACAGAGTCCCTGTGAATCAGCGGGGATTTTATAAAGAACAGGGAAGCCTGAAACTTCTCTTCCAGGCTTCTCTGGAGGCTTGAAAGCGGAACTAAAATGTTTTCATGCGCTGCGCTGAGGACGCGTTACAGGCCAACACCTGCTCTCTGATTGGATAGACGCATTGCGTTGGACGGACTCATTTGCATAAAGTTCAGCTCGGCTCAACTTTTCATCGCATCGCATCCCCCGCTCTCGACGCGTCGGACCCATGATGCACCGCGCGACTGCGTCTGACGGAGGCGGCGCTTCCCATTGAAAATGAATGGGATCCGTCGCTGTGCGTTGTCGCGTCGGAGCAGTGTAAATTCACCGTTAAGGTGCTTGCACACTGAACGCGGTATGCCGCGCGGCATTCCGCTGTGCTGCCGCTCTGCTCTACGCTGGTCAGTTGCGGGTGCGTTGCGCTGCTGCTGACGCCAAGCGTCTCCTGCTGATAATAGGCGGAGTTTTCTAAAACCCATCACCTCTGTGAGCGGTGTTTTGTAGTTTTGAGTCTCTACAGCCTCTGTGGATCTGTATATGTTTCTCAGCCTCAGAACAAAGCTCTGATTCTTCTCTTCCTCCTGTTATCTCTATATGAGTGTAGGGAAGTGATGTACAGCTGAGGGGATTCACTAATCGCTATTATTAGTCTCTCGCGCACGTTTATTGTTGTTTGGACTACAGTTTCTCTCTAGTCGCGTGAGTTCACGTCATGCGTTTTCTGCCGAGGTACCGCTTGCCGCGAGGTCAAAGTTGAACCATGTTGAACTTTGCCCGCGGTAAGCGGTAGCGCGGTGGAGGCGTGGTTATGGGCGGGGAAACGCGCCGCTTTCCGCTCTGCTCCGCGGCAGCGACGCACCGCTCTACCGCTCTAGACACAATTGAATCCTATGGGGGTCAGCGTACCGCGCCGCACCTACCGCGTGCAGTGTGCAAGCACCTTTACGGTGAATTTACACTGCTCCGACGCGACAACGCACACGGTCGCACTACCCCCCTCCAACCGGTCGCATGTGGGCGTGACAAAGGCGTTCCCTGCGTCGTCCAATTGAATCGTTTTAATAAATGGGAAATGCTTTTTTATATAAGCTATTATTATTTCCAATAATTAATAAATATAAATGTGTCTTTATAGATATAAATGTTTGAATGAGCTTCATTACACTGTCTAGTGAGCATTATATAAGCGGACAAAAGCAAACTTTTCCAATTAAATTACATATTAATATTTAAAAAACCCACCAGAGACTCCAACAATCACAGCAGCCTTTCTCCTCGCTGACAGAGTCCCTGTGAATCAGCAGGGATTTTATAAAGAACAGGGAAGCCTGAAACTTCTCTTCCAGGCTTCTCTGGACGCTTGAAAGCGGAACTAAAATGTTTTCATGCGCTGCGCTGAGGACGCGTTACAGGCCAACACCTGCTCTCTGATTGGATAGACGCATTGCGTTGGACGGACTCATTTGCATAAAGTTCAGCTCGGCTCAACTTTTCATCGCATCGCATCCCCCGCTCTCGACGCGTCGGACCCATGATGCACCGCGCGACTGCGTCTGACGGAGGCGGCGCTTCCCATTGAAAATGAATGGGATCCGTCGCTGTGCGTTGTCGCGTCGGAGCAGTGTAAATTCACCGTTACGGTTTCAAGCGTCCAGAGAAGCCTGGAAGAGAAGTTTCAGGCTTCCCTGTTCTTTATAAAATCCCTGCTGATTCACAGGGACTCTGTCAGCGAGGAGAAAGGCTGCTGTGATTGTTGGAGTCTCTGGTGGGTTTTTAAAATATTAATATGTAATTTAATTGGAAAAGTTTGCTTTTTTCAGCTTATATACTGCTCACTAGACAGTGTAATGAAGCTCAATCAAACATTTATATCAATAAAGACACATTTATATTTATTAATTATTGAAAATAATAATAGCTTATATAAAAAGCATTTCCCATTTATTAAAACGATTCAATTGGACGACGCAGGGAACGCCTTTGTCACGCCCACATGCGACCGGTTGGAGGGGGGTAGTGCGACCGTGTGCGTTGTCGCGTCGGAGCAGTGTAAATTCACCGTTAGTCTTCACCCTCCTGGTGTGGTGGGGCATTACTAGTGATAGGGAGCGTCCTAATGAGTGGGTTGGGTAATTGGCCATGTAAATTGGGGAGAAAATGGGAAAAATTAGACATAAAAAAAAGGCTTTACAACAGAACGGAAAAGGTAGAAAGTTACTTCAAAAACTAAAGACACGAGGCTGAAGTTGGTTTGATATTCGCAGCTCCAGATTCGTTTGGCTCGATATTCGCAGCCTCGTATTCCCCGGCTGAAGTTGGTTTGATATTCGCAGCTGCCGCTTCACTGAACCACCGTGAACTAAAGGGAGCGTTCACAAACACCCGCTGTTTATATTAAACACCTCACAGATCAACACTGAAGGAGATAGAATGAAGAAAAGCAGTACATCTGTTTATTAACAATGTAAATATACAATATATTATTAAATATAATTTTGTATATTGTAAAATATTTATTTTAATTACTGAATTCATAATTATATATTACAATAAATAATTAAATATATATTTAATAAAATTATATTTTAAAAGCCATTGCGCTCAAAAAATATGAGGCAGATGTTCAAGTGTGATTTTGAAGAACTTTTTCATGTTGGGCCAGAACAAATACACATGATCTGAAGAGTACTAGTCTTCTACTTTAAGGAAAACCTGGAATTAGCCTGGCCCAAGCTGATTTTATACTTTAAAATGAACTGGCAACATAGCATACCAATCCATAATGCACAATTTTTTTTTATGTAAAGCTGATGTTCTAGTGTGATTTTGAAGGACTTTTTCATCTTGGGCCAGACCAAATACACATGATCTGAAGAGTACTAGTCTTCTTCTTTAAGGAAAACCTGGAATTAGCCTGGCCCAAGCTGATTTTATACTTTAAAATTAACTGGCAACATGGCCTACCGATCCATAAGGCAGAAAAAAGTTTAATTTAAAGCTGATGTTCTAGAGTGATTTTGAAGGACTTTTTAATCTTGGGCCAGAACAAATACACATGATCTGAAGAGAACTAGTCTTCTACTTTAAGGAAAACCTGGAATTAGCCTGGCCCGAGCTGATTTTATACTTTAAAATGAACTGGCAACATGGAATACCGATCCATAATGCACAAAGAAATTGAATATAAAGCTGATGTTCTAGTGTGATTTTGAAGGACTTTTTAATCTTGGGCCAGAACAAATACACATGATCTGAAGAGAACTAGTCTTCTACTTTAAGGAAAACCTGGAATTAGCCTGGCCCAAGCTGATTTTATACTTTAAAATGAACTGGCAACATAGCATACCAATCCATAATGCACAGTTTTTTTTATGTAAAGCTGATGTTCTAGTGTGATTTTGAAGGACTTTTTCATCTTGGGCCAGACCAAATACACATGATCTGAAGAGTACTAGTCTTCTTCTTTAAGGAAAACCTGGAATTAGCCTGGCCCAAGCTGATTTTATACTTTAAAATTAACTGGCAACATGGCCTACCGATCCATAAGGCAGAAAAAAGTTTAATTTAAAGCTGATGTTCTAGTGTGATTTTGAAGGACTTTTTAATCTTGGGCCAGAACAAATACACATGATCTGAAGAGAACTAGTCTTCTACTTTAAGGAAAATCTGGAATTAGCCTGGCCCGAGCTGATTTTATACTTTAAAATGAACTGGCAACATGGAATACCGATCCATAATGCACAAAGAAATTGAATATAAAGCTGATGTTCTAGTGTGATTTTGAAGGACTTTTTAATCTTGGACCAGAACAAATACACATGATCTGAAGAGAACTAGTCTTCTACTTTAAGGAAAACCTGGAATTAGCCTGGCCCAAGCTGATTTTATACTTTAAAATGAACTGGCAACATGGCATACCGATCCATAAGGCAGAAAAAAGTTTAATTTAAAGCTGATGTTCTAGTGTGATTTTCAAGGACTTTTTAATCTTGGGCCAGACCAAAATACACATGATCTGAAGAGAACTAGTCTTCTACTTTAAGGAAAACCTGGAAATAGCTTGGCCCAAGCTGATTTTATACTTTAAAATGAACTGGCAACATGGAATACCGATCCATAATGCACAAAGAAATTGAATATAAAGCTGATGTTCTAGTATGATTTTGAAGGACTTTTTAATCTTGGGCCAGAACAAATACACATAATCTGAAGAGAACTAGTCTTCTACTTTAAGGAAAACCTGGAATTAGCCTGGCCCGAGCTGATTTTATACTTTAAAATGAACTGGCAACATAGCATACCGATCCATAATGCACAATTTTTTTTATGTAAAGCTGATGTTCCAGTGTGATTTTGAAGGACTTTTTCATATTGGGCCAGACCAAATACACATGATCTGAAGAGCACTAGTCTTCTACTTTAAGGAAAACCTGGAAATAGCTTGGCCCAAGCTGATTTTATACCTTAAAATGAACTGGCAACATGGAATACCGATCCATAATGCACAAAGAAATTGAATATAAAGCTGATGTTCTAGTATGATTTTGAAGGACTTTTTAATCTTGGGCCAGACCAAATACACATGATATAAAGAGTACTAGTCTTCTACTTTAGGGAAAGCCTGGAATTAGCCTGGCCCAAGCTGATTTTATACTTTAAAATTAACTGGCAACATGGCCTACCGATCCATAATGCACAAAAAAATTGAATGTAAAGCTGATGTTCTAGTGTGATTTTGAAGGACTTTTTAATCTTGGGCCAGACCAAATACACATGATCTGAAGAGTACTAGTCTTCTACTTTAAGGAAAACCTGGAAATAGCCTGGCCCGAGCTGATTTTATACTTTAAAATGAACTGGCAACATAGCATACCGATCCATAATGCACAATTTTTTTTATGTAAAGCTGATGTTCCAGTGTGATTTTGAAGGACTTTTTCATATTGGGCCAGACCAAATACACATGATATAAAGAGTACTAGTCTTCTACTTTAGGGAAAGCCTGGAATTAGCCTGGCCCAAGCTGATTTTATACTTTAAAATTAACTGGCAACATGGCCTACCGATCCATAATGCACAAAAAAATTGAATGTAAAGCTGATGTTCTAGTGTGATTTTGAAGGACTTTTTAATCTTGGGCCAGACCAAATACACATGATCTGAAGAGTACTAGTCTTCTACTTTAAGGAAAACCTGGAAATAGCCTGGCCCGAGCTGATTTTATACTTTAAAATGAACTGGCAACATAGCATACCGATCCATAATGCACAATTTTTTTTATGTAAAGCTGATGTTCCAGTGTGATTTTGAAGGACTTTTTCATATTGGGCCAGACCAAATACACATGATCTGAAGAGAACTAGTCTTCTACTTTAAGGAAAACCTGGAAATAGCTTGGCCCAAGCTGATTTTATACTTTAAAATGAACTGGCCTACCGATCCATAATGCACAAAAAAATTGAATATAAAGCTGATGTTCTAGTGTGATTTTGAAGGACTTTTTAATCTTGGGCCAGAACAAATACACGTGGTCTGAAGAGTACTAGTCTTCTACTTTAAGGAAAACCTGGAAATAGCCTGGCCCAAGCTGATTTTATACTTTAAAATGAACTGGCAACATGGAATACCGATCCATAATGCACAATTGTTTTTATGTAAAGCTGATGTTCTAGTGTGATTTTGAAGGACTTTTTAATCTTGGGCCAGACCAAATAGATATGATCTAAAGAGTACTAGTCTTCTACTTTAAGGAAAACCTGGAATTAGCCTGGCCCGAGCTGATTTTATACTTTAAAATGAACTGGCAACATAGCATACCAATCCATAATGCACAATTTTTTTATGTAAAGCTGATGTTCTAGTGTGATTTTGAAGGACTTTTTAATCTTGGGCCAGACCAAATACACATGATCTGAAGAGTACTAGTCTTCTACTTTAAGGAAAGCCTGGAATTAGCCTGGCCCAAGCTGATTTTATACTTTAAAATGAACTGGCAACATGGTATAACGAGCCATAATGCACAATTTTTTTATGTAAAGCTGATGTTCTAGTGTGATTTTGAAGGACTTTTTAATCTTGGGCCAGACCAAATACACATGATCTGAAGAGTACTAGTCTTCTTCTTTAAGGAAAACCTGGAATTAGCCTGGCCCGAGCTGATTTTATACTTTAAAATGAACTGGCAACATGGCATACCGATCCATAAGGCAGAAAAAAGCCACTGTTCCAGTACAAGTTTGAAGAATTTTTTAATCTTGGGCCAGAACAAATACACATGATCTGAAGAGAACTAGTCTTCTACTTTAAGGAAAACCTGGAATTAGCCTGGCCCGAGCTGATTTTATACTTTAAAATGAACTGGCAACATAGCATACCAATCCATAATGCAGAATTTTTTTATGTAAAGCTGATGTTCTAGTGTGATTTTGAAGGACTTTTTAATCTTGGGCCAGAACAAATACTCATGATCTGAAGAGAACTAGTCTTCTACTTTAAGGAAAACCTGGAATTAGCCTGGCCCAAGCTGATTTTATACTTTAAAATGAACTGGCAACATGGCATACCGATCCATAAGGCAGAAAAAAGTTTAATTTAAAGCTGATGTTCTAGTGTGATTTTCAAGGACTTTTTCATGTTGGGCCAGACCAAATACACATGATCTAAAGAGTACTAGTCTTCTACTTTAAGGAAATTTTGGGATTTGCCTGGCCCGAGCTGATTTTAGACTGCACAATTAATTGGCAACCTGGTAGCACAAAAAAAATATTATTTAAAGCTGATATTCCAGTATGATTTTGGATTTTTTTTCAGACCAAATACACATCAGATGAAGAGTTCTGGTATTCTCAAAATCAATGCTTTATATTCATTATTTCTGTGCAAAATGGCTTTCATGTCATGTTGCCAATTCATTTTAAAGGATAAAATCAGCTCGGGCCAGGCTAATTCCAGGTTTTCCTTAAAGAAGAAGACTAGTACTCTTCAGATCATGTGTATTTGGTCTGGCCCAAGATTAAAAAGTCCTTGAAAATCACACTAGAACATCAGCTTTAAATTAAACTTTTTTCTGCCTTATGGATCGGTATGCCATGTTGCCAGTTCATTTTAAAGTATAAAATCAGCTTGGGCCAGGCTAATTCCAGGTTTTCCTTAAAGTAGAAGACTAGTTCTCTTCAGATCATGTGTATTTGTTCTGGCCCAAGATTAAAAAGTCCTTCAAAATCACACTAGAACATCAGCTTTACATAAAAACAATTGTGCATTATGGATCGGTATTCCATGTTGCCAGTTCATTTTAAAGTATAAAATCAGCTTGGGCCAAGCTATTTCCAGGTTTTCCTTAAAGTAGAAGACTAGTTCTCTTCAGATCATGTGTATTTGGTCTGGCCCAAGATTAAAAAGTCCTTCAAAATCACACTAGAACATCAGCTTTAAATTAAACTTTTTTCTGCCTTATGGATCGGTATGCCATGTTGCCAGTTAATTTTAAAGTATAAAATCAGCTTGGGCCAGGCTAATTCCAGGCTTTCCCTAAAGTAGAAGACTAGTACTCTTCAGATCATGTGTATTTGGTCTGGCCCAAGATGAAAAAGCCCTTCAAAATCACACTGGAACATCAGCTTTACATAAAGAAAAATTGTGCATTATGCATCGGTATTCCATATTGCCAATTCATTTTAAAGTATAAAATCAGCTTGGGCCAGGCTATTTCCAGGTTTTCCTTAAAGTAGAAGACTAGTTCTCTTCAGATCATGTGTATTTGTTCTGGCCCAAGATTTAAAAAATCTTCAAAATTGTACTGGAACAGTGGCTTTTTTGTGCAAAATGGCTCGTTATACCATGTTGCCAATTCATTTTAAAGTATAAAATCAGCTTGGGCCAGGCTAATTCCAGGTTTTCATTAAAGTAGAAGACTAGTACTCTTCAGATCATGTGTATTTGGTCTGGCCCAAGATGAAAAAGTCCTTCAAAATCACACTGGAACATCAGCTTTACATAAAAACAATTGTGCATTATGGATCGGTATTCCATGTTGCCAGTTCATTTTAAAGTATAAAATCAGCTTGGGCCAGGCTATTTCCAGGTTTTCCTTAAAGTAGAAGACTAGTACTCTTCAGATCATGAGTATTTGTTCTGGCCCAAGATTAAAAAGTCCTTCAAAATCACACTAGAACATCAGCTTTATATTCAATTTTTTTGTGCATTATGGATCGGTAGGCCATGTTGCCAGTTAATTTTAAAGTATAAAATCAGCTCGGGCCAGGCTAATTCCAGGTTTTCCTTAAAGTAGAAGACTAGTACTCTTCAGATCATGTGTATTTGTTCTGGCCCAAGATGAAAAAGTCCTTCAAAATCACACTGGAACATCAGCTTTACATAAAAAAATTGTGCTTTATGGATCGGTATTCCATGTTGCCAGTTCATTTTAAAGTATAAAATCAGCTTGGGCCAGGCTATTTCCAGGTTTTTCTTAAAGTAGAAGTCTAGTACTCTTCAGATCATGTGTATTTGGTCTGGCCCAAGATGAAAAAGTCCTTCAAAATTACACTAGAACATCAGCTTTACATAAAAAAATTGTGCATTATGGATTGGTAGGCTATGTTGCCAGTTCATTTTAAAGTATAAAATCAGCTTGGGCCAGGCTAATTCCAGGTTTTTCTTAAAGTAGAAGACTAGTACTCTTCAGATCATGTGTATTTGTTCTGGCCCAACATGAAAAAGTTCTTCAAAATCACACTTGAACATCTGCCTCATATTTTTTGAGCGCAATGGCTTTTAAAATATAATTATATTAAATATATATTTAATTATTTATTGTAATATATAATTATAAATTCAGTAATTAAAACAAATATTTTACAATATACAAAATTATATTTAATAATATATTGTATATTTACATTGTTAATAAACAGATGTACTGCTTTTCTTCATTCTATCTCCTTCAGTGTTGATCTGTGAGGTGTTTAATATAAACAGCGGGTGTTTGTGAACGCTCCCTTTAGTTCACGGTGGTTCAGTGAAGCGGCAGCTGCGAATATCAAACCAACTTCAGCCGGGGAATACGAGGCTGCGAATATCGAGCCAAACGAATCTGGAGCTGCGAATATCAAACCAACTTCAGCCTCGTACTAAAGACTACATCAAATACAGTTCTGTAGGTTGTGTAGATTACTGGGGTTATTTGGAAATTCAGAAACGGAAATACTCAAACAATCTAAATCACAGAAACTCGTTCTTACCCCCTGTCGCGTCCACGATCTCGGTCTCTATCGCCATACGAGGAACTTCCCCTCATTTTACAGAATTTTACACAAACTCCACTTTACACTGCAACTATTTAACTAATTAACCAGCCACTAAACGACTGATATTTTTATACTGTAAATTATTCAGTAAACCAACTAGAAAAATAATAAATATCACTTTATAAGTGATAACAATGAATAAACTTAAAAATAAGCTCAACTTTTAGCTGAGAACTCGGGTTTGGGTTTGTGTTTGTTGTTGTTTTGCTAACTGTTAGCTTAGCATTCTAAATTAACTACAGTCTCAATCGTGAAGCTCCTCAGAAAATCCGGCTGCAAGTCTAAAATCGACCAATGCACGAATAATAACGACCGACCAACCGAATTATTTGATTTTCTTCAAATAAAATTGATCTAAATGTAAACTTTATTCGATAAACAATTCGTCGAATTGTCAGAGTCCGACTGCTTCGCTGAAGGCCGAAGACCCGCCCCCTATCCTCCAGTGTGGTGCCGAATTCCGCACCCCGACACAAACTGCACCCCTAGGACCCAATGAGAGGGCTGTTGTTTGCGCTTGACTCAAAATTGTGTCGATTATATATTGTCGTTGTTGTCACAGAAACATCCTAACTCTAAAAGGCGAACTACTGAACCTCTAAATTATCAAGGAAAAATATAAGATAATATTTATCATAATTAATAAATAATGTCCCCAAATTAATCAACAATTTCTTAAATTTAGAAAATTGTTTTCCCTCTAATCTGAGGGAAAGACTATTCAAATAAAGAGTATTTCTTGTGAAATTGAGGAAACGATGTATTAAAGGGAGGAAACTGATAAACATCAAGAAGGGCAACAGTAAGAGAAATTAAAATACTAATTTGAGTCATTTCTGTGTTTACAGGTGAAACAGGTGTGTTGAAGGTAGTTCAGTCAGCACGTTATCTTTAATAATTTATATGAGATAAATGAGATGAGCTTTATATAGTAAAATTAGTCAAATTCTTGAAGCGACAACTAAAAGGTGTTTTGGCCCGCCCAGACCGAAACCTAGAGGGTGCAGATTGCGACGGGTAACGTACGAAAGCAGCACACCACCAGCAGATACCAGAGATTCTATAGAGAGGAGAAAATTCACTTCAGAATCTCCTCCAGGCTTGTTTGACCACCAGGGGGCGCTCCTGAGTGAGTCCAAAACAGAGAGTCTATGGTCCAAAATGAATGTGTTCATATGGAGCAACTTTTATACTAAAATGTACTCATTTTCCCAACACAGAACAAAGCTTTTAAACTCCACTTTTTTTAGAAAATGTTTTGGCTGTAACTCCAGTATTAGCTCACCAACCAGTCAGCTCACAGTAGCAATAATGCTAGCGTCTTTACTGCCTAAAATATTATTACTGTAGAAAAACTGAAAAATAGACGTGTATTATTTGCTTTAGTAGTAAAATACATAATCCTACGTTTCAAATTTAAAGCAATATCTTGGCTAAGCGGAAATGTACTATTTGTAATCAGAGTTTTTAGCCGTTTAGCTCCATTATCTTCCACTTATTTTGGACTCTCTTGCGGGCTCCCCCTAACGGCGGGCAGCAATTCTCTGTGATTATAACGGTAGCGATAAGAAGTGGGTGCTCTCTTCATAAACCAGCTCTGCAGAGACTGCGCGTATATTTCCTGCGTAGACTGAAGAAATCTGCGCAGTTGCGGTTAATGAAAACATATTTTACACAGAATGCATTAAGCAAAATCATATTAAAAAATAATACAAGCAAAAAAGTACAAAATTATAAAACAGTAGCAATTTATTAACTATTTTTAAATTCATGTTTTATATCATTTTATTGTTGTTATCCCTTCTGCACGTATATTCTATCTATTATAACAACACAATTTTGGCCAAAAAACTAAATAAAAAAAAACACTGGTCTCTTGATGTGTGGTCATGACGTTGAAGTGAAAATACAGGAAGTGCTCCGGTGTTCTGTCGAGTTGGGTTACCTTGTCAAACCGCGCTACCCAAGTGTATATTTAACTGTAAAAATAAAGAAGCCCCATATTAGAGCATGTTCCCAGTAGGAATGTATCCCAGTAAATGTTGCGTTAGTATTTATGGATACAGCATAAATCACTGTGTCATGGTAAAGTTATGGCAACGAGAGCTTATTACAAACTGCTTTTGTATTTTTTATAATAATTATTGTATTCATTATTGTTATTAATTTACATTTACACTTTTTTGCAATGACAGTGAGTTCAATTTGTTTAATGCACAAAAAAAAACACGATAAATAATCAAAAAGTGTAGGTTAGCGCATGTGCAGTGCCTTTAGGAAGCACGTATCGATGGGTATCATAACTGGACAGAACACCGGTTCTCTCAGGCTGTCTGGATGTACTGTATTACAGATTCTAGTTAAATAGTGAGGAGAGTGTGTTCTCTGTAATGCTGAACTTTATTTAGAGCTTCATGTTGAGTTAACGACTGGATTAAAATATTAAAATGCCCCTCCTGGTTCAGAACAGACGGGTCGAGCGCGTGACTTCAACTACAGACCTGTTCCTCAGATATTCTCATCTAAAGGTGAGTAACGTTTCTCCGCTTTACAGCAGTTCAGCTCGAGTAACAGATCTCAGATCCCAGTGTTTAAAACCTGCTTCTGCTTCTTAAAGGAAAACGCCAAAGAGTTCCGGTCCAGACCCGCTCTGACTGTCGAGCCCAAGCGCCTCCTTTACGTTCAGCAGAGAGAATTCGCAGCCACGACACCGGCGGACAGTGAGTCTCTGTGTATCTACAGGTTAACTGTGTTCATCTGACTGTAGTTATTTATCTCCTGTCCTGAAGCCTGTCTCTACAGTTTAACTGTGTTTATCTGACTGTAGTTAAACTTACTTATCTCCTGTTCTGAAGTCTGTCTCTACAGTTTGACTGTGTTTATCTTACTGTAGTTATCTATCTCCTGTTCTGAAGAGAGGTATGTCTCCTCTACAGGTTCTGTCTCGGTCATTGGCTCTGGAGATGCAACTACATGTCACCTTGTGGTTTTGCGGCACACAGGTAGAGACCCAGTTTTAAAGAGAAACTAGCACTAAGTGGCCAAGTTGAATGTAGATCAGGTTTCCTTTACTAAATTGAGCCTTAATCCAACAGAGAAGTAAAACAAATAATGAAGTACAAATTATACTACTTCAACTCAAAAAATGTTCAGAATAAATGAATTTACATTATTGCAGTTATTCAGTTCAAAATGTGAAACTCATATATAGATGTATTACACACAGAGTGATCTATTTTAGACGTTAATTTATTTTATTGTTGATGATTATGGCTTACAGCCAATGAAAACCCAAAAAACAGTGTCTCAGAAAATTAGAATATTATATAAGACAAATTGGTACTTTTGGTAGTGTGCCAAGTCCTGCTGGAAAATTAAATCTGCATCTCCATAAAAGTTGTCAGCAGAGGGAAGCATGAAGTGCCGTAAGATTTTCCGGGAAAACTCTGCACTGACTTTGGACTTGATAAAACATAGTAGATCAACGTCAGCAGATGACATCATGTCTCTCCAAACCATCACTGATTGTGGAAACTTTACACTAGACCTCAAGCAGTTTGGACTGTGTGTCTCTCCAGTCTTCCTCCAGACTCTGCTCCCTTGATTTTAAAATGAAATGCAAATTTAACTGATGATCAGTGATGGTTTGGAGAGACATGTCATCTGCTGGTGTTGGTCCACTGTGTTCTTTCAAGTCCAAAGTCCAAGTGCAGAGAGAGATGCGAATTACATTTTCCAGCAGAACTTGGTACACTGGGCACACTGCCAAAAGTACCAATTTGTCTTATATAATATTTTAATTTTCTGAGACAATGAATTTTCAGTTTTCATTGGCTGTAAGCCATAATCATAATCATTAGCAATAAAAGAAATAAACACTTAAAATAGATCACTCTGTGTGTAATACAGCTATATAAAATATGAGTTTCACATTTTAAACTGAACTACTGAAATAAAATAACTTTTCTATGGTATTCTCATTTTGTAAAATGCACTACTTCGTTACTTTCCTTGAGTTTAAATGTTGGTTATCTATTTATTAATATTTTTCAGATAACATTTTACTTCTTCTCCTTAAATTTTACACAATTATCTGTACTTTCTACTCCTTATATTTTAAAAATAGCCTTGTTACTCCCATTTCATTTCAGCTTGTTTTTTTTTATTCCATTGTTTTGAACCCTATCCAGATAAATCCATTTATACATATAAAGTGTGGTAAAATTTGATTGTGGTTGGATGAGAAGTATAAACATATACCATTCTGACATCCTATTGGTTTATACACGATCCATAACACCTGCACGTCACGTCACACTCAGCAAGAACATAGCAGACGTATGTATCCTAGTATAAAGATGATTTGTGCAGAGACTCTTGAGAACTTGAGCAGCGAAATGTCCCAACTAAGCTTCTTTAATATATGTATTGTAAAAATACAATAAAAAAAAATTAACTGCATGAAAAGATCTTTTACAACCCTACATCTCCTTAAAGGCAGTGGAGCGACTTGTCTGGCTCACTGTGATGGTTCGAGCACTTTCACCGAAGTTCCTCTCCTTGTAAACGCTGTCACATCCTTAAGCAACCCTGCAAAGGAGGGCAGGTAGGCATTTATTTTTATCTAAAGATTTAGCCACACTTCATTTCCTGTCGACACATCATCAAGTGTCTCAGGCTTCCTCTCACAATTTAGAAAAAGGTAATGAATTCTGCATCAAATTCAAGGTATCATATCAATGTTTTAAAATGACGCCCAGCCCTAGTCTTAAATGAACACCTTTTTTGACCTCTTATAGGTCAAAGGATGTGTTGGGTATACAGTATGGACTGAGTGAACACCAAAAACTGCGTTTAGTAGTGATTAAAAGCTCTATTTTACACATTTTTTAAAATTGGGGCATGTTTGGTTTTCTGTGGTATAGACCCTTTATTAACATCAGTGAAACTGATCAGAACTAAATGTATTATTGCTTTATTCAGGTTAGAGCTTCATCTTGTTGGGGGGTTTGATGATGACTCCAAGACGTCCCACACACTCAGCCTTACTATACTAGGTAGGTAAAGTGCAAATCTCAGTTTGGTAAAAGCATGTAGGCTACAATCTTGTGGCTTGTTAAGTGTGAGTGTGTTTGTGTCCTTTATTTCACAGCGGCCTTTCAGAAGCAGAAGGACGAAATTCACTTAGAGACCTGCTGTATTACTGGTAGGTTAACATTCTCTGTATGTTTTGTCTGTATTTTTATGTGTAGGTGTTTCCCTGCTTCACTATTGATTCTGATGATTGATGTTTGTTTTGTTTTGTGTTTTGCAGATATGAATGATGTTGTGACAGATGGGATTCACAGACCAATTGTATATGGAATAGGTACTGAACCAAAAAGAACTCACCCAGATGACAGAATTCAAACATAGTTTGAACTTAACGTCATTTGAACATTATTTTATTTTTATTGCCTCCATTTCGAAATAAATATAATACTGCCTATTTTTATTACTTAAAGTGTGTAAAACTTTGTGTCAAAAATATCCACATCAGCTGATGATGATCAGAACACCAATAAGAAGGTGATGACCTTTTAGGATTATTGGAGACTTCTTTACACATCTTGTGGTCTACTATTGGGCTGAATATGGTAGGATGGTATGATGGTTTGGCCGATTTAAATGTTCTCCACTTTACACTTTTTGGAGACTGGTCTAAGACCTATTTTTTTTTATAAATCCTTTCCCAGACAGTGCAAACTGCATCTACGTCCTTCTTTATGAAAACTTGAGAGCTTGTTGGATCTGGGAATGGTGATCCACACAGTTCAACAAGCAAGAACAAACTGAAGGTGTGGTTATCTCCAATCACACCCTTCGAGTGTGATTGGAGATAACCACACCTTCAAAACCAAACTAACTGAGATTTGGCTCCTCCAAAATCCTCTCTAACCATCTAACTTTCTTTCACACAAGAAAATTATACATTTAAAAAGTGTGAATGATGAACTCATTTTTTGTACTTTAATGATTAAGTAATGACCATAAACTGTTAAGATGCTGATATAAAACTCATATATAACCTACTTTGTATGTCCAAATGTTTGGGGACATCCCTACTAATGTAGCTGTACAAATACACACATAGCTTGTCTAGTCCTTGTACTAAGATTGTTGGCAATAGAATAGGACTCTCTAGAAGCTATTTGCACCATGTCCAATGGCATGTTAACATACAGAGTTTTATGGTTGAAAAAGTTAAACTGTCTCACTGTTTCTGTTTTGTAGGAGTGAATGTCAAAACAGGCGAGGTGTTCCCCGCCTCATTTCCACAGAGAGGCCCAGCCGAGGACCTGCGGTCTGCTCGCACCTTCACTGGTGGAGAGGTATATAAAGTCACAGTAATATGTAACTGTGTAGTATTCTGCCCAAAATCCATTTAACCAGGACAAACAATGCTTTCTTTGTAATGAAACACAGTTATTATATACATTTTAAAACAGACGTTTAATTTGTTTGTCCTCTACCAGATGGCCGAGGTGTATGACTCCAGTAAGGAACAGATAAAGATTGGTCCCTGCAGGTGGACCCCTAACAGGGATATTGCCTTCTGGCTGTCTGAAGATGACAACACCATCCTACAGGTAACTTAATTATATTTAGAGAATGTTCTTACAGTGTAATTACACAGGGCAGCCCATATGGGGCAGTGGTGGAGCACTAGGTAATGCTGTGTGTGTGTTCTCTAGTGTATTTAAGTTAAGCATGCAGGCCACAATTATGGTAAATGTTTTTGTCTTGTGTTTTTATTTTGTTTATGATAATCTGATTAAGCTTGATTACTCTGACGAAAAGGACGGAAACTATTATCATGTGCTGTAATTTTTTCCAAAAAGGGCTTAAGAACGCAGCAGTGACCTGCTGTAAATGCATTTGGAGCCTCCTGCATTAAATGTGGATCTGATTTCTGCCAGTCACTTGACTCTTTGCACAGAAAATTCTAGCCAAATACTAGCGGCCACGATAATTTCCATCTACTGTCCACTGTGAGCACCGGACACCCACTATTAGGCCTCACTCAAACTCCTATCATTTTAATTACCTTGCCATGAACATGCTTGTCTGTGTTCAGTCTCACTCACAAGATAACTTCTCACTTATTAATTTATTTATATTTAGATATCTAAAAAAGAACTCTAAACTCATACACACAGAGCAGAAAATAAGGAACCACTGCAATAATAAAAGTAATTCGGTCTTATCTTATACACTGTGCAAGGCGCGTCATGATGCTCACTACTATCTTACACCCAGCCAACAGTGTATTTTCATGCCTTGCGTCTGCGTCGTTTAAATAGCAACAGAGCTTCCGAATATATCTAGACTGATACCTGTGGTGGTGTGGAAGTGAGGTGTGTTCAGACACATTTCTGGTGTATTGCTATCTTGGTATCGGAAAACACAGGTTCACCACTGACTAATTAGAACCTAGGCAACAGTCAACCATCAGATGTTCATTGCTATCTTGCCAACGCAGGCGCACAAACCCAACTTATACATAAAAAATAAACAGAATATAAAATATAATAACATTGCTGTTCCCATAAATGAACAGCATAAACAAGCAGGTCAGTTTTCTCTGCAGAGATGCACAGAAATATCAATCTGCCAAAGTCAGAGTGCACCTGCTACTTAAAGGGAATGGCCACTGACTCACTGATTGGTTTATTTCACGTTACACGCACGAGCAGTGCAAGGCGTACTTTTCCTGTTGTTATGATAGCAAAGACAAACTGACACACCCTAAACCGAGCTTTGTGGTGTGTAGCTGATGGCTTGCCTATAGATAGCTAAAATGGAGCCAATTATCTTGATATACTAAATTGGTCATACTTCAGTGTACATGTTTCTCCCTATGTATCTCCTCTTTCCCCTCCAGTTCCTGTCCACATCTCCTTATGCTGAGCCGCCGCACTTTGTTCAACACATTAAGTCCACCATCCAGTTCCTGCTGGACCACCCCAGTGCAGACAGCCTGTTCCCTGGAGGTCAGCCGCAGCTGTTCCAGCGGTCGGAGCAGGGAGAGTGGGAGAGGGTGTCCCAGCAGTAGACCACCTGCAGCCTGCGCACTGCCCTTAACTCTGAACAACACTGTGACCCAACCAAACGCCTTCGGAAGAAGAATCTGCTGGCAGTAAAAGTTGCTTTTTTATGCTAAATTGTGACCAGTTTTCTACAGTCTTAGGATGTTTAGGTCAAGCTGAGGGGTTTGCTAAAGGAAAGTGGACCTACATAAGCATAAAAAAGAAACTTCTACTTGGAGTGAAAAATGTGGCATAGCTTTTAAATTATGCACCAATTTTTGTGTTGACACTTTAGAGACTG
The DNA here is from genome assembly GCF_023375975.1 of Astyanax mexicanus. Taxonomy (NCBI): domain Eukaryota; kingdom Metazoa; phylum Chordata; class Actinopteri; order Characiformes; family Acestrorhamphidae; genus Astyanax; species Astyanax mexicanus. The sequence goes on from NC_064412.1 coordinate 31,372,720, forward strand.
TACAGACTTGTACAGATATAATAATATCCTTTTTCCTGGATCCTCGAAGCTGGACTTTTTTTATTTTGACCTTTGTGCATATATGTGTAATGATATATTATCCATCACCATTTCTCTTCTGCCCATTGCAGTGAATCATAAAAAATGGCATGATTTGAGTCTGACTGAATTGTGATTACTTCTTGTTGGGTAACAAAAAAGAAAAGAAAAGTATGATGTTGAGTTACATCCACAATGGTGGGCACATCTGCTCATTTTCTTATTGTAATAACTAAGTAAGTAGCACATATGATAATATTCAAATATAGCAAACATTTAAGAATAAAACATTCTTCTTAATGTTTTAAGCAGCATCTGAGCTCTTTTAAACTTTTTAAAAAGTCTGTTGGTTCATGACTGGCTTCTTTACACTATTATAAAAGGTCAGGTGAGGGAAATTTCAAAGGTTATCTAAGATCAAATAATACAAATACCCCTTATGACTCCCTTAAACCTTGTAAAAAACTGACTTCAAATTGAGCAGTTGTAGTTTGGTGAACTGTTCTACTGACAACTGCATAATTATGACCATCAAGCAATCATCAGAAGAAAATCTTTACAGCATCTTTCACAAAAAATTGCATTGCAAAAATGAGAACAGACTTTGATAAATAGATCACCTCCCCACTTAATAATTGTGGAGCTGGATATGTCAAGCTTTGAGTTGCCGCCAATGGCACAGGAAACATTTGATAAAAGAAATATTTAATAAAATATTTAGTAAAATGCAAGCAATTTATGGAAACAAAACACACTAAACTTGGAGAAAGCAGAGTTGCTAAGACTGACCATCACCATCTGCAGGAATTTATTGATTGCATTTATTGAAGCACTGATGTCAAGAGCTCTACTATCGCAAATCTGGATTTATGCGAGGGTTTGATTGGTTAATTCAAGTGCCCAGTTAGACTACAAGCTAGAGACAAGTGATGTCATTATAATATAATCATATATCAACCAATATCAATAATAATGATTACTGATCTGTGCCTGGGATTTTACCTAATTAAAAACAAAGCAAACAGATATACCAGTGCATCTCAAAACATTAGAAGATCATTAAAAAGTTACTTTATTTTAGAAAATGTGAATTATATAGATACAGAGTGATCTATTTTAAGCATAAATGTATTTTATTGTTGATGAGGTGACATGTCTCTCCTATCCATCACTGATTGTGGAAACTCAGACCTCAAGCAGTTTGGACTTTCCACTCTTCCTGATCCCTTGATTTACAAAGAAAATGCAAAATGTATTCATTTTCAGTGATGGTTTGTATAGCCGTGTCATCTGCTGGTGTTGGTCCACTGTGTTATATTCAAAATGAGCACAGCGTCTACCAGGAGATTTTACAGCACTTCATGCTTCCCTCTGCTGACAACTTTAATGGAGATGTGGATTTCATTTTCCAGCAGGACTTGGCACACTGCCCAAAAAAACAATTGGTCTTACAGTTTATAATATTAAACATTTTCTGAGACACTGATTTTTGCGTTTTCATTGGCTGTAAACCATAATCAACAACAATAAAATAAATAAACGCTTAAACAGATTACTCTGAGAGTAACATTTATATAATGTACAAGTTTCACATTTTGAAATAAATCACTGAAATAAAGTAACTTTTCAATTATATTCAATTTTTTTGAGATGTAGAGGGAAATCGAATCTAACGCAGCAGGTGAATATTTTGTCTTCTTGTTTAAAAAAAAACATAGCTGCAACTATAATTCTTATTAAAACCAGCATAAAAATGCAGTGTTTTATTCACAAAAAATCATTGTGTGTACATACATTTTAAAATCCAATTAAATATAATGTGCAACATCTACAGCTTTGTAAAAACTGCTGTTTTCAGAGAGCGATAAAGAGAAAAGGAATGTGTGTGTGTGGGTTGCACCCATTTCAGTGGCTGGTATCTATTTAGGCCTGTACATATTCCCGAGCAAGATAAAACACTAAACTCTGTTATCATGCCCTGAGGTTTTGGGGTGGTTTGGGCTGGTCTCACTGCTCCAATTAGGGAACTGAACTCCCAGTGAGAAGGCACTTTAGGCCACAGCAACTGCACTATTCATATGTCTACAGATATACTTCTGTGTCAATAAAGACAGTTGATGATTTTAACTGACTTTAAAACACAATGGGTTGGTTTCCCAAATAGGGACCATGTCTTGTAGTAGTATATTCTTTCAATAAGAAATCTCCAGTCAAAATGCTGTGTAGTCCAAGTTTTCTTCTTCACCAGAGAAGGTAAATATTTGTCTTATGGACTGTCTTTGTATGCCAGAATATTGTCTTTATGGACTTTTTATTGCATTTATTAAAACCATATAAATCCCCAAATCAGTGCCATTACACTGGAAAAGTGATGGATTTAATTAATTTGATTTGATTTAATAACATCACACTGACATAAAATGTTGGTCTTCAGTAATTTCTTTTAGACCATAATGGGGTAAATTAAATTAAGTAAACGTATGCAATGATATGAGAGATGTGAGCTGACATCTAATATTGATATGTACAAATATTCCAGTTTCTGTTTTCTATAAACTATAATCTAGACATATTTGGTCTAAATGTGTTGTGTTTGTTTGTGTTGGTTTGGCAGTTATCTCCAATACCAATATAAATAATATTTATATGAATCATCCATAACTAATTCAGCATCTAATAAGAAAGCAAACACCTATCCAAATCAAGGTGAATCATTATCCTAAATCAATCAGTTAATCAATCAATCATGAAACAATGGAACAACTGCAGATTAAAACAGTCAAGATAAAGGGACTCAAGAGAAAGAAAAAAAGAGAAAAAATGAAAGAGAGATAAGATGTAAGACACCGAGCAACAGGAGCCAGAGCTCTAATCTCTCTGCTCTTTGGTTCACAGGTCAGGGTTTGCTTGCAGAAAGGCTTTGGTCTTAACAGCTTCATCATCAAATTAAAATACATTAGTGTTTCTAGGGAAGCTCACAGAACAAGAACAGCAAGGCATCAAGCTTTCAGTGTAAAGAAAAAGAAAGAGTTATAAGGTTCTCATGTTCTGGAACAGTTCGGACTTTGTTCCTTTGTTTACTTGGTTCTTAAAGGAATAGTTCAGCCAAACCTCATTATTCAATAACTTAAGTTTAGTTGATGGGGAAAGACATGTTTGGTGTCTGAGTTTTGCTATTCGTCTTAATAATTGTGGAACTATTTTTGTTTCATTTTACAAAATGATTATAAAGAGTTTTTTTCTTGGTTTAAAGAAAATAAATGTTATTTTGAGTTGAATTTCATATTCCCTAGTTCATATTTTGCATCATTTTTGGCCATTTATTTTAGATGTAACAAAGGCAATGTAACAATGACCGGAATTTATAGATATTCAGATCCAAACAGCACTCTGCAGGAGCTTGTGCGCTAATTAGATTTTATAAAAATACAGGGCATCTAACAAGAATAAAAGTTTGGCATCATTTATACAGAAAATATATTCTAGCTCAACCAGTAATGCTCTACCAGGTGATATGTTTTAATATGGGCAATGAAAACATGCATGTGCTGTAAATCCTCTTGCAGCAGACTTAAACCAGTAAAAAGCTATCTAACCAGTTAATTTACATTCCATCAATGGAATGGACACTAAAGGCTAAAGGCCCCAAGGACAAAAGCTACACAAAGAGTTGAAAAGTGTCGTGAAAAACACACATTTACTTCATTTTGTTCCAAATAACAACAAACATTGGCAGTTTCTGCATCCCATTTACTCATGTCTAAATGGGCAGCAATCTCATTACTAAATGTTTATATTTCCAACATGTAAATTTGATTTGGCTGAACTATCACTTTAAAAACCATTTGCTGTTTCCCTGAATGGCACAAGGAGCAGCACCTCATCAGTGGACACATTTCCAGTTCTTTACTTCAAGTCCATCACCTATGTTTTCCCCGCCCCTCTGAGATCACATCCTCAGGAGCCGCTCTTGTGTACCACTCCATCCAGCCACCATCGTACACAGACACTTCATCGTGGCCGCACTGGTAGGCTGCGAGGGCAGTGAGGCACGCGGTGACGGCCGATCCACAGGTCACACACAATGGCTTCTGCAGGTCCACTCCAGCTTTCTGAAATATAGCCTTCAGTTGATCCGGAGGAAGAAAAAGCCCGGAGGAAGCCAGGAAAGAAGTGAAGGGAATATTTATAGAGCCAGGAATATGTCCGGGTTCAGTGTCTAAAAAACAGAAAGAAGAAAAAAAAACAAAATAAAGGACTTTGTTTTTAACTCCAACTTTGAATGATCAGGTATTTTACATACTTCCATGACCACTTAGACACTAGAAAGTTTGTTTCTTCCGTACTTGAAAATGAAAAGAAATTTCTCTCAGTTCATATCAAATGATTTATAGTCAAATCATATTTTAAAGAGAATTCATACTCAATATATTCAAAGTATGCTAACCCAACATTCAAACAGACTATTTAACCTTAGTCACAACTATTTACAGCATGGCTAACTAGTTTTCATAAACACACAACGCAAAAAGATAGGAGTGCTGAATATCCACCGCCTTACAAAGAAGAGAGGTTGTGTCTGTGGTTCCTAAATTTTAAATATCCACCAAACGCCAATAATTCTGCTCTGAAATGGAGCTTCTCAATTATATTTTTGTGCTATGTTCAAAAGTCTCCTCTTTTTCTAATTTATTGTTACACTCTCTAACAAACTGAGCTTATTTTAATACTATTTTTATGTTTTATCTATATCACCAGAAGTTAAAATACTAATTAAATGCAGAATAATGTGTATAGGGCCAAAGTTGTGTGCAATGTATTAGTTTCTGATTACAAAACTACTCCTAACCAGATATGAATTGGTTGATTATAATATGTAGTCAGCAGCGGTACTATGGTAGTCCCTTTATATTAACATAGTAATTATTTTTAAATGGCCATGGCCAGTAAACGTTTCTTAAAAGAACAAAAAGAACAGTCAGTAATAAATGTGTGAGCATGTGAAATGGCTACATTTCCAAACACTGGATGAAGTTTTAAAGCTCATGTGGGTTTCCAGATTGACACACAGTGGCAAGAAACTACAAGTCTTTAAGCTGATCAGTAAATATACACATTTCAGTGTGGTGGTGGTAAATTACCAAGCTATGGTTAGCAACATTTCTGAAGCACAGTGATTACATTTTCTGCAGAAAAATAGCCAGCTCGCCCGTGTCCATAGCTGCAGCACGCTGCTGTTTATACCTGATAACCTGGGGTGTGGAAATGGGACTGGGGGAATGGCTTTGCGCACATTTAGAGGCCACAACATACACAGATTTCTGTGACATACTGCACAATAAAAAAAATACTGGCAGAAGATCTGCTTAGAAGAGCAGCCATTGCTTAGACTTGGCATGTTTCTCTAATATCTAATACATCCTTAATACATCCTTAATACTAACTCAATAAATCATGTTACTGAGTAAGTACTAATTCATAGTATTATTTGAAGGGAGTTGTTCCCAAAATCATGTCCAGCTAGGACCTGAATAACAGCCCAGTTTGGCAATTCTCCTGCTATAACACATCCATCTAGCCTGCAGCTTAGCCTTAGCTAACCCTAGATAACCCTTAGCTTAATTTGTTGTCAATGAAGTGAACTACATTCACTATCATTAGGGGGTGTTATGAGAAAAAAATACTAATTCTTGCATAATGGTTCTAACCATCTAGCCATGCTTTAAGAAAAAAAAGACCTTACCATAAACACAATAGCATGCTAGCCCTGCAAGACACTTCTAGTTAAGAGTAACATTGCTGATCCAGCTCTTACTTCTCTAAACAGCTGCAACTGCACCATATCATCTTTGTGTACAGGGGGGTTTAAAGACAAATTCTGACCCCAGTTAAAACTTTACATACAGCGTACGACCCCTGGACTCTCGTGATTCAGTGCATGACAGCACGTACACATGCTGGGCCTGAGGGGAAGGTGGACAAACAATGCAAGCACAGCAAGTGGACCAACCCTGCACAACTGAAGATAAAGGGAGTGTGTAACATTAACTGATAAGGCTTGTGGTGCCTAGGTCAAAAGGCCAGCCAACCTTGTGTCCAAAAGCTATAGATATTTTGCATGTTTATTTGTTTTCCTGTTTCTTGCTGTGATAGAGGGGTAGGGTAAAGTGTTGGGGCTACATGGCCTCCAAACAGATATTTTACAGAGGAACTCCAAACAGGGGGAAGAGAGGACACACCAATAAGATGGATGTACAAGCAACCAAAGAAACTCACAAATGTAGTATTTTCTTTAAAAAAAAAAAATCTGACTACCATTTTATATATTACTTTAATGTAGTGTTTCTTTGGAACAAGCATAAAATTGCTGGTAGTACATCTTGGTAGCTAGCTACAGTTCCTTTTCCAACTTAAATGATACAGACGCAGTTACTTAGGCTGCTGCATTTAAGTTGGAATGTGAAATGTTGAACAATATGACAACTTCAGCTCCACATCACTAAGAAAATATAGTTAATTCAACCAAAGTTTTTGAACTTTACCAACCTGCCTAGAGGGCAGTGCTAGTAGCGGCTAATGATGCGAGTGTTCTTTTTATTCAATTATTTATTTTAATTCAGGTTCCCAGGGTTGTCCCATTTTTAGGGGGAGATTCCTCTTGTAGCTCAGTACCAAGGAGAAGGGTGTCACAACAAAGGGGTAAAGGAATGGGATTGGACCCAAACCAAACAATCTAATAAAACTTTAGTCAAAGCTGTGAGCCACAAAGTAGTCCATCATCTGAACTAACAAAAACATTTTAGAAACCCCAAAACAGTGCCTAATCAACTCGAACCATTCGAGGCTGGCCTGCACAAGGCATAAGCAGAATTATCTTCTTCAGCTGTCAATAAAAGGTAGAGAGCCTCAGGTTATTTAATTGTGTCAACAATGTGGTAACAGCATTGTCTAAGTAGCCTCTATGTATCTAATTTCCTCAGATTAATATCAAATATTATCTTAATATATTTCTAAAGCTGGTGTTCCACAATTGCGTAAAGAAACTGGTCCCTGAAGAAACCCAAGGATTATTATGGTTATTATAAAAAATCTGATATAAAAAAGCTGATATAGAGCTTATATGAGTAATAGCTGTATTTGACGTACAATTGTTGTAGTATTGCTAATAGTTGTCATCAGAAGCAGTGGTAATAGTAGTAGTAGTCCTGAACCCTGAACCCTGAAGCTGAGAACCTGGAGAAGGCCTTACTGTCTCTGGGCTCCGGGTCAGTCCCCCTGAATCTCCCAGCAGGCCGTGCGTCCACCACCTGGAACGTCTTGCTCTCCACGTTGTCCACGATGTCCTCGTAAGTTTTGACCCACGCGCGGTTAAGCTTGGCAGTGAACTCCGTGGGCTCGTGCTTTAGTGCTTTACCCTCCTCCACCGGCTGCCCCTCTCTGATCCAGGCCTCCAGACCCCCGTCCAGCACAGATACGGACGCGTGCCCGAACACCCGGAACATCCACCAGGCGCGCGGGGACGAGAAGGCTCCGTGCTCGCTGCGGTCGTACACGACCACGTGAGAGTCCGGGCACACGCCCAGCCTGCTGGCGAACTCGGCGAACACCGGGGCCGGGGGCAGCATGTGGTCGAGCGGCGAGCTGCGGTCACTACACCTGTCTAGGTCGAAGAAGGAGGCGCGCGGGATGTGGCGAGCCCGGAACTCGCTCTTGGCGTTTCTCCGGAGCTTGGGCAGGAACCACGAGGCGTCCAGCACGCGCACATTGGAGCCAGGAGCGCGCAGCGTCTCGGTGAGCCACCGGACCGACACCAGCGCTTTAGTTTGTAGAGACATTGGCGCGTGGAGGTGAGAGAGGTACCCGGACAGAGACTTCTGCACTTCTGCTCCGCACGCGCGCGCACTCTGGACCCTCCGGCCAACTCAGAGGGGGCGGCGTCCCAGTGCAGCGCGCACATAGGCTCGTGCAGCTCGTGCACAATTTAACAACTTTAACTGCAGCGAACAGCTGATAACAGCAGCAGGACTGGAAACACCGGAATGTATAAAAACTGAATGGAATGGTTCACTACTGCTGTTAATTATATTATTAATAAACTGAGAGAGAAGGCTGTTCAGATGGTTCTGAAGTAATTTAGAAACACAAACATTAGGACAGGACTTGATTTTAATATGATGTTTTCTTTTTTGTACAGCAAGTTTCTTACTTGCACACCTCCCATGAAACCAAACGTGTGCAGTTTAATTTCACCAGGCAGGTTATTAAAATCAAATTCTTTTACAATAACGGCCTGGAAAGAAGCAGGAGCCACTTTATGGAATAAGAAACAAACTAAAAAAAGTTGCTATTAAAAGTAAGTTAATAGCAAAGCAGGTGCATGTATCACTAGCTGTATTTTTATTCTAAGGTTTTCTGCAGTGTTTTGCAGCAGATGATTGAAATTAACAGCAAAAAGTACTGTTTTAGGGATTTTGAGCTTAATGATGCTGGAGGAGCTCGTGTGGCGTATGTAACTGGTAGTGGTTGTATTTTGTAGGTAGAGTGGTGATGACCGAGGCAAGTTTTGAAGAGCATTTTTACCCACCAGTTTGTAAACTGTGTCACCATAATCAAACAGAGGGAGTCATCTGAACCAGAGTGAGCTTTGCAGCCTGAGTAAAAGATGGATGCTCTCTATAAAGAAAGCCAAGTTTTGCCCTGACTTTTGATTGCAACTTTATGGTATGGTGAGGAAAGGATGATGTGCTGTCTAGTCAGATACCTTTGTACTTTGACTGTGGCAAGAGGTGATGTTTTACCCATAAAACACCCCGTTAATAAGATTTAAGTTGTGCAAACTATAACTTTTTTTGTAATTTACAGACAGAACCTGTTTTTTTTTTTTTTTTTCAATTATTTTGGCTTTTTTTATACTCAAAATATTTGTAGCTTTATTTAGAATTTTATTTATAATTAGTTTAAGATTTCTTTTTAAATTATATTCAATTTCACAAATTATGAGGAGGAATCGGAAAATATAATAATATAAAAAATAATACATATTATGTATATCTTTAGAAATAAGATTATTATTAGCGCATTATTTTGGGACAGTTGTTCCCCTTACTTTGGGAACTGACTTCTAATAAGGATAAAAACAATATTAGATGTTTAAATATATACATCCAGATAAATATAACAAGCTGTGTGCAAACCACCATGAACTTAGGTTGTCTACGTTAATAATTAAAGTTATACTATACTAAATATTACAGTATGTACACTGATGCCCTGTGTGGTTAACTCTGCTTTGAATCTTGTTTGACTTAATTGTCTTAAATTCTTATGTGTTATATTACGCCTGGATCCTTGTACTTTCTATGTTGTGTCTTGATCTATGGATTGTTTTTGTTAAATATATTTTTTGTTATCAAATTCTTTCCTTGGCAAATAATCGTATAAATGAATGTAACTAATGTAATGTAATATTCTGTGTTTTATCAACATTATTTAATGTTGCTGGTGTAAATAATCAGCTTTATAATACTGAATGCTTTTTGCTTCGGTTTTTTGTGTGTTTTGTCTTCTTTCTCTCCTCTGGCTATATTTACTTACTATTGCCTGTACTACAATTAGTAAAATAAATAAAATAAAAAACGATTTTTCTTAAGGCATCAGAGAGCAAGTTGGATCTGCCCATGGTGATCCACTCAATTCAACATCACAAAGCCAATCAAACTAAATGTCATACAGACTCCTCCATAATCCTCTCAAATTAACAATCCTTTCATCTGAAAACACGGAGATGTTTAAAGTTTTCCTCAACAGAAAATTTCATTTCTATTATTTAAGATTTACAAATTATTGCTTAAATGAATAATTAATTTAAATCTATGTATTTTTTGTATTTTGTTGTATTTATTTTATTGTATTTTCATTGTATTATTGTATGTTTATTTAATTACTTTACCTCGCAATTTTATTTACACGATACACACACAACGCGTGCAGTCGTATTAAACGGCGGAACTTTTCTTTAGTTCCCTTGTTTCTGCTGGACTCCTGTAATACGTGGCACATTATGGTCAGCGTGCTGTGAATGTAGCACCGCTGTCAACAACCCCGTGAATCAGAGCTTTAACCCTGTTAAACCACAGTGAAGAGTTGAATTACTGCGCTAGAAGAGCTGGATCATGTCAGCCTCAATGATTAGGAGGGGCTTGGAGCTGCTGAGAGACGATATTAAAGGTAAATATTGAATATTTCTCGGGCAGTTCACTGTAAAGACACTGTAGCTCACAGTCGGCCAAACAGTGTCTAGAATCTGACTGTGAAGAAGGCACAGTTAAAGTTTTTTGAACAAGAATTAGGTCTAGTAACCTGAGTCTAACCACAGACTATATTCTCATTCTAATCACACATTATTTTACTTAAAGTGCTGTGGAGTCCAGGACAAGGGTTAACCTCGGTCTGCGACGCGCACAGACTGACCAGATTCTGAATACAATCCAATTTGCACCAATGACCACCAACCCTGCCTCTAAAATGCCCACTGTACACAACATTTTACTGATTGTATTGCTTAAAGAACCAAGGTGTGTAAGTTTGTGACTAGCAGAGCAAAATATCAACACCTTCCTAAAATAAGTATGACAAAAAAAACAAATGAGAGTTTTTATGGCTATTTAAAAATAGCAATGGTTTAAGAGGATAGTGGAGCAAAAATATTTATTGGAATAAACATAAAACATAGTTAACATTTTAACAGCAGAGCATTACTACCTAACTTTATGGACTTAGCTTATTTGCTGACTGAAATTTGCAGACAAAAAAGATTAATAAACATTAATACTAAGACTAAACTACTATGCAATATTTATAGCTTATAGCCTTTATTAATATAGAGTAAACTTTATATTATAGTAAAAATCTCATCACTTAACAATTGGGAACTAGCCCTGGATTGGGGAAATGAGTTTTGTGAAAGTAGCTGCCATTTTGGAAAGTTTGAAATTAAAATAAGTCTCATTTTATTTTGGCATTGTAATACAGTATTGTAATTCTGAAATAAATATCCCATTTTACATTTATTTTGTAAAAGTTATTGTGATAGTAAGTTTTGTTTTTGAGATCATATGTCCTACACACTGTCATTATTGTGAGGTTATGGTGTAAAAAAAAACATGTAAGCATGAAGGAATCAATTTTTTTGTCAAAAACAGTCAGACTTGTAATTACAAGAAATAATTTTAATATAGGTAGATTATGAAATGAAAACCATATATGTAGTATTAAATACAAAACAGTATTGAAAGAGAGTCTTGAGATGCTTGTGATGTTGGTATAAAGGACAAAGTTCCTACTAAACCCTGCTAATAGAAGAAATGCTAGGGGAGCCAGTGTCAACAAACAAAAAAACATTAACAGTCAGTCCTACCTGTGTATTTATTTTCATAGAAAATTTAAAATGCTGTTCAAGTGCAAGATTAGGCTTATTCCCAGTTTGAGGAAACTGCCTTGTTGTGACAGCGTTGCTCTTTTTTTTCCCCATCTGAAGGTGCTGGCAGCAGTCAGAAGAAGAAACAGAGCTCCAAGAAAGCCTCCCTGATGTCTCAGATCAGCACTAATAGGCGAGGTGTTCGGAAGCAGATCCGTCAGCTTCAGACTCACGGCAAAGCTGGAAAGAGCAAAGCTACGGTCAAAGACAAGCACATCAAAAATGCTTTAGGTCAGTAAACAACCTCAATTGTAAATAAATTTTGGACTATAGTTTTCAAGCGTTGCCAAGTTGTGGAAATTGGTGGAAGGTGGTTCAGGTTTTGAGATTCCTGAAACACTACAGCACAAGATAGAAGTCAAACTTAGGAGGGAAAACTGCCTGCAGTCTTAAAAATAAAGGAGCTCTAAGCAGTTCTTGGAGGGATTCCTTAGATAGAACCAATTTTGGTTTGAAGAAAAGCCTATTTGATTGATTGTTTATGGCCACATAACAAAGGTGGTATATGCATTATTGTATTGTATAAGTGAAATAAGAATGTACATCATCTGTGTTTTAAACAATACAGAAACCTATAATGCACTACCTCCTATACTTGTCAACAAAATACACGGAACTGTGGTATACATGTCTTAGTTTTTGTGTGTACTGCACCTCACGTAGCTGTCACAAACAACCAACACTCCAAACAGACCAAGAATTGGTAAAGTAGCAATCATGTGTATGCAAACGCGTAGTTAGTAGCAAGTATATCTCTACCCTAAGAATGTTGTTTCGTGTTCATGTACAGCAGTTCATCCTTCTTTTTATACTTCAGCTTAATCTGTAAAAAGTGAAGTGCTCATTTTAACTTGTAGAAGTTCAGATTAAATGACTGTGTGTGTCTGTTGAATGTTTTGCAGAGGAATACAGAAAAAAACAGAAGAAAAGTCAGCTCAGCAAAAACCTAAAGTTTTTCCTGGACACCAAATATAAAACACAAGAAAACTACACAAAGAAGGTACTCCAACATGACGCATTTTACAATGGTTGATAGCTGAACTAAGACATACTTTGGGCAGTATGACTATTTTATTGTTTTGTAACATACTTTTCTGATCATATTATGGATATCATGAGTGAATAAATAACACTGGCAAGCTGCACATTTAATTAAAAAAGATAAGAGGAATTGATCCTTGTTCAGTTGATTATATTGCAGCAAGTTCTCTTAAAATTCCTAAAAAATCCTTGTGTTTATGATGGGATAGGGTTTGGATATCATGTGTCACTTTTGGTAAAGTTTTCATGTAAAAAATATTGTGACAACCAAAATGTCTTTAAACATCATAATGTATTATTTTTGCAATATCACCCACCCATGCTAATAAGGGTTCCTCTTATAGCAGGGGCCCAAACCTCATACACTGAGTGGCCACAGTGTGGCTGTAGTTTCTAGCCAAGCAGAAACATGTGTGTTTTGTTGTATAAGGACCAGCCAACTAATTAAACAGTCAAACCAGGTGTTCTGCTGGTTGTTTAGAATAAAAACCTGCAGCCCCACCCACCCTTTGCAGAACAGGTTGGGTATTTGCTTAGCAAAGGTAAACCTGGATTTTTTATTAAACCAGGTTTCTTTCCCAAGGTGTCCTGGTTCTGTTTATTTTACTAAAGAATGCTTAAACATGTTGAAACACTTGAAAATGCATAAACTTTTTGTTTCTGCTTTTAAATGTTCTTTGCTTTTGTCTCCTGCAGATCCTGCATCAGAACTCTGGCCGGCTGTCCCATCACCGACCAGACAAACAAGTCAAGGAATCAAATGAAGAATCTATCTTCACAGAGGAGGAGTTCCAGAGGTTCCAGGAGGAATATTTTGCTAAACTCTGAACTCATAATGGACTATTCAGGACTCTGCTCAGAAGTTATGCTGACAATGAATTCTGAAAATCCAGCAAATTTCAGACTGAATATTAGATAATATTTTACTTTTGTTCTTTGTGTTTTGCAAATAAATTGTTGCTTGTTGGTTTTGCTGCAAGTTTACAGAATTCAACTTTAATGCGTAACTAAACCCCCTGATTTTAACTGACTCCACCCTTAACTCCAATTTGAAAAGTGCTAAAAAAAAAAAAATGAAAGGAGTACTTTGGGAGGGGCACTGGGTGATGTATGGGTTTAGGGGTGGGGCAAGAGGGACAGCTGATTGGGCTGAGCAGTGTGCCTCTGATAGCAGTGAAACACAAATGGTTGGATATCGCCAGGGAGGTGGTATTATTGATTGGCTAATTTGCATATTGTGAGTGTCAAAGTACCAACGTACACGGACACTTAATCCTCGCCTGTAGCACAGCTGAACCAGCGAAGGCACTGCAAAGGCAGAAATGGCCGCGATCTTTAAAGGTGACTCACTCTATCCTTTTCCACAAGTTAACACAGTTGCCTGGAATCTTAAAGAAAACCATGCCCTAAATATCAGCCAGTCTGCCCCACTTTAACATGTTTGAAAAATGAATGAATGAGTTATGCATGTGTTTGTGATTTTCTAGTTATTATGATGGAAGTCTGAGTGTTCTGTGTGTAGTGGAAATGCTGCTGCAGTAGAGAGTGCAGTAACAGTCTGGCATTTTTTGGTATTTCCAAAGCTCAGTTTATTACCGTTGCTGCAGACCAGCTATAAATTGTTAATCAATTACTTGTTTCCTAAAAAAGCCACCCCTTCCCTTTTTTTTGCAATACACATTTTTTCAGTTTTATAAACAATATAATAAGTGGGTTGTTGTTTTCCCTTAAAGCCTTGGCAGTTTGCATTCAGGTTTTTCACTGGGCCTGAAGAGTTTAAACATCAAAAGTAAATGGAAACAAATTATAAGTGTTCTGAAACTTTTGACCGGTATTGTTGTGTTATCTAAGCAAGTACAGTACATACCACTTTCATGACCACACCTCTAGCAATTTTCACATTACTTTGTGTCATAATGTACACTCATTTTAGGATACTTTCATTTGTAGCTTGTTTATTGTGTGTAATTGTAATGCTTTCTATCAGGAGTTTTTTTAAGTTTATTTTAAAGGGGTGTACTCAAGTGAGCACCAAACATAATTAGGGTGAGAGGCAGATGTGAAACTAAAAGCACTTGCATCTTGATTGTCTAAATTTCTGATCAATCAGCAAATACCTGCCTATTATTACTTCATGCACTTTGGGGATTGCAGTGTAAAGCTAATATAACTAAATGAAAAACAGTACCACAAAAAAAACTCACTTAAGCCCTATCCAGGCAAGGGAAAGAAAAATATTTTACACTTCTACTCAGTGATTAAACTACAAAAAAAAACTACACCTGGACTACAATTGAAATGTTTTAAGGATTTATTGGTCACATGACATCGCTTTCAGTAGCTCCTCCATTTCCACTCCTGTTGTGTGTATGTGGATCTCCATGGAAACATGCACCCAAAGTGAATTTATGGTGTCAAGCAGTGGACAAATAGCTATTTTATTATAACAGTAGGTAATTCAGCCTGTAAGTTTCTCAGAAGATGTCTGAGAAAAACGCATGCATGGTTGTTTTGGATGAGAATAAAATCACAGAGGACCCCCCCATAAAAAAGAAAATTACCCCAGGACCCCCTAAAAAAAACTAATTCTGTCCTGATTTTTGTGAGGGTTTTAGTCTAATGTTAAGCTGAGCTATAGTGTACACTTCTCATACGCAGACCTTACTGATAGTATCTTAGCACTATTAATGGAAAAAATGGCTTTTGTCACAACAACAATCTTGCCTAAAGATTTTCTCTTGACAGTTTTGAGACACTAAACTTGACTGACTGGTCCCTGCTGGGTGTTAAACTATTATATCTGCAGGCTGTGTTCGTCAAAGGCAGTGGCGGTCAAAAGCTCTGTAGCCTGCTGGACAGGTTCTGTTTGCCGTCACATGCCTAGAAGGGAGCTACTGAATGTGAAGCTGTATAATTAGCAGTGAAGCCAAAAACTGGACTTGTGTGGAATATGGACGCATAGTGGAAAGAAAGGAATTGGCTTTAGGTCAGTGGATGGACAGACAGACAGGAGGAATGTCACTCGTGAGTCATTTGCTTTGCCTTGCTTTTGTGATCTGCATTGTGTAGATGTTTTATTGTTTTCTGGTTAAAAAGGTGAACATTTTAATCTTGATCGCAGCTCTTCTCACACGCTTCTTGCAAGAAAGGCATGGTTTTGTGTACACTTATAAAGCATCTTTAGTAATCAGGACCCCACAAGACCACCACAGAGTAGATAATATTTAGGCGGAGGGAATTTCTCAGCACTGCAGTGGCACTACGGCATGGTGGTGGTGTGTTTTAGTAGCGTGTTTTGCTTCTGGAGTTTTAAAACACTATTCACTCACTATTTACTCAATTATAGACACTCCTACCTAGATGCTCCACCTTGTAAGGTCAGAGACAGAAGCTCATCTGTTGCTGCTCAGTTTGTTAGTTGTCTTTTATTAGTCCAGCAGTGACACAGTATGGTGTTTAAAAACTCCAGCAGCACTGCTGTGTCTGGTCCACTCTTGCATGGACAACATACAGCTCTGGAAATAATGAAGAGACCACTTCAGTTTCTGAATCAGTTTCTCTGATTTTGCTTTTTATAGGTATATGTTTGAGTAAAATGAACACTGGACAACATTTCTCCCAAATTCCAAATAAAAATATTGTCATTTAGAGCATTTATTTGCAGAAATTGAGAAATGGCTGAAATAACAAAGAGAAAATACAGAGCTTTTAGACCTCAAATAATGCAAAGAAAACAAGTTCATATTCATACAGTTTTAAGAGTTTAGAAAAATTATATTTGGTGGAATAACCCTGTTTTTTAATCACAGTTTTCCTCCACCAGTCTTACACACTGCTTTTGGATAACTTTATGCCACTCCTGTTGCAAAAATTCAAGCAGTTTAGCTTGGTTTGATGGCTTGTGACATTGATTCCTCTTGATTGTATTCCAGAGCTTTTAATTTGGTAAAATCAGAGAAACTCGTAATTTTTAAGTGGTCTCTTATTTTTTCCAGAGCTGTACAGCACCACTCTAGTGGTCTTGTGCAGACCTGACCTTTGGAAAAACAATGGAAAAGAAGGAAAAAAAGAGTTCTGTAATTATAGAGCTGCATAATTTCCTATATGTTCAGTGGAGCTTAAAAAAGTTGGTGGTCATAATATTAGGTTTGGCTGGTGTATTTTGTTGTTGCACATCTGAATACTTTTAGCCATTAAACTGAAATATTAACATGTTTTCAGGAAGAAAACTCCAAACCCAAACGTCCAGCTCGCCCCCCAGCACAGATCTTATTCACGATTCAGCCCTGTCGGCCTGCACCCCCACCTCCTACAGCACTGCATATCAAAACGTCCAGCCCACCGCTGGAGCAACCAGTTACCCCAGCATATATAAGGGTCCTTTCTGAGGAGACCCCTGCTAAGGTACAGAGGTGTCTTTAGTACCTCATAGTGTGTGACTGCAGTGGTTGTTCACATGGACTTAACTGACATGCTCCACTGAGTTTGTATTGCCTGTTAATGTTCTTTTCTCAGCAGACTGGAACTCCTGCCAGGCCTGCACCTCCAGTACCAAGAAGACCCGTACTTTCCAGAACTGAGCGCTGTTATCAGAGTATAGAGGCAGAGGTGTGTTTTTAAAAATTCATTTTTTAAAGTTTGTCTTTTAATTGAAATTGATCTTTACAAAAAATAAATATTTAAACATATTATTGCCACTTCGAAATTCAAATAAAATGTGACAGTATGAAAAAAAAGAAAAAGAAAAAAAAGGTTCAGGTCTGGAGATTGACTCTCAGCTTATTAGAATGTCAGTCAGCAACTGCAGAATGACATTAAGTGACCTACAAAAAGAATGGCAAATGGAAGCTAGGGTGAAGAGCACAGAAAAAACAGTTGAAATTGAAACAGGCTCCTTGAGGCAGGTTTAAGTTCTATAAAGCTAGAAAAAAAGCCCTTCATCTCCAAACTGTGTCAAGAAACAGCATCAAGAAACTTCTCTGGGAAAGAGCATTACACGGTGAAAATGTCTATTGTGCTTAAACAAACCAGTATTCCATATATTTAATGGAAAAAACAAACATTGTAACCCCTGAACCAAAGATAAAAAGGACCATCCAGACTTTTAACAACGACTCCAAAAGCGAAGGTCTGTTATGGTATGGCATTGTGTCAGTACACTCCTGGTCTGGCAGGATTATGGCTGAAATGTACATTTCGAGCTGAGAGCAACAAATGCTGCCTTCAAGACAACATCTTCGTTGGGATGTTCATGCATTTTTCAACAGGACAATACAAGGGCACAAGCTAATCTGTGAATGAAATCTGTTATATGTCACAAAGAATTTGAAAGTGTGTGTAAGGGTTGTATTCTGGAGAATGAAGCATAACAGCAGTGAAAGAACATAAAACATACAGGACAATTACATCTCAAATTATTTGTAAAAAAAAATTAGTCTATGTTTTTTATTTCTCTATAGAGTTTAAATGGGAGTGAAAAGCCAGCAGTCACAAGAAATGCAGGTCTCTCTTGGAATGAAGTGAACGCTAATGCTACAGAAAACATTCCAATATACGAAGATGTTCTTCCCAATGAGAATGAGGTAAAAGTAAGCTGGTTAAGTTTCACTAACTTGTTTGATTGATAGGCTCAGTGTAATAACTGTAAAGGGGTCCTTGTAGACTTCTAATTATATCTCTTTTTAACCTCAAAAGTAAAATCTGTGTTTTTCATTTTGAGGTCAAATAACAGGGTGGTAAATAGGCTTTTAAACCTACCTCTGAATATATACCCAAAACAGAGAACCAGGGCAACTGAGGAGTGGCTCCGTAAGAAGCATTTCAAGGTCCTGGTGTTTCCTAGCCAGTCTTCAGACATGAACCCAATAGAAAATCTTTGGAGGGAGCTGAAACTCAGTGTTGCCCAGGGATAGCCCTGAAACTTAAAAGATCTGAAAAAGATCAGTATGGAGGAGTGGGACAAAACTAGATCAAGAACTACAGGAAATGTTGGACCTCTGTAGTTGCAAAAAAAGGTTTCTGTATCAAATATTGAGTTTTGTTTTTCTATTGTATTAAATACTTATTTCATGCAATAAAGTGCAAATTAATTTAAAAAATATACAGTGTAATTTTTGGATCTTTTCAGATTGTCTCATAGTTGAAGTGTACCTACCACAAAAATTACAGACCTCTCCATTATTTGTAGGTGGGACAAATCACAGTGTACCAAATACTTATTTTCCCCACATTATTAACTATTTTACCATCCACAGGATGGTACCTCAACACCAGACCCTCTTCCTGCTCCTCCACGTCCTCCCACTCGTCCTCATCCCCTTACTCCGCCTCGTCCACCAGTGACTAAACCAAGAAGACCCTTCCTGTCCCAGTCCGTCACAGAGGAGCCTGTTGAGCACCTGTATGAATATATAGCAGATGTAATTCCAGACTCTGTGCTTGAGGTAAAGAGAACACACTCTGTACTATAATGAGGTATATTGTCATTTTCATTATGTATTAAAGCTGTTTAAGATTCTGCATAGAATAAGAGGTCGATGATATTGTTAGAAATACGTATATGTATGCAAATGTATATTCTTAATTGATTTACCCCTGCAGGACGAATGTGATAATGGAGAGAGAGATGTTTGCTCAGTCGACAGGAAGCCTGGCACCCCTCACCCACTGCGCTCATGGAGTGAGCAGTCAAGTGTGGATGGAGACAGCAGTGCAAAGGTGAAGTAGATCAGTATCTGGTGATGATGTTAGAGATGTTCTCTCTGATAATTCTGCTGTTTTTGTCTGGAGGTGCACTCATCATTTAGAAGCAAAAGACTTTCATGTAACAGATCCTGAGAGATAAGAGCTCTTACCGTATTTTTCACACTATAAAGCGCATTGGATTATAAGGCAATTATCAATAAATGTCAATTTCCCCTCTGGGATCATTAAAGTATCTATCTATCTATCTATCTATCTATCTATCTATCTATCTATCTATCTATCTATCTATCTATCTATCTATCTATCTATCTATCTATCTATCTATCTATCTATCTATCTATCTATCTATCTATCTATCTATCTATCTATCTATCTATAAATAAAAGTCTATTTTCTGGTCTGTTTTCATACATATAAAGTGCACCAGATTATGAGGTGCAATTTATGCAACATTTGTAACTAGTAACTAGTAGTAGGAACATGGGTGTCGCCATGTTTTCCTTCTAAATTTAGTAGGTCTCGCCTGTTAAGCTAAGCTAAGCTAAGTAAATAAAACTGTAATTGTCAAAAGAAAAAACATTTCAGACTAGTCAGACAAGTCAGATAAGTGCTGAATGTAAATCTACACAGATTTCTCTTCTGAAAACTGTTTATTTGTGTGAGTAAAGTGCAATATTTACATATTTTCACTAAAGCTGGAGCATTAGCATTAGAGGCTAACCGCTAAAGTCACCCGACAGTGTTACACTGAGGAACCTTGAGTGTTCCCATAAACCAGGGTGATATTAGCTAGTGCTTCGTCCCACATAGCTTGTTTTAACACGGTAAACACGCAAGCTACAGTCCGATATACTTGCCTTTGAACAGCAAAAGAGCTAATGCTGTGGTTAGTGGCTAATGCTAATGCTGCTCCAGCAGTGCTATCCAGGGTTAGAACTTATTAAATAATGAAAAAACACTGAATTTAAAGTGTGTCCAAACATTTGCGTGATCGTGTACATGTGTGTTTTTAAACTGGATTAGATTGCAAAAACCACAGATTTGAGTTATTTCCGTGCTGTATGATGAAGGCTAGTTCAGATGAAGATTTAAAAGCAGTATGATTTTCTTCTTCAGGAGCTGGACATTCTGTTAGAATGGTGGAGAAGTGTGGAAGGTGAGTAAATCCCAAAAGTTTAATAAATACTGATAATGCCATAATACATTTTAAACATGGTTTTTGATCTGAACAATTTCTCAATGCTGTCTTAACTCTTAGGGTGGGAGACACTGACTGTGGGTCATCATGGACAGGAATCTGAATCAAAGTACACTCTCAATCTCTCTCTTTCTCTGTATATGTGTGTAAATGTGTATATTTGTATGTTGTCTTTATTCAGTGAAAAACATGTATTCCCAAAAACAGCAGTAATCGGCCATTTAATCAGGCATTTAAATAACTTTTTAAAAGGTAACACCCACCAAAAGCCCAAACACCCCCCCCCCCCCGCTTCTCAGGCAGCAGCAGCCTGTCACTGACACAGACACAGAGACAACGCTGTGTATCTACTTCTTGCGTTAAGAATCAAAACATTGCAACATGACGTGTTTGATTTAATTCCCTTAAGTGATATTGCACATCACGATGTGACTATTGCACACATCGCGATGACAGTGCTTAAACAATGTATCGTGCAGCCCTATTGTCCATCCAAACAGAACAGCGACGCTGTTACAAATCACATCCACAATGATTTGAGGAGGGCCCATAGCAAATCAAACACAGCTCAGTTTAGCCCCCTTTAGCTTCGATGATACATGACGAAAGTCATGGGACACAATACTAGTCCCATGGTCCATTACATTCGACATTTCAGTGTATGCACAGCATCTATCTTTAAACGTTAGTTAACAGTCTGGTTTTGCTTGTGTATTTGTATTTCTAACAGGATGCTAATGCTAGTGGTTCATAGAGTGAAGATGGCGATGCGTCTGTTCCAGCTTCTCGTGTTTCAACGTGGTAGAATATTGCTGAATCACATCACTGAGCTTCACTGCACCGCAGACAGTGTGAGCAGAGTGGGTAAGAACACACGGATCGCAGGAATCACCGGGGGTACCACCGGGGCGGTGGGGGCGGCAGCAGTGGTGGCAGGTCTGGCTCTTGCGCCCTTCACTTTTGGGGCTTCTATGGTAGCAGCTGGAATCGGCGTGGGGGTCGCGGCTGCTGGAGGAGTGACCGGCGCTTCAGCCGCCATCACCAACAAAGTAAAGAGCAGCCAGGTGAGGAGCAAGTTGGAGAGAATCCTTAGGAACTGCAGGATCCACTTGGAGAACATCGTAGCGTGCCTGGAGTTTGTCGAGGTGGGGATGGAGCAACTCAGGCATCGCAATTACTCCAAGCTTAAGCATTTGGACTCTTGTGCTTTGAAAATAATAAAAATGGCCCAGGAGATTGACAGCTTTTATTCCACAGATGCCATTAGCAGGTGTTCTTGCATCCTGCAGGGATTTGCATCTGGGCTGGATTCCTACTTCACTGAAGAAGACCAACTAAAACTGAAGAGAGATTCTGAAAATCAGTTTGCAGAAAAAATCCGAGAGGTGGCCGACAAGCTTAAAGAGAGCATGGATGAACTCATACTGGTTAAAAATCAGTTTCGCTCAATAGTCGATAGTGTCTGATAATGTCTGATTAAATTGCTTTATTTTAAAAATACATGTAATGTCTACTATTTTAATAAATAAATCTAATATATTATTAATGTCACATTAATTGATCCAGAATGTGGATTTACAAGAGAATAAAAAAAAACCTTCCATGGAACTTTCAGCGAAACACTGACGAAGGAAGGTGCCTGCCTGATGACCCCTGAGAAGAGCTTGCACTGAAGTTTGTGTTAGAGTTTGGATGAAGGGGATTGGTGTGGTCCTGCTCTTGTAATAATTTGTCTCATGAGTTTTTGTAGACGTCTGAGTACTTGGCAGTTGAGGCACGGACCATGAACATAGTTCGCTATGCTTCTGGATTCTTGTCGAGCCAGTATCAGATGGTAGTGGTTGCTGTGTTCTGCTCACGCAACTTAAAATGTGATTTATTGTGTGTGATTGTGCTTAGGTAAGTGTGTTGTTGCCATAGTTAAAGGAAGTGAGCTTAGATTAAGGAGGGATTCTGTTTGTTCATAGGTTATTTTTTGGTAGGTCTGTTACTTGGCAGTTGAGGCAATGGACCATGAACATAGTGTTAGGCTGTGCTTCTGGATTCTTGTCGAGCCAGTATCAGATTGTGGTGGTTTTGCTATTGTTGTTAGTTGAGTGAGTAGTAGTTCCTGGCTGAGCCCTATGCATAACCCCAGCTGTTAGGGGCAGGATTTGTCAATTTCCTGTATTATATTACATATCACTGTACAAATCAATGTACAAAAATGTCTTTAAATTGTTTATTTCATATTTTTAGAACTTTCTATTGCTCCATTAATCATAAAATATTGACACATTGTATAAAACAACTGACTCAAATTCACATTATGTAAAATGAAAAAAGACAAAAGACATGGCACTGAAAATGTAAATACACATTCCAGTCACAATATTATGACCACCTCCCTGTTTTCACACTCATTGCCCATCTTATCAGCTTCACTGAGCACAAAGGTGCACTTTGTAGTTCTGCAGTATAATTACAGTTTGTAGTCCTTCTGTTTCTCTGCATACTTTATTATTTTCCTCCTTTCACGCTGTTCTACAGTAGTCAGAACCCCATAGGCTCACCACAGATATATGATTTGGGTGGTGAGTCATTCTTAGCACTACAGTGACACAGTGAGTGAGTGACTGCAGTGGTGGTACTGGCTAGTGTACACTGTGTGTATTCGGGTAGATCAGACACAGTAAAGCTGCTGGAGTTTTTAAACACTGTGTTCACACACTGTGCTCCACTCTGTTATTGACAGTCCTACATAGCTGCTCCACCTTGTAGATGTAAAGTCAGAGGCAGAAGCATATCTGCTCATCTGCTGCACAGTTTTTTTTAATCATTCTATCGTCCTACATCAGTGGTCAGAGCTGCCCGCAGGACACTGCTTTCTGCTTGGTAGTCTTTTCCTAGTCCAAACCAAAATGCTCCTTTGTGCCTAGAGCTGTATCAATGGGTGTATCAATGTATCAATGTATCAATCAATCAGGTTATGAGGAGCAGTAAATTGCAGTCTTATCAGGAGTTTCAGTTTAGGTCTCCAGCACCAGGTCTGGAGTAGCATTAGCATTAACTGCTAACCACTATTTCCCTGTTCAGATGTAAGTATTATCGGCCTGTAGCCTGCTCCTAACCCCGGCTAGCACTGCTGGAGTAGCATTAGCATTACAATTATAATTTAAATTCTCTGTATGTCTGTATATATGCAGTAGTGACAATAAATCTACTTGACTTGATATTCAGTTTAACCAAACTGTACAAATGAAAAAAGTTAAGAAAACTCAAAATTTCAAGGCAACTTACTTCACTGGATTTTTGGGTTTAAGGCCAAATCAAACTTATAACCCTTTTGGATTAACAGTAAAATGAAGTTGCGTAAATGAAACATTAATCAAATTCATGCTGCAACAGTATATATTTTTTTATTTAAGTTAGCAACTAGGAAGTGATAAAAGTTACATATCTGCTTTACTGCCAGCCATATAAACTTGCAGCAATGCAAATATGACCAGTTGGACCCAGTCAGCATATAGTTTATATAGACTCAGCAACACAAAACACCGTAACTTACTCTTACAGCCTTCAACACTGAGGCCAGGCAGTTAACTACTATATAACACAACATATATTATTACCAAGTCCAAAAGGAAGGCCCAATATGCAAATAGATGTTGCCTGGAGCCAATGGGAAAGGTGTAGATGATTGCTTAGAAGCCCCCGTTCAAATAAAGAGTCAAAATGAGCATGTGCAGTAGTGCAGAATCGTTGGCTTTGCCTCAACCAGGGTTTAACTATAATTTGTAAATTTTGCACAGATTATTTAGAGCTGTACCAATTTTTAACCTTTAACCTTTTCTTTAAGGCAAAGCCTTACTTACTACACAAGACACATTATACTTAATGTGACCTCAAAAGCTGTGTGTGCATTTGAAGTGACCTTAAAGTGTCAAAAATATTAATTATAAGAGGCATCTGGAGACGTCTCTTGGATATATGGTTGAATATATATGAACACATGGTTCCTGAGATCACAATGACTCCATTGATAGTAATGGGAATCGACAGGAATGTCCACATTCCACATTAGAAATATTTTGATTCTAAACAAACCCATCTTCCATCTTTTGTTGCACTCCTCAAACACACCTCCCTTAGTTGCTGTCTGACATTCAGGCTTGCCTTGTCGCAGCTTCAGCTTTCTACACCAACACAGCCACAGCCACAGCCTACTAAGATGTCAAAGGTAAGAGATTAAGCTTCATTTAAAATAATAAGAATAAATAATTTTTTGTATTCAACTACATTAAAATTGATTTAAAAAGGGCCCTTTCAAAGAATAACCACATTTTTACTATTTGTTTTTACATAAAAAAATAAAATGTGCAATATTTAGACTTTCTACATTAATGAAGGCTTTTACAAAATAACTTAATAAATAATAAATAAATAAACTGATAGAAAATGGTAGTTAATGCTTATTAGGGCTCATATATTCAAACCAATTCGATACAGAATTATATAAACATATTGAATTTGCTGTAATACAATCTTATTTTACAAGCAAAACATAATAATAAAAAAGTATGCTTTTATTTGTTGTTTCTGTTTAAACATATAATATTTGCATTTAAACCTGAAAGTGTCTTTTGTAACTATCACCAGATTCGCACCAGAGTGCACCATCCGAAATTAAAAGAAAGTGGCTGCATAGGTGTAATAGATGCATTTACAAGAAAACTCGGTTCAGGTTAGGGGAGTATTGAGTAACGAGTAGCTCCAGCCGTGAAATATTTTTCATATGCAAACTGATCACTGTTAAGCAAAATGTGTGCACAATCAGAAAGTGAAAGAAGGTGATTCCATGTTTTATAACAGTTTCAGTTACAAGTGATACCTGGTTCTAGATAGACAAGTACCTAGTACTAGTTGAACAAGTAGTTCAAGCTGTGAAATATTTTTAACAAGCAGTTTTAATGCAGTCTTATGCAAACATTGAGGCACCCCTAGTCAAATTCAGTGTAATATTTTGTGTGGAAGTGTGAATAAGTGTACATCTTTCATAGAGACACATTTCAGCACATTCCAAAGCATCATCAGTGTTTTAGTTTAATTAAACATAAAAAGCACTAATTGTATTTTAATGTTTAGAGTATAATTCTTTGTTATATCAAGAATTAAATTATATTATATTCATATTTCATAAATTTGTACTTGATTCAATTTAGAAATAAATAAAACCTTTGTGTAAAGTGAGCAGAACAAATATAACCCAATATAGCTAAAGGTATTAATTTAAATGTGGTGTCCCCAAACATTTGGATATATAGTGTGTACTTGTGAATATGGATATGTATCAGATTTCTGTATGGGATGCAGAGGTTTGGGCCATAGCAAACTGTAATACGCATGATGAACTGATACTGTACTTAATTTAGCTGTGAATGAAGTTTTAAACTATTTTTAATATGATTTATTTTTATTTCCTGCAGCCTGTTCCCAAACCAAGAAAAAATCCCCCTGTGAATCCAGGCGAACCATCTCCAACCTCCAACACGGTAAATTACAGTCCCCTTTAACCTGGAGTAGGTGATTTTGTTTGCCTTACCTTTGTTTTTATAACTGTGCATCTTTCTCTGCATTTTTTTTAAATGTAGCTCAGCTTTTTAATTTAACTAATTACAATTTTTGTATTTTACTACCGTATTTTATATTTTATCTTTTTCTGGTCTATGCTCAAACATAAGGTGCAACGTATTATAAGATGCACTATCAATGAACATCTATTTTCTGGTCTATGGTCAAACATAAGGTGCACCTGATTCTAAGGTGCATTTTAAGCGACAATAGTAAGGAACAAAGGTGTCGCCATGTTTCCCTTCCAATTTAGCAGAAAACTGTTTATTTTTGTGAGTAAAGTGCTTCTGTCTATTTACAGTAAGCTTAGATTTCCAATGTTTATAACAACATGGTAAGCAGCAGCGCTAGCCGTGATAATCAGCAGCGCTAGCCATGGTTAGCAGCGCTTAGCGCTTGTAAACCCCACGTGACAGTGCTATACTGAGCAACCCTGACTGTTACGGTAATCCAGGGTGCTATCAGCTAGTGGTTTGTTCCTCGTAGCTTGTTTTAACACAGTAAACATGCAGCCTACAGTCCAGTATACTCACCTGTAAGCAGTGAAAGAGCTAGCACTGTGGTTAGCGGCTAATGCTAATACTGCTCCAGCCTCGGTGCTGGAGAACTAAACTGAAACTCCTGTATAGTGGCTTTACTGCTCCTCACAACCTGACTGGTAAAATATATATATATATAAGGCGCACTGATGATATTTTGAAACTTTAAAGGATTTTAAATGTGCCTTATAATGCGAAATATACGGTATTTACTTCAACTCATGACTTGACGTTTGACTTCTCTTTCCAAACTCATTTGACTACATGATATATGTTTTTTTCACATGGAAATTCAAGTTTAAAATACAGAGAACTTTTTTTAGCATGTGTTATTTTCCCTGGTTACAGTAATTCAGTTTAAGTCAGTTATTTAAGTTCCTGTGGGGATTCCTGCACAGTTTAGTGAGTGACTTGTTGAGTATGACAGAGAAACACAAATTGAAACTGGTGCAGAAAATGGTGACTTGCTCTTGTAGCCATCAACACAGAAGCTTGCATAATACATATAACAGAATACACAAAAAAGGTAGCCTGGGGGAACAACTACACACTGATGGTGAGTGAAAGGGTGAAGGGGACACAACCACTATACAAGTAAAGGGCTGTAGGAGCCAATAGGAAAGGTGTGGGTTTTATCTCACAGTTTTAAGTTAATTTAACTTATTCCAAATTAAAAATTTAATTGAAAAATTAAACAGATTTAAGACCTGTGTTGATAGTTCAAATCACAAAACTAGCTTAATTTGATGAGTTAAAATAGAAAACTTTTTTAACTTGGTCATGATCCACATTTAAAACTAGCCTCTTAGCATGTTAGTTACACTTAATTTACAATTTGAACCATTCATAGTTATCTGCACTGAATTTCATAACACTGCACTGAGCTCATAAAATATGCCTATGTTATTAATGTTTATAGCCCACATATGCTGATGCCAAGCCACCCATCATTACCACAAAACCAAAAAGGAATGTCATAGTAAGCGGGCAGCCATCGCCAGATATGGTGCCCTCCATTTCTCTGGCAGGTCAACAGAGCAGAGTGCAGCTCATTGTAAAGGTAAAGTGATACTGCACCTTTTTCTACTCAGTACACGACATAACTGATATTTCTACACCCATAAACACAATAAGCTCAGTAAAACAATCCTTTAACATTCTCTTATCTGTTCTCCAAGAGTATAAATGCAATGGAGGTAAATGCTGTGAAGTCCAGGACACTGCCAAGCATCACAGGAGCTCCAAATCCAAGTGACATCGACACAGTCACTTTGGAGAGGGTGACTGAAAGAGTGAGTAGAGCTATTGAGCTACACATTTACAAATCAAGACTCAACACAGGGTTATCATGCCAGGGTTCAAATCCCTGCTTCTGTTCTTTGAACAGTCTGTAATGTGTGAGGAACTATTTTAAACAACATAAAACATCAAATATCTAACTCAGTGTTAAAAATAGAAAGCAACGGGGCTCAGAGTGGTCCAGCAGTCTAAAGTGCTGCCACTATGATCAGGAGGTCACTGGTTTGAATCCTGGTCATGTAGCTTGCCATCAGCTGCCATAGCCCTGAGAGAGCACAATTGGCCTTACTCTCTCTGGGTGGGTAGATGGCGCTCTTTTCCTCAGGAACGAGTTGCTGCGCTTTCCTCCAAACGTGCTGTGATGCTACTCGGCAGTGGTACAGCTGCAGCGGTCTTACTTTACATGTGTTGAAGGAGGCATGTGCTAGTACTCACCATCCTTGTGTTGTGGTATCACTAGTGATGAGAGAAATATAGCTGACTAGCAGTGGAATGAGTGGGACAGTTGGCCTAGCTAAATTAGGAGAAAATGCAAAACATTTAGAAATAAATTTGTTACAAAAAAACTAAGTAATGTTTGTGAACAAATTTTGCGTTGTATTACTTCCACTCAATCTTTTTTCTTTTACATTTGAATGGTTCTATGTATAGCCACTGTGCAATGTATATTGTAAGAAGTTGAGGAACCTTTAGTGGTTATTCAATTTAATGCTGTGGGGGAACACCTTAGGGTGCTTTTAAAGAATCTTAAAGAATCTTCCAGAAAAAAACTTTTGTTTTGATCTTCAGATGCTTTGTGTTGTTTTTTTTTAGGTCACAATTACTGGGAGCCTGTGGAATAAAGGTACTGGAAGCCCTTCATTTTTTATACCTGCAGCTAATTGGTCCATGCCTGACATGGAGGTAAGAACCCATCACACCTCATGATAATTTTCCATAACAAGAACTGCACATGCTTAATAAAGACTATCTATGGGACCCTTAATCTCTTACTGTCTGAATGATATGGTTTAATATTCGACAAAAGTGCAAAACTGCTTTTCTCTCTCTTCAAAAGGACAATGAGGACCTGATGGAATGGTGGCACAATGTAGAACGTAAGAACTGAACTGTATTATTCTATTTTAATATAATTAATTATATAAATTGACTGATTAAATATTTAATTTATTATAAGAAAACACATTTTCCAGTTCCTTGGTGTTGATCTCTCCATGGTTGAAAAATCCTCACTAACTTGTCCTCTAGAGACAGTTTTGCACTATTATAGCACTATTGCTATTGCCATATCGGCTGTCTTTCTTGTGGGAAAATTTTATCCAGTGCCCTCTAGGCTGCCCCTTCCTATAATAAATTATGATGATATTCCCTCAAGATTTTGAGGGTGTGTCTTAATGAGTGCAATTAATGGATGCCCTTCTGACTTTCCAGTAAAAGAGGGTGCTGTTATGAAGTGTCTTCTGTACCAATCTTACTAGACAGTGTTCCAAAAGTTGTCCTTTCCAGTAAAAAAAGTTTTCCTACAGGTGAGAGTTCCCGGAAAAGAAGTGCCCCACCTGTCGATTAAAATTATAAAGTGAGCCCAATAGGTTGCCTCACAATGGGATAAACTGTATTTGATAGTAAAAGACAGAGTAAATTGTTGTAAATTATGGCACAAAGTTTGAAAAACAATTTCCCATTCTTAAACTTGCATCAAAGTTACATCTATTTATGTTCTCAGTTTTAGCCACACCCCCTTTTAAGTGTACAGGTCACATGTGCAGTGGATGCCCTCTTTATTTTTTAAAGTTAAAAATGATCTAAAATCTGCAGACAAAAAAAACAGGTTAGTTATGAACAGAGAATAAAGAGGTAGAGTTACAGTATATTGGAAAAAAAACGTGATTGAAAGTTGTCTGTTTTGCCATTGAAACCTATGGGGATGGGTGGGGTTACACAGCTTTCTGCAACTGAACAGCAGGGGGCGCCCGACCTGTGGTGGCTTCACTTTTGAGAGACGATGCTCTGTCCAGCTATACACAGTCTATGTAAAGCCGTAGTCCATGAAGTTCTTTAGTTTTCTTTCTAAACTGCAGTGTGAAACCAAAACTAATCGGACCAAGTTCATATGATGTAATAAGCATATAAACTTTGGTTCAGACTGTCCACAGTGATGTTATTTTGGTTTGACGTGTTATACTTTCAACAAAACCTATTATGTTTATTCTAATTACAACATTTTCTGAAATCTGATTGGCTGAGCCAAGTCAAGAATCCAAACTAACTGATAGCATTCTGAAATTGAGTAGGCCAATTAAAAAGGTCAATACGCTGTTTATAGAATAATCTTTGAGCTATACTTGGTAAGTGTAGCTTACTGTTAGCTTACTGCCAGGGAATGGCTTGAGCAGTATATAGACCCCCAGCCTTGAGCTGTGGAGCAGTAAAACTGTGTTCTCTGGAATAATGGTGCTCCATCTAATACATACTACTGGAGATGAGGTGTGTTTCCTTTAATTAAGTTTAAGCTACTGTCACATTTTGATCATAAAACAATGTTATTCATAAAAACACTGTTTTTAAACATGGACCTTCTTCTTTCTTTAGCTTGGGAGAACGTACCCAATTGTCATCATCTCCCAAAAAACAAAGCAGCAAAGTAAGTGTAAAATAAACAATATTTTGGCACTTAATTTAAGCCGTGTTTAAAACCGTTCTTCTTCATAACATAACCCCTGGTCTCTCTTCCTCCTCAGAACATTCACAAAGAAGGCTCGCCACGTAAAAAAGGCAGTCCGCCTGTATGATTTTCTCCTGTCTGAGCGTGAAGATACTCTTCGTGGTCTCACAGATGAGCTGTCAGGAGTAGCTGATAACTTGAACAAGGTGTATAAAGGTGCAAGGATTGCTGGCATTACTGGTGGGGCAGCAGGGGCAGCTGGAGTGGCAGCTGCTGTAGGGGGCATATTACTTGCCCCACTGACTTTGGGTGCTTCATTAGCAGTGACCGCAGTTGGGGTTGGTGTGGCTGCTGCTGGAGGGGTCACAGGAGCCTCCGCCGCAATCACCAACAAGGTCAACAGCGACAATGACAGAAAGAAGGTGGAGAAAATCCTTCAAGACTTCACCACTGAGATAGAGGATATTGAGAACTGTGTGATGTTCATCAGGTCAGGGATCAAGTACCTAAACAGTCACAACCTGTCTGAGTTGCACGGGGTGGACCAAGAGGTGGTGAAGGTGGCAAAAGTGGCTGGTGTGGCTGGAAGAAATACTTTAGCCATCTGTGCTTTCAGCAAGGCCTCAGGTGTGATTCAGGGCTTTGCACTGGGCATGGACATCCACTTCACCACAAACGACAAGCAGAAGCTGAAGAAAGGGTCAGAAACCAAGTTTGCCAAGCAGATCCGTGAGGTGGCTGAGAAGATGAAAGCCAGCCTTGATGAGCTAATGAAAGTTAAAAATGATCTAAAATCTGCAGACTTGTAAAAAACAGGTTAGTTATGAACAGAAAAGCACGAAATGTGGGTTATCTGTGGATGAATACCCTAAAATCTAAGGTAATGTTTAGCCAGCATTAGTTCTCAAAAAATCAGTGACATTATGGGAGTGTTTCCCATTCCTTTTCTGGTGAGGCTTTACTGTAAATCTTACACTACTTACAATTTTCTTTTCAATTTAGTCGTTTCACCTCATCACACCTACCCTTCACACAATGGAAGTATCATTGAATGTCATTTGAAAGTTGAACACACTTGGAGGACAACCCTCTAGTCTACCTGAAGACATTTACATCAATTATGTTCACTCTCAGCCATAGGTAGATCTTGGGTTGCAATCAGTCATGAAAGCCTTATCCTACGGTCAGGTTGTGTTGATGGATAAACCTAAAGGTAAGCTCCACTTCTCCAGAGATCACAGTTCCATCATTATATAGTAGAATAATAGAGGAGTTTCCTTGAACCGCTCTTGCCAGCTATTGCATGGTGATATAAGGATTGTGTGTGAATGCTTCAGAGTGTCCCATTCTATTGTCACTGCTTTTCAATGGAAATCTTTCAAGTTGGATGCAATATTTGCATATCTGGATACTTTGACATTAAGCTTTTAATGTTAACTGGAACACTTTTTTGGAAAATCAAAATAGCGAAGCTTTCTAAACCTTTTATGTAATCAAATAAAAAAACGTTTATCAAAACACTATTGATTGTATTAGATATTTTGCAATATAATAAATACATTTAAATGAGGAAACTGTAGTCTTTTATTTGATATTTAATGTGTTGTGAGAATTAGACCCACACAGCAGAAAGGCAAGTGTTGAATTAACTCTCCAGTTTTTCTGGGCACACAGGAAAATTCCTCCTTTTTCAGAAGATCTTTGTTCAGCTCCTTTTTTTGGAATAGAGGGAGAAAACATCCTGTCCAGGTAACAATAAAGAAGCTGACTACAATGCCTTTTTTGTTTTTCCAGTATTTATCATTAATTACAACTTGAAACAATGTTATTTCTTATTACACTTACATTAAGTAAAGTGTCAGAACACCATAATCAAACACTGTACAAAATATATATTTTTTAACATTTAGTCTGAAGCAACACATTAATACACATAAAGAGGAATCTTATCCTTAACTTTAAAGAAAATTTGGTACATTTTATGTTAAGTACTTATTGCAATTGCATATTTAGCAATTAATTATATTATTTCACTTAATATTTCTTGCACTGTCTCCATATTTAGTTGAGATGAGGCTTAAGCTGTTCACCTTTTTATGGTAAAATATTAAGCCATTTTTAGAAAGTTATGAGATGCCAAAAGACAGTATTCTGATAATTATCCAGTTGGTTATGCCACTTTTTGCAAGAATGCAGGGAAGAGGTCAACATCAATGTGAAGTGATTTTTCTTGATTGACCAACATTTCTGAACCTGATTTTGTTGGCCTATTATAGAACTCACCTTGCCCAAAACATCATATTATGGGGTCAACCGTATCTATAGTGTGCATAGTATAGTATAGTATAGTGTAAAACCCAATAAGGCTATTTTATCTAAAATTGGTGAAACTGATTGATAAAAGTATAAGTAAGAGTAACTCAATTTTCAAGTTAAACTAATATTCTATATTAAATAGGTTTTAATAAGTAAGTTTAGGTTACACTAGCTTACGTTTTGTGAACAAAATAGATTTGTATTTCATTGTTTTTAATTGATCTAAGAAAAATCTGCATTTGAAAGACGACATAAAAACCAATAGAAGGAACACTCTAGCACACAGCATTAGCACCTTACCCTTACACCCTACAACAAAAGTTGATTTAACTATGTTTGAATACACAGAACCAGTCTAAATTATTCATATTAAAAGCATAAAAAATTAGGGGACTCATAAGGACCTGACCTGACCCTGACCTAAACCCAACTGAGATGGGTGATTTGGGATGAGCTGGAGCAGAGCGTGAAGGAAAAGCAGCAACTATTGTTTAGCACCTTCAGAAACTCCTTCAAGACACTGAAGGCTCTAAATCATGAAAATGCAAAGAGTGTGCAGAGCTGTCCTCAAAGCTAAATGTGGCTACTTATAGGACTCTAAAGAATAAAACATGTGTTGGTTTGTTTTTCACCTTTTTTTACAGTATAATTTGTATGTGGTCCTGGACAGCTTCAATATTAAAATTACAATGTAAAAAATCTAAAGAAAAAAAGAAAACGCATTGAATGAGAAGAGCTGTGCCCAAACTTTTGTGTCCACAAATGTTCACCTAACTCAAAATAGTTGAGTAGGCCTAATGTTTGAAAATAACCAATTTTAGACTTAATTTATTTGAGTTCAAATTAATTGTGGGTTTACAGTGTAGTTTATATGTGTATAATGATTACATGACAATAAAGCTTAATACAATAGTCAGAATTACTTTATTGTTATGCCAGGGAAAAAGGCCTAGAGGGCAGCCTTGTACCATTTCCTATTGTTGTCTGTGAGCCACTGAGGCCACGAGGCCATTAACAAAATAAATAGGACTCTTTGGGAGGAAATGTGTTTCCATTTTCTCATTTTAATGTAAAGAGTTAATTTAATAAACCGTAGCTATATAAAATCATGTGTAAGATATTAGTAATATCACTGTTTCAGTACTGATTTATTGATGTGTTGAGAATAGTTAGTTCGTAGTCTCGTGATATATACAGACGCTGCATTTACGTCATCTGTTACTGTGTGGTGTTTAAAGTGTAGTTTAGGATTTTGGGAAAGGGGTAAATTCAGAGATATTCTTATAAAAACTATATTATTTGTTTTTACAGGAGCAGGTCTTTAATGTAATTTACGTCTATTATGTTGTATTATCTCAAATAAATACTCAGTTCAAGTAAAAGTGTTTTAATTAACATGGTCAACAAAAGTCACTTTTTGTTAGAAAACCTTATGGTAATATCAGTTGTGTTGACGCTATAATATAATTTAATAGTAAAGTGTCGGAAATGAAAAAGTTGTGGTGTATTTATTATGTCGTCGCATATTCCTCCCCACAGCTCTGTTTAGGAACTATGTTTTTCCCCACGCGTCACACAACCTGGCGATCAGCTCCACCAATCAGAAAGAGATGCAGCCCGCGGAGTGATACCAGAATGTTTCGGAGGCGGAAGGTCATATGTGGGTGTTGTATGTGAGTATATAAGGTCATGTGACGCCCTACCGACGTTTTCGTTCTCTTTCCCTTCTGTAATACAACGCGTTGAGCTGAGAGCTCCCTGCTCAAAATGGCAGTGTAGCGGCTTGCAGCGGCAAAACTCGCAGCGGCGGATCCTGCAGTGCAACGGCGAATTGCACTGATTCTATTAGGCAAAATGGCGTAAGTATAATTTTGTATTTTTTAGTGATTTGAGGTGAGAGGACCGGATGACTGAAGTAGGCCGGCTAGCTTATGTCGTCGTTACCGGCAGGGGAGGAGTTGTCTTTGTTGGTGGGAGGTATAATGTTAAATGTGTCAGCTACCTAATAAAGTTATACATACAAAAATACCTACAATCGAGATTTAATTAATGTCAGGGTTGTACATTTATTAACCTGCAATGAGTCTGAACTTTACTTGGCCTTATTTACCGCCCCCGCCATTTGATACAGTTCCCGCCCTCAATATTTATTGTTAATTTTTTTAGCTGACGAACTGTAATTGTGCTTATAAAATGTACTGGGTTATTACTGTGGTATTATGTTGTTTGTGAGGGAGGTCGTGTTTAAAATGGACCAATAAAAACAAAAACACAGCTGTCCGCCTTTGACCAGACAACGTGGCACTATTCAAAATGGCGCACCAGCTTCCCTCCCTCGTGCTGGCTGTGTTGTGAAAATGGCGCGATCGCCAAGGGCACAGCCGCCATGAGGGAGGGGCATAAGGCGGGGCTTGGTGCACCGTGACCATATTAAGGAAACTTGTGACGTGTGGGCGGAGCGTTTTTGGCAGGCCTTGTGGTTGACGGGAAAGAAGAAAGACTGATTTAAATTGTCTTGGAGCAGAGTTTTCCTGTTGAAACATGAAACTGTTAAATGTTTGGAATTTACTTTGTGGGGAGGTGGTGTTTTTGTGTAGGTGGTAGGGAAGTATTTGAGTAATATTTGGCTTCTTTTCCTAATTCTATACTCATTCCATAAAAACGGGTCAGCATGAATTCAGTTTTGGACCAGTTTCAACAAAAAGTAGTGCTAATACATGATTGACTGGTTTTTATATATAGTTTAATTACAGTGCCTTGGGCGGTGTTGTGGTGACTGACTAAACGTGTTTGACCTGTATTGGGACATTTTCTTACGTGTTCACAAGAGAGCTTCATAATTACAGTGGGAACCACATAATGAGGTAGCTTGTATAAACCTGTTGTAGTTTTTTGTTTAAGTCATGTCTGAGATAGAGGTTTTACAAGAAGATTAAATGTTTACATGGTAACCTTTTTCTTTTTTTGTTTTCTGTTTTTGCCTTTTTTTTTTAGGTCCTTTGAGGCAACCACCCTCAGCTTTGCTGCCGTCGACAGCATACCAACTTTGCTCGACTCATCATCAGAACTCCTGTTCTCGTTGACTCTGTCACGACCCCTGACCAGCCACCATGTCTCTGACCTCACAGATGTGCATGGAGGACGTGGGGGCCCTGCTCTTGGGGCCCTCGACTCTGATGGCTGACCCCTTCGGGCCCCTTCTGGACGAAGATGAAGAGAGAGCTCTTTCTGAGGGGTCGTCTTCGCCCCTCTCCTTCTCTTCATACTCTGAATCTTACACCTCCTCCCCGTTCTCCCCCTTTTCGGCCCCTGCTCCTCTAGGGTGTAAAGTTGGGTCTGACCTGCTGCCGCTCCCCTGGCTGTCTGCTGGTGAGCAGATTGATGCTCATGTAAGAGCAGATCAGAAAGAAGGTAAGACTGGTTGAGCAACTTAAGCATGACACCTACATTTATGACCCATTCGTGTGAAGTGTGAAAACAGTGGTCACAAATTAAACAAGTGCATATATAAATTATATAAGTGAGAAATGGAAAAATCAGAATGCCAGAATTGCCATATGTTGTCACTAGCAGAGAATAACCCAAAAGCTTTTCTGTTGCAGGGGATGCGTTTTCTGGCATGGACTGGATGACAGAGAAGATCGACCTAAGTGACTTCGACCTGGATTCGCTCATCGGGTCCTGTGATTTAGATGAGCCCCCCAGCTCACCAGAAGAGCTGCTGGCATCCTTGGAGTCCCAAATGGATCTGGACCTGGCTCCCCTACCATTTCCCTCATCTTCACCCTCTGACCCAGAAGAGCTTGGCCTGCCTCCTCTTTCCCTTGACCTCCCACTTCCAGAGCAACCGGCAGACCCTGAGGTCCGTCCGGAGCCCATTCCCATTGAGATAAAATCAGAGCCATTGTCTCCTGCCTTCACCCTGGAACTGGGCAGTGAGGTGGACATCTCAGAGCTGGAGAAGGTGGTTTCCAAAACCAGTAGTGACCAACAGACCCCCAGCATTGTGCTGTCCCTCTCACCTGCTCACATTGTGGTTGTTCTTGCGCCCAAAGAAGAGGTGAGTGTCATGCCCAGTTCCTGTGCAGACCAGTCTGACAGTGGCATTGAATCAGTCTCTGGTTCTCCCCCTCACAACCCGAGTCCTGCACCATCCCCCAAGCCTGTTGGCACTTCCAGAACCAAGCCATACTCCAAGCCAGACCCAGAGGCAGGTGTCACAGTTGTTGGTAAAGTGAAGACAGTCACTGGGAAGTCTGTGGACAAGAAGCTGAAGAAGATGGAGCAGAATAAGACAGCAGCGACCCGCTACCGGCAGAAGAAGCGGGTAGAGCAGGAGTCCCTGAATGAAGAGTGTACTGAGTTGGAGAAGAGGAATCGTGAGCTGTCGGAAAAGGCTGACTCGATAAGTAGGGAGATCCAGTACCTAAAGGATCTTATTGAAGAGGTCCGTTCTGCCAAGAACCGCAAGAACAAGACCAAGGCTGACTCTCCCTGAGATGTAGGCCAAGATACTTTAATTAAAGATCAGCTCCATCAAAAAGTATAAAGTGTACTGAAAGTATCTTTAGTTTCTCACCCCCTCACAATTCACACACCCTCAATATTCACTGTATGTAGTTTTAACAGAATCAACTATTTTGTGTAATGTGAGCCATACAAAACTAAAATGGGCACATAGACGCACACAGAAACCTGAACAGTGGAAGGTTGTTGTCCTCCCCCACTTCTCTCATTTTTAAACCTGTCATATTTCACTTCTATTAACCAACGTCCAGAAAGGGGCCTGAAATGTTTAATGTATTGTTACACTGAATTCTGAGCTCTTGCTTGTAAATAGCTTCAGCCACACTTCACCTTTATTTAAAATTGTTTTGGTTTGCAGTTATAGTATACAATTGTCTTGTTCCATCTTTGCTGTTTTCTATTAAAGCTTTGTTGAAACTTAACAGTGGTGTGGTTGGGTTTTTTTTTTTTCTCTCCTCCCTTTTCCTTCAAATGAGGAAGATAAGATTCTTTAGAATGTGTCCATTCTAGTGTATTTTCCAGTCTAGTACAGACTGAAGTAATAATGAAAATAGGATCTAGTCTGTGAACAGATGTTTCCCCTCAGACTTTTTCTCAATCTACCTCTATATTTGACTGGGTGATTTCCCAAGCGTTGGAGGAGGGGTTTTAAAACGTCTGACGCTCTAACTGGTCTAGGTGTGGGGGCACAAGCTGCACTGCAGCTGTGTAAATACAGCCTCAGTAAAATACTTCGTTGCTGGTAAAGTACACTTTGTATGTAGTCTCAGGAGTGCCCCACTTAAGATTTGTCACCTGAATCCCAATGAGCCACAGTTACAATACATTTTATTCTACAGTTGGGGGGGGGGGGGTTATATTTGTTGGTGTTTCCCAGCTGTAATTTGTGGTGTTATTAGAGCTAAGAAAAGTCTTAAGGTAAATACTAAAATGAGAACCAAGTTAACAGCTATAATATCTATGCTTGATATGTTGGGACACATGCTTGAACGTACATTTTCACAATCACAGCAATATAGGAGGCAGTAACTTCGCCTTTAGGGCAGTTTATAATCCACACTAGTCCTTGTAAAGTGCCTTGCACTAACTGAAAACCTTCTGCAGCAGATGGTTTCTAGATTGGATCAAGCATGTGACCTTGTCTGACTGTACATAGTAATACAGTAGGCCAACAGTTCACCAGCACGCACACTGCTATATTTGCCACCACCAGTATAGTTTGCAAGCGCTATAGATAACATTGGTGTCATGTTTTTAATCTTAACACCACCAGTAGGTATGGCTGGAAGCCAGTGCATTTGAATTAGTATGCTATGTGAAACAGAGGACAGGGCTTAACACAAGAGGGCACCTAAAGAAATGTTTAAAAGGTCTTTGGCCTAAGTGCAGAAGATTAATTTAGTCTTTTAATCAGATCAGTCTGCTGAAGCTGGTAATTACCTCAGTGGCTGGAGGAAAGGCGATTCAAAGCTTGGAAAGGAGGAGACCCGTATGAAATTTGACAAGGCAGCAGCTGTGGTCTAGGTCTATTCCAGATGGAAATGGTCCTAAAGTGCAATTAGCTACCTACTAGAGTCTGTACCACTGCAGGAACAGTGGATTAGGTTTAGAAGTGGATTTGCAGTTTCAATACAGAGTCAGTTTTAACACTAAATTACATTAAAATAAACGCAGAAATGTATAGATATGCATGTGGAGGCTCGTATAGACTTAAACTGTGAAGAAATGCTTAGTCCTATACATTTAACCTATAAAAGTTTTTACTTATTGCCTATTGGTACAGATGAGGCTATATTTACACCAGTGTGTTGCTACAGCAACTCAGCAAACCCCAACGCATCATGTGATATGGTACAAACATGACGTCAGTAAGGTACTGGATTTAAATGAACCTTAATAAAAAAAAAAAAACAATATTTTGTAAAAAAAATTATGCATAAATTGTTATACAATCACATTCAGTACAATAGTAAATAAACACGCATTTCAAATAATAACAAATAATTCTAAACAATTTTGCATAATTTCATGACCATTGTTTGCAACTTATAAACAGGGTAATTCATTACAATTTAGAGCAATGTGTAAAAAAAAAATCTGTACCCTATATGTACTTTGTACTACAAAACTGATTATTAATTTAATGTACGTCCAGAGCTAAAATAAAAAATAAAATGTAATAATTCCTGTATTTTTTATATACCAGCCTTTTGTACTTCTATAGTTGCACTAAAGTTTTATACGGTTTCTGTTTTCAACTGGAACTGTACAATGGACCCCCCCTCCCCCCCCCCATCACTATTGCACTATTGTCTTGTGTCTCTTGTATGTCTATATCTGTGACCTTGTTGTATTGTACATTTAATGTCTCTCATCCTTTTATATTTATAATCTTTTTTGGCTGTACTTGTTGTAACTTTGGGAGGGACAGTAACGTAATTTCAATCCTCTGTATGTCCTGTACAGATGCAGTATTGATAATAAAAACACTTGCCTTTCCTGACTTTACTAGTGTAACCGAGCGGTGTTACTTTGAGGAATTATAGAGAAACACCCGAGACAATAGTGCAAACTAGTCCACTTTACTCCACTTACTCAGAACCCCTCAGAAGAGAAAAAAACTCCCGCGCTCGCAGGCGCTCTCTCTCTTTCTCAAAAAAAAAAAAAAAACGTTCCTCAAACTTAAGGCAACCCTCAGAGGACAAAAAACATTGGCAACTCCCCCTTTAGTTTTCCCCACAACATAATAAAGTCTTCTACATAATGTCTGCTACACTAGTTCAGTGTCACAGTCAGTGCAGCAGCTTTGGCGCCGGTGCGTCGTTTTGCTTGAGGGCTAGTGCTTTAATCTTACCGACTTGGCCACGCCCCTTCCCCTGCCAGCCTGTCCATAACCCTGTGTTCAGCTTGTGTTGAGTTTTTGGAAGTAAAACTAAATGGATCTGGGTCATTACCTTTGGCCCCCAAAGACTACATAGGAATAATATTTTTCTGCTTATTCACTTTTTATGCACACATCCAATGACAGAGTTGTCAATATAGCAAGAATTGACATTTGATGAAATAGAATTGTTTCAAATGTACATTTTCACTTTCTAAAAATATTTGTATGTAGATAAATTAAGAATATACTTTAACACTCTCCACCACATCCCAGAACCATCTCTGCACCATTTTTATCCAGACAGTCCCCCACAAAACACCAGGATTTCAAACTTACAGAGTTTTTATTATATTTCTCACAAGTCTAAAACTTACCATTGAATCATTAATCTACATTAATCAATTATTAATCCTAATGCAAAAAACTACTATAAATTAGTATGTTTTGATAGTTGTTTGCTTTCACCACATTATCTATTTTAGGGCCTATGAAACTCATGTTATGACAGTAAAGTAGTTCTGAAATTGAAGAACTGTGTGAAGAAATCCGGTGTGAAATAGACTAGGGTTGTAGTAAAACATAATCATGAGTATAAACTCTTAATTTATTTTATACAGTGCTTTTAGCCAATGCTTCCAACAGGCTTACAGTGTGATAGTGATAGGGGCCTTGCATTACCCAGGCAAAGAAATGGCAATTTCACTCCATTAACAAGCTCAAAATAGCTCCACACTTTATTGATACAATTCTGAGGGTCCTGACAGTTAAACAAAGCACTGATATAAATATTCTTATAGACTTATCAGCTGTATTTCGTACACATCAGTTGACTTATATTGACTTAATTTCTAAATGGCAGCACCAATGAACTACCTGAAAGTATTTTTTGTATAAACAGTGTTCTAAAAAAAATCCCTGTGGACTTTCAAAGTTCACAGTACCTCGTTTCAGGGCCTTCAGAATTATACCAATAAAGTGTAAAGCTACTACGAGCACGGGTAACATTACGCCCCTATCACTAACATTGTTAGCCTTTTGGGAGGATCAGCTAAAAGTGCTGTGTTTTTAAATGCGGGGGTTTATTAGAGGGCTATTTGACAAAAGTTTGTCCTTGTTATTTCACCACAACCCAAGTCCTTTTCACACTGGAATTTATTGTTAAGGGACTAAAGTGAAGAATTACATTAGTTCTATATGTGTAATAATGTGTTCATTCAAAGTATATGCTGTATTGTTACACAGCGTTTGTGTGAAATGTAAATAACTATGCTGCGACACAAAAGGTAAAATCTTTTAATATTGACCCACTTAGTTAAATATAAAAGTAAAAAAATATACAGTAAGATTATCTACTGACAGAGTGACAGTCGGGGAGGGGGCTCGTAGAGTCAGGGCTTGTCTGTGGATCAGTTCAGTTAGCAGTTAGCTCAGTTGTTAAACTGTGTGTCGGTTTAAAGCCAGATCTCAGTGTTAGGTGTAGATATCTGTGTATTAATCTCGTATTAAGTCTGTGTGAAACTGTGTGAGTCACCGCAGGCCGGCTCGACCTGAGGGATTAGTGAGGGAGGGACAGCAGCAGCAGCAGCAGCAGCAGACCGGCTCAAACCGGACTGAACCGGCTGAGTCTCTCCGGCGCAGCGGGGAGCAGAAGTCAATAGTTTACTAATAAAAAGGCGGAGAATCGCTAAAACCTTTAACCTAAATAATAAAACACATTTTGATTATTACTTAATATTTAAAGTTACAGAGTTTGATTTTTTTAATTATGTAGTTTCTAACAGACACACTGAGAGAAACACACTATTATTTAGCTACCTGTCCGTCTTGGACCGAGTCGCCTGACACGCGCTGATTTGTTTTAGGAGCCCTGGTGATCTTTATGTAAAACTGTGGAGCTCTTCTGTTCTATATTAATGAGCTCCCCGGTTCATTTCAGGCCACAGTGCTGTAGGTTTCCTGTTCTCCAGCGCTTCATGCTGAGGGTCTGATTCCCCCTGGTGGAGGAGAGGCTGAGGCACAGCGCTGCAGGTCTGACTCCAGCCCGCCGGTCTGTGCTCTTTCTCTCCTCTCGCTCTTTAGAAACACAAAAATCACAGAAGAACTGCAGAAGTTCCTCTTTAAAAAAAAGAGAAAGCTGATATATGGTTAATAACTACATTTTTAACTCTTTTGCTTCATGACAATCGTGTTTAACAGATCAGCAGTGTGGTGTTTTGTACTGGCCAGTGTTCTGCGGAGGTGAGTTTAGTCACTTAACTGAAGTTTTTATATAATTTTATCAACATTACTGGAACTGCAGTACAGAGGCAGAAGGAAAACAGGAAGTTTGCCAGCGAGTGATTATGTTTATTTCCACATATATTAGAGTGTGACAGTTCTTAAGTGATTTTGGTAACTTCTTCTATTTCCATTTTCGACAATTTAACTTTTTGAAATGATGCACATCTGGTTGTTGTTCTTTATACAGCTCTGGAAAAAGAGATCACTTAAAAAGACAAGTTTCTTTGATTTTACTAAATTGAAAACCTCTGGAATATAATTAAAAGGAAGATGGATGATCACAAACCAACAAACCAAGCTAAACAGCTTGACTTTTTGCAAAAGGAGTGGCATAAAGTTATCCAAAAGCAGTGTGTAAGACTGGTGGAGGAGAACATACCAAGATGCAAGAAAACTGTGATTAAAAAACAGGGTTATTCCACCAAATATTTATATTTATTAATATGATGATATTTATGAATATAAACTTGTTTTCTTTGCATTATTTGAGGTCTGGAAGCTCTGTATCTTTATGGTTATTTCAGCCATTTCTCATGTAAATGCTCTAAATGACAATATTTGTATTTGGAATTTGGGAGAAATGTTGTCTGTAGTTTATAGAATAAAACAACAATGTTTATTTTACTCAAACATATACATATAAATAGCAAAAGAAATCAGATAAACTGATTCAGAAACTGAACTGGTCTCTTAATTGTTTCCAGAGCTGTAATAAAAAGCAGAGATTTTAGTGCTTTAGCCTAGATTCACCTAAACATCCTGATTTTCTGGTGGTAAAAAAAAACCCAACACAGAGATATGACCAAAAAATACAACATATTTTATTCATTTAAAGAATCTACTACTTCAAATGTTAAAGTTTTTGTTTGTATAAATTAGGACTGTCACTAGTGATTATTTTGATATTTTTGATAATGTTTTTCGATTAAGAACTTATAAAACAAAAAAAAAGCTAAATTTGATTTAAAGTATTTTATGTAATAAACCAAACTGTCTTTGAACTAATACTGTAGTTGTATAAGGAGCACACAACTTAACATTATTAAAAAATAAAAAAGAAATATAATATATTTTTAATTATTGTTATTTTAAATGCAAATTTAGATTTACTACTTTATATGTTTGAAATAGCTGCATCATTTTGTAAAATGTAAAAAATCAAGTTCCTAACTTAAGTTCCAATTTGTCAAACTTATCTTTCACACAGAACATTAACCACAATGTCCTGCTCTGAAAGGCTTGTGATTTGGAAGGCTGGGGACCTGGAAGCATACCTTCATCCTTCTCCATGGACCCCAGGAGCCACTGTTGTAACATATAATGACAATAATTCACTTACGAATCCCAGCAGCCTCTTCCATCTGCCTGAAGACTCTTTCCTGAAGCTGATGTTGGGAGCGAGGACAGTGGGAGGCTTCCTGT
Source organism: Astyanax mexicanus (assembly GCF_023375975.1). NCBI lineage: Eukaryota > Metazoa > Chordata > Actinopteri > Characiformes > Acestrorhamphidae > Astyanax > Astyanax mexicanus. Next base: position 31,416,718 of record NC_064412.1, read on the forward strand.
GTGAGCGCCTCGCAGTGCGGCGCTGTGCCCTCGTCCACATGCCTCAGCACGAGGAGGTGTGTAGAGTATTCTGAAGTAATCTAAACCTAAAATTAACAAAATATTTTTACTACATTAAAGTAGTGAATTTCCCTGCAGTTTCCAGCATGTATCAACACAGGTTATGCTGGTTGATCTGTGATGTTCTTTTTCAGTAGGGTGGTAATTAAAAAGTAAAAAAAACGTCACCAAAAAATTCAGATTTTCTGGACTTAAATACACCAACATAGAGATATGACCAAAAAAAATACAACATATTTTATTCATTTCATGAATTTACTACTACAAGAAAATAAATATTTTAATTTAAAGTTTTAAAATTCAAGACTGCAACTTGCGATTATTTCAATATTTTTTATTAATCTGTAATAAAATCAGATAAAAAGGGGGAAAACAGTAAAATTAGATTACCAGCATTTTATTCAATAAATCAAACTCTCTCTGTGCTAATATTGTAATTGTATAAGAAACACAACTATATTAAAAGTATTAGTGTTTACATGAAGCATTAACCCGACCGTTACATTAATTTTATTATTATCATCATTATTTAATAACACAGCAACCGTGTATGTGATGTCAGTTTACACTTGGCTGTTATTCTTGAACACTTCCACGCAACTTCATAGTCAGAAAAGATCTTGAAAAATGCTGTAACTGACGGCACATTTAAGGAGGAGCAGAAAACGTACTAGAATTAGGATGAGCTTACTAAAAACTTAACGTGAATCGTTTTTTACCCATGGCTTCAACATGCATCCAGCTTAACGGTGCTTTACTACCATGGCATTGGCTTACCCCACATAAGACTCAACTAATCGATTATTAAATGTGTTGCCAATTATTTTAATAATAGATGGTAATCATTAATTTAATCGATTAGTTGTTGCAGACCTAGTATAACTATAAGTTTCATTTCATATAATTTGTTTTTGTTTTTGTGTAAAAAGTGCAGAATGTTTAATGAATGCATATAAACTGCAAACATAAACAATTATACAAACAATACCCTCTAAATTTCACATTAAATAGCTACACGGGTATGAAATGGACTGCTTTCATCACAGAATGCTGCTATTATTATGATATGGCTTCTTTTTATTGTTTTTAAAACTAGTGTATGATGCTATATGGCACACCCTTACCAACACATATCAGCATGAAACATCAATAAGAATGTGAAATTAAATAGCTTAACAGAATCTTAAACCTTATACTACTATTAAATTAAATAAAAAAAATCTAACTGTCTTTACCAGCATGAAGATCCCGCTGTAAAGCTGCTGGTGCTACCTCTCCATGGCCTGCAGGAGGAGTGGCATCCTCATCTTGCTCCTGAGGAGGACTTCCAGCCATATGATCCTGGATACATTACATCGAAGAGTGGCCCACGATGGACAGACCTCAGTTTAGAAGGTGTTAAAGACAAGATCCGGGCAAACCTACCTTCTCCAAACGCCCCTCTCAACTACACTTTCCTTGGAGACCCATCTCACCCGGGGTTGTTTTCACGAATTGTCCGAGGTGTGGAGCAACAGTGGCGGGTTTGGGAGAATGAGGAGCACATTGCATTTCTCACACCGTTTCCCAACACACCAGGTCTTACTGTACTCATTCCCCGCAAACCCCTGACCAGTGACATCCTCCGGCTGGAGGAGGGGGATTATAAGGATCTGGTGCTGGCGACTCGAGAGGTGGCCCGGCTGTTGGAGCAGGGGTTGAGTGCATGGGGGGTGGGGCTTATATTTGAGGGATATGAGATTGACTATGCTCATGCTAAACTGATCCCTTTGGTGCAACCACCTGGCAACCTAACCCACAATCAATCATGCCCAGTTCCTGAGTTTTATGACAAATACCCTGGGTTTGTGACATCAGCCAGTGGACCTCCAGCCAGTGCTGAAAGCTTGAGGAATATCCATGCCAAAATTACCCAGGTGTCCTAGAACTGAGTGAAACTTTTTTAGTTTTTTTAGTACCAAAGTGAATATATATGAAAATAAACTCAAATTAGAACAGTTCCAAAGTACTTTATTTTAAATTAAACCACAGCTAGTTCCAACCCTACAATGTGATTGGCTGAGAGATGTTCTATAAGTGCCATTATCAGCCGGTAATGCACTGTAACCAAAGCTCTAGGTTAAAGGTAACCTAGCAACTATGCAGCACTTACAAGCCAAACAGAGCAGCAACAGAACTATATTAACTCACAAAGTGTTTATAGCCTAACAAATCGTATTTTCTATTTTAAAGCAACTGACACTAAATAGGTGCAATTTAATAAAACCGGACTTCTGAAGAAATGTTTGTAATGCATAATCAAATCATATATATTTTTTCAGAAGTAAATAAAATTTGTCAGATAGCAGAAAGAAATATTTTTGCAATTTCAAAAGTGTTAAAGTATATCAAAGTGTTGTGATTTGTTACACCTTATTTTACATTTTATTTGATGTTACTTACATGTTTTACATTCCTATCTTTTTAAATACTAAGCTGTCTAATAACACTTAATTATGCAACGCTTTAATGATAGATAGTATTTCTTCAATTATTTTGGGACAATTCACAACTGTACCAGTAGGATTTTGTAATGCACCCTAGTGAGTTTACGTTCACTTGACTGAAGGGTAAATGTGCTGCTTGCATAAATGAAAAACAATCAATATGAATGTAAATATTATTTTAATTTCAGTGCTTTTATTTGGATTGCTCTGTATTGTAACTGTATATCATTATATAACAACTGTAAGTTTTAGGAATTTGCTGAAACAATCAATAAATGAGAAATGTACTGTATCCAGCGACTTGTACTTATTTTTGAGTGAATGTAAATGAATAAAATAGTCATTATAGACCGTACATTCACATTCACATTGCCACTTTGTTCTTCCCTGAGTAAAATAAACTGTATTATTTGTACACAGCAGTACATCAGAATTTAGTCTCCACTTATAACCCACCTGTGGCAGTGAACACACCTGCAACTTGAGGCTAGATTATGTAGGGAATGATTTAAACGCACCTTAGCCTTGAATATCAAGGAAGGAGAAAGGTCTGTTTATTCCCCTGTTCTTCCCAGACTGCACTTGTGATGTAACACGTTTTTTTTTTTTACACATCTTTGTTGACATACGCCTTCCCCCAGCTGTAACGTTTCTAACATTGTATGGTCATAAGAGTATCTAATTGTTTTTTCGCTGCTAATTAGGCAGGTAGTCGCCTATTTACACAATTACAAGCTTGCCCCATCTGTGTTGCCTTTCTGAACGCATCTTGACCAGCTTCTAATTAATCCCCAGACGTTTTAATTAACATCCTAAAAGAGTGTAATTAATGTGTCTGAAAGAAGCAGAGAGAAGTGAGCAAAAAGATGAGGTTGAAGAAGATCACAGAAGAGGGAGGACAGTGTGTAGTGAGGCAGTGTGTGTGGAGTTCAGCACGACAACCAAGGTGAGTATTTCAAAGATACACTCTTAATCTTATGGTAACACTTATTATGCAATTATAGCAAATCGGATCATTAATGTATGGATAACGTGAATGAATTAAAAACAACAAATGTGCGAGAGTGTCCACATAGTTTATAGCGATTAATTCATGTTTTCTTTTTAAACTAATATATGAGCAATCCTTTTCTTTATAGAGTCTCATGCTATTTTTAAATCATTTTATTTCTTTAAATATTCATTAATACATTGTCTTATATTAGATTTTTTTTCTTTTATATATCGTGATTTAATGTTCTGCTCTATACATACCATCATTTATCAAAATTAAGATTTGAGTGCATTTCTCTGTTAACTTGCTTTGTTGCTCCAATGCAAAACTTGAGAAGCAAACCTCAGACACTGAACATGTTTTGGCTGATTGTCTTTAGGCAAAATTTGGTGTAATAGGAAAAAATGTAGCCATATTTATTCTGAAGGACTACAGGGCAACATGGATTAAATATCACAATAATATGGATTCCTGTCTTTTTTTTTCTTAGTAAATATTATGTGAACAAATCTTAAGAATATCTTTGTTGAAGCAGAAAATATGAATTGTCCCTGATGACTAAAGCCCATCAAGAGCTGAAATGAACTTTAGGACTAATAGAGAAAAAAAATGATTGAGAAGCACGTTTTTTGTTAAAAAAAAAAAAGGATCACATGCTTTAAGACTAGCACATGTCCTCTCCCACACATGATGTCAGCCACCACGTCTTTCCAACTGCCGCTGATATTGCATCACTGGGTAGCCAATGCACTTGGAAGAAAGCACCAGTTCCCCAGCTAACAGATGCCTATAGGAGTGATGTGGGGAAAGAGTGCCATTTACCCACCCCCTTGTGCTCTCTCTCGGACTCCGGCTGCTGATGGCATGCAGCTTTATTTACAATTGGAATGGGCAATCGTTGAATCACATAAACAGTCAGTGGCTTAGTTCACTGGACCACTCAGAACCCCTAAACCTATGCTTTTCTTATGAGAGCTACTATACGAATGCTAATCTAAGACCAGCATTCTAGCTAGGAAGCATTCGGCTATTGAGCTATTATTAATGTTGAAATCATGTACATGGATGCTATTTAATCCAGGCTTTATTAGACATATAGAACCATCTAAACATATTCACCATCTATTGCCTTATTACAGTGTTAATTATTCCTGCGATTTGATCTTTGGAAATTCACTGCATCTAATGCTAAATTGTAAATTGTAAAATGAATAATGCCAGGACAATTAAGGTGGAATGCAATAAATTAAAGGTTAGCTCAGGTTCTCTTTGGGTGCTACTGGGTGTAGAGTATGTGCTCACTTGTATATGTATGTTTTCACTGCTAATGATGGGTTAAAAGCTAAATTTAGAGGCTACATTCTGTTGAAGACAGTGCAAAGGCTGTACAGTCATATTATCAGCATAAGCAAAAACAATAAGTTTCAAACAAATTTAGTTTACTTAACTATGTTACAATAAAGACTAAAATCAAAACCGAATGTTAATGTAGGAATAAATAATAAAGGATATTAAAGATGTTTCCTAAAAAAAATAAAATAAAATAGAGGGCTCCCAAAATAGACCGGTTGTAAACTAGTTGCTGATTAACTGACTTTTAAAAAGGTCTCCATTGATGTTTACAACATACTCAACAGATGCAGATGATCTTTATCAACTGAGCACTGTGTATATAATCATTATAATTAAGAAAATTGTTCTGAATTGACTCATGTTTTGCTTTCATCCGTTAACATTATTGGTTTTGGTTGCAGGCCCTTTCAGACATGGGCAGAGGGCCAGTTTCTCCATCTTGCTCATGTAGAGCAGCGGCTCGATGGTGCAGCTCAGGTCCATGATGGAGAAGACAGAGAGGCTGATCTTACATCTAAAGTCCACGAACGAAAAGGTGGAGGCAAAGGGGATCAGAGCCACGGGCGGCAGGTAGTTGACCACGATGATGGCCAGGACGATGGTGACCATCTTGAAGGCCTTCTTTTTCACAGGGTTCATGACCTCTTTGCCTGCCACGCTTTTGCGCAGCACCCAGATGATGGACAGGTTGCAGAAGACCATGAGGAAGAAGGCAAATAGGATGAGGCCGCCGAACACCTCAGATACGCTCAGCACTCCAATAAGGCACTTGGCCAGCGCGTAGGCCAGAACCAGGCCCCAGACCACCACTGAGATGCCTGTTCGGATGCGGTTGTCACGGATGCCAGTGAACACGATGGGGTGGACCACAGCGATGTACCTGTTATGGATGAAGATGATGAGAACTATAAGTAATGCTAGACTGTTACGCCAGGTTCACACTACACAACTTTTTGAGGCGTCAGTCATTGTGCTGTTCACAGTACACGACTGGTTGTACTGTAATTGCGAGTCTTCAGTTGTTGAGACTTTCACACTGCACAACTGATCAGCGACACGGGGTCACAAATTACACAATTTCTCCTTGTGGGGAATCGGCGACTCACCTCTCAGCTCTCCAGAGACACATTTCATCATGAAAAAACACATGAACTAAACACCCGAGAACTAGTGATACCCTGCCAGAGACTCTCTAGAGGAGAATATACACTTTAAAGTGAGTCCAAAATGAATGAGTTCATATGTAGCAACTGAGCAAAATCAGAGTTTATAAATGTCTGATCAGTTTTATACTAAAATGTGTACTTGTGTCCTCAACACGGAGCTATATTAAATGTTTCAGTATGTCAGACATAATTTTTATCGTTTTTGAACTCCAGTTATAAGCCTTTTAAACATAGCCTTTTAGCTTTCAACTCTATTCAACCCATACATAGAGGACTCACTCACTGGCTCCCTCTAGAGTTTAAAAGTCATTTACTGATATAACAGGGGGAACAGAAAGAAGTAAGACTCTCCATAAACGGCTCTGGTGTGTTTTGGACCCGTGGTTCTCTCTTTCTGTCATCCCATTGGCTGTATGTAGCCGCTGCTCCTGACTCCCTGTCGCCAACTGGGCCAGATATTAAACATGTTGAATATTTGCCGGGCGTCTACGACTTGTGGAGATCAGTCGGCGACAGATCAGCGAGCGTCTTTTAGTAGTTCACACTACGTGACTGAGCGAGCACCGAGTGATCCCCGATTTAACTCCGAGCAGAGTTTTTGTTGGCGACTGAAAAACTGGCCCAAAATCGTGTAGTTTGAACCAGGCATTATGAGGAGAGCTCTGGGTATGTTTTACTGAAAACTGAAAAAAATAAATAAATAACACCACTTCTTTTTGAATGTTATTTGTTATTTGTAATTGCTCTAATTTTAGTGTTTTACTGAGTAAATAAACATTTAGTTCCCAAATAAGAAGATTTTTGAATAATTTAATAATTTTTGCACAGTATGTGCTGAATACTATGCTATATACTGTTTTTGGTTTAATAAGTTAAATTAAAAAAATCTATTCAAATGCTCAAATAAAGGTAAATGAAAAGCATATTAACTATGCAACTTTTCTCTTGAATAGAAAAAAATCAATGAATGCTTTCTATTAAATCTCCAGTACCTGTCCAAGCAGATGCAGGTGAGGAAAAGCGGTGTCATGTCTTTGACTCCGTAAGAAAAGCGTTGGAAGTACCAGGTCGAGTCGTCATTCAGCCAGAGCCGGTTGAGCATGTCCACAGGAGTCATGAGACAGAAGAAGGCATCGAGCAAAGCCAGGTTAAAGATGAATATGTCAGACGTAGAGCCCTCGTTTTTATGCTTGACGATATGCCACATCACCAGCGTGTTGGTGGGAAAGCCCACAAACAGGTTCAGAACTTTCACCCCATAGTAGAAGACGAAGGCGTAAGGAGCCACCGAGCATGCTTCAAATTGATACCATGGAGGTGGATGCCATCCTGAGTTTGTTATGTTGGAAAGGGCTTCAGATATGTTGCTCATTTCACTGAAATAGTGGAGCCCTAAAAAAATAAAACATATTTTTAGGGATATTGATCCTGGAGAGATGAAGCAATAATGCAAAATGCAAATCTACACTGAACAGAAATAGATTGTATTGGTTTTAGCAGCCCCTTTAAAATCAAAGGGCTAAATATATATATATATATATATATATATATATATATATATATATATATATATATATATATATATATATATATATATAATATATTAAATACATGAAATATATTTCATATATATTAAATGTAATTAATGGATATTTCATATATTTAATGGATATTTAATATAGTGGTGTAATGTGATTAAAATAAGGCATCACATTAATCACAACAATACTCTGTGATTATTTGCACATTTTCTTCTACTAAAGACTTACGCTTTTACATTTGTAGGGATTTAAATTAGTGCTGTAATTGCTAATGTGTTAAAGTCATTTTAACACATTTACAATTTTACCCATTTTGGCCCTCATTTTTTTTACAGAGCCTGGTGATATATTAGTGCTCTGTAGTGCTTTTAGCAGTTTTTAGCATGTTTTGCTGTGTACACATCGCTACTGTTTAGAAGTTCAGAAGGTAGGTTACTTTATATTTATATTGAAATAAATAATTGAATAATTTGAATTGAATATTGAATAAATATGGATATCCCCAACACACACACACAATCATGCATTGCTGCTTCTGAGCAGTTTGTCATTTTTCCTTTTCTGCCTGTTTAATGCACTCATTAAACAATCTGTATTTAAAGTTATAAATATAAAATACCAGTCAAAAGTTTGGATTCACCTCTTCTTATTCAATAAGTTTTCTTTCTTTTTACGATTTAAATTTAATTAATACATTTAATATTGAAGACATTAAACTAAACAGAAACTCAGATAAAAGAGTTGAACAAACTAAAAATAGAATATGTTTTATACTTTAGATTCTTCTAAGTACCACATTAGGCTTTGAGGACAGATCTGCACACTCTTGGTACTTGTATCTTAGTGTCTTTATCGGGTAGATTCACCTGGAATAGTTTTCTCAGTGTCTTAAAGGAGTTCCTGGAGGTGCTAAACAATAGTTTCTGCTTTTTCTTCAGCCTGTGAAGCTCCAGCTCATTCCAAATCTTCTCAAATCACCATATTAGTTGGGTTTTGGTCAGGGGATTGCGGAGGCCAAACACTTTTTTGTTTATTAAATAATTACATATGTGTCCCTTCATTGTTTTGTATTTAATATTAATCTAGAATGTAGATTAAATAAAAGAATATGGAAAAACATTGAATGAGAAGGTGTGTCCAACTTTTTGACTGGTACTGTGCAATTAAACAAACAAATCTGAATATAAATAAAATCCCATTGTGATGATTTTACTTTTTTTTTTTGCATCTAAATGCTGTGATTAATCACAGCAAATGAATAGTAACTAGATTAATTGGTTATTTTTTGTTTTAATTGGACAACCCTAATTTAAACACAAATAAAATAATGGATGTGAAATTGGGAAAAATAAATTATATTTACATTAGTGGGGTCAATCACTTAAAAAAAAATTGTTTAAATCACAACAATATTCTGTGATTAATAATTATTTGTCTACTTTTTGAACTCAACAGTAGCAAGTTTTTACTGCTAAATAAAATCGCTAATGCATCATCAGGCCACACTTAATGTAAAGTAAAATGAATCATTTACAAAAAAGAAAAAAACATTAACATGTTAAAGTTCCTAGCTTAATTAATACAAACAATAATTTATTACAAAATAAAAAGACTAATATCTAATATGTAAAATTACTGTTGACTAGTTACTATTACTAGAATTTTGCCATCAGTCTTTGAAAATCACAATTAATTATTATATGAATATCCTGGGGTTTTAAACCATAATCAACTGAATTTTCTAAATTGTAAAACTGGAGCTACCATTAAATATTTATCCTTTATAATTAATAAAACCTAATAAGCATTAAGTGCAATACTCACCCAACCACCCAAAAAATGATCTTGCCACAGAACCCTGAGTCACCAAGTTCTGCTTATTCCAGTATTAACTGATTCCACCAGAAGCTTTTCTACTCCCCGTCCAAACTTAGACCCCTAAACTTCTTCAGTGTAGCTTCCACTTGTTTTAGGCACCCATATATAAGCAGATCCCATTGGGAGATCAGGCCCAATCAGTGTAGTCCCTTTTCACGCTACAGTATGGTGGCCAGTGTTGGTACTGTGGTCTGATTGGTCACTGTCGGAGCGAGGAGGATGTGCTAACAGTGTTAAATTGGAAGATGTTTAGATGTAGATGCACCATAATAAGAGAGGGGATGGGTACAGTTTGATATCAGTGACGCAGTTGCTGTAAGACTACAGGACTTTGAGTAAACAGGTGATGCAAGGCTGAAATGAGTAAATCTTATGTAAGACCTTACAGTAGCTGTTTCTGGTAGACATCTGAGGATCAGCCAGCTCAACAGTGACTTATATATAAATCAGTGGCTGAGATGTAAATGGAGTCACTGAGGATGGATGAATTTCTTTTTAGAGAAACTTTTGGACTAATGATTTGTTACTGTGGTGGTGACTGAAACCAGGAGTCACTAGTGTCACACAGCAATTTGTACTATACAAAACCACCAGTGATCCTACTCTTGTATTCTGAGGTTTGTATTTAATGTAAATTGTGGTAAAATGGCAAAAAATGAGAAAGAAAGAAAAAATGTAGGGGGGATTATTTGCTTCACAACTCCCAGCGTTTGTCCCGCCATATGAATTGTCTGGAATAATATGTTTCAGGCCAAAACTTTACTTTAAACCGGTAAAATCATAAAACAATGTCTCAGCCATTGCATTCATAACCATTTTTCTGAAGTACCTTTTAGAAGCATTAGACATCTGTTTCTGTTTAGTGCTTGAAGTGGGCCGGGACTTTTCCTGTGGAATGCATCCATTTTTGGGGGGATTTTATGGAAACAAACACGCCCATTTAGGTTCTTGTCACTACTTCTTGCCGCACAAACAGTGAGAGAGTCAAACTTCTCAGCACAACCAACAGAATCTCTCTTACAGCTGAAGGTGGGAAAAACAGAAAGTCAAACTTAGATGCAGAACCAATAAGAATCTGCAGAATCTCTATTTCAGCTGGTTTTGGAACAACAGAAAGTCAAACTTAAAGGTAGAACCAATCGGAATTTCAGTTGGGGGTGGGACAAAGGAGGTCAAACTTTAATACAGTACTAGTCAGAATTTCTATTTCGGCTGGGGGTGGGCCAACAGAAAGTCCAAAATTGAAGAAAGGACCTATCAGAATATCTATTTCATCTAAGGGTGGGGCAACAAAGAGTCAAACATAAAGGGAGTACCAATCAGAATTTTTATTTCAGCTGAAGGTGGAACAACAGAAAGCCCAAATTAAAGGAAGAACCAATCAGAATCGCTATTTCAATATATATATTGGGTGCTCGGGGCACAGAGAGTCAAACATAAAGGCAGAACCAGTCAGAATTTCCATTTCAGCTAAGGATTTGGCAACAGAGAGTCAAACTTAGAGGAAGGACCAATTGGAATCACTATTTCTGGTAAAAATTAGAATCTTAATTTCGGGAAAAGGCAGACTTTGTAATTCAGTGCTCCAGATAATTCATCTGACAAACAGTTTTCAAAATATTATTCATTCAATTGTTAACAGCTGTTTCACACTGTGTATTTATTTGTTAAAACATCAGGTTACTTTATTCTTATAGCTAGCAAAATTATAGCATTGTGTTTTATCTGCAAGGCTGCAAGTCGTATACCAGTATGATCTGGGGAATTTGCATGTGATAAATCAGTCAGATTATGTTATTAATCATGCTTGTGTTTTGTTTATTCTTTTTCTAAGCAATACTTACCCAGTGGCCAGAACTTCCCCTATCCACAAGATGATACCAGTGCTGGGAGGGTGAAGGGTAGCATGTGCTGCTTTTAAGCCACTTCATCTTTCAATCTGCTGCTAATGCAGGGTTTTTTAATCCTGGAGCAAGGTTCCACAGGACATCTTCATAGGTCTTGTGGAGTCCATGCCTCGATGGATCAGAGCTGTTTTTGGCTGCACACAATGTAAGGCAGGTGGTTTTAGTGTTTTGGCTGGTTGGTGTAAAGAAAAAAGTATTTTCCGCCATATACTGCAATAAGGGCTCACAGAGGATGCTCATCTGTGCCCTTTCCAAAGTCAGAATAAGAAATGGGACACCCTACAGCCTGCTGGTCCTCGAGGGCAGAGCAAAGGAGGACAGAAGGACCGCAATCTATTTAAGTGGAAGGTGGGACAACAGAAAGTCAAGATCTGAGGCAAAACCAATCAGAATCTGTATTTCAGCTGGGGGTGGAACAACAGAAAATCAAACTCATAGGCATTAAAAGTGTTTTTCCATTATTTTTTTTTTACTTAATGAAAAAAACAAAAACAAAGGGTGCACTGAAGTTGATTTGATGAATAATTATGATGATAAAACAAAGTTTTGTGGTCCAGCAGACTGATGGACTTGTATAGGTTTGAATCCTGGATCATGCTGTTTGCCACCAGCAGCCAGAATCAGAGAGAGCATTACATTGTCCTTGCTCTCTCTGGGTGGGTAGATGGCGTGCTCTCTCCCCCATCACATCTATTCTGATGCTGGTCAGCACAGGCATCTGTTAGTTAATGTATCAGAGCTGGGTTGCTGCGCTTTCCTCTGAGTGTGCTGGTTACCCAGTGATGATGCATTCTTAACAGTTAGAAAAAAGGTTGGGCTGATTTCACCTGTATCAGAGAAGGCATGTGCTAGTGTTGGGGTCATTACTAGGTATAGGATGAGCAATTGGGTCTTTTTTGAGCAATTTGGGCCTTCCAAATTGGGGAGAAAATGGGATAAAATAAAAAAATAAATACAACTAAATTTTGAATTGAGTTGTGATACCACTCTAAACATAGCAATCCACCCTGCAGTAAATTCAGTTTTCCATGTGATCTGGCACCATGATCATTAATGTAAGCATTGAAGCTGAACGGCTGATTCTGGGTTGCTTTACGGGCTCAGGATAAATGAATAATTAAACAAGTAAGAACGCTGATCTAGGGTCAGCTGTACTGAGCACCCTATCATGTTCACAAGGTCGCAGAAGGTCAGACCGATCCGATATCTCCTTTGATAGGTTTGACATGACTCAAAGTTTCCCCAGTAGATAAAGGAGGTACTTATAGGTTGAGACTTTGACTGTGGTTTAATTTTTCAGTTAAAGCCCTAACTTGTACATGTATTAATATGTTCATAATACTACCATTCACTTGTCTATACTTTATAATAAAATAGATTAACATGTTGTTAATTGTGGTATGGAGTTTAGGGGGTGGGGGTATAAGAGCTCCCAGCATACATTTTTTTATATTTACATTATTTGCTTTTTCTGCAGAAGACTGTCAAACTTTCTTTGTCAAAGAAACTTCTCCATATTAGTTTAGCAAATTGCTTATTTACTTACCTGCCTTTTTATTTTTGTGTTTCTAATATATATATATTTTTTAAACATGATTGATCTTTAGATTTTTTTCCTCATACTTTTATTATTTAAAGTGATGTTACTGGCCCACTACAGATCTCCAGCTGAGCTGGAGCAGGCAGTGTTTTAAGGCCCACTTGTGTGCTAATGGACATTTAATCTAATAGGTGTTGTTTTTTTATAATTCAGTTCTGTTAAAAAAAAACATTAAAATATCAAACCTGTGGCTTTACCACTATTTCTTTTGCCAAAATAGTGACCATATTTACGTCCCTCTAAGGTGTTTAAACTAAGCCACAATTTATACATTTTAAATCACTGTGGATTAATTTGCATGGCCTAAGACAACAACAAAATTGTCCAAATTAAGTGCTTTTCGTATATAGAAGTAATGATGAAATTCTATATATTTTTAAAGCAGTAATGTTCTTATGCAAGAAGTATAAATATTAGAATGAATTTTTGTTATTTTCCTCATTCTAGGTAAACTTGTCCCCATATTACACTAAAAACCTCCACTGCATTATGGCCATTTATCTCTTTGATTGCTATTCAAATACGTTTGGCTGAGGTTAGACTCTGGTGTGATGCTGGTGCTTCATTTACTCAATCAGAAAGATTTTTCTGCTCCGGGTAAGTAGTAATCCTTTCTTTACAAAATATTTAAAAATAAAGAATTTAAAGATTACACTTGTACATTGATTATTTGTTAAATTGATTATTTTTAGCCTTACATTTAAAAAATATACTATCTGTGGCTATTTAAAAGCAAACTTTGTGCCCTTGTGGTGTCATGCAATTTATAACTGTGTATAACTATAAAATCAGAGACTAGAGACAAACTGCACCGTGACTGAAATGACTTAAAAATATGTGGCTTTTCCTGATAAAATAATTTACATTGTGCAAAAATAATCATTTTAAAAATTAACAAGAATTTAAAGGTTACTTTGTAAAATAATGTGTAATGACACTGATTATGATCATTTTGTTAGCTTTAACATTTGAAAAAAGAAAATTCAAGTGCTATCATACAATTTATATTTGTGCCCAACTATAAAATAACAACACTTTTGCTATACATCATTTTTATATTATCCAATTTGTATATAACCCAACTGAGATAATCAAATATATCATGCTTAAAGTTAAAATCAGCTTGTTAAATACGAGGCTCTCAACTCCATAAATGGTTCCAGGTAGCTCCTTAGGGAATGGAAGCTAATTTAAATGGAAATGTGTGGTTTTTCCTGAGAATGAATCATTTACATGATAAAACAAATCAGTAAAACATCTGTTTATGAGTGATTGTTGATGGATGAAAAACAAATAAATTAGAGATTACAATCCAGTAAAGGACTAAGCCAAACTTGTTCTTCCAAAACTTATGAAAATACTTTTGGAAGTTGCTTAATTTTTATAATTTATCAAACAGAAGAACTGATGGTGTTCATATACTGATTGGGTTAATACTGTACAGTCACAGACATATATTTAGATCTTCCAGAAGGTTTAGAGTAATGTTACAGAGTTACAACTGTAAAGGGTGAAATACTCCCCTAACAACTCTTCAAGCACCTGATATAGCTATAGCAGTGGAGCGCTAAAGTTCAGTAACCTAAACTGCTGTTTAGCTAGTTAACTTCAGAGCATTGTGTGTTTTCAGAAAGAAGGCATGCGGTGTAGCAATGAATTAGTTTTGTCCATTCCTTAATTTCTCTAAAATGAGCTGAAAGTAACTTTTGGTTTCTTTTATTTTTCCGTACCACCTTAAATGCTGCAGCCTCTGGCGCCTGTGGCACCATTTAAGGTAGATTAGTTTTTATGTTTGTTATTAATAAAATTGCCATAAAACATTAAAACTACACATTACGCTATGGTAATATGTTGGTTATCCCATCTTTAATAAGGAAAATACGCACATATGTAGGTTTCTTTGGTCTCTTGTGCCTCTGCCATCTTGCCAGTGATTCTCATAGTTTAATCTCAGTTTAAAGGGTCATGTAGCCCTAACACTTCCCCTCCTCCCTCCAGCCTGACAAAAAAACATGACACCTTACCTTTAGGTGTGCATGTGCAAAACACAGGGTTAGGGATATATACTTTTGGCCGGCTCATTTTCAAGACACAGGAAATGACTACCTGCAACTACTCCTGACAGTAATACTTGCAGAGGTAACTTATAAATATAATTCACTTTAATGCCAATTTATTACTCCATCTTCTTATCCACTTTTATACATGTTTAGTCCAGTTATCTAGTACTTGGAATCATGGGTGCAAGGCAGAAACACCCTTGGACAGGTCAAAGATGTCTTTTCTGAAGTTTTTAGGGGTATTAGTAACACATTGAATGCTTGGTTCATTTTTAGGACCACAGTAAACACTTCAGAAATAAAAGCAGGCCATGCTATACAAAGCCTTGTTGTGTAACCCTATAGACATGTTTGATAAACATATGCTCCATTTCTGTTTTATTTACAGCTTGACTTTCACCAATTGAAGTTACTTCTGAAAAATGGATCCCATAAGCAACCTCACAACCTACTCTTCAGTACACTTGGCACTGTTCAGAATATTCTTTCCCATTACAGTCGTCGTTCCCACTGTAGGAGTCCCCGCCAACATCTACATCCTATGGATTCTTCTCCGGAAGCAGGGCATATGCTCCAATTCAGACATCTTCACTGTAAACTTGGCCTTTCTGGATGCTCTGTGCTGCCTTCTGCAGCCCATGGAAATTGCCCATGCCATTACCGCGCAGCCAGAGCGTCCAGGGTTCTACTCTGTGCTTTTAAACCTGTTTGCAGGACCCTTGTTCCAGATGTGCACATGTGTGGACTGCTACATCGGAGTCATCCATCCCATCATGTTCCTCAGATTCAAGATGCCCAGATTTCGCTTGCTTCCATGTGCAGCTGTCTGGGCTGCAACAGTCTCTCTGTCCGTATCCAGCCTGTTCACAGACAATAGTCCCAAAAACCTAGAGTCCATGGCGGGATTTCTGATCGGAGAGCTAGGCATCATGGTGTTCTGCAACATTAAAATCCTCTGGGCTTTGAAACAACACAGGCCAGGTTGCCAGCAGCTCCATCCAGCCAAGGTCAGGGCCTTCCGAACTGTGCTGACCTTGCTGATCATGGTCTTGGTCCACTACGTCACACCTGTAGCAAACTTCCTGGTGATCTCCTACAACAACATGGATAAATTGTCCCTTTTCCCCGTCATAGCGTTCATGCTATCATGCATTAGCAGCTGTAACCATCCTTTCTTTTACCTGGTCAGGACCGGGAATTTACCCCGCTTTTTCTACCGAAAGATGCAGGCCAAAGTGAGGGAGCCCACAGCAGACAGGTCTCTGGCAACAGTTCAGCCGTGAAAGAGGAGGACTAAAAATTTACTTTTCTGTTTTAAATCATATTTGAGGGAAAATCCCACATTGAGTGAATTTCAGTGCACTCAAAAATACTTTTAAAATCAGATTACTAATTATGACTAACTAAGCAGTCATGTAAACAGTACACTCGGTTTTCTCAGTCTGCGCATGTGTGAAAACAGACCCGAAAACCAGAAATACTTGCGCAGTGGTTAACAAAGCTGTGGTTCAGAGTGACACTGAAACTGAAGGATTTAAATAATCTTTGTCTTCTAGCTGATAAAGTAGGTGTTTATACTGTGGCACAATGTGGCATAAAAAAAATAAACATTACATTACATTACATTTGGCAGACGCTTTTATCCAAAGCGACTTACAATAATAATATGCATTTAGCAATAGAGGGTATAGAAGTTCAAGACAAAATACATTTTTGTACAGGTTCTACTGGATTCCAAAGGGGAACAGTGAGATAGAGGAGGAAAGGATGGGAAGAAGGAATGGAGTTAGAAGTTGTTAGTTTGTTAGGGGCGTTAGGAGAGTTTGTGCTCTTTGAAGAGCTCTGTCTTTATGAGTTTCTTACAGGTAGTGAGGGAACCTCCTGTTCTGGTAGTAGTAGGTAGTTTGTTCAACCATTGGGGAACTCTGTATGAGAACAGTCTGGATTGCTTTGTGCGAATGTTTGGCAAATCGAGGTGACGTTCACTGGAGGAGCACAGAAACCAGGAGGTAAAGTAAGCCTTCAGGAGTGAGTGCAGGTAAGAAGGAGCCTACCTGTTCTGTCATAATCTTTTAGGCAATCGTAAGAGCTTTAAATTTAATACGAGCGGGAACTGGTAGCCAATAGAGCTCAATGAGTAGTGGAGTGACGTGCCCATTTTGGCTGGTTGAAGACCGGGAGCGCTGCTGCGTTCTGGACCAGCTGAAATGGTTTTATAAAACAGGCCGGGAGGCCCGTTAATATGGCATTGCACTAGTCGAGGCATGAGATGACCACTGCTTGTACCAAGAGTTGGGTGTCCTGTTGTGTTAGAAATGGTCAGATTTTCTGATGTTATACTGCACAAAGCCGCAGGATCGAGCAACTGAGGACACTTGGTTTGTAAAGAATAGTTGGTCATCATCGATAACACCCGGGTTCCTAGCAACCTTTGTCGGGGAGAGTGAGAGCTAATCAATGGTTATGGAGAAGTTGTTTTGAATGCATTGTTTTGCAGGTATAACCAAAAGTTCAGTATTGGAAAGGTTTAGCTGGAGGCGATGCTCTTTTATTCATATATCTAAGAGGCACTGTGATATCCGTGCAGAGATCGAAGGGTCATCAGGCGGGAAGTATGCATAAAGTATGGGTTTACGCCATATCTTATTCTGTAAGTACGTACGTCTTATTCTGTCACAAATCTGTGTAAAATCTGACTATTGCCTGACTTGTGAACTGAACTTTTGCCATTATCTCATTACCTAAGTTTATGTAAATGCTTTAATCAGATTACTGACAGGCTCTAATTTTCCACAGTAATCAGATTATGTCCGAAGTGATTTTATGGGTACAGCTTTTATATTGTAGCATTAGTTTGTAATGGGCATATATTTCTTGTCTTTCTTTTTTCTTTGAGAACTCTTTATAGCAGGGGTCTCAAAGTACCGGCCCGCGGGCCGACGCGGTTTCATACGGCCCCTCACGGGTTAACAAAATAAGCATACATCTGGCCCGCAATTCAATTTAATTATTTATGCTTTATTATGTTCGTTTTCATATTTTATCTTAACTTGTATTTTGGTGTGTGTGTGTGTTTTTTTTTTTTTTGCTTACGCTGCGTTGCCTGCTTTAATAGTCTTCAGTAGCCTTCAACAGTCTAACCTTGCTGCCATGGTTTGTCCTCTAAACTCCGTAGTTATAAACATCCTGAGGTGAGCAGCGCGCTAACTGACCTGTTTATAATGTAATCCCAGCAGTGACTCCGTGACGGCTGCTCTAAACTGCTGCTGTTAGCTGCTTGGGCTGAAAGATGAACTGTAGAGAGCTGTATTATCCGTTTAGTGGGGTTAAAACTTTTATTTCATACACGGAAGAACTTTAAAAACTGTAAAAACGCTCCAGACTGGCTCAGCTGAGTCCTGTAGCCCGTGGCTGGGCTGTAGCTCTGACTCAGTAAAGATTGCGGGCTGCTGCAGCTCCGACTAGTGGTTGGATGAGGAACTGCTAAATCTGAGGAAATGCTAAATCTGTCACATGTTCTTAACAGCTCACAATTTTTATTTTTATATTTATTAAGCCTCTTTTCAGTATCAAACGTTTTGATCAAAGTTAATATAACTTGTATTTTATGTCATTTCTATTCACTTGAATAGTTTGGTTCTTGATTGATAGAGTTTTTGGATTTCATAACATGACAAATTAAAAGGATTTATGTAAATAGAGCAACAAGCAAACATTTTTTTCCATGCAACTGTAATATTTGATTGAATAAATAATATATTGTGAGTTATTTAACATTAAGGAGTAATTACATTCATTTTATATTACATCTGGTTACATTTTCTTATATTTATAAGTTACATCTGGCCCTCAGAGGACAGCCAATATGCCAATGTGGCCCTCGGCCAAAATGAGTTTGACACCCCTGCTTTATAGTCATATTTTATAATTACCATTTTCCAACCTATTTTATTCTATAGAATTACAGGTTGGTTTTGTTAGTACATCTTTAAGACATATAACAGGGTTGGTGTAGTGTAGTTAAATATGACACTGCCTTCCTCATGGCAGACTAAGATTTGATATATAAATTGATATATACATTGACCCTGCACTGTGCCTCTTTCAAAAAGCAATCCAGACGAAAATACTACTTATGACTTCAGCATGGATGGGCCATGCTTAACTCCTATAGGCTGACAAGACAATGTTTTGTTTTTGTTGACATTACAAAACAGGGGTATAAATTAATTAAAAACCAATCCCCTCTCAGGCCTCTCCTATAAATGCTACTATATTGAATTGCAGACCATTAGGACAGTAGCTAGCTTAACATTTTAAGTGAAAATAGTTCATAGTTCGCCTAACCTTTACCAATGAATTTACAAAAACATAAATCTGCCGAAGGACAACAGACAGTTTATTATACAATTATTTGAGTAAGCCATTTGCACCCGACAAGCTCTGTACAAATACCAATCCAGAAAAAGAAAAAAAGGCTTGCTTAAAATAACAGGTTTATAAATAGCCTTGTAAGATGTCATCCTTTGCCCTCACCAAAGTCTTTTTCTATTTATTCATCAAAAAGCAACTAAAGTCAACTTAAAATTACACAAACACATTATAAAACATTCTTCTGGTGATGTATTTAAAAAAAAAAAACCTTTTTAATCATTACAAACTGCTTTGGGATGAATATATATTCATAGTGAAAAATATAATGACTTTTAATATTATACTATGTTAAAAATATACTGAAAGTTAGTCAAAGCCATTGTTATTTTTATTCAATCTTTTTCTCCTTCTCTATTTTTTTGATTATGATTGTTTTAGGTATTAATGGCTATGTTCAATATAGGCAAGGCTTTATGTTGTAATTAAATAGCATAATTAAAGCCATGATAAAACAATGGCAATTTAAAATAATCTGGGAAACTAATAAGACTGAGGATTTTATGAACAGAAAAATAATATAATAATAATATATTAAAAGCTAACAAAAAGATGAAAGGGTCATTCTGGCCTATCACTGTATGTGTGATATCGGAAATGTAAGTAACTTTTAATTAATTTATTTATTTATTTAAGCAGTGTACTATAGCAATGTTTGTGTTATCCTGTATATAAGCTGTGTTCAACCTATACTATGGATATGCATATTTTGCTCAAATTTCTGAATGTCTGTAAGTGTGTAGTAGAGTGTGCAGTAACACCATCTGTTTTGTCATGTTCTCTATTGTATACGTTACATATGTAAGCACATACCTTATTAATTGTTCATCCTATAGTGTAAGTTTTTGCATGTTAAAACAAAATAAATAATTTTATGGGGGAAAAATGAATGGCGTGACTGCAGCCAATCACTGTGTCTTGCCCCCTCATGCAGAAATAGAAAGGGGAAGTGAGCGAGGCCTTATTTTGTTCTGAAGAGGAAAAGCAGCCTTAATGGAAAACACATGACACCAGCATGCGGCACAGTGGACAGTACCGCGGGGTGACCTGCAGGGGTCAGTGTGACTCTGTGAGACAGAGCGGAGTCATGAGTCACTCCGAGCACACCCCACCCCCAACATACCCCCCAAACAACCCCCCTACTGCGGCCCCTTCACTGTTTATTCTCATAGAGTTAAATAAGCCCTCAGCACTGAACCCTCTCATACTGAACCCTTTCAATCTGCAGAGGGGCAAGACTTAAAGCCAGAAACAAGAGCTCAAGTTCTTTATGTGTGTGAGGATTTTTAGGAATAGACTATTTATATCTAATATCATCAGTACTAATAATCTAATATTATCTATCTATCTATCTATCTATCTATCTATCTATCTATCTATCTATCTATCTATCTATCTATCTATCTATCTATCTATCTATCTATCTTTTGTCAGAAACATGTAAAGAACTATTTTATGTGGCAGTGATTTTCATATTGTACACATTTCCTTAACTGATTGCAAGGAGGTTACGTTTGCACTGTATATAGAAGATAATGTAATATAAGGCTGCATGTAAAGGTGAAGGGGGATGCTTAACATTTGTAAAACAATATAATAATGAATAAAGAAAATATTGAGCATCACTTTAAATGGTGCTGTCTGTTTACAAATAAAAAACTCAAGTTGTTATGTAAGAACTATGAATCTAAATCATAAAGGAGAATTGCTCATATATTTAAAGAACATAAAAAAAATTATAATATCGCCCAGCACTAATTCAGGCACATATATAAAGGATTATATTAACCTCTTTTTAGATTACCATCTGAATTTGATTTATCTCCAAAAAGATAGTTAGCTTAGCATAGTTTACTGTTTAAATATTTTAATATTATGAGAATATATGAGATTTTAGCCATACTGCCCAGCCAGACACTATATAATTATGTACAGGGTATATGTTTATAAATATTTATTTGTATGTATTGTTTAATGCATATATTTTTTTCATTAGTAGTTATGGTCCATGTTATATTATTTGAAAAAAGTCTGAATATTGTATATATACATACTGAAACTACTACATATACATTTATATATATATATATATATATACATATATATATATATATATATATATGTATATATATATATATATATATATATATTTTTTTTTTTTTTTTTTTACTTCAGTATGAGCTTTTTCCACACTAATTTGTTCCAGAGCAAAAATCTGACGCAGTCGGAAGAAGGAAAAAAAAATCCTGAGCCACTGCAGAGCAGTAGAGCAGTCCGCTATGGCGGAGTGTGTGTGTGTGTGTGTGGAGTGAGTGTGTGTGAGAGAGAGAGAGGTGGGGGGCAGAGGGGCAGTTTTACACTGTAAGAGAGGGAGGAGAGAGAGAGAGGAGGGGAGGGGGAGGACACGGCGTTTCCTCTCCGTAACACACACACACGCAGACTGCTGGAAGAGAGCGAGAGAGGGAGGGAAAAGAGGGGGAGAGAAAGAAAGGAAATTGAGGAGCAAAAAAAAAAGCCCACCACGATTCGACTTCTTTGTTTTAGAAAATCGCTTGTTAAGGCGAAGGGAGGACTGAAGCGATGACCAACCTTTCCTCATGACAGCCATCTTTACAGCCGAAGGTGGTGTGGTGTTTTTTTGGGATTTCCCCCCCTCCTTCTTCTTCCAGGCTAATTTATTTTTTTGGGGGAAGATCGGGAAGAGCGTAGAGGAGAGAAAATAAGGCGCTGCTGCTGCTGCTGGTGTAGCTGATCTAACCCCGCACTGTGAGGTAGGATGTGGACCGTGTGAGGGGAATTAGCCTGACTGCAGACCCGGAGAACAGGGGGAATCTCGGAGCGGGAGCGGGTGTGAGGTGTATAGCGGTCATATCTCTTATTTTTTTAATCGTCGTAGCGTTTTCGCTTCTATCGCTCCCACGCTGTGTGTGGTTTGCTGGTAGTGGTCTGGAGGAGTATTGACTCCTGTGTTTTCCTCTTTTCCTCCTCCTTGGCTCTGCTGCAGAGGCTGAGGCGCTGCTGTTCTGTTTTGAAGCTAATCTTCCTCTCGTTTTTTTTGCGATTGCTGTTCAGGCCCGGCATGAATTGGCACCAAATGTCACATTAAATCCGACTCCAGCTCGCTTTAGCTTCGACTCTGTGCCGGTAGAGGTGGTTTTAGAGCGATATCCAGCGGTTCTGAGGAGACTAGGGCTGGTTTTAATGCGTCAGTTTCGCCCGTGTTATTTTTTTAAGCTGCATTAGCTCCGCCGAGGCGCCGCTCGACCTCCGAGGAGAACCAGGAGAGAGTTAGACCGACTTAAGTCGTTTTAGGAGCGAGAAAAAGGGGGGCAAACAGCTCGTAAGGAGATTTCAGATTAGCCCACCCTAGCTGGAAGACCGTGGGCGGACTTCAATGTTAATGTCGACCGACGTTGCATCCATCATGTTACCCGTGGCTCGGGGGATAATGGACCGGGACAGGGAGCTGGACTCGGGCGCAGCGGGGCACCAGGGCCCGGCTGCTGGAGCCTCCACCGTCCGCGGGATGAAGCGCGGAGACCCGGAGCCTGATGGGCAGAGCGCCGCTGCCCTGGGGGACCCAGTGGGGGCTGAATGCAAAAGACCACGCATGGACGGCAACGCAGGAGACATGGGCCAGGTAAGATGGAGGGGGTTAGCCAGCTCATGGAGAACTTTAAATCTTTCATTCATTCATTCTCTCTTTCTTTCTTTAAGTCTAGCTAAACCTCACCACAGTTTTCTCCCCACTGCAGCATAGCCTAGCTAACCTACCTCATTCAAACGATCAGCTCACATCCAAACCCTTTGTCAGGAGGTTAAAACCACGCTCTCTTACAGCAGACACGGGTAATTTAAAGAGCAAAATCACAGAGTCTTTAAATTTTTATTCAAATTTATTTAGACCCTTTAGTGGTTGACCTAAGACAAGCTCTTGCAGTCAGTCTTCTACTCCTCCTGTACTGTTGTTCCCCACTGCAGTAAACCTCATTAAAACTGTTAGCTAGAACACATCCAAGGCCTTTATAGGGTTAAAAAGAGACATCTGGAAATGATGAGAAGCTTCACGGTTGGAGCAAGAGACAGTGAAAACACTCATTTTTATTATTTTAGACCAGTGTTTTTTGTCTTATAATCATGCATTTGGAACAGGAACCAAATCACTGCACATAAAAAATAAGATCTGGAAATAATATATAAGCTATGGCAGGAGAGAGGTGCAGTAAAAGCAAGACTGGAAAACTCATTTTTTTTTATTTTAGACCAGAGCCACATGAGCTGCTCACTGTACCTAACTCAAACTATCAGATTTCATCTAGCTTTATCTAGCTTATGGAGGTAGGGAGCTGAAACACTATTCACTGTTCAGGTTTGTTTAGAAGAGCTTTAGGTTCAGCAATGGGAAGCAGTTGGAAAATCTGACTCATCATCTGGATTTGTATTATTTTCAACCACTGGTTCCCCCAGCCTTCCTCTTGGAGTCTCCCTGCACTGCACATTGTATCCCTGCTGCAACAAGACCTCCTCTCATTGAAGCTATCAGATCATATCCCAACTCTTCATAGGGTTAAACTAGTGCTGGTGCAGAGCTAGAAAGGAAAGAATGTGCAGAGCGCAAGTACAGAATGGGGGGGGAAACTTAACAAAGTAGCTTTTAACTTTGCAGGACCTTTATAAGGTTAAAATGCAAAGCTGTGACCTGAAAATATTTGAAATGTGTGGACTGTAGTTGGACTGTAGGCGTGAGATAGGGAAACACTAAGAGAATATGACTCATCATCTTATTTTTTAGTGTATTAGAGCAGTGTTTCCCCACAGTTTTGGTGTCCTTGCACTGCACAGCTTAGTATTTTTTTTCCAGTGCCGCAAAGCTCAATTGAATCAGAAGTTCATTACAGACTCCTTATTGGGCTTTAAAATGGTGTGCTGAGGCTGGCAAGGGTCTATAAAGTGCAGTATGAAGGAGCTGGACTGAGAAAGGGCTTGTATATCTATCCTGGTCATAATAATTTATGTATTGAGATCATGCTATACAGGTTAATGTCAGAGTTTGGGTTTTAGAGGAAAATATCAAGAAAGAAATGCTCAGTAATGGTCTACAGGATCAGTTCATTGTTTGCACCAATAAGTTTGTGTATTGGTAGGACAATGCAGAATAAAAAAAAAATGTGTTGCAAGATATATACACATCCAAGGGATTTATAGGGTTAAAAAGAGACATCTGGAAAAGATAAAAAGGTTCATGGTTGGAGCAAGACAGTGAAAACACTCAATTTTATTATTTTAGACCAGATATTTTTCAAACACACCCTTTATCTGGATATTTTTTTAATGCATACATAATCCAGCAGAAGCACAAGATTCTTTAAAAACTTGAATTCAGATACTGTCCCATACTGAGTACTTGGGACTAACACTCTGTAATGGAATAGTTAGTTGGTCAGTATTTTTTTTAAGCACAGAGGTATCTACAATATGCTCTTAAAAAAATCGCAGTATGATACATTTTGTCATATTAACCAGCTCTGTATCACAATACTGGGGATTACCGTTCATATAATTGTGATAATCTAAGCAAGGCAATAAAAGTTTATGAAAACTGTAGACGGTGGAATCTATTCACAGAGTACAACACTGATATCTATTAGACTGGCTTTAAATGCAACTCTGCAGTTTTTTAAATGTAGATATTTTTATACACCCCTGCCAGTAAGGTCTACGAAGGTGTCCCATTCGTTTACCAAGCACATGTTTGATGCACCTCTCCTCTGCCTCTATTCACATTAAATAAACAGTCCAAAATAAGCGCCTTGAGTGCTGTGCCCAGCCGGAACAGAGCGCTGCTCCGAAGTGGGTTAAAACGTTATCGTTTTTACCAGCCGCCTCTGCCTCCTCAGCATTCTGAAAGAAATTGCTCCACATGCGAGTGGGTCCAATGGATTTTCTCTGATTTTATTTATTACAGCAAAATCTGGAGCCTCTATGGGGAGAGAAGGCGAGGGAATTACTGGAGCAAATAATTGTATTAAAAATGATGTGTTTCCCCCCACCATCGCTGTCCTGATCTGAAGCTGCTTTGCGCCGGCTGCATATGAGCATGACCCATGGCAGAATCTTCAGATGCATTACACATTTGTGTGTCTGTCTGTGTGAGTGGGGGGTTGGGAGGAAAAGAAAGCAGACGGGAGGGGAGGGGCAAGGAAAAGAGAAGAAGTGGGGGTTACAGGGGGGCATATTTTGAGTGGCGTTTTCAGACTAGCGTTCTGCCACCGGCACTGACAGTTCAGCATCTCCGCGGCCGTGCCACATGCGATATTTCATCATTCGCCTCGTTCTCCCGCTATCTCTCACACTGCTCATCTGAGGCCTTTGTCAAAACTCCATCAGACAACAGCGATTAGTCACTAGGGCTAACTTGGCCTGGCCTCAATGCTGGTAGTTTTCTATTGGTGTCAACATAATGCAGTGTAAAAGGCCACTGGTATACTTATATTTCGGTTTTAGAGTAGTCTGAAAAGATTACTGTTTTTGCTGAAACTGATACTGACTACAACAAAAGAAATATCATTTTTTTTGGTCTATCATGGGCCATCCTTCGTTATGCCTTCTTTAAGACAGATATGTATTTCATAGTATTACAAGTGCCAGGACAGGCAGGGAAAATGATTGTAGATCTCACAAACCGTAACGCATATTTAGATCACAAAAATAGTTACTATAAAAAAAAGGTTGCTTCTGGTAAAGTCCTTTTAAGACTATTTATATAGTAATGCAATTTTAGCCCCGCCTCTTCACATTGAAGTTATAAAGAGTGTTTCAGCCAGAGGGCTTCTTGAACGAGGCAGCCAATCAAAACAGTCCAACAGTCTTGACTGCAAGACTCCTGATAACTTTAGTGTGAAGATAAATGCTAAACTAGATTCTAAAACTACAGTTGACTATATTAAAGTTATATAAGCTTCTAATTATGCAACAGCATTTGTTTCCAGACATCACAATAAAACAACAAATATTTTTAAATATACTGTTTTTGCAAGTGTGCGTTTAAGATATTTATGCATGCAACCTCATTTAAAGGTAGTCTATCCTTATACTCTAGAAGTCCTGTCTAAGACCTGTAAATTTTGCATATACCTTAGTTTTGTGATTTCACAGAAAAAAAAAAAAAACATGCATGGTAATCGAGTAGGAAATTTCAAGGCCTAAACTACTGACATGCTTACTGGTGGTCATAAGCTTACATTACGTGTTAGTGACATTAGCCTAAACAATAAAAGGTGATGAACTTCATTAAAAGGGAAAAGACGTGTTATATAAATTATATCAATTAAAGCCAGGCTATCACTTTAAATGCCTAATTTAAGGTGTAAAAGGACATTAGATTTTACTATAGTATAGTATAGTAAAGAATATTACATTTGATGAGTATTGCTCAGTGCTAGGCTGTGCAAAGAAGAGGCGTTTGCTCTTCCCGTCATGAAGAAAGCTCTCTAAATATCTTCCATCCAGAGAGAACGAGAGCATGCAAGAGAGGCCGGATGAGTGCTGGAGGATGTTTCAAACTCCAAAGTGCTTCTAGCCTAATGCATTATTTAGCATTTGACTGGCTTAAGCCATCCATCTGACTTCAAACGCTCTCTTCCTTTCTGTCCCTGTCTCCATCGGCCCACGGCTGCTGGGTAATTGAGATGCGTGTGTGTGTGTGTGTGTGTGTGTGTGTGAGTGTGTTGTGCTGTCTAATGGCTCGTTGTCCCAGCCTAATGGTGCTAAAGCTTCTCAGTACACCTCCTCCAAACTGCAGGCAGAGACACTCCTTGGCTCTTATACATTTTACCTTTAATGTAGTTGATCATTCAGGATGTATGTTGGGGCTGAGGTGTTGCTTCTTTTGTTGTGCAGTGCAGCTAAGTGGCTTATGTTGCTGTGTTTTAATGTAATAATAAAATCAGTAGATTAAAGGGCCATGAAATAAAATCTATCTTTCTGCTATTTTATATGGAGCACTTCTTCTTATAGAGCTGAGTGGTATTGTGTTTAAAGAAAAAAAAAACAGTTATTCTTCAAGTATATGAGCAAGTTTTGATTGATTTAGATTTTTTTTAGTTCTTGCATAATTGAAAAAGGTGGTTTTATTTCGTTTTGTATGTGCCAAAATATGTTGCTTGCAACAAACAACTTCACTGAGAGCGTTCAAATATGCAAACTGTTTTATAAACTTATTTTCAAAACCATGTAAGCATAATAAAACAAATATTTAATTTATCTGTTTAGTTTACAAGCAGTTTTAATATTGAGCAAGGTGCAAAACTAATCTTCTTATATTACAGATTATCCCGCTTAGAAAATCACATTAAAATGAAATGCGAATAAAATCTCCCAGCAATAGTATGATCATAATATTACTACATTAAGAGTCCATAAAATCAAATTCATTACATTTTTAAAACAAATTTTTATTTAAACACGTATAACTTTAAAATGAATATACATGGAAAATTGCAAAAATAGCCTTTTTCATAATGAATATTGTTGTTACGTAACATAACTAACACAGTTACATTTAGTAACTCGACCATATTATGCTGAAGTTATATTGCGTGTTTAGACGGGACTGCTGAACAGTTTTGGTTGCTTTTTTAGTCTAAAAGGCAGTTAAAGTTCATTTTTAATTTGTCTATCTTTCTGGCTCTGTATCTCAACACAAAACAGATGGACATAGAACTGTGTGTGTGTGTGTGTGTGTGTGTGTGTGTGTGTGTGTGTGTGTGTGTGTGTGTGTGTGTGTGTGTGTGTGTGTGTGTGTGTGTGCGCGCTGTGGCCGTATAGCCCAAAAATGGTATTGATCTGAAGCTGAGAGGGCGGTCTGGAAACTTGCCTGCGGCGGAAAAAAGAGTGAGTGAGAGAGATGAAGATAAAGAGAGCAAGAGAGAGAAAAAGAGATGGTGAACTACAGAATTGTAGCCAGAAATAAAGGTAAAATCAGTCAGAAAGAGAAGCATTTTACTTTTCAGGGATTGAGAAATAGAGGAGACTCACAGGAGAGGAGGAGGATGAGGAGAAAGAAGAAGAGGAGGAGGAGGAGGAGGAAGATCATGGAGTGCAGAGTGTGGTGCTAGAGCAGCAGGAGGCCGGGTACAAACCTCTTACTCCACATAGATGTCAGACCATGTTAAGCAGAAACGACTTGCACATGAAATCTGAGGGAATATGCTGAACGCAAGCTTTCTGCTCTGACCTCAGCTTAGAACACAATGTAGACCACTTACGCCAGGCTGTTTGTGTTAGGAATGGAGAGATGTGAACATTACCCAAACAACCCTGCTTTACAACATTGGCAGTATTGTTAAAGGGGAATTCCACCCAATTAAAAATTCAGCTAAATTGATATAAACAAACTTGCTAAGTGTGTGTGGTGTTAAATGGGTTATTGTGTAAAAATATGCCAGCAGATAAATAACTATGTGTGTGTGTGTGTTTGTGTGTTTGTGTGTTTGTGTGTTTGTGTGTTTGTGTGTGTGTGTGTGTGTGTGTTTGTGTGTGTGTAGATAGATAGAGGTGTAAATAGAGAAAGGTGTAAATCTGAAGAATTAAGTTCTAATTTTAGAACAGTCTTATTTAGAACGTCCTATATGTATACTATAAATGGGTTCTTTCTTAATAGAATGGAGCATTTTACGCTAAACCACACCCATTAATTGACTTAGCTTGAATCCTAACCATTTAATTAAGCACATATTTATAATACATTTATGTTATAATGTCCCATTGATGACTTTCTTGCAGTCTTTGCTCTCTGTAAAAAAATATATTTTGTGATTGTTTACACCAGGGTGTTTTTCTATTTTGGATAGAACAGTGTAAAACCTCCAAAAATCAGTTTGTAGTTTTTTTGTAAACACACTGATGTAATTTGTATATTTATTTATTTATTTATTAACCAATAGTAACATTTGAAAAAATAATAATTTAATTAACTATGAAAAACAAATTCTATTAAGCTATTTCATTTTGAAAAAATATTAATAATGAATAATGAAAATATTTACCTAGCATGTATATTCAGTTAAACCTAATAAATGCTCTCTTTGTACTGAAACTAAAAACGGTCAGTAGGTAATATTTCTTGACCCACACCTTCACATTTATAGCTATGTGAATATTTTCCTTAGTTAATTTTTCTTTTTTTTAAACTTGAAATTGAATAGTGAATGGATATCTAACCGTTATTTCATATGGTCTGCCACATTAACACCATTAACTGTTCTGTCTCTTTTTATGTAGATTTGATTCACTTCACACCATCCCCCTTTTCCCCCAAACACACACACACACACACACACACACACAGACACACTTCGTCTCGCACAAGCTGATTTGCCCTATCACTAACAGTAAAGCGGCTTTTTGTTGTGCTAACAAGATCGGGCCTCGTTTAGGAGTGAGCATTAAGCACTCTGATCCCTTATGCACTCAGACAGATGGGTGGGGGTGGATTTTTCTCTCTTACACACACACACACACACAGACTGTAGATCTCTCTCTCTGATAACACTTACACTTACCGCTGCGCGTGTGCACACATTCTTTCCTATGTGGCAGTTTTATAATGCTTGGGATGACCCGTTAACCTGCAGATAATGTACACTGTCACCTTCGAACTGTGGTTAAGGTTTCCTTGCCGTCCGTTACGTCCCATAAACCCCTCTTTTTCCAGCAGCCGAGGCTCCTTATTGAACAAGGAATCATGGAAAATTAAGATTGTGCATCACACCGGGACCGGGCATGAGGGGTTATGGGGGCGGGGGTCCTTATTATGAGGAGTGGGGTGATGGTGGTCGTTTTGATTATCGGCTCTAACGCACTGCAGTTCATCCCAAGGCCTCCTTTAATTGCCCTTATGGGATTGTGCGCACATGCGTAACCATGGCAACCTTGACCTTTGACCCTGTGGGTTGAGCAATAAATCGGGGTGTGGTGATGATGAAGATTGCGACAGACAATGGAATGAGCTCATTCAGACAGAAATACACACACACATACACACACGCTGAACCATTAATTAGACCCTGGATTTCTCTTGGATGCCATTGGATTTCATTTTTTTTTTGTTTTGCCAGAGGTTAGATATAATTTCTTTTTATAAGATTAGTAATAGTATTTGATATGTTTTGAAACCAATCCAGTTTCACCAATCCAGTTTCAATGGTTTGGAAGCTTATACATAACTACATAGCACTACACCATGTAAGCTGTATGTTAACACAAGCTACTGCATGGAACCTTCTTTACATATAGAATTTGACAACCAATATTATTCACTTCAGGTTTACCCTATTCATTTGTTTACCGTCGCCACATGGAGTTATAAAGCAGTGACTTTAGTAAGTAAAATTGAGGGACAAGTCTTAGGGAGGTTAGAGCTCCTTTTTTCAATAAAATATAGATATTTGCCAGCTGTGTTGGATCATCTAGCAGTAATTCCAACAATCTGTAATCTGTTTTTCACACTCCACACTCTAAAGCATTTCTTTGTGGGTGGTAATGATCGTGACCAGCTGCATCTGGCTTGAATTTCTTATTTATACAGAGAAGCGTCTCTGGCAGAAATCAGATCCACATTCAACCCAGGATGCCCCACACACATGTCCTGCAAGTTAATGCAGCATTCTTTAGCTTCCATATGACAGGAAAAGTAATGGGACACCTAGGTATATCCTCAAAAGGTTTAAATTATTGTAACG
Source organism: Astyanax mexicanus (assembly GCF_023375975.1). Lineage (NCBI taxonomy): Eukaryota > Metazoa > Chordata > Actinopteri > Characiformes > Acestrorhamphidae > Astyanax > Astyanax mexicanus. Next base: position 31,447,935 of record NC_064412.1, read on the forward strand.
CACTAGAAACTAGAGACCGACCGATATGGGTTTTTCTAAGGCCGATGCCGATACCGATCATTAGTGGTCAGAGTCAGCCGATGGCCGATGTGACCTGCCGATTTTTAGGGCCGATATGCTATCGTATTATATTTATTTGGCATGCTTAAAATCATACTAGTAAGAGGAGGCACAACAGTTGTAAACTTCACACAATTTATTGAAAATAAGGTTAGCATTTTATAGTGACTTTAATGTTACTATATCACTATATGTAAATAAAAAAAATATTAATTTTATTTAGATTGTATTATCCATAACATTTTATTTTATTCATTATATAACATATGTTCTATATACACTATATATTCATGTTTATAGTAGAAATATGATGTTGGCTATTATATAAAATTTACTGTAGGGCCTACTAATTAACAAATGTATGACTTGTTGCAGTCTGTTAGTCTATTAATTATTCATTTTAATATGTTTAACAGAGTGCAAGAAGACTTCCATAATGTGACAACTTTAGATAGTTACTCCAAAACGGCAAAGCTCATTTCTTCTTCAACTCCATGCAGTTGAAAACGAATGGACATGGGAGGACAATGTTATAAAATGTTCACATTAGGGCTGCAGCTATTATTTTACAAAAATGGGTGACGTTTAAATTAAGAATAAAATTATAAATAATGCAAAAACAGACAGGTGCTGTAATTTAAATATAGCTTTATCTGTTTTTTTATTTCTTCTTCAAATGAGCTCCTTAGCCAGAGAAACGCGTCTCATCAGCTGTACTGGAGGTTCGGTGCGTGAGCGGAAAATGAGTTGAGAAAGCTGAAGAGCGCGGACTTTATAGGTTCAGGATAAAATGAGCTTTTATCAGAAAAGTCTGGAGGGGGTTCTAAAGTAGAACCCGACAAAACAGAAAATTCTGCTCATCGTTTCATTTAATATCTAACAGCGCAAACCGCTTTAAACGGGTGAGTTTTACAGCAGAACAGCAGGAGGCGGCATGATTTAATGTCTGTTTGTAGTGAAGGAAAAAGGGATGTTTTATTTTAACTCCATTATTTTAGAAACTATTTGTTTTATTAATTCGTTTACAATAAAGCTTATTTATATACAGTGTTGGGAGTAACAGCGTTAAAACTAACGGCGTTACTAACGCCGTTACTTTTTTTCAGTAACGAGTAATCTAACTAATTACTATGACTGTAACTATAACGCCGTTACCATTTCCGACACCCCGTTACTGCACGTTACTTTAGCAGCTCTATGAACTTTTTTTTTTTATTTCGCTTTGCCCTGGTTAACCCCTCCTCTGTCCGGTGAACTTGAGCTTCTGGCCGCTGTGCCTGTAGGTTTACGTGGTTTGGCGTGGTGAAGTGAGGCACAATTGTGACGATTTGCGTGCTCTAATCAATTCAGTGATTGCCGTGGACAACCCAAGTTCCGAATTAAGGACGTTAAGCTCTTTTTAGCTGCTCCGGTTTTTGTGGTGCTGCTGCTTTCTATTTTAGAGCTTAGATTCTCTGCCCGAATCCCACCTGACCTGAGGACCGACCCGAAATCAGGCTCCTATTTTTATTTTATATAAAGCTCTGGTGTGATAATCACAATGTTGCTAAGTAACCAATTATTATTGTTCACTAAAGCAAACGAAATAGCGAAAATTGAAAGTGAAAAACATTTGTGTTAACTGAATCTAATAAAAACGGTAATTAAAAGGAAAAACATAACTATCTCGAACTGTATTTTGTGTTTATAAAACTAACTAAAACGAACTGAAATTACTGATAGAATACCCTCATTTTTGTGTTTAATTTATTTATAAGCGCTGTTGTACAGCGGAGTTGTACAGCGGGAGTTGTTGTGCCGAGCGCGCGGCACTCGTGGTCCGTTAGTTCTTGTGTAAAGCGCTCGCGCTAGCAAGCCCACCCTAAAATGAACAGAAAAAATAAAAACAAAATAAAATTAAACTATAATAAAAATGAAAACTGTAATCACGTAGCTCTGGGCGCACGTGAACGCCTCCGCGTTTGACTTGCAGCATTGTGTGTAGCTGTTCTTAAAAATCATTTAAATTAAATAATAGTTCTATGCTTCTATGTTACAGTGTTAATTAACATAATTCTGATTATATTTCGCTCATTCAATCAGCCCGAAAACAGACAGTTTATGGGGCGGATCGGGTCAGGCTCATAATGACAGTTTACGGTTCGGGCTTGGGCAGAATGTGCACGGGCTCCGGCTGGGTCGGATTTTTTGGGCATGATCTAAGCTCTATTCTCTTTTGGTGAAGCTGTTATATTAATACCATTTTAACGGGCATTAAATTGTTGTTTTTGTCCATTATTTTGTTTTATATATACATATTTCTTTTGAGTGTGGCTTGGTTTGTTAAATTTCATCCCCAGACGCGTTTTTCCGCTTTTTTCAGTATTACAAGTTTTAGTAATTTTCTTTGGTTGTGTGGAGAATTTCGTTTTATTTTTTTGAAATTCGTTAGATTATATTTTTGTCAACATTTTGGGTTTATTTTCGTTTGTTATTTTTTGTTATTTTTCTAATAATAATAGTAAATGCATAATTGATTTCCTTTTTTTGACGGGCGAATAATAAAAAGTAACGCGATAGTTACTTTTACTGGTAACTAATTACTTTTATAGTGGAGTAACTCCGTTAGTAACTCAGTTACTTTTTTGGAGAAGTAACGAGTAACTATAACTAATTACTTTTTCAAAGTAACGTGCCCAACACTGTTTATATATAAGGAGAAGTACAGTCCTCTAATAATCCTGACTAACCAGTAATTATTATTTCAGCGCAGCTGATGCTGCGAATATCCTTAAACAGTTTTAGTCCTGCCCTTTTTCATTTCGTCTAAAAATAATTTAAATACTGAAAATATCAAGTGTTAATTTGATTTTATTTACTTAGATTTTCGTTTCTGAAGAAGAGACGTCAGTTATTTTATACTAGAGCTTATAGATAGGGCTTGCCTTGCATAGTCAGGGCGCATTCCAAATGCACTCCTGCCATCAACTAAGCATAGTTTCGTTTGGAGAGAAATGCTACAACACCTTTTTCAGTAAATGAAGCAACATCACAGATTACTAATCATGAGAGAAAATATAGACTTTGGGACACTGGATTGTAAAAATGGATGCCTTACCCATTGAAAGTCTTGCTCACTCTTGAAACCTTGCGCTGCGTTCCAAGTAGCTGCCCGCAGATGTGCCGGATTAAAATCGGCGCGGCCAAATAAGAAAATCGGCCGATGCCGATTGATAAAAAAATAACAAAAATCGGCCGATTAAATCGGCTGGCCGATCGATCGGTCGGCCTCTACTAGAAACCATTTGTTTAACATGATATACACTTTTATTGCTTATATTGGAAAATAAAGTATTTTTCCATTAAGCTGAGGAACCCAAGAAAAATGCATCCAAATGATTCTTTAAATTGTCATAGTTGCACTGCAGTTACTAAAAAACTTTAAAGAACCATTTAACCAGGCAAAACATCCAAGTGATTCTGTGAATTTTCCTGATTCTGGGTGCCTTTACTAAAGAAGACTTGAGGATCTTAAGTGTGTAAACATGGTAAAAGGTATGTAGTCCAGCTAAAAGACAGCACAGCTCTCTTAAAGGTCAGTAATATTAATCGATACTCTATACACAGTGATCTAGGCTTCTTGTTAGCACAGTTCTAATTATGTCCAGTCGCTTCCATTAATTATTACCAACATTAGCTTCAGTGTAGGCTTTCACATGCAGCTTGTTTGTTTGAGTAAACCTCATCCTGGATAAAGATCTGACGCTCTGGGTTGTGTTAAACGCTGTGTGAATTTGGTGGAATATTTGGCACAGAGCTTCCTTTCAGTCTCTTGCACGGAGTCGGTCAGGAAGGCTGAAGGAAAGGTGGTCTGAGGGAAGGGGGGCAGGTGAGTGTGAGAAGAGAATGTGTGCTAATAGAAACCATATGGCTTCAGTGTTCCAGAGTTGGAGGGAACGCAGTGGAAGTGTTCGTTTAAAGGCGTCGGCAGCTGAAAAGAAACAAACAGGGAGTTTGATCGCTCCTTAACAGCGGCTGGAAATGGGCAACACAGAGCGGCACACACTTCCCCCGTACACTCGCGCCTTGTTCTCTTAAGTGCCCTGCCCTTCTCAACTTGTACCTCTTTGCTCGGTTCCTTCTCTACCTCCATCAGGCCCTATCCTATTCCCCTCTTCCCCTCCTCCATCCTCCCTGCCCCCCTTTCCTTTCACCATCTGTTGACTTGTAGTCTTCTGCACTCTCTTTCCCTCTCTCTCTCTCTCTCTCTCTCTCTCTCTCTCTCTTTCCCTCTCTCTCTCTCTCTCTCTGTCTCTTTCCCTCTCTCTCTCTCTCTCTCTCGATTTACCTGGGTGTGCTCTTTTATGGTTGTTGGAACAGAAGGAGCTCCAGCAGGAAGTAGGGGGCCTCCAGACTGGACTGCTGCTTTCTTTATACTGGACATTTTTACACACACACACACACACACACACACACACACTTGCATGCAGTTACTGAGGCCTGACCGATGTATCGTTTTCTCAATCGTTATTAGGTTTCCAAAAAATATCCTCACTAATTGAAATCCCAACATTTTAGAAATGATCACACTTAGTATCCGTCTGTCTGTTTTTCTTGTTCTCTCTGTCTCTTTACTTTCTTTCTGTCTCTTTCACATGGTCTCTCGCATAAGGCATCTGTCTTTTTTTGCTCTCTCCATTTCTGTTGGAGTGTGAACATTTCTCTTTTAATCTCTCTTAACTTTTTAGTGTATATTATGTGTTGGGAGCAGTGATTTTTGGCCTGGTTTGGGTGTATAATGGACCGGTAACAGTTGGGCCTGATCAGCTCAGGTCCAAGTTTGGGTTTGTACAGTTTTATTGTAGTTTATCAAGTTATAAATTTGTAGCTCTTCATAAAAGCAATCTGATCTGGGTCAGACCCCATTTTTTTTCTCTCTCTCTCTCTCTCTCTCTCTCTCTCTCTCTCTCTCTCTCTCTCACTCACACTTACACACTCACATACACATACACACACACACACACAAGCTTCAACCTCAGATGTTTAGAGTGTGAGTGGAAAGCCAGAAGGCGGGAGAAAGTAAGTGTGTGTGCGCGCATGTGCTTGGGAGGGGATGGAGTTCTCAGATCCTGAAGGAAATTAAAGCGCATGCCTCTGCTTATGTATGACTCACTGTCTCTGTTCTCCGTCTTTTTGCTTCTCTTCATTGCTTTTGCTCTCTATCTCTCTCTCTCTCTCTCTCTCTCTCTGTTACTCACTCTTGCTCTCTCTGTTCTTGCCCTCTTCTTTCTTTCTTTCTTTCTTTCTTTCTTTCCCTTACTTATATACTATATTCTTCCTCTCTTTATCTTTCTTTCCATTCTTCTATTTCCACTCACTTTTTGCTTTTCTTTCTTACTCTTTCTGTCTCTTTCTTTCGTTGTTTTCTTTTTTCTCTCTTTTTCCTCTTTGCTTCATTGTTTCTTTTTCTTTTCCATGTCTCTGTCGTTCTCCCTCCCCCTCTCCCTTCCCCCCTTTGGCCTGGTTTGCCTCCAAGACATTCCACGTCTCAAATCTCTCCATCCCTCTCTCCTCTCCTCCCTCTTTTTAAACACATGCTCAGCAGATGTGTCCCTCTGCTCGGCCTCTTCTGCTCATGGTGTGTTTCACCCTGCTGACCGCACTGACTGTTTCAGCCTTTTTTAAAGCTTTATCTTGTCCAAAAGAAATTTAATTAATACAGCTTTCCAAACAGAGTCAGGTTGGCTCTGCTCTGGAGGAACCTGAAAAAACTTATCCAGACTTGGTCAGAGTTGTTTACAGGGGTAGTGAGTGGAAATCAGAAGAGTTTATTGCCACTAAAAACTACAGCACACAGTTCTGGCTCGTTACATTTGAAGTTTCATATATGGATATCCCAGTCCAATCCAGAGACTTTAGATTAGATCAAATCTAGGCATGTTTTAATGGAAATTATTGGTTATTTTAATCCAAGTCTTTGCTTTAACCACAAAGTGTTCAGAGTGCCCTCTGGTGTTCTCAAGGTGCCATTACCAGACATTACTGTCCAGCTGGCAGCACTGTAGAGAGTTCTCAGAAGGTAAATTAGAGTTTAGTTAGTGTGGAACTGCTTTACAGTGGAGCATCAAAATATGCAGGGAACCACATGCCTTTCAAAGGGCAATCACCCACAATAAAAAGTTGTTGCACATCAGTAGACACAAAATATTAATATGCATCATTCCATTATGTATTACTACACACTCACACTATTACAGTGACTTAATTAAATATTTTTTTTCTCTAATCTTTCACTTTTTCTCTTTTTATTCCATTTCTCTTTGTTTGCTTTCTTTCTCTATTCTCTTTCACCCTCTCTATTCAACTTTACCTTTTTCTCTGTCTCCCACCATGTCCTTTTTTTCATAGTTTTTCCCATTTTTTATAGTTGGTCTCTCTCTCTGTCTCTGTCTATCTGTCTATCCGGGGTGTACGGTCTGTGCTGTGCGCAGCACATACTGTTCCCCCAGGGGACGAGTGTAAAGGGACGCTGGTTCCAGCAGAGAGATAAAGGAGAGAGTGATGGGAAACATGCTGCGGAGGGAAAAAATAAGTGACGCCATCTTTTTTGTCATGCTCCACAGTGTAGCTCCTCCCCCTGTTTTAATTGGCTTATGCAACCATAAAGGACTGACTGCAATCACCGGCTGTGAGTCTGTGCTGCTTCGTCACCAGTGTAAGAGCAGCACTTTAGAGAGCCGAATGAGGGAGACTGTGTGTTCCTGCAGTGATTTCATGAGATTGTACGGAAGTGCTGGTACTCCGAGAGTGTGTGAGTGTGTGAGTGTGTGAGTGTGTGAGTGTGTGTGTGTGTGTGTGTGTGGTTTAATGGTATGTGCAGACTGTGCTCCGTTATCTACAACAAACATTAACTTGATCTTTTGGTCACTAATAGGTAACTCTTAAACACAGCAGAGTCTTTTGTTCACAGAGTATATATGGCAAATACATAAATGTATATAAAAATAAGCTGAGAACATTCAGTGAATCTCATGATGTCTTGAGGTGTCTGAGTCTCCAGCAGTCTTGGTTCATCTCAGTCTTCAGGGATTGGGTATTCAGATTCATTTTTCATAGTCTCGAAAGACAGAAACCTAATGCAATTCAATTTGCATGTTTGGAGGTGGTTTTAAATGTGATTGCATTCAGACAACAAACAATATAATTGGATCCAAAATGACAGAAGCGCAGGGAGAGCACCAAATATTAGTTACTGGTCTCGTTACCAGTGCAACCCACCCCGATATGATTGTGTTGTTTAGACCACTGAGCAGTGTCTTTGGGAGTATAGTGGCTCCTCAGAATCTTTGGAAGTCTCTGAGTGTCTCAGGGCATCTCAGAATCTTTAAGTGTCTGGGTCTCTGTGAGTCTGGGGGCTTTTCTGGGTCTTTTGGAGTCTTTAGGCTTCTCTTAGTCTTTGGGAGTCCAGACTCCTTGGGCTTCTCTGAATCTCTGAGAGTCTTTGGGCTCCTCAGAGTCTCTGTGAATCTTGTGGCTATTCAGAGTCTTTGGGCTCCTCAAAGTCTTTTTTTATTTAAAATTGTATTGTTTTCAAATTATTGTTAATAGAATACTAACATTTAGCATTCAGATTGTGGTTAATATGGCTAATTGCTAATAGTTGATTGTTGTTATTAAAGTTGTAATTTGTGTAAATCTGGTGTTTGTTTCTGTAGCATTAACTGTACTTGAACTCTGAACTTCAGACTCTCACTGACCTTTCCCCCCTCTCTCTCTCTCTCTCTCTCTCTCTCTCTCTCTCTCTCTCTCTCTCTCGCTCATCCTCTTGTTTTAATATGTAAACAATAGCTCCAGTGGAGTGAGGGATTGTGGGCCGGTGCGTGCTGTTTGGTGTTTAGGGCAGCAGTAATCTGATTAGAGTCCATTATGGGACAATTAAGAACGTAGCCCTGTGGATCCAAACACACTTTCACACGTGCACACACACACAAGCAATCAAGTCAGTATTGGTCGCACACTGACCCTCATTTCTGAACTGGTCCTGGATCAGTTTTTCCAGTTCAGGCTTTATCTCCTTAAGCTTGAAGGGGCCAGTCATGGAAAACTCTTTGTCCTGACCGTTTCCATCTCCGGACAGAGGTTTGACTGAGGTGTGAGGAATTGGGGCCAGTTACAATAGAATGATTTGAATATGCAACAAAAAGAGAAGATGTAAGTGGCGATTGTTTGATTATATACTATTAAAAATAAAGCTGAAACAAAGGGGTTTTGAGTAATGTCACAGAAGACTGTTTTTGTAAACACTGTTGAAACAACATGGGGCAGAGAATCTTTAGGTTTGTAAAGAATCTATAAACTTTGTATGCATGAAGATTTTTTTTAAAGTGTATTTGTCATATACGTAGTCATACACGATACAATAGCAGTGAAATGCTTTGATAAATGTCCCATCATGTAAAAAAAAAACCTCCAAATAATAAAAAGTGAAAACATATAAAACACATATAAGACAACATACTATATATGTATAAATATCAGCTAACTCCTAGAACATTGCGTTGATCCTTTTTAGACAGATATTTCTGCTGTGTTGTTTTTTTTTTTTTAATATATATTTGTGTATTTATGCAGAGACTTTTAAGCAGGCACGCTGTTTTGTCCCCTCCCCGCCTCACACATGCAGTACAGATTTACTTCTACTGTAGACTTTCACATAGTTTAGGTCTAGGGATTCACAAACATCTAGTGGCATAAAAATATTTTTAAATTAAAATTTTCAATTTATTGTTCATTTAAAAAGTGACATTCTACCTAAAACAGAGATTTGATATGTACAATGATAGTCACTAAATATATAAAAGTTCTATAAAATAAATGTACGCATTAGAAGAATATGAAGTTACTTGTAAAGTGGCAAATGTGCAGGAGTCGATGCGCAACATAATTCTGTGCCGCTGAGCAGGTGTATTATAAGAATTGTGATAATTTGTGTGTGTGTCTGGACACATACGTAGGTTAGTTTCACAAAAATGGTTCTTAATGCAACTAGTAATGACTCTTTTGTTGCATCTCTGGAAGAGACCTTTGTAGCAGTTTTATATTTCAGAGTGCGAGGAATAAAATTGTTGTAGACAGTACATTGTTCTAGACTGCGGCCCCTTTAAAGTGATAGTGGTTCAGCCATGTAATGAAGTTTATTGTGGTTCTGTCTTCTTGGAAAATGCAGCAGGCGCTCCTGTGGCGAGTGCGTCAGAGAGCATTAGTGCTGATCTAGGATCAGGTTCCCTAATGAATAGTGGATAACGTACAGTGCTGAGCTGATCCTGTATCGTAGTAATACTGAGCTGCCCGTTACAGGAGAGACCTCTCTGCTTGCGGCTGCTTTGAATTTCTGTTGGTAAAAGAAAAGTTGGCTGCCCCCTCTGTGCCCTCCTGGCACTGTATAACTGCAGGAGTAAACTGTAACTGTAACTTCAAACACCTTTAGGTGTCTTCAAGCACAATTATGTAGTATTTATTTATTTTTTTAAATCCTATATCAGCAGCTTTTGAGTCACATTGATGCTGCACAGGCTGTTCCCAGTCTGGGACAGAATACTACTACTGCACTATAGAACTTAGGTGGAACTGCATGCTGCACGACCCGAGTTTTGGTTTTTGGGGTCCTTTGTGTTTAAAAAAAAAATTATGTGCTAAATTGCCTATTGTTTTTCGCTGAACTCTGTTGTCCTCTGGTCATTTTATTCCAGTCCAGACGCACATCTCTGGGTTTCGTCATTTCGCGTTTAATAAAATAGCTATTTGTCCATTGCTATGCACCATAATTACACTTCGGGTACTTCTTCAGAGAGCCGCGTAAACAAAACGGCGAGTGGAAATGGAGGAGCTGCTGAACACAATGTCGTGTGACCAATAAAGCTAAAAAAAAAAACTCACTGGTCTTCTTGTTTTTTCGATTGCAGTCCAAATGCAAGAGTTTTATCACTGAGTAGAAGTGTGAAATATTTTTCTACAGACGTCCCCCTGAGAAATAATCCTGTCCAGATAAAGCTTTAGACAGTGATGTGAGGGTGAATTCCACTCTCCAAATGTAAGGGAAGCAAACCTATTTACAATCCTGTTAATTTACCTTACGATGCTAACAGCACTGCTCTGCTTTTATTGGCTGTTTTTTTTTCTTCTCTGGTCACAACTCACAGCCAAGGTCTTGTTCTTTATCATTTGTTTTTTAGTCTTAAATCGATTTTATTCAGTCATATTAAAGTTTTAAATTGAATTTTAGATAGTTGTTAGATGTTAGATACCCTGATTCCTACCTTTTAAAGGTGATCAAGCAATGAGTTCTATTGAATTCTATTACTGAGCCACTCGTACTGGTCTAGCACCAGTGCAGCAGAGAGTTGAATCTGGTGAAAGAGCTGGAATATGTGTATGTGCATGCAAATGCAAGATGACTCGCCCATATCCTCGGAAATTGACCTCTCATTCTGAAATAAGAGATGACTTGCTCAATCTCTGTAAGTGCACTCGACAGCGGATCAGAGCTGTTGATATAATTGTGTGATTCTTTTTTTTTCTTCTTCTTCAGTTTTTGGGAAGGTCTGAATGAGTCACCAAACCCAAAGGAGAAAAGAGCTAATTAGTCACTGAAATGCACTCGCTAATTTCATCTCATACAAAGTATGAGGAAGTTTTACAAAGTGTAAGTGTGAAGAGATGAATCTGAGGGAGATGATGATTATGATTTTGATAAGTTTGAAACCTTCAGAACTTTCTGCAGGAGTTGCATAATGCAGATAAATCACCTCTGGCCTTGTTGATGTACAGTACTGTGCAAAGTTTTTAGGCAGCTGTGAAAATCAGATTTAACTTATCCTGGTTGCGAGTTATTAATTTACTCAGTAAAACTGATTAGAATAAATACTAAAAACATTAATATTTCTCCTGGTCTAAAATGTGCTATTGTGAGTTAACTGTGAAACCGTAAGAAGAAAAATCTTTATTGTAAGTGAATTTAGCTTTTTTTCTACATAGTGTAGTGATTTTTGGACAGCCCTAGTGGTGAGTGGGGAACTGCAGCTTTCTAAGTTTTCTGGGGACAACATGCCATGTGTAAACCTGTTAATGCATTTTAAACATTTATAACAGCAGTCAGTGGGCACATGGTGGAGTTGCTACCCATAGGCTTCTGTTGTAGTTAAGCTCTTAAAAAATAGTTTTTTACTTTTGTAAGTTATCTTGTGTAATTGCCTTAATGATTAAGTAAAAAGGGTTGTTAAATAAAAAAGAAAGTAAAACATATTTGTTTTCTTTTTAAATTAGAAATTGTCAATATATGGTTATTTTTTGGCATGGCTCATTTATAGCCCTGAGTTTATTACTTATTTTATTTAATGTCTGTAGGTTTTTGGTTTTTATTTAAGTTCTGGGAGAAGCATCAGAATTATTTGTCCATGTTTTTTTCTGTGCAGGTTAGATGGAGTTACAATAAATAATGTTTAAGAATTAGCAGTTCCATATTGTATTGTGCAGGATAGTATCGTCACATTTTTAAATGATAAAAAATAATATATATCATGATTATAGTGATATTGTGTCTTTAAAACAGTTTTGTAGAGTTTTGCCATTTATTTTAAAAACTTTAAGGTTTTTTTTTGTGTGACATTTTTATGCATGTACTAAATAGTCTGTGTTTTAGTATTGTTATAGATTTGTTTGAAACTACTACATTTATACAAAATAAAATAATAAAAAAAAGTTTGCTTATTTTTTTTTTAGCTGAGAGAGTCATGCGTATCCTGCGTGGTTGTACAGGTGTTAAAATGTTAAAATTATGTTCATGCACCTTAATTGATGTACACTTGTGATTCGAGTTGATATTGAGTCTTTTTTATATTGCCGAGTATAGAATTGTCACAGAAATCCCCTAAATTTCTTTTTTTTTTTTTTTTTTTATGTTTTGTCTTTATCTTCTACTCTTGAGTTTGTTTTTTTAATATATTATTTATTTATTGTTTATTGTGTCACTATTACATTGCTTTTTCTATATGCTAAAACATTTTCATACTGCTGTAAAAAGTGAATTTCTCTGATGTGGCATCAGTAAAGTTAAATCAGATGATTTTACTTCAGGGCTGTATCTCTCACCCCTATAAGGGATTTTGAATTGTACTTTTAAAGTTGCTGGGGTCGTCTTCACAAATAAAACTTTTCAGAGTTTTCTACTTAAACTGTTCAGCAATTACACAGATAGACGTCAGGCAGGCCAGAGGGCGGGCTGACATATCACTCCAGCCTAGTGGGAGTGAGACGGTGTAAAGGTCTAGGCTCAAAGGTTGTTCATTAGGGAAAAGGTCGACTGCTGTCCAGCCACTGTGTGTGTTTTTCTTTTCTTTTTTCTTTCTTTCTTTTTTACCTAAAATTCTCTTTTTCTTTCCTTTTTTTCTAGAACAACGATCCCTTGAACATGGGTTTCCATGGATACCCTGCAGCCAGTCAGGTAAGAGCCGCATAAACATAAAGGCAGTAGCTGCTGACCTTGGGTTGGATGGATAGACCACCAGCATCATATTTTATTCACCAGATACAGATCTATAATACACTGATGTCATTTCATTTTCTGAGGAATTCTGGGTAACTAGCATTCCTCTATACTGACACTACTGGCATACAGAGCTGTGGCTGTGAGCTGTGTTAATATGAATTCTGAAGCAGGCTCTGCAGACGAGCATGGGCATGCAATACATAAGAAAAGCAAGTAGAAAGAGTGGTGAGTGGCAATTGCAAGGGGCCCAAGCACTTTATCCATTCAGGGCCAATAGAGGGCACTGCTGAAGTCTTTGTGAACGAAACACTCAGTAGTTAGTAGTTTATGTATGGCAGCAGTCAGACTTAGAGCAGTAATGTGGATGTAATAGTGCTTTTAGTGGCTGTTGTTCCTTGCTAAGCTTGTCAGGTTCTTGACAAATACCTAATACATAATGGTATTTTTAATCACCTACAGCTCGCTGAACATGCTGGGACGTCCTTAAACTCGCCTGCAGGCCTTGAAAGTAACAACCTACACAATTTAAACAATTCTTGTTATGTTTAAGGTACCAGTAATTGTGCCTCCGAAGTCTGACAGAATCCTGTCTTCTTAAACACATGCGTGTCTAAATGATGGACATTTCCAGTTAGATTAAAAGCATACTATCAGGGAAAAAAATCCATAGATTTTTTTTTGGGAATTACAGTAGCTTGATCTAATATAGTATTTTTAGTACAAATGTTTATTAGTAGACACTATTCTGTTTCATTAAAGCTTGAACTTACTGTACTTTCAAGCTTTATATATATATATATATATATATATATATATATATATATATATATATATATATATATAGCTTTATTTGAATGACATTTATCTTAAAATAGTAAAGTTTTAAAATGTCCCAGTCTAGGCTTTCCTCATATCAAAATTGTATCAGCGCTGTTAGGAAACCCATTTTTTAATCTGGCATTTTTTTTTTAATTATTCAAACTTCACAATTAATTGACCAATAGAAATGCTAAAAAAGAGCTAAGAAAATAGTGTTTAACAAAATATTTTTACTTAAGCTTCAATTAAGAGTTAAATTTTGTTTTCTTGTTCTATTATGAATTTTAGAGATACAAACCTTTTATGTAACAGAGGCAGTTTTTGCAATTTCACAAAATGTGCACATTTACACAAACATCTGCCTGTTCATCCTGCAGCCATCCAGACCCACTTCACACTGAATCGAGAAAGAATGGCCAGACTGTTTTAGGATGAGGCACAATACACATCAGCCAATGACGACCGATATTATTTACATATTAAAGGCACATTAACAGCTCATTTCAGACTCGTTATAGGAGCAGTTTGTAGAAGGACTGGTTTGAAAATGACCTCATGTGGGCTGTTCAGAGTCACTGCAGAAGCCATAAGACTGATGACTGTGAACATTAAGCCACTGCCCTCTCAGAAATGTGTGTTTTAAGTGCATCATGCCTCTAAGCTACACAGAACAGTCTGTACTTGTTCGAGGATTCTGGGAGTGGTGCAGCACCCCTAGAGGCTGGATCAGGTCAGGCTCTCTTCAGAAAACTGTTGCTAAGCTTGTGCACATACAGGTGCTGGTCAACGAATTAGAATAATTTGAAATAGTGCAATCATGAAATTCTTTGAATGCATTTTTTGTGCAGAAAGCAAATCAGGTGTTCACCGCACCTGTCCTACTCGTTAGACTAATCACAGAACTCGTTACCTGGAAAAATTTGCTCAGCTGAGCTTTCCAAAAGGCCCATTTAGGCCATTTAACTGTGACACTGTTGTTTTATTGAATTAGAATAATGGAGAAACCGTTTCATTGAATTAGAATAAATGCTCAAATTTTTGTTTTCTGTGAAGAGTGTTCACTGTGCAGTATAAAGTCAGGGTTGAGTAGAATTTCTAAGTTGTAAAATCAATCATGGGTAAGCAGCGCGACCTCTCAACCGGAATAGTGGCTCAAATTCAAGCCCTTTGCCAACAAGGCTTGACCCAAACTAAAATTGCTGAGCAGCTCGGCATCAGCCAGTCTTCCGTCTGCAAAGCTCTCAAGAAAAACTGCAGCAAGCGCACCAACTGTTCCGGCGTCCGAAAAACTTCTGCTCACGACAACAAGCAGCTGAGAAATATCGCAGTCAGCAACCGGTTCAAGTCCACTTCCGAGCTCACCGACTTGTGGAACAAGCAGACCGGCGCTGACGTCTCCAGATCAACCACTTACCGTCGTCTGCGCGAACTCGGCTTCAAATCTCGCGTTCCAGCAGTAAAACCGATCCTGAACAAGAAACAAATGGAGAAACGTCTGAAGTGGGCCAAAGAACACGGCGAGTGGACTGCTGAAGATTGGCAGAAAGTGGTCTTCAGTGACGAATCACGCTTCTGCATCTCCTTCGGTGACCAAGGTCCTCGTGTCTGGCGTCGTGGTGGCGAAACCTACAACCACAATTGCGTGAAAAGATCCGTCAAGTTTCCCCAGAGCGTTATGGTCTGGGGATGCATGTCCGCTCGAGGTGTAGGGAAACTCTGCTTCCTCAAGAAGACTGTCAATGCTGCCGTATATCAAGATGTTCTGGAAACGTTCCTGATTCCGACTGTTGAGGAACAGTTCGGCGAAGAAGACTTCATATTTCAACAGGATCTTGCACCGGCTCATGCGGCAAAGTCGACCAAAGATTGGTTCACTAAAAAACAGCTTGAAGTTTTGGCATGGCCGGCCAACTCGCCTGACCTCAATGTAATTGAAAACCTTTGGGCCATCGTCAAGCGGAAAATTCGCGACAGAAAGCCTACTACGCTGGACCAACTGAAGCAGAACATCGCCACTGCCTGGGAAGCTGTGAGTGCGGAAACTTGCGACAAGCTGGTCAAATCGATGCCGCAGAGACTTCAGGCAGTCATACAAGCCAAGGGGGCAGCCACAAAATACTGAGAAAGTGATGATTGTAATTATAATAAAAATTATTCTAATTCAATGAAACGGTTTCTCCATTATTCTAATTCAATAAAACAACAGTGTCACAGTTAAATGGCCTAAATGGGCCTTTTGGAAAGCTCAGCTGAGCAAATTTTTTTCCAGGTAACGAGTTCTGTGATTAGTCTAACGAGTAGGACAGGTGCGGTGAACACCTGATTTGCTTTCTGCACAAAATATGCATTCAAAGAATTTCATGATTGCACTATTTCAAATTATTCTAATTCGTTGACCAGCACCTGTATAGGGTATTTTGTTTGATCCACTTATTTTATTCACTTACAACTAGGGTTTCCACCTTATAGAAATAAAAATAAGGGATGCCCACCAAATAAATAGATAGTTACAATTATATATGTTGTTTATATGGATATTTATGGAAATAAAGAACAAATCGCGTCACATATTGGTTCAATACAAGACACAACATTTTATTGCCAAATACAGGACTTTCTGTATTTTACAGGACGGGTGACAACACTACTTACAACACCCGTGTTGTTTAATATATTATTATGTTTAATAGATTTTTAGTCATGTTTACTCATCCAAAAGCCATAAATGCCTAAACTAACAGGCAGACTATTCAAATAAATTTTTTTTATGCTTTTTTTACCTTTTTTTTTTTTTTTTTTTTTTTTTACAATTATTAAAAAATATCATATTTAAATAAATATATTTGTATCATATTTAAAATATATCCAGATTTAATTTTATAGAATGCAAAAAATATCCCCGTATTTTCTGCAGTCAATTTTAAACTTAAATATATGTTTTTATATTCTGTTTCAGAAATTCCACCAGGCTAAAAAAAAACATGATCTGTTTTTATTTTCTTTTTATTTTATTAATTATTTAGTTGCTGAGAGCTCAAAAACTATGTATCAGTAATGATGACATTAGACAGGCTGTTTCTGTTGCAGCTCCTTTAAAGTATCAGAACATTCGATATATGTAAATTATCTCTGTTCTGATTGGCTGCCAAAAATGTATTACCTATCAGGATTAACACTTCCTCACGCTCTAGTGTGAATAGGTGGAGATAAATCACTGTACACCGAATAGTTATGCAGTATTTAAATTAAGTGTAATATTTTGTGTCATCACAAAAAGTGTTAATCCAAAACATGATGTGTTTTCAGTTAATTTTCATTAATCAATAGTTATATGTGTATTTAATATATATAACTTAACTTTTAGTGGAAATCAATGTATTGAGCATTTCTATTGGTCCATATGTTATAAAATTTGGGTACAGTTTAAAAAACAACTTACAGATTTGCAAAATGGAAAAAACAAAAATATATTTTCATATTCACATCCTAAAAATAAAAATAAGAAAAATTGATGAGACAAAACTTGCAGTGTAGATACTAAATTTTGCAAAAAAAATAAAGACAGAAAATGATACATACATATACAAATACATAGGTGTGAGAGGTTTGATCCCAGTTTTGTTTTTCCTACAGCATTATGCCAGATTGGCTGTTTACTAGAGTGAGCATTAGCATTTGGAGCCGTTATCAGATTGTTCAGTTGTTGCAGTTAATCCTCACATCATCCGTGGTTTATCCTCCTTTCTCTCCCTGTCTAATCCCTCCATCCCTCTCTTTATCCATTTATCACCATGCGTTTAACTCTGTGGCCTGGCTTCAGCCTTTACACTCTTTTTCATCATCCAGCTGCTGCTGTAATTCAGAGAGACCTATCCAGGTGTTCTACTGCAGTAAAACATTAAAGGAACGTGTCACTGTGTTTCAGACTTACTTCTGACTCTCTCTCATCTGTAGCCTGCAGTCACTAAGCAGACAGCATTTTTATCTTCATTCAGTAAAGCAGCTGAAATCTCTTGGTTTAAAAAAGTAGTAACAGGCGTTATAATAGAAGTGAAGGGGCGTTTGCTTACGTTAATCGGCTGTAAGATACAGATACAGCAGGTTAGACTAAAAAACATCTCTGCTTCCACCTTCAGAAAACAGATCAAAAAACACCATAACGATAATGACTGTAGTGTCTGGCTGGTGTTTTATTACATGATATGAAATTCATATAATCATGCGTTTGGAATATTCTCATTTCACGCTGTAGCTTAATGACTGTGCTGTGCCATTATGGCTGAACTGCAGTGGTCCCGTGAGTCCATTAGTGCGCCCGCAGCCCCTCTGTCCATTAGCTCGTGCGGAAGGAACGCAGCTATTGTCAACAGAGAGCGATGGCAGGGCTGTGCTGCTGCAGGCAGTGTGGATTTAGTAGCAGAAATCTCTGATCTTCTCACTGAATCTTTTCAATTATTTTAAAATCAGAAAGGAATTAAACTGTGAGTTGAGTAATGAAAAAAGTAAAAATGTTGCCGTCTTTTAGTTTATTTGGATGCAATTGTAAAATGTGTAGAATATAATTAATTGATAAAAGCTATTTCTAAAAAATCATTTTAGAAAATGATTTAGATGATCTTAAGAAGTCTCAATTTTTCTCCAATTGGATTCAGTTCAGTTAAGTAGTTAGGATTGTTCATTAAAACTTTTATTTTCAAAAATAAATGTTATTTTTTAATGATTGACTATAGCTCAGAAATTTATTTTGGCTACAGATTATGTTCATACTCTATTCAATTACTAAATTATTAATCAATAAAATAAAAATCCATTCAATTAGAATTGATAAATAGTTATACATACAATTTCCCAAAAAATCAGATTTATTATTACAAATTATTTTAATACGGTCAATGTAAAGAAGATTTTTTTTAAATGTAAAGTAATGCGAAATTCTGAAAATTATTTTACGTTTTATGTACTGAACCTGCTTTTCACATTTTTAGTCAAAGTCAAATGTAAAAAAAAAAATAATTGGAAGACCATGGCAAAAAAAAAATTGTGCATACGTTAATATTAAATTAATAATCCATGTGACTATAATCAGTTACAGCATTGAGAAATGGATGGAGTTGAATCGCCACCTTCAGAGGTGTTTTTACACCCCTGCTGAGGAAAGAGTAGAACACCAGAGCAGCTCGAGAGGACACTGCTTACAGGAGGAAGGCTCTGTCTCTCTCCCTCCTGTTATATTTCTCTCTCTCTCTCTCTCTCTCTCTCTCTCTCTCTCTCTCTCTCTCTCATTCGCTCTCTCTCTGCCTCCCAGAGGTGCAAACAGCCCCAATTTACTCACCTAGATGAAGAAAGAGAGCAGAGGGGAGGGGTGACTGCGACACACACACACACACACACACACAGGGAGGGAGGGAAAAGTTTGCAGGTGTGACAGAGGGCAGGGGGAGGAGGAGTGAAAGAGGGGGAGGGAGGGAGCGAGTGAGAGATATCTGGGTGAGGGGAGGAGAGCGAGAGAGAGGGAAGACCGGAGCGGGCGAGCGGAGTGAGAGAGAGAGAGAGAGAGGGAGAGATGAGCAGGCAAGGACACCGTGCTGCAAACGAGGGCTGGGGGTAGAGAGAGAGAGTGTGTGTGTGTATGAGTAAGTGAGTGAGTGAGTGTGTGTGTGTGAGTGAGTGTGTGTCTGTGTATATGTATGTGAGTGTGTGACTGAGACATATCTGGAGCTACAAAAGGTGGGGAGGGGGCAGCAAACGGAAATAGAGTGTGTGTTGAGGAAGAGAGAGAGAGAGAGGGAGACAGAGGGAGAGAGAGGGAGATTTTGAATGTGTGGGAGAAGGAGAGGTGACGGCGAGTGAGAGACAGAGAGAGAGAATAAGAGCGTCGACAGCGTCCCGGTCTCAATACGATGATGGGACTGTATTACCCTTCTGTGTTATCGGTGAGTGTTTGCCAACTGCGTGTGTGTGTGTCCACATGCCAGCTGCTGCTTTTTATTTGGTTGTTGCTGTGTGTTTTTTTCTAACCATGTGCGCTGGCCGGCTGTCCGACTGACCACAAGTTTGTAAAGTCTTATTAATGTCTTACTGGTAATCATTTTATTGGTGATTATTTGACAAATATTACCAAATGACTATTGTCAAACTAAAAGTATGATCTTAATAGTATGGTTTAATTGTTGTAATGCTGTAGGTATACAGTTTGTAGGTATTAATGGTGTTCTGTTTTTTTTTTAATACGATGCTAAGTTGTAATACTATGCTGGTAAAACTGTACTCTTTGTTAGTGCTATACTACTTATAATGCTATGTCAGTTATAATTGTTTGTTAGTACTGTAGTTATCAATTCAGTGCCGGTTATAATAGTGCTAGTTATTTATACTGTACTATTTGTTAGTACTATGCTAGCTATTAATCCTATCCCAGTTTCAATAGTGCTAAATATGCTGTACTGTATGTTAGTACTATAGAGTCATCAATGTAATGTCAGTTAAAATAGTGAAAGTCATTTATACTGTACTATGTATTTATACTATGCTAGTAATCAGTATTATGCTAGTTATAAAAATGCTAGTTACCACTATGCATGTTATCAATTCTGTACTATTTTTAATACTATGCTACCTATTAATACTATTCCAGTCTTTTAATATAGTAATAATTTAACAGTAATAACGCTAGTCATTTACATTGTAGTGTTTTATATATTTGTACTAGGCTGGTAATCAGCACTGTGCCAGTTTTAATATTGCTACTTACTAATACTGTACTATTTGTTAGTACTATGCTAGCTATTAATGCTATCATAGTTTAATGATATGCCAGTTACAATAGTGCTAGTTGTCACTGCTTTACTGCAGTGCTAATGATAGTAGTATGCTAGTTGTTAAAATGCTAGTGCGTAACGCATTACTATTGTTTTTCCTATATATGCTACAGTATTGAATACTAATGCTTCTTATTAGCACCATGCTAGTTATATATGCACAATGCTAGTGGTTAAAT